>NC_088983.1:45566058-46863361 GCF_963932015.1 Anas acuta | reverse complement strand
AAGCTAGGCCAAAGCAGGAACTCCTTTATATTTTGATCTTAAATTGTAATATCTGAGATGGCTTTTCGGGACTTCAGGATTTCATACCAACACAATCAGTATATCAGAATTGGTATAGGAAAACCACCAATTACTGTTTTACTGTGTCCCAGTAAAACCATTACTTTTTTTTTTTTTTCTTTTTTTAAATATTTGTTACTCTTCTTCCTGTAAAGTATTTTCACTATTCTGGATGTTAAAAGTGCATGTAAGTGAAAGGCAGTGAATTTCCACTGTGTGAAGAAAAGCTAAACTTACTTGTTCTTCCTTACACAAGGTGCAGCCACTAATACCAGTCACCAGGATAAACAGAAAATTAAGACACAAGGTTCATGGCATCAGAATTATGAAACCTGTGTAAAGTCACTACACAGAAATTGGCTGACAGTATATAAAATGTAATTACAAAATGTTAGTCTGAGAAAAGGACAGTTCTGTCCTGGAGTCTAATATATTTTCAAAGAGACAAGGTGGTACTAACTGGTGCAGAGCAGAACAATGTTTTCTTAAGGAAAAGTTTCTAGTGCCACAGAAGGACAGCACATGAAATACTAGTGGCACAAGAAACCTTCCCTCCCAGGACTGGGTGACAGAACAATTTTTTAAAGACAAAACTTAATTTGACCAGACAAAACTTACACAATTTGACCAAAAAAAGTAAATTGGTTTCTTAGTATTTTCCTCCTTTACCTATTTCCTAATGGGTACCTCCTGTCTCCTCCTTGAAATACTGGCCCATTTAGAGCAGTCTAGCTGTAGAGCCAGTTACCTTTATGAATGAATTTGTGCAGCTGGAGAATGCTTTAAGTAATTTCAATGCATTTCCCATCAGTGATTTGTCTTGTCTAGTATCTTGCTTTCTTCACAAGACAACTCTAAAAAAGTATATTTCACTTAGCTTTGAAAAATAGATTAAGAAAATGATGAAAAACTTGAAAGACAACAGCACAGGCCCATTTGAATTTTTGCAGATTAACTACCCGGATCATTAAGGGGTTGCATGAAAAGCACAGGGTTATTTGAAGATCTTACTTTCTCACTAGAGCTGCTACAGACAGCATCCAACCTATCATGTTGGTATTCAGGTGCACCTTACATACACAAGATCAGTGCACTTGATAAAAATGTATTAGATTCTGAAAACTTGAGCCACCACTCCCAAAACAAACTTGGATAAGCAAGTACTTATAGGAAAACTATAAAGATGCATGAAATACCAAAGTCAGACTTAGACTAGGTACTACACAGCTGTTAGTATGAGCTGAAAGATAAATAAGATTTCGGTTAATAACCCAGTCAGGTAATATGCTTTGTATAGGGGAATCTATAATAATATTCATTATGTTCTCTCTAATCACTCATCCCAAAAATACTCCAAACCATCACCATATTAAACACTGTATCAATTAGTACACTATGAAAGCATTAAAACTTCAAGGTGGACATAGCTTTACCTTAAGCTTTCAGACTGGTGGATCTGAAACTTCCTTACACATTTTCAGATTTCTTTTGTTAAACCAAACGATAAATAATTATCTTTGAAACACTCACAAATGAGCTGTCAAAATCACATACTGAACTGCAAATAAGTGATCGAGTTGATTAGAAATTTAGTTCAGGAACATTTAGCTATGTACAGTTGCCACATAGCAATGGGTATATAAAGTTATTTATATTGTTACTAGACGGTGTAATATTTTGCCATAAACTAAAAACATGTAACAATGAATAGCCAGTCTTCCTCCTTTCCCCAAAGTAAGGGTCAACATTTTTAAAGCTTTGATTATCAAGACCAAACATAAACCCACATTTGGTTTCAAAGCAATTTGTATTTTCGAGAAAACAGAAGCCATCACATATCAAACTGCTGCATCTACTAAGAAAAGTTGCAAACCATGCCCAGCTCAGCCAGACAGCTAACATATGAAGTGTCTTAGGCATAATGAGCAGAATTCTGCATGCAGAGCATGATCAAATAAAAAAAAAAAGCACACTGAGATGCTGTGCCTTATGTTAAAAGCCACACCTCCAATTTTGGTAAAATAGTTGTGTGCGTGCACATGTATCTAAGTTAGTTTAAACTTTCTAGATTTGTATTTGGTTGTGATAAAAATATGAGTTCCACTAAAGATATATATATATATATACACACACACACACTTTTTCATTTTTTTTTTTTTTTAAGAGAAGAACACTACACTGTTAAAAGATTTCAACTCACCTGCTGCAAAGATGAATCCTGTGAGAAGCCAGTTTCTTTAAAGTCAATTTCATCATCACTGGAAGAATGAATGTGGCAGGTAGTAACCTACACAAAATAATTCAGTCATTTGCTTATTACGTGACAAACTCAAATACATTTGTTCTGCCTTCCTGAATCTTCAGTTTCGTATCTAAACAAGAAACTGAGTTATTTGCAGTTTTCTCAACTGCTATACCACATAGAAGAATCCCTAAAATATTTCAGTAGCATTAACCTGTGTGTGTTCGACACAAAAAGCCAAAGCTTTTATGTACTTCAGAATGATTAAACATATAAAAATCCAGTCCTACAACGGACAGTTATTTAAAATATTTGCATCTTCTCTTTTTACCACAAGTCACATTGAACAAGTATATTGGTAGTCACCAAAATGATGGATTATACACAGATCTTCCTTTCCAAAATAGAGAACATAGAAAATTTAAAGGAAAATGTAGATATCTGCAGTATTTGAAAAAAAAAAAAGTTTATCAAGAAGGCACCTTCAGAATTTCATCAGTATTGATTTGCAGAAGCGAACCTGGAATTGTTGCCATAACAGATGTTTTATATTACCATTAAAAATAGATAATTTTGGTGATCTGACATAGAACCATTGGGAATAGTTTGTTCCTTAGGTAGCAGTGTGGCTGAGCATGTTCTTGGAAGAAGTTATTTTCTATCAGAACAGCACACCAGAAGTAATTTTAATTGGAACAGCAACTAGGTAAAGTAACAGTAGTTACAGCTGACCCCTTAGACATATTGTGTGGAAGACCACTGGTATAAAGCAAATCCATAGATGACAATTTACTCTGGACAATGCTATACTGCATTATTCTTACACCTCTAGAACTCCGTGATTCAAATTATCAAGTGAACTTTTTCTTTTTTAAAAATTTTGTTTTTGAACAAGAGACCAGGCAACACAAAAGGATGAGTTAAACAGAGAAAATGCAAGGCTTCACACAAGACAGACACCTTTCTATGCTCCCACAAATATCCTAGTACAATGCCACAGTAAGGACACACATGCAACAGACAAATGAAGAACACTTGTTTTCCTGAGGTATACTGTACTTTTATGCCTTTTCCTTTGTTAGTATAACACTTATTTAAAAGCCACACAATTTGGCATGTTTTATTTTATACAGCCCTGCAATACCATTTGCTGTATAGAAGTGCCCTGACTTATTAGTGAATTTTATCAGTGAATTAGTGAATTTCTGAAGAAAACATGCCAGAGTAAATTTAACACTAGGGTTGTCAGTAAGTGGGAAGAACAGTAATGCACCAAATGACCTCTGGGCTTATTCTGCCTGGAGAAGAACCATTGTACCAAATGACAGACCAAGTCTGCTGAAGGTTATCGCTCAGTGTATTTGCAAAAATATTCTCATAAAATCTGTACATTTCAGTGTAATTACATGGTATTCTATACAGCTTGAGCTGCCCTGGACACCCCCCCAGGCATGCTGTCTGAGAACGTTATATAATTACTCCTTCTACAATTGCACCTTTGGGTAGGGAACCAAATAAAATGTTTTTATATAGTTGTAGCTGCTTCTTATTAACTATCTAATCTGCAGTAGAAGTCCTGCCATTGCTGTTGTAACAGTAACACGCTCAGGACTCCAGCTTCTTCCTCAAACTCTCTTTGGGAACCAACAGGACATAAGGTCCAAAACACGAGTTATTTTTCTTGTTTTCTGACAGATGCTGTAGTTTAAGCATAAACCTTAAAGAAAAAAATAGCATTACACCACCCTAATGAATAAACTGCATAATTATGCCAGGGAAGGGGTGTAAAAATGACTTCTGCAAATTTCAGCAACTTTAGGCGAGAAAACAAGCTCCTCACTGTTCTTACTAGTCATTTTCTAACATGTTGTACTACCAAAGCAGCACAGGCACTTTATGCAAATAATTAAATTTAGTGTATAGTATTTTTGGTTTAGTTTCCTGAGAATATCCCTAAGGGGGATTTTCCTTAAGAGAAAGGAACTACACAGTGGTTCTTAAGGCAACCATGGATAATTTGTCTTGTACAATGTTTTTAGGCTTAAAGGATACATATTCTCCTACCTAGTCCTTAAGTACTACTAAACTTTTCACCTTCCTCCCAACCCTCAGGATCCTGAATTCCACTATCTTGTGATGATCACTGCAGCTAAAAATAAGCTTTTAAAAGTTCAAACTAAGATATGGTGATTACTCTTAAACTGTACGTTCAAGATGACTACATAAAACCTCTTCGCACTTTAAATTTAGTTCTTAACAAACATGTAATCACTATTGTTGCATGCAGAAGAAACATTAAGACAGATACAAAACAAAAGTATGCAGCGTAACACACAGTGGAATGCAGGTAGCACTTTACCATTAAATCAATTCCTTATGTTTTTGTCCGTACTCTTAGAGGAGACAGCAGCTTTCAAGCTAACTTGAAGCTCTAAGAATATCTTTCTTTGTGGTGATTGCCTGGGATGAACTGTATGAACTGAACTACAGCAAAATTCTCATACGAAACATTAATGATGTGGCTTTAGTTAAAAAGGAAACTAAAGAATGGAAGTCCCATAGCTCAGCAACTAGATGTACTTGACACTATCTCAATACCTGTCCTCTTGGATTTGTACTTTGAAAGTACTTGGCAAGACTGCCTGTGCTGCTGACAAAAAATTGGGGCCCAAGCAAACAACAGCAATTTTCAAACTTTATCCAGCACCACTTACCAGGTCCACTGTATTCCTTTTATTAGTTTCTCCTAAAGAGCTTGTGCAGAATGTCTCCCATCGCTCTCTGACCTCCTCTGGAAGCTCTATAGTAGGAAACAAAAAAGCTATGTAATACAATCAACAGCAAAGCATCACTTAATTTTTAAATGTTGTTCTTCTCTTGTGCTCTTAAAAAACAACAAAGCAATCAGAAATAACGTAAAGAATGTACACGCACTCCTAAAGACATTAGTTCATCTTGTAAAGTCTGAACTAAGCAGTTCAGCATCTCTTTACATTTATTTCAAAGCTCTGATACAATTCAGTAAAGTTTAAAAAATACAAACATGTTTAAGGACAACTGATTTTAAGCAGAATATGTCAAAATATTCTTTTTCTATCCAGAAACTGCTTTTCATTTTTAAAGTTGTATAATTTCCTAAAAATTTGATCATGGAAGACACAACGAGAAGCTTAAGAGTATTAACATTACCTTTAATAAGCTGTTGGACTAGCGTACTGTTAGGCCCCTTATCTGTACTGTGCACGATACAGTTTGCTATCCTTGTCAGATGACCCATATAACCATGCCGTCTTCCTCCTTCAGCCCTGCAAGATAGAAAAAGAACTTAAATGCCTGTACTCTGAGCAACTGTGCTACTATATTTTGTTATAAAACATTCTACCAGGGTCAGGAAGATAAACAAGAAAGACCTATAACCTACCAGTTCTTAAATGTAAGAGCAGTATTCTAGAACTAGAGTTTCACAAAAATACTCGAGAATTTAAGGTACAGATGTCTAGATTACACTGAGCCAATCTAGAAGACCGACAGGCATATAACTATCAAGGAAGTACACAGTATCTGAACAAATTATTTCTGCTTTCACATTTGTGCACGTGGAAAAAATATAAAGCACTGTCAAGATGAAGACAAAATTAGCTCCTAGACCTTCAGAGAGATGCTTTACCCCTTCAGGTGAAGGCTTAACATTTTTTTTCCCCCAATATGAACAGTTCCAGACAGGGTTGGCTGCTTGAAACATCTTTTCACAATTACACGTTTTCAGGAGGAATTCCACTGCTGAGGTCCTGGCTTTTACCTGAATGTGTTGCTCCCCAGTATGCAATTTGCTTTGATGTGTTTATTAAAAAATCTCAATTGCTTACTAGAGAAAACTATCTTCTTTCCTCCATTCTCAAAACTTTATGGTATGTTTCTGTACTTGAAGATGAATTAACTCTACAGACAGTTGTAAAACCTTATACATTGCAAGAATTACAGACCTGATTGTATTCTCAAACGGTGATAGGGAAAAGTATTAAAGTGATACCAAAAAGATGGCCTGAACTTCAGGCGTTACTAAAAGAGAAACTGAAGAACTCTGGAAGACTCAGTATGTGTGAAAGCTTTAATCCAAATATTAACGTAAGTGTTTAGAACTTAATTATTCCATTTATTACCAAGCAAAATGTACTTCCAAATACTACTAACAGTACTGTGGTAAGTATTTCATATACTGGATATTTCAGAGAAGAGATTCTTAAGATGAAGCAAGACAAACACAAGAATATTTATTGGTCAGTATTTCTTGGTCAGCTCAGTTCTGAATTGATTATACATATCACAACTCAAATTGTATAGAGACAACTGCAGGAAATGAAAGAGCTAGTTACTCACTGTTTCTTCTCATTCATCTCCCATGCTTCAAGTATTCGTTCTATTAATTGGCACTTATGGAAGAGCTATGAAAAAACACAAAGTATACTTAACAGCTGTAAACTTATGTAGAACACTACTATGCATTGCAGGGTTGATTTTAACAAATCCTGATGACTTATAAGACAATTGATTTCAGGTTTAGGATAGATGCTTTCATTAAATGGTTCAACGTTCAGAAGCAGTTGACAGATCCCAAACAGAAACCTGAAGGTTGAACCTATATCAATTCTTTCTGAATCATCAACTACATCAACTTCCTTTTGAATGCAGCTGCTGTATTTTATGAGTGTACAACTACCAAAATAGCAATTTTAATTCTTAACAAGAGGAAGTACTTGCAACCTTGCATACTTGCTCACTTTGACAGCAGCAAAAATCCATTCCATTGCACTTCTGGGTTTAACAGCCTGAACTGACACGTTAAGAAAACACAAAAGAGTTTTATTCTTCATTCTACATAAAATATAGCCCAAGCTTACTTTATGAAAGAATAACTGCTACTATACCTTGGTGAGAGGAACATTCAGCGAACTCCTCCCGAAAACAAAACTTACATGTTTCAGTAAAAGATTGTCCCCAGTGGAATCCTGATCTGTAATTGTGCCATTTTCTGTGCTTTCAAGAGGACTTGCAAGAATCAATGCAATACAGATTTCTACTTGAGTATGCAAAAAGTTATTCCACGTATACTTAAAGAACATGTCCTGAAAAACAAATTCAACAGGGTTCACTCAAAGCAGGGTCCTTTCAAACATAACTAAATGGCAACACAAGCAAATTCCTTAAGTTTTACAGTAAGTAGCATCATACATGACAAAGTGTGACCTACACAAATTTTAATACTTATGCTTGCTATTATCAGAACATAAGGACTATCATACGGGATGAGAGTAACCCAAATAGGTTTATGCTGGGAGTAACCAATAAAGCACTTCCAGATAAAGACAAGGCTGGAATGATACTCCCCTCTTAGTTCTTTCTGCTAGCTGCAGCCCTTAAAGTTCCCAAGTGAGAAATACTATTTATGACCTTCTTAGTCCTTAAGTTTCTTTTTTGAATTCACCACAGACTTTCAGTATCTACAACACCCTTTGGGAATGTGCTCCTCACCTTAATGAGATGCCTTACGTCATCTACCAATTTTATTCTTCTATTACAGAAAGCTACCTCAGATAATCTAGATGCAGTCTGAGAATACTTAACATCTTATACAAGACAGAACTGAGGTTGAGAGACAAAATTTTGAGCTGAAAAAAGCTATTTTAGTTTTGCAACTCTGCTTAAAAGCAGAGGCTCACATACTGTATTTGGAAACTACAGTATAAATTCCAGCATGTCTTGCTAGGTATTTGTCAAATGATGCAAACATTTGAAGATTTTGGTCAACCTTAGAATGTCTGCTACAGTTGAAGCCTGAGTTAGGAAGTACTCAAAGTGTAAATGTCAGGCTAGGAGTTTGCTGTGCAACAGTTTGCTTTCAAACAGTTTTTAAGCATACAAGCTACCAGGATAAACTGTCCCTTTATAGGGCAATGCTAAGATACCATTTAGTGTTCTACATATTAAGAGACAGAAAGAGGTTTTGAGGGAACATCTTAGGAAAAGGATAAAAAGGTAGGGAAGCATTGAACATAGCTGAAAAGTTGTGCAGACAGATGACTTAAGAAAACCACTCCAAGAAAATCGTGTATAAGGTGCAGAAAATTGAATCAATAAGAGGAAAACACTGGCTTCAGACATATGAATTTAACAGTAAAATTAGGTATCTGGAGTTCTCAAACAATGCACTAGAAGTCAGAACACAAACAGTCTGAAAAGTTATGTTGGAAATATATTACAAATTATCTGCATTGACAGAGATAAGATCTTATTAGCATTTCACAAAGATAAGGCAGCAGAAAGTTCTTACCAGTATAACTCCTATGCTGTTAAGCTCTATAAGTTCCTGATTCACACTGCTCATATTTGTCTGTAAAAGGCTAGATATTAATCTAATCACATTTAAACGTGTGTTCCCCACAGGTGGATCCAATACACCCCAGGTTGTCTTCATGACACTTTTCTAAAAAAAAAAAAAGATAATTTTTGTCAAAAAAACTTGTTGCTATGCACAATGAGAGAATAAGAGAATAGTTCTTTAAAAGTGTACACAACCAGTCTTTGAACAAGATCTTGCAAAAACTGAAAAAGCAACTTAGTTCTGAACACCATGGTTTATTTTAATTCTACAGACAGGGGGCAACGAAAGACAGCCACATGGAACCAATGGCACTAAAAACTGATCGGTAGCTGTAAGAGTTCAAAGTAGATGAATTCCATCCAACATGAAAAAGGATTAAGAAATACTTACACTTCTCAGTGGTTAATCCAGGTACACAGCTACAGTTTACATTACCACAGTACTTGCAGAACAACTAGGTAGACAGTCTCTAAATGTGTTAATGCCTCAACAGCTCTGACTTCATATTGCTTCATATACTTGAAAGCAATTTCAAAGAAACTTCTTTAGTTGTGTGTAACATTAGAAGAACACACCAAAGCTCCACCTGTAGTCTCTGAAGGAGTTACTTCCAACAGCAAGAATCTCTTCCCATGCACTAATAGGTCCTTGTATTAAAATAAGCACCATGTTTTTTACATCAAAATTTTAGCTGGCTGCCAGATGAGACCTATTATCACCTAAGTATCAGCCAGTCAGAAAATCTGGTGTTGACTACTTTAAGAGCTAAAAATCTACCAACAAATATGCAAGGAGCAAGGGAAAGACATTATGTAAACATCTTTCTTCCTATATTAAAGCACAAACACTTTTGGACAAGGAGACCACCTAGAAATGTACTATCTTCCACAATACTGGATGTCATTTTGGCATCCAGTACCTAACCAGTGCCACCCTTGTGTCAAAAGTGGCAGACAACCTGCCAGTTCACTTACCTAAGGCAAAATTTAAGAACATGGATAAGATGCTCATTTAACTAGTGCTTAAAAAAGCAGTCAATAACTTCACTAGATGATTTATTCAAATGCTCAGTACTCCAATCACCAGAGAACACTAAGTATCTTATGACCTTACTTTTAACGTACATCTTGTTGCAAGAAAGGATTATTTGCATTTTTCATCTCTTCTGCGCTTAAAAGCTTGAGGACTCATCTTTTCTAGGCTAAAACAGCCTTTACCACTACCTTGTTTCCACCACCACCAAACCTGTCTCTTATCTGAACTTTAAGCTTCTGATCATTTTCACTCTGACCCTCAGGTCCTTTACTCCTACACATTAGGGCACCCTGAACTGAACTATGCTTCAGCTGAAATTCTGCTAGTAACAACTTCGTTGAAAAAAATAAATGCATTATAGGTGAAATCCCTATTCATTCAACATGTCGTATTTATCTTTTGCAACAACATGACATGAATAAGTTGATTACCATAAAAAAGTCAGTTAAAAAAACGTGAAGAATTCAGCATGCCTGGAGTGCATGGTACATGCAGTAGACAGCTGATCTACTCTGGGTTCTGGGCAAGTCCAGAGGAACTGTGCACACAATGAGTCTTGCTTCATTTCATTTGGCAACAAAAGGTTTCACTTACTTTTGGAGGCTCAAGTAGGAGTTCATGGAAGGATGAAAGTCGTGATTTTATGGCTTCTAAAACACTTTTATTGACAGAATATGTTGAATTGCTCATGCCTGGAGGACAGATCTCTATATGGCCTTCAAATCTAAAACACAGAAGCAAGGTCTAGTATTAATATCCAAACTAGTTCTAGAACAACTCTAAAGCTATGATTCTTAGTGTCACAGTTCTAAAAGCATGAAAACAGAATTAAGAGGAGGGCAAACCCAGGAGATTACAAATATAAATCAAGTGTGAACTAACAACAGAACAAGATTCTTCCAAACACTAGGCCTAATATATTTAGGTTTATCATGCTTGAAATCTCCAGTTTGGTTTTCAGCTATGAGATTAAACTTTATGGCTGTTCAATTCCTTCTTTTGTGGCAGAGAAAGAGCTTCACTCATCTATCAAGCCTCTGTTCACTAGTTTCTCAAACTTATAAGAAGATCCCAAACTTTAAAAAAGTGAATATCCAGTCACTACACTGTACACAGGCACTCTATTCCTTGTGTCCAGGAAAAAAATGATGAAATGAAATCAGTCTTATCTGACATGTGGCAATTAAACTAGGTTCTGGAAAACACCGTGGAAAGACCAGTCATCCAGGGGAAGTGCAGTAACACTGCTGGTAACAACAATCACACAGTTTGCTCTTTTACTACTTCACCTGTAAAAGGCCACTAAAATGGTTCAGTCATAACTTCATGGAAGGCACTTCACTTACTATTGTTGAGCAACAGCTTAGTTAAGTTAAGCAGCCATAAGTACAAGCAATAAACACACTTACGTCTGTCGTCTTGTCTCAAGTAAGGTCAGTAATATTTGGATTGCACTGACTATTGCAGATTCATTTTTTTCTTTATGAAAAATATTTGACAGCAGCTGCTCTATGATTTCTCGCCTGAAAAAAAAGTATTGGCATCAGACATAACACTTTAGAATACAGCTGTTAAGAGAATTAGCTACTGTTTGCCCATGTGAAATTAGAGAACAGGATAATGAAATAAAGTCTGTTATTTCAAGCCACCAGGTGCTGCTAGGACAATCATTCCCCTATGACATCACTACCCCAATCATATTTCCCTACTCCCTCTCTTGATCTATTTTTTGTTTTGTTTAAAAAAAAAAAAACTATCCCTTTTTGTACTTTTGGTTGTCAGTTTTCTCAGATCAAAAGACTCAGCACATCATACAGCCATGTAAACCTAAACCTAGAACCTGCAAAACAAAGAAGGTGACACAGAAAAATCTCTGGTAGAAACAAACTTCACTTAAACAAGAGATCAAAGCCTACGTCCCTTATGTGTATTCTGCACAGTATCAAGCTAACCTTCACGTTTACACCTGTGATAACTAACTTTGACAGTGCAAGAAATATTTTATCATTTCTCAGGCAGAACCAAGATACTAGAATGAGGAAATCTTAAGTGAAGCCAACAAAAAAGTCATCCAGGTGGGCTCCACTTACTTGCTGAGCTACTTCAAATTGCACAGATAACAGTTAGCCAAGAGAAGTCATCAGCAAAAGGAAGCTTGCAACTCTAAAGAGTTTTAAAGGTCAGAAGTTAAATAATAGTGCTCTGATGAACTGAGAAAAGGTCAGAAATTCAAACTAACTTACTTCTCTAGACTTGCAAGCAGTGGATCTGGTTCTGAACTGTTTTGTATTTGTAACATCTGGTCTCTGCTTAGACGAATAATTTCACAGAGTGACTGTGATGCATTTGAATGTCTCTGGAACAGAAAAATAAAGCATAGATTAATAACATGCTGGACTAGAATTCTTCATTAAAAAGCTGCATTAAAGAAGCTTGGACTAGAGTCTCCTAACAGGAGACATTTTAGACAATAGCTTTATGCCATATCTAAATCTTAGCAAGACAAAAAAAACCCTCAAGTCATGAGACAATTGATTTTCACTATTAAAAAGGCAAAAAAGCATTACAGCTGAATCTCCAAACAATACCTAGTCTGCACTGGACTCGGATTACCTGATAAACTGTGCAGATCCTAAGGAAGGGTGGGAGAGGGAAGTAATCAGCTCTCCACAACCCCAGACTTCCACACTCTTAAATAACAAAATCAGGTTATTAAAAAGAAGCAAGCAGAAAACAGTACGACTTAGAGTTTTAACACACTATTTTACAGCAACCTGCTGCACAGATGTATCCAAAAGAGCAGACCAATACTTACATCTTCATCTTGAGATGGATGTACAATTTCCACCAGCCGCTGGATAATTTTCTCCTCATTTAGCCACTGTAAAAGCATAGACATCAGCAGGAATGTTAACCAAATGAATGAATTAAATGAGTTAAAGGATTTACAAGAAGTAGTTTGAAAGCTGCCATTAATCATACTGTTGATATTTCTAAACAAGGACTAACATTACATCAGGAAAAAAAAAAGGATAAAAACAAAATTAGCATTTCTGAAGAACTGTTAAAAAAACAGATTTATTTACTTTTGAGAGAAAACTTCCCAAAACACCTTCTGGGGTGGCAGAGGTGAACGATGGTACAAATTGTCTAAACAGGTTACAAAACATCTTTTCGACAGTTCACAAGTATCTGAGAAGTTTTACTCACATTTAACACTTCTTGCCTGGGCTGTGGAGGTTCTATGCAAGTCAGTAGCCTGAGCAACAAGTCCATGATAGCAGAGGTCCCTATGTGCTTAATAACGAGGTCTACAAAATCATGTTTCTTCTTTAAAAAATCCACAATCTAGAAATTAACAATAAAGAAGCTTACAATAGTTTACCTGTATTTTACATGGTAAACTACACCATGTACATTTCAGTTTCTTTCAGTTACTAAAATGAGAAAATGAATGAGAACTTTGTAAATACTTCTGCCACTTAGCAGTGCAAGGCAAGGTAAAACAGTGCATAGCAGCTAAAGTGGCACAATACAGATCTGTCTACGTGGAGTATGTCTTGGGCCTTCTTGCCAGTCCAGGCTGCTGACCATAAACTTCTTAAAAATCTACAGTCATTTTTCCTTTTTTGTATGAATTCCCACAACTCCTGGCTCAGGGATTGAAGCAGACATAGTAAAGCCTTAACATAATATACTTTCAAAATGAAAAACACAGAACAGGGTCACAAATGATTTGCTCAGGTACCAGAGTCAGCCATGCCAGCTGTTTGCAGGGTCACACAAACACAGAGGAGCACTGCATTTCTGGATGAGGATTCCAAATGTCTCACTTTTTTTTTTTTTTATGACAGTCTTCCACAAAGGATCAGACCCACTCCCACTGACTCAATTCATTAATCTTCACCTCTAACAATAATTTAATGAAGACACCACCATGCAAATACTAAGCTAAGCTAAGACAAAAGGTAAGCACTGGCACACAGGCAGTTACTGTTGCACAAATAGCTCAGGCAAATCTCAAACTGTTAAAGTGGAGAGTTTTTAAATACTTACCTGTTCTGGTTTTCTGCTTATAAGAATACTTAGCACCTTGCTGAAGAAACTGGCAAGTAAAGGGTTTAGAGGAGATTCATTTAAGAGGAAGCTGTACAGTTTCATAAGTAAGGATTCTTCTTCTCCCAGCCTATCGTTGATCTGTGAGACATCTGAAGTAAGCAGCTCACAGGATATGTTTGGATATCTGGGGAAAAGGAAGAGAAGTGTACATATGTGTGTCTCCATTCACTCATACTTCAAAGAAGGTACACCTTCAGCTTTTAAATCAGAACCTGGTAGGGTTTCTGACCAATTTTTCAAGAATACCTCTGCACTAATAAAAAAGCAAGGTAACAACTATACATTCAGGCTACAAGCTGCATTCTTTCATTTAGGAAATGGACTACTACATTCTTCAGTTGAAATAGGACAGCACGGGGGACGTCGGGAAAAGAAAGGTCAGGCTTTTATTTTAAAATCCACTGTTAAAGCCAGCTGTTCAAGTATTGACCTCTCATTTCAGAAAACTTTTTTTGGAAGAGGAAAAAGTTAGCTACCAAGAAATTAAGCAGGTTGATAATACCAGATTAATATTGCTCCATCCCCAGTGTTTGCCCCTTTCCAATAACAAGGCTTACATTAAAAAAGTTAAAATCAATCTCTTCAGGATTAATACTTCTATACCTGTTGCAATTGTGTAGAGACTCACTGAGCTAGCCAAAGTCAAACAAAGCCTGCAAAACTAGTTAGTATTGCCAGATACAGGAACTTACTGGTTTTGATGGCCTCTTAATTACTGAGTGTTCTGAATTGTACCTCTGGCCCTGTGTCATGGAGCAGTACTATCACCCACTCACGCTAGAGGTAATTACGACAGCATCAGCAATTTAAGGCTTTAAAATAGCAGTGTCTTTCACTTAAAACTCAGCTAAAAACATTCAGTGAATGTTTGCTTTACCAAAAACAGAGAAGTGCAGCAGCTAAGAAGGTACTCTATTTTTCTTTTTACATATTATCATAAGAAAAAGCAGCTTGCTGCACAGATGACTGTAAAAGAGGCCAAAAGTGGTAGAAGTGCTTGTATACAATCTCTTAGATTAACTGTGAGTTTGAAACTTCTCAGCAATCTAGCAAGAACCATATCTGTACCCAATTTTTACACTTCTAGCTCTGCAAAGGAAAACACCAGCAATCCGGTGGTAAGTATATTCTTACAAGGTGTGCTACAGTGCTATAAAATGCATCTTCAAAACAGCTTACTAATCGTCAACAAAATAAGGCTAAGCACCTAGCTATAGTACCCAGATAGGGGGTTTCACTCAACTATTTCTCCATGAAAATTATCATCTACATATAATTATTTTTACATGAAAAAAAAAAAAGATAACAAAAAGACTCTTCATACAAGTTCTGATTTCTGTACTTTTTCTCTAGGCAGCAACTGGTTTTGGAGGCATTTCTGGATAAGAGTTTTCCAATCAAAAAATATGCAAACATTAGAATGATTTAATTAAAGAGTTCTATAAGTTCAAAACAAGCTTACTCAGAAGTTAACAGTACTATACTAAAGAGCAGCATGCAGGAATTCAAAACATTATCAAATTAACACCCCTCTTTCTACCTTCCTAAGTCCCCACCCATCCCAAAAAAGTTCTTACTTGTATCGAATTTTTTCATCCATGTCTTGAGGCGGTTCTTCGATAATAAAGGAAACTAAGTCTTCCAAACATTCTGACTTCAACAGAAACTCTATAAGTTTGCGATTCTGAGCCTTGCACTCTTGCAGGACGTCCTCTTCATCCATCAATTCCTTCAGTGTTACATCTTCTCTCTCTAGAAGTGTATCTATGTGGGATGACGAATGGAGATCAAATTTCCAAAACATGCTGGTCTGGATAAGAAGAACATATACAAAACATTAAGCTTACACATGTATTTAAGCAGTATAAATACTTCATAGTAGTACTTCATAGCTTCTAACCCCAAAGGGACCTGCACACACAGAAGTTTTCTAGAACTTGAACAACACAACAGTAGATACTGAAAGATCATCACAAAGCTTCAAAATCAGACTTGATTAAAGGTGACTGATATATATTTACTGGGTATATTTTAACACTCAAAATTAGCCAGCTCCAGGATTTTTGCTTACATGAAAAGAACACTTATCTGCATTAAATAAAAAAGGTTAACTTTTAATAAATTTGTTCTTGCTACTCTGCTTCTGACCTACATCCCAATCCTCAGATTCTGAGCAACCTGTTCAGCAATTACTAGATCTGGCAGAAGATAAAACAGGCAAAGTATAAACACACTAGTGTACCACCTCTGTCACTGAAGAGAACACCTCTACGGGTGTAGGAATTATAATCATTTAACATGCAGGCAGCACACGCCAAAAAAGTTGGAGCTAATTTCAGAGCAGGACTTACTATTTTACCATACCTCCCTCCACAAACTTGGGAAAAAAGGGACAATAAAGTTCCTTATGCAGATGCTTGAAAGGCCGTGTGCCCAAGTAAAGAAACATCACAGAAGGTTAACATCAGCATGAGCAATTTAACTTTTCTTTATAAAAATACTCCATATTAGTTTTGTTTCTTTAAGACACCTTGCAAGCAGCTGCTCCTGAGACAGGTATGCTATCAGAAAAGAATATTTCAGTCTTAAATCCAATAAACTCCTGCTTTCCTTTTGCTCTCGTTAAGGTCACTACATGCATTTGCTCCATTCTCCCCTTTAAAACAAGGCTTTTACATGGCAACACTTAACCTCTGATAAAGCATCAGCTATTCTTGTATGAATGCAGAATTTGAGAAAGTGCATTGAAAGAGATACCAGATATCAGTAAGAAAGAGTTTTCCCTACAGCTGTAAACGGCATAGTTTTAAGCAGTACTCAGAGAGAAAACAACCATTTTTTGCTCCTTTAGTAACCATCTTCCAAGTGTGAAGGATTTAGTTAGTGTTATTTACTGCTGAAAATTAGTAACATCATCAGGTAGGTGGACATTTGGTTACCAACAAAGAACATAGGTGAATTTGAGCAAGAACACTTCTGCAAACTGCCATTTGATATGCAGAAGGTGAGAGTTTATAGACAACAATCAAACCGTGCCTTTGTCATACCAACTCTTATGACAACCTACAATGACTGAAACAGAAACATTTAATTCTTACTCAAACTAAGAGGCAGACAGTCCCCTAACAAGTAACTATGAAAAAAAAAAAAAAACAACATTTTTTGCCTCAGTTTTTCATGGCAATGACGGATCATCAGATATTAGGAAAAATTTCTTCATTGAAAGGATTGTGAAGTACTGGAACGGGCTGCCCAGGGAAGTAGATGAGTCAATATCCCTGGAGGTTTTCAGAAAACATGTAGATGTAGAGCTCGGTGACATGGTTTAATGCTAGACATGGCAGTGCTAGGTTAAAGGCTGGACCAGATGAGCTTAGAGGTCTTTTCCAACCTAAATCTTGGGCTGCCAAGCCCTCAGAGTTAGAGGACCATGACTGGGGGAAGAGTAAGCAACCCTCCATCTGTGGCCACCAAAATTGTGAAGAACAGCGTATCAGCTCAACATTAGTAAGTCTGTGGGGCCTGATGGGATTCACCTAAGTGCTGGGGCTATTGGTAGATGTCATAGCTGGACCCCTCTCAACAATTTACCAGAAGTCTTAGGAGGCTGGGGAGGTCCCCGCTGACTGGTAGCTAGCCAATGTTACTCCCATCTACAAAAGGGGCATGAGAGAAGACCCAGGAAACAACAGACCTATTGGTGTAATCTCGGTCCCTGGAAAAGCTAGGGAGAAAATTATCCTGGGTGCTGATGAAAAGGCATTTAAAAAACAAAGCTATCATCAGGCAGAATCAGCATGGGTTCATGAAGGGGAGGTACTGCCTTAATAATTTGGTTTCCTTCCATGATAAGGTCACCCTCTTGGTGTAGAGAGGGAAGGCAGCAGATGTAATCTTTCTTAATTTTAATAAGGCCTTTGATGATGTTCCTCACGACATCTTTCTGGACAAATTGTCCAACTTCAAGACAAATAGGTTCATGCTATGCTGGGTGTTGAAATGGCTTGACAGCAGAGCTCAACGGGTCGTAGTGAATCGGACCATAACTGGCTGGCAGCTGGTCACTAGCAGTATTCCCCAGGGCTCAATTCTAGGGCCAGACATGACATTTTTGTCAACAATCTGGATGCAGGACTGCAACGTGTCTGCAGCAAGGTTGCTGGTGGTAATAAACTGGCAGGTGCTGCTGACTCCCTGGAAGGAAGAGAGGCCTTGCAAAGGGAGTACTGGGCAATTGTCAGTGGCAAATAATTCAACAAAAGAAATTGCCAGGTGCTGCACCTGGGACAGAGTAAGGCCAAACATGGGTAGAGACTGGGAGACGAGCGGCTGCAGGGCAGCTCAGCAGGAAGGGATCTGGAGGTGCTGGTCAGCAACAGGCTCAATGTGAGCCAGCAGCGTGCCTGGCAGCCAAAGGGCAAATGGCATTTTAGGATGCATTAAACCCAGAATAAACAGCCAGTCAGGAGGTGATTCTCCCTCTGTATTTAGCATTGGTGCAACCCCACCTTGAAGATTGTGTGCAGTTCTGGGCTTCATAGTATAAAAAGGATAAAAAGGTCCCTGAAAGTATCCAGAGGAGAGCAGTTGATCTAGTAATAGGCTGTAAGGTGTGTCCTGTGAGGAGAGGCTGAGGACACTTGAGTTGGCTAGTTTGGAGAAAAGCCTAAGAGGCAACCTCTTCTCCCTAATAACCAGTGAACATGAAGGAACAGTACAAAGCTGCACTGGTGGAAGTTCAGCCTGGACATTAGGAAAAACTTCTTTACCATGAGGGTGGTGAAATACTGGAACAGGCTTCCTAGAGCGTTTGAAGCCCCTCACCTGTCAGTGATTGAGGTATTTGTATAAGGCCCTCAATACCTTCATTACTGTTTCAACTTTTGATTAGTCCTGAAGTGCTCAGGCAGTTCGTCTAGATGACCTTGGAAGGTCCCTTCCAACTGAACTGTTCTACTAGGACAGCATTAAGCATTTATTTAAGTTCAAGTGGATTCAGCATGCCTACTACAGCTACATAGAATAGGGAAGCATCAAATTTAGCCCTTTAATGGTCAAGATAACAGAGATAAATCCAAGGATCCAGCAAAACTCTTATGATTCTCCTCATTAGAAGACTTTCAGTGTTTGGCTTAAAAATTAAGAGTAAGTCTGGTATACTCTCTACAGAGAAATTGTAATTGCTTTTAGGGTTCTCCTTGTTGCCTTAATTATTGCATGCTGTTCACTTAGAACCACCTTATTTTGCTTTTGTCAGATGCTGTAAGCATACATAATTGCCCCTCGATTACATAGCTTTCTGTTTAAAGATACAGGAATCAACCAGAAATCATTGAAGAAAAGGTACAGTTAACTTCAACTGCAGCATCAGTACTTACAATCATCTGAGAGCCCATGCAAGGATTAAGTGGTTAAAAAACAAAAGAATCTTTTCTGCTAGAATTATTAGTGAACTTACAAGCAGATTTGAAAATACTTGATTTCACACTATCTTAAATCAAATTACATAATGTTATCAAGAACATTGGCTTATGGTTATTTGGGATACACACAGACTCACTGTGAGCAAGTAAGACTACTGCATTATTAAGAGTCACAGAATATTTGTTTGTTTTTCCCCCTACAGCTCCAGTAAGTACAAATACCTCCCCCACATCCCATTTAATACAAGTAGCAGAGTGGTTACTTGCAAAGATGCTCATTCCAGATCTAAATCCCTCTGCATTGACTAGAACTCACTTCAGTAGCTTCAATCTATTTCTCAATTACTTGTTTCAAGAGAAATTTAACAATGGAAAATAGCAACAACAACAAAAAAAGAGGCATACTACTGCAAACATGTTACTGCGTAATTTCGCAAATTGTCTCCCAGGCAAGCTCTTTTAGGGGGTGCTCCCTCAACATGTCAGGTGCCGGCCAGAGATTACTCCATCACTTTTCAACAGGAGCCCAGGTCCTTTGGAATAAGGAAAAATAAACACCATAAAATGTGCCAAAGAGGAAGTCCAGGAACCCTGAAGAGAAGAGAATTTTCGTAGGCGTTATCACCGATGATAATCTAGAATCAACCTACCACAGTTTTGAATCGAAGTTTTAAAAAGTTGTTCTTCCCATAGACTGTTTCTCCCCCCTCTCTCCCAAACCCTACCAATTCTGAGGTTCTGAATTATTTTCATACATTTCCAAGTTTCAACCCCATTAAGAGAGGCAGAGAGTTAAAGCTTATACCCATAAATCAGAGGTGGGCAACATCCCTACTATGTTCCTCCCAAAATTTCACTATCTGCTAACTTAGGGTCAGCTCCATAGGTCAACTGGGTTGTGTTACTCCCAATGTTCAACTCCAGCTCCAATAGGAGCCTCAAAATCTCAAAACACAAGATTTAACACAAGATGCAATAGACTGTCAAATATGAACCATGATCAAGATTAGGTACTACATGAAGCAAAGTAACATAGGATAATACTAAAAGCTATCTGACTTGCAAAGAAAAATTGTATGGTAAAAATGTTACATATATTTGGCTCCCAACTCACATTTAGTCAGCTTTCCATAATCTTTGAAAGCTCCCACCAAGTAAGACTAACAGACCTCAAATGCACGGAAAGATTTCCCATGACAGTTTACATTGACTTGATATACGTTATGACAATCGAAGTTCCTAATGAATATGTATCAGTCAAAAAAAAAAAAAGTTTTCCTTCCTTAGTTAATATTCTAACAGATTCTTCTCTAAATGAATACTGAAGTAATACTCCATATAGTGAACACCTGACTTAAAACTGTAAGGAAAGAAAGCAATTTGGTAAAATGAAGAAAAACTGTCATTGTTCTGAGATACAGGTAACTGAAATTCCTATTTTAACTGCTTGCTAAGCAGAAGAAATGAAGCTTAGAAGTGATTTCACCTCAAGTAAAAGAAAAAAAGCTTTGTCTTCTTTCTCGTACAGATGAAGAAAACCACACTGTATGTATTTTGTTAAACAGTGACTGGTCTGTGGTTGTCTCTAAGGGCCAAATGCTTAGTTGACATCTCCATGGAAAAAAAAATGGTTACAATTAAATGAACAAACTCTCTCCACAGCTTCCAGTGGATGTAACAGTTAAACACTTTTCCTGAATAGACATTCAGGTTTTCAATCTATAGGATGAACATGTAAATTCTAGTCAAATGAGCCTACAGGGATAATTTGAGACCATCTCCTGTCTTGAACCTTCAAACAAAACATGCTTCTTACTTTAAATCCCATCAGTAAATAAAACTATTTAAGAGAGCTGCTTATTTCAGTTCAAGACTTAAGCATGTTTGTCCTACCTAGGCAAGAAACGTAAGAAACATACTTTACCAGCAGTTAATTCCACCTTGGTAGCTTCTACCTAACAGAAGAGGTCTGGTAGCTACAAAGTAGAGATGGTCATCTAAACTAGCACAGAAATAAAACTAGGGTAAAGCTTTAGGTAAAAGTATTGTTTTACTGTTTTACTTGACTGCTGGACGTTAGAAACACATACACAGAACTTCCAGCAGGAACTTCATACATTTTTACAAAAACACCCAATCTCATTACACAAGCAAGAAAAACTTAGGAGTATATCAGACATTAAACTGAAGCTTCTGTAATGTATTAAGTCTACAAAATGCTCCACAGGAAATAATAAAAATCGAACTACCAGCACCAAATTCAGCACGTAGCTCATTTTTCTCCATTTACCTTTATATTTTCTTCATATGGGATTCAAGTGCACAGATGAACAAATCAGTTACTTTTGCACCAACAAACTTTTTGATGATTGAACATATACTAAATTATACAGTCTATTTCAGCCACACAGGCTTTTACAGCTCTTGGGTAGCAACTAGCAAAAGACAACTTAATCACTGGACACAAGAAGAGCAGCTACAACAGTAGTCCTTGATGCCACCCAAAAACACTCCAATTCTTACATTTCTTAGTGCTTTTATAAAGATTTTTCAGTGCAAACAATTTACAGCCTTTTAAAAAGGAAACATACAAGTATGCTTGGGGGAAGCGATGAGGAACACGAAAATCTTTTAATGATAAAACTAAGAACTTAACAACATTTCTAAGACCTTTAAGAGTTATTAAGTGGTTTCTTTAAAATGCTAACCATGTCCTTCTGCCAGTTCAACTCTGTATCAATTGGTTAAGTACAATTAGTTTCCAGCTTATTTTCCCCCAAGCCCGGGCCATTAATTAGATACCACAGCATTTATCAAGTCCTTTTTTTGACACTGGAAGTGTACTATCTGCTCAAAACAAAGCTAAATATAAGTACGTGCCTTAAAAAATTTAGAGCTAGGCAGAAATATCAGTGACCAAAATTGACAGAGAATAACTTTAGCAGCTACATTTTAAATTGCCAATTTGACTCGGCCAGAGCAAATGTTTTACCCATTACCCATTGTAAACCTGCTGCCTACAACTGCCTGATCCTTGTTTGCAGGAGGCCAATTCCTCATAGCATAAAACATCTCCAGACCTATTATATGGGAAAACTTAGCACATATGCATTAAGTCTGGAATCAAGGGCAATTTAAACAACACAACACTAAGAACACAGGACACCTGCATTCTAGCTAGGACCAAAACTGTTATTTTCCATAAAATAATAGTAAGTTACACTAATATACAGTTATGCCTTAACTGAATTCTACACTTTTTCCACTCAATGAATGCAAGAATACTTCTCATGCACAGGCACACACATTGCTTCTTCTGCATTAGTAGTTCAGGGCACAAATAAGGGGACTTATGAAACATAGTGTTTGAACTGGCAGAAGATAAATGTGTAAGAAGTGTAAAAACCTCTCCCTGACTATTCCTTACTTTGAATATTTTGAATAATGCAACAGACACCAGGCTTACCCAATAAGCAATTTTTACATAAATTTTCAATTAAACACTCAAAATTAATTAGATTGTTAGCTAGAAAGATACAAGTTACTGTTACAAATCCTATATTCAGCTTCATTACACCTAACAAACAAAAATAAAAGCAGTAGTACAGTAGAGTTTTAAGGAATGTAGGTACTGGATTATGATACAAAAAACAGTGTAAGGGGAAACATCTTAGTAAGACCTTACCATCATTAAGCTGTAAGATCCAGGAACTGTGGGGGAGCATTCCTTGTAAATAACCTAGTGAGATTTCAGTGTTTTGAACCTTCGGCAGGTAGAGTTTCACCTACATACCAAAACAAAAGGCTGCTTCTTCCAAATACTATCAAGAACTCCTGTGTAACCAAATTATGTTTGGGAATACAATAGAAACAATTCAGCAAGTTCATTGACTTCTCTACAATTTAACATCATGCTATGGATATGATTATTTCCAGACATCACTTAGAGCATATATATTTCTCAGCTAACAACTATACTTTCAGAAGGTAACTACATACTGGTGTGAAATGTGATCTAGTCTTTCCTTGACCAGAAGAGAAACATATTAGGAAACAGTACCAAGGCAGTAATGTTTGTAACATTCTCTTAAACAATTTCCCTCCTCATTAGGAGTTGGAGGCAGCTATCTAACAAGTAAGGACTTCCACTCCCTTCTTCTGAAGTAATTCCTCTTCACTTCCTAAGGGGAAGAAGAGTCCTGCTATGGTTGCAGAGGAGCTAAGAATTGGGACAGGCAAACCCTTATTTGTCATTCGACTCTCCCTTATTTATTATAGTAACTGCACTTTTGTCTAAGACCAGAAGTGCAAACACATGAATTTTTACATAATATGTATTATATCCGTCATGTGCATATATACACAGACACCTATTATGGCTGAATGTCCCAGTAGTCAGTTTCTATGACTTGAAGTATACAAACAACTCCCAAATTAGTTCATGTTGACTCAAAGTCACCAATTCCTCAAAATTCATGAGGTCATAACAGCCCAGTTGAAATCTGCAGCTCATAATGAAGTTACAAGAGCAATTTTATATCAAGCAACAACTGCATCCTTGTCAAATTTCTACAAGATCTCAAGACTGGTTAACCAAAGTGTTAATCAATATAAATATTAATCACCTACAATGATTGCAAATTAGACACTGATCTCCCCCTCTCAAATAGGAAAGATTAAGTGGAGTTACTAGAAAACTATTCAACAGCCAAGCATTTACACATTTAAAATAGTCATGTCAACGAATTCAGTGAGTTCTTGGTATTTTGAACTCTTCTGATTATCTTCAGAATGGAAATGAAGTTATGTACTGAAAAGAAGGGGTTCAGCAATACTGTAACAAGAAAGCTAAATAATACTCAGAACAATGTAGTTTAATACCAAGAATTCAGTTGCAGAAGACAGCATTATACTCTGACACAGGAACCTATAGTGCTAAATGTCATTCATACCTAATATGTCAGTTCATGAACACATTTGCTTTGAAACTCTTCAAAGAATTGGAGGCTGGGCAGCTGATACACTTCCTGGCACAAAATCAAAACACTTTAAAACAAGTTCCCTGTAAAACAAATAGAATAACCACAACAGTGTGTCTAGATAACCCTTGATTCTCATTCTAAGGCCAAAGGGAAGAGGAGAAAAAGGGGTAGTGAGAAAAGAAGGTACTGTAACAGCAAGATGGATTAAAAGGCAAAGTTAAAAACAGTCTGCTAGAAAGTAGTCAGAAAAAAGCTGCAAGAAAAGGGAAGGAATGGCCACGAACTCTAAACTGCAAAAAGAAGAGCAGCTTGGAAGGTGGCAAATGTGAACCTACAGAAATCAGGTAAACGAATGCCTTTAGAGAACATCATAGATATGAAAAAAAGTTAAGAGCACTCAGGAACCACTTAAAATTTAAGGTAAGGCTTTATAGATGCAAAAGCTAAATATACTGCTATAGATGAAGTTTAATAGCAATGTTTCTTACCTGTTAAACAAAAGCTTTTAAAGAGTTAAAAAAACAGAATTTGTACTCTCTCAGGCTCCTTGCCCATTACAGGATATCCTGGCAACAGCAAAAATCTTTCAATCTACAGTATTAGCAGATTAGCAGGACTGAATTAGGATTGAATTAGATGAAGCAGATTTCTTCCTACAACGACAAAAAAGACATTTTATAATTTAATGTTGTTAACACTTTCTGTTCAATAGTTCAACAACTGCATGAACAAAAGCGCTGCTTTGCAGGAAATAAGACACATGAACTGAAGGAGGAAACAGTTTGCTGTGAAAAGTGTCAGTCCAATGCGCCTGTACTCTGAAAATAAGTACAAAAGCAGCTTTGTCATCTGAAAGAAAATTGTTATTAGCAAGTTTAAATATCCCCCTTCACTTTTGAGGGGCAAAGGAAGATGTTTCATGTCACTGAAGTAAAGTTGCCTTTATAATTTGCACTTGACTATTGAATCTAACATGAATACAGACTTGAAAAAAAACTATTAGCAATTTCATTTGAAGCCATGTCTTCAGATATAGATAAATATATTAAGGTCTGATTTATCCACAAAGTAGTACAGAAATAAACATACAAGCATTAAGAATGCCCATTATGTTGGCTTACGTATATACAATTTAGCCAGTTTCAATTTGAAATCAGTTTTAAAAAAAACAACCACGTAAAACAATCTACACAGAGACTTGCTAAGTAACCAGCTGTTTTGGGACAGCATTTGGTCACCTACAATTCATCACTAAGATGACCTCTGATTTTGACAGCTTAATTCCTTCAGTGTAAAGCAAAGAAATGTTAAAGAGCATTACTAGGCATCCAGAATTGGCCTCTGCCTAATGCTTACCTGCCTGTGCTTTAGTCAACACCAAATAGGCAAGAAAAAGCATCCTATCAGTTGATGCTTCTTTTTAGCATGGCTGTTTCAGGCAGTAATAAGAAATAGGAAAAATTTAACACCAAAATACCTTCCCCCTCCACCAGTTACAGGAGGCTTTTTGATTTTGCTTTAAGAGGCAGGCTTCAAGACAAGACCTATTCCTTTTGGGAATGAGGCAATATTAACAGGTTTGTTTAAAAAAAGGATGAAGTACCACCAACTAAGAATATCAAGTATAGTAACAAGTTCATTAGATCATGTCTATATCTACCTTGGTTGAAAGGCTCTACTATCAGTTTGTCACAATTATATATTCAGCTAAAAAAAAGAGCACACCTCCAAACCATTCCAAACACTCTGCTAGCAAAGAAAAGAGAATGATCTAATTTTACACATTCCATGTTAAAGAATATGAGTCTTCAAAGGTGTTTCTTGAGCCCTGAAGATTATTTAATAGCCTATATCAACCTAAAGCAATTTACTAAAAATATTCCTTCTTAACTAGAATAAACATTTGCATTCCAGTTAAACAATCATCCAACAAATGAGGGGTTTTGTTTTGGTTTTAGGGCTGGTTATGTTCCACTGCTTGCAATATCACCTTATTTGCTACCACCCAGCCATTCTGGAAACAGAAGTCACCACATTTCCATTGTGTGGCTAACAGCACAAAGATTCCAAGCCCTGACATACACAAACACCAAACACAGCCTTCTCTAAGGCTATTTTAGTAACCAACATACACATGAACTGAAGGTCAGCGTAATACATTGACCATAATACTTTCAAAGGTCAAACATGTTTTTCATCCTTAGACCTTCAGGTCCAAATGTCAAGCAGATTTGCCAATCCCTTGTGAGTCAAGTGGCTTACTAGGCCAGAAAAAGTAAACAAGTGTACTGAATTTGGTTTGCTTTACCAAAGTTGTCTTGGTTGTTGTTTCTGGATTACAAGCGTACACATGTTCAGAAGCAGAGCTCCAGGATGGGACAGAACGTCACTTCCTCAATTATGTCATGTAAAAGCAAAATAGGAAGCCTGTTTAGCTTAATCAACTTTCAGAAGAGTTGGCACGGGCAATACAGTACAAATCTGCAAAGATTAGTTTATCCAAACGAAAGGCACTATTACTGCTCTCCTTACACAGATTGCTTTCTGATATTTCTCTATTCTTCTGTTTGAAAACTTTAGTTTAAATACCATTGTCTAGTACCAGAACAATCAGCTTCTGAATTCAATACAGCAGGATTACACGGAGAAAAAAACGCTAGTGTAATCCAAATGAACAAGATACTGGCAGCGTAAATATTACAGCATACCCTGGGAAGGATGTTCCACAAGTCTGTTCTAGTCAGTTAGGATGCTGAGTCCATCCCAGAATCTAGAATAACAGAGTTATGAGATACTGAGAGGGGCTACAGTATGGATAAAGGGAAAAGAAACAGTTCTTTCCTTAAAATAATAGAATAAGAAAATCAACCAGTTGGATCGGGTATAGGACTAACTTTGGCTTTCCAGGGATAGCTCATGTCCAGTAACAGTTCAGCCACTTTAATGTGGCTCCATCACCATAACAATAGCTCTAACCAAGTATTCAAACATAAAACCATAAAAACTAACCATGAGAACACATGGTGATACGTTCAGCTGATTTACCTGAGAAATAAAGCAACGCACAGCTATCTACAGTGGCATCACTCTTCACATGGAACAGCATGGTACAGCCTGTCCTAAAGAGCATTACCCGATGAACTTTTTTTTAATAATTTTTTTTTTTTTTTAAGATAGGTTAAAAAACTCTGCAACCAGCTGCCATGAACAGACTAAACAAGCTGTATTAATGCTGCATTGACTGGGGCATGGTCTATTTGTAAAACAGTTCCATACAGCTTTATTGACCACACAGCAAAGATAATGAGGTCTCTTCAAATCTCTTCTTTGCTTATAGAGACCAATGCAACATTTGTTGCACTTTCTTTAAATCAGGGTGCACAACTGCAAGGCACTGAATAATGCTGCTCTTGCAGTAATTCATCTCTTGCATTTAAAACAGTGACTTACACAACTTACTATACCCTAAGTATGACCTAGTGCACTTGAAGTAAACATCTCTTTTTTTGTGTGATGTAAGAAACATTCATAAATACATCATCACACAACAGTAGCTCTTGTTCCAAGTGTTGGCATTGCCAAAAATTCCAATCTGATTTTGTAGCCCCACCCTCACCACAGGGGCAAGCAGCCTGACACAACCAGCAGAGCCCCAGCATCAATTTGGGAACAAATGAAGGTGTTTGGATCACAATTAATTATTAGTAATGTGCCACTATGCCATTTAATTTTATTCCCTATTTGAAACATCCTGCATTCAGATCAAGCGCAAGCATTTTTAATATAACACTGCACTTAAGAACAAGATTGCAAGGTACATTTTTCTCCTTTTTCCAGTGAAATAACAGTTTTGTATTGATAGACTGTAAAGTGTGAATGCTCAAGGCAGAGTAGTGCAAAGTCATCATGTAAGAGACTAAATAGCATCATCATCATTCCTTACCATATCTCTCCAAATGTCTGGCGGAAAAAAATCCAGGTATGTCCTCAGAGCTCTGGTTATCTTACAGCTTACTACAGAAGTAAATCAGCAACATCTCCTCCCCAGAAACCCATATTTAAAAATTGAAAAAGATAGTCCTCAAAGAAAAGAGGCCTAAAAACTTTGTCCACCACCATGAATTCTGTAGGACAGACAGTTGAAGGGCAGAGAAGCAAGTACAACTGATGTAGCCCAGAATACTAATTTGTGAACTAGTCAAGTTTAAAAGAAATCTGCTAAATACCCAAGGTGACTTTTAAACAACATTTTAAGAAATGGCTCACTTACGCCAGGACTAAAAGTGGTTTACACTATCAGTTCCAAGCATTTTGCTTAAGAGTACATATATATGCTCCCATGTCACCATTCACGACCAAAATAAGGATGAAAAATGCTATCCCATCAGGTCTTGGAACAGTGCTGCAGCAGCCTAAGCAGTGCCACCCTACCCTAGGCAGCGCAATCCCTCCCTGCTGGCTCCCAACACCTCACCTGTCAACCTTCCACCAAGCCATTTCAGAGTGAAAATGCACTTTAAGAAGTGACAAATGAAGCTGGCAGAGGAAGCAGGGAAGGAGCTTTTCTGCCAAGTCCACATGCTGGAACAGCTCAAAGGGTCTGCCAAGCACCAAGGCGAGCGTGGCCAAGAAGCAGGGAACACCGTTAGGGACAGGGAAACCAGGACTCATCTCTATCATCTCTGCCCCAAATTACACAGGCTTAGGCTGCTGCAGGATTGCAGTACAAAAGTTCTGGATCTGGTTAAACACAAGAACAAGACATAAGACTAAAATAACACAATTTTGTATCAGTTCTACTGTTCTCTCCGGTACATGAAAACCTGCAACACTGATCGCAGATTCCTGCACTACTTCTCCAGAAATGCACAAACCAGTACTACTAACTTACTGCTTCAGCAGTACTGCTGGTTGTTTGAACGCTGAAGAAAAAAAGTGTAAATTAAGGAGACAGCCTTACAGTTAGTTTGAATTTTAGAAGTTTTTTCTTCAATGCATTTATTCTCTTCTTAGATACTCCCAACAAGTATAAGAGTTTGCCTGTCTATGCTCCAACAATTTCTTAAACTTTGAACCACGGAACGGCTGGAGCTGAAAGGGACCTTAAAGATCCTCTAGCTCCAAACCCTCTGCCATGGGCAGGGATATAAAGGACTTGAAAGGAGAAAAACAACAACATATTTACCATCATGGCTGCACTGGTTCTGGGTCAACTTTTCACTTAATCTGCCTCACTCTGTCTCAACCAACTGGCACACTGCTGAAAATAAGCAGGAAAGGGATGAGAAGACTATTGTTTGAACATGCTTACCAGCATTAGGCAACAGTATGAAACAAAGGTTTAAGATAGTACCAAAAGCAGCGTTAAGAGAAGACAATATAGTTGTGTCAGTCACTTTGTTGCATTAACACTACTCAGACCTATGCCTTGCTTGCCTTAATTAACCTGAGTACAACTGCAGGCTACCCAGTCACACAGATTTTGAACCAAAATCTGTACTTGGCATGGCACACTGTAAACATAAAAGCATAAGCCTAACTGGCTTGGCCATTTCTATTGTGCCACTGCTGAGTATAACGCAAACATGCCCACTTCATCAGGACAACCCTTAACTGTTCAGGTAAGCTCATCCTCCTTTTCACCATGCTGATTAAACCTTTCTATTTGGATGCAAATCGAATTTTGAGGTGCATGAAAATACAGAGGCAGAAGAAAGCTGCTTGCTTCAGTAATTTCTAACCAGGGCAGCAAAAAGTATTCCTTCTGTATGGACAGCATAACCAAGTATACAAGTTTTCTTTTTAAGCAACATCTTGGTCTTGTTAATGTTGTTTGCAGCTCAGAAGCAGAAGTTGGCAGCAGCTTCCAGCAGTGTGGCACTGCTTGGCTTCATGAAGCTCCAGTCAGCTGCCTTTTAATAAAGATATCAAGAGCTGAGCCCCTGAGTAGCTTTTTATTTATTTATTTATTTATTTTATTTCTGTGCTACCATATCTTATGAGGACAGACAGAACTAACCAATCCACCCTGCACACACACCCAAGCTAACACGACTATATCACAACAAACATGTTTTGCTTTTCAAACCGAAGGCTGGAATCCCCATCACCCTTCAAAGGCTGTGCTGGTCTGATAGCATGACAAGAAGAGCTGAAGATATTTCCTCTTTTAATCTGCAATACAGGCAGGTTAAAATAAATCCTTGATTTTTACTTCCACTTGAGGAAGTGGATTCCTAATCTTGAATTTATGCACCAAAAAGCTTGGGTCTTCTCTACGCTTTTTTCTACAATCCCTTCGGTTTCCTTGTTTATCAACACAGCCCCTAGTACAAAAAGTTAAAAAGAAAAAAAAAAGTTATTCCAACATATCTGTCAAGCAAGGGAAATAAAATACAGAGGCAGTCACCTGGATACAAGGAAAATGATGCTACTTTACCGCATTTGCTTACCTAAACGTTGGTATCTGCATTTAGACAAGTGCTTTAGCACCTTTTGGACTCTTTCCTAGTTTAGTGCTGACATTATGGCTGTAGTTCAACCTTTAACCCCAAGTACAAACACCCTCATTTCCTTCACAGAACTACGTATATACAGGGGTACAGCCTACAGAACTGTGTTTCTGTCTCTGTGGATATACTGGAAGTAAAGTAGTTGGAAGAGGAAAAATAATTTCACTGCATGTAGAATGTCAGTGAAGCACTGGATGCAAATAGATAGGTTACCTTACCACACAAGGATTAATAACTGAAGTTCAATATCCTCCACAAGCATTTTACTACCAACTTTTGTACTATAAAAGTACTAGCACAGCCCCTTCCCCCACATTATGTAAATTGCAGACATTTAGAACTACACAGTGAAAGTGCAGATAGAGGCATGATTAGCTTGAGTTTGCTGAGATTCAACTTACCAAACTAAGGAAAACTGCTTTGAATTAGAAGATACCACCAAATCTCACTTATCTATGTTCAATGAATGGCTATTTTTTGGAGAATCACTAAAAATAAGTTCTAGAAGAAGTTCAAAAACCAGCAAAATAATGGACAATCATTGAAAAGGCACCTTGCACAAGGTTTGAAGTGGCTGTTAAGTTCTCCTTCTTCCCCCTTGCCCCTACTCCCCAGGTAATTTATATTTTACAGCAAGCCACTTCAGTAACCTGAGTTTCAGCACACCATGCTTTTAAAGGGTGTGCACATTGAAGTTACACCACATTTTCCAGACACAGGTGCATTCGGTGCCTCCACTGAGGGAAAGTACGCTTTCCCAATGCAATTCTTCTATTTTGACACCACCAGAAAAACTGTCACTGCCAAACAGAATAAGGCACCTTCTTCCACCTGCAATACACATCCTGTGTCAAATGAAAAAGCCACAGTTGTAATGCAAAATGTAAAGCCTGCTCTGTTTCCTAGGGGTCTTCAAAATCTTTTTAAGGCTGTTTCAATTCTTCTCACTGGATCATTAGAAGAGTTTAGTTGTTACCTAGCACCTTTCACAACTCTGTCACAGTAGCAGCGAGCAGACTACAGGGCAAGCCCTCCTCAAAGATCTAGTAGTCATTTAGAAGATTTTTTTTTTCCAAAGGGATATTATTTTCATACTCACAAATCTTGACACAGAAGTGATCAACTGAGCAATTTCATAAAGTGCAGGCAGATAAAATAAGCCCTTTCAAGCAACATGCCACAGGCGAGAGATACAAAGTTTTTCTTGCTGTGGCCCTAATTGAAATACTTGAGGAAATATTTCAGTTGGCTGTCTCCTCTCTGATTTTCTACAAGCTCCTCTCCCCCTCAAGACTAGGCTCCAACACAGTACCTACAATACTTCTATCACCCTTTCCTTCCTCCAAGCAGCTTTCTCTCAAGCTACCAATACATCTCTGTTTTCTCCCAGTGCAATGAGGCCTCAGCTCCACCCTATAAGCATTATTTACACTCCGTAAGTAGGAAACACTGAATTAATGTTACCATTAACCCAAACACACAGCAAACAATTACTGAAAGCAGCACTGATGCTTCTGGCCTATAGGCCTACTCTACGCATTCGGAGAAAATAGTTTCAAAAGAAGCAAGCCATTTAAATTGTTAGCCCAGAACTTAAATACTTCACCATTTCATAACAGCATTACAAGACATACCCCCAAAAAATATTTTCTGCTAATTAAAAACTCAGAAATCAGTTTACGGAAGTTCTAACCTGAGTTTTTTATACTACCACAAAGATTTTGGCAACTTCTAGTACCATCCCATAAAGTTAAGTCACAAGCAGTGCAACAAGCAGCAAGGCAACTTCGTTAAGGATCATTACAGTTTTGAAACTATCCCCAGAAATTAACTTGAAATGCTTGCAAGCCTAGGAACAAAGCTTTGAAGCAGGTTTAGCTGCAATTCAAAAAAAAAAAAAAAGAAAAAAGAAAAATACACCATCTATTTCCCCCTCTATATTTCATTTCTGTATTTTCAACCACCACCTTCACTCACTGTTCTTTCAGGTTTTCTATAATACAAATGAGACATTTTTTCTAAAAAAGACATGGACAGTAAAATCAATCTACCATTTTTACTTGCATCATGCTGCTCAGTAGATCCAATACATAGCCTCAGTCACCAATTCAATGCTGCAGTGTCAGGCAGTTGGACTGGATGATCTCTGAAGGCCCCTTCCAACCCAACTATCCTATCCTAATTCACATTTCCAAAGACCACCTTAACCACCATGACCATAGCGTTCACTGTTTCCAACAAATACGTTACAGACACCGACATAACCTGCAACCTGCCCTGTCATGATGGTGAGGATCAGCTCTGTGGTTACGTTTCCTACATCCACTAACAATTTCATTCTTGGCTGCACAGGGCTACAACCTCCGGGGAGAAAAAAACAACTCCATTGCATTCTGGTCTGCAGCCTTACAGCTTGCACGTTTCTCTGAAAAGCTGGAGCTAATTTGAAGAATATCTGAGTGTGGAATAAAGGAGTATGGGGTCAGTGTAGTTCAAAGAAAAACCTACCATGGAAGAACTTCAGCATCACCGCATTCTGTTGTGCCCTAGAAGGAAGCCAGTTTCCTATACTGCAAAACATGTCACACACACACAGGTGTTTCCTATACTACAAAAGATAGGAAGCAACCTACAGGGGTTGTGGAATTTGAGTCATTTGTCACAGACGACCACAGAGAGGTACAGAATTTTATTTTATTTTTAAGACTGTTTACCTTTGATATCCCATGCCTACAAGTCCAATCTCAGAAATAATTTCCTATTCTGTTAGTAGAGAGTTAGGGATTAATTTGGATTTATAATTTGCTTTTTTGAGTCAAAGCACCCAGGTTAGGCGTAACTAGTACTCCACCCAGCCATGGCAAGGTTCTTTTTTCAGATATACATGTTTTGAGATGCAAGGACAGCAGGAGAGCACACTTCAACATGCTTCCATGGGAAGAAAGTGTCTGTCCCCACCCATGACTGTGCACCCGGCACAACTGACAGATAAAAGCAATCAAATATTTGTAACAGGTTGAGAACAAGTTTTAAGTTCAGTCCCCAGTCACACAGTATTGCTCTTACAAAGTTTATGAGCTTTTTTTGTATTGAGACTCTGGGACAGTCTTGACCTGGACAACAATACAGATAAAGAACTACAGATATAAGACAACTTTAATGGTCTGATAGCAAAATATATTCCTTTTTAAATGAAGAAAGGCATCCCATAACCGCTGGTAAAGTAACAGGAAGGATTCGGTAACATTAAAACAATTGTAAGGTTTTAATTTTTATGACTATCCTGCTATCCTGCAGCTAAGTGCTAAATGCTACTGCCAACTAACAGCTGTGACAGCAATTACCTTTTTTCTTACAACCTGCAGAGCCCAACTTGTGCAGTGGTCTTACACCACCTTTCACCAACTACTGGACCCCTATCTGCTTTGGCTTTACAACTTCATCCATTTCCCTGCTTTGAAGCCCCACTTGCTAAAACCAAACCAGCATGCTCATCACTACAGTAGGGGCAGGCAGCATCAAGAACCACCTTTAGTTTCATGCTGACCATTAAGAAACGAGGACCTCATGCTAATGGCACCTTTACTACCCCCTTGATTTTGGGAAAGATAGGATGAATTTAATATAAGCACAACGTTCAGCACACAACATCTTTTTGCCATTAAATACAAGGTGGTTTGAAGTTACAAAGAGCCCACCATCAGCAACAAGTACACACACGGAAGGATCCTCTGATGAATGCTTGCTTGCCCCAGCCAAGAACTGCCTACTTCACAGCCAGGCTCAGTGTAACTTCTACGGCTGTCGCTCACAGGCAGGAAAAAATTTACCAAAATATTGAGAACCCTTAGGGAACACCATGAGCAGTGACAAACCCAGCCTTCATAACAGCCAGAAAGAAATACACAAAGAAACAGGGAAGGTGGGAATGCAATCCCTGTGCTGTTACAGTTTCCAAACAGACTTCCACCTAGAAGATAGGCAGGCAAAGGGCAAGGCAGTTCTCCTGCAGATGCAGGCCACTTCCACCATCAGCAGGAAACCCACCCACCCAGAACCGGGTCTACACCTGCCACAGCTACGGCTTTATTTCAGCAGTCTTGAGACTTTCCATCTTTTTCAAGGTGTTTGGTGAATAACTGAACTACTCAAGCAAAAGTAATCCTCTAGATATTTTCCTGATGGGACAGGTTGTGAAGACACAGCTATATGACAAGTCTGTCAAGGCAGTAGTGAAAGAAATAATGTCAACTACTATAGATCAAACCAGTCCTGAAGTTCCTAGCTGAGCATTTTAGATTGAAAACCGATCAAAATACCATCATATAAGTATGAAGAACACACCAAGACAGCCCTTGGTCTATTTTAAAGGTAACATTACAGTGTATTTCACAGGAAAAATGTGAATGTGTCATCTTCTCAATTAGGGCACTCCTGTAAGTGACAAATGTGCATCACCTGGCAGCAGGTGAGGGTCTCATGCTTCACTCTTCTAGAGGAGCCTACTGTATGCTTACAGAAGGCACCTTCCCAATATACATGATGTGGTTGGCACACTGGAAGGAAGGGATGCCATCCAGAGAGACCTGGGCAGGCTGGAGAGGCGGGCCTGTGTGAACCTCATGGAGTTCAACAAGACCAAGGACAAGGTCCTGTGCCTGGGCAATCCCAAGCACAAATCCAGGCTGGGTGGAGAATGAATTGAGAGCAGCTCTGAGAAGAAGGTCCTGGGGAAGCGGTGGTTGACAAGAAGCTCAACATGAACTGACAACATGTGCTTGCAGCCCAGAAAGCCAACCCTGTCCTGGGCTGCATCAGAAGTGTTGCCAGCAGGGCAAGGGAAGGGATTCCGCCCATCTGCTCCGCTCTTGTGAGACCTTACCTGGAGTCTTGTGTTCAGCTCTGGGGCCTCTAATGTTTTTTTTTTTTGTTTGTTCGTTTGTTTTATCCCTGCTACACAGTGCTGCTGTCACCTCCTCCAGTGGAGATAGCATGGCACAGGCTGCCTAGAGAAGCTGTGGACGTCCCATCCCTGGCAGTGTCCAGGGCCAGGCTGGAGAGGGCTGGGAGCAGCCTGGGCTGGTGGAAGGTGTCCCTGTCCATGGCAGGGGGCTGCAACCAGATGATCCTTAATGTCCCTTCCAGCCTAAACCATTCTGTGATTTTATAGGTCACAAGTTTGTCAAATTAGAAGATCTGCTCCAAAAACCTCTCTAAGTAGCTAAGTTTGCACAAAAAACTCTTACTTGCGTATAAGGATTGGGTTGGAGATTCTGCTACCTCCACCAAAGGAGGTGACAGCGGCACTGTGTAGGGATAAAATGATATCTAGGATTCACTCAAGACATTGTTACAATGAGGATACTTTGAAAACAGGAAGTGCTATATTCTGGAATACGTTTAATAACCTCATTATAAATGACCACTATTTTTTGCTGAAAACACCTGAAAGTTTCCGTCCTCAATCCCAACCCCATTGTTACCCCACAGGGAATTACAGGGCCCTTGCACAAAGTCTCATCCGGGACTTGGGTTGTCGTAAACAGGCTTTAGAGTTTACTTTGCTTTTAGAAGCATCTTTTGGCACAACAAACAAGAGCTGGCCTACAGCCTTTCAGTTTCCAGAAGACCCAACAGGCACAGAAAGGAGACCACTAGGCCGTGTACTCCATTGCCCTGCAAAAGTATACAAATTATGTACAAACGCTTGGAAACATCTCATCCAAAATGCAACAGGAACTGTCTCAGGACTTCATCCAAGGAAATTAACCCACAAATCTCACTATCAGGCATTTTCTGCTTTTTTTCTTTTTTAAATCTGCCTCCCTTTACAACACGGAGAGGATTTGGTTAAGATTGAACTATCAGTTTCACAGATGCTCTTACCCATTTTGCCAACAAAGCCTAAAATAACCCTGCAGTCTTTTACTCAGTCCCTCACCCCCTGCAACAACAGATTGCTGGTACTATCAAATAATAGTTTCGATTCTTTCAGTTATATTTAGAGGCAGAGGCAGCATACACTCTCATCTCAGTGCCATGTATTACAGCTTCACAGTTCATACAACTGTACGCTCGAGTCCTCGCAGTATTCTCTTCGCCAAAGGCACAAATCCTGTCACTGAGCACCCCCAGTTTTTAAGTCCTGTGGAAGAGGAGCAGATAGGTCTGTTTAACGGGACTACGGGAGGACTACACTAGGGAAGAGCAACACAAAAACAACAGTCAAGGGCTGCTACATACTGCAGGCACTTTCCCCATACACACACTCCAAATTACATACACCACTTCAAATATGCTTCTCAGCACCTTATGGAAGCTATTAAAAAAAAAAAAAAAAAAAAACAAAAAACAAGTTCTTGACAATTCTTGTATTCGACAATAACAGTGTGGCTTTTTTCCTCCAATTTAGCATGAAGTACTGTTACTAAAATGCTATTAGCCCTAGAAGGGCCATGAGCAAGATGTTAGCAGCTTGTACCAAACGTCACCCTGATCCTATCAATTCAGTCTACTCAGATTCCTGAAAAGTGTCCCAAGCTAGCTATAGAGCTACACATAATATCCAAGGGCAGGAAAACATTTTACTTCAGTTGCTTAGTAGCATATGGTTTCTACAACAGATGCTGGAACATTGACACATCACGAAAATGCTTAAACACGAGATGCAGAGCTTCCAATGTTACGTTCATACTCTCTACATATTTTCTGGTTGATTTTTCAGGCTTGCCTCCCACCCTGAAAATATCAGCATCTAACATGAATCAACAATTTCCCAAGTCTCTTGTTCTTCTCCTCCAACCTGACAAAAGTTAGGACAAGAAAGATACTATTTTTTCCTCTACCCCTGCTTTATTTGTTACTGGGGAAAGTTTTGCCAAAAAACAATGTATCCACATTTTGCTCTTGACAAAACCCAACCAAACATACAGTCTTCTGTGAACACGGATGTGGCATCTACTTCATGATAATGCAGGACTCCTAAACCTGCCATGTGAAATAAAATACAATATGTGGAAATCTTAGCAGTCACAGATTAAAGTGCTACTATGATAGCCACACCTAGATGACAGATGATATGCTTAAAACATCCTAGCTTATGGAATAGGACCACTACACTCATAATAGCACCTCTTCTGCTGCTCAAACAGAAACTGCAGTTTCCATCACAGCTTCCAAAGGCTGTGAATGAGCCCAGTTAAGTGTAAGAAGTTCATCGTCAAGCCTACTACCTACAAGGATGCTGCATGGTGTGCTGGAACACTAAAGCTAGAACATGAAATATCTCAATATAATGATATAGTGATTTTCTTAACTATCTCCTGAGGTTAAAATATATATATATTTCAAGGCTTTTTGAGGACTTGGACAAAAGAGGACATCATCAGTGGGGAGAAAGGCAAGTGGACCAAACTGCTCTTCAAAGCATTTCTCTCTTCTGACTAATGTTTCAGTCCCATTCTGGTTGTTTTTGAGCCAGCTGTTTAGTGCATCATAGTACGTGCACTTCAAGCTTAAGCTGAGCAGAGAAGCAAAGCTGTTGAGCCACAGCAATAGAGTTCACTCTAACCATCTGTTAATACTAAAATTACATACATAGTTTTCTGCTATAATACTGCTAAATTCAGATTCCCTTCTATTTAAGCCACTTGAATATCATTCTCTGATCATCATCTGATTCTCTGATTGGTATCTAGGCTGTAGAAGTACAATGAACAGTTTGTAGTCAACTCTGAAAACGCACACAGACTATTAAATATCTTTAATTCCGTAACAGAATAACAATGGCTAATTTATATTTAAAAGATTCCAGAGACATTACAGCCACCGCAGTTTACATATAAATCTACTCTGCTTTCTAAGAAGCTGTAACACTCTACCTTGCTTAAAGACATTACCGTTGAACAGGCTGCTTTTACTCAGTTTCTGAACTGCAAGTTTCACTCCAGCTCAGTGTTTTCCTTAATTTCATTGTTAACAGAACTCTTTAGCAGTTCTTCTGTCCAAAATAAAGTCTTCCAGTAGCATTAGAAGATAAATTCCTTTAGTAACTCAGAAATTACAGTGTTCAATACTGCACAAGAATTCTGTTTTTCATACAGAAAGCAGATAAAACCATATTATCTATGTTCAAGCAACATCATAGATGAAGGAAACTAACCACTAAGTGCATTTAAACAAGTACTTACAATTACAAACTGAAGAACTTACCATGCTGACTGGCTACCACATCTGCATGGAGCCTCATCAACAAGTTATATATTGAAACAATTCGGTAGTGTTCTGTTAGATTTGCATAATAAAGACTCTCGCAAGCTACAGTTAGTCTATGCCTCATTAATGAGAGCACAAAGAAGTAACACGGAGCTAAGTAATCACACAGACTCCTACTAGTATACACGCTGTCCGGAAGATACGCATTGCAGTTTAAAAACTTTGGGGTTCCAGGTAGTTACTGCAACAGGGAGAGTTCCCACCTTTCAGCATGCCAGCAAAAGAAAAAGAACAAGGGATTTGGTATTTGTACAGTTCACAATCTACTGAATATGTTTACTACGTGGAAACTAAACCAGTTTAGCATTCAGTATTTAAAAGAAACAACACATACTCTTAGAGTACATTTAGACTCCTTTTACTGAATTACACTTTATAAATAGTATTGCTACAAGCAACAAGTGATACAACTTTTCACTTTTAAGTTGCCAACATGTTTCAAGGTAGATCTCCTAGAACTTTTAGACCACCCCTAAGTTTTTTGTATTCTTCCACTCACAAGACTTTTCCTAAATTAGAACAACAGGAAACTTTGAATAGGTGCGTTGCTACTTAAATAACATTTGTCCTGACAGGGCAGATCCTGACTTTCCTCCCACCTGTATTTATGTCACAGAGACACGAGACACAACACTAACCCCCTCTCGTGCTTACAGAAGATTTTAACCATTAAAGTAACACAAGAACAGGAGAAGCGGCAGGTTCATTTTAGCCATTGAAGTAAAACAAAAAACACCAGAACTGGCTGGGTCAAAGTCAGATTTTGCCAGAGGCACTGAACAGCAGTTAAAGCTTCCCCCACAGTCTTAATAAATTCTGATTTTGAAAAAGCTGCCAAAAAAAAAAAAAAAAAGAGAGAGAGAGAAAAAAAACAACAGTAACTACACAATATGTTTACAGGAATCTGGAGCAGCTGAGTTTAGAGAAGGAAAGCGCAGGCAGGTACCAGCGAAGCGTTTCTGTGTCAGCACCGAGAGCCAGCAGCGAAGCGCGAGTAAAGTTGTGCAGCAACAGCAGCGGGACGAGGGGCTGCAGGGGGGCACCGCGCACCTCCCCCGCTGCTGGGGGCCCCTTCACCCCCTCCAGAGCCGCGGGGGGACCCCGGCCGGCCCCCGGCACCACCCCCAGAGAAGCCGCTGAGGCAGCCCGTGGCGGCGGCGGGCGGGCAGGCACCGCTCCCCCCGGCGCGGCCCGGGCCCTCCCCGCCGCGCCCAGGCCCGCGGCACCCCCCGGCCTGGGCCCGCCAGGCCCGGCCTGGGCTCCGAGCGCGCGGCGGGGCCCGCCCGAGGCCCGCGGCCTGAGGCGAGCCCGGCGCTGCCCGAGGGGCGCCCGCAGCCCCCCTGTGCCGGAGCGGGGCAGGCGCCAGGCCCGGGCAGGCGCGGGAGAGGCAGCAGCGAGGCGGCGGCTCCCCGGGGGGAGCGGGAGGGAGGCGGGAGGGAGCCGCGGAGCCGCCGTACCTCGGCGAGGCGCGTCCCGCCGCCTCACGGCCCCGGCTGGCTCCGCTCAGGCGGGCAGGGCTCCGCTCGCCACCATCACCGCCGCTCCAAGATGGCGGGCATAGCAGCTCCTGCCAGCCCCCCCCCCTCCCTCCGCCCCGCCTGCCAATCATCCCGCCCCGGCACCGCCCCCCGCCGCCCCACGCGCCGTTGCTATTGGGCCGCGGGCGAGGCGCGGTCGCTGATTGGGGGATTCGCGGGTGTCAGTCGCTCGCTCGCGGCGCTGTGATGGGGTGAGACGGGGCGCGGGGGCGGGCTCTCGGGTTGTTGTCAGCCAGTCAGCGCACGGGGCGGGCGCGCCTCGCTTCCCACCTTCCCCGCTTAGCAACACGGTGACGTCGCAGTGATAGGCGTTCCCTTCGACCAATCAGAAGAGCGGATGCCTCTTTTTAAAAAAAATAAAAAGCCCCCTCCGTCCAATCCGGAGCTGAGCTGCGGGGCCCCGGCGGGAGGGCCACAGCGGGAGGGGCGGGCGCCTGCGCTGGCGCTCTCCCTTCGGCCTTGCCCCCCGCGGCTCGCCATTGGCCGGCGCGCGGAGCCACGCCCCCGCCGCGCGCCGCACGGGCGCCAAACTGCCTGACAACAAGCCCGGGGGGGGGGGGGGGGGGGCGAGGCCGTGTGGGGAGGGCGGGCAGGGAGCGGCGGCAGCGCGGGGAATTAGCTCAAATGGTAGAGCGCTCGCTTAGCATGCGAGAGGTAGCGGGATCGATGCCCGCATTCTCCAGGGGGTTTGTTTTTCTTACCCGGAACTGGGTGAATTTCGCCCAACGTTTGAGGCGTGTTTTACCAAAGCACAACGGAATAAATCAAAGTGTAAAAAGAGGGGAGAAAGGGGGATCAGGGAGCTGAGCCCGACACTACAAACCACATCTCACCCCCTGGGCCCGCCGCAGTTTCCTGCCCTGTGCCCTGACAGACTTTTTACCAGAGAAAAGCCCCAAATGCTGTCTCTGAGGCACAGACCCAGCAAAGGGTGCTTCCATTAGCATGTGCTTTCTCTGAACGGAGGCAGGGAGCCGTGGTTTATAACACTCCTGTGAAAGCCAGGTGAGGATGCTTGCTTCCAAGGAAAAGGGAGCCAGCAGATTTGTTGTAATGGCACACACATAATAGCTGCAAACAGGCTCACGTGCCCTGACCTTTGCACTTCAGACACACACTCATGCAGCAGAAACTCTTGCCAGCTGCTCAGGTACTTGGTTTCATAATTCCAGTTGCATAAAGGGCTGGACGCGGCATCAGCTTTCTTCTCGTTCCTACATCTTTCCTACCAGTTCACCAACTTCTGGCAACAGTTTGCTGTGCTTTCTGTAGGCTTCAGGGGTTCTCCCAAGGATTGAGTCACAACGTGCTTTACACTGCTAGGAGCCACCCTTGCTCATTTTACTCTTCAGCATATAGTGGTACATCCTTGTTTTACAAAACCTCCGTGAACAGAAGCCCTATCCAAGCTGTGGGGTTGGTGGTTTGCTTCTATTAGAAAGAGATTAGTGACTGCTGGGTCAGGCACACGAGCATCTTACTCTGCCTGAATAAGTCAGTACAGCCTCAGTAATTACAGATGCATGTGATCTTAATGTGTCACTAACATATGGTCAAAACACAGCAGCATGCAATGCACTTGCTGAGCCATAGAATTGTGCAGTTAGGCCTCTGGGCATAGAGCCTGGTTTTGTTTTCTTTTTCATGCAAGCATATTTATTTTAGTAAAAGAAATAAATAAGTAAGTAAAAAAAAATGCATCCTCAAGACCATCAATGTGAAATGGGTGAAATGGGACGTTGTTTCTTCATTCATTATTTCAGCTGATGCTCAGCCCAGAAGGCTCTATAGACTGTTCCACTTTTTAGCTGTGTCCTTTCTCTCTTCTTTCACTGTATCTGTTTCGTTTGTTTGTCTGTGTCATGTTAGTTTAGGTCATAGGTTGGACTAGGTGATCTTGGAAGTCTCTTCCAACCTAAATGATTCTGTGATTCTATGACACTTTTTTATTCTAGCAGGGAGTACCTGTACAGAATACAACAGAGATTTCCCTATATAAAGTGAGGCAGTGCTTGTTGTATTTTCAGTTGTTGATGAAAGTCTGTGGGAAAGACTCTGCACAGGAAAATAAGCAGGGAGACAATAGTCTGGAATGGTTTACAGGTATAAATAATGGATAAATGAGAGCACAATGTTAAATGGCATCCTTAGGATGAGCAACTAGATTGTTAAAAGGATGGTGAGGTCAAAACCTTTAGCAAGCACTAGAGGTATTACCCAGAAAAGGGACTAGCTGTTTGAGTATAAAACATTTGTAAATTGCTACTATGCAGTATAGCTCTCCTAAGTATAAGTTTTGACTTTGCAATAAAGTGGTGTTAAACTCTGCTGTTGTTGACACATCCTATATTCTGAACAAATGTGCCCTGAATGTAAGGGATGGATGAGAGCTCAGAAGGGGCAGGATGATGTTTACATTGACACACACCTAATTTTCAAGGGCTTTATCACTGCCTTCTCCATTCTGGAAAAGTTTCGGACATTAGCAGCAGCAGCTACTAGCAAATTGCTTTATATATACTTTGTTTTTACATTACTTCATATTTGTAAATACTACAACTGACTGCTGTCAGGGAAACTCAGGACTTATAGTCATGGTCTGTGACCTGAAGCTTTGTAGTGTTTTACTAAATGGGTAGTTCCCGATATTGTAAATGTCAATATCTTAACTTTGTGATGGTAGCTGCCTGGGGCACTTCCAGAGGCTTCTTCTGGATCCCTCTAATCATACAAGTTGGCCACTTCCTCAACATACAGTAGAATGCAAATACAACAATGAACAGCCTGCTCAGTAACCATCACCCCATCAGCTGAAGCCAAGCACATTTCATCACCACGTACCATTAACCCCTCAGCCATAGCTCTTACCACATCCTGAAGCTGTCAGGGGCTGGCAGGCCCTACTGCAGGTGCCACGTTTGCTGCCTGCTGCTGTGATTCAGCAGCTCTGCCGCCACTCCTTGGAAAACAAGCTCGTCTTCCCAAGCAGCAGGGTAACCTGCCAAACCAGCTCACCCCGTGGCTAGATGTGACACCAGAGGAGGAGAGCAGGACTGTACCCTTTCACCATAATTTGACAATAGCTGCTGCTGTTGCTACACGTCAGACTGTGCATGGCATATACGAGGAGCACCATGGTCCTGGCTATATCAGCCCATTTTCTTCCTTTTGTATTCTCCAGGAATCTAGCAACCTAGCTGAGGGACCCTACAAAGAGCTTTTCATTTCCAGTTTGCCCAGCTTGCAGACTGGTTTTCCCCCAGAGGAACAGGGAAGCACCAGTGCCTGCAAGGCAGTGCTAGCACCTGTGCAGAGGTCTGGAGCTGAACCTCCCCACTGGCAGCATGTGGCCTGAAGCAAATCAGGCATACAATGAAGCTGTAGTCTAAACCCGTCTGAATTTGGTTGTAATTAACTCTTCTGGGTCCTGACAAGTTATACTTAGGAAACAGACCTAGAAAGAGTTGAATGATTGGGCGCCTTGCACCAAAGAAGTCCTGCAGCTGTGTTAATTCAACAAGAAAGTAACAATTGTAGGGGAAGGTCAGCTGAGACACAAACACCTCTAATTTAGCCATAAAACCAGAACCCTTACAAAACCCTTTATCCTCCTCACAGTTCAAGAGAGAAGAAAGAAAAATCTTTAAAGAATTTTAATGACTTAATGTTTAGCCCAACAGCTTATTAAAATTGTGAAGACTAAGGAGCTTTAAGAAGAGGGAAGAAGCATTTCTGAACAATGACTTCATGGTTATGCTGCTGAGGGGGAACGTGGATGCTTGGCTGTACCAAACGCAAAAGTTAATCCATTTAGTTAAAACAAAATGTTCAAATTCAGTCTTCTAATCTCATTTCTAACACTGATCCTATCAGCATTTCTAAGGAAAAACTGCTGGGGACCAGGATGGACCTCCACACCATCCTTGTAGTCCTGATGGAAAGAGCACAGGCACGGAGGGAAGCTTTGGCACCAACTCAATCAATTTTCACCTGGCCCTTTTGTCAGCCCCCTCCTGTCACCATGGGAGGGTTAGATCAGTACTGATTATCCTCCCCCATTCTCACATATTTTTTCCCACCTCTCCAGCACTCAGCTGGGAGCTGATGCGAAAAAATATGGCTTATCACCTAGGAGCAAAAAGCAAACAGAACTTGTTAGCTTTGGAGATCTGCTGGCCGCAGAGTATGGGCACAACATGTGGGCTGCTGGGTGGCCAAAGGAGTGGAGAAGCCCCACGGTGGAGCAGTCCTGGCTAACTAACCCCAGCTCTCTCTGCAGGTTGGTTCTCCCATCTTCTCAGAGGATCGTAGAATCACAGAATATCCTGAGTTGGAAGGGACCCAAAACAATCATCAAGGAAACAGTGGTGTACATGGTCAAAAGCTATTTGTGCAGAATAAGGCAATTTCACAAAGTCTGTTGGAGGCTCCTTGTACCTTACTATGTGGTAAAAAGGGGTGCAGAAGAGGAAGCCTGATGATCTTGAACATTGTTCCCTGGTGCTACCACCAAACCCATGTAAGTGTCAGGGTGATTTCCTTGGAGCAATGACCTGTTGGTTTTGTCCAAATGAAAGGCCAACACTTTATTTCCAATTGAAAATACTTATAGCACTGTTAATTAGAAATCAAGGGTAACAGGGGAAGGCCTTGTTACATTAATTATTAACACCAGACACCAAATTAGGTCCTGGTAATAAACCAGGTTATACTGTAAGCAGCAGAAATAACTAAGTATAGCCTTTAAGTGACATGTACTCTGTCCCCTATATTCTCCCCTCCCACAGTAATTTCAGCTCCCTATCTCCTGTAACATTTACCCCCACACCCACTTTTGACAAGAGACAGCATGTGCTGTGCTGAACCCCAAAAGACCTGCAAACCAGCCCACCATATCATCACTGGTAAACAGGCTCAGTTTTGTCCCTCTACATCAAGCTCCAGATGAGATGCACAAGTATATTGGTGAGATTTCAACCCTTTTTAATTGAATTGATTGGTCAATACGTGTACAAACTAACTTCGAGGGACACGTGGCCATTCATGTGGACATGGATGCATTTGCATTGTGTGAAGCCAGGCTGAATGAGACACCACATTTCTCAAATGACAACTTCCCTTTTCCAGTCTGACCAAAATGGCCTGTAAATGAAGTCCATCAAAGATGTGCATCTTCTTGCAGTCTACAGTCATAAAAACACATTATCTCAACAAGACGAGCCTAGCACTTCCCCTTCATGATCTGCAGTGTACAGCATAAAGCTTGAACTTTTATATTCTGCTTCTTGATCGTTCTAGTGATATTTATCTTGCCCTCTCCTTCTGGATTAACCTACTGATACGGAGGAATAGCAGAAGGATGTTGTTATCTTCTGTTGCTGCCAGGGAGAGTTCCTATCTGCTGATTCTTGTCAATTGTCATTGTCTGTTCTTTTGCTCCATTGCTTGCTGTTTTTGACAAGGTAGCTGAACCACAGTGCTGGGATGAATTTCTACAGAAATCCAGATTTCCATGGAAAATGAACGCTTCTGGTATATCAAAGAGACAAACATGAAGTAGCTTGCTTCTATCTCACTGCTGGGCTGCAAGCAGCACATGCAGATTGTCTTGGAGAAGAGTGATAAAATGAAGGCTCTGGTTAGAGTCCTCCTAAGAAATGTTAACCCTCTATGGATGACAAAATCCCTGTCTAACCTTCTGTGCAGCTGCCAACATTTCTAGTTTCCCTCTTGATAACTCCTGTAATGTAACATGTGACAATAAAGAAAATTTACAGCACAACAGTCTGGTATTAAGTTATTACAGGATTTCATCTGTATTTGTTGCAACTTCTTCCCTGACACTTGTCAAAAACATTGCATCTATCTTCAGCTACTTGCATAGTTCATAGGTTCTTGCTTCCTTTTAAGTTTGGAAGGCTCTTGGAAACAAACCACATGCAGTGAGTATTTACAATAATGCAATAGAGCCAAAGGCTATTATATATATATCATACAAATCAGTTAAAAGAGGCAGCCTCTTCAGTGAGAAATAATTAAACAGTGAAGTGAAACTAGAGACACAGAAGTGTGGCCTTCCTTGCTGTGGATCACAAAGTAGCTCATTAGTTAGGCAAGTGTCCTGGCAGCACCTTTGTCAACAAATATTTTTTTCTTTCCAGTTAACACAGATTCCTTGTACGGTCAGTATGCTCCAAATCACTTCTCTGCTGAACAAAGTTAGGACTTTGCAGATACAATTGCATGATGCCACTAATTGCATTAATTTTCTTATACTTGAATCCTTGCATTATTTTACATCAAAATCCTCTCCACAGTCCCACCGCAGTGTTTCTTTGCTGCTTGCATCCTAGTTCTTTCTATGGTAACTTCCCTTCAAAGTATTATTATTATAGAATTGTGATGCTGATTAACCAGATGTAGGGGTTTTGTTTGTTTGTTTGTTTTGTTTTTCTAGAAGTCTTGTGAATTAATTTCTTAGGCTAGATATAATGCAGAAGTCACATAAAGTACTTCCTAGCGTATCTGTATGTCACCCCCCTCTCAGTCCATCACCTCCTGAGGTCATAGTCTTCTCTGTTCTTCAGCTCTTTGTAGCAATCTATTAATATCTCTGGCATTTGAAGCTAAGACCCAAGTCACACTATGAAAACAAGTGAACATAATTTAATTAAATATCCATTAAGTAATCTCCAACAAAATATATTTGCAGACACAGAGAAATTGCCTTTGGTGACTGGACTACAGCAGTGCTCTTCTTGCCCTGACAGCTGGCAGAACCTGGGGCTCTCCTCAGGAGAGCTTGTTACCTGGTGGTTATTATGGGGACATTTGAGAGGTGCAGGTTGAAATTCCCATAGGCAAAGAAGGGAATTTGTGCCTGTTGTGCCACAACCTCACTGAGTGAGCTAAGCCGTAGACTGTTGTATATGAGGAGCAGCCATCTTCATTTCTTCTCCCTTTTTAGCTGTGCTTCAAAAGCAAATATAGCCAAGGGCTGGGAGAGAAGAGTCCAGTGTCCTGGAAGCATGCCTAGAACTCAGGATAGCGACCAAGCTGAACTCCTGGAGTCTCAGACAAGCAAAACAGACTTTCTGTGTTGTGATTCAGATGTGAGATATCTGGCCCTCTCAGAGCCCTCCCAGGGATTTTTGACACCTTAAAGCTTACACAGCAGCTGAGTAGGAGGATCGCAGGACTGCAATTTTAGACTGTAGTGTCCTAATCCCATTTCAAGCAGTTTAATGCTTTGGATATACATACTAATGTCACAGAGGAGACAAAAAAGGAAAAAAACTCAGCTAAACAAATAACTGAATATTAATTCAAGAAGAGAAGGCATTCATTTTTTCTTGCTTGTATAGATGTACAGTTGGTACTGCTTTTGTAGTTACCTATTAAACAATACTGAGTTCAACAGCAGTGCTAATTACCAGTACAACCACATGACCACTCTGGGCTAATGATAGTCCTAAACCCTTGTTATCTTTTAATAGCTAAGCTGATTAAACAAGCACAGGGGAAAAACAAGGTAAAGAAATTACCTTTATGGTACTTTTCCCGGGAAAAGAAACGTGCTTTCCAAGCATGCCAAGTGCATATATTGTGTCACTTTCCAACTAGCTAAGATACAGCTGCCCAGTAACTACTGATTTCATATCTCTATGAAACTGCAGCACAGGACTGGAAAAGAGGATTGAAATAGGCTAGGTAACACGGACAAACTTGTGAGCCCAGGGAATAATCATCTAATCAAGTGTATGTCATAAGCACCAGTTGCAATTTATTTTTGCTGCAAACCTTCCCTCTCCCTTCTCTTTCTTCCCTCTCAGTTCCACCATAGAAAAGAGGTGTCATCCCCAAAATGGTCAGGATGAAAACTTGCATGGGGTTTACATACTGCAACATTAAAACCAGAATTTGTCTCTGCTTTTCACTGCCTTGTTTCAGAGAGAAATAAACAGAGGAAAGACAACATTTCTTTGTTTGAAGTCCAGAAAAGACCACTATGATCAACTTAAGTCCATCTTTTAGTAGCTAAACTGATTAAATTGGCACAGAGGAAAAACAAGGTGGAGAAATTACCTTCATGGTGCTTCTTCTAGGAAAACAAAGATGTTTTCTGTATCCCAGCTCCCCTCTTTTCACATCTGTCCTAATCTGCTGTCCCCATAGCATGGTGCATATATGCAAACAGGAGGAATAGCAGTGAAATGGATTAGGTTCCTAAAAGGTAAGTGATTGCAACTAGTTGTTCATGAAGTTCCAACCTCTGAGATAGGAAATACCTTGCAGAGACTTCATGACCCCCTTGGGCAGTCCTATTTAACCCTTTTAAAATTAGGAAAAAGAGTCAGGGGTACACCAAGGATGCCATATCCAGAGCAAACAGACCTCAAGCTAACCAGGGGATGGATTAAGGTAGAAACCTGAATATCAAGGGCAGTCTTCCACCCCAGATGAGATTTTCATGAGCAAATGTTTCCAAATTCAAACTATCTCACTAAAGATTTGGCTTGTAGCAAATGTGAAACATTTCCTCACCTCCCTAATCTAGGTTTTAGCAAGCTGATTTAATCTGCTGTGCTAGAAGATTCCAGCTGATAGATTCTTTCCCCAGAGTCATGCAGTTGATATGAAATAAATAGAAGGACATCAGTGGAAAAGGGTTTTGAAATTGGCCTTGGGAGACCCTGTACTAGAAAGCTCTAAAGAGTGCTCGATAACTGTTTTGTGGTATACCCTTCCCAAACAAACAGAAAACCACCCACGTGTCTTCTTCAGAATCTAAACTCTTTCAGAAGTTTCTCATTGATGCCTCAGCTACTGATAAAAACTACAGAAATTTAAGAAATATTTTGTTTGCTGAACAAATTGTACAAAGTAATGTCTTCTGTCTTTTTTTTTTTTTTTTAAACCTGAAAGATCTTTTGTGTTGCAGTGAGTCCAATATTTTTTATGACAATGGCATCTCAGGAGCAATTAGTATGTGCTAGAGACCTAGGCACACTGAAGCTGAACTGGTTAGAGAAGCTGTTTTTATGTAAGTCAGAATTTGTTCTCGAGTTTATTTTTTTTCCTGAATTAGACACTGTAAGTAGTTACAACGTGATCCTATACTGACCTGGCCAGAGAAATCCACTTTCTGTGGATTAGCTTTATGTGCTCCCCCTGCATTTCCTACCCACCCTAACCTGCTGTCCCCATGTATGCAAATATGAAAACTGCCAGGATTAGGTTCCTAAAAAGTGTAAGTGATCACAATTAACAATTCATAGAATTCCAGCCTCTGAGATAGGGAATGTTTTGCAGAGACCCCATGACATGCTTGGGCAATACTATTTAACCTCTTTTATATCATGGGCACACAAAGGATCACAACCTCAGAATTGTTTGCCAATTTCTGGCTTCCCTGGCTGCCGTGACAAAGGCATCAACAGAGGCTAGTACTTAGCCTTGAGAACCTAGGGCTAAATACTGTGCCCAAGGTTACTGAGAGAAAACCAGAATTAAGCCCACATCTGTCCAAGCCTTGTATGTGTGCAATGAGAGAAATTCTGCTTTTCTGGAGTTTATAGGTTTCAAAGACTTTATTATTATTATTTTTTTAATTTCACTATTTGTTATTATTATTATTAGCCTTTCCCTCATATGTGACTGTATATACGCACATGCAGGTAAAGTACATTTTTTATTAGATAGCCTTAATTAGTATCTGTCTGGTGTGTTAGAGCAGCCCTGTGTACTCAGAGTATTTCTGACAAGCTTCCAACATTCAGTTTTATTCCTTGCCTTACTACTTGGCTTTGTTTGCACATCGATGGACCATCGACTTTCAAATCCCTTCCCAGGCAGAAATAGGTGACCTACTTTCAGCCCTGGACATCTGCTAACTGGAGCCTGTCCCTCCCTCTCTTCCTTAACCCCTTCTTTCCTCCCCTCTCTGCGGGGCATCTGCCAGCTCTCAGCCCTTCCAGGGAGTTGTGTTTAGCCTGTGTCTCCTACAAAGGGCTTTAGGACTCGGGGGACACCTCCCCCAAATAAACGCAGATTTATGTGGCGGTGGGGATGCCTGGTGTGTGCACGAAGCCTACAAGAGGGTTGTAGTTCCGAGTCTTTGCCACAGAAGGGCGCCCAAATCGCACGGCCAAAGAGCAGGGCTCTGGTACAAGCTGGGTGACCTGGGGCACCTGGCACCATCCCCGCAGGAGATGTGGCAGAAGAACAGGAGCAGGCCCTGGGGCTGGCTGCAGCCTGGGGATAAGGGGGGACTCTAGAGGGCTTGTGTGGCTCAGAGTTGCCCCAGACTCTGAGACAGTCTTGGCCCAAGTTGAGGTTCCTGGGCCCAAAGCTGGGAAGGACTTGTACACCTCTGTGAACTTCTGATGGACCCTTTCCCTGTGCTGAACAGGGATGCTGGATTTGCACAGCAGCAGTCTTGTCAGCAGCACCCATGAGGGAAAAATCAAATAGTCATCCTGCCTCACAAGCCCCTCTGTGGAACTGACAGGAACCTCACAAAGTTCAGCAAGGAGAAGTGCAGAGCCCTGCACTTGGGGACAAACAACCCCAAGCACCAGGACGTGCTGGGGGACGCCCAGCTGCAAAGCTGCCTCGCAGAACAGGACCTGGGGGTCCTGGTGGACACCAAGTTCAACAAGAGTCACCAACGTGCCCTTGCTGCTAAGGTTATCGGTATTCTTGGCTGCATTGCACAGGGCATTCCCAGGTGTTCCCCAGGGCTCAATTCCAGGGCCAGTCCTGACATTTTTGTCAATAACCTAGATACAGGACTGCAACGTATCCACACCAAGGTTGCTGATGGTACTAAACTGGCAGGTTTTAGGAAGAGAGGCTTTGCAAAGGAAGCACTGGGTAATAAGCAATGGCAAGTAATTCAACAAAAGAAATTGCCAGGTGCTGCACCTGGGACAGAGTAATGCCGGACACGGGTACAGACTGGGAGACGAGCGGCTGCAGGGCAGCTCAGCAGGAAGGGATCTGGAGGTGCTGGTCAGCAACAGGCTCAACATGAGCCAGCAGCATGCCTGGCAGCCAAGGGGCAAATGGCATTTTAGGAAGCATTAAACCCAGCATAAACAGCCAGTCAGGAGGTGATTCTCCCTCTGTATTTAGCATTGGTATAACCCTACCTTAAAGATTGTGTGAGGTTCTGGTTTCCACAAAGTAAAAGGGTCCCTGAAAATATCCAGAGGAGAGCAGTTGATCTAGTAATAGGACTTGAAAGTATGTCCTATGAGAGGCTGAGGGCACTCGAGTTGGCTAGTTTGGAGGAAAGCAGCCTAAGAGGCAACCTCTTCTTCCTAATAACCAGCGAACACAAGGGAACGGCACAAAGCTGCACTGGGGGAGGCTCAGACTGAACATTAGGAAAAACTTCTTTACCATGAGGGTGATGAAATACTGGAACAGGCTTTCTAGAGAGGTGGTTAAAGCCCCTCACCTGTCAGTGTTCAGGAAGCATTTGGATAATGCCCTCTTTATTACGCTTTAAGTTTTGATTAGCCTGGAAGTGGTCAGGCTAGATGACATTGGAAGGTCCCTTCCAACTGAACTATTCTATTCTCTTCTATTGCCAGCAAGCTGAGGGATGTGATTCCTCCCTGATGCTCAGCACTGGTGAGGCCACACCTGGAGTACTATGTCCAGTTCTGGACTGCTCAGGACAGGACAGGCATGGACATCACAGAGAGAGCCCAAGAATGGCTCCTAAGATGATTAAAGAAGTGGAGCACAGCCCCCATCAAGAGGGGCCAAGATTGCTGGGACTGTTCAGCCTAGAGAAAAGAAGGTTCTGAGCGAGGGTTTAATCAATGTATATTGACACCTGATTGAGGTAGACATATGGAGGATGAAGCCAGACGCTCTTCAGTGGTGGCCAGTGACAGGAGGAAAATTTCTCCCAGAGGAAAAATTTTTAACATTCCATTTCCATCCAGAGCACCTCACTTCATCCTGCAGCTGGTACAGATGATCAACATCATAAGAAATAATGCTATTTTTCAGAGAGAATGCTGTAATGTCACGCTCTTCAGTGCCCTCATGTGGTTACTCATGAAAAAGCATTTCCATAGCCTTCAAGAGGCCTGGGCTTTCCACAAACAGCATCCTGGGATCTACATAAAATCAGCAAAAAATCAGCAAGATCAAAATGAGAAACTTCCTTCACCTGTCTCTTTGTGATCATCAGTTTTCTGAAAAGAGGAAGAACAACATCATTTACATGGTGTTCAGAAAGCAGCAAGCACAGAAGTCAAATGGGACTATAATAAAAAATATTTCAAATAAGGAGAAAGGCCTGTTTAGTGAATCCTTTTTCTTATACATTTTTCTTGTAACATTTTCCAGTTGAAATGAACAGTTGTTCATTTACAGATGAACAGAATTTCAGATTTCCATCAGGTGATGTAGTACTCTGGTGCACACACAAGTTTTTCACTTTTTTTCTGCAGTTCCAGGAATTGTACTGAGATAGCAGCTAATACTTGAGGAAACAATACAAACAGGACTATAAAATGGATCCAAGCTTATGGAGAAGAAATGAGTCAAAGCAAGAGTCATTCTGCAAAGGGCTTAAGAGAATGGATTCAAAATCTGTCTCTTCAAATTAGGGTGAAGGCAGTCTCAAGAGAAATTTCCCTCTAACTGAGAAGAGGAATGCGACCTGTTCTTCTAAAATATATTAAGAAAAACCCTAAGGATTAACTTGCCAGGTCCTGCATCTAACTTTAAAGTGTCAGAGAGACAGAGATGGTTTTTCTGTATTCTTCCAGATAATTCCACTGGTCAGGCATATATAAACAGCACATATTTCAATAGCAAAGAAGAACATGACAACTGCTTCTGTAAGAGTCTTGTTCCGGCTCCTTGCAAAGAAGCAGCATACTCACAGCTTCCTGAAGAGTATGTTACAACATTCATTAAAAGTAAGAGTACTAAAAGACAGAGCAGCAGGGTCTGAGGAATCTGTTGGCTTTGGTTCAAAAATGATGGCTCCTCTGCTGAGACCTCCGATTTAAGTCAGGAGACATAGAAAACGTAGTTTGTCATTCAAGTGGTGATGAAAAAGACCTCCTGACTGAGGCACATGGGTAGCAAGGGTGTGAATTGATTCAATTACTACACTTTTCCAAGGAAAAAATGTATTAACACTGGTTTTACCAATTAAATGACAACGAAGATCATATTAAACATTAATGTTTTGTTAAACTCCTTTACTCCATTTACTGATGCAATTCTGCATAACCCATTGACTGCACACAGAAGTAATTGCCTCAGTGGAGTATTTGTGACAAAGATCAATGACTCAAATATTGGAAAAAGAGACTTGCAACTCACCAGAATATACATGTTTCACTACCAAGTACCTGATCCCAGAAGTGGTCTGTCCTCGGCCAGTAGGTGGCATCATTACTTCTTTTTAGGAAAAGGATTCAAGGCAAAGATCTGTAATCAGAAAAAATATGGTCACTATATACATACTCTTGCTCTTTTCATTTTGCTTAAAATAGAGTCCTTTGCCTTAGGAGCTTTTGTTGCATTCCAATGCAACAAACAGCAACAAACACAGCACCATACACAACCTGACCACACCAGAAGGCTGAAAGAAAGAGGAGGAAAATACTGAATCTCAGCCTCATGGTAGATCAAAGATCTGGTCATTTGTGACAGTGAACAAGGTGCATACAGGGAATTTACAGAGACAGCACTGCATCTGATTCAAAACCCATACAAATTTCTACGTACAGAATAATTAGTTATGACACTTTCACGTACAAAAGTATGACACATACAAAAACTATTTTGTAAACTTCTTTTCTCTCAATCCATCCATGCTGAACGACCCAGGACCTGAATCACAGAATTTTAAAATAACTATTCTATTTCTAAAGATAGGTGTTAAGCCATGCAATAATTCATAAATAATCCTACTAAAAAGAGGGTTGTATCAATCTTCTATTGTAGGTTAAAAATAATGGGAAACGTGTTGGTTTGTCTCTGTATAAAATAATATTATAAAGTATTTTTGGTAGTAAAAATAACACTAATGAAAATAGTTTATACATATGTATCAATTAAATAAAATCGGTTGGTTAAAAAATGGCCACGGTGCATAAAGTTCTTCATTGCCTCTCATTGGTTTGGAATTTTTGTGTTAAAAGCCTTTTTTTCTACTACTTTAGAGAAGACAGTATAACTGTAAATTTCAGGCTAAAGACATTTGCCACTCAGTCTGAAACTCTAAGTTTTCTTATAGCTGATAGCTAGAGGATTCTTTTGTATGCTCTAGGGCTTGTACATTGCAATTAAACAATACATTGTATAAGGTTGACATATTGTACACAAAGCCATACTTTTGCAGCATTACACTATCATTGGTCTGATGCCTCCTGTTTTCTTCACTACACCAAACGAAGCAAATTTTAGAGATGTTCTGTACAATAGCTGTATTTGGTCTATAATAATAAACAGTGAAAGAGGAAGTAGTTTAGGAGAGCTAACACTCCTAAATTACTTTTTAACCAATGGTTAGAGAAAAACAAACTATGTGCAAGTTAGCATCCCCTAAAAGGACCCTATTTTTGGCTCACACACCATAAATTTTGCACCCCAATCCAGTGTTTCAGCTGCCTTATTTAGTTTCAACAACTATTCACTGACTGCCAGCTGACATTTTTTCCCAAGGCCCTTAGACTTCAGGTGTTTTATCCCGTACCTCAGCAATGACAGACCAAGACCGAGCCAAACACTGGGAATAACTGATGTCTTGCCAGGGCATGGCCTCACTGCATTCCTGCACTATTCAGGAGCTGTTCCACAGCACTGCTTAATAACAAACACGCATAGCTTTTTCCTAGTGCCCTCCACCTCCAAGAACAGAACCCAGTGAAGATCAGCATGCCTTTTACTGCCTCATATTTAACTAATTCAGAGTTTCCTGTATCAGAGATTGACCAGGCTAATTACTGGAACTGAGCCTGTAAAAATGCACAAAACCATCCTCAAATGACTGGTGGACAATACTGTCCTTAATCCATTCAAAAGGATTCAGATTCAGATCCAATCATTCAAATGGCTAAGAGGTGTGAAGATCTGGGGCTGCCAGATTTCCTGAAAGATAACATGAAAGCAAACTAGCAAGCCAGCGCAGACAAAAAGGTGGCAGCAGAACTATGCTATCAACACATCCACTCCAGAATAATATTTTATATTAATCCTTGCATCTAATTGGACATAATACAAACTACCAGAGAGCTGTCTGTTTTACAACACTCAAATAATTTCCTAAGAAGCACAGGATGGTTGAGGTGGGAAGAGACCTCTGGAGGTCATCTGGTCCCACCCCTGCTCAAGAAGATACAAGAGAAATCATGATTTTAAGTCTGTATGTATATTTATACACACACATGTTCCTGCAGAGATTTTCAGTGAAATCCACTTACATACTATCTTGTGTCCAGATATCTGGAATTCTTCCACTAGAACTAGCTATTATTTTTTGCTTAGTAATATTAGGGCAACTACCAAGAATGAAGAAAGTAAAGTTAAAAATAATAATAAAAAATACTTCATGCTGGGAATAATTCCTGTATTCTAATACATCACCACTAGCATACAGTTAGATTTGGTGTTAAGTGCATAAGCTATTAAGCCTGGTGAGCAACAATACAAAACAGTTTGGGCAGCAATCTGAAAATGTCTTGTCACCTGCAGGATTGGTTGACAGAAGAATATCATGCCCCTGGAGACAGAACCCTGTCAGGCCTATTACTCACTGCACTGAGACACCAATTCAGAACTGGCTTAGAGAGAAAACATGTTATTTGTGATGTTTTCAGATCATTGTGGGCCAAGGGTGCTTGAGCAATCAGTTCCATCTGCCTCCACATACCAGAACAGGAGTATCTGCAGCTCCTCCCCAGACTTCCTGGCTCCAGAGCTGAGCTACTTAAAGGAAACCCTGGTTTCTCTCTGCAAACTCACTGGACCCACTGTGCAGGTGGAGGCAAGAGCTGGGACTTCCAGTTCTGCTGAATAAGAACTAGCAGTGCCTCAGCAGCTGTGGCTGAGTGATCTTCCTGTGTAATTCTTAACAGCGGGGTTCACTGTGATTAGCTGTGCTCAGTTCACTGATTCACTGCAGCACAGTGCTCGCTGCAGCAGCTGCTTGCAGCTTCTCACTGTGACAGCGTTCACTCCAGAGGCAAGTGGTGACTGATAAAGCTGCCTGTCATGCTCTTCCACCTCTCCTGCTCCCCACCACTGGGGAGCAAAGAACAGATGCTAGGTGACAGAGTAAGTTGAATCAGTGGAGCTGTGGGTAAAACAAAGTAATTTATACAGTACTATCAGTCATACATTAAATTCTACAATTTATTCAGTCATTTAAGCTAACCTGTTTTACCTTTCATTGCCTCAGACTGGGAACATGATTTTCAAAGACCAGCTGATGTGAGGAAACACACTGAATCTCTGAAATCATACCCTTATTTGTAAACCATAAAATTAAGAAGCAGGATGTTTTTCCCAGCATGGCACCCAAGCTGCCAGGTCAGGCAGCTCTGTCACCTGATGCACCCCTCCAGCACTCACATCTAGCAGCCACACCTCCTCTGCAATGCGCTTCTCTCAGCAGATATAAAGCAAGCAAGCACGTGGGGCAAGTGATGATGGACAAAAAGCTTGACTGGTAGAAGACAAATACCAAAAGCATCACTGCAGACAGAAGCTCCAGCTTCAGCAGGGGATTAGCTGTGTCAGAAATTTGGGGATGGAACTGATTAGTATGGAGATGAGGCACTTGGAAAGGATATTCTAAGCAAGTCTGATCAGAAGAATGCTGCTTTCCTACTGAAAAGGTGAATTCTTTCCACAGAAGTACCATTCTCAGAGACAGTTTTGCACCGAGCCATCTCTCTAGCAGTAATGCCAACAGGCTGTGCAATCTCAGATGAGTCACTTCTCCATTTCTTCACCTATACAGGGAAACTAACACCACTTCCTCCCTCACACTGTGGGAAAGTGTAAGCACCAGACAGCCTTTATACTGTGTTCCAAAGATGAAACTATTTGAATAAACATTAAGCAGCAGTATCCTGTCAAAATTTACTGCCAACATATGGTGGGGCTGAGAAAATAGAGACATTGCACAGAAAATGGAAAATAATAAGGACCTTCTCCTGGTAGAAAATCACTGACCAAGGGAAGGGGAAGGAGAAGGAAATCTGCAAACAGCAGAATCAGTCTCTCTTCATCATTATGTTTTCACCCTGTATTCCCAGGCCAGACCAATGAATACAGACTCAAGCTTGTTCCCTTCGGAGGGTGACAGTTGCCAGTCTCATGCCCTGCGTGACCTCTAATTAGCTCCTCTGTCAGCCAATTGTACTGCCCAAATTCCAGAATCCTGAAGAAAAAAAAAAATAAAAAGCAATAAACCAGTCTGTGACCTCTCAAAGTTTGCTATTTACTTTTCTGCAGTAATGTACATGAGCTGCCGGTTTCCCATCGCCTTTGGACTGCCTATATCCCAGTGTACTTCAAAGTGGGCACCTGAAACAAGACGCTGCGAACCACTGCATCGTAAAGCACGCACCATGATCCAGGTCACTCACAATAAACTAACCTGAGGGCACTGTAACTTATTAACCAACTTTCTCTCCTGGCATTGTTCACAGTTCTACAGCCACAGACCTGCTGGGAGTCTGTTGCAATCCCCAGCAAGCAGCCTCTCTGGGGAAGCGTTCAGAGTACTACCAGTAGGAAAAGCTGGTTGGCACAGCCTTCCTTGAAATGTGAGTAACAGGAGGGCTTTCAAATATGGCCTTTCCAAGCATCCAGAATCACGCTTTGCAGGCATTTCCCCATGCAATGATTAATTGTCCAGATTCAGTGCCATGAGACAACTAATTAGTGTTCATTGAGATCGCCTCCATGATCTAATTTGGAGTATTTTCTTGAGAATTACGGTATTTAAATTAAACCAGTCCATTTTTTTGCCTCAGATAAATGGGAGAATAATGATAACTGGAAAGTTTTAAGTTTCTCCTCCTGCCTGACACAGTGGGCAGATACATACAGGCGGTAACTGTTTCCCAGGAGAGGACAGCATGACTCAGAGAGAAAAAAAGGAGCCATCACACTGTAGAAGCAAGTAATGCTGGCTGTGAAAACCCTCTGCAATGTTACTGCATTTGTTAAAGGTGAGATTGACTTTGCTCCAAAATAAAAACAAGCTGCTACTCCCAGAGGAAAGCGAACACTCATTTTACTTTCTGGAATCATGACATGCCTGGAGCAGCAACACAATGGCAATCCCTGAAGGGCAGGAGCTCTACTACCACCCAGTGAAGCTATAATTAGAAAACAAAAGATAATTAGAAGCAATATGAGCATGCAGAACTAGCTCAGGGAGTGATTGTCAAAGACAGTGATACAGCTGATCTCAAACGAAGATGGAAAAAAAAAATGACATGAAGCCAACTTTGCACCACATTGTTGCATGTATTGTTTGCCCTGGCATGGTATAGGTAGAAGTCAGAGACACCACACTGAGACTAATTAAGACAAGCAAGATAATGTGTTACAAGTAACTATCAGGAGTAAGATTTCCCTTTCTTTCTGTCAGTAAAATCTGCCATGACAGAACTACAAAAAAAAAAAAAAAAAAAGTATGATTTGCTTGCTTACATAAGTAATTTCTTATAATGTAATCCTCAGAAACATGAAGTTCCAATTTCCTGACCTAAGAATTGGTGTCGAACAGATACACACACAAGTAAGCAGCACCCCCACTGAGAAGCAGCTACAATGAAAAAAATGAGTGTAAACTCATCTGTCAAGGTATAGGTTTCAGGTTTTAAGCCCTGAGATCTGTCAGTGTTTAGCACTACTTGCTGTGCACAGAAATACAGCTGTGCTCTCCTGCTGATGAACCTCTCTAGCCTAGTGTTACGTGAAGTCCACTAGGACACACAATTTAATCTTTTTTAAGCTGACGCCCAATATGCACAAATTGTAATAATACTGATGACAGTGTAATTAATACAGGCACAGATTCCAGAATTACTCCTAACTGAAAGTGTGATATAAAATTGTTGAACCATAACGCGAGCAGCGGAGGTCTCTCCACCTCCCAGATGAGTGCCTGTCCCAAGAAGCCCTGGAACTGTGCTCCTTTTCCTTTGCTTCATTTCTGATCCCATGAATCTCGCTGCACAGGATCACAATGGGAGGAAAAGGGAGTGATGCTGCACAGACTAGAGGCAGCCTGATGGTGAGCAGGGCAGGAGGGGTTGTATTCCCACAGACTCAGCAGGGAACAGAACTGTCTTTCTGATGAACTTCTCGGAGAAAACAGGAGTTCTTCAGATTTGCTTTCAGCCACAAGTCATTCAGTGGGCAGAAAATATTCGAGAAGCATAATGAGAATTTATCTGGTGCCAACATATGTATAGTCTGGCAACTGCAAATGCCAAATGTTCCCATCAGTAAAAAATATAAAGAGTTATTCCCTGCCTCAGAACAGATTGCCTGGCATTGCTTGACATTATGAACAGTGATTCTGCTCGCCTATTAGGGGTAATTATAAGAACTGCAGAAAAAGATCTTTTCTATCTTGCTCTGTGTTCTTTTTATTATTTCCAAACTGCCATCACACAGAAAATACTATACTAATGTGGATTACTGGCCCTATTTGACCATAAACAGTTAAGAATAGCAGAATACTCTTATTTTAAATCTCAGGAATATTTTTTTGCAAATAAAATCCTGCTCAGTTGTGATAAAGTTAACATCAAAATGCTTTCCACTTTATAGATCATGGGACAATTCATACGAAATGTCAGAAATCTACAATTTTCAGGTGCTGTAAATTGCCTTTTTTTTTTTTTTAATGCTCAGCAGGGATGCAGAGCATCTTGCTCTATTCACACAAAGCTTTCCCCATTTATTCCACACACAAGGTACACTGAGAAAAGTGAATGCACATCTGTGACCTGTCTCTTCTAAGACCAGCAGCAGGACTGCTCACTGGCCAATGTCTAGGAGTTTCTTCACCTACTTTTCAAGTCCTTTGCCTACTTTTCAAGTTCTGAAAAATGAGGGGGTATTCATGGAGCTGCTGTATCTCTTGACAAGGGAGAGGGAAAAATGAGGGGGTATTCATGAAGCTGCTGAATCTCTTGACAAGGGAGAGGCTGTTCCCATTTTCCACAAAAACCTGCCACGTAGAGCATGTTCACTCAGACTCTACACACAGCAAAAGTTTATCCATGAAATTTAATCACTATGAAAACACGGACAGTTATTATTCTTATTATTTTCTTCTCTACATTAAACCATACGTTGCAGGCTAGATGGCCATGATGGTTAGGGGAAAAGTAAAGAATCTTATCATGTTGGACTCCAAGATTACAGAATGTTTGCTATCTATTAAAGCAATAGAAATAAACACATGGGGAAAAGGTTAAAACCCTGTCTCAATACCAGCCCGAGATACCCAGTGTTGTTTTAAGCTCCTGAAATGACAGAAAAAAATGACTCACCCATGAACTAGTAGCATATTTTTTTGTAAAACCCATGCCATATTTCTCGTTGACATTCTTAATGCAGCCTACATCTTGCAACAAAAGCCTTAATTTATGAACAACTACAAAGTTACACAAGACCTGACATTAAAAGTTTAAGTGTAGGTGTTTGGAACCAAGCCAGATATCACGAAAGACCTGCTCAAACCGTGAAAAGCCATAACACAGAGCCTACCTGTCTGCTGCACAATGGCGCGTACAACTTATTACGGGCACACGGCTCTTCATTACTCAGAACTATCCAGCTGCCTGGAACATACTTCATTCTATCTAAGCAGCATTATGCTACCATTTTCTTTGATTTTTAGCCAAGCACCTTCAAATTTCACCATAACAGTGTTATTGTCCAGTTTTTGAGCCATGAGAAGGAAAAGATGGTCATCTGGGCATTTTTTCCAAAGTGTTCATTTGGCTTTAACAACCGTTATGGTGGCTCAGAAGCAGATTTCAGCCGAGTTCTGTAAAAATCACCTGCTGCTCCCTATCAGAAACTTTTCAGGCACAGAAAAGTCAGATATGAAACTTAGTTGATGAATATGATTTGCATAAATAACATCATTTTGTCTGCAGACAGGTGTTTTTTTTTCCCTGTCTAACGGAGATGGTCTACTAGCAGCGTGTAGTGCATCTCTGTAGTGTCTACAATATGAACAAGTTTCTCAGGGCACTCTCTGACCCCATATCAAACAAATTAACACATTCTACTAGTAGTCACAGGCACATCCTTCCTACAAAATGATGCTTCCTCAGAAACAGAAATTGCATAGGTATTTCCAGACTATAGCTGCCTCTCAACTTGGATGACTGATTTCCTATCCCATCCCAAATGAGCTTAAGTCATCCTACAAAAAATATGCTACTTTAATTTGCTAGTAGATATAAAGTCAATAAATGGGAACATGGACATCCTTTCCTTTGGGCTGATTAACTATTCTAGAGAAAACAGAAAACCAAGATAATGTGTCAGTAGAGAACTGACTCATTGATTATCTTTCTACTATTTGTTTTTCCCCCAAGAACATAGAAACAAGAGGGTTTATGTTCCTTTTTCTACTAGTTTCTCAGAAGTATATTATGACTTCAACTTTCGCATTGATGTATTTAAGCACATCCTATTTATAAGATTTAAGGTTGCATGGTTAATAATTAGGCTATAATTACAGTTTTGGTTTTGAAATAACATTTTAAATTAGATCTTAATTTTACTTTTCATCTATAGTTAGTCCAGGGAGACAATGGAGAAGATGCTAATTTTTAAAAACATAAGGCTAGTACCTCTCCATAAACGATGATCAATGAAAATCAGCAATGACAATCAGCAACTGATGATGACCTAATCAGAGCACTCAATGACAACACAGTTCTTGATTTAACAAGACAATTAAAATACTATTATTGCTTATGATAACAAGTATGTTTCTTTAAAATTCATTCAGATCTTGACAGTGAAGTAAGCATACCGCTACTATTTTTCTTTAACATTATTAGATACCAATGTACAGTATTTTATATTGAGTATGTATTTTTTCATTTTTTAATCAGCATCTTTTATTCGTGGTGGCATTTCATTTTGTTTTTTCCAAACCAATTTCATTGTTTTTGTTTGTTTTCTGTAGGGTTGGAATATATCCCATGACTGTTTATAGCTTAAAATTGTTCTACTTGTCTTATTCAGTATAGCACTTTAAAGAGCATCACTAAATATTTCAAAAATAGAAATATCTCATTGCAAACAGAGGAAAAATATTTATTAAGTAAGATCATTACCTGAATGCTACCTCAGGCAAATTCTGGTCTGTTATTTCTGAAATTTTCTACTTGCTCCTTTATCATCAGCACTCATCTCATCTTTCACTACTAAATTCAGTTCTTTCACCAGCTGCATCCCCATGCCCTTGATCACTGCCCCAAAGATGTTAAGTCTGATACTTCCATGTCACTCCTGGTGGTATCATTGACACCTACATGGAAGAGCAGCAGGGCATAGTAGTCAGAGGGCAAGGCAAGCTTTGGCAGCTTTTCCACAACATCCCAACTGCAAATTCTCATCAAGCAGCAAACCTCCCTGAACAAGAAATCAGGTTGGCAGATCTTGTTTCCTTCAACCCCTGCAGCAAGGAGTCTTCACCCATGATCACCTGGCCCACTTGAGATGCTCCATTTGCTGGCACTCCCAGCTCCCCACCAGCTACGAGAGCAGTGAACCTGTTCTGTGAGTGCGAATCGTGAGGTGGGGCAAGAGCCTTCCTACCAGTGTGAAGTCACCAGCTTCCATCCTTTGTCATAATGGCAGGTTCCATCTTCCAAATGCATAGGTGTGGGCTGTCCTGCTCCCCCATCACAGAGGAGGGAGGAAGGATCCGGCTCCTGAAGCTGCTAGCTCTCAGGGAAGATCCAGTTGATCTCTGTCATCCTTCCTGATTCTGCACAGTCTGAACCCCTCCCGTGCCTCCTTCATTTGGAGGTCCAGCTCCACAACAACTGTGATGTTCCTGCAGGAATGAAGACTAAATGCCCCTGCCCCAGAAACTCCCTGCTGACTGAGACTTACAGAGCTGCACCTTCCTTTTGAAGCTCCATATGGGCCCAAGGACAATACTGAAGGGACAGTGACTCCAGAACTGGAATGTGGATGCAAAGCAGGCCTTGATTCATTGCTCTTAAGCTTTTTTTTTTTTAAAAAAAAAAAAAAAAGCAAGTAAACATAGCAATATTTAGAAGTCATAATAATAGAGCACACTAAATATCTTTTTTAATATAATTTTCACTGAAATTGTCTTTGCTTTTCTTAAAAACAAACAAACAAAAAGCTATTTGTTTCTTTTTCTGATATTTATTAATACTGAATAAATTTAAATTAAAGAAGGTAAATTCTCTGAAGGCAAATTCAATGATTTGATGGTGAGATTTCTACAAAAAACTTCCTTGTTCATGTACAAGCAGGAATTCAAAACAATCCAAACACTTATCACAAGGCACAGCTGCTCTTCACCTGCCAGTAAAGTATACAGCAATCTATTGCTTACTACTTATCAGGAAAGTGCCAGTGACGTTTCTGTAGTTCTTCCATCAACAACTGCAATATGTTCATATGCATAAACATATATTTACAGGTCAATAAATGTCATTATGCTAAACCTGTGATAATCCAGGGAATGACTCCTACGAAGCAGTAGAGCTTGTCTAACATATGCCAGGTCCATTTTCTGCCTGTTACTTTCAAAGATAAACGTGAAAACTTGCAAAACACCCCTCCTCCTCCGTCCTCCCCCCCCAAATAATTAATTTGTACACAAACTGAAGAAAGAATTTTTTGGCTTTCAGACTCAGAAATCCCCAAATCACTTTTCACAATTGCATATAAAATACAGGTAGTGCTTTAACTGTGCTGTCAAATGTGATAGCCATTCTGTACTCAGCAATATTTCAAACACCATCCAAACGTAACCATACAAATGTCACCTCTGCCTACAGAATGTTATAAATGAAGCAATATTAATCAATTAAGGGACAGTAGAGTGCATGCAGAAGCAGCCAAGTCTCCCGGAGGATTTCAATAGGGAGTTCTGGGTGGGCGATCAAGTTTGAACTGCAGACCTGCCAAGGCACACGGATTCTCTCCATGATAAAACGGATTTCCGGACCCACAGCAGGAGGAACTGGAAAACTTTTGCCTATAGCCAGACAAGGGAAAATTTTGCTATATTATTGGCTGCAAGAAGCCATTTATCAAATTATTTTGACTTCTGCTCACAGAAAAACATGATTAGAGGCCATGTACATATTTCCACCCCAAATTTCTGAAGACAGCATTTTCCTATGAATTAGCATGACACAGAATGACACTCCTCTCCTAGGCTGCTTGGCAAGTGAAAGTCCTGCCCAAGCCTTTCATGCAGAAATGAAGACCCCCAAACACATGAACTAATGTGAAACTGAAGTATCACTAAGTACCATTTTAATTACCTATTTATCTTGTACCCAATAAACCAGAACAGTAAAAATATATCCTCCTCCTTTGCATTGTAAGTGCTTGCTGTGCCTAATGAAAGGATTAATTTTTTCCAAATTGCTTCTTTGTTTAGCATAATAGATCACTTACTCCTGCAATTTTAGAGATTTCTTTTCAAGAAAAGATGCAGCTGTACAGTATTACATACTCTTCTGAGGGGATGTTCAGAGGATGCAGTGCAAACCAATTTTGTTTCTTTCCATCCTAGTAATCACATCATTTGTACATGTTTATAAACTGTGCAGTACACTGAAGACGCCAACCTTTTGTTGTAAACTGACCCCAAAGAAACATGATAGCGGGCTACCATTCTAACAGGCTTTGGGACTACAATAAATGTTGTTATTCAGAATGGCTGCCAATCCTCCTTGTCTTGAAAGGCACAAATCTCAAAATGACAAACATTTCCTCAGTTGTTACCACATATGAAGATGCAGCATAAAGTTGTTGTCAGGAACAGTTGTTGTTCTCAGGCTGCAGATCTGTGGTGCCCACACAAATTACACAAGAGCCTACACAGCAGAGACAACACAGAAACCACATGGATTGCATTAACAGCAAAGAAACAGGGCACTGGAAGAAGATGGCTGTTATATCAGGCTTTGCTTTTGGTGTTAAAGCAGTCAGTCATCCAGGATGACAGGTCCTCAAAGTGAACAAAACAATGGTAAGCCTGTATCTAGTTTTCTGTATGACAGACTGGTGCAAAGAAGGAGTCAGTCAGTTTTTGTTGGCAAATGGCTGTGATTGGTACCCTGGGAAACATAGGGTCCTGCCATAAGCTCTTAGCAGTCAAACTAACAGTAAAACAGTATGTGCTTTTAGTGCTGTCTTTGCTTCTGCTATCCTCATCTTTTGGTGAGCACACAAAACCAAGAAAGTTTCTTAATGCCTGGCAGATCAGTGTTAATTAAACACTGCTAAGGATGTGTAAAGAAGCAGGGTGGGTGGCAGTGGGAGTTAATAATGAAAGCAGGGAACAGAAGAGATTAAATGATAACATCCTACCCTAAAGGAGAAGTCACCTTGCTGTGCAGCTCAGGGGAAGGCAGATAAACCAAATCTTGCAAATTAGTATCAAGTCATTTTAGCCCTTGCAGAAAAAGTCTGCATTAAAATGGAAATGGCATCTGAATCACGTGATTTTAGAGCAGGGAATTCAGACCAAGCTCTGCCGATGATCACTAGGTCTGGACCTTCTGCAGAATGCTGCCTAGCATCTCTGACTGCTGTGACAGTTTGTCTGCCTTGCCCTAGAGACATCAACTTCTTTCTAATCGGTAGCACCCCACTGACTGCAGTCCTTTCTTCTGTCTGGCATCTGGGCAGTAGGAGGTAGCGGTGTGTCTAACATTTTTGTATGGTGCAGAATAACAGAAGCCTTGGCACAAAAAAGGGATGAGGATAAAAGAGAGCTGAGGGTGGACTGCTGGGATCTAGGCCAGAAGTCATGACCTCAGACAGCCAGAAGAAAAGATCATTAGAGAAAATAAAATAAAATTAGTTTTTAAGTATTTGAACAACCAACAGTAATAATTCTTTTTAAAGAACTACTCCTGCTGTACTTACTAAAAAATACAGAGACAATTGTTTGGAATTATAAAAACAAATCAAAATAACTTTGAACAATTAAACCTAACAAGAATACTTAATATATAAGGAGAGTGTTCAGTGCTTTGCCTGACAGCAGTTTCCAGGGAATTCAGTTTAATATCTTCGTTAATAGTATAGATGATGGGGCAGAGTGTACCCTCAGCGAGGCTGCAGATGACACAAAACTGAGAGGACTGGTTGATGCACCAGAGGGTCATGCTGCCATCCAGAGCAACTCTGACAGATAATCTAGAGAAGGAGGCAGACAGGAACCTCACCAAGTTCAAGAGGAGAAGTGCAGAGTCTTGAACTCGGGGAGGAACAACACCAGGCACCAACACATTCTGGGGGGCACCCAGCTGGAAAGCAGCTCTGCAGGAAGACACCTGGTGGTCATGGTGGACACCAAGTTGACCATGAGTCCTGGGCAACCAGCTCTGAGTGGCCCTGCTTGAGCAGGGGTTGGACCAGATGATCCCCAGACTTCTCTTTCCACCTCAACTGTTCTGTGATTTTTAGATGTTTTTATCCACCTGCTAGCATTACTTCTAACCCTTGTAGTAGGAAGGAAATAAAGTGAAAGATATGAAACCAGGAATGAATGACCCACTAAACTGAAACTCAAAATAGATCCCAAACTTTGAAGATCGTTTAAGATTATTAAATAAGACATATGTGGATGACACTATGTGAGAAATATTAAAAGATCACTTTCACAGAAAAAAGGTTTTTTTTTTAATCCCACTGACAGAGAATGGCCCCTGTATATAAATTACTGTCGTGCTGTAGGAAAAGAGTTCCCATCCTCATAAATCTCATACTAGTTAAGTCCAACCACATAGCCTCTTTAATGAAAAAAATAAATAGTTGTCTAGCTAATGCCCGATAAAGTGTATATATAATATATCTATATAATTATATATAGATATGTATATATAGATATATATATATAACGACAGTCTTTCTTTCCCCACTTATTTTTAAATAAAATCACAGAACCTGCTTGGATCCAGAGAGCACGAATTAACCAGCAAGATCTATTAAAAGTGCTAAAGAAAACAACAACTTTACTTGGTTCTTATCTCAGGTAGGCAGTGCCTTACTCTGAAAGCTCTCCTATAAGCAGCAACTGTCCCAAAAGTAGTACCAAAACATGGCACGCAGATGTTCTCTCCACATTTGCTCTGCTTTAGAGGCCTCAATTTACTACTTCTAACAAAACTATAGAAGCATCCAGGAAGTTTCTTCAGACACAATACATACAAGATGAGATAAATAATAATAACAATAAAAAAATAAAAGAACCAAATGGAACTTGCAGAGACATTACAATCTGGCATTATTAACATCATCACTGAATGCAAATACAATACAGTGACTCACTGAGTACTAGTAGTATGTAAACATATCGTACATTGATTGCGGAATTGAAGTCCTGGAAATGCGGTTAAGAGCAAACATTAAAAATTTTATTGGAGTCCTTGATATAAAGGTGACACTGGAGATTGTTATCATACTCAGAATCCTGAAGTCCAGACATAGCAAAGTACATGTTGTCCCCCACAGATTTAAAGCAACAATACTTATAGCTAAGAGAAGGAGGAAGAAAAGAAAAATAAATAAAGACTGGTCTACAAAATGAAAAACAGTTTTAAAATTTCTATTTTTTATTTTTCTGCTCTTTGCCTAGAGCTCAAGAGAACATACATTCTTAATGTGTTAAATATAAATTACACCAAAAAGATGCTACTTCTTGATATATCACAGGTAAGTTGATTTTAAAGCAGAACATACATACTCTTGAACAAATTACAGCAAAGAACTTAAGGAAAATGATAATTAATACTTTAATAATCAAAATAGACTACATCAATCCCATTACTGAATTCTGTTTGACACTCTATATCTATATGCATTGCAATAAAAAGCTTCATAATTGCAAGCTACCAATAAAGAAGCTTTAGGGTCAAATCAAACTGAACAAACATGACTGGGTGGGGTTTTTGTTCACAAGAAGGATGTACTGTCCTTGAAATTATGGAAATACAGCTGTAAATACAACTAAACCTTTGATAGATGTCAGAATTTATTTTCTATCAGGAGACACTTAATGTTTACCAAGTTTATTGGCTTTTTTTTTTTTTTTTTTTTTTTGAGAGATATCTAAATATTCACTGAGTTCAGAACTGATTTTAAAACCACAGGAGTAAAATTTGGTGTTAAAATCAGTCAGGTTGCTGCACTTGAGGTGCAAAACAAACAGAAGTGTAACAGCAGTGGCAACGCGCTGTGGCTAAGAAAATAAACCCAGGCCTGTAACAAACTTCCACCAGCTCACACAGGCATCACAGATGGACATTTTTTTAACCAAATTTAGACATTTTAGACAAACTATGATCTTGCCCAATGGTTATGTGCCATTCCTACCTTTGCTTAAGCAGCCAGCCAGGGTATGCTCAGTGACACTGCAAACTACTTGAACACAGGAAGTGTTCCCTCTGAGTGATGGCTTCAGGGAGCTCAGACAGGCTGACCACAGGCATTATGGATGAAATGATGACCACTGACTGCAGAATAGCCACTTGTGGGATATGCCAGTGAGCTGCTGCTGAAAGGAGAGCTTAGAGCATGGTCACTTCTCAGGGGAGCACCTCGCTTGCCCTTCAGAGACCAGGAACTTCCCTCAGGGACTGCTTGAAGCAAAGTCATATTGAGACAGCTCCCCATCCTCTGACAAAACATTAATCCTCTCAGCGTACAGAAACAAGAGGCAGATTTTAAGGCTAACCTTAGCATGTTTCCCTACTGAGATATGCTATCAGGGACCCCTGTGGTATTTGCAGGTGAAGCAAAAAGTCACACAATGCCTCTGGCAAACCATTTCAGTCCATCATCACCCCCAATCAGTTTTTTCAAACTACATGGAACAGTACAAATTTTATGCACTTGTCTGCCATTTATCCTGAATTTTATAGTATGCAGCCCTAAAAGAGGCTGGCTGGCTTCCTCAAGGCAGCTGTGATCCTCAGGAAGGGGGTGTGGCTTTCCCTGAGGGAAACCAGGCATGTGTTGGGTTGTGGAAGGATCTAGAATGCTCCTGTGCTGTGAGGAAGTCCCTAGTGCAAGGCTTAGGGTGACTGTTGGGAAGAGTAGGAAGCAAAAATAACCCCTGAGCTTCTGAGGGGAGAGACCTGGGAGCACAGAGGGAACTGCACAGAGGGAACTGCACAGAGGGCAGCGCACAGAGGGCAGCAGAGGCCAAGGAGGTTTCCTGTGGGGGAAATGTGCCTCAGGGAGAAAGGCTGGGCCATGAGGACGCTGTGAGTGAGGATTTGTTGCAGTCCTCTACATTTTTTTTAATCAAAAACATCTGGAGCCTCCCCATTTAATATTGTAATTTTTCTAGTCACTTTTTTTTTCATTTTTTTTCAGGAAAACTCGGTTTTAATGAGCAAGTCACAATGGCAGTCCCACAGCCTGCTCACAACATCGGCAGCTCAGACGCAGCTGGTGCTGGTTAAGTCCCAGAGCCCATGAGGTGAAGGCACTGCTGTTACCAAACACACCGCCCTGTGAGTCACTAACCATAGCTGAAGGATTTTTGAAAAGATGCTAAAATCTAAGTTATGACAAGTAAAATTCTAGGAATATCAGGAAGTTTGGAGGTTTTTGTTGTTTGGTTGTTTGTTTCTTTTTTTTTTTTCTATCTGTTAGAAGGGGCCTATGAATTGTTTAGAATCGATAGAAGTCTTTCTTACGTGATGAGGATTTGGATCATTTTCCAGAGGAATACTGAAAAATAAGTGACTCATACACAGTACCTTGGAAAGTTATTTTGTTGTTTATCACTTCCTCTGTGCTTGCAGTAGTTCTGACTTGGCAGGCATAACTTCTGGCTAGAAACTTCAATTTGCATCATGTTTGGATGTGGTGCTTTTAACATAGTTTAAGTGATTAGCCACCCTATTTGAGGATAGCTTGTGGTAAAGGTACTTCATTATGAGTTTATGGGTTAAATTATTTTGAATTCACCAGATGTTTTCTTAATCAGGCACCCCTTCACACCTGCATGAGCCTACTGTACTTTTTGAAATTGAGTAATTTTCAAGAGTTGAGTCTGCTTGAATATGTCACAGGAGTCAATCCAGTACGTTCACGACTGATTATATTTATTTATTTATTTATTTATGGCTTGTAAGCAAGTGTGCAATGGAGTATATATATTTCGTATAATGTTCTATAGCATAAAGACACAACTGGAAGAGCTGAGTAGGCCTTGGGGAGAAAGAAATTTACTCTTTAACACTGTATTTCACTCCACACTAACTTCAAACAAGCTCCCAGAGCCACAGTTACAATATTTGTTTTATTTTAGTATTTTTGTTCAGTTCACATCAGTGTTCTTGGTTAGTAAGATTTAAGTACATCAGGCTTATCTAGTTAGGAGAGACTGAGAGCAGCTCCAATGTCAAATTGTCACAGATAATCACTAAAGATCTTGGATTGTCATACTAGAAAGAGTAGAACCATATCTCAGTCAGTTTTTGATGTTTTTGAATGCTTCTGCCTATTTTTGCATTGATATCCATGGAACTCTAGTGTCAAAGAGGCAGGGGAGAACTTCACCAACTTCTGTAATTTGAAGTAGGAAATTGTGATAAAAATAGAGAAACACAAAAAACGTTTGAACTTAATGCTAGGATTTTGACTTCAGGACGTTACAAACTGAGTTTACCGGATCTACTCGCAGGTGAGTGTCATATGTTTCAAGAACTTTCTGATGATGTTCAGCAATTTCATTCTCAGATGATTTCAATGTGAAGATATCAACAAAGCACAGTATGACACTGAAGTTTTGAGTGCCCCATGAGAAGCAATTTCCAAATTTTTTTAAAAAATAAAGAAGAAAACTCTGTTTTGGAGATATATCTCCAACTTGTGATTTCATGAGTGTCTTTACTAAAAGTAAGTTGTTGGCATATTTGGACACTTGATCCTGGCAAAAGCAGCAGTTATTTGTTAAGGTCACAAGTCACAGATGCTTCCAACCAGCTCGCTAATAACTTGTGTAATTTCCCAGAGTTCTTGTGCTATCATTTTGCTTTTTTGTTGCTACGCTTGGGTACAGTATCATTTTGTATGGGTGATCAAACAAAGGATCGCTAGTTCATTGAGGCATTCAACTGTACATCAATCTTTAGCCAGCTCAAGGTAAGGTACTGTCTTTATGTGGATCATCATTGTTATCAAATCTGGAAAGTCTTACCTCGTTATTTTTCCTGTTTCTAATTCTGTGAAAGATAGTCTGGGAGCTGTCTTAATTACTGTTCCTGAATAAAGTGGACATTTTAAATGATGATACATAACAGTACATAGTCTAGTGAGAGATTTTCTTCCTTCACTCTTTTACAGTATCTGTGACTGAACATTTTTTTGGTTAAATTGAACACATGACTGGTCGAAATCTAATATGCTTCAAAATGGATTCAATATGTAGAAAGGCAATATGGAAGGAACAGGACTGCATATCTTTACTGACAAGAAGTAATGGGAAGTTAACTTCCATCCTTAAATTGTTATATTTGTACGCATTGGTGAGCATTGCAGTTGGTATTTCAAAGCCTCTAACACTTAAGGATATTCTGATAAGATGAATTATGTTTATGTCACTGTTGAGATACTTTTTGACTTTTATTCTTGCCTGCAAGAATTTCAATCATGGTCATTTTCATGTACTTTTTTTTTTTTTTAAAAAAAAAAAGACCTTGGGAATTATAATCTCAGTGATGCAATTCAATATAGTAATATAGAAAGCAGTGTCCTAAGTGTACTGTTCTTATCTGTGAAATTGGAAAGAACCTTCATGCAGTGTACCTTCAGCAGTCTGGTGGCTTTATCTCATCCGGTATAAGGCTACTAAACATCTTTCCAGACAGTAACATGTCCTTATCCCATTGCTTCCAGAGAAAGAATAAATATATCTGGACATAAAGTTTTTAGTACATGAAAAGTGGCAGCCAATGCACAATGCTGCAGAGCACCTCCTCGTCAATCTATTACAAATATATCATTTGTTTTACATGTATATGTGTGTGTGTGTGTGTCTGTATTAGGTAGTCCTTTGTTATCTGTACTGTCTTCCCATACAATTCAAAATCTGGTTGCATGTCCTAGTCCTTATCTTCAGCAGACTCCCTTATCTGAAGTGAATATTCCTAAAAGTCTCTTGAAAGCTGTGGAAAAAGGCTGTAGTTATTAGCAATGCTCTTCTGGCAAATGTTGGTAGTCTTTTCAATAAGCCTATAGGAGGAATAAGCTTATCCAAGAACCTATTTAATATGGCAGTGAGAAGGACTGCCTGCTACTTGTGTATTATCTGCAAGGCCTTGACCTCAATGTTTCTATTACATTTCATGGTCTTTGTAAAACAGCAGCTCTAGACAAGAACCACATGACAAACATCTTTCTTGCCTTTGTGAAAGAACAGGATTGAAGAGTACCTTTGTTTCTTGATGCATTATAGGAATAAAATCAAACAAGGTCATGAAAGGGATGTAGCAGAAGGTATGATAGAGCATTTGTGATTCATACAAATGGAATATGCTGTTTGAAGCTGAATTTGACTTAGTCCTCAGAATAAAGGTGCCTTCAAAGCCCAGCTCCCTATATGAAGCCTAACAAAAGTCAGTAAGGATGCTCTAAGGATTAAATTCCCTTACATATATATTTGTGGTTCTTGCAGGAGAAGACAGCATAACAGTCTTCCCATCCTTTTCTGTCTCTGTATAGAACATACACTTTACAATGTCTGCTTGTCTGCTTACTGAAAACTTAGAGGTTACCAAACCCCAAAGTAACCAGAAACATAAGCTTCCATAGTGGGGGAAAAGAATACACAACAGTTCTTTAAATTCTCATGTTTACATAGACACCACTCCACCACACACAGTGAGGGGGGTGGTAGTAATTGAGAGTATATGCAAACGTTGAGGTAAGATCAATGAAGCACAAATAAAATGGGTTCTACTGGGAAATGTGTGGAAGATAGATAAAGATGATAAAAGTAATGCTTAAGTTCCCCTTTTGTTTTGAAAATGGTCTTTATGTTCTGGTACTTTTCAGATACGAATTTTCCACTGCTTTTCAGACTTACAGAAAAATATCTTTAAAGAGCTTGGGAGTTTTATCCCAGACTTCAACAGCTGCCACTACTCCTCATGAGAGTATTAGTTTTGTTTAATTAAAAATATGTAAATACAGGAGCAGTTCAACTTGCCAGATTTCCCACAGGCAATTTCAAGGTCTCATATACCACATACTCTCAACAAGCAAGTACTCTACTGATAGTTCATTGAGAAACTAAGATAAGTATATTTTATACTGGTTAGCAGTCACAGGCCTTGGAATAACTGTGACATTAACTCGAATAGAATTGTAGACATCATACCAGAAATACATCAGGGAAACAAAATCTGCCTCTGATTTTTTTATTTTTTTTTTCACGTGTGTTGGGCCACATTAAGCATTTGGATTGGTCAAAGTTTTCAGTCCTATATAGGGCTGTCATCAAATCTGACTGCAGTGCTGTTTCTTGGGCTGGCCAGAAAAATCCAAAAGAGCAGTGTGTATGTGTGCATGCATACATATGTTTGTTTAAATAATACAGTAAGTTTTAGCAGGTGGAAAATATGTTAAGCTTTGTTAAAATAATTGAAGTTATCTAGCTTATTTGGAAAAAATCTTAAGCAGATATTAGATGCATTTAGTAATAAATGATCTGACTTCTTTGGGAAGTAGCAGCATATTGCACCTTAGAAAGCACATTTGGCAGATGCTTTGTTTGTATTGTATTTCAGTTATATAACATACAGGCATGTTTTTGTTATTCCTCCCTCTCCTTGCTCTTACATTGAAAACAATGAGAAACTGGAGATTCTGAGTCAAGTAGTGGAGCATGTACCCGAAAGGAAAGCAAGTCTGGACTAACATAGGTTGAGAACAAATCATTGAGAGTACCTACTAGTTGTGTAGCAGTTACTTTAACAAAGAGTGCAAGGGAGTAGTCATACTCACAAATGCAAGGACTGTAATTAAGTAAATCCTACCTAAGCTCCTTGAAATATTTTTTACATGTTGCCTGTACATATGCGTGTGAGACACCCATGATCTGAAAGGGAGTAAATACAAGTTTGAGGAATTAGAGATGTAACTTCATGGCACAATGTAGCAATTCAGTAATACATTATGCACAGTTCAAAAACTGAGAAAGAAAACTGCCAAGACAAGACAATTTGATATTTAGTTCTCACTTTCCAACTGATTCTTCCTACATTGTTATGTTTGATCTGCTTTAGGAACCTCAGAATATGAAAAATGTATGTGCATTTACGCAGAATTTTTAAATTGTGTTCTTTTTTCCCCGTGAGAAAAACTCTTCTTAGTATAACTGTGTGACTGATAATAGCATATAGATTACATTTCATCATACACAGAAACAAAGAGCTTTTACATCTGAATTTGTTGCATGTGTTAAGGTGAAACATAAGAACAGAAATTGGCACATCTTTGTGAGAGGATGTGGTGCTGACATCTTTATTCTACATGAATACCAGCACAAAATGGCTGCCAGTCTCTCCCTGCAATGAAGTCTTACTACATTAAATGATCGGGTTGTGGAAGCAGACATGACAGAAACATAGCTCTCAGGACCAGGGGATTAGACAGCTGTAATCGGGATGCAAGTTGCCAGCTGATGTATTTGTCATTCTACTATTCAAAAGTAGAGATATATAAAAATGATGTAAGTTGTTCATTCTTGCTGCAGAAGAGCTCATGTTTGTATGCATGCATTCTCTTTACTTTTCTCCTTAGGTAGTGCTTTCATGGCCATAGAAAAACTGCAATGTTGGCATTTGTTCTTGATGCTGTATGCGTGGAAACTACCTTCAGTAATCCCTTTACACTTTTTACATCCTTAGCTTTGCTTCATTCTCTCCATAACTTCCTTTATTTAGAACTGGAAAGAGGTTTCGATTTCAGAAGCAGATATAAGTCATATATAAGTGAAATCTGTTCTAACATGATTTCATCATTCAAAGAGCTTTAACAAACTGAGCACCTTTTTTTTTTTTGTCAATCAAAATGTGTATAAAAACAAAAAGGATCAAAATATATCAAGTAAAGGGTAAACAAAGGTATATGCTCAAAGGTATTATCTTAGCAGATGCATTATAATAGCATCAATTGGAGACTAGCTTTTCTAAAATGCACACACATTAAAGTGCAATGTAAACATGCGATTACTACTGACTTCCTGTTCCTGGCTCTTAATATTTGTATAAATACAAGTTTTATTTTACTTCCTTACCAGTAGAGGTCAAAGCGTGTACTTAATGGATTCCTGGTACACACAGTATATTTATTTTTCATTCTTTATCCGATAATAAAATCTAATTATTTAATTAATAGAGTTGTGATGTAACAAGTAGCAAATAACTTTATTTTGCCTAAATCCAGTTTGAACATTAATTGCAAACTACAGGTTTAGCACGGCAATTATGAGGCTATTGGTTAGGAGAATTTGGCCTTGTTTTTGCTCATCTGACATATTTATGTTCTAACTAAGCTAGAAACATTTGAACCATACCTGCTTTCATGTTAAATGGTTTCTGTTCCTTTGCTCTGTTGTTGTATGGGATCAAAATGCACGGTGCCCAGGAACATTGCTGATATATGATTCATGGCAATCTCCGAGCTTCCCTTAGAAGAGGAATACAGATTAATTGCTAAAGCCTAAAAGCTAAAAAAACAGTTACCTGTGCCTTCTCAAATTTTGATCACAGGATAAATGTTCTCCATGCTAGTACAGCAAAGAGGAAAAAAAAAATATAAAGAATCAAAAATGTAGTTTGTGACATCTTCTATTTGGGGAAAAAGAGGAGCACACCAAGTCCATCATAAACTCTAATCTGGCTGTAGAGTTGTGACATCATCACAAATGATCTCACGTGAAGCAATGGCAAGGAGTGCCTTTATTCCCACTGCTGGAAGTAAATGAAATGAGAGAATCACTATCTTCTTCCACAGACTAGTTAATTGCTAGAAGATGAATTTGTTTTTAAGATATTCTGCACAGATTTTCCTCATAATGATAACATTTGAAGGAAACTTTAAAAAGCCATATGTAGGTATCAGGAGAAAAAATAAAGACACAAATAATGGAGATGTTTCCTCTACGATTTCTCTTTCCACAGTTCTATCATTCATTCCATGTTTTTCTGTCAGCACCATCACTAGATTGACTAGAACTAGGTGTTAAAGAACAAACTCTGCAGCCCAGACTACTTCAGCAATCAGAATCCAAACTGCTTTAAATCCATCAACAACGTGAAGTTCAGGAATAGAGGACAGAGCATGGGAGAAAATGAAGCTTGCCTTGTATGCCTTCCTGTGCACAGGAAGGATAACATGGTATCATTCGAGAACTCTCTCTCACAGTGGCAGGCCTTGCTTCATTGTTGGTTGGCTTTGGATTTTTTATTTTATTTTTTCCCACGTGTTTTACTCAGGGCTCAGAAACACTTCAAATATTTTGTCCAAGTTTGTCTTCAGGCCTGAAGATATGCTTCAGAGAGCTGTGGGAGTGGCAGGCTTTCCCAGCCTCTTGTGCTGGCAGGATACAAAGAGTGAATGACACCAGCTGAGGTCCCCACAGCTACAGTATTTGACATATTCACCAAAGTGAATGCCAGAGGCATAAAGCCAACACAGGGAGGTCTCTGGCCATTGTCCCCAAAAAGCTGTAATTAAAAGTTAAGTTCCAACTGATGAAGTTTTTACCACTTTAGAGGCATGTATTTTAAATGATTTTCTACTTTTTTTTTTCTTTTTTTTTTTTTTTTCTAAACAAGTATATGGGAAAGAGTTGACTTTACAGTCATTGAAGTACAAGAGTACTTTTGGAACACTGAAAGAACACTTCCTGTTTTTCCTACACACACTCTGTATTTCTTAGTTTATATTCAATTTCCATCTACATACACTTTGAAACAAGAAATGAAATCCTGCACAACACCCATAGCCACTATATCTCTGTACATTGCAACAAAGCATAACTTACATTCTTATATGAAATTTATATTTAAATACCTATAGTCAAATACTCAAAGACAGAGTTGGCTCCAGGTGAATGTCAGCCCTAATGGTCCCCTCAGTGATATTTTTTCTGGTTGTAGGTGACGTGTCTCATGTGTTTTGAAGACTGTCTGATGAATTCCAGAATTGAAGAACATTGTGTAGATACCAAGGAAAATAATTCTTGTGATTTTGGTGACCAGAAGGAAAGCAGGAAGTATGGATTTGTGCTAAAATCAGAAGGTGGGTTATTTAGTCTCTAATGGTACAGTCACACTAGGCTTCTCTTAGGTGCTACTTGGGGAGGGAGTTGAAGGGTGCAAAGAGCACAAAAAGATGCGAGTGGAAAGGCACACAGAATAATCCTAAGTATCAGGGGATTCTAAAGCTGTGATATAAGCTGATGACAAGGCCAAAGCTGGTTACAATTTTTTTTAATTACCACTTATGGAAAGTTCTCTGAATATGCATCTCTTTTAGTGTCAGTTTCTTCAGAAAGCAGCTTGGCAGCAAGGGCAACCAGCTGGCTGCCTGCCTGATTGCCTGCCTGCTTTTTGGACAACCACATAGGAACCTCTGAGGTGTGCAATAAGCTTAGCAGTATATGTGGTCCTTTGTTCCCTGACTCAGCTTTGTGAAAGATGAGAAACAAGTAGACCAAATGGGAACTTGTCTTCTCCACCTATGTTGATTTTTTGGTTAATTTTGAAATAATGGATTGCTGATGAAATTTGTATAAGGTAGAACACAAAATACTTTGCCTTCTCATTCTGACATTCTTTGCATTCCTCTTTTCCTTCCTGTCATATGTTCATAATACTGAGTTTTCTGGCCTTTATTCAAAAAATCATATCTAAAGTACTTAATACTCACCATTCACTGTTTTTCTGTAATTTTTCAGTTATTTTATTTTATTCTATTTGATTTTATTTTTGCGAGAGCAGAAGATCGCTTATATGGCAGTATGTTTTACAGTCTAGGAATATGTCCTTCTAACTCCTTTCCACTGTAGTAGAGAAGTCAAAAAATACCCCACCTTTGTTTACAACAACACAGAAACAGCTACTTATTTCTTTTTTGGTGTCCATGGCTATGACAAATTTTTCATTCATTTACTCCTTAAAGCTTTGTTCATTGTGTAGCTAAATTCTGTTTACATTAATAATTTGCAGATTTTTCATGGCAGATGCAGTCAGCATATATTTGGTTGTCACAATAGGCATTTAGTGTTTCTGTCTTAGACAGCAGAATTGGCCTGAAGTCCCTTTCATGTGGCAATCCTATTTTCCAAGTTTTGAAATTGTATATTTTTTTTCCGAAATATTTCAAACATTTTTTTCCAAGTTTGTATTCATACCAGATATATTCAAACATGTATATATTTAAGTTACGATAATAGAATATGGTGTTACCTTGGCACAATCTATACCAAAAAAACCTCTACAAGTTAACCTTTTCCATTAATTCTACACACCAGTAGCGTAGGAATGCCTTTTGACTCTTCATAGCAGAGTAGGTGCTACAAAACATTGCCAGATACTGAATTTTCCCTGGAATGACAAAACTTCCTTATCTGCCCTACTAGTCATAGTGAATGTCTCAGTCATCAAGAATAAATATAACCCTGTTTTGTTCAAGAGCCTTATTTTGCCTTATTCTGAAACTGCATGTCTGAGATATTAAAGGTTGTATTCATTGAGCATAAACGGTGCTATCATCAGAATTCTAGAATATTTGTTTAAAGGCCAGTCATCTGGAATAATTTGGAAGTTAAAATATGTATGATTTTAATAGTCTCGTGTTAAACTGATATATCTTACGATGATTCAAAAATTTAACAATAAGGAAAAATAATGCACCTCAAAGAAAAAACATAACAAACAGATCAGCTGCTGAGTTGGATTGTTACCAAGCTGTAGCCAGTATCTATACATACTAAAAAGAACAATGGAATTTCACAGGCACAAGCTACCAAGTTGGAAATTACTTAAATACCCACAAGACCTAGGGTCTAACCACATGGTGTATTTTGGTTTGACACTTTATAAAGATACACAGTAATTTATCCAAACATATGCAGGGCTGCTAAAATGATACACAAAAAAGGGTGTATTACTGAAAGTGGAATGTTTTCTTAGCGATCCTAAAAGCATCAAAATATCCTAGAAGTAGACATATATAATTTTCTAGTTAAGTTGTACAGTGCAAAATGGTCTATTACTTAGCTAACTTGTTTTGGCTCTCTCAATATGTATAATTTCTGGTTTAACATAAATTTTTTTGATATTTCAAAATATTGCAGAATTATACATCGTGCTGGAAAGTGAACTATAGCTAGCTACTGAGAAACATTTACTGAGCAATATATGTGGCCAGTGTAATCTTACTCACCTGTATAACATTGATTACTGTGTGTTATGATATTAATACATTATTAATTTATTAATCATTTTCAATGATGACATGGAAAAAAATACAACATTAATTAAGGTGTCATCCTCTCATAAAAGAAAAAAAAAAGAAAAAAGAAAAGATCCCCCCCTTAAAAATATGGATAAATACCTCTAAAATAGCTTTTTTATATGCAACTGGATAGCCATTTTCCACAAATCTGTTCTACATAAAATAATTATCCTGTTATTGAGGACTTACAGCATTTACTGCAGGGCTGTGAGGAATATTTTTGACCAATAGTCCTGACTTGACTGATGAAATATATTTGTAGGTGCTGCTATAACCTCCTGCATCCCAGAAGGGAGCTCCCTGAAAGCCTCATACAAGATTTAGATATTGGAATTTAATGGTGATCCTCTTATTATTACATTTAATTTTAAGCGTTCAATTATTTTAACTGCACTGAGGTGAAATCCGTGAAAAGGATCTGTAAAAAAAAAAAAAAAAAAAAGATGGATCAGGTATCACAGAGTGAAAGGTGATGACATTCTTGCCTTCTGATAGGTGGATGCTTCTAATACTACAGGTTCACCATCCAGCTGAAATCATGGGATATGTTAATGATCTGTATATAGATGTGGCCAAGTATAAAATTCTTTCTGAAATGCCAAGGTTTTGATTAAACAGGATTTTTTTTCCCACTGAAAGTATTTTATGTTAATCTTGTTCATTTACTTTGTTTCGTCATAATGCAGATACAGAAAATTTTCAACAGAAAATGGAATTTGGGCTTTCAATTCTATTATGAACAGACATTTATTCTACCCTCCAGTTGAAAGGAGGGAAAGGGAAAGAAGGAGCAAGAAAATGAAGCCAGACCTTAATTTCAATTAAAATTTAATGTTTCTATTTTAATTACAACTAGGCTGAGCCAGGTTTGCAATTATATTAAGGGATTTTTTACCATCTCTCTTGCACGTCTTCCCATTACTCAGAAGGGGTAACTCTAAGAATATGGTGAGGAGCCACTTTTTAAGCAAAGGCATAACACCAGAGGAGGACAGAACAATAGGAACCCAGAAACGTAATGAGTTGCATAAAGTATTGCATAGGTGAAACAGGAAAAGCTGAAGAGATTCGTATGGAGAGGTAATCCATATCTTTTGTATTTTATGGGGAAAGTTATTTTTTCCTGAGATAATGACTGTGCTAGTGAAAAATGACAAGCAAGTAAAGTTCTGTCTGTATTCTGACAGTTTATGAGTGGCAGTCATACAGCAGACATATCCAGAGTGTTCAGCGTTTTGACTCTGATGTGGTGGGATCCAAGCATTGTAACAGAACTGGAACTGTTCTTTTGGATGTTGGAGAAGATGAACTTGCCATATGCCAGAGCACTGCAATGCAATGGCTTTCCCCATTCTGTGATAAGGGTTGCCCTCTGTCCTTGGCAGTGCTAAGGTAGTACTCAAGAACTTTCTGAGATTCCCCTGCTCCCCAAGCTCAGGAAAGAAGCTGTGCTTGTACCATGGACGGCCCATTTTACTGAGGCAGAGTTTATCATTCTGCTTGAAAAGTCACACAAGGGAGAAATGAACACAACCAGTAAGGAGAATGAATAAAATTTGATGGAAGAATTAATTTAAAAAAAAAAAAAAAAAAAGAGATCTGGATCTCTGTTCATTCATGCCATTGTTTATCCAAACATTCTTTGCAGCAGTTCTTAAACTCCTGCAATTCGTTCTTCCATTTTGTGTGCTTGTCCAATATTATTCCTGTTCTTATCAGATTGCGATCATAATTTGCGTATTATTGATCTCGATTGCTTTGGGAGTATGACTTCAAATTTGTTCAGTAAATTAAGCTAAATGTATTTGAGCTTTTACAAACAGAAGTCATTATAACAGTGTTGTAAGAATGATAACAAACTGGAGAAGGTTTGGTGGTTGTTTCCCCCCCCCCCCCCCCCCCCTTCTAAATGGCATTTAGGTGTGTTGAATTTGATAAAGAGGAGATCCTGTTTGGCGGGTACTCTGTTGCTACAATTTCTGAAAGCCATGGGAATGAGGGAGGGCATTGCAATCCTGTATATAAAGCATCCAGGCTTGAAGAGGTAAGCCTTGAGAGTGGCAGCAGCAGTACTGCCCGTTTTGGAACGGAGGAAGGTACTGGAAAAAACCTATCCAGTTAGGGCATGCATCATGTTTCTGACAGAGCTGTTGCTTGTCTTCTGCAGTTTTCTGCAATGTGCTGGTAAGTCTAAGATGTCTATCCTCCTTCTCTGTATAAGATTTAAAGGAAAACACACATGTATTGAAATGAAGTGGGAAACTCCATTGTAATATTACAACATATGAGGTTCAAGTCTTCTCGCCTTTCTGATGAGTAGCAGAATGAAGTTTACACATTTTCTTCTACCTCACTGCATGTTAGTGTGACCGCATATTTAAGAAATTCATGATGGAAATAGAACAATTCTTTCCTAACTTTCTTTTTTTTTTTTTTTTAAATACAGCTACTAGTGGTTCTGTTGGATCATGATCTAAAACTGGTATGAAATGCAGAAATTATAATACACTTCCTGGATACAGGAAATATTTTTAATACACTTATGTTTTGTTTCTAAGCTGCAGAGTGCCTTCATCTTTCAGGTGTTCATGATTCAGTGCCCTAGTGATGTCATTGGGGAAGCTGTACAGAAGAGACTGTACAGAACTATCAAGATCTTTTTTCTTTGTTATGCAAACTGCAAAAAGTTTTAAGTATGAGCTATGTTGTGGCATGGTTTGGAATAGTTGGAAAATAGGCAAATCATTCCATATATTAGATTTTTACATGACTCTTAAGTATCCTTTCATATATTATTCAGTATAATTCTTCAGTCTTTTAAAGGGCTCCTTTTTGATCCAACCTATGTGAGTATCAGATGACCATGTAATTTTTAACGAAGACTTGACAAATAAGTTCATTGAGTCTGTAGTTACTCTACCTTACTCGTTCCTCTTCCTATAGCATTTTCAATTGATTATTTGAGAGTGAGCTGCCTTTGCCCATCGTTTGGCATTGTCTAAGATAACATTAGTTTTTTTTTATCTCTCCTCTAAGTTCTCTGTAATTATCAGTTGTTACAGTGCTAATTTCAAGAACGTGTTGCAAGCTGCTAAAGAGCATTCTTCACTTACTTTACTTTGAAAAAGTTAAGTTTATTTCTTCTGTATTGTTTTTACTACATTTAATGGACCATATAGTTCTAATTGCTTGAGGGCACCTATTACTCTTAAATCACTGCAGCACTAGATTAAAAAAAAAAGCAACTGAGCCCTTTTGTAAACTCTCAGAGCCAATTTCTGATCTCAGTCATATTGTTATAAATCAAGTTTAATTCCATTCCCTTTATTAGCACCATTGTATCCAAGATCAAGTCAAGCACCTGAACACTGAGTACTAGCCCCAAATGCCAGTGCCTGCAGGTTTTTAACATACATGATTTCATGTATTAGATGAGTAGATATATTTACTATAAGCATTAGTCTTCACAATCAACTGGAAAATTACTATAAACCCCTACTCAACCCCAAGCTTTCTTTGTAAAGTTAGCAATTATAAATAGGGCCTTACCTTATAAAGGATTGTGTTGTCTAGGATGGAACTTCAGTTGAATTTAAACATAAAAATCTAGAAAGAGGATGTAAAGTAGCAAAGCAGTCTTTTTACTTTGGGAGCTATCAACATTCTTAGGCTGTGAAATAGCATGGTAGGTTTGAGACCATGAAAACAAATAGATTTAATTTTGTTAAGTAAGCTCTGAAATCTGACCATTTTTGGACGCGTATATGGACCATAAGATGTTGATTTTTATGTTCTAAAATCTGCAAACAGGCAGGATGGTCATTGTTTCCAGCTATAGATTCAAGTCCCGTCTCTTTAGCATGAGTTAAATTAAAGCAAGGTCTCCAGTTCTTCTCTTCATGGATCCAAATTCTGCATCAGGAGTGTATCTCTAACTAGAAATTTAAAAATTCATTTTAAGAGCATATATTTCTGATGTGAAGTCTCATGGAAGACTGAAAACCTACTTTCTCTTTCCCTTGATAGCTCAAAAAAGCAATAAACATGCATTAGACTAATTAAAAAAAAAAAAAAGAAGAAGGGAAAGAAAGAAAAGAGAAGACATTTAAAACCAGATTAAAATTGTTAGTTTTATCTTTTGCTTAAATAGATGCTAAATCGTTAAGTTGTGACTTCATCATTTTAACTGTTTCAATAGTTAAAACTGTGCATGGATCCTTAAGAGATGTTTATGTACAGTCAAGGTATTTTTATGCACTAAGTATGTAACCAGAAAGTTACCTTAATTTATGCTACTCAGCCACTGTGCATTGCAAGAGACAATTTTATATTGAAGAGGAATAATCATGAACACATGCAACTGATTATTGGTAATACAGCTGACTTTAACACTGCTCTTGCTGTTAAATTTCATTTTAGATTTATATAATTTATCTATTATAAATTATAATTTGTATATTATAGATTTATATAATTTATTTTAAAATAAATACCTCTTTTAAAATCTTTTTTAAATTTAAAATTTAATAATAATAATAAATTTATTTAATATTTTTAAATTATCTCTTTTCCAGAATTTCTGATATTTCAACATTTTATTTATTTATGTTATGGTCAAAGAGATGCCTGTTATGGTCAAAGAGATGATAAAAATTGAATCCTTTAAACAACAAAATTCCCAAATTGTTTCTGTTTTGAGATATAAAAAGGGTTTAATTTTAATGTTTTTCATCAAATCAAAATGTTTTGTTTTCATTCATTTAGCTGATATAAAATACTTCAAGTTGTTACAACATCAAATTCTATTTTTGCATAGGGATGTCTGATAGTAACTGGAGGATAGGATCAAAATGTCTTATTTCTTCACAGTAAGTCAGGTTCCCTGCCTGGATTACATTCCTATAAAGAAACAGACAGGCTGCCTGCACAGAAACTGTGCTTTGACAGATTCAAGTCTCAAGGAAGTCCAACCAACTAGAAGAAAGTAGGAATTGAAAATAAATCTTCCTTTGTCTAGGAAAAGTGAAAGTCTGTTTAAAGTTCTATTGAACTAATTCAAAATGAAATATTTCACAACAACTGAAAATCATCCCCTTTCTCAAAGGGCAATACAGTACTTATAGTAAAATGTCAGTAAGGATCATTCTAGTGGTTTGGAAATGTCATTTACTACCAGGAAAGCTTTTTCAATGGGGTGATAGCACTTTCTGCATCTCCATTTCATGTGGTTGTGAATGATTAATAAAATTGCGAGGATGATTTTACTAATCTCCTCAGAGTTAAGTGTGGTAAAAAGAACATAAATGCTTAGAATATTTACTGTACTGTAATTATTTTAATAATTGATCTGACAGGATGTGGACAGATTGGCAGGTAGTCAGCACATGGCTCTGTATTTGTTTTACTGGCTATTCTTTCAGCAAAATATTAAGGTGGATGTCATAGCATTAGGTATTTTTAATGTAGACCTTGCACACTGACATGTAATCTGGGATAATTATTACATTCTCTCTTTTTTTCTTTTTTTTTTCTTTTTTACTAACTCTGGAGTATTTGTAAAATTTTGCAACAGTTTGGCATGCTTAGACTTATAAATTTTATGCTTGAACAGCTAAAAAATAAGCTTTCTAAATCAATACAGTGCTTGTTCTGATCTAAAATATTTGCCCATAAAGTTTTAGATGTACTGTTTTACATCAAGTTCTTTAGTTAAATTTCACTTAAAATAATGCTTTAGGCATATCCAATTATTGTAAATCAAATATCCTCTGGTATATCCACTCGTATACCCCTTGAATGTAGCATCTGTAGTTTGGGATTAAACTGCAGTGATAGCAAAACTGTTAATCCAACAATAATAGATTGGACTATAATAAAACAGTAGAACAATAATAGAAAAAATGGAAATATCAAACTTAAGGGGTTCAAAATATACAACAACTAATGATGTGGTAGTGTTTGCTCAACAGCCATGCAAACTCATTGTCTTTTTCTTTGAGGTGTACTAAACTGTAATGCATGGGTCACTAGGAACATGTAAGGACAGAGAAAGAAGCATGCTATGTGCCATATTATAAATATTACCTCACATTCAACAGTGCAGTGTGAAATTGCCTAGAGAGTCTGTTACAGTTGAGGAGCTCCATAAGGGCTTTTATTCTCTTCAGTGTTTCCTTATGGAAACAACAGAACTCTGCAGTGTATAAATGTGTGTAGACCTGGCGTGGTATCTGTGATTAAAGAAGCCTTTTGTCATAATGTACCTTCATATTTTCTCTGTTGCAAAAGATTTGAAACATATAATGAAGAATTATGTGCTTTCTACAGGATATTTGCTTCTATTATCCAAGAAATACCAGACCTGACAAACTTTAAAAAATGCGTAACACATTTCTGAAGCATGCCTGGGTCCTTTTTCTTACAGTTTCCTTTGTTACCATCCAGCTATTGACTGTGTGAAAGCTGGTTCCTTGCATACACTACCTGTGTACTCGTGTAGGGAGTGGTGCTTATTGATGGGCTGTAGGAGCAGTTTTCAACATCTTAGACTCTTGTTAGTTCCTTGGCAGGAAGCAAGCTGCTAGTAGAGAGAACCTTTGGGTATGTATGAGGACACTGCTGTTCTGCACATGCAGGAAGTCTCGTTATGTGACAGAAAAAGGATCATACACCACGTTTGCTAAACATTCCTTGGCTTTTCATAACTAGACAGACTGTAAAGAGGTATGTGGAAAGGAGCAGGTAACAGCTTTCATCATTCTGCCTGAACAAGAACAGCTAAAGAAGCAACTAGGTCTGGGGGTTTCTCACTCTTCAGCTGCAAATCCCATGATACTTGTGAAGAACACATGGGACGTTGTTTTTTCCATATTTTTTCCAGTTTTGGCTCTTTCCTCCACTGCTTCTGCCCAGATGGTGGACTAAGAATTCAAAAACATGCAAAAAGATTTATCCCATGTGTTTTTAACAAGGAACACAGGATTTGAGGCTTAAGTACAGGAAATCCCATATTACATAGGATTTCTGGCAGCCTTTGGTAACATTTTATCAGTTGCAGAAGAATTTTCTATTACAAGCTGAAGTATGTGGTTTTCCACTAGAATTGCCTTTGGGATTTGTGTGTCAAGACACAATTCGTATATGCTGCCCCTACTTTGACTTGTATGGTATTTAAAAATAAAGCAAAATAAATGTAAAGAAAAATCCTTGTGCTTAGAGGACAATTTATCTATATTGTTTTTCCCCTTACAGCTTTTGAAGGAAATTATTGGCCCCAATATTTTCTCCAAAAACAGAAAGAAACTCTGCAAAGAAGTAAGTGTCTGACCTATTATTTAATGTTCATGTTGCAGCTATGAGTAAAAACTGCATTCAACTACAGTTCAATATTGCAAAAGACATTGTACAAAACACATTAAAAATAAGTCCTTGCCTTGCCTCAAGGAGCATTTGTTTTAAAGTATTATTTTTTTTAATTATAAATGAAATATTTGCCTACGAAAGAGGTGGTAAAATGTTTCATCTGGCTACGGTAAGTTTGACACTAATTGGAAAATGCTGTGGTCTGCCATACTGAGTTTGATTCCTAAGGATAGAGGAGTTATGAGCAGTTACAGTGACTTTCAACTGATGGAATCCAACTTTCTAAATTTGCTATTGAATTTTTGTTAGCTGTTTGATTTTCCTTCCTGCAGTTCACTGTCTAATATTATCTAAGAATTTAGGAAATTGATTCTTTTGAATCATTTCCAAAATCTTGCAAGTGAGAAAGTTGATTCTACGTATACACTTAAATCTATGAGATTATTTTAAAGATTGTAGATTACAACAAATTTATGCACAAATAAAGGATCAGAATATGGGATTGTTCTTCCTCACTTCTGTAGCCAGCAGGGTGTCAGAGTATCCACTGATCCAGACAGATCTCCACTCTAACATTCAACTGCAGTTATTGTTCCATGAGTCCTGATTAATTTCACAAAAATTCCCCCTTAACTCCTAAGAAAGTTTGTGTGCATGCATCATCTTCTCTAAGCAAAGTTAACTCCAGCCACCTACTTACTGCAAATTTGTGCTAGTCCTTCTGAGTCTGAAAACTATGAAAGATGGTAATATATTTGTGCCAAAGCACAAAGCAAGTAGTATATTATAATTCTAATTACTAAAATAGTTAGCAATCAGAACTGCTCTTACAACAGTTGATATAATTAAGATGTTAATTTATAATTAAAATTGTATCTTTTGACAACAGTGGTATTTTCAGTTACAAAGAAGTTTCATTTGGGTTAAAGAGGGGGCTGAAACAAGTACTTGAAGCCAGAGTCCAAAGGGAATATGCAGACAAATTCCAGTTGCCTCAGAAAATCCCCCAAATTGAAAATAATTGGAGACTGAGAAAGTATCTAGGGAACTATATGTGAATGACTTGATGGTACTGTTCCCTTGGGCAGTCTCTTAAAGATCACTACTGGAAAGAAAATACTGATCTACATCAACCCTTGGGCAGAACAAGTGCAACACTTCATATGTTCTGAAGAAACGTGAAGCACCGACTTTTTGAATTTACATTTCATTCATTAAACATTTACTTTTCCGCAACTCTGAAAAGAATAAATACATATCAACTTGCTGAGATGATGGACTGTATTTTACATGAGGTGCTGTTCTGCTAAGACAGGATACAGAAGGATATAACCCTTCTGAAAACACACTTTCTGAAATAAATGTGGGTATCAGTTCTAATATCCTGAACAATTTTTCCATCATATTCTCTTTACTGACATTCTTCCTAGTAATCAATGATCTTCACGCCTTATGTTAAAATATGATGCTTTTCTAGTACCTGCTGTCAAAAAACAACTTTGAGTACTTCCACAGTTCCTGCATTTCAGTGGTTGACAATGAAATTCTTAATCTAGTTTGGGGAAACTGCAGAGGTGTAGAACACCAACAACAAAAAAAAATGATATAAAATGCAAACTTAATAGGAGAGGCATTTTTTTTAGGCCAAAGCAGCAAAGAGTGGCTTGTGCTGTGTGGTCTCTCTTTCAGCTTGTAAATGGAAAAGCTGTATGGAAATCTACATTAGTTCATGCTAAAGGGAAAAACAATTAAAAGAATTCAGCAACTATTCCCTGTCTTCTGTCAGTTCATAAAACAAGATGAAGAGTAAGGCACAGATATACACAAATTAAAAGAAAATCCCTAGATATTGCTGTAATAAAAACTGAACTCAAAAGACAGAATCACAGAATTATCTAGGTTGGAAGAGACCTCAAGATCATTGAGTCCAACCTCTGACCTAACACTAGCAAGTCCTCCACTAAACCATATCACTAAGTTCAACATCTAAATATCTCTATCATCTAAAGACCTCTAGGGATGGTGACTCAGCCACTTCCCCAGGCAGCACATTCCAATGCCTCACAACCCTCTCAGTAAAGAAGTTCTTCCTAATATCCAACCTAAAACACCCCTGACGCAAATATATATAATTTCATTTGAGGCTTTCTTGAATTATTCACATTCCCATTTGTTACTTTTCTCTGATAAGATTTAAATAAAAACAAATAAACTACATTCTGAAGGTACTCCTTTATGTATAGAAACAAACACCTTTTGCACTCTGACCATTGTATAACCCCAGGTAATCATTCCCTGGCACGCTCTGAGAAAGCTGGGGTTTGTTGGTCAGTATCAGTTAAGCACAACTCTGAATTGGCTAGGTTTGAACATGAAGGATCAATGATAACAATTAGCCAATTCCTATTTTCCAGTTAGACGTTCTGGACAGCACAGAAGTATGGAAGAGGAGTACTTTTTGCCGGCAGGTAACAGCTCACTGGAAAATAATTTTTTTTTCCACACGACCTGAAGTAGCATTCTGCAGAGATTTCATCACTCTTTAAAAAATATGTTTCAGCTTTAGAACAGTGAATATAAATTGCAGGTCGACTTTGCTAAACTTACCTGATAGTTTCAACTTCAAAGATATAATCTAAGATACCTGTGCTTAATAAACCTGCATAAGCAAAATTATTAAACAATGAAAAGCAATGATGTAAGGCTGGAAATGCATAACAAAAGATATGGTTTTACTTACTTCAGTAGTTCTTTCAGCTTCAGAGGGACTGCTCAAATGCTTTAAGTAGGTATAGAAGTGTCTGTAACATCAAGTGCTGGAGTTGTATCTCTCCTTTATGATTCAATTCAACCCCCTTTATGCTGTCCCTTCCGACATATAGTGATTACTTCTTAAAAATGAAAAGTGATTAAAACGTTCCATGTATTTACAAAGCTGGCTTGAACTTTGTCACGCAAAAAGAGAGCAGAAAGAGTGGGGACTTAAAGTGGAGCTTTGTATACTGTCTTTGGATATCTAATGATCTGACCGTACAATTATTCATGATGCTTAGATAGCCATAGATATCCCCATAAATGGTGTATCTGAGATGCTAAGATGTCTCTCCAATAGCAAGCTGTTGCCTTTACAAACATTGTGCAGACTGCAATAAGATAGTAAACCTTTTTATCACCCAAGAAGGAGATGGAATGGTGTCTCCCAAGCTAAAAGGAAGCCAGGGAGTTTTGCTTGCGTTCAGTGAAAGGGTATTGCTCTTACTCCAACAATTGTTTCGCTTCCCAAGTTGAAATAAAATTTTGAGGTTACAGAAGAGTCACTAGTTTGTTGTTCACATAATTAATATGGGTAGAAACTTACGAGCTTTACCTGCTAGAATGTTTGAAATGGCAATCAAAATGAATAAATGTACTGTAAGGAGACCTAAATATGTCTTTCTTGTTTATAGTTATGAGCAAGGATTCCTGTTCTACCTGGGGTGGAGGGCACTTTTCGACCTTTGATAAATACCAGTATGACTTCACTGGGACCTGCAACTATATCTTTGCAACTGTATGTGATGAATCCAGCCCAGACTTCAACGTTCAGTTCCGCCGTGGGCTGGACAAAAAGATTGCGAGGATCATTATTGAGCTGGGACCTTCTGTCATCATTGTTGAGAAAGAAAGCATTTTTGTCAGGAGTGTTGGGTAAGATACTGAGATGAAAGCGGAAGTAGTGTTTAAAAAAGGCAAGGAGCTATACAGCAGTTTCAGTGCAGAAGCGTATTGGAAATTAATGAAATTATAGAAGTTAACACAGGTTACTCCCATTTCTTCCTATAGAATCTAAAGTATTTCATTTCAGCAACTATTTGAATCAAACATAGAGTACATTTGTATAGGCGAAGGGATAAACTAACCAAAACAGTTTTCTAACCAAAGCAGTTCTCACATTGGAACTATGGTCGCCTCACTAATAATAGTCTACTTACAAGCACTTAAGACTTTACTTTAAGCACAGCTGAAACAGCTTATATGCTTTAGTAGGTACTGAAATATTTAAATTCCTGTGTTATGCATTTGGTTTGAGACTTAGGTAATTCTGAGCCCTCTGTGCTAAAGGGTAACACATATCTAGAGTACAAGAGAAACTGACAAATGTTGTTTTCAACAAAGTAAAAAGTATTGAAGGGGCTTTCAAAGAAGTTCTTGTGTATGAGACCACTGACTGTTTATATTGTCCAAGGATTACTGTCTTCAGAAAACAGCTGTTTTATTGAGGAATTGAATTGATGGGAACCCTTGGGTTCCACATTGCTCTTTCTTCTAGACAAATTGTTCCCAGACAGGAACACTCATCCAGGGAAGTTTTCAGCACTTTTATCAGATAGGCAGCATTGATTTATTTTATTTTTTGGTCTGTGGGTACATGCAGATATGGGAAATAGTTGCCTAAGGGTTGTCTGTATTTTGTTATACTCACTCAGTTAAATACAATAACCATCAGCACAAAAAGATGACTTGCAGCTGTATCTTAATTTTAGCAAACTGTATTTAGAAGGATGTCCTCTATTAGTTTATTTTCCAGGAGAAATATAGAAATCTCTAGGTCTAACCCAGTGGTCTGCATTTTAAATTGTTGTCTTGCGTTCACAGCAACTAAACACAATGACTGACATGGCCTAATGTCGCTGACAGTCCTGCTTCAGGTGGGAAGTTGGCATGGGTAACCATAGAAGGGCCCATACAACCTATGTTTCTGTGATTGTGTCACATATTTACCAAGTACTTAGCAAAATAAGTTTTTCTTTAATGTTGTTGCTTTGTAATGCTAGAATTCAGCTGCAAGGCTGAAAACCTAATTCTGCTACAGTATCCCCATTATGGTTTTCTTTAACCTTGTTAAGTTTGCAGACTTGAAATGTTACAGTTACAAAGGAGAAAAACTATTTCTTGTTGCTACAAATACTAGGATTGCAATGTGTACTATGTCTAAAAAAGAGACATCCAACACCAGAGGTATGAGAGAATCGGTTTCTCTTCTCCCTCATTACAGTGCCATTAAGTTGCCGTATGCTAACAATGGAATTCAAATAGCCCCTTACGGCCGCAGCACCCGCCTCGTGGCCAAGCTGATGGAGATGGAGCTAGTTGTCATGTGGAACAACGAGGACTATCTCATGGTTAGTAAAATGCTTTTGTAAAACAAAATAGAAAATTCTCATGGACTTACTGGAATGACAAGCTCTCTTTAGTTTTAATAGGTGCTTTTTGCCTGTGATCACTTTTTGGGTATTCTTCTCCTGTTTCATCCATTAACCTTGAAATAAGCAACTTTGCTTTTTATGCCTACATATCCTTTCACTTCCAGCATTGGTAGGTAACTAAAGCCACCAGTGTTGAGATCTGTGAACATTTCTTTGAATTCTGTGCATTCATCAGTCTATTCCAATAGCTTAAATATTTTGCTAAAGGGAAGTTGAAGTTCTTTGAAGTTGAATTGAAGTTGAATTGAAGTTTTGTAGAATTTAACAGTGTTATGTTATTTACAGTGTGCTTCCCCTGGACATCTTTTGTTTACAAACATATAGTGCTCATAAGAGCTCCCTTGTATTTGTCCTTTTTTTCTGAATCTTTTCATATTTTGCCCCCAAATGCTTGATATATTTTAGAGAAGAGAATAAGTTCTCTCTGCCTGAGCTGTAATATTAATGCCACAAAAGACAATTTTGAATTGGTAAATCTGATAAAACAGGTTAATGTGTAATAAATGTCTGCGAGATTTACCACCATTGCTGTCACATATACAACAGGAAATACTTCTGTGACAGGTATATACCATATTCTACATACAGTCAGAACCTGGAATTTGTGCTCTGTCAACAAACTTACAATGGGAAACTTTTATTTTCCTTTCAGCTGCTTAGAATATTATCCTACCCTCAGTTTCCTGCAACTGTCTTAGAATCTTATTATTTTATTAAATAAATCAATAAATAAAATCACAGCAGGCACTATGTGCTCATCAGGAAAATAAGTTACTACTTCCAAAACTCTCCCCCTCAGTCAAGTGATTGAAATTAATGAGAAGGAACTGCTTTAATTGGATTCTTGAACTGCATTTGTTTCAGAAAGGTAACGCTGTGTAGATTATTTTAATTAGTGCAATTCTTATAAATGTTTTGTTTTATTTTATTTTAGGTTTTGACTGAAAAAAAGTATATGGGAAAAACCTGTGGAATGTGTGGAAATTATGATGGCTATGAACTAAATGACTTTGTGAGTGAAGGTAAGATCTAAGGGCAGATCTAACTAAATTAATATTGCCAAATGCAGTACAGTGTTCTGTATGCAAGAAAGAGTTCTGAGAAGGCTATGATATTTTTCAGGTTGTAATGAGTTTAACCCCACATCTAGGGGGTTATATAGAATAGCGGATAGGGTAAGGAGGCATGAATTAGTAGCTGGCAATAGATTGTGTAATTGGCAGAAAAACAGTAGCAGCTGCTGTCTTGTGAAGTAGTAGATGTGCTAAATTAGGTAATAGCCCAGAGAGATGATCAAGGTGGTAAAAGTATGTTTTACTGAATAGAATGCAGGTAAAGGGCGAAAGAGATAGTTGTTATCAGAAATTAGACTTAATAGAACCTTTTACAGCCAAAGAGTAGTATCTGGATTTTACTACATCACAACAAATAAACAAATCCACATGGCTTTCTCCTGACAAATTATAACCCTTCAATTTACAGGAAAATTGCTGGATGCATACAAATATGCTGCATTACAAAAAATGGATGATCCATCAGAGATCTGCCTGTCTGAGGAGATACCAATTCCTGCCATTCCCCACAAAAAATACGTAAGAAAGATCTTGGATTTTCTGTAGCAAGATTTTCAAGAGGGATGGAAAGACAAATTAGATACTACCAATAGAGAGGCAATGGTTTCATAAAGCTCACTTTCATTAAAATGGATGAAGTTAGAAGTTGTATAGCATGATACAGTAAAGGAAAGGAGTTCTTTGCATCAAAATACATTTCAAAAAAGGCCCAGGGACATTACTGAAGCTGGATTTATATCACTTGTATAAATCCACCAGCATTCAGCTCACAGCCTTCTGAAAATCAATGCAGGTCATCACAGGAAATTCATGGAACTCAGTGAAGCTTTAATGAACTTCGTACTTAACAACTAACAACCCGACATTATGAGCTGTACAGACATGAAGACATTCAATAGTACTTTAAACATACATGTATTGCCAGGTAACACCATTCACAACGGGGTCAACCACTATCAGCTGTATCACTTCCAGTCTTAGATGAGAAGAAAATCAGCATACCTTCAACATGATGCATCCAAATAAATATGGTTTGACCAAGGGCACTTGGTAGCAGCAAAGAACAAAGTGCTTATATTTCTTTGAATTTGCAGATACAAGAACCAAGTCTTATTTAGTAGGATGATCTTCTTAAGTTGTTTGACCAAGGAAATTCAAATCATAATTTCCACAGAGAACAGGAGTTTCTGTGGGTCCTGCGAGGACCAGACTGTCCTGAGCCCTGTGAAGAACAGCTTTACCAATATTACTTGTATTCACACTGAGAAAATTACTTTGATCTGGTGAATAATTTCTGTTGGATAACAAGTTTAACCTTTTTATGTTGTTTCTTTTTGACATGTTAAACTTCAGTAGGCAACATCAGAGGTAATACAGAGGTATCAGTTGCATGCGTAACGGAGAATGCATGTTGCTATCTCCATATATTGATGTTTGTCCTGGAACACATTCCTCTCCCTACTGACTCACCATGAGACAGCATATTGCAATGTCTCAGCCATTTGTAGGGAGATTGATGGTACTGAAACAATGACTACTTTTCAACTTAATGAGAAGTGGAATTCCAAATATCAAGATTTTTCTATTATACAGCACATTTATATTCCCTTCCATTTGTGAACTTGTAATGCATTTTAAGCCAAATGCATATTACAAAACTATAGGGGGGAAAAAAGGCAACAGTAAAATCATAACTAGCAGTGATTTCCAATTGTGGTTTTCATATGGGAAAAATACTACTAGGAACTTTTTTTTTTTTTTTATTTAGGCCATGATCTGCTCTCAGCTACTTAACCTAGTGTCACCAACCTGCAGTGTGCCAAAGGATGGGTTTGTCATTCGTTGTCAGCTTGATATGCAGGACTGCAGTGAGCCAGGACAAAAGAATTGTACTTGCTCTACACTGTCAGAGTATTCAAGGCAATGTGCTATGTCCCATCAAGTGGTGCTCAACTGGAGAACTGAAAACTTCTGCTGTAAGTGCAGATATTTTATTCACAGAATCACAGAATCATAAAGGTTGGAAGGGACCTCTGGAAATCATCAAGTCCGACCCCCTACTAAAAGTAGGTTCCCTACAGTAGGTTGAGCAGGAAAGCATCCAGGTGAGCCTTTTATATCTCCAGAGAAGCAGACTCCCCAGTCTCTCTGGGCAGCTTGTTCCAGTGCTCTGTGACCCTCACTGTAAAGAAGTTCTAATGCATATTCACATTGATTGTACTTAATCTTGCTATGTATTACACAGAGGGAGAATGATTCTTAACTGGAATTCAAAATCAACTGATAGAAAAGTCTCTTCTGTCATAAATCAAGCAGAAAATATTTCCTTAAAAAAACAAAAGTGGTATTTGGTAAGACATTGAGAAGGAAAACATGGAAATATCAAAGGAGAAAGAGGAAGTATGAAAAGTAGCTCCTAGGTGTAGATCAGTGTCATAAAGGAGGGAAATATCCACCATGTGAAAACAGTTGAATTTCTGACAGGAGGCTATTTTAATATAGTGCTTTGATTATCCTACTTGGTAAAGTAGCCAATGAACAGGGACAACTTTTAAATAGGCCCTGAAGCTTTTGAACTTTTTTGCTAGCAATTGCTATAGCCCTTTTATTCATAGCTTTTCAGTAGTCCATTTTCAGGTTTTCAGCCTTCTTAATTACAATTACTGACAGGAAGCAAATAGAAACTAAATCTTCCATTATTCTCCGAGCTGTACATGACTGGACACACTTTTGTTTTTTCAAATGCCTGTTTGTTATCAAAGTTCTGATTCACTTTTTACAAGATCTACCTGACTTAACTTAAATCTATAGTCAGTATTATGGAGCAGGATTCATTGTTTTATAAAAGATCATTATGATCACAAAAGAGTCAAAAGTAACTGAAACTGATGTTATTATTTCTAAACTAATTCACATACTAAACTGCCTGAGATGCAGCTCATGCCAACAAAGAGGAACTTTTAAAATGACCAAGCTTAACGTCATATTGTCCTTCAAGAACACATTATTTAATCATATTTATTTTTTATATGTATTTATATCCAAAAGTAGGAATTGGTAAAAATAAATTGCTTTGGTCGGAACATACTTTTCTTTACCCCTTGAAAAAATCAATTCTTTTGAGAAAATCTTTGACATTGGCTACCATTATGATTTTAGCATAAGAATGGTGAAAGCCCATTTTTCCTTTCAAGGCCTCGTATCATTTTGCCCTACCAGCATCTCCCATACTGTTTTCTTCTGTTTTCTTCTTGATCTTCATATGCGCTGGCATAACTCTTCATTTTTTGTTTTCTATTTAACAATGAGATTTTTTTCATTCTTTCCTCTTACTGAAAACTTTCCCTACTCATTTCCATTATTATCCCCAAATCTTTAATATGCCCTTCTTTCTGAAATAATTTTTCTTCTCCTCCTGTCCAACGTTATCCCTCATACATGTTGGTAACCCATTTTATTTTTTGTTTGGTCTGCAATAGGTTTTAAACCTTCAGAATTATTAATTCTTCAGGGGATTTTGTAGACATTGATAAATATTAGTAAGGCACTATGTAAATTTACAGAACTGTACAATAAGTCTTAATAATCACAGTAAAATCACGGTCTTCTCAAAGTCATAGCAGTTTTCATACAACCAATAGACCGTTACAAAGATTGGTAGTAAAGTGATAAAATGCAAAGCTAAAAAAGGAAGGAAAAAAAAGGGGCAGGGGAGTGCCAGGTAGTGACTGTGAACCTTTTTTTTTTTTTTTTTTTCCAAAAACGAAGCTGAGAATCTTCAAATTTGCTAATATATTCCAAACATACAAAGTTAATGAACTTCTTAGTTTGAATTGTTTCTTTGTCAACCTTGTCTCTAATGCCCCCTTTCCCCACCTCACTTTCCTCTTTCAGATGGTGAAAAATCTCTGCTTGAATTTAATACATAATAAAAACAGAAATTAATAAAGGCTAGAATGGTGATGATGATGAAGAATATTCCAATGATGAACTGAGTACTTAGGTGGGGTAACAAGACGTTAATGCTAGTAATCACAAGGTCTTCTCCATCCTCTGTGGCAGATGAGAGATTCTTCTATGTTTATACTTTAGAAGCCTTAACACTTGCACTGTTGGTTGTTGCAGCTGTGGGAAAATGTTCAGCTAACCAGATCTATGAAGAGTGTGGTTCTCCGTGTATTAAAACCTGTTCCAACCCAGAATACAGCTGTTCCAGTCACTGTACCTATGGCTGCTTTTGTCCAGAAGGTATCATTTTTGTATTCATCATAGAAGACCTAAAAGACCCATGCAAATATTTTTGGAATATATCTATAGTCAAATGGAAAAGACTTCTGGAACAGTAAACTGGCATTGTGCTGCTAGAACTGCCATTTCTGAGAGAACATGATTTAACTGGAGTCTTGAATAGTCATGGTCATTAAAGATCCTTGGTCACTGTTTGCTAGAACAGTCATAAAAGCGTTTTCCTCAGATGACCATAGCACGCAAAGGGATAATTATATGCTGCCTTCTTATATTTCTGTAGTATATTGAGTAAGCAAATAGAATAAGATATGTAGCAAATTGAGTAAGATATAGTTCATTTCCTCTCCTAAAGTGGTATCTATCCTTTCAGAGCACCAGCAAGAGGCAGAGTACCTCAGAGAAATTCTGCAATATTATAGGCATTTTATAAAGCTCCTTTAAAGTAGTTCAGGATGAACAAGCATAGAAGAACTGTAATTATGACTATCATGTTCATTATTTCCTGAAGCTGAAACCAGAACTGAATTTCTGGAACTGAAATATTCCCCAAGGTTGTTGTGATATGGGTATTTACATTGTTATCATCACTTTATAGTAGTGATAAATAACATGTTGTGATATACACATTTAAAGCTAGATTTAGGAACTAGATTGTGTCCATCCCAAAATTCTCAACCTAGTTAGAGCACCATAGCGAAAATTTGGAAAAAATAAACTTCAGGCGTAGTGTTACTTTAGGCTAAGTTCAAATGAAGACAATTACCTGCACTTTCATGTAACAAATTAGCCAAAGTCCATTATCACTTGTAAAGAGTCAGTTTTATTTTAATTAAGGGAAAATTTCCTCCACGTTGTATTTCTAACTATAGGCAGTGGCTGTGCAAGAATAGCATTTGTGAGCTGATTTTGGAAGACATACAAGTTATAATAGCTTTAGTGTTAAGTAATGATACAGAAAAGTATTTCTGTTGTTTGCCTTCTTTGGCAGGAACTGTTCTTGATGACATCTCAAAGAATCGAACATGTGTTCACCTTAGTCAGTGCCCATGTACACTGAATGGGGAAACATATGCTCCTGGTGAGACAATGAAAGCAGCATGTAGGACGTGGTGAGTAGCAACGGATTCCAAGTGACTGAAAAATGTATCCTAACTCTTCTGAAGACAGCTGCAAATGTGTGAAATCATCTCTGAGGTCACCTTCTTTGAGTGTCACAAACTACACATTTTTAATTTAAGATGCACATGTTTTATTTCATGATTCATCTGCAGAAATATAAATGCTTGAAAGAGGCCACACAAAACAATAACATTACCTCCTATGGAAGTGGAGGTTAGTTAGTACAAAACAAATATAAAAAATTTACTTCTTCCTCGCTATCTCAGCAGTTTTAATCACCAAATCAGTCCTTAAAACTGTATTTTGGTTCTGCAACAGAAAATAATTATTTAAGACAGTATTTTTTAAATTTGGAAATTATATTAAATGCAGAATGACATTTTTGTAGTGTTACTTCTCTTGCTGTCATCATTCAGATAAATAAAGTAGAGGATAAATGCTGGAAAGTGGCCTCAGAACTAAAAAAGCGTGCTTTTCATGGGTAATCCATTCAGCAAATTTTATAGCATTCCATACCAGAGTTCAGCAGCTTTAAATTCAGATAAAAAATTTCAGCTCATATAGTTACATGCAGAAAATCAAAGCACGGAAAGTGTGAAGGGAAAAGTGATTAAAAGTTTTTGTCTTCCACCACTGGCAAGTTGCTGAGATTTTAAAATGAAAGTGAAGAAAAATTTCAAAATAGTGGAAATAAAAATTCAGTTTATATACATATGTTAGATAGTGTATACAACTGATTTATCGTGCTGATCAGTTATAGCAAAACTTCCAGAACACATAATCAAATTCTCTTTGCTTATAAACAGTATGGTTGCTATGAGAATAATCTTAACCCAACTTTCTTTTTTTCCTCAGTAAATGTACAATGGGTCAATGGAATTGCAAAGACTTGCCCTGCCCTGGAAGGTGTTCATTGGAAGGAGGCTCCTTTGTTACCACATTTGATTCTAGATCATACAGGTTCCATGGAGTTTGCACTTATATTCTTATGAAGGTAATTTCCTGAAATGTGGAAACACACAAAATCAAATTAATATAATTTTAGTCTACCTTCAGTATCTTCTTGGAACACAAGCTGAGGTGTTTCTATGATATGCATTTGTTTCACGAATAATTTCTACTCTGACAGACTTACATTTTCTTTATTTTCCTTCAGAGTTCAAGCCTTCCAAACAATGGAACCCTAATGGCTGTATATGAAAAGTCTGGTTATTCTCATTCTGAAACATCACTTAGTGCTATAATTTACCTGTCTACGAAGGTAAGCAATCCCTCCACAGGTTCTATCCAGCTCTTAAGTAACCAGGATAGTAAAATAAATATGTAAAGTCATTGCTAGTAACCTGAGATGAAAAATTATGGGAAATAGATATTATACATAAGCTCCAGTGTATGCATTGAAGATCTGTGTTGCCAAATCAACTTATGGAATTAGAGTTGCTGTGAAGAAAACTACAGTATTTTCAAAGTGAAAACTGAAAGCAGTATGGAATAACATGAGAAAAAGCCTGAATCAGTCTCTTCCTAATATGTAGGTCCTTGACAACACACTTGCTAAAATAAAGAAAAATATAAATACCATCAGTATAGCTATTTGCTTCTGATTCTATGTCCTTTTCATACAGGACAAAATTGTGATTTCTCAGAATGAACTCCTTACTGATGATGATGAACTTAAACGGCTACCTTACAGATCAGGTAAAGAAAAGGGAATATAAGTAAAATCTGAATTGTATTAAATATCTGTTTTACAACACACAACCCAGCTTCTTTTCTCTAGTAATTGCCAATAGCAGTTGTTTTAGAGGAAGGTTAAAATCTTTCCCTATTCATCTGTCCCTCTGTCGAAAGTTGTATGTGGATGGAGAAGATGTGTAGACAGAATGCTAGAACATTTATATATGCATTAAAAATATATGCAATATATATATATATATGCATTAAAATCTGTAGCAGTATTCCTATGCTTCAAAATCTCTATTTAAAAATATTCTTATCCTTTTAGGAGACATCACTATTTTCAGACAGTCCTCAATGTTCATTCAAATACATACAGTGTTTGATCTGGAAGTTCTAGTTCAAACATCACCTGTGTTCCAGGCCTATGTGAAAGTTGGATCACAGTTCAAAGGCAGAACCCTGGGTAAGAAATCGAGTCCCCATGTGAAGGAGAGAATATACAGAGTGTAATTTTGAAAGCTCAGTATTCAGCCTTTAAGGAATAACCATTCTTCTCTAGATTAAAAAAAATAATAATAATAAAAAAAAGCTGCATTGGGAAACAGATGTCAGGGAAAAATAAATTCTTAGCACAACTTTAAAAATAATCAATGGAGTTTGATGGGAGACATTTTTCATGTGTAATATAATAATGTTCTTGAGAGGTGGGTCTATGTGAACCTCATCAAATTCAACAAGGCCAAGTGCTGCAAGTTCCTGCACCAGGGTTGGGTCAGTCTGAAACATAACTACATACTGGGTGATAAATGGATCGAGAGCAGCCCTGCAGAGTACCTTGTGGTACTGGCAGATGAGAAGCTCAACACAAGCTGGCAAGGTGCAGTTGCAGCCTAGAAAGCCAACCATATCCTGAGCTGCATCAACAGCAGCATGGCCAGCAGGGCAAGGGAAGTGATTCTCCCCATCTATTCTGCTCTCCTGAGACCGCGCCTGAACTACTACATCTAGGTCTGGGGCCGCCGGCACAAAAGAGACATGGACCTGTTGGAGAGCAGGTCCAGAAAAGGGCGAGTAAAATGATTAGATCCAGTCTGTGTTTATTGTGCAGCAACATTAACTGCAAAGGCACAACCTGCATTCTAGTTTTCTGAGGGGAAATAGAGAGGCTTTGAATGTTTAAAAAAGTCTAAATGTATATTATTGTCATTACAGATTTTATATACATAAGAAAACATGCAAAAGTATTTCATGACCTTTCTCTTTTTTCTAGTTTAAAACCACTGAAAATGCTTTATTCCAAAAACAAGACAAAACTTTTTGTGTGCTTTGGTGTCATAGAGCAGAAGTGGATAACGTTAACCTGAGAAGTTAGAGAGAGGCTTAGTGACTGAATGCAAATGTAATCAAGATTCTGTGGCTACTTGACCTAAAATATTCAGTGACATGCATCTAGAGCTTCTGACAAATTTTTTTCACTATTGTAGAAGAATGAAACATAGACCATTGTGTACATATTTTTTGGTGTTCAGTCATCTTTTGCATTTCTAATGTTATTAGGTTTGTGTGGCAATTACAATGGAGACACTACAGATGACTTCATGACTAGCATGGATATCACTGAAGGAACAGCTTCCCTGTTTGTAGATTCCTGGAGGGCAGGAAATTGCAATCCTGCTTTAGAGAGAGAGACTGACCCTTGTGCTTTGAGTCAACTGAACAGTAAGTAGACGATCCAGTTGTAACAGATCTCTCCAGCTAGCTTTGTCTGCCACTTCCATAAACCCAAAGAGGATTTGAGAGAAGCATAGGCTGAGACAGTTGAACATCACAAATTCTGTCGCCAAGAAGACATTTCTGATTTGTGGAATATATATCTAGTGAAAACTCACTAGATCTCATTCTAGAGATCTGGGATTGAGATAATGAATGAGACTTTTTGTTGATATTTCCAGTGAAATTGTAACATCCATGAATGTCTTAGACTGTTGTTCAGCATTACAGTATCTGAAATCCAGGCTTTACTTTCTCAAGTCCCTACAGCTGTTGGTATTAAAAGGCACCCAGCTGAGCTGCTTGAGCTAAACTATAGTCTTGCAAGACATTTGAAGTTGTCCTTTTGTTGAATCCATCATTGCCAACAGCTCAGCTAGAGTTGCATGCCTACTTTTGCAGTTAGAAAGTAGAACTATGGTTTGAGAAAAGCAGAACCAGCTATAGGAAGGGAGTCCAGAGAAGGCCAGCAAGAATAATCTGTAGTCTAGAATGTGAGACCAAGGATAAAAGGGGACAAATACACTAAAAGGAGAATTTAACAAGGAGAAAAATGAATGGAAATGTAGTAGTTTTCAAATCTGCTAAAAATAAAGTAATAGTATCCTCCACATCACTGGTAGAAAAGATAAGACATGATCTGCAATATATTGTTTTTCTATTAGATAAATATTCTAATCATGAACTCATAATTTGTTTGTTGAATTTGATGATCTTGAAGGTCTTTTCCAACTTAAATGATTCTGTGATAACAAAGCATTTTAACAGATTGCCTGGGATGTTAAGAAATCTGAATTACTGGAGGCAATTAGTAATAGGTTAGTCAAATGTTAGTCAACACTAATGTAAGCATTCCTGGTGTTTCTTGGCAGGGATATTGACCAGATGAGCCTTTGAGATCCCTTCCAAGCCTTGAATTCTGTAACTGGCAGGGCAAAATCTCCTACTCACCTTTTTCCTCACTTTCACTGGTGTTTAATGTCCATGGCTTTGTTTTTCTTAGAAATATCTGCTGAGACTCATTGCTCCATTCTTACGAAGAAAGGTACAGTGTTTGAGAAGTGCCATACTGTGGTGAACCCCATTCCTTTCTACAAGGTAGGAATTACTATCCATGGAGTACAGAGGGCGTCCAAATATGGACCACATTGTGCTTACATATAATGTGCCACTCATTGGGATCAGCAATGCATAAAGGCTAAGAAACAAGCATGTTTTTGTCTCCACTACACTGGAAGTGTGTTTGACCATAGACTGCCAATCTCATCCCTAAGATTATATGGACAGCACTCTCAGACATATTGTTTGATTTTTGGGTGGTCCTGTGTGGAGCCAGGAGTTGGACTCCATGATCCCTGTGGATCCTTTCTCACTTGGGATATTCTGTGATTCTAAGAATAAGAAAATAGTTTTGCTTATGCTGCAATTTTCCATGTCAAAGACTTTAACTCTGTAAAGTATTGTTTTTCCCTGGTGCGTAACTGAGCTCATTACATTTGCCAATCTCTGTGAAACATTTTGAGAATTAAAATTGAAAAGTGGTGAATATACAAAAGTATCTTCTAGGTACTGAGTATATTTTCTTCATATCAATCAGACAATTAACCCGATCGTTTTCATCAATTTTAGTTATGCAATAATATGTGTTTTGCTTGAGTTACTTGAATAGTTCAGCATGTTTAGCACTTCCAAATGTCTGCTTCTCAGTAACAGAATAGTTACCATGTGTTGGGTTTCAGAGATGCGTCTACCAAGCCTGTAATTACGAAGAGACCTTCCCTTATATTTGTTCTGCTCTGGGATCGTATGCACGAACATGCAGTTCGATGGGTTTAATCCTTGAAAACTGGAGAGAGAGTATGGACAATTGCAGTAAGTAACTGAACAACCTCAGGTCAGTCATCAGATTATTGCATGCATAGAGGTCTATTTATTTCCGTTTAAGTGATTCAAACATGAATTTTCTATCACAAAAACTGAGAAAGGATGAGAACATATTTTAAAACTACATTAGTCATTAGAAAACAACTATATACTGTTTAAGCAGACCAACTAGTATGTACAAAAGCCACGTTCATATGAACTGGTGACTTCACAGATGTGTCAGAACACAACAAAAAATCATAAATGATACAACAGTATTCTAAGCAGTGTCCACATCATCTTAAGAGTAATGCAGAAAGTAATTGATGGAAAAAAGAAGAAAGCAGAAGTGGGTTAGCAGATATCGAACTTACAAATACCCTGCTAGTCTGTTTCAGAAAAGGACTGTTATTTTAAGACTTTTATCAAAAACTTTATTCACATGCTTTAAGATAAACATGTGAATGCTTCCAGGACTTGATAGTTAAGTGGTGGAATAGACAGATAAAACTATACTGTGTCATAGGGTTAGGAAAAACAAGGAAAGATTGGTTGCAGATGTGATTTTGGCTATTCTGCATCTTAGAGATTGACACAAATTTCACAGTTGTGTAAAAATACATTGGTATTTCTGCAAAGCTTCCTTTTGCATCATTTCATTCCAAGACACAAAGAGGCAATAAGATATTTAACCTTGAAAAAAACGAAACAGCCACATGGCTGTTGTTAAGCCCTGCTCTGTAATACTGTTTACTACAGCTCCACATCCTCAGGAAGAGAAGCCATAGGTAGCCTTAAGCATTGAAGCTATTGATAGAATATATGTTGTGGCATTTTACTCTGAGTGCAGTGATCTTTCACAGCAAAGAGGATAAGAAAATGAAGTGTAACATACACTCTTCTCCTGTTTTATAGCCATTCCCTGTACAGGCAATCAAACATTCAGCTACAACACTCAGGCATGCGACAGGACATGCTTGTCACTCTCCTACCGAGCCCTGGAATGTCATCCAACTGACATCCCTATTGAAGGCTGCCATTGTCCTAAAGGAACGTATTTGAACCACAAGAATGAGTGTGTTCGTAAATCTCACTGTCCCTGTTATTTAGAAGATAGGAAGTACATCCTACCTGATCAGTCAACAATGAGTGGTGGGATTACCTGGTAAGTGTAGTCAACTAATTTGAAATGAAGAGATGTCTTCAGGTGTCTCTGTGGATTAACCACAGTAAGAAGCTAAGCACTAAAGAGCTGCTCATTCACTCCTCCTTAGTGGGATGATGGAGAGAATCAGAGGGTAAAACAGGAAAACTCATGGATCAAGATAAAGACAGTTTAATAACTTTCTTTGCTATTAATAAGCAAAAATAAGCTTACTTAATAAGCAGAGTTGTGTGCATAAGCAAAGCAAAATATGGAATTAATTTACTACTTCCCATCAACAGGCACATATTCAGCAGTTTCCAGGAAAACAAGGTTTTGTCACACATAGTGATTATTTGGGAAGACAAATGCCATAACTCTGTCTGTCCCCACTTCTTCCTTCTTTCCCCCAGATTCATTGCTGAGCACAGTGTCATGTGGTATGGAATATCTCTTTGGTCAGCTGTCCCAGGTGTGTCTGCTCCCAACTTCTTGTGCACCCCCAGCCTACTTGTTGGTGGGGCAGGTTAAGAAACAGAGAAGGCCTTGAGATTGTTCAGCAACAGTTATATAACATATATATATATGTGTGTATATATATATATATATATGTATATGTACATGTATATATATATATATTTAAAAAATAGCTATATAACAAACTAGTACATTGGTCAGTTATCAACACTATTTTGATCACAAATCCAATACATAGCACTAAACAAACTGCTATGAAGAAAATGAATTCCATCCCAACCAAAAACAGTATGGTCTCTGTTATTTTAATAGCAAAGGAATATTTTTTAAGATATCTTTTTTGTCACTTCCTAAAATGACGAGATTCTTAAACGGAAAATGTTTGACAAACCTTAAGCTTGGAAATGGTAGAAAATTAGAAAATAATAGGTAAAATCTGATTATTCCTAGTCAAAGATAGTAGGAGACTTTGCCAACCACATTTGTACTGCTGTATACAAACAGCAAGATGGCTCACCCTTCACTTTCTAAACTGATGCTACTGTGCGCTAAAAGCAAAAAGGGCAAACTGATCCATGTTCTGTTCTGGAGGATGGGGAGGTACTACTAACACAAATGAAACACCTTCAGTGGTGAATAACAAGTTGTCATTTTGCAGAAAATCTGTATTTCTTTCTTAGGAGAGAACTGCATTGAATTTTTTTTTTTTCTATTTGTTTTTTCCCCTAGCTACTGTGTTAATGGGAGGCTCAGTTGCACTGGCAAACCTCAAAATCCTGCAGGTATGGGTCTGATTTGGTTTACTTTGTAACATATTCTTTTCTGCTTTAAAATTGCTACTTCACAGTTTCCTATGTTTGTTTTTCTTCCTTTTTGTATAGAAAGCTGCAGAGCTCCTAAGAAATATATATCATGTTCTGACAACTTAGAAAACAAGTATGGAGCTACATGTGCCCCTACCTGTCAGATGCTGGCTACTGGAATTGAATGTGTGAGTTTCACAGCCCTGGGATATTAATCCTCTAGGGGAGAGGAAGAATGTTCTGGTAGTTACCTAGAACGTGAGAAATCTGGGCAGGATTCAGTTCCTTCTAGAGAAATTAAAGGAAATATTTCTTCTAACATATATAATTGAGCACCAAACTTCTTTCTATGGACAGTAGACAGTAAAAACATACACACATTCAAAAAGGGATTAAGGGAATTAAATTAAATGGATTACTGATTTGAATTATATGAAACAAATAGAATAAAAATCCATTAAGGATAATATAATCCTTCACTATCACCTCTGGCTCCATAAGCTACATGTTGCTAGAAACTGACAGAACATGTAGTATATGCTTTCTGTTCGATTCTTTCACAAATATCTGGTGTTGACGGTTGTAGGGTTCAAGATACCTAAGCTAGGTGGACTTCTGGTCTATCCTGATAGGGTTTTCTTTTGCTTTCATACTAAGGAAAAAGACTGACTGGAACATTGTAATGTAATAGTGTTCCGTGGTATAAAGAAACTTATATTGTGCTCTGTTTGTCTGAACGGAACGAAAGAAAAGTATGTAGAAACAAAAGAAATTTTTCAGTCTTCAAGTATGTTTACTATCTCACACAACAGGTATATCTTATAACTTCAGTGAAACTAGTTCAATTGACTAGTTGAATATTAGCATGAAGAAAATCATAACATTTAAATCAAATGAAAACTAGAACTGAGCACAGATTCATTCTTGACACCAGTCACGTACAAGATAAAATACATTTTATGTTCTTTTTCATTTTGCAATCGGTTGATCTTTACCAGATACCTACTAAATGTGAATCAGGATGTGTCTGCGCTGATGGGCTATACGAAAATCTTGATGGCAGGTGTGTTCCAGCTGAGGATTGTCCTTGTGAATATGGTGGCCTTGCGTATGGAAGAGGTGAACAGATCCAAACTGAATGTGAAATCTGGTAAGGGTCACACCACTTTCTATTCCTGAACCTCTGTTTCACTCAGCCGTACAACTATATAACAAAAGCATTCAGTTGATAGGAGAGTAGGAAATAGCAAAAGCTGAAAGCTAAACTGAAGGAATATAATGACAAAGCACTATATTCCTTAAATAAAGAGAAGCTTAACACTTGGCAATATTTATGTACAAATGAGTCATGGTCTACTAGTCAGCTGTACTGGCTTCAGGGATATTTCTTCCACCTCTATATCCAAGGAATAAGGGCATCCTTTGTAGGGCATATAAATGTAAACTATGTAAGGTTGAGGATTAACAGCTCCACAAGGATTAACAACTAAATAAAGATGAGGGTGCTGTCTTCCTTCTTCTCTATAGATATAAACAACCTCCCAAAAAGATTGCTTCCATCTCCTTAGTAGCATTATCAAGGTACTTTATTCATTTTCCAGTTTCTAATCTAGTATAAAAATCCACCAGCACCCAAACAGCACAGAACACAGATACCTGTTTTCATTAACAGCAAAAAGAAATGAGCTTGTATTTTTCTTTAATGGAAAAGAAAGAAAAAGAGAGTGAAGGTTTCTTTATCATGAATTAATTTTCTCAGCAATCCATTACTTTTATTTATGTATTTATATCTTACATTAATTGTGACTTGGTCACAGTGTACACAAGTCAATTAAATGAATGTCTTATCTATAAAAATGTATGTATGTAAGAAGATGTAGGTTAAGGTGCTACTCCTGTGAAATCTGAGTATAGTTTCTCTTCTCACTCCCAGCACTTGCAGAAAAGGCAAATGGAAATGTGTTCAGAAATCAAAGTGTTCTTCAACGTGTAATCTTTATGGAGAAGGCCACATCACCACTTTTGATGGACAACGTTTTGTTTTTGATGGCAACTGTGAATACATATTAGCTATGGTAACCTGGATCTTACTGCTTCTTTTGGCTATATCTTAGCATGAAGGAATACCTTGATTTAAATGGCTGGTGAAAATATCATAGGATGTATTTTATCCAATATAGCACCCTGAATCTTTCTAAACACTTAAGGTGATTTTATATGTGCAACCAATTTTAGATTAAATAACATATAAAGTCATAGATATGTAACATATTTTCTACCAGTCAACTATGTCTTTCAGTGAAGTGATGTCAGTTTGACCACCAAACCAGAGGTCATCACTGATACCTCCCAAAACAATGAAATAGCTAAAGCATGATACCCCAGTAACTCTTTCCTTTCTACCTACAAAGGTGTGGGTTCTGCAAGGAATAGAATGGTTCAGCTATGAAAGCTGTAAAATATTCTAGAACCGATCTTTTATTAGCCAACAGTGAATTTTAAGACATTCACAGATGGGCTGTCTCTCACATGAGAATGAGAATATCAGATAGAGATGGCTTGCTGTGCTGAAAGGCAGAATCACAGCCATGACATGTCTAAGCTTTCTTTACTTTGTTACACTTCAGACATAGAGTTTATTAGGTCTTTTTGCATGTATTTTTATTTTTTTTTTAGGATGGCTGCAGTGTTAATAGACCTCATTCCTCTTTTAAAATCATTACTGAGAATGTCATCTGTGGGAAATCAGGGGTTACATGCTCTAGATCCATCAGCATTTACCTTGGGGTAAGATCTTTTTCTGTTATCCAGCAGAATAGTCATTTAAGTCCATACTTGCTTCAATTTTGGAAACTTCAGATATGTCTTCGAAGTGGTGTCTTTATATGTGAAATTATGTGCTTAACCTGGAGCTTCATTGTTAATAGAAACTGCCATCGTTTTTATCAGTTCTCATGTCAGTGTTTCAGTCCTCAAACTTCTTCCCTATGTAGAAGCCACAAAATTTTGAACCTTACTTACTCAACAGTGGGCTCTGTCAAAAGATTATTTTTTTCACTAAACTCAGTCTAAGAAAACACTAGTATAAAATTGAGGAATTCTTATCATGGATGACACACAAAACCTCTCCAGATTTCTTACTCCAGGTAATATCCACCAATTCAAAATACATCCAGATCGCTACTGTTTTACCTGAGATACATCTTTGAAATTAAAGTAATGAGCAATTATCCTCATTTCTACTGCTGTCTGACAGCTTCCAAAATCAGATAATTTTTGCCCTTGGCTGTACTTGAACAGTAACGCCCAGTAGTATCAGCTCATTTTAGTCTTTTCACTATCAGACAGAGAGAAGTATAGGGACAGATGAAATGTGTAGTGACTAAACAGTCACTACAAGCAGTACACATTTGCCAGGTTACTGAATATTGGCAGTTCCAGCTCATCAGTGCTGTGCTGAAAAAGTTTATTGTTTGCTCAGGATCCAGCTTGATAAGTGCATTTTCCAGACAAACCTTTCTGTTTATTATCTAGACTCTGAAACACTGCACTACAACAGGATTTGTAAGAGTACACTTGAGAGTAGGAGATAGTAACAGAGCTCTAGTGTTAGATCTATTTTCTCTGTAACTTTTTATATTTTATTTCTAAGAATACATGAAGATGTACCTCCTGTACTCTATTGGCTTCATATAGATGCCCATACTATTTCCAACAAATGCTATTGTATGTAACATTGAGAATTAATGAGGACAGTTGTGTGTATATATATATATATATTTAATATTTCTATGGAGATTTGCATATACGTTAAAATAAAAAAAGAAACAAAAGGCAATTATTTTGAGATAGGGTGACAACCCAAGGAAACTCAACTACCTTTTAAGATCTCCATCACGGATGACAGAAAGTTATTCAGCAGTATTTGGCTACTGTAGAATAAACAGGAATGACAAGATGGTCTGTAGCAGACCTTCTGTATCTGACCTTCAACATGTGTGACACAGAAAGTAAGAAAAATACTGAAACTTGGTAAGTTGTAACATACACGTAATTTTTGTTCCAGAACCTGACACTTGTACTGCGAGATGAAACCTTCTCTGTTTCTGGGGAAAATCCTTTAGTGCGATACAGTGTGAAAAAGAATGCTCTCCACCTGATGTTTGATATCATTATCCCAGGAAAATACAACATGACCCTGATCTGGAATAAGCACATGAACTTCTTCATCAAGATCTCCAGGGAAACACAGGTATTGCAGAATAACTTCCTCAGAAAACTATCCTTCAGTTCAGATTGAACTGCCAATTTGATGACAGTTGTCTTGACTCTCTATGATGACAAAGGTTTTTCAGAGATTCTACTAACAATTCATTTTCTATTCATCATTATGTCTGAAAAAATCTAACTTTATGTGATTACCCTTCTGCGTGACAGGAACCTTTTGAGTTAAAGAGCTTGTATTTTATACAACAACTGCATGTTTTGCTTGAATTTGATAAATGATGACAAAGACAAATTACAAATTACACTTTAGAAGAGCAGGGCATCCACTGATGAACAGGACCTCATGCACAAGGGGCTAAGAACATATGAGAGAGTATTTGTAGATTACAATCACCAGTGATGCACAGGAAAAAATGTCAGTAACTGAGAGGGAAAGTAACTTACCATGTTTTTATTTTATGCAGGAAACTATTTGTGGTTTGTGTGGGAACTATAATGGCAATATGAAAGATGATTTTGAAACCCGAAGCAAGTATGTGGCATCAAATGAGCTGGAATTTGTGAACTCTTGGAAGGAGAATCCTCTCTGTGGGGACGTATACTTTGTAGTGGACCCATGTAGTAAGAACCCTTACCGTAAGGCTTGGGCAGAAAAGACATGTTCCATCATCAACAGCCAAGTCTTTTCTGCCTGTCACAATAAGGTAAGAATACCTTACAGCTTCCTGTTAGGTACTTGTAGAAAGCAATGAATCCTAGAAAATTCATGACTTAATTTTCCGATGCAGGTGAATCGTATGCCCTATTACGAGGCCTGCGTTCGAGACTCATGTGGCTGTGACATTGGAGGGGATTGTGAATGCATGTGTGATGCCATTGCGGTATATGCGATGGCATGCTTAGATAAAGGTATCTGCATTGACTGGAGGACCCCTGAGTTTTGCCGTAAGTTTCTTTAAGCTTTCTTTAATCAGTTTAAGAGACAATTATTTTTATCATGAGTATATTAATATGGTAACAAAGGAAATTGCTTACATACGCACCTCAGAGGGTATGTTTTCTGTATGGGCCAATAGTTGATTTCAGTAACGTGAAGTTTGAACTCTGTACTTTTCATTTGTGCTAAATTAACCAAAATATGTCTGTTTTTACCGTGGAATAATGAGAAGATAAATGATCACAGAAGGCAGCATATTTTTTCTGCTGCTACTGTATAGTGAATAGTCAGTTTGTAAGTAGATGGAATATGAAACTGTAAAAAAATGTTTTCTTTTAGCTGTGATGAATTCACTATTTGTGTGGATGTCAAGGGAATAAAGACAGCTGTGCTGGCTGGAACACTGTAAAACAGGAAAATATCAGTGTGTCCCAGAACACCATACATGGAGGAAAAGAGAGGATGAGTGTTATAAATCAATGCTAAGCTTGTCATCTTTGATGGTTTCTTTCACGCACTCACTATATTATACATTAGAAATTGTGGAAATGTCTGCATAGTCCGTTCACAGAAAAAGAAACTGACTCATCTCACTAAAGCATACATTTCATTGTACATCAGATGGTGATAATTCCAGTGACAAAAATTTTGATTCAAGCCATTAACTAATTTTGTCCTCCATTAAGTACTTTGAAAATAATGTCATTAATTTGCAAAATTCTGACTTCTCTCCTGTTTTTTGTCCTTTTTAGCTGTCTATTGTGAGTATTACAATTCTCATAAAAACACAGGAAGTGGAGGTGCTTTATCCTATGCCTACAACAATGACAACTGCACCTGGCATTACAGGCCCTGTAATTGTCCAAACCAAAACTACAAATATGTCAACATTGAAGGTAATTGAAGCTATGCTATTTCAAACCACAAAGCAGTAAGATAATTATTTTCAGTCATGCCATGGTTAAATAGTCGTGCTCTAATTGGTGTTGTCTTTAAAGCAGTTTTGCTGATCTTTACCTTACTACTACTGCTTTAGATGCATAATCAGTGTAATTGCCTGTACTATACCTAATTTTGTATTGACCTCGGATTAGCTTGAAGAGATATCCTCTGACATGCACCAAATTAAAAGAATTTGCTCTGTTTATGTAAGAAATATATGTATTATCTGAGTATTATTTCTATTAGACAAATAGATATAGTTGGAGTAAGAAAAAAAATACTACATATACCGATCCTTCTGAGGATTATGTTGGAGGTGGTTGCCTAAATATATTAAGTTGCAATCAATACAATTTCTTCATAAAAGAAAGATTATTTAGATTATACACATAGTATAGACTACATGCAGTTCTCTGAAGAAGGTAACACAAGTTTCTCCTTTCTTCAGGCTGTTACAACTGCTCTCATGATGAATATTTTGACTATGAGACGGAAAAATGCATGCCATGTGGTAAGTAGGGACCTACATACTCATTGTCTTTTTGTACAGTAACTAAAACCTTGGTGTGTTCTCAAAGAAGTATTTTTCCTAGTACCTCTCAATTAACAGTGAGTATTCATCCTAGTATAACTCTTCTTCAAAAGAATCTTATTAGTGTACTGCTAATATGTAAAACTTTGGTTGATAAATAAAGTAATGAAAATAACTAATTAAAATATAGATTAGGGTAAGGAATGCTACAATAGAGAAGCTGTATGACCCTGACTGATTTTAATCAGGAAGGTGAAAAATTCTATTAATTGTGTGAGTACTTCTCAAAATATGGGTGTTCCTGAAAGTTCATTGATGTTCTAATCTATATGAAGTAAAGATGAAAGTATAGGTCCCAGATACATTCAATGCCTTTCTTAAACAAAGAAAACATGTAGAAAGAAATCAGACCTAGCTAGTGGACTTCGCATAGCAATTCTCCTTAAATTGTTTGTTTTTGTTTGTATGTTTGTTTTAATTATTTTAACTTAAGATTTATTACCGTATGGTGTGCTACTCTGAAAACTTGTCTTACTAAATAATGTTGTGAATAGACTCCATCTGCACAGTTTGGATTTCCATGCAGATTTAAAAAATGACCTCAAGGACATTTTTTTTTTTCGTTTTATGGAATTATAGCCTGTGAAACTGGAATCTCAGCTGGTGATCTCATTTACACATAAAAAAAAATAAATAAATTCAGAGAGTGCCCTTATCCATAAAAGACATAAGAAAGGCAGCAAAAATATGCTCGTGTATTATTATTGTGAGGTGTATTAACTTTTTCATCATTGTTTAAGCCCCCCACTGAAGTAAGGAGTAGCGAACATTTTCAGGATGATTTCACTAAGTAACACAATCCTTGGAAAGATCTTTATTTTTCTCCCAATCTGAAATTAGCCTTATTTGGAATATTTTTAATATGTTTCCACTCACAAATTTAACCTGTTCTACCTTTATCCAACAGGATATGAAAGCATTAGTACTACACCTGAAACTTCACCTTTGACAGGTTAGTTAAGCAGTTGGCTAAAACAAGTACTTACACAGTGATGTACGTTGTTAGATGTGTTTCTGAGATAACTAGTATCCTTTTTTGCTTGATATGATGACATCACCAGTTTCACATGCTTAAGATGCAATAATGAAAAACTACTCACTATTGTAATTATCACATTTTATTCTAACATGTGTTAGAAATCTTAAATTGGGAAAGGAAATTATTGAGAGAACAGTGTTCCCTGAGTACACTTAGGCACTTCCAGATATCAACAGTGAAATACCTCTCTAAGTCAAAAACAATTTCTGTTTTGTTTCTGATACACAGAAATCACACCAAAAAATCACCACAATTTTTAATGGTGACTGACCTTATAACACTGGGTCAGTTTAAGAAGGTCTTCATGGAAACTCATGTGTACCAAGCCCGAACAGCCTGATCCACAAAATAAATCTGTATATACTGATCTTTAATTTGTTAGAAATTACAGTAATTTCCATGAAGATGAAAAGCATTGGGAAAAAGTTATGCTGATGGCTGTCTGAATAAGCTTCTGCAAAAATCCCTGTTCAATATATATACTGCAGATAATTGCAAAGGAATAGATAGAAAGCTTTTCCCAAATATTTCATTTAAAATTAAGGTAGTAGCTATTAATAATTGTTATTACAAGTAGTTGTTTAGTTTTTTTACTTGAAAAAAATAAATTTATATAGGCATATTTATAATAGATTATTAAGAACTATTTATTATCCTCTGATTTTGATTTTTCTCTTAGTAACAACAGTGCAGCCTAACATAACAAGAAGCTCTACTGCAGTCACATCACCCGCAACTCTGCTACCAACATCACCTGCTATTACCTCTTCTGCATCTACTGTATCAACTGAGACCATGAGTCCAACAATAACCTCAAAAATCACCATTCCAAGAACTTCATCAGCAACACCTCTTGTCACAATAAAGTCAACAACTGGTAGGTTGTTAGCGTTACTGTCTAAAATAAATTACACCAAACCCATTCTATACATAGTTTAGACATCACTCTACTAAGAAGCTGCTAGGTATTGCAAGCTGTCTCAACGTCCAAGCGTAAGGCTGCAAATTATGAGGTAGGCAAAGCAGGCTTCGAGAAAGGAGTTTGCAAACCAGAAATGTTCAGAAGCGTAGATGGAAAGTGCCTGGAAAGAGAAAGGATATAGATAATAGTTAAAAATGCAACCAAAATAACTTACGTGTGAATCATCAGAGAAGCACATTAGAACTTCTATAAGCAGTGAGCCACCTCAACTCCAGTTGGATTTATTAGCTTAGTTTCAGCCTGTTCTGCCCGTTCTACAGTTAGTTCAGTTATGAGGAAACTAATAATAGGATACAACTTACCATAGACATGCAGTTCAACTAAAAATCTATCCTGGACCCAGGCTATCAGAGAAAGTGGAAATAAAAAGAGTTACCACAGGAGTTAAAACAAAACTTCAAGGGCTGCCATTGTGCCAGGTGACTTGAGCACCGGGACAAATGAAGTCCTATGTTATCTGATTTTGTAATACAAATTGAGAAGCTGAAACTGTGGCCAATTCAGAACATAATTTCATTGGCTAATCTTGTCATTAGCTAAGTCATACAGACTGTAGCTAATAAGTCATCAAAGCTAACTTCTTAGAAAAATCAAATGAAAAATAATCTAGCACAGGAAAAACACACAAAATGAGATCAAAGAAATATCTGAGATGAGAAAACAAATACAAGTGGAAAATGTATGGCAAGATTATGAGAACACAAATACAAACAATTACACACAAAGCATTGAAAAGAGCAAGAGCAAAATTTGGGTTTCTGGAATACGGGTTTAAGTAAATTGATTACTCACATTATATTCTTTACTTTTACTCCAAAAGAACATACAACATTGGTTTTTACTACGCCAAGTATGACCACAACTGTCACTACACCCTCCATAACTACCTCAACAAAAAGGACCACATCCAGTAAGCCGATATCTACACCTACTGCCTCATCAACCACTGCTTCAACAGAGACAGAAAAAGTAAGGGTCACTACACCACTCTTCGAGACCCCTACAAAAAAGGAAATGACAACCACCTCTATATCTTCTCATACTACATCTCAGATTGCAACCTCCAGCCAGCCTGAACTAACAACAGTAGGTAAATACTGATTGATATCTGTCATGTGAAACCGTCACTCAGAAAACATGTTAATGGATTCCTTGTAATAAAAACAGGCATTCTTACTAGATGTCTTTAACATGGCAAGTAGGAAAGGGAATGGGTGTCTGAAGGAGTTTGACAAAAATAGATATTATGGTGTCCCTCAATGGAACAAGCATCAGACATCCAATAAGATCTTTAAACCTAACATTTCTCTTGGAAACCATATTCTACCAATTCCTCCAAATTAAGGCAAAATCACTTTGTGCTTCAAAGTGAGTTTTGAAAACCTTACAGATGGTGGAATGTGTGTTCCCCCATGCCATTGTAACAACGTCTCTGAAAATCATAAATCCTATCTATCACAAAAGGACTTACGCTTTGGGTTGTCAGGTACTTTGTAGGTCAACAAGCGCAGCCTCCTCTGATGCTGTATTCTGACACCAGAAGCTGGGACAGTGTGCAGGGAGAAGTCAGTTGTAGTGGGAGGGCGGGCACACACTCTCTCCCAGTCCACACATCTCCCATCCTTACTGTTGGGGTGCATACATCCAGGTCTTCCTGTGCCAACAATTACAGCTTAGTCTGAGGAAGCATCGCAACCCACTTTAACTAGGCACCTTCTCAGACATCAACCATTACTAAATGTCCACTTATCCTTACTTTACAGAGAGTGAGGGAACTGAAGCAACCACTCTACACCACCGAGTCTCAGTAGGTGAGTAAGAAGAACCTGAGAGCTGCCATTAGCCTACAACTCTTTCACTTACCCAGCTTTCCCATGGGATGCCCATGCCTAGCCCGGAGTGCCTTCAAGGGAGACACACACATCTGGAGAGGCTCTTCATCTTCCCTCATGTGGTCCAGAAAGAGGCAGAGGGTGCTGAATTGGCCCGGTTCTTGCCCTGCATTCCTAGGGAGAAGCAGAAAGGGAAAAGTGAGGGCCGGAGCCACTGGGCCATCCCTCCCTCTTGCCCAGCAGGAGGGATCTGTGCCTTTCTTGTCCCAGTGCCAGCCCATGGCTTCTGGCACGGAACTGCCCACCTCTGTCACCTTCCCCTCTTGCTCCACCACCCTCAATCGACTTGTGCTTTCCTCCCGGTAGCTGTCACCCACAAAAGGCCAACTGTGCCACACAGTGTGCCACAATTCATCACGCAGAAGACCACACCTGTGACATTGGCCAGCAGTACCTCCCAGACCTCTGTTTCCAGAGAAGCCAGCCCTGCCAGCAGTCCAGAAGTCCCACTGACAAAGACGTCTCCGAGCCCCAGCTCTTTACCTGTCACCTCAACCTCATCTGTTTCTTCCTCCTCATCTGCCCTGCCCTCAACACGGCTGAGACCATCACATCCCGGTAAGGCCCCTCTTGCTCTTCCTGCTGCTGCTGCCTGCTCCTTTCAGCTCCCACCCTTCTCTTCGAAGTGGCGTTTTCTGCACAGGTTTCACTTTTAGTATTAATTTCCTCTTCCTACTGCCCTTGCCATGGTACTCCTGCAACTCAGGCACGTCCTGGGACTGGCAGTCACACTGGCCATCCTTCTCCGCTGCTGCTTCAGGGGTTTGGCTGTGGGGCACAGGACTTCATCAGGGTACAGACCTCTGTGAGTTCCGGCCCTGCAACTAGTAATTGGAGACTAGTTAACACAACTCCTCCCCTTACAGTGGTGCCCTGAGAATGCACAGCAGTGGGGAGAGAAGGCAGTGGAGAGTGGAAGATTACAACTCCAGGAAAAATTGGGGTGAGAGACAGAAAACAAGGATGCTCTCCACCCAAAGGAAGCCCAGGCCCCGACACACCCACGATAAAGATGGGCCAATAAATGCCAACTCCTTGCTCCATACATAAAGACAGATGCTGACTCTGTGTGCAAAATTATCACCAGTGGAGGGTGGACAAGAATGTGCATGCTCAAACTCCAGGGTACACTTCTCCCACTTAGACCTATGGGGCTACAAATGCCCAGGTCTTCCTAATATCAAACAGGATACCTTCTTTGAGGAGATCCCGCAACATGCTTTGCCTAGGATCCTTTCCAAGACTCAACCATTGTTTTCTCTCATCCCTTTCTTTGTAGCAAGGGAGCCAACCAGAGCTAAGACTCCAACTAGTAAAGTAGTAACAGGTGAGTGCTCTGGTCAGGAGAGAGTAGAGTCACCCAGGGCATATGCCTGTCCCATCAATAGCATCAACTCCCCCAGGAAACCATACCAGCATGTTCTGAAATAGACACATGATAAACTACTTCTAAACATGTGGAAAAATTAAAGTAGAGATACTTCTTCCCTTCTAAAGAATTAAGGAAAGAGCAGACACGAACTGATGGAGGGCATCCTAATAAATCATGACTACCTGGCCATGCTGGGGCGTAGCAGGATGGGGCGGGACATGCTGGGCATCATAGATCTCATTGTTATATTCTACAAAAAAGAGTCACTGAGGTGCGGTACTGCACGTATTATCCTTACCCCCAGGAGGAGATGTTTACGTTAGAATCGCCCATTTCACTTCCCTTCAACTCTTGCTCTAAAAATACCAACTGACTGGTAATTTCCACCTGACAGCCTCCAAAACTACATTGCCACCTGTGAGCACGGAGAAGACCACCCCGGCCACATCTGCCAGCAGCACCTCCAAGACGTCCGTGCCCAGCGAGGCCAGCCCCGCCAGCAGCCCAGCAGTGCCAGTGGCCAGGACGTCGCCTGCCCCCAGCAGCCCTCTCAGCACCAGGCTGCCATCTGCCGCCCCTTCCACAGCCTCCTCCCCGTCGCCCCCAAGCTCCCGGCTCAGGCCCACGCCTACGACCCTGAGGCCCAAGCCCTCTCCCCCGAGGACCAGTGCTCCCACAGAGTCGCCTGCATCCTCCACACCCTCCACAGCCAAAACCAGCCCGCTGCCCTCATCTACGTCCTCCCCACTCTCAACTGTGTCCTCAGCAGTGCCGAGCTCTTCACAGCCAGGTAAGGCTCCCTGCTGCCTTCCCTCTGCTCTGCCTGCCCTTTACTGGGAACACAAATGCCCTTATTCTTTCTATCCCTTTTTCCTTCCCCTTCATCCCAACATTTAACTCTCATCCTGATGTCAAATGGTGTGGAACAGCCCCTGGGGGAGTTTGGGTCCCCTGTGCTGGCTCTGTTCCCTCCCAGATCCTTGTGCACCCCAGGCTCCTCACAAGCAGGGCAGCATCAGAAGTAGAGAAGTCCTTGACTTGGTGTGAGCACTGCTCATCAACACTTCAACCAACAATGTTTTCTCAACATTTTACACATCCAAAATTGAAAACACCTCACTGTAGACGATACTGTGATGAAAATGGCATGTATCACAGCGGAAAACCATGACAAAGACCTTCTCTGTTTCTCTGTCTGCTGTCCAGCAAGTGGGCTTGGGGTGCGTGGAGGTAGGAAGAGGACAGAGGTGGCAGAGCTTACAGCAAGAGCCCAGCGAGCCATTCCTTACTGTACACCAAAACACTCAGCAAGACGATGAGGGTTGCAGGTTTCAAACGAGCCATTCCTCAGAGCCTGAGTGGTCCTAGGCATGCTGGTGGGAGGTGGGGAGTGATTGCCTTTGCTTCACTTTGGGGTTTCTTTTCTTGATTTTCGTTCTGTTCTCCTACTCTCAATATGTTGACTCTTGAATTCCTCCTCTCTTTTTCCTTTCCGCTTCTTGGCCCCTTTTCTGCTGAGGGGGGGCAAAGAAGAGTGTGAGTGGGGCTTAGCAGGCTCTTGGGATGAAGTACAGAAATCACTTCTGAGCTTCATTTTAGCTTCTTTTCCAGCCAGCAGCAGAGGGTGCTGAGCTGCTGGAGGGCAGCCCTGGGCCCCTGTCCTTATGTCACCTTTGTGGGAAGAAGCAGGATGGGGAAGGGAAGGGCAGCAGCCCCTGGCCCATTCCTCCCTCTTGCCCAGAAAGACTCAGGGCTGCACACCCCATACGTTCCTTGCCTTTGGGGCTGTCCTGGGGCACCTGCCCAGAACCAGAGCTCTTCCTCTGCCTGCCCCTCCTGCCCTGCCACCCTCAGTCCCCCTGTGCTTTCTTCCCGACAGCCTCCACCCCCAAAGAGACAACGGTGCCTCACATCGTGCCACCCGTGAGCACGGAGAAGACCACCCCGGCCACGTCTGCCAGCAGCACCTCCAAGACGTCCGTGCCCAGCGAGGCCAGCCCTGCCAGCAGCCCAGCAGTGCCAGTGGCCAGGACGTCGCCTGCCCCCAGCAGCCCTCTCAGCACCAGGCTGCCATCTGCCGCCCCTTCCACAGCCTCCTCCCCATCGCCCCCAAGCTCCCGGCTCAGGCCCACGCCTACGACCCTGAGGCCCAAGCCCTCTCCCCCGAGGACCAGTGCTCCCACAGAGTCGCCTGCGTCCTCCACACCCTCCACAGCCAAAACCAGCCCGCTGCCCTCATCTGTGTCCTCCCCACTCTCAACTGTGTCCTCAGCAGTGCCGAGCTCCTCACAGCCAGGTAAGGCTCCCTGCTGCCTTCCCTCTGCTCTGCCTGCCCTTTACTGGTGTCGTGGTGTAACCCGGCCGGCAGCTAAAGACCACAAAGCCATTTGCTCACCCACCCCCAGCTAGCCACCCCTATATATTGTTCAGCATGACGTCAGATGGTATGGAATACTCCTTTGACTAGTTTGGGCCCCCTGTGCTTGACTCTATTCACCCCCCAGCTCCTGGTGCACCCCCAACCTGCCCATAGGCAGGACAGAGCAAGAAGCTGGGACGTCCTTGGCTTGGTGTAAGCACTGCTCTGCAACAGTTAAAACATCGGGGCGTTATCAGCACTCTTCTCACCCTAAGCCAAAACATAGCATTCTACCAGCTACTAGTAAGAAAATAAACTCTTTCATAACCGAAACCAGGACAACTGGGAACACAAATGCCATTATTCCTTATATCCCTTTCCTCCCCCTTCACCACAACATTTATCTCTCATCCTGATGAGAAATGGTGTGGAACAGCCTCCGGGTGAGTCCCCTCCCAGCTCCCTGTGGACTCCCAGGCTCCTCACAAGCAGGGCAACATCAGAAGTAGAGAAGTCCTTGACTTGGTGTGAGCACTGCTCAGCAACACCTCAACCAACAATGTTTTCTCAACATTTTACACATCCAAAATTGAAAACACATCACTGTAGACGATACTGTGATGAAAATGGAATGTATCACAGTGGAAAACCATGACAAAGACCTTCTCTGTTTCTCTGTCTGCTCCAGAGCAATTGGGCTTGGGGTGGGCAAGAGGCAGGGAGGGGACAGAGGTGGCAGAGCATACAACAAGAGCCCAGCGAGCCATTCCTTACCGCACACCAAAACGCTCAGCAAGAAGATGAGGGTTGCAGGTTTCAGAACGAGCCATTCCTCAGAGCCTGGCTGGGCCTGGGTGTGCTGGTGGGAGGTGAGCAGTGATTGCCTTTGCTTGACTTGGGGGTTGGTATCTGATTCTTGTTTTTCCTTCCGTTCTTGCACTGTCTCTGTTTTGACACTTGAGTTTCTCCTCTCTTTTGTCTTTCCAGTTGTCTACTCCTCTCTTTCTGAAGGGGGATTGAGAGAGAATGAGTGGGGCTTAGCACGCAGTTAGGATCAAATCATGACAGTATGACCTTCAGTATAGCTTCTATCCCAGGCAGGAGCAGAGGGTGCTGAGCTGCTGGAGGGCAGCCTCAGGGCGCTGTCACTCTCAGCCACCCTCAGTCCCCCTGTGCTTTCCTCCTGGCAGCCTCCACCCCCAAAGAGACAACGGTGCCTCACATCGTGCCGCCCGTGAGCACGGAGAAGACCACCCCGGCCACGTCTGCCAGCAGCACCTCCAGGACGTCCGTGCCCAGCGAGGCCAGCCCCGCCAGCAGCCCAGCAGTGCCAGTGGCCAGGACGTCGCCTGCCCCCAGCAGCCCTCTCAGCACCAGGCTGCCATCTGCCGCCCCTTCCACAGCCTCCTCCCCGTCGCCCCCAAGCTCCCGGCTCAGGCCCACGCCTACGACCCTGAGGCCCAAGCCCTCTCCCCCGAGGACCAGTGCTCCCACAGAGTCGCCTGCATCCTCCACACCCTCCACAGCCAAAACCAGCCCGCTGCCCTCATCTACGTCCTCCCCACTCTCAACTGTGTCCTCAGCAGTGCCGACCTCCTCACAGCCAGGTAAGGCTCCCTGCTGCCTTCCCTCTGCTCTGCTTGCCCTTTACTGGGATCACTCATGCCATTATTCTTTATATCTCCTTCCTCCCCCTTCACAACATTTATCTCTCATCCTGATGTCAAATGGTGTGGAACAGCCACTGGCTGTGTCCCCTCTTAGCTCCTTGTGAATTTCCAGCCTCCTCACAGGCAGAGCAGCATCAGAAGTAGAGAAGTCCTTGACTTGGTGTGAGCACTGCTCATCAACACTTCAACCAACAATGTTTTCTCAACATTATGCACATCCGAAATTGAAAACACCTCACTGTAGACAATACTGTGATGAAAATGGAGTGTATCACAGCGGAAAACCATGACAAAGACCTTCTCTGTTTCTCTGTCTGCTGTCCAGCTAGTGGGCTTGGGCTGTGCGAGAGGTAGGGAGGAGACAGAGCTGGCAGAGCTTACAGCAAGAGCCCAGCGAGCCATTCCTTACCGTACACCACAACGCTCAGCAAGATGATGAGGGTTGCAGGTTTCAGAATGAGCCATTCTTCAGAGCCTGGCTGGGCCTGGGTGTGCTGGTAGGAGGTGGGGAGCGATTGCCTTTGCTTCACTTGGGGGTTTCTTTTTCTTGTTTTTCCTTCATTTCTTGCACCTTCCAAGTTCTGATGCATTAATTATTCCTCTCTCTTGCCTTTCTGGTACATGGCCCTCTTCCTGCTGTTTGGGAGTGTGAGAGAGATTGAGTGGGGCCCAACCATCAGCCAGTGTGAACTCACCATGGGTGGCCTTCTCCTTGGCCCTGACAGCTTCCTCTTCCTCGAGGTTCTTTGGTCATTGTGCTGCAGCACAGGTCTCTCTCTTGGAGCACACAGTCCTGGCTTGCAGCAGGCAGATGATATCCCATGCCATTGTCCTGGGCCTGAGCGACACACAATGAGATGTTCCCCTATCATAGATGGAGAGGGTGCTGAGCTGCTGGAGGGTAGCCTTGGGGCGCTGTCACCCTCTGCCACCCTCAGTCCCCCTGTGCTTTCCTCCCAGCAGCCTCCACCCCCAAAGAGACAACGGTGCCTCACATCGTGCCGCCCGTGAGCACGGAGAAGACCACCCCGGCCACGTCTGCCAGCAGCACCTCCAAGACGTCCGTGCCCAGCGAGGCCAGCCCCGCCAGCAGCCCAGCAGTGCCAGTGGCCAAGACGTCGCCTGCCCCCAGCAGCCCTCTCAGCACCAGGCTGCCATCTGCCGCCCCTTCCACAGCCTCCTCCCCGTCGCCCCCAAGCTCCCGGCTCAGGCCCACGCCTACGACCCTGAGGCCCAAGCCCTCTCCCCCGAGGACCAGTGCTCCCACAGAGTCGCCTGCGTCCTCCGCACCCTCCACAGCCAAAACCAGCCCGCTGCCCTCATCTGCGTCCTCCCCGCTCTCAACTGTGTCCTCAGCAGTGCCGAGCTCCTCACAGCCAGGTAAGGCTCCCTGCTGCCTTGCCTCTGCTCTGCTTGCTCTTTGTAGGGAACAAAAATGCCCTTATTCTTTCTGTTCCTCTTTCCTCCCCCTTCATCCCAACATTTATCACTCATCCTGATGTCAAATGGTGTGGAACAGCCCCTGGGGGAGTTTGGGCCCCCTCTGCTGGCTTTGTTCCCTCTCAGCTCCTTGTGCTCCCTAGGCTCCTCACAAGCAGGGCAGCATCAGAAGCAGAGAAGTCCTTGACTCGATGTGAGCACTGCTCAGCAGCAGAGAATCACAGAATTGCCTAGGTTGGAAGAGACCTCCATGGTCACCTTGTGCAACCTCTGACCTAACACTAGCAAGTCCTCCACTAAACCATATCACGAAGCTCTACATCTAAATGTCTTAAAGATCTCCAGGGATGGTGACTCCGCCACTTCCCTGGGCAGCCCGTTCCAATGCCTCACAACCCTTTCAGTAAAGAAGTTCTTCCTAACATCCAACCTCAACCTCTCCTGGCTCATCTTTAGCCCATTCCCCCTCGTCCTGTCACCAGGTACATGGGAGAGTAGAGCACCCCCCACCTTGATACAGCCTCCTTTAAGGTACCTGTAGAGAGCAATAAGGTCGCCCCTTAGCCTCCTCTTCTCCAGGCTGAACAATCCCAGCTCCCTCAGCTGCTCCTCGTAAGACTTGTTCTCCAGGCCCCTCACCAGCTTTGTTGCCTTTCTCTGGACTTGCTTGAGCACCTCGATGTCCTTCTTGTAGCGAGGGCCCCAAAGCTGACCACAGAAATCAAAAACTCATCACCATAGAAGATACTGTGATGAAAATGGAGTGTATCAATGATGAAAACCATGACAAAGACCTTCTCTGTTTCTCTGTCTGCTGTCCAGCTAGTGGGCTTGGGGTGCGTGGAGGTAGGAAGAGGACAGAGGTGGCAGAGCTTACAGCAAGAGCCCAGCGAGCCATTCCTTACCGTACACCAAAACGCTCAGCAAGACGATGAGGGTTGCAGGTTTCAGAATGAGCCATTCCTCAGAGCCTGGTGGGGCCTGGCTGTACTGGGGGAAGGCGGGGAGTGATTGCCTTTGCTTCACTTTGGGGTTTCTGTTTCTCGTTCTTCCTTCTGTTCTACTCTTAGTTTGTTGACTCTTGAATTCTTCCAGTCTTTTGCCTTTTCCATTCTCAGCCCCTTTCCTGCTGACGGGGAGCAAACAAGAGTGAGTGAGGCTTAGCAGGCTCTTGGGATGAAGTACAGAAATCACTTCTGACCTTCATTTTAGCTTCATTTTCAGGGAGATGCAGAGGGTGCTGAGCTGCTGGAGGGCAGCCCTGGGGCCCTGTCCTTGTGCCACCTTTGTGGGAAGAAGCAGGACGGGGAGGGGAAGGGCAGCAGCCACTGGCCCATTCCTCCCCCTGCCTGGCGCGGCTCAGGGCTGCACACCCCTAACTTCCTTGCCTTTGGGGCTGTCCTGGGGCACCTGCCCAGAACAAGCGCTCCTCCTCTGCCTGCCCCTCTTGCCCTGCCACCCTCAGTCCCCCTGTGCTTTCCTCCCGGCAGCCTCCACCCCCAAAGAGACAACGGTGCCTCACATCGTGCCGCCCGTGAGCACGGAGAAGACCACCCCGGCCACGTCTGCCAGCAGCACCTCCAGGACGTCCGTGCCCAGCGAGGCCAGCCCCGCCAGCAGCCCAGCAGTGCCAGTGGCCAGGACGTCGCCTGCCCCCAGCAGCCCTCTCAGCACCAGGCTGCCATCTGCCGCCCCTTCCACAGCCTCCTCCCCGTCGCCCCCAAGCTCCCGGCCCAGGCCCACGCCTACTACCCTGAGGCCCAAGCCCTCTCCCCCGAGGACCAGTGCTCCCACAGAGTCGCCTGTGTCCTCCGCACCCTCCACAGCCAAAACCAGCCCGCTGCCCTCATCTACGTCCTTCCCGCTCTCAACTGTGTCCTCAGCAGTGCCGAGATCCTCACAGCAAGGTAAGGCTCCCTGCTGCCTTCCCTCTGCTCTGCCTGCCCTTTACTGGGAACACAAATGCCCTTATTCTTTCTATCCCTCTTTCCTCCCCCTTCACCACAACATTGAACTCTCATCCTGATGTCAAATGGTGTGGAACAGCCCCTGGGGGAGTTTGGGCCCCCTGTGCTGGCTGTGTTCCCTCCAAGCTCCTTGTGCACCCTCAGGCTCCTCACAGGCAGGGCAGCATCAGAATCACAGAATCATTTAGATTGGAGGAGACCTACAAATCATCTGGTCCAACCATCCCCCTAGCACCAGTGTCACCACTAAACCACATAACAAGCACCACATCCAACCTCTCCTCAAACACCCCCAGGGGCAGTGACTCCACCACCTCCCAGGGCAGCTGGTTCCAGTGCCTGACTGCTCTTTTTGAGCAGCAGCGTCTCCTCATTGCCAACCTGAACCTCCCCTGGTACGGCTTGAGGCCATTCTCTTTAGTCCTATCACTGGTTACCTGTGAGCAGAGGCCGACCCCCAGCTCCCCACACCTTCCTTTCAGGCAGCTGCAGAGAGCAATGAGGTCTCCCCTGAGCCTCCTCTTCTCCAGCCCAAACACCCCCGGTTCCCTCAGCCACTCCCCACAGGCCTTGTGCTCCAGGCCCTTCACCAGCCCCGTATCCCTGCTCTGGACACGCTCCAGGGCCTCGATGTCCTTCTGGTAGTGAGGGGCCCAAAGCTGAACACAGCACTCGAGATGCAGCCTCACCAGAGCAGAGCACAGGGGGACGATCACCTCCTGCTCCTGCTGGCTGCACCATTCCTGACACAGCCAGGATGCCGCTGGCCTCTTGGCCACCTGGGCTCACTGCTGGCTCACGTTCAAGTGAACATCCATCAGCACCCCCAGATCCTTTTCCCCTGCACACCTTTGCAGCCACTCTGCCCCCAGCCTGCAGCGCTGCATGGGGCGGTTGTGGCCAAAGTGCAGGACCTGGCACTTGGCCATGTTGAACCTCATCCCAGTGGCCTCTGCCCATCAACAAATCCTGTCCAGGTCCCTCTGCGGGGCCTTCCTGCCCTCTGGCATTCAACACTGCCCCCCAGCTTGGTGTTGTCTGCAAGCCTACTGAGAGTGCACTCAATTCCCTCATCCAAGTCATCAGTAAAGATATTAAAGAGGCTTAAAGCAGGCAGATGATATTCCATACCATTGTCTTGGAACTGGAGAGAAACACACAGAGATGCTCTCCTTCCATGGGGATTCAGAGGCTGCTGAGCTGCTGGAGGGCAGCCTTGGGGCACTGTCACCCTCTGCCACCCTCATTCCCCCTGTCCTTTCCTCCCGGCAGCCTCCACCCCCAAAGAGACAACGGTGCCTCACATCGTGCCGCCCGTGAGCACGGAGAAGACCACCCCGGCCACGTCTGCCAGCAGCACCTCCAGGACGTCCGTGCCCAGCGAGGCCAGCCCCGCCAGCAGCCCAGCAGTGCCAGTGGCCAGGACGTCGCCTGCCCCCAGCAGCCCTCTCAGCACCAGGCTGCCATCTGCCGCCCCTTCCACAGCCTCCTCCCCGTCGCCCCCAAGCTCCCGGCTCAGGCCCACGCCTACGACCCTGAGGCCCAAGCCCTCTCCCCCGAGGACCAGTGCTCCCACAGAGTTGCCTGCGTCCTCCGCACCCTCCACAGTCAAAACCAGCCCGCTGCCCTCATCTACGTCCTCCCCGCTCTCAACTGTGTCCTCAGCAGTGCCGAGCTCCTCACAGCCAGGTAAGGCTCCCTGCTGCCTTCCCTCTGCTCTGCTTGCTCTTTGTAGGGAACACAAATGCCATTATTCTTTCTGTTCCTCTTTCCTCCCTCTTCATCCCAACATTTATCTCTCATCCTGATGTCAAATGGTGTGGAACAGCCCCTGGGTGAGTTTGGGCCCCTGTGTTCCCTGGCATGCCTGAGAAAAGGGCACCGGGGGATACCCCCCAGAGGGTGGTGGAGCCTCAGCTCTGTTGCTGTCAGGCAGAGGTAGGGGTCCAAAACAAGAAAGAGTGGTATAAGCAAGAGCAAGTCCCAGTTCAGCATCATGGGCAACCCCTCTCGCTATCTACCTTGCTTTTCCAGGCGTCCCTCTGTAATAGGTTTGATGCCCTGGATCTTGAGGGATAGGTAGGCAACGATGTTGTGGAAGGCCCACCTACGAAGTTATGTAGGAAGAGGCAGTTGGCATCACTCCTCATGACTGCCTCCAAAAAGAAAGAAAGAAGGGTAATTGGAGCAGGAGATTCCTTCTGAGAGGAACAGAGGGCCCGACACGCAGAGTTGACCCTCATCAAAGGGAAGTCTGCAATCTACCTGGAGCTTGGATCAGGGATATCACCAGGACGCTTCCCAACCCGGTGTGCTCAACATGCTATTACCCGCTGCTGATCTTCCAGATGAGAAGCTGCCTCCTCTAGTTTGTGGGGAATGAAGAAAGATTTCAAGGCCTTGGGATGGTTTGTGAAAGAGCCTGGGCCACAAGTCCTTTTCCTCTTCCCGCCTTCCATTCTGGGGTGATGACATGGGATGGAATAGAAGGATCCAGTCCATAAATGATTGGCTATGTGACTGGTGCTACGGGCACGGCTTTGGGTTCTTTGATAATATGTGGTTTTATAAGACTACAGGCCTGAAAGTAATACACAGGAAAGGTTTATCTCACAGGGGCAAAAGGGTTTTGGGACAGGAATCAGCAGGGCTCATTTGGAGAGCTTTAAACTAGATCTGAAGGGGGAGGGGGTTGTAGCTGGGCTTGCAGCGCCCTAGCAGTGATGAAGACTGTGAGACCTCCCACCCCCCTAGGGTGAAATTGGCATGCTCAGCTCACTCCCTGAAGTGCCTATACACCAACGCATGGAGCATGGGGAATAAGCAGGAGGAGGTAGAAATGCATGTTCAGTCAGGAGATTATGATCTGGTGGCGATTACAGAGACATGGTGGGACAGCTCACGTGACTGGAATGTGGCCATGGATAGGTATGTCCTGCTCAGGAAAAACAGGCTGGCAAGGCGAGGTGGCGGAATTGCTCTTTACATGAGAGAGCAACTGAAATGTACTGAGTACTGTCCGGGGTGGATGAGGAGCGAGTTGAGAGTCTGTGGATGGCAATTAAGGGGCAGGCTGGCATGGGGAATACTGTTGGGGGTGTCTATTACAGGCCACCAGATCCGGATGGGGAAGATGGCAAGGCCTTTTACAGGCAGCTGGTAGCATCCTCATGAGCACAGGCCCTGGTTATTGTGGGGGATTTTAACTACCCTGACATTTGCTGGAAGGCCTACTCAGCCAGCCATCTGCAGTCCAGGAGGTTCCTTCAGTGTACTGAGGGTAACTTCCTGATGCAAATAGTGGATGTGCCAACGAGGAGAGGAGCACTGCTGGATCTTGTCCTCACGAACAAGATAGGGCTGGTTGAAGCAGGGAAGGTTGAAGGCAGCCTTGGTTGCAGCAGCCATGAGATGGTGGAGTTTAGGATCTCATGTGGCAGGAACAGGGTACTGAGCAGAATCACAACCGTGGACTTCAGTAGGGCCAACTTTGGCCTTTTCCAGCATTTGCTAGGGGAAATTCCATGGGATAAGGTACTTGAAGGAAAAGGGGAGCAAGACAGTTGGTTAGTGTTCAAGGACTGCTGCTTCCAAGCTCAAGATCAGAGCATCCCAACAAGTAGGAAGTCAGGGAAGAGAGCCAGGAAACCTGCATGGTTAAACAGGGAACTGCTGGGCAGACTCAAGTGGAATAGGAGAGTCTACAGGTCATGGAAGGAGGGGTTGGCCTCTTGGGAGGAATAAGGCTGTTAGAGGATATAGGGAGGTAACTAGGAAAACTAAGGCCTCCTTAGAATTAAACCCTGCGAGAGGAGTCAAGGACAACAGAAGGGGCTTCTTAAAAACATTGCAGATAAAACTAACTCTAGAGGCAATGTAGGCCCACTAATGAATGAGGTGGGTGCCCTGGTGACAGAAGATAAAGAGAAAACAAGTTATGGAATGCCTCATTTGTCTCTGTCCATATGCCAGAGACTCTCCCGAGGACCCCTGTACCCCTGAGGCCCCAGAGGAAGTTGAAATAAAGGAGTTTGCCTGGGCTCATGACAGCTGTGTTAAGGACTGATTAAGCAAGCCGGACATCCATACGTCTATGGGTCCTGATGGGCTGCACCCACAGGTGCAGACAGAGAAGGCAGAACTCATTGCTAGTCCTCTGGAGTTCTCATACACCCAAGTCCCTCCTGGAATGGGGGCCCCAGAGATGAACAAACAAATTTCTCTACCCCTCAGTAAGTAGGGTAAAGGTGGGCAAGAGGTAGGGAGGGGACAGAGCTGGCAGAGCGTACAAGAGCCCAGCGAGCCATTCCTTACCGTACACCAAAACGCTCAGCAAGACGATGAGGGTTGCAGGTTTCAGAACGAGCTGTTCCTCAGAGCCTGGCTGGGTCTGGGTGTGCTGGTGGGAGGTGGGCAGTGATTGCCTTTGCTTGACTTGGGGGTTTCTTTTTCTTGTTTTTCCTTCATTTCTTGCACCGTCCAAGTTCTGACACATTAATTTTACCTCTCTCTTGCCTTTCTGGTACGTGGCCCTCTTCCTGCTGTGGGGGAGTGAGAGAGACATTAAATGGGGCTCAGCCACCAGCCAGGGTGAACTCACCATGGGTGGCCTTCTCCTTGGCCCTGACGGCTTCCTCTTCCCTGAGGTTCTGGGGGCATTATGCTGCAGCACAGGTCTCTCTCTTGGAGCACACAGTCCTGGCTTGCAGCAGGCAGATGATACACCATGACATTGTCCTGGGCCTGAGCGACACACAATGAGATGTTCCTCTTCCAGAGAGATGCAGAGGGTGCTGAGCTGCTGGAGGGCAGCCCTGGGGTGCTGTCACTCTCAGCCACCCTCAGTCCCCCTGTGCTTTCCTCCCGGCAGCCTCCACCCCCAAAGAGACAACGGTGCCTCACATCGTGCCGCCCGTGAGCACGGAGAAGACCACCCCGGCCACGTCTGCCAGCAGCACCTCCAGGACGTCCGTGCCCAGCGAGGCCAGCCCCGCCAGCAGCCCAGCAGTGCCAGTGGCCAGGACGTCGCCTGCCCCCAGCAGCCCTCTCAGCACCAGGCTGCCATCTGCCGCCCCTTCCACAGCCTCCTCCCCGTCGCCCCCAAGCTCCCGGCTCAGGCCCACGCCTACGACCCTGAGGCCCAAGCCCTCTCCCCCGAGGACCAGTGCTCCCACAGAGTCGCCTGTGTCCTCCGCACCCTCCACAGCCAAAACCAGCCCGCTGCCCTCATCTACGTCCTTCCCGCTCTCAACTGTGTCCTCAGCAGTGCCGAGCTCCTCACAGCCAGGTAAGGCTCCCTGCTGCCTTCCCTCTGCTCTGCCTGCCCTTTACTGGGATCACTCATGCCATTATTCTTTATATCCCTTTCCTCCCCCTTCACAACATTTATCTCTCATCCTGATGTCAAATGGTGCGGAACAGCTACTGGCTGTGTCCCCTCTCAGCTCCTTAAGAATTTCCAGCCTCCTCACAGGCAGAGCAGCATCAGAAGTAGAGAAGTCCTTGACTTGGTGTGAGCACTGCTCAGCAACACTTCAACCAACAATGTTTTCTCAACATTATGCACATCCGAAATTGAAAACACCTCACTGTAGACAATACTGTGATGAAAATGGAGTGTATCACAGCTGAAAACCATGACAAAGACCTTCTCTGTTTCTCTGTCTGCTGTCCAGCTAGTGGGCTCGGGCTGGGCAAGAGGTAGGGAGGAGACAGAGCTGTCAGAGCTTACAGCAAGAGCCCAGCGAGCCATTCCTTACCGTACACCACAACGCTCAGCAAGACGATGAGGGTTGCAGGTTTCAGAATGAGCCATTCCTCAGAGCCTGGCTGGGCCTGGGTGTCCTGTTGGGAGATGGGCAGTGATTGCCTTCGCTTCACTTGGGGGTTTCTTTTTCTTGTTTTTCCTTCATTTCTTGCACCGTCCAAGCTCTGATGCATTCATTTTTCCTCTCTCTTGCCTTTCTGGTACGTGGCCCTCTTCCTGCTGTTTGGGAGTGTGAGAGAAATTGAGTGGGGCCCAACCATCAGCCAGTGTGAACTCACCATGGGTGGCCTTCTCCTTGGCCCTGACAGCTTCCTCTTCCTCGAGGTTCTTTGGTCATTGTGCTGCAGCACAGGTCTCTCTATTGGAGCACACAGTCCTGGCTTGCAGCAGGCAGATGATATCCCATGCCATTGTCCTGGGCCTGAGCAACACACATGGAGATGTTCCTCTTCCAGAGAGATGGAGAGGGGGCTGAGCTGCTGGAGGGCAGCCCTGGGGTGCTGTCACCCTCTGCCACCCTCAGTCCCCCTGTGCTTTCCTCCCAGCAGCCTCCACCCCCAAAGAGACAACGGTGCCTCACATCGTGCCGCCCGTGAGCACGGAGAAGACCACCCCGGCCACGTCTGCCAGCAGCACCTCCAAGACGTCCGTGCCCAGCGAGGCCAGCCCCGCCAGCAGCCCAGCAGTGCCAGTGGCCAAGACGTCGCCTGCCCCCAGCAGCCCTCTCAGCACCAGGCTGCCATCTGCCGCCCCTTCCACAGCCTCCTCCCCGTCGCCCCCAAGCTCCCGGCTCAGGCCCACGCCTACGACCCTGAGGCCCAAGCCCTCTCCCCCGAGGACCAGTGCTCCCACAGAGTCGCCTGCGTCCTCCGCACCCTCCACAGCCAAAACCAGCCCGCTGCCCTCATCTGCATCCTCCCCGCTCTCAACTGTGTCCTCAGCAGTGCCGAGCTCCTCACAGCCAGGTAAGGCTCCCTGCTGCCTTTCCTCTGCTCTGCTTGCCCTTCCCAGTTCTCACCTTCATTACTACAACAAGAAACTCCTTGACTCTCTGTGCCCGCTGCTTTTGGCATTGCCTCACTGCGACCTGTGTCCCATTTCCATGTTGTTCATTCCAACTTCCATTGCTCAGCATGATGACAAATGGTGTGGAACAGCCCTGAGTGAGTTTTGGCCCATCGCTGGTAAGGCAGCATGAGAAGTCCTTGATTCTGTGTGAGCACTGCTCAGCAACACTTCAAACATCAATGTTTTCTCAATATTATGCACATCTGAAATTGAGAACGCATCACTGTAGATGATTCTCTGATGAAAATGGAGTGTATCACAGCTGAAAAACAAGACAAAGACCTCTGTTTCTCTGTCTCCTGTCCAGCTAGTGGGCTTGGGCTGTGCGAGAGGTAGGGAGGAGACAGAGCTGTCAGAGTTTACAGCAAGAGCCCAGCGAGCCATTCCTTACCGTACACCAAAACACTCAGCAAGACAATGAGGGTTGCAGGTTTCAGAATGAGCCGTTCCTCAGAGCCTGGCTGCGCTTGGGTGTGCTGGTGAAAGATGGGGAGTGAGGGGAGTGATTGCCTTTGCTTGACTTGGGGGTTGGTATCTGTTTCTTGTTTTTCCTTCCGTTCTTGCATTGTCTGTGTTTTGACACTTGAGTTTCTCCTCTCTTTTGCCTTTCCAGTTGTCGGCTCCTCTCTTTATGAAGGGGGATTGATAGAGAATGAGTGGGGCTTAGCACGCAGTTAGGATCAAATCATGAGAGTATGACCTTCATTATAGCTTCTATTCCAGGCAGGAGCAGAGGGTGCTGAGCTGCTGGAGGGCAGCCTCGGGGCGCTGTCACCCTCTGCCACCTTCAGTCCCCCTGTGCTTTCCTCCCGACAGCTTCCACCCCCAAAGAGACAACGGTGCCTCACATCGTGCCGCCCGTGAGCACGGAGAAGACCACCCCGGCCACGTCTGCCAGCAGCACCTCCAGGACGTCCGTGCCCAGCGAGGCCAGCCCCGCCAGCAGCCCAGCAGTGCCAGTGGCCAGGACGTCGCCTGCCCCCAGCAGCCCTCTCAGCACCAGGCTGCCATCTGCCGCCCCTTCCACAGCCTCCTCCCCGTCGCCCCCAAGCTCCCGGCTCAGGCCCACGCCTACGACCCTGAGGCCCAAGCCCTCTCCCCCGAGGACCAGTGCTCCCACAGAGTCGCCTGCGTCCTCTGCACCCTCCACAGCCAAAACCAGCCCGCTGCCCTCATCTGCGTCCTCCCCGCTCTCAACTGTGTCCTCAGCAGTGCCGAGCTCCTCACAGCCAGGTAAGGCTCCCTCCTGCCTTCCCTCTGCTCTGCCCACCCTTGCCAGTTCTCACTTTATTTTGTACAGGGAAATGCAAACCCCTTGACAGCCATTCTCTCTGCCTGCCTCTTTTGGCATTTTCTCTGTGACCTGTGTCCCCTTTTTGAAGTTCTTTATTCCAACTTCCGTTGCTCAGCTTGATATCAAATGGTATGGAATATCCCGTGTGAATTTTGGCCACCTCGAGAATAAGGATTACAGAATTTTTGAATCCTAGAATTATTCAGGTTGGAAAAGATTTCAAAGATCACCAACTTCAGCCTTTAACCTGGTACTGACAAGTCCACCACTAAACCATGCTACTGCCTTCTGCATCTACACGTCTGGATGACTATCCAGAACAGTGATTGCACCTCCTCTCTGGGTATCCTGTTCCACTGCCAAATAACTCTTTCCATAAAGAAATGTCTCCTAATAGCCAACCATAACCTCTCCCAGAAAACACTGCGGCCATTTACCCTCGTCTTATCACATGCTGCTTGGGAGAAGAGCTTGATCCATACCTCCATACAACCTCCTTTAAGGTCATTGTAGAGTTCTATAAGGTCTTCCCCTGAGCCACCTTTTCTTCAGGCTAAACATCCCCAGCTCCCTCAGCAGCTCCTCACAGGACCTGTTCTGCAGACCCTTCACCAGCTTTGTAGTCCTTCCCTGGACACTCTCCAGGGCCTCGATGTCCTTCTTGTAGTGAGGGCCCCAAAAGCAAACCCAATACTTGAGGTGCAGCCTCACCAGAGCCAAGTACAGAGGGACAATCACTTCCCTAGCCCTGCTGGCCACGCTGTTTCTGACACAAGCCAGGATGCCATTGGCCTTCTTGACCACCTGAGCCCACCGCTGGCTCCCATTCAGCCAGCTGTTGAACAATCCCCTGGGTCCCTTTCCACCAACAGCTTTCCAGCCACTCTGCCCCCAGCTGGTAGTGCTGCTTGGGGTTATTGTGTCCCAAGTGCAGGACCTGGCCCTTGCCCTCATTGAACTTCATCCCGTTGGCCTTGGCCCATTGGCCCTGCTTGTCCAGATCCCTCCTACTCTCGAGCAGATCAACACTTGCACCTAACTTGGTATCGTCTGCAACCTGAGGGTGCACTCCATCCCCTCATCCAGATCATTGACCTTAGAAAGAACTGGCCCCAGCGCTGAGCCGTGTTTGACACCACTTGTGACCAGCCACCAACTGGATTTACCTCCGTTACTCTTTGGGCTCAACGCTTTTAGTCCACCGAAGCATATACCCATCCAGGCCTTGGGATGCCATATTCTTCAGGAGAAGGCTGTGGGACACAGTATCAAAAGCCTTCCTGAAGCCTAGGTAGACCACATCCCTCATCCACTGAGCACCTCAACTTGTAGAATGAGATCAGGTTCATAAAGTGGGACCTGCCTTTGATAAACCTATGCTGGTTGGGCCTGATCACCTGGATATCCTGCAAGTGCAGGGTGACAGCACTGCAGATAATCTGCTCCACGAGCTCCCCAACACCAAGGTCACTCTGATGGGCCTGTAGTTCCCCGGGTCCTCCTTCCGGCCCTTCTTGGAGCTGAGTGTCCCATTTGCTAGCTGCCAATCAATGGGATGTCCCTGGTAGCCGGGAGTGCTGGTAACCGATGGAAAGCGGCTTGAGGAGCACTTCTGCCAGGTCCCCCAGTACCCTTGGGGGGATCCCATCTGGCCCCAGGGAGACGCAGAGGGTGCTGAGCTGCTGGAGGGCAGCCTTGGGACACTGTCACCCTCTGCCACCCTCAGTCCCCCTGTGATTTCCTCCCGGCAGCCTCCACCCCCAAAGAGACAACGGTGCCTCACATCGTGCCGCCCGTGAGCACGGAGAAGACCACCCCGGCCACGTCTGCCAGCAGCACCTCCAGGACGTCCGTGCCCAGCGAGGCCAGCCCCGCCAGCAGCCCAGCAGTGCCAGTGGCCAGGACGTCGCCTGCCCCCAGCAGCCCTCTCAGCACCAGGCTGCCATCTGCCGCCCCTTCCACAGCCTCCTCCCCGTCACCCCCAAGCTCCCGGCTCAGGCCCACGCCTACGACCCTGAGGCCCAAGCCCTCTCCCCCGAGGACCAGTGCTCCCACAGAGTCGCCTGCGTCCTCCGCACCCTCCACAGCCAAAACCAGCCCGCTGCCCTCATCTGCGTCCTCCCCGCTCTCAACTGTGTCCTCAGCAGTGCCGAGCTCCTCACAGCCAGGTAAGGCTCCCTGCTGCCTTGCCTCTGCTCTGCTTGCTCTTTGTAGGGAACAAAAATGACCTTATTCTTTCTGTTCCTCTTTCCTCCCCCTTCATCCCAACATTTATCACTCATCCTGATGTCAAATGGTGTGGAACAGCCCCTGGGGGAGTTTGGGCCCCCTCTGCTGGCTTTGTTCCCTCTCAGCTCCTTGTGCTCCCTAGGCTCCTCACAAGCAGGGCAGCATCAGAAGCAGAGAAGTCCTTGACTCGATGTGAGCACTGCTCAGCAGCAGAGAATCACAGAATTGCCTAGGTTGGAAGAGACCTCCATGGTCACCTTGTGCAACCTCTGACCTAACACTAGCAAGTCCTCCACTAAACCATATCATGAAGCTCTACATCTAAATGTCTTAAAGATCTCCAGGGATGGTGACTCCGCCACTTCCCTGGGCAGCCCGTTCCAATGCCTCACAACCCTTTCAGTAAAGAAGTTCTTCCTAACATCCAACCTCAACCTCTCCTGGCTCATCTTTAGCCCATTCCCCCTCGTCCTGTCACCAGGTACATGGGAGAGTAGAGCACCCCCCACCTTGATACAGCCTCCTTTAAGGTACCTGTAGAGAGCAATAAGGTCGCCCCTTAGCCTCCTCTTCTCCAGGCTGAACAATCCCAGCTCCCTCAGCTGCTCCTCATAAGACTTGTTCTCCAGGCCCCTCACCAGCTTTGTTGCCTTTCTCTGGACTTGCTTGAGCACCTCGATGTCCTTCTTGTAGCGAGGGCCCCAAAGCTGACCACAGAAATCAAAAACTCATCACCATAGAAGATACTGTGATGAAAATGGAGTGTATCAATGATGAAAACCATGACAAAGACCTTCTCTGTTTCTCTGTCTGCTGTCCAGCTAGTGGGCTCAGGGTGGGCAGCAGGCAGGGAGGGGACAGAGGTGGCAGAGCTTACAGCAAGAGCCCAGCGAGCCATTCCTTACCGTACACCAAAACGCTCAGCAAGACGATGAGGGTTGCAGGTTTCAGAATGAGCCATTCCTCAGAGCCTGGCGGGGCCTGGCTGTACAGGGGGAAGGTGGGGAGTGATTGCCTTTGCTTCACTTTGGGGTTTCTGTTTCTTGTTCTTCCTTCTGTTCTACTCTCAGTTTGTTGACTCTTGAATTCTTCCAGTCTTTTGCCTTTTCCATTCTCAGCCCCTTTCCTGCTGACGGGGAGTAAAGAAGAGTGAGTGAGGCTTAGCAGGCTCTTGGGATGAAGTACAGAAATCACTTCTGACCTTCATTTTAGCTTCATTTTCAGGGAGATGCAGAGGGTGCTGAGCTGCTGGAGGGCAGCCCTGGGGCCCTGTCCATGTGCCACCTTTGTGGGAAGAAGCAGGACGGGGAGGGGAAGGGCAGCAGCCACTGGCCCATTCCTCCCCCTGCCTGGCGCGACTCAGGGCTGCACACCCCTAACTTCCTTGCCTTTGGGGATGTCCTGGGGAACCTGCCCAGAACAAGCGCTCCTCCTCTGCCTGCCCCTCCTGCCCTGCCACTCTCAGTCCCCCTGTGCTTTCCTCCCGGCAGCCTCCACCCCCAAAGAGACAACGGTGCCTCACATCGTGCCGCCCGTGAGCACGGAGAAGACCACCCCGGCCACATCTGCCAGCAGCACCTCCAGGACGTCCGTGCCCAGCGAGGCCAGCCCGGCCAGCAGCCCAGCAGTGCCAGTGACCAGGACGTCGCCTGCCCCCAGCAGCCCTCTCAGCACCAGGCTGCCATCTGCCGCCCCTTCCACAGCCTCCTCCCCGTCGCCCCCAAGCTCCCGGCTCAGGCCCACGCCTACGACCCTGAGGCCCAAGCCCTCTCCCCCGAGGACCAGTGCTCCCACAGAGTCGCCTGAGTCCTCTGCACCCTCCACAGCCAAAACCAGCCCGCTGCCCTCATCTGCATCCTCCCCGCTCTCAACTGTGTCCTCAGCAGTGCCGAGCTCCTCACAGCCAGGTAAGGCTCCCTGCTGCCTTCCCTCTGCTCTGCTTGCTCTTTGTAGGGAACACAATAGCCATTATTCTTCCTATCCCTCTTTCCTCCCCCTTCACCATAACATTTATCACTCATCCTGATGTCAAACTGTATGGAACAGCCCCTGGGGGAGTTTGGGCCCCCTGTGCTGGCTGTGTTCCCTGCAAGTTCCTTGTGCACCCTCAGGCTCCTCACAGGCAGGGCAGTATCAGAATCACAGAATCATTTAGGTTGGAGGAGACCTACAAATCATCTGGTCCAACCATCCCCCTAGCACCAGTGTCACCACTAAACCACATAACAAGCACCACATCCAACCTCTCCTCAAACACCCCCAGGGGCAGTGACTCCACCACCTCCCAGGGCAGCTGGTTCCAGTGCCTGACTGCTCTTTTTGAGCAGCAATGTCTCCTCATTGCCAACCTGAACCTCCCCTGGTACGGCTTGAGGCCATTCTCTTTAGTCCTATCACTGGTTACCTGTGAGCAGAGGCTGACCCCCAGCTCCCCACACCTTCCTTTCAGGCAGCTGCAGAGAGCAATGAGGTCTCCCCTGAGCCTCCTCTTCTCCAGCCCAAACACCCCCAGTTCCCTCAGCCGCTCCCCACAGGTCTTGTGCTCCAGGCCCTTCACCAGCTTCGTAGCCCTGCTCTGGACACGCTCCAGGGCCTCGATGTCCTTCTGGTAGTGAGGGGCCCAAAGCTGAGCACAGCACTCGAGGTGCGGCCTCACCAGAGCAGAGCACAGGGGGACGATCACCTCCTGCTCCTGCTGGCTGCACCATTCCTGACACAGCCAGGATGCCGCTGGCCTTTTGGCCACCTGGGCTCACTGCTGGCTCACGTTCAGGTGAACATCCATCAGCGCCCCCAGATCCTTTTCCCCTGCACACCTTTGCAGCCACTCTGCCCCCAGCCTGCAGCGCTGCATGGGGCGGTTGTGGCCAAAGTGCAGGACCTGGCACTTGGCCATGTTGAACCTCATCCCAGTGGCCTCTGCCCATCAACAAATCCTGTCCAGGGCCCTCTGCGGGGCCTTCCTGCCCTCTGGCATTCAACACTGCCCCCCAGCTTGGTGTTGTCTGCAAGCCTACCGAGAGTGCACTCAATTCCCTCATCCAAGTCATCAGTAAGCATATTAAAGAGACTTACAGCAGGCAGATGATATTCCATACCATTGTCTTGGAACTGGAGAGAAACACACAGAGATGCTCTCCTTCCATGGGGATTCAGAGGCTGCTGAGCTGCTGGAGGGCAGCCCTGGGGCACTCTCAGCCACCCTCATTCCCCCTGTGATTTCCTCCCGGCAGCCTCCATCCCCAAAGAGACAACGGTGCCTCACATCGTGCCGCCCGTGAGCACGGAGAAGACCACCCCGGCCACGTCTGCCAGCAGCACCTCCAGGACGTCCGTGCCCGGCGAGGCCAGCCCCGCCAGCAGCCCAGCAGTGCCAGTGGCCAGGACGTCGCCTGCCCCCAGCAGCCCTCTCAGCACCAGGCTGCCATCTGCCGCCCCTTCCACAGCCTCCTCCCCGTCACCCCCAAGCTCCCGGCTCAGGCCCACGCCTACGACCCTGAGGCCCAAGCCCTCTCCCCCGAGGACCAGTGCTCCCACAGAGTCGCCTGCGTCCTCCGCACCCTCCACAGCCAAAACCAGCCCGCTGCCCTCATCTGCGTCCTCCCCGCTCTCAACTGTGTCCTCAGCAGTTCCGAGCTCCTCACAGCCAGGTAAGGCTCCCTGCTGCCTTCCCTCTGCTCTGCCTGCCCTTTACTGGGAACACAAATGCCATTATTCTTTATATCCCTCTTTCCTCCCCCTTCGTCCCAACATTTATCACTCATCCTGATGTCAAATGGTGTGGAACAGCCCCTGGGTGAGTTTGGGCCCCCTGTGCTGGCCGTGTTCCCTCCCAGCTCCTTGTGTACCCCCAGGCTCCTCGCTGACAGGGCAGCATCAGAAGCAGAGAAGTCCTTGACTATGTGTGAGCACTGCTCAGCAGCAGCTGAAATGTCAGTGTTTTCTCAACAGTATGCCCATCCAAAATTGAAAATGTATCACTGTAGACAACACCGTGATGGAAATGGAATGTATCAACACTGAAAACCATGACAAAGACCTTCTCTGTTTCTCTGTCTGCTGTCCAGTAAGTGGGCTCGGGGTAGGCAAGAGGCAGGGAGGGGACAGAGGTGGCAGAGCTTACAGCAAGAGCCCAGCGAGCCATTCCTTACCGTACACCAAAACGCTCAGCAAGACGATGAGGGTTGCAGGTTTCAGAATGAGCCATTCCTCAGAGCCTGGCGGGGCCTGGCTGTACAGGGGGAAGGTGGGGAGTGATTGCCTTTGCTTCACTTGGGGGTTGGTTTCTTGTTTTTCTTCAGGTCTTGTACTGTGCATTTTTATACCTGAATGTTTTCTCTCTCTTACCCTTCCAGCTGGTTTCTAGTTCCTTCCTGAGGATGAACAAATGAGGGACTTAATGAGGCTTAAGATCCAGCTGTAGCGAACTCACTATAGGCTGGCCTTCATTTTGGTTCTTCTTTCAGACAGGAGCAGAGGGTGCTGAGCTGCTGTAGGGCAGCCGTGGGACACTCTCCTTGCACCACCTTTGTGGGGAGAATCAAGATGGGGAGGGGAAGGGCAGCAGCCCCTGGCCTGTTCCTCTGTTTTGCCCAGCGCAACTCAGGGCTGCACACCCCTAACTTCCTTGCCTTTTGGGCTGTCCTGGGGCACCTGCCCAGAACAAGCGCTCCTCCTCTGCCTGCCCCTCCTGCCCTGCCACTCTCAGTCCCCCTGTGCTTTCTTCCCGGCAGCCTCCACCCCCAAAGAGACAACGGTGCCTCACATCGTGCCACCCGTGAGCACGGAGAAGACCACCCCGGCCACGTCTGCCAGCAGCACCTCCAGGACGTCCGTGCCCAGCGAGGCCAGCCCCGCCAGCAGCCCAGCAGTGCCAGTGGCCAGGACGTCGCCTGCCCCCAGCAGCCCTCTCAGCACCAGGCTGCCATCTGCCGCCCCTTCCACAGCCTCCTCCCCGTTGCCCCCAACAAAGTCCATGCCTACAGCCTTCATTCCCACTTTGACCTCCTCTGAGAGTACCACTTATTCTTCCCCCTCACCAAACACCACAGTTTCTTTTACTCCACGTGGTGAAACATTTTCAGTAGCACTTCCAACTGCTGTCTCTTCCAAATCCACCCCAGTTGTGATCCCAAGAGTGTTACCTACAACAACTGTGTTTCCTCCCAGTTTTGTTACCACTGCTTCTACAGAGACCCCTTCTGTTGAACAGACTTCTATCCGAACAACTACACTAACTACCAGGCGTACTACATCGTCTCTTCCTGTTACATCTGAACTTTCAACATCCCTGTCTTCTGTTAGACCAGCTACAGTACCACAAGGTAAAGTATTTCTTTAGTTTATCCTACTTTGTTGCTTAGTACATCTTTTGGTTCATACTTATTAAGTTTTGGGACATTTCTTATTTTTTTGCTATGTCACATTTTGCTTGTACACTTTGACTGTATCTTCCTCTTTTATCATTACTGCATATTACTTTCTAACACCTATAGTTGTCTTGGTGTCGTTTTCATACCAGCAGGCTTCCTGCAGTGCATTGATGCATACACTAAGAAACACGAGTTCAGGCTGACAGGACATTTACCAGGGAGAAAGTCATAGAATCTATTTCTATTTAAAAATCTTATTTTAATGGTGTAAGAAAGACACCAGTTATTTGGACAAACTATTGCTTTACCTCATTCTACAGTCCTTCTATTAACTTTCATAGACTTTCTGAAAATGCTTTTTTTTTTTTCTTTTTGAATTTTTTGATACCTTCTCCACAGCTAATTTTTTTCCAGTGTTGGCTAGATATAGTAATGGTCTTTTGCACCTCTGCGTAAATAAAACCTAGCAGTTTTGGACTGAAGCATAGCACACTCTTTACAATTCTTCGTAACTTTTTTGAAAGGGAGGTGCACAGAGCAGCATCATTCCTAATGGTTTGAACTGAAGCTTTCCTGCTTTATAACCTACAGGGCTGGAGTCAGGAGCACTGGCGTGAGTGCACAGATACCTAGTAACAGGCAGTGAAGCAGTTCTCATTCAGCACTTCTAGGGTATGCATTAACCCTTCTAAGAATAAACTGAAATGAACGGTGCTTTTTTCAATCTGTGAATGGAAGTAGAATTTCCTGTGTGGTTTGTTGGTTTGTTATTTTGTTTTCGGTGGTAATGTTTTATGGATGTTTATATGTCTTAAATTTTTTTTGTTTGTTTTTTATTTTTATATTTATATATTTTTATATGTCTTAAAATTGCTGTTTGAAGACCCAGGAGAGAATTGACATCTCAATTTCAGCTACTTCCTGCATTCCCTTTTGGGTTAGTTCCACAAAGAAAGGAGAAATGATCTGGAAGGTGTACCGCAACCATATCATACTGCTTTCTCTTCCTGTGACTGTTCCTTCTCCACTGTCATGCACCACTGCCTCTATCCATTGTCCTTTTCATTTGTTTAATTCCTAAAGAAAGGGAACCTCACCTCCAACATGTTACTGCCTTCACTTGCCTGATCTTTTTCAAGAGTTATGGCCTCATAGGTCTGCCCTTTTCTACACTGCTTGATAACAAGATTATAAGTATTTGTTTGAAGCATTCGATAATTTTCACTATTTGCTATTTCCTTAGCTGCTATGAATCTTCACACGCAGTCTGCCATTCCTTCACTACGATCAGAGCAACTGAACCATAAGCTTATCACTAACAGCAACAAAATTTGAACAAAGCAGAATACCACACTCAAGTCATCCCAACAGTCATCTGTCAAGTCTCACTGCACAAAACCGATTTACACACAGGATCCCCAAAAGTCAACTAAGGAAACTGTTTGCAGTGAACTGCTCTCAAATAGTGATGTGACTCAATGTGTGGCGCAATCACCTTAGCCCACCCTCCTGTCCCTGTCTCCTCCATTAACTTTGTCAGCAGAGAGCAGCTCATCCAGGTCAGCCAGCTCAGCCACAAGGAAGGTCAGAATTGTGCAGTGGGAGCATGCCGAGAAGCAAGCACTTGAATGCACAGTCTGTCCTTCATCCCACTTTACATAAATAATGCAGTACCAAACAGCTCAATTATATATTTAATAGTAGAAACCAGAATTGGATGAATGCACAAGCGTCAGGAAATGGTGGTTTGACACAAGAAGATGGGATTCTTTCTATTGTGCAACTATTTTTGGCCCTTCTTTCCCTGCCTCCTCAGAATTTTCACCTCACAGAACAGGAATACAATTAGGAACTCCCCTAAGCAGAAGGGCTTTCCCTCATGTTCCCAAATATATTTGTTTTGCTGCCTTCTTTGGCTTTTATTCGCATTCAGTTTTGAAGATAGTTCTTTTGAACTCTGCCTTCCCAACCATACCATTACCAGGTTAGGTCCTTGCTGTTAACAGGCACTGCCTCCTGGTTCAGTTCATAAATTCAGAGTTGTGTACAAATTCTCCTTTGCATCCTCTCTCTGCACATTTGTCTGCCCTCAACTGAGCAATTCACATACTTGTCAGTCACACAGATTAACAATACCTTTCAGTCTAAAAAGCAAGGTTAGAGCCTCTCATCAACTTTACAAGATACAGGCAGAGGACAGCACATTAGTGTGGTGTGCCATTAGCTGCCTTTTTCTAAACCCCCTACAGTATAACTGAGCCCCCTCAACAACGCTTGGCTTTCATCCATAACCTGCTTCAAGCTAGGAACCTGAATGCGCTCGACAGAGCATGCTGCAGGAGCAGTGTGGGGTGCATAAACTGCCTTCACAGTGTTCTTCATGTTAAGGGGTACAAACCACAATGTTTAACCTCTTCAGCTCATTTGAAAACTTCACTTTCATTCACCTTTTTGCTTCATATGATGCCTAGTGTCTTGTTTCAAGTCAGGAGATGACCAGAAAAAGTGCAAGATCAATACATAACACCATTACCTTCCAAGTAGCATTATGCGTTCTATTTAGAGATTTAAATTATGAAATTTTGGCTTATGTTATTATAAAATTTATAAAATATGCCTGGAAATAAATAAATCCTTAAAATGAGCTAATTAAGCATTTTTCAAGTAAGTCACATCTATTACCAAGTCTGTGAACCAGAAATAATTCTGCTGGAATTAGCCAGCTGATGGTTTTATTTGCATCTTTGCTTTCTCATCAGTGGATTAGGGCTTTTTCCTCCTGGACTTAATTTGCATTCCATTGTTAACAGATTTTTCTTTTTTTTTCTTTTTTTTTTTTGTTTTGTTTTGGTTTTTTCTTTTTTTTTTTTTTCTCATTTCTATTTCCAGCTGCGTGTATTTTCATAGCTGTCCTGCTATGTCACCATCTCACAGTTTCAGTTCCTAAAAACCTTCTCTTGCCATGTTACTTACTGGTGACTTGTCAATCCTCCTTCAGTCCCTCTGAAGTCATGCAATAGGAACGGTTTTGCAGGAACCTGAGTACAGAGGCTTTTGGCATCCATCAAAAGTCACACTAGAAGACTAAGATAAATTTTTATTTTTTAATGTTTGACAGAGAATTGCCTAAAAGTCGAATATGAAGAAAAAATAACTTACAAAGGCTGTTCTGCTAACATCACTTTGAGCCGATGTGAAGGATCGTGTCCATCTTCAACAACGTAAGGATACTTGAGAGCTTCTGTATAATAAATACAGTGAAGTTCTTTCTTATCTATGAATCCTGATCTTTGTCAACTGCCTCTCCTTTCATCTCCAATTCAGTGAGAAAAAGCTTTGTGGTATTTATCTAGCAACAGTGTGGCACTATAGGCCAGGTAGCTAGAGCTAGCACTAATACAGGTCAATTAGTCTGTAGAGATCTACAGTTTAAACAGAGAATGTCTCCTCACTTAAGTTTTGTGTTTTTTTTTGTTTTGTTTTGTTTTAATATTTTTTAATACTTTATTTTTTTTTTTTTTTTAGTCAGACTACCAATAACTACTTTCCAAAAATCAAGAATGTAACCTAAAATATTTATCCCACCTAAATCCTTCAGGTCATTCCCATTGCCTCACAATGTTCTCAGGTTATTTTACAGGGATGCTTTACAGCTACAAACGTGATGTCTCTGCAGTTCTGCTTGCTCAAACAGGGAATGACAGCTTCAATAAAAGTAAACTCTGCTTGCAGCACTATTAGAGTTCACATTTATTTGAGAAAAAAGTTAAAAGCAGTTGCATGCACTGCTGGGAATGAATATGTTCCAGAATAGGAAAACAATGAAGCGTTTTGCTTTTACCATAACCAACTTAAATTAATCCTTAAGCTAAGAGCTAGGTGAGCTCAGCTGTCCCCCAGCATTTTGAAAACTGATGATCACCTTTGTGTCTTGAGTTTTCAAAAGGGCTGTTAAACCTGAAGGGTTTTTTTTGTTTGTTTGTTTGCTTGTTTGTTTTTAAGCACTACTAAGGTTTATCACTATCACTACAAGAAAGCTGCAATTAGAAAGAAAAGTTTTGTTCTTATTGAAAATGATGCAGACTTTTCCCTTATTTACAGATATTCTTACCTAAATACCTTTTCCATACAAGCCCAAAGGATTGGCTTGTTCCACTTTTTATGCATCTTGCAGTGCCGGTTAATGGCACAGTGCCAGCTGGATGAACTGCTTCTGCACACCTTGCACGACTGTTCCATTCACAGAATACATTCCTGAACAAAACCTAAAAAGCTGTATCCAAGTCGTAACCGATCCTCCCTCTCTTCCAAACAGGTTGAATGCTGAGACCATGGAGGTCACCACAGCGTGCGGCTGTTGTAGGCCTCTTCGACTTTATAAGAAGGAATTCCAGCTACCATGTGAAGATCCAGATAACCCCCAAAAAAGGCTTGTTAAGGAAATCACTGTGTTTGGTGGCTGTGTTTGCAACTTTGACACCTGCATACAATAGCCAGACCTCCAGATAGCCTCAGATACAGATATATTTTTAATTTTATTAAATGCTCATTACAACTACATACTTCCACAGCGATTGCTCCTTGCTGGGAGTTCTTTTGTATTGATTATATGGTTAGCCTTGCAGAGGCTTTCTGAGCAGCTACCTGGAGTGTCAATGAAGTTAACTACATGATAAATTATTCCTAATTTTGAGGGGAGGGGGAAGGGGTAGGGAGAAAGAAGAATGGGCAGGGGTACGGAGTGACAATATCAGAGACTGTCTGGCCATGCTCAGGGTGATATTTAACTAGAGGCTGAACACTGGCCTGTGCACTGTGCAATAACAGAAATTTGACTTCCAAATAAAGTAGAAGGAATTGAATTTGTTAAATTGTTTCTCATTGTCTGGCCAATTTTTTTTTAACTGAAAATAGGGTGTTAGGTTGTACACTTGAGCTAGGACCTGGGGGTAGCCCGTCACTGTGCAATCCAAGAAGAGATGGCTGTGGTGAGCCGCTGCCTTTCCTTTGGAAGTGGGCACAGTGTTTGTGCTTGTTCGTACACAGCTGCTGGCAGACAGCAAGGTCCGTGTGACTCAGCCTTACTGGGAGAAGGCTTCTCCCTGCACCCTTAATGCATTTCTGAAGATGTAATTAACAGATGTTTCTAGGGGCTTTTGGACAAAGAGGAAATTTGCAGGGCAATTCTCTGGCAGAAGTTTAAGTATCAAAGAGTACTTACCAGACCATGATGCTCAAACAAGAGGCAGTTGCTCACCCAAGCAACTTCTACTTGCTGCTAGTAGTGAGTATTTCTTTAGTATTTTTTACTATCACCCATCTGCAATTCATTTGAGAAAAAGTTGCACAGAAGTTCGTAATGCCCAGGGGCTTTTTTTTTTTTGTTTATTTTAAAGTAAGTTTTAGAGAAGTAAGAAGAACCTGAATCATACATGCAAAGTTCGAGTGAAGCTATTTAGCTGTTCAGGTACTCTCTTCTTTTACAGCAACATCAACCTTTTACATGTCCTGCCTCGGTGTGATAGGGGCGTGTGCTTTTGCGGCTTCTGGCTTACCCCATCGTTCAAATAGAGTAACATGGAAAGCCGTGTGTGAGATGCCACATACATTGGTATTTGTACCCTGCAACGAATGGAAACAAGGAAAGAACCACTGTTTTGAAACAAGCTGAAATCCAAAAAGCAGCTGTGAACATAGGTTTCAAGTTATTATTCTGAGGAGTTACACCAGTTTACGGTAGCATGTACTGTTAATAGTGATATGGTCAGCTGTTAAACATACAAACATAGAGGAAGACAGGTTTTACATCAAGTTTTTACAGCAGAATATTTATAACATGTGACAAAAATAATCCATACAGAAACCCAAACTCAGTGGGGAACCAGAGATCTGCAGGTCAGGTAAGACTGAACCAAACACAACCCTGTAGTCAGTCATTTGTAGGAAAGAATTAACCATCCTACATCGATTGTTGGTCCATAACATTATATTCAGAACGAAACAACCATTCTGGGCAAGTATTCTTTATGCTCCCATTTCCCCAGACAAAAAAGGACAGTCTGATTACTGTTCTAATCATTTATTTAATCTTAATATGTTCTTCTGATGAATATAGTCTAATATATAGTCTTCTATATGAAAATTCTCCACTTAATTTGACAGAACTTTGTTTTATACAAATAAGACAATCACCATAAATGTTACATACAGGAGTGTAGGTCAAGAATGAACAAATGCTACCTGTTTTGCTATTCAGTTATTTTCACATGTCAATGCCTGAAAATACTGTACTTGAAAACAATAACACTGTTTACTGCAGAAATTACTTTGTCTGCTTGAGAGGATACATCACTTTGGTAAGTTAACCATCATTCACAAAAAAAAAAAAATCAAGTATTTATCCTTAATTTGTTCACTGTTCTGCTCATGGCTTCACTGAGCTGACATCTAATACAAAACGTGAACAGTCATAAGCTTAATACAGTCACCACTGAAAAGATGCTTTCCCTTACCCCCCTCCTACGCATATTTTTAATGCACATTTTTATTTAGCACAGCTGGAACCAAAGCTAAGTGAACTAATATAGTACAGTGTGTCTCAAGATGTCCTTTAATGAGGGCACAGAACATACTCAGAGGAACAGATGTACAACAGGATTTGGAAAAAAATGAAAAAAGCTACTCCCTGTCTCTGCTAAGACTCCCTTTAGTTCAGCACATCAGATTTTTAACACAGTAGCCAACATGGTTAAGATCATGGGATTAGTAAAGATCATACAGCCTCCAAAGGACAGAATGTAGGTACTCCAGTAGTACTCTGCCAACTACCCAACTTGAGTGTAGGAAACATGTATGAAGATTTTTCAAAGACAATATTTGTGATCAGAGAGTTGCGATTAGCTGCGTGGGAGGCCACAAGAGGGCCAATTGTTTAAAAGAACTTTTTTCAGAAAGACCAGGTCAATAGACAAGTTTTCAGACATAACATCCATAAATTACCAACCATTTCTGGAAAAAAGCAAAACAAAGCAACAAAATCACACACCACACCCAAACCTTTGTTCCTCTCATTTTTCACTGGTACTCAAGCACAACCATTAGCCTTCCACTGCACCGAACTGTAATCACCTAGTTCCATCTTCAACTCAAAGCACTGAAGGAAAGCAAGGCACACTCAACCAAGGAGAATCCTGTCCCCTCCTTTGCACTGGGCAGCAGGGCACGATTCTCACTGTCATCACGACCACTATCACTTGAAGCTTTTATTTCAAGGGCAGACTTGGCTGTATGTGCTGAGACAACAGTCCCGGGCTTCCTTCAAACAACCTTAGGGGAATCTTAATCCGAGGTTCACTTCTCACGTCAGCAGCAGCTGACCTTTTGGTTCATCCTGACCTGTAGTACTGCCTCACTGACAACTGCCTGCAGTTTCTAACTGCACAACCTCACCTGCTCGTTTTGGCAGCCTCTGGTGCATCTCAAAGCTTCAAGAATGTGAGCCAAAATTCCACCCACTGAGTTGTGCAGAGAGGCTGCAGAGTTTGATGATCTGGAACAAGCTACAGAGGTTTTGGTTGTAAAAACCACTATGTAAGCTGAACATTTTCAGCTTTTCTAGCTCAGTCTCAACATAGCTCTTTACACCACGTTGGATATTTTTACCACCACTGACAGACAGAAAACTACAGATAGCAGTTATTCAGCCCCTCAAGATTTAACATTATTATACACTGGGGAAAAAAAAAGTTTAAAATTAGATTTCTGTCTAGCAAAGTGCATGCCTTAGCCTTAAAGGGCACGTTTCTTCCCTGTTTTCCTTTTATACAACACCACACTGATGAGAACCCTTACTCTCTGCAGTTAGTTATATCACATCATTGGGACTGCTGCTTGCTAAATCTGATGGGTAGCAGAAAAAACAGAACAGAATATTTAACTTCGGTTTGACCCAACAAGCATGTACTCATTCACTACCTATCAGGGAAGCTCACCTCATTATTTGAGATAAGCGGGATTAAGAATAGCTTTTGTGTTCAATCCACTTTCCAAAGATCAGAAAACAGTAAGACATAAAGGATTATAAGATTAATACTTTAAGACTCTGGACCTGTATAATTTTTCAAATACAACACAGATTGGCGACATTCAACATAAATGTCCACTTAAATCAAACACCTTGGAATCTGCCCTTCCCATCCAGTACAAAACTTGTGGCAATGTTTAACATTACAAGGTTTTTAACTCTACATGTATAACTGGCATTAACCCTACCGAGCAGCATTACACTGGTTTCTTTCAGCTCAGAGCAGAGGGAGTACCTGCTAAAGGCAGTAAGAGAGAAACGTTACTAATCTTTTCCAGTTGAAACCCTTGGTCACCCTATCAAAATCAACTTCCCTTTAACAAGTTTAAAAGTTGAACCTCTGCAATAAAAGGAGCACAAAGACAACCCTTCCACCCTTTGTGTAACATACTAAAAGCCACTTTTTATGTAAAAAGTCACTTCCCTGTACTGTACATTTTCTAATCACAATTTCAAACAAGGGGCAAGTCCTATTAAGGCAGGGAGCTGGTATTTGTTAACATTGCAGTACTCAGACAGTGATGTACAAGACATTTATTTGCAAGTATGATGACAATGATATAAATGGAAAAACAAAACTGTCATGGTTAGTATTAAAACTGTTCTGACAGCAATTCACATAATCTCTGAGATACAGCTTCTTTACTTGTTCGTAGTGTGAGCCTATACATCTGAAAAAGAACACAAAATATTTTTTTAAATATCGTTTGGTATTAAACAACTAGTGAAAGTTAACCAGTTACTATTCACTTCTTTTGTTAGAGTTGGTAAGAAAAAGACCAAGTTAAAACATTCAGAAACAGGCAGTCACTGAGCAATTTAGCTCTTTCAAAGCATAGGATGGAGCAAGTCTTCAAACCCTCATTGGGAAAGTTACCATTATTCTAATGATTTTAAGCTTTACTGACAACATGATGTACAACATTTTTTCCTTTACGAGGAATAAGCGTTGTGGAAAAGTCTAAAAACTCTTCACGTCCACTTGCTCAGAAAAAAGGGGACTTACTACCCAAAACTTACTTTTGGCCCTCAATTATCTTTTGATAAAATCTCTATCCAAATACTTCTGAAAATATTATTCCTCTGATTTAACAATTTTGTGTTCATTCGTGTACATTTTACTTTTTAGCTACATTATTCTTTTATTATTTTTAATTGGCAAAGGGAATTAGAGTTATTCTTATCCAAGGTGCAAAAAAATGAAAACATTAAGTATTCCCAGCCTTCAAGGGAAGATGAGAATCCACAGAGTCTGGAATAACAGAGTGATATGCACATGGAAAAGAATTTCTCTGAAGCAACAGCTTACAAAAATATGCCAGAATCAGCTGTTGCAATTTCATTTCTTATTAGAGCCTACAATCACAATTAGCAATTACAAAATACACTTCTTACTAAATAACCTTAAGGAATTTCAGATATATACTTTTTATTTATTTATTTATTTATTTAGTGCAGACAAGAACTTGTATTTAAGCTGTAGATACAGAAACAGATACCTGTGCCTGGAGATTGGGTTCAAGGCGCAGCAAGCATCCAATCTGAGTAGTTTTTGTATGTATGATACCAGCACCAACAAAGTTAGCAGGATTGGGATCAACCTCCTCAAGTAGGGCCGATCCAAAGCCAATTATCTATGAAAGAGACCCAAAAGATTTAAATGTCAGGAAAGCAGGACAACAACGAGTCTACCCAAGCACAGCCACCACTCATTAGCAAAACAACCAGTAGACTAATTTGAAGTGTTCAAGACATTAATGCGCTTTTCAATATCAATATACAATACAACAGAAATTTTGAGTGAGAAAGAGTGATGCCTGATACTGAGTTGCCCCTGAATATGTTCTTCTGGCAAACTGCTGAGAAATTAGTTAGATTAAACATAAAACTCCCCTCTTTTTGATAAAGCCATTCCTGCCTTGCAGCAGTCACTTCTGCTTTGCCTAAGGCAGACAGCTCTACAAGAAGTCTTAGTGCTATTCTGTTTTCTTCTCTCACTAGTAACCCTAGAATAAATTAAGGCTTTAAGTTTCTTCTAATTCAGTTTTAAGTAGACTCCACATTTTCATAAATAATCATATTTATAAATAAATAAAACAAAATTTCCAACTGCTGTTAAAATCTACAATTAGTTCAAGCCATACTGAGGAACAATCCTTCCAACCCAGCCCTGCCAAAGGTCTGTTACACACAGACTTATGCTTTAACAGGATGATCTGATAGCTCTATCAACTGAAAGGAACAGAGCTTGCTTATACCACTATCCTTACGCTACAAGGTTAGAAATACTGTACCACCACCAACCTTTGCTTTTGTGATCTCTGCATCCATTGGGTGTTTTGCTTTAAAGATATTCTGTACTTCTTGTTTAGGACTGCAAGACAAGGAAAGATGAATACCTCATATAACGTGTAATACATACAGTATCGTTCAATAGCAACTAAATAATAATAGCAACTTAGGAAAGTTATTTTTATAGAAGTTTATAATTCTCAGGACTAAGCAAGAAGTGGGGCACTGTATCAGCTATATTCACAGTACACTGGTTTTGCTTTTTCTTGGCCCACCACAAAAGCCTCAAGCCCAAATACAGACACAGCCTTACTTGCTCAGTTGCTTCCAACGCTGGAAAAAGTCTTGAGAAGACATCTCTGTTGGCTGAAAAAATTTATTCAGCGTGATGGGTAATTTTACTGAAAGATTTTGGAATGTTCCCCCATACCTGCATACAGAACAGACAGAACATGGTATGTGTAGTACAAAGTGCCAGCAGTTTCACAGCCTAAATAAACCAAGCAATTGAGAATGAACTCTGAGTTGCAGTTGTCTGATGATTAAAATCCAAGAACTGCAGATGATGTTATTTCTAAGATGCAGTTTTAATCCACTGACAGATTTATTTTATTTGTTCTGCTTAAACGGCACGTGAAGGCAAGTTGAAGGAATTTCTAGTAAGAATATATTTCAACATAGGTTGCTATCCTTCTAGATAGTACCCCATCAAGGGACTGAAAAGATTCTCCTGTAAAAACACCAATAAAAACAGCTTAGACTTTAAAAACAGAATGGAGGACAGAAACCAAGATTTTAAATGATTCCTTCTCAAAGGTTGATGCTGAGTTGATATAACAAGATTCTAATTTTCACTACATACATTTCTTATCCAACTTTCTTTTTTTTTTGCAGAAATGTTCTTAGTTGCCAGAAAGTTACTGTATATATTCCCCATCAAGATGTCTTGAACAAATGCCAAGATGATTGTTTTATATGCATAGCAGAGATAGCAAACATGGAGACTTTTTTTTTTTTTTTTAAACCAGTAGTTGCTTCTTTATGATATTTTTTCCTTCAACTATATTGTTACAAGTGGGTTTGCACCCTCCTCCGGTAGCTCAAAACTTTGTTAGGTCAAATTTTCAGGTAAATCATCTACCCAAGATAGCTTTGGATCTTGAGACTCTGTATTCTACACTTTAGTCAGAGGTCCAAACAACAAAACAACAACAAAAAATCTTTCATTTAATTAATTCAATAGCATTGAACTACTTCGTTTTTACCTGAATTGAATGTTCAGGATTGGAGCTTCCATGAAGTCTGACACACATTCAATGTTCACAACCTGTTGAACCTGTGCACCTCCATCCACTGTGGGGTCAACAGGCTTTGTCTGAAGATTCAGGCATGAGAAGCGGCTAAGGAAAATCGTCAGTGAACTGATAACTTACAAAAAAATTTGAAAGAAGCGAGTATTACTGGTAAACTGTAGGAAGAATTAACGCTGTGTCTGTTGATTCTCTGTATTCTACTGAAAATTCAAAGCCCAGGTCTTTTAAAGCTAAATTGTTTCTTTTCATATTGACCTGCCCGGAAGCAATAGCTCCCACAATTCTCAGTTACAGAAATTGTGCTAAAGGTGTTCCCAAAAACATTTGAGAGCATGCAGTCTACAATAAAAGACACCAGATTAGCTTATTTTGATTTGAACATTACAGTGATGCTGAGTCAAACACATTAGATTACATACTATCCCAGAAATCTTAATTTTGCAATATAAAGCATTAAAGGGAAAAACTGTAAAGGAAAAGCTTATTTTAAAGCACTGTCATCTTTGAGTACATGCATTCTTCTACCTACAGCTCAAGTCAGAAGTCATCTGCTAATGCAGCACTTGAAGAATACCATGTCTATATCTCAACTACCTCATGACAATGGAGAAAGCTACCAAGTTACATTACATATTTATTCAGAATAACATCCCCTTATTTCAAGTGTAAAAGGTGTTTCTGTAAGCAGAACTTTAAGGAGATTCTTCCATCACTGCTCAAGATTTGTTCTTTCTATAAGAAGTTTAGAAAGATATCAGCAAGTTCCTACTTCATGTTTGAGGACATGAAGTCCTGATCCAGCAAGTTTTATTACACTTATGTGTAGCATAAAACACAAACCCCAAAGAACAGGCAATTGGTACTGCATTTAAGGATATTTGGCTGAAGGTCATCTGAGCAGATTACTGTTGGAGTAAAATTCAAGAACTGTGTTGATGTCTTATTACCATAGAATATGAACATACGTCCTAGAAACAAAAGAAAGCAGAAGTTTTAGGCACACCGCATGTGATCATACTGGACTATTGTGCTTCAAGTATCTAATACATTGTTTTTCTACACTGCTTTGAAGCAACTTTTAAAATCAAGCAAAATTTACGTGCTTTATCTTGCCAAGATATTCACAGCTCAAAATAAAATAACACGTTAAAACAAACCAAGAGACCTCTGTGTCCCACTAATTATTTAACTGCCTGTATCAAGTCTTCCAGTTGCTGGAAAATGCTACCATCTCTGTAAAAAAGATTACTGCAGTACCAAAAGTAATGCAGAAGGGGTGAAGCAAGCAATCCTATTTCTGGACAGTGCTCGATTCCAAGCTCCTCATTAGATACTTTCACTGTCTTGTACATTAATGTATTAGGAGAAAAATGTCTAAAAAATATTGTGCTTCATAGTATTACCATAAGCTCTACCATAGGATACAAAAAAATCTGGAGAATGGTCCCTTTATAAAACTCTGGCTGTATGGGCCTTAGAACTATGCAGTAAGAAGTGGAACTTGGAACCATTTAGGCTCCCATTTCATCTCAGATACCAAAACAACTGAAAGGTTTAAGAAAAGAACTCACAGATGCCAGGGACACACAAACAGCAAGGTTTAGAAAGACAGGTTAGGCCTGAAATTACATTCCCCTCTTCAGCACTCTAAAACTAAGCCCTATCCTCAACCTCGTGCTGATTTTGGGGTTAATAATGCAGACAGCCACTGTTTCTGAAAGCTTACCCAGGTTCTGTCGAAATTCAGATTTCAATCCAATTTGTAGCAACTGATTTTCAAATAAGACTCCGTTATTTTTACACACAAACCTAGAGGAAGAGAGGGCAAATGTGTTTTAAATTAAGACACACTAAACAAAATTCAGAACCACAAAATTCAGGGTTTACAGAGTGGATGAAGATTGTTGTTAACCTAGAGGGCATCAGTCTGCGAGAGAGGCTTTTGCAGAAAACTGCAGTTAAAAAGAGACAAATCCATTTTACAACCTAAATCACCACTTGCAGGACACTAAAATAACTGGAATTTCTATCTGATAGGATGCCTGAGAAACTACAAAGGAAGCCACAATATGCTACACACACACACACACACACTATTAAGGACCAGGCAACAGACTAGGATTTTTCTTATTCATATTCTTGACAACTTCTGAAATTCAATAGGCTGGCGCAGAATTCAAAAGTTGGAAGCTTTGACTGTTTCAACCTGAAAGAAAAAAAGAGTTCCCTTGTTTTTATCAGTTCTGTATCACGTACATGTTGACTTGGGAGCTGTATTTTTTTCAGTCATTTTGAGAGAAGCACATTCTGTAGTGATTTCAGTCCTTCTGTCTGTCACCCTTCACTTAAAGTAGAAGAGGTGGTCAGCAAACATTGGCCTTTTTCATTCAAGGCACTTAAAACATACTTCCAAATATCGATACTTTTAATAGTTTACCCTTTTTTCCTTTTTTTGTGAATAGTTGCAAAGCTTAATATACAACTGTCATTGCCTTATTTTAGAGCACTTGGTGATAGCACTGACTCATAAAAGCCAGCTCTAAGCTGTGTTTTCACAAGCATCTCATAAAATGCACAGTATCTACAGACGTGTTCTAGTCACAAGTCTGACAGTATGTTTGTCTGCTTTTGCTGGTATTAACTCAATGTATACTATAGTTTTGCTTTGTAACTATATTCTGGAAGTTGCCCAGCCTTGCAAGGTTTTATTATTGCTTACTTGTGAAAAAGCTCATCAGCATCATGCACAGTATCAGCTGGTTCCTCAGAAACTACCTCAGATGAAGCCAGGTCAGGGCTAGTTCAGGCAGCACAAAGGAAGAAAGGTGGTAGCGACAGAGACAGCAGGAGTTAGTAAAGACAGCTTAGTGCTTAGTTACTTCTTTTACCTCCTTCCTCAAAAACGGCACTGCTGAGTTTAATGCATGAAAAAATAATTAGCTGCCCTAGCTCATTACACCTAGAAAGGTTTTAGGCAGTGATTCCCCCCCCCCTCCCTCTTCTATCCCCCAGCCCACCCATCCCTGATTGTTAGGAACCAGGGATTCCTCCTGAAGGCAAGAGGTGGCTGAAGGTGTTCAGTAGCTTAAGTTTATACGTCTTAACCAAACCCTTTTGGGTGGTTAATTGTGACAGTAGAAAAGTTTTAGTTCAAAACCATAAATGTAGATGTATATTAGCTACTGTGATGTGCACTTTGAAGCAGACACCTCATCAAATTAGTGGCATTTCTAACTACAACTGCACAATCAGTTAACAAGTATACCAGTTACAATACTCACAAGTATTTAAAATGTAGGCAAGAATATACGGGCACACAGAGAATGGCTTACCCAAGTGACAGATTAGAAGCAAGAGTGATGACAGCATTAAAAAGTGGAAGGAAACTATGAAAGACAACTTCTCAATAGAATTAGAGAAGTGTTTCATCACCTACAGACAGACAGACCAAGGGGTTGAGCAATGCTATGCTTTCTTCAGCAGAAAGAGAAAACTCTTTTCAGGCAACTTTTTAGAAAAAGCTCCAACAAACTTGTGTTGTTTCTTACAGTCTTGGTATTGTATAGTATTATGAAATCACTTATCAACTTTCAAGAGAAATACAGGATCAAGTCTTAAATCACTGCAAACCTGCAACAGCATATTGCCTAGTATTAAATTTTGTTAAAACTCTCAATGGTTCAGGTAGATTAGTTTCACTGATTATATCTTTTATATTAAGATACCTTGCAAATTTGTCATCACATCATTCTAAATTTGGTCTTTGACAGTAGTATCATGTACCTTGGCCAAAGAATTACATATTTTTAAAGATATACTGTGATCTTACATTATTTTCAACATTTTAGCCAAATAACACTTAAGTGTAGCCACAGTGGCTATTAATTTCAAAGGGATTAATAATTACTGCACTTGACAATACAGTTAGCAATATAATTAGGAAGATACTTGTAACAAATCCCCTTAAAAAAGAAAAGCTTGTTTTGTTTTTCTTTTTACACCTGTTTGTCAGACAGTAGCAGAACAATTTCATTATATCTTGAAATTCTGAGAACCAGTATCTCTAGATATAAACCAACTCATTGTTCCAGTATCAGTTTTCCGTTAAGTATATAGATGCAAGAACACTTTATGGAAACAGGACAAGTCTAAACATATTCATGTCAGGCCAGACATCCCCCAAATTCAAGATAAATAATTGAGATGCAGAAGCAGCTTAGTTTAACAAAGAAGTAAAAACCAGCATGAAAACTAGGCAAGACTGCGTGGCTAATATTCTCAGGCTCATAACTACAGACTAATTTTCCATGAGCAGAGGTATTCATTAAAGGTAGCATATCCAGCACAAAGTTCAGGAATACCTCTCTTGCTGCACAACTACCACCCAGGAATGCATTCAATAAACTGGAACAAAACCAGAAGTTATTGTTTGATTTCTTGTCTCTAGTCCTGTTTCAGCAGACAAATGCTTTCTCAGATACCTTGCAGGGTGACATAATTACCTCGCAAAGTTGTCGTCAGAACCAGGAGCAAGAGGTGCAACAGCAGAAGCTGAATCTGAAAATACATCCACCAGGAGGCTACCACTAGAGGAAGGTGGGGGAGCTGAATTGGTGAGAGGGGCTGCACCCAGACCCAGCAGATCCGCAGATGGAGAAGGAGTAGACTAGGGAAGACAAGATACTTCGGCGTTAATCTACAGCAAGACTAAAACACAGGTGACTTTTTTGCATAGACAACTAAGCTATGGCAAAGTGCCCCTCCCCTCCTCAAATAAAGACTGGAACAGACAGCAGAAGGCTTCATGAATGTAGTTATCCCCTTGTGCTTCAATTTAAAGTCATTTACAGATGTGGCTTTCTTTTTTTTTTCTTTGAATACAGCTATATCCATCTAATGGCTTTGTATATAAAAAAAACTTGTATCTGCAATATGGTTCTGTGGAAACCAAGAGAAATTAAGTACCACAGGGAATAAAATTTTAAGGTATTGCTTTTCATTCATGAAGAATCCAGCAATAAAGGCAGTGACTTTTACTTAAATTGACCATTTTTTAGTCCTCAGTTTTTGAAGCTTGGCAAAACTTAGAAACAATGCAAAACCTAGCTAGCAAAAAAGCAGGGTCTGTAGTTAGTTCAAGCTGCAAACACTAAAAGTACAGGTGAGATTTTAAAGAAAAAAAAAATGCTCAAAATGAACAGGTCAAGTAACCAGGACACAGAATCATGCACCATTAATAAAGGCCTCGTATGTGCCCAGGTCATGTGCAAGAACAAAGCACAGATTGTTAAATGAAGCATTCATGCATTAGATATTAGCATCTTAAAATACACCAGACATGCTGAAGATGTAAGTCATGAGATAAAAGAACAAAAATTTCAGACTCAATTCAAATACAAACCAACTCAAAAGTTATCATATACTCCAAAAAATAAATTGGATGCAGGATAACCAGAAATTCCCTGGCTATTTGTTTTTCTCAGAAATCAGTTAATAAGAAAACTCAAAAACCAAGGAGCTGAACTCCAATTCAGAACATATTCTTGGCATCTATGACGGAGGTCATATCCAAACCAGTGCTGAAGGTAACTTAGCAGAATTTCTTACATTGCTGCACCTGAAAGTGAAGCTCATAAGACATAATAAACTTTTATCTATCAGACACCTTAGTCAATTTGGCATGCAAAGTTTGGCATCTCTTCTGCTGGAAAGGTGTTTCTGTCCATTAAAACATGCTGCATTTGGAACATGCACTCTAACATACTGCAGTGATTAAAGAATAAAGTTTTAAGGCAACTAGAAGGGAACATGCTAAAATACTACTGCATCTCAACTGCATTTACAAGTTATGCTTGTCAATTAGAACAGCATCAAGTATTATGTTATGGGAATAATTCGTCCAAGCAGCATTAACTGACTTTAAAATGAGAAGTTTCAGCTCAGAAAAAACAAGACTCTGGCCCTGCCCACCATAACTGAACTCTAATAGTACTGTTGACTAAACAACACAACTTGGATGTCCTTAAATCAATGAAAGCATTGTACACTTCTAGTAAAGAACAACAGTAACCCAAAAACACAATGCAGAAGTAGGTAAGTTAGACAAAGCAGAAGCAGCTGATACTTTAAAAAGAGTAACTTGAATTTGAAGTATATTGATTTTATCATCTCGCCTTCACTGCAGCTTTACCAGCAAGGAAGTCTCCGTTTCTAAGGTTAAAGCAATGCTTTTCAAAGTTTTTGTTTTGTTTTTAAACGTATTGTTTGTTTAAATTGCAGACAGTTTGCCTCATTTACAGCACAGCTATGATTTTCAAAGGAAAATTGCAACCAAGCATATGCAGGGAATAGCTGTATGCTCCCCAATACTTTATAGCAAACACCCATAGTTTGAAATTTAAGACAAGAAGCTTTAAATTCCTAAAAAGCCACTTTAAGGAAATGAGTCTTTCCCCACTTTCACACCTTCTGAATAAGTGAAATAAGAACAAATTATAAACTCACAACAGCACTGGCATTGACTGAGGCAGGTTCAGCACTTCCATTCATATCAGAGCTCCTCTCCTTTTTGATCTCTTCCAGGTCAGTAACTGTGCCTGGACCTTTCTTCTTCTTGAGTTTAGCCAAAATAGAAGATTCCCTCTCTGGAAAGGGAGGCATTTCTTCTAGCACTGTGGCCTTAACATGGGGGAAAAAAAAGTATATTAGTTGTATTTACAGAACAAGCTAAATCAACTTCCCAGTCTTTGAAGATAGGTTCAGACAAAAGCAGAAATAATTACCTACACAGAAAGTGACTATGCAGTACGGTACAAAGTGGTAGATTAGACTTGCCTTAAAGAGCATTATTTATTTTTTTTTTTTTTTTTTAAGTTTTCTGAAGTCCTCCCAGAGCAGTTGTTTACAAGAACAGGAATATATTACCTGTTTGGTAAAGTGCTACTACAAAAAATGTGCGTGTGTGAGAAGAGATGATAAAGAAAAAAGCGACCATAGCAGACCTGGACTGAAACCATAGAAGGTTATCCAATGATGTAGTCTGACCTAAGCATTTATTAGCTGTCAAGACTGAGAGCGCCATGTGCTGGCCAAGTCCAAGAGCATCAGGTTGAAACACTCAGAAACTTTAGAGATGAAAAAAAAAAAAACCTGCACAGAAAACTACAAGTTTCCTGCCCACCAGGAAATAAGCAGGTTTCACACATCTTCAGAGAAGTCTGCATCAGTTTAGCATAAGCATCAAAAAAGCTTAGGATTAAGTGAGGACTTATTATTCTGTTTAGTCTCAAGTCATGCATGCCCTTTGTCAAACAGTTATTTTAGCTGTGTTACTTCCTTTTGCTCACCCTTAGAGCTGCCATTAACTTTTCAATAATTGCAAAGCTAAAGGACATCAAGACACTGGACCAGCGAGTGGAGGAATGGAAGTGGAAAAGAGTTTCCACATCTGAGAGTTGTAAGACTTGATCCAATATGTACATCTTTGAAACACTTGTCAAATCTCTGAAAACCTAGAATGCTATATTAAAATACAAATGGTCATTTGTCTAAAGAAGTAACAACTTTGGTTTTAGCTCTAAATTCAATAGGGCTGTGGCTGAATTAGGCACAGTAAAAACGATCAGCACCCATGCTACGTTCTTAACTCTGCATTAAGATTTCTGATCCATCAGCTACGGTTTAGTGAAGTTTACTTATTGACAGAAGAAACAGCTGGAGTTATGCATAATAAAAAAGTTTCTGTACTTACCAATATATCAGTACTGGCAATAGTACTGAGCCTCAAATACTCAACAGCTCTCTGCTGCAGCTCAACATCAGCATTCTTTAGCTGACTGTCACTGCGCAATACATCTTGAATTGTAGTTTTGATTTCTGGAAACAGGTTCACAAACTTGATGTAGGTAGACAGAAGCAGAGCTCGGGTAGGAACACTACACAGATGAAACTTGGAATGTAGCAAGTTGAATTGGATAAGGGGACTGAAGAATAGGAAGAAAAATAATTTGTTAGGTTTCTTTTGACAGGATAATTACAATGTCATTACTATCAAGAGCTGACTCATTTGTTAACTGGCTTTTACAAACATTAAACAGATGGATTCTTCCCAAAAGAAGTACTACTACTTCAGTGAAATATTTTAAAAGGTGTTTTACCTTGATCTTGGATCACCTGCTATCAGATTTCCAAATTCTCCCAAGATGTAGCCACCTACTTTCACAAGATTCTCATGGCATGCTGGAGCTTGAAGGGCCTGTAAGAACACATGAATAGCTACTGACCTGCAGTGTTTCAAAAAAAGATCTTTTTCCATCTGTCACTCCCATGTCTAGTTTCCAACTCTACTTTCCTAGAAGAGCAGATCACAGGTCAAGGCACTACAGAACCAGTTATGAGAAAAGCACAACAGGTGGAACGATTTTACAGAAGAATCTCTATGCATTACTGGCCTAGGAGTGCTGCTAGGCCCACCTAGCAGCACTGGCGACTTTTGTGGACAAGCACAACTGCTTAGATTTCCCCTGACATTCTTGGAAGAATCAGAAGGCTGTTAATACACTTAGATTAAGTCTTGCAGGAATGTGCTGAAGTTGCTCAAGATATAGATATTGCCCCTTTTGAGCATGAAGAAGCACATAGCAGGGATGAGTTGTGAAAAATCAGCATAAACATCTAGGAAAGTAAACAACAACAAGAAAGTAGAAAGCCCATACAAACAACCCAAGTAAAGTCAGAGCAACAAGGCCAGCTATTTGACAGTGTTCTCCTTTAATAGTTCAAATTCCAGTTCTATCAGATCCTGAACAGAAGGAATGGTTACATACTTCCAGAAGGATCGCTACATTATTACTGAGTGTTTTGTTTTCTTGTATCCAGAAAATTTGGGGGAAAAAATGTAAAAGGTTTCAATTTTTACTACATTTTGAATATTGTCCAGGTAATATAGTTTCCTTACTAATCGCTCCAGTTATTCTCACCTCAAAAACAGTCTTTGCTGCATACCCTTGAACATCATCTCGGTTGATGACAATCTGAATAACTCGGTACCATACTTCTTCACTGACATAGTCACCGGCAATGCGAATCAGATTCAATATTGTATCCACATACCAGGTATAATCCACTGCATACTTCTCAGCTAGAATTGCAACTTTCAGTACCTGTATACACATAAGAGAATTAAGAAGGTTGACTAACTTCTACTATAACCTTGATAACAAGATTCACTTTTATATACACCCAGTGATACCATATAGTAGCCCAAAAGCTTCAGTTTCAGATGCATCTGCTAGCTGACTTGCAACCACAGCAAAGGCTAAAGACCAATATTGAGATTTGGTGTCAGAATACACCAGCTGCCAGGTACTTAATACTTTCCTAGTAACACATCTGAATATGCTACACTAATTGAGAAACTGAAGACCTGTGAAAAAAAAAAATTGGACACTCATGGTAGGCACAGGCCAGCTGCCTTTTCCAGGTCTCAGATTCCTATATCCTGAAGAAAACAATTTGCATAGAAAGAGATGTCCACATAACTTGGTCTCATTTATATTTGTAGTGGCATATTTTTTTAGGAGTAGTAAATTAACAGGATGAAATTCACTTTTGACTCCTAAGTCAGGATAGATAGCCAACATCAACAAGAAAGTACAAAAAGTAAAACAACTAACATCGTATTTTCTGTTCATTCCTCTGATCAAGAAAATGTAGTACTTAGTAAAGCTAAATAATTACTGTAAGCATAGATTTTGGCTACCATTCAAGGAATGCCATTAATTGGGTATTTTGCCTTTTGCACTTTTTCTTCTGCTGGGATGAAGGACACAGACATCATGCCTCCCTTTTAGCTGATCATAAGGCATTGTCATGGGGAATCCTTAGATTGAAATAGCATCCTCAGAGCATACAAAGTGTGAAGTTCTGTCTACAAATAAGTAGATAAAACACTAGTTTTTGAAACTATTAGACAGTTGACTTGAGAAGTATATAACTCTCAGACCTACAGATCGTATTTGCTCAAGCACTGATAAAATTCACTTCACTATATGCAATGCCCTGTAACTGAGAGTAGCTTTTAGAATTCCTTATTTTCAAGTGTTTTTCTCCCCTCCTCCATTAGTTTAACCTAATGGAAAAATATTCTTTGATATTAGACTACAGCTTTTGTGTTTTGTTTTTTCTTAAACCACAGTCAAAAATCTCTACAACAAACAGTACCCCCAATTAATAAGTGATATATATGGTACCAAAGCCAGCTATGAAAAAATAAGGAATTACAAAAATCTCACAATTTCTTCTCTAATGGAATAATCAGCAGTCTCCAAATAATTCAGCATTTCAGCCACAATCTGTTGGGCATTGCTTCGGTCACACATTGCATACAGGAGATCTACAGCTCTTTGTCGTACGCTCACATCTCTTTCAGTCTGCAAAAAGACAAAAGCAAGGGGTCAAAAGATCTCACCTTTATTTAGAAAACATGCAACTTACTGTAGACATGAAACTCAGTAAAATTCAATTTAAAACAAATAAATTTTAATAATTTTTCATATGCACAATGAAGTTCTATGAATGAGATTGCACCACGTAACTGTCACCACTGGCCACAATTTAACTAATGATTGGCTGAGATTGCCGAATTCTATCATCAGGTTTAATTTTGAACTTGCCTCAAATCAACAGAAGCCCAGCTGAAACAGATGTATATTTTAAGGTTAGACAAACGTATTAACATGCTACAGTATGAGCTTGGAAGGAAACAATACATGTAAACACTGAACTGTGCAACTAAATGTAAAAGAAAAACTGTCTTCCTCTTGGCTTCTGGTTTTTCACATAAACTTGACCTAAGAATTTGTCTTTCTGGTTTCTCAGCTTTTGGAAAACGGCACATGCTACAGTGGAAGCTGATCTACTTCACTGCTCCCCATCAGCTACTGCAGTGAAGGTAAAATGTCTGATACCAGCAAGAGAGTATCAGGACAAGGTCTTCCTCGGCATTCTCCGTCTTGTATTTCACCATTTCAGCTTCACTCTACAGGTGAGGAGGGTACCATACTGTTACAGGGGCCACAGGTACAAATAAAAGATTCACTTATAAGTTGCAGAAATAAACTAAAGCTGACCTCTATTGTTGCCATCACATCGTGATTAAGGAAAATAACTCCTTTGGTCCCCGAGAATAACTTAGCCTAACCAGGGATGGGGAGCTTGGAGGGAGGGAAGTTTGGGGGGAAGATGAAGGATGGGACATGGGAATGGGAGAAGAGACTCAGAACAGACTGCACACTTAATATTTACCTTTAATGCATTGATAACAGTTTCTATGTGTGTTTTCACAGCCTCATGTGAGAATTCAGAGCTGGCAAGCGTGCACATGCTTTCCAGTGCTAGGTAACGCAAATTAGTTTCTCGGTGCTGCAAGAACTGACCTAGCTGGTTACAGGCACGGACTAGTAGATTTGGCTCACTGCACAGAACAGGAGAGAAAGTGAAAGGGTTAAAAGCAACAGATTTGAGTACATCAAATACAGAATATTATTTTCTGCAGTGCAAATTTCTTAAAGTGCCTCAGGTGGTGTCTGCTAGAATGTTCTGCTGGTGAAATGAAAATTCAGACACTGTGAGCAAATCTTTGCCAATGGCTTTAAGTGGTGGGCTCAATACAAAATACCCCCCAAAAAGCAAGAAATAAAGAAATAAAAAATATTCTGACAGTGACACCATTCTTTAATGTTCAAACCCATTGCTGTGGTTGTGTTCCAACCTAGCGAGCAACTTCATATTCTGTTTAATCCCAGCTAGTAAAATTCTGTTCAGTGAAAAGCCTTGGCTTTTCATTTCGACAAATCCTGTTGCAATACAGTTGTTTTCACAGCTTACCTGTCATGATGTATAATTAAACTTATCGCCTCAAACAGCACAGCATTCTTCGCATTTGAGTGTTGTACTTTCTTTGACTTTGGTGGCTCCTGTGCTTTGTTAAGAATAGTTTCCAGGCATTCTGTGAGACGACCACGTACCGCAGGGTCTTCTGGAGAAGAACAAGCCGTTGGACAACTTCACTTTGCTCAACACCCTAATTCCTATCTTAGGCCTTCCACCTTGCTAAATGCAGAGATTAAACTAAAATATTCTGGTACATTAAACAGTTCATCTGCTCCACCCCCAACGACAGTGTACAGTTAGCAGGAAGTCTAAACCACACTTCAACTTAAGTAAGAGCAAAATCCAAACACAATCTGCACTGGAATATATTTCAAGGCTATAATATAGTTGATAGTATTAACGTATGCTTAAAACAGCTGTTGCAAGTGATTTGCAAATTGCAAGATGGTTTGACACTTTAAAATTAAACAACATAATTCAAGAAAACATAATAGCTCAGAGCAATCTGAAATACTCGGAAGAACAGGCTTCTGTATCCTTGTCTTACAACATAGTGCTTGCACTCCAAGTTATAGTCACACTACAGCACAACAGCTCTTTGTAGATAATGCACTGTGTTAGAAATGACCACTGTTGTGATTTGTGCATTACCTGGAGGTGGATAGCACTGTAAGAGCCTCAGAAGTTTCACAGATAGCCAAGGAGCAGGAACAAAGTAATATGTATAGTCCTGAAGATCTGTTGATGCAGAAGTTACAATCTGTAAAATAAGCAGACAGCACCTCAGCTACTGAAGTTAAGTGACTTGCAATCAAGACCAGCACCCCAAGAACACTGTAGGTCACCTTTGACAGAGGCTTACAAAACTGTGTCACTGGAAATGTTTAATGAAGTAGGTTAATTAGGTGCAAATTGTCATACTATCAAGTATACCATCAGGTTCTCTAATCATACAGCAGCAGACGGAGTTTTTCTTAAAGCATACTTGTTTTTCTTAAGAATGAAGGCAGCCATCTCATAGCATCTAAATGTTTAACTAGAAGCTTGACTTTCTGTGATTCAGCAATTCATAGATTCCACCAACAGAAAGCCTAAATAAATACAGTGTTATACTTGACTGACCATTGATAGGTGAACTTTGAATTTCAAATACAAGACTCTATGGAACACTGAACTAACATCTTCATTACTATTCCTGCTCCAAAGCAAAGAACCAATAGATTTCACAGAAGAGGTTTATATGAATAGAGAGAAGTGTGACAAGAATAAATTAGGTTTCAGAGGGAGCACCTCTTTTCGTGGATTTCTTTTCCACCTTTGATTCTAGGGTAAGCATGAGTCTGGCATTAGCTCTGCTCGAAGAGATTCCTGACTGATTCTTGCTGCTCCTTTACAGAACAACTATGCACTTCCCTCAGGACTCCCTTGCTTTTAAGTATTACACAAAATCTTCAGATTTGAAGAGAAATGAAGTATCTCTGAACTGTATGTAATTTATTTTGGATATAAGACTACATAAACTTAGGCTTAAAACATGTGTGAAGTATTATCTTCCCATGTCTTGAATACATTCCAGAGACTAAAATAAAATAACACAGTAATGTATGTTTTCCAGCATGGAGATACGAACTTGAAGATTGCATTTGTACAGAAATGTTTCTGCTCCTCTCCCTGCATTCCATGCTCCTGCTTCCCTACACCCATTTACAGAATATCAAATACTTCTGAATATTATTCTAGCAGCAGCTCAAAAGTGGAAATACGAAGACAACTCATCTTGTAAGAACCTTAAATAAACTTAAGAGCACAGGCTGTAATCTTCAAGGGTTCCGTGCAGAAATTTGCAGAACCAGCCTTTGATCCAAGTACTCCTTGGTGTTATATTGGTGTTATCAACGGTCTCACTGGGATTATTCAATATAGCAGTAGCTGAGAGACCATTTTGCTACACACCCATGCAGTATAGCAAGGGCTACACCAAAAAAAGTTTGGGCAAGCTAAAACAGTTTTCTGTCCAGGTAAGCAACAAACCTTAGGACAAAACCAGATGTATGAAGTGAAACCGAATCATCTTAACTGCTTATGGTGTACTAAACTAATCTGACATAGAAAGCTGAATAAAAAAGCAACAGTAAGCTAATCTGACCTAGAAAGCCAAGTAAACTAAGCAACAGTAAATTATTGTCAGGGTTATCATTGGACTCACTCTGCTTAATCTAGACACCGCCAAGGAGACAGAAGTTTTAAACTCTTCTGGGTTCTTCTGTGCCAAAGTGGTGATCAGACTTGTAGCTGCAGTAACCACACCCTAAAAAGAAAAACAAAACCGTACAATCATTTTAATAAAAGCTTAGGATGCTGTTTATTAACACCACTTGAAGCAACTTTTAATATACAAGAAAAACAAAGTTAATCCCCATGACAAAGGCCCATACTAAAAAGCCATTTATTTTGCCAACAGCTAGACAAATTACAAGTCTTTAAATCTGGATAGGACCTTCAACGACATGATACTGCCATGTGTACAGAGCATTTCATTCTATTTTTGTTTTAGCTTTGTCTCACGTTTGGGTAGTACATCTAAAATCATATTTAGATAGCTATACTAAAGGCTGGATGCAAATTGTCTTCTTACACAAGAGAAACATGAGAAAAAAATTAGATGCAGCAGCTCATCCAGAAGAGGATTCTGGAAGGCCAATATGAAGAGAAGGCTTCGTAAAAGACAAATGTTCTATATTCCTGAGTACTAAATTGCTTCCATTACTGCTGAAGCGCGGGTCTAAATAGACTTCTTCCTAAAGTAGACAGACAGGAAAAATACAGAACCTCTTATCTAGAAGAATAGGGCTTTTTTGAACCATCAGAATAAGAACGACAACACGGATACCACAGGACAGTGAATTTCAAGCGCTAACAAGTAAGGTTGTAGTCCCAGTTTAATACTAAGACAATCGGTATTGCTGATACATACATATGACTTAGGATCACAAGGCACAGGATTAATTTGCAGTCAGACCAAGTAAAGAACTTGTGCATACCATTCCTTTTACTTCCAGAAAAAATTAAGGTAAGCAAGACTTTATTAGAAATGAATATATACAGCAATTAACAAGAGAACAACTTTTCCTTCCAACTCTTTATGCAAGCCTTAAGTAAACAACAGCCCAGCTGGTTGAAAAACACTAGAGGAAATAAATTCATAACATACTTAACAGCTGAAGTGGCATCATTCTCTATATAGAATAGGCCAAAGAAACATAAGTAAGTCAATTTACCAAGTGCTGGTCATTGAGGAGATGTACCACTCTGGACGTCCAGTCTCCCATGGGGACAAGGTCAGGAGAAGTTCTATACAAACGCAGCAAGCATAAGGCAGCACTCTGCTTCACACTATCCATAGTATCTCTGCAAGACATAACCAATATATCTTAAACCCAAATTAAAGCCACAGCAATATTCACAGGATAGTACCATGTTAATCTGTGCACTAGCGTGGTAGCAACTTTTCAACAGAAGTTTGCTAAGTAAGTTCTTCCTGTGTTACAGTATTTGTTGTTAAATTTGGCCAGTAAGTTTAACTATACAAGTTTTCAACCATTACATATCCTTAGCAGCCTCTATAATGAGGCTTGGCTACTTATAGACAAGTATAGTTATAGACTATATAGTTATAGACTATATAGTTATAGACTATATAGTTATAGACTATATAGTTATAGACTATATAGTTATAGCTACTTATAGACAAGATGAGAGACATCTCACATCTTTTCATCAGATCTGAAGGTTCATCATCAGAGCTCCTAATTGAGTCAAGCTCTCACTGAAGTACCACAAGCACAAGCTTCTTTCAGACTCAAGTCAAATATGGACTCAAGTCAAACAGTTAAGATCCAACACATTACGTATGTGAGCACAGCTGGATCTCCTGATAGGTTCTGCACGTCAGACATGAATCATTAACTACTCAACAGCTAGCATGCAAGTTAGCTGTCTATTACCAAGCACACAACCCACATGTCTGTTCATCTAGCCATCCATACTGCTGGCACGGGAATTGACTATTTTAGGAACAGCATGCTACTACTCCAGTTCACTGAGCTCCTTTTCACAAAATAGGGAATTAGTGGTGGTGTGTTTTTTGTTTGTTTTAAATATATTGCATTTGTCATAACAGCTAAAATACATTATGGAGCATTAGCACTGAAAGTTTTAAGAGGCAGTTTAAATTGTGTGATCTTGGTTAAATATTCAGAAACTTCTACAGGAGTTCAGTCAACTTGTTCTTTATGAAGTTAATCAATTTCTCATGAGATCATGTGGGATCACAGTTCAAAACCAAAACCCAAACACATCCCCCCCGCAACAGCCAAAACCCTCGCCTCAAACTTCTTCAAGGCCCTGAAGACTGATCTCAGAACATAAAAAAATCAAAGTTCAAACAAGCCTGAACTGAAGGTGCTGTGCTCTGACTGATGACCCTATATGAAATTTTTGGAACTTAAGGGTAGCTTATTAAAGCTGTGACTCATCATTACAGTGTTCTCTCTGCTATGCTGCATGGGGAACAGCACCCTGGCAAAGACACAATAGTACAGGACAGCAGCAAGCCTGCCTGGGCCCCAGAATGCATCTTCAAAATAAGTTTCAAAACAAAATCGTTACAATATACGAACTATACAAACTGCAATCGCAAGCTTTATTATAGGTTTAGTTAACTACAGTTCCAGACATTTACCTAGTCTGTTCAGAGACTTCCTATCAACAAAAAGAGAAAGTTAGAGATCTGGCTGTGACTACTTGCTACTTACTGGAACTGCTGTTCACATGGTCAACAGAAGAGGCAAGAACTGTCACTCCACAGAATATTCTCACATGCTTTATAATGTCAGGAATATTTTTAAAAGCTTTTATAACAGGATTTATAGTTTAAACCTCTATTTAGGTACATTTATTTCTCTTTCCTTCAAGACAGGTAAGGGAAGTAAAATAGACATTTCAGAGGCATTCACTACCACACATGTATATAGAACAAAAAAGTGTTTGCTACACAAAGCCTATACAAGATGTTGACATATTCTTAATTTCTCATGTTGTATTTCTAGACTTATACAAGGAATTCCATGCTCAGGTATACCAAAATATCTGCAGTTATTGGAGACTGTCACTATCTGTACTGAAAGCACAGTAGCTCAAAGCATGGGTTCAGCCACTTCTGTTGAAGTGAGTCACTGAAAAGGTTTACTGGTGTTTTGTTTGAAGGAGGCACATCATACCTACCCAGCTACAAGTATTTTTGGAATTTCTCCAGCAAATGCTTCTGCCATCTCCCGGCTACCCACGTTAGCAATACAATGCAGAGCTAGCCCCATGAAGGTGGGGTTGCGGCTTGCCAGATCATTCTTGATCGCGTTGTTTATTAAACGAATCAGCTCACTGTTGGAGTTCACTAGTACGGAGATGAAGAGATATCCCTGTGTTTCAGGAAAAAGGAAAATTGATTTTAGCTGACATGTTATGTTCTCTTTTAATGCCACAACTAATATTTTGAGACATATAGTTCTTGTGCAATACCAAATGTATGTGCAGAAAGATATTTAGATACCAGAGTGAAGGCTAGAAAGATGAAGTGCAGATTAATTAGTTCAATGTTTCTGTAATTTATCATGTTTTAGAGAAAGATGGGTCAAGGCCTATCAATCTCTTTCAGCACATACTCAAAATATTATTTTGGATGAAAGGGATACTTGAATTGTATGCAAATGAAGAATTTGGCTTATTGTTTAGACTCTAGGAAGCTACACTTGTGTGATAAATATGACCTTACCTATGAAAATTTAAAGAGATTCTGAAAATTAAAGGTTACTTGCCTATTCTGGTTCACATATTGTACAGCTAGCCAGTACATAGTACTTGCAGTGGAACTCATACTTGCATTATAGTTTGTTATTAGTAGCTAATGTTTCTCTGAAGTCTCTATTTTTACCTGCTTGCAAGACTCAAGGCAGTTACCTAGCAGGAGTAATAACCTTACAGAGTATATATTTTAGCTGTTACAATTAGTGGAATTTATTTAGACCGTACAGCAACACCTCTTAAGTCACTTAACAAAGCAAGATTCCTTGTGCACAAAGGTGTTTACATTTTTAAAATCACTGCTAGATTCAAGACAAGGCTTTCATTTGAGAGAGGGAGGAAAATTGTTTTGCAGGCTTTACAGCTGAAGCAGACTGTTAAAATGGTTTATCTTTTGCAGGGATGGAGTTACTCACAATTTGCTTTTCTGTGTATCTATTGGAACTGAGCAGGTTAACAGCCTCCATGTGACCAAAGTCAATGTCATGCCCCAAGAGAAAGATGAAAAGCAGCTTGCAGACATATTTTTTCTTACTGTAACCATCCAGAGCCTTGTCTCCTAGAAAGCAAGGAAACAAAAAGCAATTAAGTCTGCGTTGTTCCTATACCTGCTTTCCCTCCCAGCCACGGGAAAGGTTCCACTGAAATATCATATATCTTAAACACAGTAACAAGACATAGGTGTACCTAGTTATGAAGATTGGCACTTGATTCACAATCCATTACACTACAAAATAGAAAATGCATTGGCATTCAGTGAACAATAAATGAAAATTTAATGTACTGTTGGGTTTTACAATCTCAAACGTATTGTCCCATATGCAACATATATAACCACATGCAAGTGTACAATAGAGGCAGATCACTATTTCCACAATTTCAGCAGAAAGGTAAGAATTCAAATTATTGCAGTACTTAAATTTCACATTTTAAGTTGTTATTTGAGTTTTTGTTCACTCTACTTTGAAAAAAAAATATGCAAGAGATCCACACCTCTGACCTAACTGGGACTAAAACTCTTTACATCATTTTGTGCAAAAACCAACACGAATGTTTTTCTACATACATGACAGCTAGGATTTTTTTTTTTAATTTAGATTCATTTTAAAAGAGAAACAAAATGTAAGCATAAAATTGCAGTTTTAATATGGATGGAGGTACCCTTCAAATCCTAGTCTTTAGACAGCGGTTGATCTTACAGGATTTGGGTTGTTTCCTTTTTTAATGACAATGTACCAGTTACGAATAAAAATAAGCTTTTTGAAGCTTGAAGCTATTTTTATGCTAAGCAGAGAAAAGCTGCCTTCATGTCCATACTGTGGAATCCAGCACGTCACATCTCCCTTAAACACAGGGAGCAGCATTACCTAAGATACTCATAGTAATGAAGTCCTGCCATACTGGATCCTGTCAGGAACCTCTCACTGCAGCCAGCTCTGCAGAAAACTGGCCCAAATCATGCTTTCTTTGAGTCACACACACAGTTTGCTGCCATAAGGCTATTTTGCTGCTGAGTCAGCAGCCAAATGAATCCTGGCCTGTTTGCTTTACTAGATACCCGAATTAACATTAGACATAACAGAACAAGATATCCAGATTAAGAAAAAAAAAAAAAAAAATTTCTTTCCTTCTTCGGAAGTAACATGGCCCAAGGGAAAAACATACCCAGCCATGTACGTCTATTCACTGTCGCTATCAAACTACAGCTTAAGCAGCAGAATAAAGCTTTCTGCATTTGCAACTTGGGGAAGGAATACTTCATATTATATTATTTTCCTGATAAGAGGGTACTCAACAGCCGAAACCTCCTCCTATTGCATTATTGTAAGGGAAAAGAACCGTGTAAATCAAAGACATCCTACTTATGAAAGGCAGAATATATTAGATATATATATACACACACACACACAAAGGCAGAGTGACAACTTGAACTTTTAAACATTTTTCAGCTGCTACCATAAGAAAGGTTTCCACAGGCTCTTAGCATTAGATTTTCAATTTGTATTCTGTAAGAGATCTGAAAGGGAAAGAAAGAATCAATGCATAAGCCAGAGGGGCTTTATATTACTTCGTGATAAGCACACGCCAGCTAGTGACAAACCAACTGTTTCCAGGTGAATGATTTAAGGAACAGGTGATGCTGGATCCCATTACCAGATACAATTATGATCCACAGGAGGGGACACTAAACACCCTGAACCCATTTAAGCCTCTGTTCCCCTAGTGGCTGAGATCTATGTAATTGAGGACTTGCTACGGTATTTAATAGCATTCCTATCACTAGTTACTTCTCTCAGAGATACAGATAGACCAAAAGGTGTCAGAAAGTAGCTTCATATCTACTTTACCATAAGTGGAAGAAACCTGAGCCTGCAAGACCAAGTCCAAGACTCAATTGTTGCTGCCTGTTAGTGCAGCATTACGCAGAAGTTGCAGGTATAAAACCCATTCTCTAATTTTGCCAAATGGCTCTGCTGTTGCCCTTTGAGATCGGAAATGAAGAGGGAGTATAGAACACTGCAATCCAATTGTTTAAATTAAAAACACGAGTAGAGGAAAGTATGCATGCTCAGAACTGGACAGATTTTCGCAACAAAGTATTTGTCGTGACTTGGCAATTCTTTTTTTTCAGGTTCAGGATTCAGGTATTTAAAGAGTTATATTCTTCCAAGCTACCAGCATTGGTAGAGCTCAGATTAACAGTGGCCTTGAATTGTGAGGTATTTCAGGCATCTTTGATAGCAGTTATGCTCTGCAGTCAAGGCTCAAAATGTTATCATCCTACTGACAAAGAAAAAGCAGCTTTCTTCTGTATCACGTGCTAACTGAGAACAGTGTTGTAAAATTGGTACCTGAAACACTTTTCCTTAAGACAAGAAAAAAATATTTCATGCCTACTTTGAAAAGCCTCTGTCCCTTATACACAGCACAGGCAATCTGAAAGTTGTGATTAAGAGGAAAGCTTAAATTAAGCCAAGTAACAGACATTAGATCTCTCTTTAAAGCTTTATTAGTCCCCAATATGTTATTTCCATCTACTACCACCCCCCCTTTTATTTAAATGCCATTTAATTAGCTGTGCAATTCAAAAAAAGAGCATTGCAGCCAAAGGTCTCACTGCATTCATCTAAATTCAACTGTGTTTTGAAGAAGCCTTTGCTTCAGGTTCTTACTGAAATTTTAACTGTTCAATTCCTCTCCACCCATGTGGCATTTACTGAGTTTAAAGGCTCTATTTTAAACATCACTAACAAGTCATCTTGCTGAAGTCCATGCAAAAATAGCACAGCCCTTCCCAGCCCCAAGCAAACATCCTGAAAACAAAAGCAGAAGGAAGTTTTGCACATTCTGTGTTATCTTTATTGCAATACACAATCATTTCTTTCAACTCAGCTCATTTTTAAATGCTTCCACGAACATTTGCAAGTACTGCAAATCAAGTCAGCAGAAACAGGAAGGATCCAGAACACACATCAGCAGGTTTTGAGCACAGTGGGCATTTCAAAGACTACTTGCTTTCCCTGAAAAGTTTGCTAGATCTCTTTCAGGCAGCGTTCCAAGAGGGAAGAATAAGGCACAAATGCTTTACAAGACCTTTTGGTTCCCAGGCAGCACCTTCTGTCCTTGACTTGGATAATGAGTTAAAACACAGCATTTGCTTTTGAATCTTACTCTGTACACTTAAAAACCACCCTGCTACACAGCTTCAGAGCCTACTGCCAGCCAGAGGGGGCGGGAAGGCAGTTTGGTCCTGTAGGGTGCTCACTGGGGGACAGAGTGAGGAAGCCTGGCAAGTCTAGTCCCACTAGCAGCCCGACAGTCGACTGCTATCTCAAAGTGTAGATATACCGTAGAGTTAGAACTTCAGTTGTGACCTATACAAAACACAGCAGCTAACATCCTGAAGTGCTCCTCTGCATTCAGTGTGCTTCCTCCTTAGATGACTTCAGCTGTGTAACTTCAGACACTGACCTGTTTGTGCAGCTGGCACAGCAGTCCAGCAGGTTACCGTAACAGAAGGCCTGCTCCTAGCTTGAAAGCCAAAAGATGAAGTTATTTTTTATGGATGTATCTAAACTTTAAGGCATGACAAGATTCATCTTCCTCTGAACGTGATACAGTCCAAGCCCTCTAACCAAAAGGCTGAATATTTGTGACTGACAACTCATACCAATCCATAAGGTGGTATTTAGCGACTGCTACTACCACCAAAACAGGATTACTACAGCATCCCTACAACTCAGTTGATACTTGAAGCCTGGTTTTGCTTCCAACAATTCACTCTGTCAGTGAAGACACTATTATTTTACTGTCAGATTGTCTCCCGCTTGTCTAAGAGGCGTATGAAAGCAGTGTGACTAAAACACCAGACCCATCTTAAATAATGGAAGGCTGCTTACACAGCATGGCAGGAAAGCAATCCACTGTCACACAGCTTGTTTAAAACACATATTTAGAGGCTTGGACTTTTTATGGATTACTGTGTAGTTTGGGACAACTTGCTCAATCTTGGGAAAGCAAGTAAGCTGAAGTTAAGAACAAAAACGGATATTACAAACTGACACTGGTGTTCCTTCTTCTGCACAAGCCAAAGCTTAGATTCAGTAGGATGTCTTAAATCCAGCAGCTACTCTTTTAACACAAAACCCATTAAGCAACAAGAAAAAAAAAGAGCTCCAGTGTCAGCTGTGGAAAAAAGAACAAGCTTGAATCAAACAGTAACCAAAGCCCATTTGCCTGCAGAAACAGCATATAAATCTGTGGGCAGTTTCACTAGTATACAGGTTTTGCTTTGAGAGATCAAAATTAAGCAACACATCAATAAACCAGGTATTTTTCACTCAAGAAAGCAGATGTCCTTTACAAAGCAATTAATACTCTGACAGCTAGACTTGAAGTCTGGCTCAAGCATGGGAAAAAATAGTTTTATAATCTGAAAACTAAACAAATGGATTTATTTTTTTTTGTTTCACACAACTCCTACAACTTCTGCTTTATTACACTCGTGTAGTTTCTTTATACAGCATTCATCTTATCTCAGTTAATGCAAAAGTATTTAAAGCAACCGTCAAGGACACACTGACCTTAACAACACAGCTTCCTCACACTGAAACAAGAGACAAAGCCACTCCAAGTACAGAGATCCTGGATTCCTCCTGAGCTCAGAGCACAGAAGCCAGATCCAAGCCCAGCATCAAGACATACACTGCACCAGTTCAAGAAAAGCATGGCTTTTCCACAGATGTGCAGCATCATCCCAGCCTGTTGAGCACAAGGGCATTTTAAGCAGCAGCTTAACCCAAACATAAGGTGGGCAACAGGCTTGCCAGCTACTTCTGTGAGAGTAACAAGAGTAGTAATATTCACATGCTCATAGAGAGAGCCTGTCTTACCAGCTACATGGAGTGAGGGTCTAGATACTGCCACAGAACATGCAGAAGAGTAGAGAAGTCTAGAGGGAGGAAAGGATACCAGCCTCTTATGTTGGGCTCAAGCAAGAACATATATGTGACAGGAGACATGACTGCCAGCTGTGCTTCTCACAGCCGTCCCTTTCTGTGATTGTAGCAACTCAGCCAGTCCAACTGCTGCATCTGCAGACAGGTAATTAGCACAAGGCCCCTGCACACACCATAATTATTTAGTAGGAGACTCCATCTTAAGGGACTCCATCATACATTTGCCTTAATCCAAACTATTTAACAAACACTTTTTGAAAGTCAGTGCTACATAAGAAGGAATTGGGTTAAATTGAATCATCTTATTTAAACTGAGGGGGAAAAAAAAGCATTATGAAGGTCTGGTTATTTTTATAGTCTGCAAGGGAGAACCATGCAACTCAGAGCCCCCGTAGAAATCCTGCAGCAGAAAGATACACAGCTATCACCTCCTCACACCCTCAAGGACACAAACGGTTACACAACAAGCAGTCCAAACTGGCTTCAACCACATTTTGACTTTTGTTTCTGTTTTTTCTTCTGAGTATGTCAAGTCATTGTCTTCAGCTGAATGACATTTTTCACCTAAAATCCACACAAAGTAAAGAAGTATACATGAGGGGAAAGTTGAGTCACATTTCACTCACATTGCTCATTGAACGCATACTGTTATTTATTCAGAACTGTTCAAATTGTGCTTAGAGGATGTTATGCGCAAGGTAAACAGGCTGAAGTTACTACACTGCTTTACTCACAACACCTTGAGCCTCTGATCATTGCCTGATTGACAGTTCTACACAGCTGGAAGCTTCTATGGTCATTTCTCCCCTGCATCAGTTAACTAGAGAAGAATTTCCTGTGTCTGTACGTTTGAATATTTCGGTACTTAAGCCATGAAATACCTTGCAAAACTGAGGAACAAAATTTCACAGGTCTTCATGAACTGTGCCATCAGCAGCCTTACCCTACAGCAATACAACATAGCAGAAGAACTACCTGTATCAACCAGAGAATGCTGTTTTAGTCAACTAAGAGCTTCGTTACTGCCAAGTTTTCTTACAGTTAGTTATACAGTGGCTTACATTGCTACTTTCCTCCATCAGGAGGGAAGAAGGGAGCAGAAGGGAGCAGTGAGGACAAGCTCTATCACTTTAGGCAGACTTGTACTAGAGGCTACACTAGCGACCTCTGAATACCTGTTCATTCACACTTTGTTTCTTTTTTTTTTTTTTTTTTTAAAAACAAAACAAAACAAAACAAAAACACCTTTTGAAGTTTTTGCTCACTGCAAACTAAAGAAGGTCTGGTGAGAGCTTCTACTTTCATTAGTGAAAAATTGACAAAGTTTTGCAACCAAACTGAAGTCTGCCCATCAGTCAAAACAAATTAGAAAAAAAAAAACCAACAGGTACTGTAGCTTCAAGTTACGTTGCTGAAAGCACTGAATTTCTACATTAATGTGACTGCAGCAAAGTTTCCAGTCAGGCATTAACCTCATGATGACAGAATAAAATAGGCAACATTAATATAGGAAAGGCTGCACGATGATCTGTCCTGTCTAAATATTAAGTAAAAATATTTAGATACAGAAAAAACCTTCAGAAATGGTGAGAATTGGTACTGAAGTCTCAAGTAAAGAAGCTCGGAGATAGCTCAGAGCTTCCAGCAGAGCAGCTTTGCAGAAATGGCAGGGAAGTTTGGAATCTGTTTGACTCTTTTAGTCAATTCAGGCCAACCACAACAGGTTGGTAGGGATGTTCCAGAAGAATACCAAGTCAGCCTGACTAAAAACTACAGTATATTATAGATTTGGAAAGAAAAGGCATGTGAACAGAAGTCAGTAGCACAACAAAACTATAGCTGGGAATTAAGCCATTATTTGCTCCATTATTAGGCAAGTTGACTAGTGAAGCTGTTTGAGATGGGGAGAACGTCTCTTTGCACTTATGACTATCATCTAACTTGTAAATTTTAACTATGAAATTCTTCCTGAATAGTACATAATTTGTTATCAGAGTCACATAAGCTTTCCTCAGGTTTTTATGTGCCTCTAATATGAGAAAGGATGGCTTTGTTCTGTCAGCAAGAGCTGCAAAGCAGATACAGGTCATTAATATTGGTGGTAGGGGGACGGTTGGGCTGGATGATCTTGGAGGTTTTTTCCAATCTTAATGGTTCTGTGACCTGTAGTTGTCAGAGGGACAAAATACAACCTCTCAAGTTTGCACATTCCACATTAAGACAGAATGTTGCATTGGAATTGGCTTGTCCCTGCCAGTTTATGCTACTCTTGTCAGGACTTCCCAACTGTGACTGGGAGCAGTCTCTCTGACACCAACTTTTTGTCTATTAATCTTTCAGCTGAGGGATTTCTGTAGTCTGTCTGCAAAGATCTAGAAGTTAATGCTCTTAGAATAAACTCATCTAAATTTCCATTACAACTCAAGGTGAAAAATGAAATACGAATACTGTTCATAGGTGACTTGGTTAGCAGAGGGGCAAAAGGCACCTTCATAGAGAGTCTAAAAATCTGTTCTCTTCTTGACTAAACTTCTAAAGCCAGGTACAACTAATTCACCTGTCTTCTATCTAGGTGAATTCAAGGCTTCCATAAGAAGAGCCTGCCTCATGTACAGACAGAAGTGGCCCTCTTGAGCATAAGCTCTAGCAATAAAGGAGGTATTATTTGTATTTAGTTTGTATGTATACTTACTGACCTATGAGCTATGTTCCACAGTTGAGCGACCAAAGGCTCAGCGTGCTAGGCCTTGACATACAAATGTACAAATGTCAAGAGGGCTCACAGAGCAAGTAGAACAGAAAAACAGCAAAGCAGTAATTCATCCAAGTCATCAACAGCAGAACACTTTTTCTCAACCAGTAGGAGTCAGGTAAGACATCTCTAGCACATAGACCAATTATGCCTGTCAATTTCAGGCATAATAGGCTCTTCTACTTTGGAAAACATAGTATTCTCCACACAAAGCAGTTCTCAGACAATACAAGCTGAAATACATAGATTTTCCCCTTATTAATAACACCAATTCTTTTATTGGAAGTGAACAGATCTATGTAAAAGGAAAGGCTGTAGCATTCTTTTTTTTGTTCATTTTGTGGTGTTTTTTGTTTGTTTGTTTGCCTCTGCCATGATATTAGAAGAACCCAGAGTGAAATCAGAGGAGGTTTTAAGTAAAGCTTTCCTGATAAGATGGTAGAAAAATTTCAAGAAACATTAGAACACCTAGGCCCTGAGATGAGTCCAGTTAAAAATCTAGAGCTTCCAGTGAGTAGATAACCAGCTGACTATATTACCAATTGAGTTGCTTTCCAAAAACAATACGGAAGTAAGAAAACTATACCCTGTAAGTCTGTGGGAAACACTAAGCCAAAACAAGAACTGGCGTACATCACTTTCAGGGGTCTTCATCATCTCTGCTGCGTGCAAGACCATTTAAATTAATCCAGTTTTAGTCCAGTTCAGGAAAAGTTGGAACAGAATCAATACAATTCTCAGATTCATATTCACTCTTGTTAGGGATGTAGAATGTGGTGCTCTGATAGAACAAAAGTTAGTACCTTCACACGTGCACTGCAAGGCACATCCAAAACAGGACTTGGCTGGGACTCCCTTAAGGAATTTTTGCCTCTCAGCAAACATCTTTAAATGACACAAGCTTAAGTTTCAATGTTGTTTTCACTCTCCCCTCCCATCAAGCACGTCAACAGTACGTGACAATTCACAAAAAAATACATATACATGCAGATACATACACACACGCATTTATATAATAACCTCTGTCATAGGGTAACTGAGTAAATACAATGACTTTCCAAGGGAAAAGAGGAAGGTTCTCATATTCACCCTCATATGCCGTTATTTTTCACTTCCTTTTCACAGCAAAGCATCTAACACTGATGTTGGACTGATTTTTGGCAGAAGTAACAAGCTTTGTGTAGTCTATTCTAGAGCTTGTTTTTCCCCATCATTTAATCCAAGAATAAAACTTGTGTCCATTCTCCAGTCAGTGACCAGTAGACATCACCTTCGCACACACTGAGCAACCAGTACATAGCTCAAGGGTCTACTAGACACTTGTTTACAAGATTAACAGCCATTTTTGTTAGTTCCAACTGCATGATCTCATCTCCAAGTAAAAGCATAAAATGGTGGCATTTTAATAAGGCAGTTTAATCTCCAAGCAATATCTATACTAGACACAGTTAGTATGTCTTGCAGATAAAGATGCTGAATTTAACTCAAAACAGGTTAAGAAGTTACAGTACATGTTTAATAAATTAACCACAGAAGTTTCATGTTACTTCATCTGTCAATTCATTTCACTTTGCCATATTTCCTTATGAGATGCAACACTTTAAAAAAAAAAAATCAACAGATTTATGTGAAGTTCAGGAAAGCTACTTCAGACTTTGGTAGTGCAAAAAGCATACCAAATAGAAACATTAGTCAAAGTGAGAATAGAAAAATGAAGGTAAAAAAGGCTTAATCCAAAATCAGCAAGTTCTGAAGCCACATATATGAACTCCATGCTGCAATGCCTTATCTAGGTGCACACACAGCCCCATATCTATTTAAACAGAATGTTTACCATAGCCACGTCTGCTGGAATTTCATTTAAAAACATCTCAATTACTCTTCAAAATCTTTAAAATTTGAGGCCACATACAAAACTTGAACACACTTATAGCATGAGTATTACTATGCATTGCTTAAGAAGTGAATTGTTTCCTCTTGGAATTTACGAGTATAGAATTAGTCATTGCATGTATTTTGTTTCATATGAATAACCTTTACTGCTGTTACTTATAGGAGAGGTCAAGACATATGGCTTATCAACTACATATTTTTATCTTAAGTTTTCCATAAGACAATTTAATACATTACTTCCCTAAGTGGTTGGGAGTGGGAGGATGGTTGAACATGTACTGTTTTAGTAAAAATAATTACACCCACTCATGTTTTCTCAAACTAGTTTGTGGCCTCCTGAAAAAAAAAAGGTTAAGTAGTCACATGGTTGGGTGGAAAAGTATTAGAAAGTTTGTGAACACTATCTCAGCTCTTTGATAGAGGAGGGAGTTTTCTTTCCTTATGGCTGAGTCACAGGACTGCAAAGAAGCTCTGTGCTTAAGAGAACACCTTCAGTAGCTATTGTAACAGTCTGTGCTAGCATTTTGCTTATGTCCACAGCTGACAGAAAATCTGAACGTATAAAAGCAAACAAAAACCCATACAAAAATGCCATGAGGAAAGCAAACACTATAGTTTAAAACAGTCAAGTCACTTACCTTTAAATTTTGACCGAATGTTTGCTAGTTCTTTATTTATTCTCTTTATCTCTGCTTCTTTGCTTTTGCCTGCAATCAAAAGAACATATATCAGGATACAGTGTCTACAGCCCTCTGCCAACCCCAAGCTTCTTTACACCCAACTACATTGCATGAACATACAAACATCAGGAGGAATTACTGCTCTCCCCCCCCGGTCCACAGCAGCATTTGGAATAGATGAAGGGAAACATCAGAGTTAACTTCAGCATTGCTTTATTGGGGAATCTGAGTAGCTAACAACACCTCTACATTTCAAAAAGTTGTACTTGCAGACTTGAACTATATAGGGCTTTCATGTCTAATCTGAGATGCCTTTATTACTGACTTGCACAAACACCTCAATTCCTGTATTCTTTGGAGTAAAACAGGAAGAGAAAACAGAATGACTTCTGATTTGATTACTAGGTTGACAGTGCTCTTAAAGAAAGAATCATAGAATCGCAGAATGGTATGAAAGAGAAACGAATCTTCCTAAACAACTTCTGTTGCTCCTCAGCTTAAGGAGCAAATTTACTGTTTCTCTATTGAATAGTCATTCAAGCAGCTTTCAAAAGAATACCTTTACATTCTTAATGGGCATTAAAAAGGAACAATAATAAAACTATGAGCACCACAAAGACTGAAAGACCTCAGACAGAAGGGATACATGCTTAAAGTTTACTAGACTTTTGATATATCCCAGCAAAGTCACCTTAGAAAACAGAAGCATTTACAACTCCCATTTTCTTAGATGTCTTTACCACCTTAGCCTCCTTAACAATTTATATTCCATAGCAGCTTCTGGTTGTAAGGACAGGTATTAGGTTTTACCATGCCAAGTTTAATAACCACAGAAATAAGCTGCAGCTTCAATTCTGTTGATGCAAGCTTGTCCAGGTAATACTTAAATTGTCCGAACCAAACAAGTTCATTATTTGTTAGCATTTTGTCTTTCAGGGACAGATTCTACAATGGTCTGGGTCAGTTATCCCCTATCAAAGTGAGCATGGTAGGATAAAGCATCCAACTCAGGTATCATATACAATTGCTTGAAGCTTGAGGGAAACAAATGAAGCCCATTCCAGCAACTCAGAACTGGACATCTAGTTGGGTTGCAAGTTCAGACCAGTATGGAATTAACTTTCTAACAGTTTCCAAAACATCTGAAGTGGCTGCAGAAAAAGGCAGCTGCCTCTACTCTCTAACAAGCGTATTGGGCTACAAGGTTGCGTACCTAAGTTCCTGTCCCCGCATGAAAGTGATCCACTTTGATCTGCAGGGGCAATCAGATGCCCCACTGTGACAAATCCCTTTCCTCACGACCTCTCTGATCACAACCACAGCCATGTCCATGCAAGGAGGGTACAGGACAAGGCTTGAAGAGCAGATCAGGACCAGCACTCCACAACACCTCCAGGCTCATCCCTTTCTGCCGCATAAGCAGAACAACTCCCGGCATTTAAACATTGTACTACATTTGAGTGTCCAAACTTCCCATGCCACCCAATGACTTTCTCATCCCTTCCCCATTCCAAAGATGGTCTGGCAGCAGGATGCCTCTGTTTGGATCAGGAATTTAACCAGTTTTCACCAATATTTCATGCAACAGTTTTCTTCAAATTAAACATGGCCTACCTAAAATAAGCTGGTTTTAAAGCTGTAACAATACTCTCTGCATAAATGGACGCCAACTGATAGAATCTAAAGCTTAAAGTGTTTTCTACCACAGATTTTAGATTTGTCTTAATTGGATTAGATTATTTGTCCTGTGCACATGCCAGAGATAACCAGGTGTTCATGTCTAAGATACTTGTCAGCATTAGGAATTCACTACCAGACAGAAGCAAGTCTTTTGTAACATATGCCAAAGGGATACAAGTGTTAATGTAAATAAAAAGCATTCCAAGTTTCCTAAGCTACCTTCAATCAGCACTTTTTCAAACATGAAAATACTTCCGTTATTTTCAGCAATTAATCTGTTCCAGTATAATAATAATAATAAAGAGCGTAATGTTTTAATTTCTAAAGCTACCAATTTCTTTCCCCCCTTTACCAAGCAAAAGGCATATTTCATTTTAAAATGTTACCATTGAGTCCAGAGACTGTGTACTTCAGTTAGATAAACTGGTCAGAGAACACTGACCTCAGTCTGGGATATATTCAAGTTGGTGAACTTGAGTAGAATATTTAATTACCTAAATTCGGAAGCTAGGTCCTTGCTGTGTCTTTAGGCTCTGTCTGCAGGTAAAACACTACAATATTTACTCTGAATTATTAGCAATTGTTTCTCTAACCTCAGGAAGTGAGGCAATAATCACTGAAATTTAAAATGGGGAGGAAGGGAAGAAACATGACAAGTACTTCAGTCTCATACAGCTTTTTTAAACCCAAAACAAAATCATGGCTTTAAAAACAAAAACAAAACAAAACAAACAAACAAAAAAAAAACAACACCTCTCTATCCATTACATTAACACGTTATCAGTTACTGCTAGAAACTGTGTTCTTTGTGTCCTAAGCAAGCAATAGAGTATTGAGGGAAGCTAGACTAAAATACTTTAGGAATCTGTGAAGTCAGCACCCTTTGGTAGAAGCAGATTGCAGCCTCAGCAAAAGAATAAACAAAATCCCCCACACACAGCTGCAACGGTGAGCTGTCAGGAAGACCCACACCAAACAACAACCTCAGGTCTGAAGTTTTGGTTTCATTGGAAACCAAGAACTTGCATAGCACGTGAACAGAAAAACAGCCTGTTTTTAGTAATTCTTTCAGGCCGTTCTATTTTGAATGCGCTATGTAATCTCATCTAGACCTTGACAAAACACCAATACCATAGCAACCAGCTGGTGATAAAAACTTAACTCCCCATACTGGAGCCCCAGCTTGGATGATTAAGTCCTAAGGTGCCTCCTTACCACATTGATTTCACCCATAAAGCATCTGGAAGTAAAGAAATTACTTCATCTCTTCCGAGTTTCATTTAGCAGGCTGTTGGAAGCTTGTCTAGAGCGAGCTGTTACAGAGTGCAGCAAGCAGGCTCACTAACTGCTTCTTCCATTAAAGCTGCTACTTTTACAGTTACTCAGAAAGTCACCTTTGGGATTATTAAGATCAACAAAGCTGCTGTTAGCTGAAGAACAAGAGTAAAAGAAAAAAATATTTTTTTTTAATCTCCCAAAGTTCACTTTACACTTAATAGTGCAACTAAAATGGTGTAAATAACTTTTAAGCTAATGAATGAATTTCATTGTCAGCCATTCCAAAGTCAAGCAAAAGATCCTCTTAACGTCAACATTTAAGTTAAAATTAAGCTGAAATACCTTAACAAAAAAACAAAACAAAACAAAAAACCACAACAACTCACAAGCACAGCACTTCCTGAAGCCTCCAGCAGTTACACTGCACAGTAAGCTTATTCAAGCTTAACTTACTGTTCATATAAGAGGATGACAAAGCAAAATAAAACCTCATAGTGGCAGGTAGCTTCAGTTTGTTATACAGCTTCAGTTTGTTATACGTATAAAGAAAAGAATAATAAAGAAAACAACAATGACAAAAAACTAGCATCAATTTTAGCTAGATCTTCCTTTCCCCATGAAGGAAGCTAGATCTTCCCTCTCCATTAAACAAAACATGTTTAACCAACAAGTTTTCCTCACGTTACTCAGGCACAGTAACAGTAAAGAATTTCTGCATTATTTACTTTTGCCATGCCTAGAAATACTTCAGCTTCCTTAGGGATGGTCAAAAATTAAGATAAAACCACTGCTGACAACAGCTGAAGAAGTTCTGTACTGCAGAACTAGAAGCTTGCATTTCAAAGCTTGCAAGAGCAATTGCTCCACCTGTCTCATTTCCAGTCTGTTAAGCAGCTTCCCATTTCAAGAAATTACCTGAGCTGTATTCTGACACAGTGTGCTATAGCCAAGCTACTCAACTTACAGGGACTTCTCAAAGGTAACATCATGTGTATAAACCGATGGGTACAGCAGCAGTTAAGTTGGAGCACACGATCACGTTCTGCATGAATTCAGGCCATATCCTTCTCACTTTCATTTATCCAGTCTTTTTCAAGTCTAACAAGATGATAATTAGATACCCATAGCAAGTTATTAAAAGAGGTGACTTCAAACTGGTAAGTTTTAGCCCACTACTCTGAAGAAGGCAGCCACAGGCGTACGACTGCTGTTAGCATTCTCCAAGATGAGTACCTGAGCAAATGGGTACCCAGCCACAACGTGGGCCCCGGCGCTCAGCAAGCGATTACTTCATAGCTGGCAGATTGCCACACTTCAGGCTCCACTGTGCTGCCTGCTGCCTTCATTAGGCAAGGTAAATTTACCCTGCGCTGTACTCTTATCTTTAATTATCATCTTGTTTAACAAAGATATACTAGTGAACATCAAAAGTCATCCAGCTCTTCAGGGAACCAGTTGCTATCCTTAACCTCCTGGTAATCCAGGCTTCGGGCAGAGCTTCAGGAAGTATTGCATGAACAACAGCACCGCACCTAGGCTGGGAATTCTGCATTAAAATCCACAGAAGAATGAGAAAACAGAAAAGTTAGACCAAAGGGATTGTCGAGTCTGCTCACTTGAAGAGAACAGTTTAGACATAATCTAATACTAACTTGGCAGGAGGACTGAAAGACTAAGCAAGTACTTCAAGGGTGGAATTAGTGGGCTACTTGTGGCTCATTTAAACAGTGACCTGCTCCAGCAGGATTAACTTGTTGCTGCTGCTGCTCTCAGGATAAACTGCTTAAGCCAAGACTGATGCCCCAAGTGCATCCATGGTGATCAGACAGAACAGTAACCTGTTCTTAGCTTTTAGACAAACAGACCATTTAGCATATTTCTGACCAAATGCACGCATTTCTTTCCCTAAGGAGCAGAGAAGCACTTGTTCTACCCAAACCTGAGGGGAGTGAATTTCTGCAGGCAAGATTTTATTAAAAGGCTGGTACACTGACAACGTGTACAGCAAAAGATTTGCTGTACAGAAGTTTAGATATTTCCAGTACTCACCTGGTTCTGATTTGTTTATGGTGAGCAGCCAGCATAATTAAGCCCACCCTCTAATTGGTTTATTTTGATTTTATGCACAGGTCAGAACTGTTACATGGTGCTGCTTCTTAGCCTTAATTGCCCTATGGCCATCTGATGATCCTCTGATTATAGCCGTGCCATTATTAGTGTGAAGAGCTATAAAGCACGCTGGGTAGGAGGCTCGATTAGCATGACAAAGAGCTCGCCAGCATTCTGTCATGCTTCTTGAAGGTAAGTAGCATTGGTTTCTATTTGTGGCACTGCCATTTGTCCAACAGAACACGTTGCTCTGTTCATATTCAATTATTGAACAGGCTTTGAAGACATGACAAGCTGAGTCTTCTGTTTAGGAAAGCAGCACCACAAATACCATCAAGGCTAAGAGCAGCAGCTTTTTCCCCTCCTAAGTCTAGAGGCCAGGAACACCTATTTGGGAACAACATGAAAGTTCTTACTCAGAACAGATCCTCCATTTTCAAGTTCTTTCAGAACTGTTAGATGCTTAAGACAGTTACAAATCTGTCACTGTTTTCCAAACATAAGAACTTAGAATCATGGAATGGTTTGGGTTGGAAGGACCTTGAAAGACCATCCAGTTCCAACCCCCTGCCATGGGCAGGGACACCTCCCACCAGCCCAGGTTGCCCAAAGTCCCATCCAACCTGGCCTTGAGCACTTCCAGGGATGGGGCAGCCACAGCTTCTCTGGGCAGCCTGAGCCAGTGCCTCACCACCCTCAGAGTAAAGAATCTCTTCCAAATATTTAATCTAAATTTATCCTTTTCTTTAGTTTAAAAGCATTCCTCCTTGTCCTATCACTACACTCCCTGACAAAGAGTCAGAGTGACTCAGCTCCCTCAACCTGTCCTCACAGGAGAGGTGCTCCAGCCCCTTGATCATCTTCGTGTCCTTCCTCTGGACATGTTTTAATAATTCCACGTCCTCCTTGTGCTGGGGGCCCCAGAGCTGAACACAGGGCTCCAGGTGGGGTCTCATGAGAGTGGAGCAGAGGGGCAGAATCCCCTCCCTCTCTTTGCTGGCCATACTGCTTTTGGTGCAGCCCAGGACAGGGTTGGCTTTCTGAGCTGCAAGCGCATGTTGCTGGCTCATGTTGAGCTTCTTGTCAACAACCTCCCCCCCAGGTCCTTCTCTCCTTCTCCTCAGAACTGCTCTCAATCCATTCCCCACCCAGCCTGGATTTGTGCTTGGGATTGCCCCAGCACAGGCGCAGGACCTTGCACTTGGCTTTGTTGAACCTCATGAGGTTTGCACAGCCCCATCTTGAGAGGTGCCTGCCCAGCTCCATCTGGATGGTATCCCTTCCCTCTGGCATGCCGACCACACCACACAGCTTGGTGTCATCGCAAACGTGCTGAAGGTGTGCTCGATCCCACTGCCCATGTCACCAACAAAGATGTTAAACATCTGTTAGGTTTTCCTTAGCCTCTACATTAGGAACATCTAAGCTGACTGGCAAGTGAGGTGGGAGAGATTCCACAGTCAAACTGCGATAAGCCTCCCTTCAGCACAGTATGTTGATGGAGTTTTGTAATCAGTTTGGTTCAAGGCTACTCTTAAAAGACAGCAACTCCAGACCATTCCTTGGCACTGCTCTCCCCCTGCACACACATTCCTGCTACCACCTTGTACTGCTGCAGGTCAGGAGAATCAGGGAGCCAACACTGCCAAAAGCAAGCTGTTTATTTAGTGTCCCAGTAGTAAGTCTTATCAGCTTTACCACAAGAGATAATGCCAGCAGAAGAGAGCAGAATACATGACCAGGCAGAGAGCAAGTTCACCACATTCACCATCTGAACACACTTTAGGCAGCTTAAAGCAATCAGATTATCCACTTGCCTTTCCTATTGCTAAAAAAAGCTTACAAGCATGATGCTAGGACTACACCGTGTTCTTAACCCTGCTCTGTCAGAGGATGGAGACAGAAAGTGGGTGAAAGAGAGAGCCCAAATCAAAACCACTAGCACCTCTGCAATAAAAACCATACAAATACAGGAAAATATTCATGTAAAACTAATGAGGGCACTTATTCTTGCCTTTGTGATGAAACTTCTACAGTCTTGTGTATCAGTATACTAAACTATTATTTTTACCTGCCAGCAGAACAGTCATGTTATAGCTCTATAGTATAGATTAGACATCTCCCATGCAGATCATTTACTGCATTTCATGAAGCAAAACATCAAATCCATCCTCCACCTCCTCCCCCTAATCTCCAAGACAGCTGGTTATTTAACACCGCAGGTGAGAGTGCTGAAAGGCAGCACGTCACAGGGCAGTGCAGCAGAGTGGTCTGCTTGCTGTATGCCTGCAGGAATCCTTCCAGTAGGCTAAACTATCAGAAGGAGTTAATTACAGGTTCCCTCGAATATGTCTGGAGAAGGATGCTGGTGCTATCCTTTACAAACTCGCTGTGAAACTAATCCAAAGCAACTAGTATAAGATACCATACCTTTGCAAAATGTTAGTGTGGCTCCAGTTTTGTTCAAAAAAAAAAAAATCAAACAGTACAAGGCTGCAGAACAACAAGCTTTTTGCTTAATGATTGTTAACATCCTGATATGAACAAAAATGTAAGTACATGCTGTTCTTTCACAAGACATTTGATCAGAGGGAAACAAAAAAGTGTCTGTCCCTTCTTTCTTCCTTGCCTCCAGCCCCCACAAAAACAACAATTTGGAATGGCACAATGACAACTGAGGGCTGCTGTGCCTTGGGACATCCTGATGCAATTAGGTATCCGTTGCTGCAGCGGAAGAGATCAGTGACCTAGTGATCACTCTTAAGACCTCTACAGACCTCACATTTCCAAGACATTGCATAACGAGTGAACTGAGATTCACAGAACTGACTTCTTCCTCCAGTATGTCGCTGGAGGCTGGTCACTATAACAACGCTTCTCGTGAAACAGCAGGGAGTCACAGGCTTTACTGTAATCCAGTAATCCATTAACTCCTTGTCCTCCTCAAGAAAGGGAAATAAATGAGAGAGAACACAGCAGCTTCCAAAACCCATCAATTTAGATACTCTTAACTGATGTAATTTAATAATTTTAAACATTGTTTTTCTTAACATATGATGCCTGGTTATAGAAAACATCCATGACAATGTAATAGGGTCATGCACTAAGACCAGATTTTACCCCAAATGAAGTGAAAGCTTACTGGAAGCTCATATCTTAGCGACTTTATGAAGACTGAAGCATCCATCTGACAATTCAGTTGACAGAAAGACCTTGACTCTTATGAAAAGAAGCTTCAGGCTAAGATGATATACAAAAGCAGAAGCACAACATTAGTCTGGCACAGAAAGCAGCTCTTCCTCCTTCCTTGACTGATCAGCATTTTAGTGGCCATTTCCTTGACTGACATTTTCAGACCGTGCTGTTACACTCCCTTCACCAGGGTAAGACAGCATTTGCACTGAGGAAATTCAAGGCACTGCGGACTCTTCTTCACCTCAGTTCATGTTCAAACAACAGAGCAGTTTGAGGCTCACCCAAATTCTCGTCGTTTCACTGTCACATCTAACCTGGACTATATCCTACGCAAGCTCATTAACTGATGCAGCTAACGCCATGTTCTCTGCAGCAGCCCTCAGCTTCCTCTTACCAGCCCTGATGGGCTGCCTTTATCCAAAGCATCTCCAATTCAGCAGTCGCTACACAATTCCATTGACTCTAACAGAGTGGTTGGATGTTAACATGAAAGATCCTAGCTCTTTACTACCTCTCATCTACTGATTATCATTTTCACCTACTTTTCTCAGCCAAACGTACACAAATTCAACAGTGTAAAAAAAAAAAAAAAAAATCAAAAAGAAGAGTTCAGTGCAAGAAGCAGAAGAAAGCAAAGACAGAGAAGCCACATGCAGAACTCCAGTTTTGTTTTACACTCCCACCCCCTCAGACTAATCTCATGCTAATTGTGCTTTTCCTTAGATCACGCTCCTGCAAATAGTCGCAAGTGATGCAAGACCTGGTGCTTCTCGAAGCTCTACATAGCACCCTCTCCTAGGGTCTTCTTTGGACAGACAGCGACAGGGAAGTGTCTGTATTGGAGGAGTGGCCACAGCCTCCCAGAACAAACAGGACAGACAGCGAATCGATAACACTTGCCTTCACATTTCTTCTGAGAGATAAGTAGTCTGCACATACACAGCAAAGTCCTTGACTGTCTACAGAAGTAAAACAAGTCCTACTTTAGACTTATACCCCCTGTAGTTAAGAACCTACACCTCAGAGGAGCACGTAGGGGCTTTAGTCCACACTCTGAAAGCCACGTTACTGATACAGCACCAAAACAAGCCCTATGTGCCCAACTCACCCTATGTGAAGTTTCTTTCACTGCGTAGCTGCTCTCAGCAAACTCTGATCTTTAAGCTCACGTGTGCCCCTCTCACACACATGGGTATGGCACTTCATTATCCTCTGTCCAGTCAAAAGGGTAATCAGCATATGACCAATTGCACAAACCAGCCTTTTTTTTAACCCCCCACATGCCTATCTGTAACCTGATGTTCCTTACCTGACGTACCCATCCCAATTCAGTGAAGCAAACCTACTGAAGACAGACTGGAAGAGGTCTGAACAATTTCCCTGCCTAGTACAAATTAGAATTAATGTGTTAAATTCTCTAAGAGATAGTTATTTATTTAATACATCTGTTAGGTTTTATTTAAGGAAAAAATATAGCCCAAGGAGAAAGAAGCGGTATCAGTACAGAAGAAGAGATACGGAAGTATTTTGAGAACTAAACTAAAGGAATCCTCCTTCCCTCTGTACAACTTTTACAGTATCACTGAAAATGTAGGACAGTTATTGAAAGTAGGGAGTGAAAACAAGAACTGCCTTGTCCTACAAACCTGGGGCAAAAGCACCTTTTGCCTCTGTGTAGGCCCATTTCATCAGCCCAAGAGTAGATGACTTCATAATTTTACAGTGGAGGATGGGATTACCAGTAGTATCTTTAATACTATAACAGAAAGTAGTCCTACACCACCGCAAGCTCTCCTAGTTTTCCTGGTGAATGGCAGATAAGACTGCTGTTGCAACAGAACTGCCTGAGTGACAGATGACTTGGAACTTTATCACCAGATAAGCATAAAGCCATTCTCACAAAAAAAAAAAAAGAAAAGAAAACTGACCTGTGATGATGCATCTAGCTGTTTAATCAGCAAAGACAGTTGAAGAGTTTATAAAGCACCATCTTGCCTTAACGAGATCACTTTTTGTGTGCATGTACTGCGGAGTTGCAAAAAAGATTTAGCATACTTGAGTTAAAAACAAGCATTTCTTAGAGGACTCCATATGCTTGTATGCGTAACGCATGCAGGTTTTGTTGGGTTTCAGCTCAAGGCACTTCATCCAAGCAGTGACGAGTGCTCTTCCAGAGCTGAGATCTGGATAGCACTCCATCAAACCTCTGATCAGAGCTTTACAGCTCCACTATCATCACCATCTATTTTGCACTACAGTCCTGTCTTGCTATTTTCTCAGTAGGCCACATTATATAGGAGTTAATTACCTGTCCTATCTCAAGTACGTGCTTCAGTTCAGCTTTCAACCTTTAGTTTTCTTGTCTCTTCTCTGGGGTCTACAAAAGACAAGAGCTAAAAAACTTTTTGCTGTACTATTCTATATATGTTACAAAGCCATCTGCCTGGGCAAGCTTCTAGAAAAGCCCTTATCTCTACCAGCAAGCTGTCATGTTATTTTCACTTTTCTTAAGAAGTCTTTTCTCTCCACCAAGCAAAAACACAAATATATGCAAAATACATGGCCTACAACAAGAAGTTGTCCTGAAATAAGACTCTGATACCAGAAACTGCAGAATAACTTGTTTTCTTACACTCAGGTTTTAAAAATGCACTTGATATTTGTGAATATATGTGAAGAAAGAACATTTCATTTTGAAAATGTCAGTGAGTATTAGTGTTTCATATACGTAGGTCAAAGTCAAAACATTAAGAAGCTCTTCCATTTCTTAAAAAGGTTTTGTAATTTTTGCTGTAAGTAGTATTCTTAAAAAAAAAAAAAAAAATGCTTTGTAGACATGAGAAACCAGAATATCTTAAGCAGACTTTTAAAAATCAGGTAGCAAGTCAGTCTTGTGTTCAAAGTCATGGCATAGAAGCATTTCACACACAGATCTAGAAGTTTAACAGATAACGCAGGTGCCTAAAAACATGCTTAACCAACAAAGTAACAACCAACCTTTAACTACTAAATACAGACCAGCAGTGTTAACTCACAACCAGCTAGAGTTGTAAGAACTGAAAGTTGCTGTCAAATATATTTTTTGAAGCTCTGTAATAGACTTGTAAAAATAGACAGGGAAGATGAGCGTGACTCCCAGATCAGTAATTTAATAAATTTGTTTGAGAATACATTGTTTAGCGCTGCAGATGCTGTAGGTACAGATGACCAAGAAATAAAACTTGATGTAAGATTAAATATTTATAAAGATAGAAGGTCTAAATTTACTGAAGTCCCTCTTGAAGTGTTATGCTGTTACCATGGAAACATGCTGTACATCCACCTAAGCAGTTAGCACATATCTACATTTTCATTATTCAGCAACATCTATGATGCAAATTCCTTATCTGCACAAAGTATTTCAGAAAAAAAAAAGTCCGATTTATAATCTGGAAAGATTGTAGGCAAATTAAAAAATTCAGGCACCTATGGCAAAGAGATGGCACCTATTAAAAGGAGATGAATGAGTCAAAGACAAAAATAAGACAAATTTAGAATAGCAGCAGGTATTTGGCACATCAGTACAAGGATCAGATATTTTGTTTGATTTTCAGGCTAGAACAGAGCCTAAAAGCTGCACTTGGTGTTTTGTTTCCCTCCCATCCCAGAACAGGCACATTTTCTTAGATCTCCATGTCCAAAGATCCTGTCAGCTAAGCAGCTGTTACTTTCTGTTCTTGACAAATACCTAGCTCCCCACACTGAAATGGGAAAGATGGAACTCAAGTTAATACCAGTGTTTGCAAAATGCAAAGTCCCTAGAGAGTGCTCTTCAGTGTATTTGGGAATCTTACTCAGCATAGAACAGACCATGGTTAGCTGGCAACACCAGGAGCTCCCTTGATGGAAGAGACGCAGGTGTCATTGAACACCCATTTGTAAGCTGCCTAGATCACCTACCAGTGGGAACTATCAGCTCTTTCACACCTATTTAGAAGAGGCAGTTGCCTTCTTCATCATGAAGATGAAAGACACAAAGGTAACTACAGCTTCCAGTAGCTGGAAAGGGACAGAACTATCTGTATATGTTTAAACAGATAAAGCATTAACATCTTATTTGTTTCACATAGCAGTTAGTTCTTTGCCACTCTTGCAGACATAGAGAGCATGAGTGGTTTGCTGTCCAAACTGGACAGACAGGTGGTTGTTTCATCCAGGTTCCTGCACTGTCTACACAATGGCAAGCCCGTGGAAAAAACAGTAATTTCTTCTTCCTACTACCTTAAATCTTGTAATTCCGTATCTATTAATGTATGTTAGGTACCTAAGACCTTGAATGTTTCTCTTGTCTTCAGAGAAATTGAGTAGAAGGAAACACAAGTGGAGGAATACTGACCAACTGCAAGACATAAGGGATACTTGAAGAATAAAATTCTAGTACTTCTAGTGAAATGAATGAAATAAGTCATTCAAAAAGACCTAAAACACATCAGCAACAAAGTCTTACATTATCACCAGGTGAAACTATGTTACACATGCAGCTGGCACACAACAGTGGTGTACTAGAAGATGTTCAGGAAACTGGGCCAACCAGCCAAAGCACAAGAGTGAGTCAGTAACCTTGAACTGATAACACCACATTTTGTATGTGCAGAAGGCCTTTAAGAGCGAAGTCTGAAGGAACCTAAGGATCTGAAACTCGGTTATGAAAAAATGCTGAGACAACGCCTTCTATAGAGAAGATTCAGGACCTTGAATTTTACGTACTAGGCTATAAATCCAGATCACCTGAATTTAGTTGAAGGAAACTGCACATTTAAGGGGTCTCATTTTATCAGTCCACTTTTCTCTCCAGTCTTTTCTATTGCTCCTGGATTAATTCTGAAGTCATCACCACAAAGCCCTCTGAAGGTGGAGACATTTCCAAGCCAGTTTGGTTATCCTAATATGCGCCTAGCTAGATCGCCATGATTTTACATTAAATTGTCTCCAAATCCACGTTTATCTGTCAGACACGAAGCCTTGATGACATTCCTTTTAAAATAGCCTCAGGTAATCCGGAGCCGCGCAGGTGGACAAAATATATGGCCGTTTCATCACGCCAACCACAGCGACCTTAGCCCTTCCCCAGGCAATTCTTGCCACATCACACACTTAGATCTCTGACTTCGATTAATATTAAACTGCTCTCTCATGCAGGTCCCGGGGCTGGGAAGGAAGGCAGCCAGCCCCCAGCCCCACCAAGCCCTACACTTCTCCTCTCTGCCCTCTGCACCACAGCCCTACGCAGAGGGTCCCCGCTCCCCTCAGGCCACGCTCCCTCAGCGATTACAACCGAGCAGATCCCAGGAGCTGCTTTCTATCACAACAGGATTTGAAAGCAGACTGAAGCCAAGCGTAAACACACCCAGCGAAGGCCCTGCTCGCTGCCAGCCTTCCAGAGGCCTGCTTTCCTTCAGGGACGTTTTGCATCGAGAGCCCGCTGCGGCTCTGAGAGGCGACCGCCGGTGCCCACCCCGGCCGCAGCCGCCCACCGCCGCCCTTTGGGATCCCCGACGGGCTCCGAGCCCCCCGGCACCCCTTTTCCACCGGGGCCTCGGCCACAACAAAGGGACAACCCCCACACACAAACAAAATCAAGCCGGCCAGACCAAAAGAGCCGTGAATTAACCCCAAACCCGCAGCAGAAAGCCTTCGGCTGCCCGCCCCGAGCTCTCCTCCCCCCCCCCGCATCTCCCGCCGCCCCCCCGGGGCGCGTCGCCATTTCGTGAGGCGGCAGAGCCGCGGGCGGCCCGGCGCGGCGGCCAGGGGCAGAGAAGGGAGCCGAGGGGGGGAAGGACGAGGGAACCCCCCCCACACCCCGGCCCCAAAACACCCGGTGATCGCCCGGCCGGCGCGGCACGGCACGGCCCTGCCCTGCCCAACCCAGGCCCCACCGCGCCCCGGCCGGCGCTCACAGTTGCGGATATCGGAGATGAAGACGGCCAAGCCTCGCATCCCATCGCCCTTCGACACCGCCGGCATGGTGGCGAGCGATCACGGCCGCCAAGCGCCGCGCCAAAGCACCGCAACCCCACCGCCGCTTCTCCCCGCGGGGCTCCTCAGGCCGCTGCCGCCGCCTCTGCTGCGCGCAGGCGCCGCGATGGCTCCCGCTCCACGGCGGGCGGCGGGCGGCGAGGCTCGGACACCCCCTGGCGGGCGGAGGCGGCGGGGACCCGGCCCTGCCCTCCCCGTGTCCCCCTCACGGCCCCATCACGGCCCCCTCACGCCCCTCTCGGCCCCCTCGGTGCCGGTGTTGGGGGCTGGTTTGTGGGGCACGGCCTGTAAGGGGTAAGCGGGAGCCGCAGGGTCCTTCTGCTGAGGCGTCGGTGTCTCCTCAGGAACGGCCTAATCGCTGCCTCACCCCCTGCCCCCGCTGGTTTTAGTGATGGGTGAAGGAGGAGCGTGTGGGTTTTGCCTCAGAGAGTGTTAACTTCTAAGAGAGAAGGAGAGGGACAGCAGATCTGACAGGGAAGTGGGATTTCAGCGGTAAGTTCTTATCTAGGATCTTATTTCTGTGGAGAGGGAGGTACTGACTCCTTACGGTAGGATACGTAAGACAGACCGTGGTTTCCCCAGTGTGGGCCAACGCAGGACGCATCTCAGTCCTACAGCGAAAAATGGGCCCCAAAAGCTGTGCATGGGATCTCCATCACAAGCCTTGCATAGTTAGAAGAGCTGGTACATGCAGATCCTGTCACAACCCCCTGGGGTAAGCAGTGCAGTTGCTCTGCATTACACGTGGCAATTCATGCTACCCTGGGCGTGCAGGTGTGCAAGGCCAGGGCCACATGTCTCCCTCAAAGGCCATGGACCTGCAGAGCAACACAGTCCCATGCCACGTCTGCTCCTGAGATGGAAAACATTTCAAGGTTAAACTTTCTTAAACACACCAAAGAGGTTGGACTGCACAGAGCATTTAATCTCATCAGTTGAAAATAGATTCAAAGGGTGTCAAAACTGGCCTAGTCTCCCTAAACCACAGTGTGTTGAGAGGTTCAGTCATAACACAAATTATTAGTAGACTTAGCGGGTTATAATGACCTCTAGAATCATGGGATTTAAGACTACTGGAGACCACTCAGTAATTTATTTAATCGGTTTTCTTGTATTCTTCAAACTATTTCATTTTGCATGGTTTTTGTTTTTTTTTTTTTTTGCTTTTTTTTTTTGTGTGTGTGTTTTGTTTTTTTTTTTTTCTTCCCTGCATTGAGCCAAAACCTAGATTTTAGTCACAGTCCGTTGTCCAGAAAGGCATAGTTTTGATCTGACATCATCAAAAGGTACCAAATGTACTGTTTCTCTGGGTAGTTTGTTCCCATGGTTAATGCTCCTCATTTAAAGCTCGCATCTTACTTAAATTTATCAAGCTTCAGTGCCTATAAGTTAATGATATATTTTTCTCTCATAAATAGAGAGCTATGCAATACTTGATACTCTTTTTCAGGTAGTGGTGGCACACTTCAGCCAGGTCACCTCTCAAGTGTCTTTTCTGCATGTTTTCAGGATACATTTTTACACCAGTGCTTTTCAGTTGGATATTTATTAGAAAGAGAAAATGATAGCATCTGGTAGTCAGGAACGTGTCCTTTCCTCCCTGGGCATAGTAGACCAAGTGCAGCTAGTGGCAATTGTGCACAATGCAGCTGCTCTGGATAAGGAAGTTTAGATGAAGAAAATTGTGCTTTTTCAGAGTTTTATAATCAAATACTGATGTTTAACTATAATTTCCATTTACCTTCAAAGCTGAAAACTTAAGATTTCACTACATAGGAATTCCTTTTTCTGAAAAACAAACAAACAAACAAACAAATATTAGAGTTAAACAAAATAAGATGTTGAACTAATTTCTACTCTTGAGAGCAGAGTGACACTTAAAGGCTATGTATATCAGTTCTGTCTGGCTGCATTCCAGTCAACACTGCAGCTGTAAGATGTGCAGGTACACTTAAGCAACCTTTTAAGAAGGAACTTAAATACAGCTAGTGGAATAGCTGTGGCAGTACCAAGCACGTTATGGATTGTAAATTCTGTTTCAGAAGGGGAGTAAATATTCAAATAGAAAACCTACGTGGAGCTCTTTAGTGTTATAACTATTTCATTTTTAACTGACTCAGTATGCAGTACGCATTCCCCAGTTATTTTATATCCACCTCCTTTGACTGACATTTCAGTCTTTACTATACACATTCTTGCTCTCTTGTGCTTTTTTTTTTTTTTTTTTTTTTTGCGTCAACAAATTCTTATGCAATTATGGTGAATGCCCCTACTTCCTCTTAATTTAGAGCTCACTAGCCAATTTCAGACAGTTTTGGTAGGGAGAAGATAAAGATTTTACATGAATAAACAGCCAGTTAGAGGAAAGAGAGCTCGTAATGGTCTCTAGATGCATTCTGACTGAAAGAAATGTAATGCGAGCCCAATGTGTTATTAGAGAGCACAGAGTTCACACTAGATACCCCTTACAAATGACCTAGTTGATATATCTGGAAAATGTTTCAGTTTGAGCTCAACATCTACAAAACACCAGTTTGTGAGAACCCAGACTTCATCAGTTCCATACATCTCAAGATGACGTGATATTTAGAGATTGCCAATTTCCAAAAAATCAGCATTAAAGTGGAAATAATATCAAGAAATGCTTTCCTATTATGCAAGATATTTTACAGCACATTTGTTTGCCAACAAATCGACAATGTATATATCTTCCCCAAGTCATCCATAAACTGCTTTAATCTTTTTCAGAATTTCAATATCCTTTGGTACAAAGACTTGAAAAATCAGTCTGACCTTCACAAAATTAATACCACTAAGCTGACTGGTTTCAGCTGGTGAGTATCTATCTGCTTGTGGGAACTACAGCTTTTTCTGCATTTCTTTTTCTGCCTGACATTTAGACCTGAGTGGTGGCTTACAGACGAGTTCATCTCCTGCTCTGGAGCTTTAACTGCTGTGCACAGTGTGGCTTCCTCTTTAGTTTCTGAAGCCAAAATATGATTCATTTTTGAGTATGATTACACATCATTATGAGGAATTTTAACACCAGAAATCATCCAACACTCAGAATAATTTACAGCCCATACTGTGCTTGGTGCTGCCACAGCTCTTCTGCTACCTACAGCTACTCTTCACCCCTACCTGACTATCTGCCAAAATCACACTAGAATAATTTGGACAGCTTTGTGCTTAGGATATGAAGTCATGCACTGTGGTATATAGCTGGGTTGCCAGCTTTTCCTACCACCTTAATGAATTTCTAGACAGAAAAAGGAAATTGTTCCTTTTCATTTGTTACTTCTGTCAGATTTGTCCCTCACCCCATCAGTTTTCTTCTCCTCCCCATGGTCATTCTAACCATAATGGAAGCAAAAAGATCTAAGGAGAAAATAGAATTGTTTTCTCCTTCTGTACGAATACTCAATCATGTTTCTCTACCTGATATCTAACATTCATTATCTATTAATGGAGAGCATAGGTTTATCAGCAATGTCTTCTGCCACTCCAGAGTATCAGATGTGCTGCTTTCAAGATTAAGAAACACAAAGTTAGGATAATATTGATATCACGAAGCCGTACATTTCTAGAAATTAGATATGGATCTTTCTAGATCTTTTCTTTACAGTAAGCATCTCAATGACCCAAACAGTTTTGCACTCAAGATACCATGTGTATGCAAAAACATAAAATAGAATATTTAAGCTTAAAATAAACTCAAAGAGAATAGACAAGATAAAATGAGGGTGAGCAAAGGGTCTATGGACAAGTTCCCCTTTGTCACCTGCATGGTGGCAGGGTAGTGCCAGGCAGCTAGGTAGCTTTGTGAGTTGCAATAAACTACATATAATTCCTTCTAGCTCATAGGAGTGTTTTCTTTCTCCTTTCATCTCTGAGGCCTTGTTCTGTTCCTTGTACCTATTTCTCTCAGCTGTCTTTCTCTTTAGCTACAGGCTTCCAAATGAGGCTATAGACTTCATTTCTTGCTGAGAAACCATTTTTATTTCCAAGCCTTTTTTTCCTGAGTATGCACAGTTACTCTCCAGGAAAGGAGCACACTTCTACTCTCCCCCAGGTGTCCTATCTTACTCAGGCACTATTTTTCAAAGGAATAGTAGTGTACAGACTGAAAACACAGAAGTAAAAGAAAGATACCCCCCTCTACCACCACCACCACCCACTTTTTTTTTTTTTTCCCATTGGTAAAATATGAGTCTCTGGAAGGACTCTCCAATACCTGGTAGATGTGTTAAAACTTCGGGTGCATCGTTACATCTAAGAGTAATGATCTGTGATTCTATTACAGGCAGCATGTACCATGTCAACTACCTGCAGCAAATCTTTGGATCTGCCTCACTAGGCTATGAGAAAGAGTGTCAGCAGGAGGGTATAGTAGGAACGCAACACAGGAAATGACAGATTTCATTATAGAGAAGCTGGAAACAAACCTAATTTTTCATCCCCTCCTGCCTTATCTCTGTCTTTCCTGCTATTGAGCAGTGTATCCTGGAAATGTTTAAAGTTTGTGAAAGATGAACAACATTTACAAAACAATAGAAAATACAGTACCCAATAGATTGCGACTTCAAGTACTTCAGTTATGCACCCTTTAAATTTGGGAGAGTTTGTATTTAAAAATGTACACTTTTAAGCATGCCTATTATGCAGTCCTATAAGATTAAAAAGGCACCACTTCTTCGTTGGAAGCTGAAGGTTTGAGAGATGTTTTGGTGACTAAAAAAATAGGATGAGACATTCCTTTTTCTTGCTTTTTAGTCTGCAAGGGTGTGGGTCCAAACCTGCTAATAAGCATCAGTTTTCTTTCTGAAGTCCTTGTGAGAATTTAAGAATTTAGGTGACAGAGGAAACGTACACGGACTCAGCTCTTGCCAGAAGGACCATGCATCTGGTTCATGGACAATACTTTTGTCCAGAGGAAAAATGCTTCTATTGTTCTATTCAATGATGAAGAATGTTCATGGTGATCTTAATTATATAAGAAGGAAAGAAAGAGATGGATAGATCAGGAAAACTTGCAGTTCTGCTTCTGGGAAGTGACACCAAGCTCTAACTAACGCAGAAAGTAGGTCTCAGAAAGGCTTCTGCTGGGAAGCACGGTGCCAAACACGCTAAGTTTTCCACTACATCACGATGCTGTTAACACAACCATTTTTATCAAGTCTTCCCATATGGTATTTATTCCCTATAAACAGCCCACGAAATAACAGGGTTACATCAAAATTTCCACTGCAGTAAAATTACTAACAGCAAGTTCATGCTACATGTTAAAGCATAAATGGTAGGTCAAAACAGATGATAAAATCTCAATTTGAAACACAAGCTTTTATTTTAAAGCCTGTTAATGCCCACCTGAGGCTTGACACACTTTCCACACACCAGGAGTTAGCAATATTACTTGATGACCCCCTCTACATGCAAAGACCCCCTCAGGTTTGGTCTATGCTATTTTTACTCCCCAGGACAGTGTGTGTAGTGTAGCCTAAACTCCCTACTTATTTATTATGAGCTAGAAGGAGGCAGGGAGAGCCTGTCTTGAGACAGCAGGGACATTAGACCGCCACCTCAGCCGCTCATCACCCCGCTGTCATCATGGCGCCCGGCTCCTAACCATCCCCTCAGCGCCTCCCCTCAGCCGGGAGGCGGTGCCGCCCGCCTCCATTTCCGAGGCGGCGGCGGGCGGTAGGTGGTGGCAGCGGCTCCACAGGGGAGGGAGACAGGGAAGGAAGGAAAGGAAGGAGGCGGGCGGTGGGATGGCGGCTTTCAGCCTGCCCCGCAGCCGGGAGGTGGCGGCACGGGCACAGAGGGTGGCCCAGTGGCCATGAGGGTGGTCCTAAGCGTGGCCCAGTGGCCCCAAAGGGGCTGGCCCCGGGGTAAGGCCGCGGCTGGGGCTTGCTCTGAGGGAGCCCGCGGGTGTGGCGGGCTGGCGGGAGGGCGCTGAGGTAAAAGAGAAAGCTTGGCTACCTCCGGAGACATGGGAGGCAATTCTTGGTCTTAAAGAAGAGAAGCTTCCACGAGGAAAGGGAATGCTGTTTGCACAACTTAGAAGCAGGTTTACTTTCACTCATTTCATCTCTGAATCTACCTTTTTCTAGTTTAAATTAAAAACATCAACAATTTGCATCATGGGTTTGCTTTACTAAGCAAAGTGTGTTACCTCAGACTACCACAGCAGCACTTAGAACCTTGTTTCTCTTTTAAAAATAATATATGAACAGATTTCCACATAGTTTCTGTGCTAGCCTCCAAGATTATTTAGATTTTTTTTTGGCTGCATCTTTTGGGCAGCCTCAGTCTATATCAGCTTTTTCTATTTAAAATAAAGTTGCATTTGAAACACCTGCCTAAAAGTGTTACTTCACGTGGAGGCTGTGATTAAGCAGGAGTTGCCACCTGGGTTAGAGAAACTCTGCCCTCAGACCAATTTATTAAAACAAATCATCTTAAATTTTGAATTTTTCTTTAGTGTCGGTTTTACAAGGACCTAAGCAGAGTCAATCTTTGATTTTGCGTGTTGGTTGTAATAGAACAGATAAAAAGCAAGAATGCCAAGCTCTTGGTGTTCTGCTTGGTTTAGTTAGTATGAAGAAAATAAAAAAACGTTGAAGGAAGGCTTGCTGAAGAAAACTGGAACGTCTACTTGCATAAAGCTTGCAAAGTTCATGCTTATAGTTTCCATAAAAAACATCTCAAGATTAACTTACTTGTGTTCTGGTAGTAGAGTGATGATGTCCACTTAATTTTCACTAAACCAATTTTATTAAAGAACATCCTATTAAGATAAGGTTCCTACCAAGGGTCAATGTTGGACTTTTGCTGGCAGAAACCATCGCTACAGGCTCAGCTCTTTGTATAGACTCAGGAGTGGATGTTGGCTTGTAGTAACTGGTGGATGGATATGATCTTGTCGAGGAAATGAGCATATTTTGATGTCTAATCAGAGTTCAGTGATGGATTTTTAAACTGTTGTGTTTTACCTGTTAAACACTAACTTCTCTTTAGGAAAGTGATACTGTTGCTAATTGTTTCTGAAAGTGAAATCAAACATCTCTAAATCAATATATACCAGCTTCTGGAAGAATTGATATCCTGTCCAAACTGTTAAGACTTGTATTGACTATTCAGGCTCTCAATTGTTCCTCTCTGCAGTAGTTTATAGATCCTGCCAAGCTAGATGGAACAGAGTAGATGCTATCAAGAGCAAACTCCTTTGACTAATCTTCTAGGAAGCAGAAAAGAATTACTAGTGACCTTACAAGAGAATTACTAGTGACCTTGAAGGCAAAGCAGAAGCATAACGCACTAGCTATAATTAATAATGAAACTTAAGTAGCACAATAATTTAGCTTTTGCCTCCCCCTCTTCCAGTGCTCCATCACCCTCACCGAGACATTATTCCGCCTGTTGGTGTGGAACTTCCTGTTATCCATTTTTTGACCATCACCTCCTTGACCACTGCAGAATTCTCTGCTTTTCAGAATCTCAGTGCTAAACCAGTCTTGTCCAAATATGTGTAGGGAAGTTCTCACTGTAGTAAAGGTGCTTAGCTATAAGCAGACAACTGCAGTTTTTTCTTATTTAGCTTGTGCATTGTCGGTTGGGTAGGGCAGAAACAAATTGTATCTCTTACATGCTATGGAGTAGGCAAGGCTGTGCTGTAATTGTTCTGGGCAGCAGACATTTATTGCAGCTTCAGCTGTGAAACCTTGTATTTCTTTATGGGTTCCTTAAAAGGAAAGCTGCAAGCATCCTACTGGCTTTTCCTGTGATACATGTAAGAATCTCTTAAAATATTCTGTTTTGCCACAAGAGCCAAGGTAGTATTAAAACAACTGCATTAGTAAGCCAGATTCTAGAGGGCAGAAGATAACACGAACACTTGACTCTTGTTAGAAAAGAAGACTGAATTTATTCTCTTAACTGTTACTCTTTTCTTTTTGCAGAGACTTGAACCCTTACATTTTCAGGGCAGGAGGAACTTGACACTGGGAGAAACACCATGAGGCTTCTCTGTACTTCACTATCTTTTTCTGTGATTTGCTGGCTAGCTGAAGGTACCTTGTCAAAAACAGATGCAAAGAAAGGTGCTACAAAAAAAATGGAAGAAAAGGTAAGATAAACAACTGAATGCTCATCTTATTTAACGTGTGCAGTGAACTAATCAGACTTTGAGAGATGGTAAAGTGATTCTCATTCTTTCCATATTGTATTAAAAGCAACCATGTGTTTCCAATAAAGCTTGTTCTCACAGATGAAACTACCTGAAACTGTCCATTTCAACTTTTCTGGGTTGAAACAAACTTTTTATTGATTTGCAGGATTGGCCATTATTAGTATTTAAGAGGAGTTTTTTCTCTGCTTTTGCATCATTTTCATGTTTTGTTGTCCTAGACCAGGATTTAGAAAGTGCTAATGTCAAAACGTGTCTAACTGCCAGGAATTGTACTAGACCCTCACTCTGACATTGAAAGTACTGTATTGCATGTTTAAACTGCTTGCAGAATTGCTTTTTATGCTGTGGATGTACTAGTCATCAGCTGTGGTGAATGATGTTTAATCTTACCAATTCTTGATTTATTTTTTTTTTAGCCTTGAAAACAAGGTAAGTTTACTGACAATGGCAAATCATTTCCAAGCTCTTTCCAGTTTTGCTTTTAAATCAAAATGTTCTGAATTATTTTAAAAGTGTGCAGTTTAATGTCATTTTGTTTTTTTTTTTGTTCTTTTTGAGGTCTGCTGCTCTTGAAAGTAGCTAGTGCACACGGTTCTAAAAACTGTCTTCTTGCCTCAGGTGCTGCACTCTGATAAAACAGTGCAGGAGCGGGGTCTGGTAGTTGTGGATCCAAAGGCAAAGGATATCATACTGGAGCACAGAAGTTACTGTTCCAAGAAGATGAAGGAAAGACACTTCTCAGGAGATGTTCTGGGATATGTTACTCCTGTAAGTTAATAAAACAAAATTGGTGCTTTGAATAAATATGCAGTAGACAGTACTAATATGAAGTCTTGCATCCCTGCTATAAAGCTATGTTTATAGTAGTAGGAGCTTCTGGTCTACAGTCACGTAGTCGGAGGATTATTCAAGTGCTGGCTTGGGATTCAGGTGGTCTCAAATCTGTGTTTTCCCACCTACCTCTTGAAGGGTATCTAGGTCATTCTGGTTTTGTCTCTGGTAAAACAGAAGTATTCATGTGTTCTTTATGATCAAGCCAGGTGAAGTTGCAGTAGAGTAATATTAGATCAATAATATTAAGTGTCCCCGTACTATGCAGTTACCAACTTGAACTTTCTAAATAAACAGTAAAAATTTTATACTGCTGTCAAACTGATCTCTTTTGCTATCCAGTTGCTATTATTCAAAGCATTCTCTCTTGAATAATAAATGTTGCTTCCTTTTGTTTAGAGAATGTTTTTTACTTGATTCATTCTTGCACTGCTCAAAAGAGAAATAGGTACCCCGTATACCTTTACCTTTCTCAATTTCTGTTGGACATAAATGCAGAGCCTGTAAATTCAAATGTCTGTTGGAATCTACATACAAATTTCTCTAGTTCAGGTGAATTTGTACAAACTGAAGATTGACATATAGCTGTCAGTTTTTAAAGATCTTTGTTATTTAAACAAAACACGTATTATAAGGGTTTCTCAAACTAACGAATGGGGATCTAGCAAATGATTGTTTGTGCTAGAGTTCTTATTGGTCAAAAAGTGGATTGTATATCTGGCTTGTGAGCCTCTCACTTTTTTTTCTTCTTTCTTTTGCAAGTGGAACAGCCATGGCTATGATATTTCCAAAATATTTGGAAACAAGTTTACACTAATCTCACCAGTCTGGTTACAAGTGAGAAGAAAAGGGAAGGAGAGGTTCCAGTTCACTGGGCTCCACGATGCTGATAAAGGTTTTCTTTTCTTTTCTTTGAATATGCATTACAAATACGATTGCTGTTCTTGTTGTGGACTGATGTGTAGTTCAGTAATATATGTATGTGGATTATTCTCACTCTGCCTCATGGTGAATTATTTTAATCCATTAAATTTTTGGAAAGTTTCTTTGAGAATGAGCTCTTTTCTGTGCTCACTTGCTTCCACCAATGCTCATGGTTTCTGTCCAAACAATAAGAAAGATTAGTTCTTCCAGCAGACTATGTACAAAGCCCCTTTCGAAAACGGAAGAAATAAAGAATCTGCACAGACAGAAGTAGTCCTTGGTGTTTGCACTGTGCAGTTATTTACTTGTTCATCTGCCCCCTCCTCACTACAGACAAAAAAACTTTGGGTGAGTTTGTTTTGTGAGTGAAAGATAAATTTACTCTGAAGATAACTTCCCTTCACAGCAGGTTCCATGTTTTAGTTAGTATGCTTTTAAATAATAACTAAGTAGTTTGTTTTTGAACTTGGTTGAAAGATAATGTCTGTGGAATCTCTTAAAGAGTTAAAGTTCTTATTATGTTAGTGCCTACTAACAAATTCATTCTAGTGCAAACACTGCCAAGAGCAAGTGATCATGAGTCTTGAAAGTAGCATCTTAAATTAAAAAACAAACAAAACCTAACCAAACAAAATGCATTCCTCCCAAGTGGTGATTGGTGCCTATGGAAGTGTTGTTTGCACTAGGCAGTGAGTTATTTTCCGTGCAGAATTGCAAGCAGCAAGGAGGATGGTTTGGGGAGAGACTCCTGTAAGATTGTAGTAAATACTAGTTGTGCTATGGTGGAGGTGAATAGCTTTACTTTCTGTATATCAAAGTCTGTTTCCCCTGCATTGCTTATGAAGTAATAGCCTGTGGCAGGAAGACAGATACAGTGAAACTGTGCTACATTATGTGAAGAGTGCTTCAAAATACATGGTCATTGTCAACATATCCGTATTTTAAAAGCTGTTCTCTTACTTGATACTGTTTGACAGGCTGGATGAAAGATGTCAGAAAAAACTCCAAAAACATCAAAATAGGTGAGCCTGGTTTTTGTGTTTACTTTTCATCTTCTTTGACTCCTAGCAGACCAAGGGGAAGCTTTGTTCCAGGTATATACAGAAGAGAGTTCACCTGAGCATAGCCGTAAGACAGAAGATGTCTGAAAAGTAAAGTAAAAGCAGTTAGCTATGAATAGTTAACTAATCAAAGTGTTAATCCTGTTGGTGCCCTAATATTTTGCTGTAGCTTCTTGTCTCTAGACAAACCCATAGCCACTGGGCCCTTTCTGGAGAGGTACTCTACACATAACGTGATATGCTTACCTGGGGAATAGTCCTCCAGCTTATTGCTCCAGCTTTAAAGAAAAGGAGAGAAAAAAATCCAAATTTGAGGCAATCAGACTTTCCTGCACCCTTTTCTTCTCTCGAAGCTGAAACCTCAGGGGAAATGTATTACACTGCTACAGTGATAATGGGATGCTGAACTCTTTACATTTGTCTATAGCAAGAATATTGTAGGGTGCTGAAGCCGGTGAAATTCTTGCTTCAGAAGGTAGTATGAAACTTGGAACAGATTAGAAAAATTGAATGCTCTGTCAGATATTCTAAATTACTTCAGCTGCCAGATGATAACACCTTTGAAGCCTCTCTAGACTTTTCAGAAATACTCTTAGGTCCTTGCTAGCTAGAAAGGGCTTAGACACAGTTTTGTATGAGTCGTTGGCATTTCCAGGGTGCATGTCAGCACGCCTGTCAACTGTTCCAACAGCAATTTTCTTGACTCTTGCCTTACTACATTTTTAGTGCTTTAAATGTGTTGGGGGGGGGGGAGGACACTCAAATGCTCATTACTTCCAAAATAAAAATTTGTCGTAGGTTATTGAGAGCAGCAAAAGAGTTAAATAATATAGGGCTATGTACATGAGAGCAAATTAGAATTCGATGCAAACTCTTCTCTCTCGCTGTTCTTGTGGTAGAAGAGAGGCACAATTTACGGAAGGGTTGCTGTTTCTCAATGATGTTCTTTAAAGTTTCTACTTGGGGCCCTAAGTGATAGTTCAGTTGTCAATTGAATAGACCTTTTCTTAAAACTTTCATCAATTATTCAGTAACGCTTAACCAACCATAAAACAAAGAAGATTGTTCTGCACTATCAATTTCAGTGCTGATAAAATGCAATGATCTTAGCTATGAAGTATGTTGATTGCTGGCTCCTGTTGGTATCTGCTATAAAATTACACTTCTCCATTTCTGCAGAAATATTTCAGTATATGTAATACATCTTTAGTTTTTCACTACCGATGGACTTCTTTGCTTGATAGTGCCTAGAATTTTGTTTGATGGCTGGACTTACCAAGACTTTGAGAGTGTTTTTGGCAGTGAAGATGAGATAGAGGAACTTTCCAAGAACATGGTTCTGCTAGCCAAGGTAAAAAGACCTTTAACCAATGCTTATAAAACAGTGTAATTTCCGATTCCTTCTTTGAAGTGTATTTTCTTATTTCTAGTAATTTTGTATTGTATAAAATTCTATTTGAAAAAGTAACAGCAGGATTCTTAGTAGTATATTCTAGTATGTGTCCAACTCCTGTACATATGAAGTACAGCAATACTTAAGTACTGTTGACTAGAAGTCTAAAGTGAGACTAAAGAGGTCTTATCACCATAAACTTGTTAAACTATCATTGGCAGTTGCATACTTTTGCCTGCTATAAGTCATAATTGATGAAATCTGTTCGACAGCTGATGTGCTGAGCAAGATTGAGGCAGCAATGGATGCCTGATAAGCATCTCATGGAGGTCATCTAGTGAGCCGATTGATTTTATTAGTAGAAATTAATAAATAAATTTGTTATTCATGGACTGAATTGGTTATTGCATTTTACTGAGAGGCTGAAAAAGGGTCATGGGTGCAATGAGTGCTTGCTGTTTGTGTTACAGGAGTAGGCTCAGACTCAGTGTGCTAAACCTAATGAGTTATTTGGAATAGCAAGAATAACTTGCTGGGTGTCTGTTACTGTACAGTTTTGTTTAAATCTGATAAAACAGCCTCCCCAGTCTCTTAACACTTCAAGGAAAGAAAAGAAGGTTTTCTTTAAGAACTGCATGCTGTTTGCTAAGGTTTTTTTTCTGGGCAGTCCTTCAGCCTAATGCTTTAGAGCTATGCTTGCGCAGGACTAGACAGGCTGCGCCCAATACATTCAGTTTAGTGGTTGTTTGATGATAGCCTGCCTAATTGCTGTCAGAATAAGAATCTTCACATTTGTTACAGGTTGTAAAGAAATCTTAACATGCTCTAGTGGAAGATGGATGTAGAGGTGAACTGAATACTTGTTTAAAATTTGTGACTGCTATGTCAATTCTAGGTCTTCCGTAGCAGTTGGCCTCTTAAGGAAGGGATACTCAAGTCCAACAGTATCCTTGATCATGCTAAACAAAGTTTCACAAGTTAAATTCTGGAATTATGGACATATTTATTATTCTAAATTAATTTGGAATTATGCATATGCCAAGTTAATATTTATATCTTGATATTCAATAACTCGTGACTTTTTTTCCCCAATATACACGTAAAGGGTTTCAAATGATTTGCTTAGCAAGTGACTTATGGAAAATGGACTCCACAATCAGTAAGATTGTAAAGTAGGTATGTTTATTCAGCTCTGGGCAGCACGTGGGGTAGTCCCACCAAAGTTGTGCACATGTGATGCATCAACTTGCCATGGTTTTATGCAGTAAAGAGTTATATATGCATGACGTTTCAAAATGCGCCTATACGTATGCATAACCTGTTCCTCCTTCGTATTAAAATTAGTTCATGAAGTCATTTCCATAAGCTCCTCCCATCCGTGCTTGTGCAGTGTCTCCTGGTGGTGGTTGCCAGGGGTCGTGGGGATGAAGGTTGGTGACTCTTCCTCGTCACCGCTAGTTGACCTCCTGTCTCTGCGCAGACTCAGTTGCTTCTTGGCTCTTGTCTATCCACAGGACCAGTTTCTGCCAGTTAAGATAGGCTCACACTCTTATCAAGAGACTAACCTTGGTAAGGGGCCCAAGGCTTCTTGCTTTAATTTGCACTATAGTTAGCCAAGACACTAAGTAACATCCACTAGTTTAATACTGTCAGTGCTCTATCTCTACTTCATAAGATTCTCCTATTGTATTATCTCTGATGAAAGTGTAAGCATAGTGATGAACTGTATATTGTTGTCAATTCCTTTTTTTTTTTTTTTTTTTTTAGAATGAAAACTTTGATGGTTTTGTAGTTGAAGTTTGGAGTCAGCTGGGAAATCAAAAGCAAAAGTAAGTACAAGTCTCTAGGATGCAATTCCCAAAAATCACCTATTGTAAAACATCTGTTTAAAGTTTAATTTGTCCATGTTGATTTGAATTTGTCATATTCTGTAAATAAATACGCTTTACACTAGGACAACTGAGATTGTTCCACTTGACGTAGAATTAAGGAGAAGAGTTAACTCTATTCTACAAGAGCTCAGAGGTAACATATTAATCTTCACAGTGGACCTATCAGACCATGTTAGCTTTTTATATTTCAGTTTTGCAAGATATTACTATTGTACAAGAGTGAAGAGGGTACCTCAGCACTTAGATGCTGGCACTGGCCTTTATTATATCACTGATTGATATGGGTTACTGGGTAGTTCTTGGAAGTGTGGTTACTTTCAAGAGCACCAGCTTTGAGTTAATTAGGAAATCTTCCAAAACTTTATATGGAGATCTTCTTGGTGTGCTGAAAGTAGAATCAAAATCCCCAACCTGAAGAAAACCTAGGGAGAAACTTACTTTCAGTTTTTGCAAGCACAACATTATTTTCTTTAAACTTTGGAGTAGCTGATCTATCTTTTAGTAATTCTGCTGTGAAGTTTCACAGAAACTGAATTTATGGTATGTGCTGAAACTAAAGGGCTTATCTATATTAAGTTGTTTCCTGACATGTTGTAATCTATTTTCCTTGAGCAAAAGCCCTTTGGCTGTCTTAACATCTTGGACAGAGTAAAGGTAAGGCAAGCTCCAAACTGCTTCTTCAGGAGGAAAAGGCAGAATGTGGGATGAAATGAATCATTCAATACAGCAATCTGAAAATTTTGCCTTGGGAAATTCAGACATCCATTCCTTAAAACACAGTATTCCTAATAGCTCTCTGGTGCTTAAAAGGTCTGGGAGGAAGAAATGGCCTAAAAGAAAGTGCCACAATGAAGTCTGCATTCTGTGGAAGACTTAACATTTCAAAAAGGTTTCTCCAGGATATTCTGTTTAGGATAATGGCTGGTAGTATGTGATAGGTATAGGATAGCTTATAGTTAAGAATATTGGCTGATGGTATGTAATAGTTATTTCTGGAATGGAGTGTGCTATTAAGGGGCTCCTACTGTTCCTTTGTTCCTAAGTATTGATTTTATAGGAATATGAAACTGCTGAATCTTTGTAGCCCTGCCAAGGGCTCTGTCATTTACACTGGAATGAATAAACCTTAAACTAGATGCTTGTGCTCACAACTGGGTAATTTGCCAGGTTGTTGCTGATGGATCCAGAGCTCAGTACAGAGATCACCTATTGCAATCTCCTAATAAGCCGGTCAATAAAGTGATTTAAGCAAATAGTAACTGCAAGCCAAACGTTGGGTGTAGTGGTCAGTTTATCTAGTGTTATTCAGTAAAACTGATGCTTTTCTTGTAAATTAACTTAGATGAATGTAAGTCAGAATATATTGCTGTAATTTTAAGGCTCCCTGAAAACCAATGTAAGCATACAAACAACAGAATCGTGTACTGCAAATGGTGAACAAGTATCAAACATACATATTTATTAGTTCCAGATTGAGTTTAATTCTTGCATGGTTAAAATGTTTTTTGTTTGCTTGTCCCATCTTGCATGGTAAGAACTGACTGTCGTAGATGAGTGCAGTTACTGCAGTCTTTGGTACCAGAATGCTATCTGGGCAAAGTTTAGAAGCATCACTTACATATTCAGTGTTTTTCAGTTATTGTTAAACAGGAATGTGAAGTATTTCCCATACCTTAGAGAAGAAGAGGGTGATTCTCATGAAGCAGACTGGTAACTGTCTCCATTGCTCTGAGCCCATAATGCTTGATTATATGTGGCCACCTGTGAGCAAGATTTCAGGATTATCCTAACCAAAAGTCTGAAAGCATAAGTTTGGCAGAAAAACCTGAGTAGAAACAAAAGTTATGAGCTGCATATTTTATTCTTCAACACCATTTTTGATTTAACAAGTGTAAACCCACCTGTGTTTTCTTTCATTTTATTGCCACCGCCTTAGAAATGGTTGGGGTGCTTAAGATGCAAAATGCTTTGCCTACTCAAAGAAAAATATTCTGAAAAAGAATAGTCTAGGCAGCATGCTGAAGTGAAGCTACCCTAATGTGTGAAGTAGCAGTTATTTTTCCTCCTACGAGGAGCGGCTGAGGGAGCTGGGCTTGTTCAGCCTGGAGAAGAGGAGGCTCAGGGGCGACCTTATCGCTCTCTACAGATACCTTAAAGGAGGCTGTAGAGAGGTGGGGGTTGGCCTGTTCTCCCACGTGCCTGGTGACAGGACAAGGGGGAACGGGCTAAAGTTGCGCCAGGGGAGTTTTAGGTTAGATGTTAGGAAGAGCTTCTTTACTGAAAGGGTTGTGAGGCATTGGAACAGGCTGCCCAGGGAGGTGGTGGAGTCACCATCCCTGGAAGTCTTCAAAAGACGTTTAGATGTAGAGCTTCATGATATGGTTTAGTGGGGACTGTTAGTGTTAGGTTAGAGGTTGGACTCGATGATCTTGAGGTCTCTTCCAACCTAGAAATTCTGTGATTCTGTGATTTTGTGAAAGTAGGAGAAGCACTTCATTAAAATTTTGTCTCATGATACTTGTAAGTGAAGGGACTCTTGTTTTTACAAAAACAGTCGGTTGCTCTGCTGCTTACTCGCTCTAGAACTGGATTGCTTGGTATCCCGTGTCACAGGGAAATTCCCTGTCAGTGATTTTTGGAGTGAACAGGTGCTTTGAACAGATGTTAAGGGCAGAATTAAGTGAACTTAGCATCTTGTCAAGCCTGATTTTTTATTTTTATTTTTTAAATGCATATTGAGTGCTTTTACTCTGAGATCTCTTAATTTCCCTTTGAATAGCAGAGCAGAACTAGTCCTGATAAAATAGGTAAGGCATCGACTGCCCCTTTGCTTCACTTGGTCCTGACAGTAAATTAGAGCAGCCCATGACCTCTTTAGTCCACAGAGTGGCAGTATTGTAACGTGATTCATACGTGATCCTTGTCTGATTGTATCTTCAAAGCAACAGCCACCACTAGTAAAGCATGTTCTTAACATTAGAAGATTTAGGGACAATTGGCAGGTAGGTGTCAACACAGAGATGACCCTTTATCCTTTGGAGATGCAAAGCCTTGATAGAACAGGAATTGTATATGTTCCATATGGAGCATGGGTATTAACTGTTAGGTACATTGTGTAGGATTTCCTCATTCAGATCCTTCAAGGTCAAACACCTGAAAACAGCTTAACCTATTCTTAGGTAAAGGAATAAAAGATCATAATGATGCTTCTAGGCACCGATAGTGTCTGCCTTCAAATTGCTTCCAGAGCTGTGTGAAAGTACAAGGAGACCTGCCTAACTAATACAATTTATTCCTACCACTTACTGTGAATGTGTGTTAGTTTAAAAATAATAATAATAAAAAATCACATGGTGCTTTTTCCCCTAAAATACACAGAATAGTCTTAAGCTTGCATAAGCAGTCAACAACAAGTTAGGGAGATTCAACACAGGTGCATAAAACTATTTGGGGTTAAGCTGCAGCTATCAACTTACCTTATAAAATGACAGAGGAAACTGGAACTCTGAAATTCTCCTTTCGGATTGGTGTTGGGATCTATGTTTTTAAAAAGTAATTTAAAGAGCATTATGCTTTTCATTTTTAAAAACCCGGAGTAAGTGGATGTTCTAGCTATTAAATGCATAAATCATAAAATGGCACTCAATTATTCTAGTGCGTCCTTTTATGTATCCACATTGAGGAGAAAGCCATGGAAATGGTTTCTGGTTTTAGTACCATTATGAAAAGACCCATGATGCCATTTTTTGGGCTGCCTTAGTGGTGCAGGGATACTTACAGCACAGGTTTCTTTATCAGACAGTGTCTAGAGAGTGAGATTTGCTTATGGAACTTTTGTTCTTGATCTACAGTTAGGAAGAACTTTTTCTTTGGCAGTGTTTCAGCTGTAACATCAGCATCCGCTCTCTAAAGACGATGTGCCGTGATACTTTTTGGCAGAGGTATTTGCTATTAAATATGAGTGTACCAGTATCTCTTGAGGCAGATGAGGCTGCAAAGGAATCTAGAAAAATGAACTTCCTGAAGGCCTTGTGACTATGAAGTTTTGTAAGTGTCTCTGCATAATTAGTAGTCCATAAGGTCTCTCACCAGCCTCTTCGAGAACCTGTAATCACTGCGAATTTTTAAGAAGAGGCAAACTGATCTACTTCCTTTTCAGCACTTTGCATCTTTCTAGAAAAAAAATCCTGATTTTTTTGTTTCTCATGGCATCATTGGCAAAAAAATGGAAATTTCTCTTGCAAGGAATGAGTAGTTGCCTAAAAAGAGCTTTCAGTTTCTAGTTTATCCTAGCTAGTATTCCAGAAGTGAAATGTTGCTAGGAAGTTATATTGCTGGCATCTAGCAAGACATGAAATTATGTAGTCTTAGATTCACTATGTGTCTTACGTTAACATCTTGTTAAGCAGAACCAACTTAATTCATTTTTTGTTTTCAAGAACAAAAACTTAATGTTGTAATCATTCTTATTTGGGGCTAGGATTGCTGTTTGTTCTTGCTCTGTAATGCTCAGAAAAGTGAAGCCTTAAATTATATTAGTCCTTCATGCTATTTTCTCTTATATAATCATTTAATTTTTTTTTTTTAAACTGAGTGTAAATTTTATATAAGAGAATTATGTGCCTGGATATAGCTGCCTGGCTTTATGCTAAATTACTGAAGCAGCCTGGTCTCTGGCTGCTCATGTAGGATGTGAGGGCCCTGGATGCCTGGAGGCTTGAACAGCAATCGTGTATGTGTATTTTGTATACCTTTGGATGTCTAAAATGGCATTAGATTCTCAGATTTAAATGCTGAAATACCACCTATTCCATCTGAATAACCTGGATTGCGCAGAATTGTGCGTGTGGACCTAAGTTGTAGGGGCCTAACACTGACCAGATCAGGTTGCAGTAAATGTACAGGTACGTTGGAGAGCCCTCTGTACGTACCTCCTTCTTTCCTGTGGTTTCTGAGAATAGAAGCTCCTAATTACTGATACCCAAATAAGTAAAGTAAAATTTGTGAGATAAAAGACTCCATCTAACTGCAAGGAAATGTTCTTTGCTCCTTTCTGTCTTGCTGACAATCACTGCACAGTGAAAAAGTACTCAGCTTTACATCTTTTATTCTAACACATAGGAAATTACTTTCTGAACAAAAGTCAAAATCAACTAAGGTATCCAGTGCAAACATTACCTTAATTCTAATATATTTTACTGCCTTTTACTGTTTAAGCCTGCTTCCTAATTATGCAATTGTCTTTTTTTATCTAAAACTTTATTGATTTTATTATTTTATCGACTTTATTATTTTATTGAAAAAAAAAGTCAGTTATTCATGCTGTGGTGATTAAGGTTAGAAAATTACACATGGCAAAAATACTGAGATAGCAGGAGAGCTTCTGCTTTCTCAGTGTATTTAGTTAACAAGCAGACAGGACAATGTCTCCTTTGCTAATCTCACGTATGGATTTATTATGTGGATTTTTTTTTTTTTTTGCTTCTTTTATTCCCCCCAACCTGGGTCATGTTATTAAAAAAAAAAAAAAAAGGCATGAATGTGCCCATCAAAATCTCATAGTGTACACAGGGTACACATCATTCTGCTCTGTCTGGCATCAGCTGACAGATGGCACTGCCATCACACAGAATCAGTCTGAAAAATATGATTTTTGATGCCACGTGCTGCAAATCTTGCAGAAGATGACCTTCAGACATCTTATGAATGCTGGTAGGAATATAGGAGCAAAAAGCTCTTCTGGCAGTTCTATTCTTCATGTTAGTCCCTGAAAAAATTAATCTATTAATCAAAGATTTGTCATAATTCACTCCAGTTTCCTGGTATTAACTAGGCAATGAAATGGCACAAAAGGGCAATTTCTTCTTGAAGCAGACAGCTTTATTCTGTCCAATTTTCTTGACAAGGCATAAATTTCAGGGAGCACTGACTTGCACAAGAAAGTGGCAGAAGTTGGAAAGTTGCAGGGTTCTGAAGGGTCAGGTAACTGAAGGGGAGGATCTAACAGTCTTAAGCATCTTCTGTGAGGCTTTTCAAATACAATGACAGCTTGTTTTTATGCATCGAAGTAAATTGTTAGAGGATGTCCCAAATACAATAGAGTAGCAGTGTTAGGAAAAAGTGAGTTCCAAAAAAACCCTTTCTCTCAAACTTTGGGTGAGGAAAATTTGGAGGTGTTCATACTTCATAGGGGACAAGATACTTCAAGATCATGAATGTTTAAAAACTGACCTTCCACATGATAGTGCTAATAGAAGTGCCTGACAGTGTAGGATTGAGGTGGACCTTAATGAGCTTAAGATGGTCTTAAAGCTGCCAATGTCTTAGTAACTACTCTAAAGTAAAATTTGACAATGCTGAAGTCTCCGGTAAATATTTAATGTAGCCTTTTCAGGAAGACTGATACTATTCCTAATTCCCTGCACTTTGTTATAATGTTTAAAATGTCAGTAGTTCCTTCAAAATTACTGGTGGTAATATGGGAAAATGTTGTGTTAGAACATTGGAAAACACTACTGGGAGCCAGAAAAGTTTTAATTTATAGCACATGATAACTGAGCATTCTGCTATTGCTGTTTCAGGCAGTAGGGTAGAGTGCACATTTGATTTACATAATTATCTCGTCTGATAGATAGAAGTGAGCCTAAATGAGGTCTGACCGTTAATCCAGTGTGATTTGCTAATAAAGGTCTTGGAGCCAAGAGACCTGGCTTGACAGGTTAATGGGTAGATGTTAATCTAGGTTTCTTGTTTAAGAATCTGTCCTACTATACCTTTTCTTTCTGACCTACTCCTAGTTGAAGTTAACTTTCTTTGTTTAAAACAATATTGCTTGGATTTGTTGGAGGAAAGATGGGAGGTGGAAGCTGTTTTGAAGGAATTTGCTTTTAGTTAGTCCTGTCTGCTTGCTCAAAAATAAAGAGAAATCCCAAACATGCCTCTGGCCCTGTATCAGGCCTCAAATCTCTGCCCTTCGTTTACAATTGCAGAGTTGCTGTATGCCAGGCTTGCTTATGCTGCATGCCTTTCCAGTTCAAAAGTGTGACTACTTCTGTGCACTCTTTTTGTGAGTGCATCACTGCTTTTGTGAGTGTGTGTGTGTGTGTGCATGTGTGTGTATATATATATATATATTTTTTTAACCTCTGCTGACCTGCTGAACCACGAGCATCTAACTTTGCAGAGGAAGGGAGGAACCTTGGATTTAACATTGACTTGACTTTTTTTTCTTCTGCATCTGGTTCAAAATAATTCCAGCTGCCTTTCTTATGCTGCATCAGTACACCAAAGTGTTAGGAGCTGGGGCAGATATGTGAAACTGCAGCAGGAGTTGTGGTGTCAGCCTTGCTTCTAAATCAAAAAAAAAAAAGTGTTACCTTGATGTTGCGCCTATGTTATATTTTTGTCCTATTTTGCCCCTCTTTCTCTCCCTTTACCCTCTAAACAATTTAAAGTCAGAAGATGCTTTTTACAGTGCAGAGATCTCAGAGTTCCTACAGCTAACAAGGACCCAGGTAGAGAAGAGATCCTGCTGGTGAAGAGTGCAGAATAATCTCAGTGCTAGAGGAATTGATTCTTTGATCAAATTCATCTTAAAAGTAGCATCTTTGACATCTTATAAAGAGTATATTTGTACTACTTCGGCCATAATTAGCTAAAAGGTCACTTAGCCATGAGACAGAAACAGTATTAAAGAAGGCTTAGCTAGTTCTAATACTGATTATAGTTTTCGATAGGACTGTGTCATGTGGGAGCTGTGATGTGTATGTTGGAGTCGATAAATGTGTTATTGTTGTAATTTTGAATGCTTTCCGTGGAAAAGGATTCTTTGCCATAATTGATTTGTCTGAATAGTGACACTCTTAATGTGAAATGCAGTATGGTAAGGAATGGGAGGGGAAGCTGTTGCTTTCCCAGCATAAGAATGCTAGGAGTATGTGCTGCAGATGGGCTAAGAGCTGATACCTGTAATTTTGTGTCCCCCCTGGATGAGAAATACAGGTGATTGTCCTGGTTCATTGGCAAGAGGTGTTCAGCATAGCCAACTTGCAGACTGTAAGCACAAAATGTTGATGGTATTGGGAAAGTAATAAAAATTGCTTTTTTTGTTTTGTTTGGTTTTGCCAAGGATTTGAGAGTTTTTTGTAGCATTCCTCTGAAGTTTTCAGTGGGTATTGAACTGTTCCAGCAAAAATTAAAATAGTTGGTTACTTTATTTGAATAGAGTCCACATTGTGTAAGTCAAACATCGTTAATTACCATGATGGATAATTTTGCAGAAAATCAATGATTTTAGAAGAATACTCCTAGGATGATACTGCCTTGAAGGGATGTTGCAGTACCAGAATTGTTTTTGAATGTTCGGGTCTAATCTTGGTTGATAAGTGCAGCAAGCAACTTGTTTGCTTGTGTATATCCTGACTTTCCTGCTCCAGCTCTTCCAGCCTGCTGAAGTGGGCTGTGGAGTTGCTTTCTACTCAAGTTTAAGCATTTAAGCATATCTCTGAACAGATCTAGTATTTCCTGCTGATAGCTGCCTGCCTTTGTGGATCTACTCTGCTGATGGATAAATAGGGAAGTTGATATTGTTCTGAAGATGTAAATGATATAAAACACACAGAAGGGCCATGTTTGTGGTGTGAATTGAAGGTCACATTGGACTTCTCTTAAGGTGAAAATAATAACCATTAAACTTTCTCATTTCTGCAGTCTGCTGTTAACATACTCTTCAAGTTGAGAAGGCTAGAAACAGTTTTTGTGAAGAGACTTTTGGAATTTATTATTCTATTGAAATAAGGATGTGAAAATAGCTTTTGTGAGAAATCTTAAAATTACGCATATGGGAGATGATTCTTCCAGATATGACATTTTCAAGTCATTTTGTAGTTAAACAGTAATATATTGAGAAACAAAACAAAAACAAACAACAACAACAACAAAAATCACAGATATTTGAGGCCTCTTTCTAGAGACATGCCTTGAAGACTGCATGTCTTGCTGTGAAAGCATCTTTACAGATTCTCAGATCTCATGTGTGGTAGTACAGTAGCAACTCGATTCTATTCAACAGTTGCTTGTTCCAGAACAGTGTTTTTATTGATTAATCCTTTTTACTGAATATGACTTCAAGGGGTAACCTGCTCTGGTAAGATGCACTGATTTTATGTGCTAACAATGCATCATTAGGTTACAACAAAATGTATTAGCTGTAAGGAGGTCACAGGATACAATAAAACTATCTCCAGCAGTTCAGCGTTCCTAGTCCTGTAAGAGAGTAAACTCTTTTTAGTCTGCCTTTAATCTTCTGCTATGGTCATTCACTAGAAAACATGTTTGGATCTCTTGCCAGCTGCATCTTTTCAATTATTTCTGCTGTTATCTGTTAACTTGCTCTTGTCAATCAGTAGCACCAGTTTTCTGTCTGTCCCCCTAACACTATGTTTACATTTCAGGGAGCTGATTCACTTGCTCGTTCACCTTTCTGAAGCTCTCCATGAAGCAGAACTAAAACTCATACTGGTCATCCCTCCTGCAGTTGCAGCAGGGTGAGTATTCCTATTTAAATAGCAGGTTCCAGATGAGAAATGCTTGCCTGTTACACAGTAAAATCAAAGCTTTGTTTGTAGCTATGCTGCTTAAATGAAAAAAATAGTTTGAGGTAGTCATGTCTTCATGCATGTTGCACTGTGGAGTCTTAGTAATTACATGGGATTGCGTATAACTTAGAACTTTTGATACGAAAATAACTTGTGAAAGGACCTCCTATTGTGGTGTTAACCCATAATGTCTGGTAAGAACTTCCAGGAGAAGAGCAAAGCAATTGTGGAGCTTAATGACTTGTTGCCAAGGAGTGAAAAGGATATCATAAAAGTAGCATATAAAAAGCTTTCTGAGCCTCTGGGCACAATTTCAGCAATGATAGATTATGCTTGTTCTTGAAGCAAGACAGGTAGAGCTACAGGAAGGAATTATATCTGTATGTTGTCAAGTCAATCTGTATGTGCGGTGTTTTTTCTAAAATTATTTGTTTTGACTTGGTAATTCATATGTACCAAAAATGCATTTAGTAAGAGGATACTATTTAGAATTGTTAATTATTCTGCTTATTTGTGCAGTGATTTGAATCTGATATATATGCCAGTTGATAAGCTGCTTCTGGTTCAATAACAGTAAGGAATTCTTATCTTTCCATATTTATAGCAGATATTTACTTCCTAAGTTATATTTGCTGGGGGACAAAGAAATCTACCACCAACAAAAAATGGAAAGTGAGAATGTAGTTTCAGTATATGTGAAAGGAATTTGGATCTTTTTTTATAGTTTTACATTTTTAATAAAAGATTCTACATTGTCTTCGAGACATATGATAAAACAGTGATTCTTCCATTCTGTATATCTCTAGTACTATTGTACTACTTTTTCTGAAGGCCAATGGATCTGCAGTATTTCTATATTTCAGGAGATTGATCATGTGAAACACTGAAGGATGAGACTATCAGTGATTATACCCACATAAGAGTGAGGAGATAGAACTGAAGCCATTTGGGTGGAGGGTGATTCAGAAGATTAGCAGAGTAATAGAACTGTAGTGCTGTCATTTCAAATTGAAGTCTGGGCAATGCTAATGCTATAAAGCTTTAATAGCAGGAGTTTTGCCAATATCCATCTCCCAGCAGAACTATCTGGTAACATTTGGTCACCTTTGAGTACCCTTTCAGGTGAAAAGCTGCCTGGCATCTTTGCATTGTGAGCATAGCTATCTGTTGTCCTATTGTGTACAAGCATTCATGATACACAATAGTGTTACAAGGATATACTGCAAGGAATACATCATCTCTTACAGAGAGCTGTGCTAACAGGCGTTATCTGATCCCATAAACTGTCAGATTCTAAATCTTTGTACTCCTATCTCCCTTTCCTTGCCCCTCAAAGTCAATGAGTGCCCCTGTTACACTGTAGATAGGTCAAATGTTGAAGTTAAGCATATGGCATGGCCTCTTACTCTGGGTAAGGTACTCCAAGTAACTATAATTGTTTAAGATAGGCTCTTTACTTGTTTAAGGTGAGGACTTCTGTCATGCGGGACAGCAGTGACAAAGCATGACCTGTCGTATAGGATTATGTGTGTGGAACCGTCCTCATAAAATAACTCTGTGTGTTCCAAAGGGTTGTACTAACTGCAGAAAAGGTGACTGGTAGGACACGTACTGATCCTATATCACTCTTGTTCCTTATCTCTGAATATTACCTAGTGGAATAGCACCTCCTTGTAACTGTGCAAATGTCTTTGGCTTCCTAGGCGTTGACTTCCTGATAATGATAACTGGGGAAGATTTAGAATATTAGCATGGTGAGCAATGAAAGTTTGTTTGTTTGTTTTCTTCCCAAATTTCCTATTTTCTTCAGGCTGTTCAGCAGCTTTGCATCTGCACATGAAAATTCAGAAACACGTGTCAATCTTAAATGGAAAGCCATTATTAGGTATTTTTTAGGTGAAACTTGTCAGCAAGAGAGAAAATTACAACATCCTCTTTCTTTGTTTTACTGGCTTACAGTCACTAATGCTTTATGGCAGTTCAACAGCACAATTTCAGGATGGTGTTGAATAAGCTTCTACATTTCTTGTAGGCTGTTGCAGTCTTTCTGAATATGTTCATTTTCAAGGTGCGAAAAAGGCTGAGAAAATGGAATGCCCAAGCAAGCTTGTAAATGGCTTGTATCTTCTGCAACTGGCCTTTTCTCTGCAATGGTCTAAAGAGGTTTTCACTGAGTTCTGTGGGGAGGTCCCATAGCATGAGGGAGAAACAAAGCATTTGCCTATAAGGATCTGTGCAGAGCTTAAATGCTGCCTGCTAAGAAGATTCAGACAACGTGTAGGTGACTAAAAAGCTGTTTATGTGTTGAGAGCAGTTGGCATCTCCACTCTGTTGTCACCTCAACTGTACGTTAGTGATGTAACCCTGTCCAAATTGAGACCTGAACGTAGCATACATACTTTCTGCCTACTTAGGACAGTAAGTCCAGAATAATACCCACCTGTAATTTTGTTCTTCAATAGCTGGATGAAATTTGGTTGCAGATTATTTTCTGTAAAAGTATCTGAGGATTTTTCTTTATTATTTTTCTCTATTGTGTAGTGCGAATGTTTTATACCATTAAAATGAGGTAGTCAATTTAATGCAAAATCCCTTTGCCTCCATGTGTGGCTGGCAATTTTTGCTGGTGTTTGTTTTTCTTCTAGACTTAGTGTGGCTTGTTCCTTATTCCTCCCCGTACTCTGTGTTTTCCATGGTCTCCCTATATCAGCATACACAGTCTGTAAACCTGAGGCAGTTTGGTAGACCATTGCACTCCAACTCTCGTGAAGAGTTAAATCCAATTCAGGCGAAGATGAGTCCTGAGACCATACTCTTGTTAGGTCAGTTGAGTATTTACAGGACTGTAGTCCTACACATGGTGCCTCTCCTCTTCATTGGTGCATCATGTAAACCTGGAACCTCTTGTAAGCATCACAGCACAATGAGAGGAAGCTCAAGCTGTGGGGAGGTGGCAGAAATTGCAGCATTTACAGAAGATGCTGAGGGATATCAAAAACAAGGGAGCTTCTGATCAGAACTTCCTCATCAGGGTGAGGCATCACATGTGTTGCAAGTAATCAGAGCTACTGGGCAGATGTTATTCATTACTACCACAGAAATTTTAAATAGAATTGCTAGCATGGCTGAAAGTAAACCAAAGTGTTATCTCTTGTATTAAATCTTTGCATCACACAGGAATGACTGCAGAACTTAGAAATATAGACATGGAAGCTAAATCCTGGAAAATTGATCCTTCCTCATGAGATAACCTTTGCAATGTTGGCAGGCCACTGCTACTCAGTCTGTTCATTTTTTTGCAGGTTTCTTTAGAAAATTGTGGTGTGGTACAACTTTGCATCACATGGGTGTTCAGTGGTGATAACAGAATACTTTGAGATTCTCTTGCTTCAGTTGAGTCAAAAATGAGAAATAACTAGGTCTTATGTCTGTCATTTATTCTAATCTTTCATGCTGCTGTCTTTTGATCTACATTTCATCCCAACTGAAGTTCCTTTTTTAAAGCAATTTTCTGTTGCTACTAATTGTAGTCTGTTACAGATAAAGCAAAGGAGAACACTTGAATCATTTTTCTGAAATGCTTTATCAATCACTACATCACACAAATGCTTTTAAAATGCTAATACATGCAGCGTTAAAACTTAAGTAATTGCTGTGAACAATGGTTACAATAAGGTGCATCCACTCCTGGTGTTAGGAAGCAAGTGGAGAACAGCACAGACCTTAAGATTGTTGTTTATTGTTATACTCCTGCTACTGGATTCAGTCTTGTGCCCAGAAGGACAGAAGTCTGTTCTATTTAGATGCAGTCACGTATGTCTACAGTCTAATGTTTTAAATCCATAAAAAGGACTTGAAGCTGGTGTAAGCTCCCTGCGTTCACATTTTGTCTTGGTCAGAGTTTGCCTTGTTACAGTAACTGTGAGCACTAGTTAGAAGTGTAACACCACACCCAGGTTTGGACCTTGCATTGCCCTTGCCCCTCCTGCTGCTGTCCTGAATACTGACCTGATAGGGTGTTCACTGTTGCAACAACTTTGTGATGTGAGATTTAGAGCTGCCCTCTTACAGGTGGAGCTGGGAATAGCTGTCTGTCAGAGGTACATTTTTTGACATGAAAAAACATATATATTTTACATGCCTGCCCTTAAATGGCCTTGATCTATAAAGGAGTAGTGAAGTAGTCTCCTTTTGTTGCCCTGGGAAATAAAACCCATAGTTCATATGAAAGAATTGAAAAGTCTCATTCCTCTAAAACAATTTGTTTCTTTATGCATTCCAAAGGTTTCTGGGATTTGATCATAAACCTTGATTGCTCAGGAGAATAATTAGTCACATTCTTTTAGATTAATACTGTTATATAAACCTTTGGCTTGCATTTATGTCTTCCAAATGCGTTAACTACAAGAAACACTTCAACTTATTGGGTAAACAGGTAGTTGAAAGTGCAGCTATCAGTTATGGAAACATCCTAAAATGTACACAATCCATGGATGCTTTAAAGCTTAGAAATCTGTTGGACCTAATGATATCTGCAAACAGAATCCTGATTTTTTTTTTTCCTTGCTTTGCTTTTTGGATTGTAGCTCTACTTGAAAATCTTGATTTATAGGATAACAAGGCTTCTACTGAAAGCTACATTCCATTGTGTATTAAATCCTGTGTCAGCTTCTTTGTGTCTTGAAACTCACTTTGGGTTTTAATACTTCCACACGGTTGAAGTGTGTGTCCTTTAATGCATCTTATATCCTTTATTTGTTGGAGTCACTGTAGACTGTTAATCAAGAAGACAGCAAAAGGCATGGAAATAAGTATCATCAAGAATCAAATAATATTTTAGAGTTCAACAGCTGGCAAAGGACTGATAAAGGAGACATGGAATACCCTACCCAGCTGGGATCCTAGCAGCTGAAACATCGTTTCTTTTGTGTTCTACCCTGATTAAAATTTAAAGAGAGCATAGTTAAATGTAAGCAGTTTATTTAAGAATTTGTAATTTATACTTCTTTGATATGCATTAAGATCAAAGCAGTCTGGCAGCAAACTGTCTGAGAAGAGACACTTTTAAGAGCTAAAAATACTGGTTTGCTTCAGGAAAAACAGTCTGGAAAATGCATTGCTGTACATGAGATCATTTGTATAATGCAGGGAGGAAATGCTGGGTCATCTGTTTAACTTTTCAGATGTAGCTTTTGCAAACAACTTAAACTAAGTGATCCACTAGCTGAAGGTTGCTTTCATAACCGAAGGATCCTGTAAGGCCTCTGGCTCTTGGTTTGCTTTTGAAATGTTCTGGGCTAAAGGAAAGCCTCACCTGGGGAGGCTGGGTAGAAGCAGACCTTGAATATAATTCTAGCATTTTTAATGCGTCTGTTTATGACGTTGTCTGGAGACAGATGCACTGACCTAATGAAAAGGTGGGAATGTATGGGGAGGCAGAAATCTTGCTAGCAAGCTTTGCTGTCCCAGAGAATGCATGTGGAGCTACCTTGCTGGCAAACATGAAATAAGCTAGTTAGCACTTCCATCCACCTGATGTCCAGGAGCTGTATGATTTTCCCACAGACATAAGTGACTGCAAGGGAGAAACAGTAGGAGACAAAGCTGTCATCTGAAGTGTGTACGTGTTATGCAGTGACTCTCCTTTGGGATGGGAGACTTGTGGTTGTGCGTGTCTGAGAAGAGGTGCTAGGGCTGTTGTGTTATGTAAATGGTTGCTAGTGCAGATGGTTTGCTGAAGGCTTCCAGCCTGTCTTTCAACAGATTGCCTCAAAATGTTAGACAGTGTTATTGCTTTTAGCATGCATGGATGCAGATGCATGTAGAAACTCTGTGAGTATCGGATCTAAAACAGCAGTGGGTGGCCAGGCATGTTCTGCTTGTTGGTCACCAAATAACTGGTGATGTTGGGTAGCTCTCTTTGTGCTGACTAAGCCTGTGCTTGGTAAAATTCTTGGCTTAAATATGTGGTTCTAAATGTGTTTTTATATATATATATATAAATGCATACATATATATATATATATATATATATATATATATACACACTATATATTGTTTTTCTAGTGAAGGAATCAATTCAGTGATTTTACTGCAGAAACTACAGTGGCAAAAGCTGGTTGTGGATGTTTTTATTACTTGTATCACAAGCCTCTTTTCAAATGGAGTAGCTGTGCTGGAGTAAACTACTTTTATGCTCTGTTCTGGTTTGGTAGTGGTACTAGTCTTTTCTGTTCACTTTTTTGCTTTGTGTTTGTTATGGTGTTGGTTTTTGTTGTTTTGTTTAAATTAGGAGTCAGCCTTTAAAAAGCGCATAGATATAGGTATCAACTTCTGTTAAATTTGCTGTTAAAAAGGCAAATGGAACTTGGTTGTACCTTAACTAGGTGCATTTCTGGCATTTATAGTTTATTACAGACATTCCACATGGCATAACAGTTGAGGATCAGGTTTGAAGGCACTAAGTCATTAAAAAAATGTTATTTAGGCTAAACACTGTGTTAAGTAACTCCATATTTACAGATGGGTTGTTAGCGATCGCTTTTCTCGGAATTTTATTTTCCCCTGAAGTAGAATCCTTTGTACAAAGTAGCAATAAAAAAATGGCATTGGTTGCATCACTGACTTCATAATATAACACTGCTTTTTACTTGCATATTGATGCTTAGGATATGTAACAAGCAACTTATGGCCTACGTGATTGATATCCTTTTTCAATACCTGTCTTTAGGTTATAGGGCAGTAGCTGCTCCAAGAATAGCAGATGATTCTTTCTCTCTTAAAGTTCTATGGAATTGTAAGTCAGAAGAAGTAAAATCATGATGTAAACACATGAAATCCCTTAAACGATAACATACCATTATGAGTGTTTCTTTCTCTTTGAAGAGAGTTTGCCGTTACAGGTAAAAAGCCTGTTAGAATAGTGATTGCTGCTTTTGTTTAGTTTTGGAGTTTGGTATGCACTTTAATCATGATTGATACATGGAATTCAATTTTAAAAATGGATTGATTCAGTTGTTAAGAAACTTCAAGTAACACAAGGCAGCTTTATGCTTCAGTAATTTTACAAAATGTAGCATGATAATGCTTGAAGTATATGAGACCCCAATCCTTGGTTTAAGTAATAGCATACAAAAAAGCCGTTGTTCTTACCTGTGTCGTAGTAAAATGCTTACTAGTACAGACCAGAGGTAATTGAGCAGCATGTCCTTACAGGACATGGTATTTGGGTTATTGGCAAGAATGTAGCACATTGTAAACAAGATATTGAGGCTATCGCTGCCCTTATGAAATTCTCAAAAATGCTACTACAGGTAAATTGCATGTGGTCTAGCGAGAATGAATTATCTCCTGGACAGTTTCTGATAGTGTCTGTCAAAGTAATATTTAAATTAAAACCAAGCGTGTTCGTCTATGATAATGGGTACAATTAACCTCACAGTTTCACGTGTCTCAGAAGAACTGAGAAGCTTTAGTGCATATAAGGTGTGTTTCCTCATCTCTTAAGCAAAGGATCTCGGTATGAATTTGACATTAAGTGCCCAGCTTTCTTAAAAGAGTCTGCTCTGCAGATGTGTGACTGTCAGGCTGTGATGACATTTCAGAGGGGACCCATGAGCAGATCTTGCATGCACTAAATAAGCTGAAGTCTGTTTAATGTTTTACTGAGTCAGATTTCTAGACATGGATCGTTCTTTTCTGGACTCTTCTAAATTTCCTATGTCTTCCTTAACATAGGGTTCCCCAAACACTAGATTTGAATAATATGTTGAAATTATTTCAAGGTGTGGTCCTTAGATTTTCCTGGCAGAAATGTGTCCGTGTGCTATAGAACAGAACACTTAGGACTGCACAGATCACTTGTGTAGCTTATGCCTTACAAACCTAGTACATCCTGGATATATTGGACCTGTTGTACATGCAGTATAAAATCAGTCTTTGCTGGTCTTGTGGCTACTTATCCAGGTTGCTGGACTTCTGTAAAATCTGGGCCAAAGAAGTGTTAGGGAAGTATATGTCATGTGAAAGTCACCTAAAACATTTTCCTAAGATGGTGTGGCTGGTAGATTTGGCTTAACTTTGTAGAATGTACAAGATTGTTTTAAAAAAAATATAAACAAACAACAACGCAGCAAAAACTTAATGGAATATGATCAGATCTTGAGGTTATTTCAGAAACAGAAATTGGAATTGAATTGGAAGAGGATCAGAATTTCAAAACGCTGGGTGTACACTGCTGTTTGTGGGGAAAGCAACATTTTTGATATTGAGATATGGTTGGCATTGAGCTTTCAGGGTGCCAAAAAGTAATTAATCTGCACTTCTCAGTGCTGGGAGGTCTCATGGCAGACTGTCTGGGGTAATATTTGTAGGAAGATTTGGAAAAATGGGAGTGCTTAGAGAAAAGTAAGAAAAACAGCTGAAAATAGGTAATGCCTCCTATGACAAAAATTTGAAGGACTGTGTTTCGTATATTAAAAAGAGCAAAAAGTGTCAGGAGACTTCAAGTATGTCAACAGGGGTTGTTTAAGTGACTGATAAATAGGTCTTTCTGTCAGCATGGAAGAAAAGGATTAAAAATGCTCTTAGTTTGATAAAGAAGTCTTAAGCTGAATACTAGAAAAAGAATAACATTGTATGGCAAAGTACTGTAGAAACACCTAGGAAAATTTTGGAATGTACTTTTTGAAGACTTCTTTGTCTTTTTAAGACTTCCTACTAAAGTTTCAGGTAAACCAGAAATCTAGATAGATTGTTTTTTGTTTGTTTGTTTTGGTTATGTTTGAAAAAGGGTCACAGAAAAGGAATGGAGGGAGCTGAAGACATGGAAGTCAGGTTTTGGCATTCTGTTCTTAGATTGAGACTTGTAGGCTTGCTGTTAGTCTCAGTGATTTAAAATACCAGACAAACATTTCCAAAATAATGTCTAAAGCACTGAAGAGGCTCATACTGTTAAATTTATAGCCTGATGTGAGTCTTCATGACTTGTCTAAAATTGACAAAACATGCCTTTGACAAAGCATTCTGTAGCAGATACTGTGGCTGTTTTCTCCCTGTTCTGAGCAGTTTGCCACATCTGTATGTGAAGCACAGAATCTCAGTGTTTTTCTGCTTCCCATCCATTCTCAGCTAAGTGCAATTCTGTCCCCACCATCATTTTTAACTGCTGCCTCTTACTGTGGTTGATCTCTTTTGACTGGAAGAAGTTGGAAATCAAAGTACTTTTTCAAGCAGTCTGAAGTCTTAAAATCTGATAACAGATTTGGATTACGCTGAGGCTATGTCGTCTTCACACTACGTTTTTAAAAGCAATTGGAAGCTGCTTGCAGAGGGTATTTTTGTTTTACATATGCATTATGATACCAGGGGCTTTGAAGAAAAAAAAAAAGGAAAGTATCTCAAGCCATTACTTTATTACTGTTTTTAGACTAGAAAGATTATAAAACCTTGATAGTACTTTAATGTGATTCAGCAATTTTCCTCTTTTCTGCCTTAAAGTGCTCTTTTTTTTTTTTTTTAAAGGCATCAAATAGAATGTCTTTTATGTTCAAATATTCTGTAGTATTTTTTTGGTAATCTTCATTATAGTTGTTACAGGAACAAGTCTGACATTCCTGAAAAAGGTCAAGAGGAATGTTCTGTACCAGTTCTGCTTCTTTTTTTTAATAGTGATAGAGGAGGGCAGGTGGGACTGGTTATAAATTCTTATATTTTTGACGTGGAAAGACTAGCTGTCTCTGGTAACTTTGGAGCAGCAGTCCTCATGCACTGAAAAATATGGTTTGTGATGGTGAGTTATTCATATATGGAATTAGCCTAAGCATCTTTTAGGACATTCTGGGTGATGGGCGTGGAAGGTAGCTAATACAGATTACCATCCTATTCAGTTTCATGCTGTTTAGGCATGATTATTCCAAGTTAAATAGTAATTAGGGCAAGTATTTCATCTTTTCCTAAAAACGCTTATTTCAAATTCTCCCAGAACTGTATGAGGATGGAAAGGTTACAGTTCACTGAACCTTCAGGAAGGAAGAAATTCTGTTTCCAGAAAAATAAGATGTTAAAAATGGTTCTTCTGATGGAGTGGGAAGTAAAGAAAGAACCTTTCTGGAGAAGCTGGAAGTTTTATCTAGCTTCTCTCGTGTTTATGTGGTGATGTTTATGCAGCAGAGTGTCTTCCTTTAGGGCACTAGTTGTCTGACTGTTCAGAATAAGTGAATGTTTGTTTTTCAGCTGTGGTAATCAGGTGTCACTTAGACGTCACTGCAAGTTTTATGGATTAAAATCCACCTTTATATAAGGGGGAGTCCTTGAATTGTTCTGTATTTATGGTGTAAGCAAGATGTGTAACAATGGATTTGGGGGAGGGAGAGCTACCTGCATCTTGAGATGATTTCTTTCCAAAATGTTGTTGCTCAATTTCAAATTATTGCTACCTTTGCTGTGCTGAACTTGGTACAGTCTCTGAAGAAAATGCTCAAAAAAATACAGGAAGAAAATGCTCAAACAGTACACGTGTTCCCAGAGCTTTAACTGAAGGCCAGACAATTGAATTGAAGAAAGTCACTTAAGCAGCCAGAATCAGAGGTGGCTGGAAACTAGGATTTCCAATTTATGCCAAAATATTCAGGTTCTTCGGCCTACTGGTCTATAATGCTGTTTTAGTACCTGTTTTAAAGAGCTTGCACAACACTTCTGTAATGTGCAACAATCTTGGTCATAGCTTCGTACTTGCAAGTGAAACATGTGCAGTTGAATCTGTAGTTAAGCATGCTTTTCATTTTCCACTTTTTTAGATTCTAGGCTTTGGAAAGAGCACATTAAAGCTGCTTCAGTCTTGGCAAATAATCCATATCAAATTGTTTGTCTTTATTGGCTTCATGAGATGCACAGCAGTAGTGCAGCTGCTTTCATTTGAAAGCCACAGGAACCTGAACTTCTCTTCTATCTTCAAATATTTGAACATAGTGTGTGCTCCTCATTCAAAATACAGCAAGCATCCCTAACTTTGGATGTTCATATTTGAATATGTAAGAGTAGAAGAACCTCTTTGTCTCTCTCTTTGTTAGTCAAAGCTTCTTTAAGTACACGGTGTCAGTATTTTCCACCTCTAAACTTCCACTTGTGTAAAATAAAGATTTTAGCCATTCAATTAATTCCTTATTGTCTGTTGACAATAAAATAAAAAACATCACCAAAAAAAAAAAAAAAGCACATTACAGAGGTACCTTAAAGAGCTTCAGCATTTTCTTTCCAAAGCTGCTATACCAAAATTACCAGAAGGTATTCAATCGTCATTACTGCTATTCAGAATTTTTCAGGTAGCAGTGGAAATCAGCATAGTTGTGCTACCCTGCATCTTTTGAAAGGTTGTCAGCAAGACGGAGAACTTGTTCCTTTCTTTTACTTTGTGCTACTTTTCTACTTTCCTACAAGTCTACGTGCATGCTGTGCTGGAAAATGGAAAGGGTATGTGATAGAAAATGGTCTGTTGCCCTTGTAGTTGCCCAGCTCAGTGGATGTCCCAATGAACCAGTGTTTTGCCTGTGTGATAAAGGAAATAGGTATTTTAGTCTCTTAAAAGTTGATTACGGATGGGCACTTCTAATTATTGAAAGAATTTGGTTTTCACCAAAAGTATCGTCTTTAAAAGTTGCTGAAGATTCAGGTAGTTGCCTTGCCATGACTTTGTGTATACTGAGAGATGTGTTGGTGGGTTCACTATTCCAGTACACACACTTTTTTCCTTACAAGCATTGCTAGCAAGTAGTAAGTCTGATGTAGCATAAAATTACCCCATTGTTTATCATATGATAATCTATGGTAAACAAATGCAGTTCAGTTATGAACAGCTTCTAAGATATCTTTGTTCTGGAGTGAAATAAGAACAGACGCTTAGTTTTAACACCATTCACAGGCAGGACTGTGGGTCAGAATGTAAATTCTTGAAATTTTGATAAGTAAACAGATCAGGGATCAAAACAGCAGAAAACCCCTTTCTAGATTGGGGTGGAGTTTTAAATAAACCAGTTATTTCAAATAACAGCATGTTAGAAAAGCAATATTGTTGAGTAGAGTTTATTAAGTAGGATTCTGGTGTTTTTACCAATACCTATAGTTAATGTTGTGAAAGGTTAAAGTGTTTGTGGCACACCTGGCTGTAGTGATCTAACTTTGTTGTAATCAATAAGGCTCTTGAGCTTTTATAATCTTTCTACATGTTATGTTTTTTACTTTTCCTTCCAGTTTGATGCGAAGTCACATAAAAGCAGGTGATTCTAAAAATGGTCACTGTATAGTTAGCCAGCATATACACCAAGTATGTTCTCCCAGACCTGTTGTATGTTAATAAAGGAAATTGATGCTTGAAGACAGTCTCTTTGGGCAAGTAATAAACACAAAACAGGACATGGGAAGCAAAATTTGAGAGCTCTTTATAACTATGCAGTTTCCTATTTGTTGTGCCTGGTAGGTAATAACACACTGCCCTTCATCTTTCCTGTAGTCGTTAATCTTCCTGTGAGTATCCTAAGAAGTGACACTGTCAGAAATATGGAGGGTACATTTATGAACCAAGACTTTGAAATTAGGCTCTGTTCATAAAATTCAGCACTGGAGAAGGCATAGAAATAACTCTTAAGTGGGTTGTCTAGGCTAGCTGACTGGCGTAATAGTTCTTATTGGGTGTTAGAGAACTTATAAAATGTGTGACTTGGATCACAGGATAGAGCTTGAAATATGAGTTTATATTGAGGAGAGCAGGAAACTGGGTATGAGATGACTGCTGACTACTTCTGAGTAACTGTTACTGGAAAAAGTTTAATAACCTCTTCTAATTACAATAATACTATTGAATCATACTTGGTCCCGCCATTGGGCTCATGGATTTTGTTTCTTTGCTGTATAAAGGCTTATAGAATAGATCTGCCAGTAGCTTCTCTTTATAAACTGGGTTCTGCTAGCCACAGTAAATCTGGATGCTTGTTAATGGCTATAAATGATACCTGTGTTTCTGTTGCCAGTGACTTGCCTGGTTTTGCTGCTGTTTGTTGGGTTTTCAGCTCAGGACAGCATGGCTCTGACTGCAGCCATGAAAGTTCAATGCGTTCTGTATGGATTCAGAAGGGACTTGAGAGGAACAAATATATTCTTAGAAGTAAATGGCTTTTAAAAGACTGTGCCTCACTATATAAAATTAATACAGCCAAGGTCTGACTGTGCTCCTGTGTGTTGAAGCAGGTGCACTCATCAGCTTTTGAATTCCCACTAGAGAGAATCGTTAAAATAATCTGTAGGTCAACTAATGATGGTTGAAGAGAAGTGGAATATATTCATCACTGTGTCTGGTGTTTGTGGCTCTCTCAGTTCTGAGCCAGCTGCTACAGAGCAATGACTGCAGAAATTTCAGGGTGATGTTGGACAACTTTACAAAAAATAAAAAAAAGGGAGGGGGGGGTGGAGAGAGAAAAAAGATGTGCTTTTTAATCTTTGCAAGGAGGAATTAAGCCTACATTTGGTGTGTTAGATTTTTTAAATTAGGTTCATATGCTCCAGGGTACAAGCTTGTTTTGCATGATGTTATGCTATTGGAGCATGCCTTGCCTGGGCATTGAGCCCTGGCATCAAAGGCACTGGAATAGTTTGGAAATTAGGAGAACCAAATGGTGACACAATGAATTTTCATTTATTGCGTAAATGACTCCTCTGAAGAGGATAAAGCAACATAACAGGAATGGCATTAAAGGACAGCAGTTTATCTTCCCCAAAATGGAAACAGTAAATACAATAAGTATCAAAAGGAACTTTTTCTTCAGTGATACTCAGATATGTCTGTTTTTAACACGGGCTAATTTATTATGTTGGATTAAGAGTTTCAGATAAACTGTATTTTTCAGGTAACTTAAGAATTTGCAGGTTATACAGATAGGACTGCTGGTGTGCCTCAGCCCTAGCTGGAAGAATCTGTCAATGGAAAGACAGGACAGGAGTTTCCAGGTTCATTTGTCCTTAAGTGTCTGCTGGGATTTCTTGCTTGCTTTTCAGGACCTGTAATTGTTGGCGTATTTCTCGTTCTTGACTTCTGTTACTGGTTTATACCAGATGGGCCACAGGTAATTAGTTTGGCTTCGTGAAAACTGTGTAGGCTACTCCATGACAAGAACAGATCCCGTGTTTCTCTCTGTTTGGAGACCAAGTATTGAAAAGGCAACAGCTGGGATGGGATATGTATATTAAGGAAGAGTGCCATTCCTCAGTGATCTGAAAAATTCCATTTGGTTTGCAAATACCATTTTGTTTCCTGATCAAAATAGAGCAAATTTTTATTTTTCTGTCAGTTATCATTTACAATTCCCCAGTGACATGAAGCTCTCATATTTTTGTGAAGTGGCCACTCCCAGCTCTTTTGTGTTGTGAACCTGTAGCACTTGGTTACAATTTTCGTGCTTGTCAAGCTGGCTAGGTTTAGTTTAGTTTTGTTTTTTAATGACTATCCTGATCTAATCAGAGAATTTGATAAAGAGATGCTTGCCATTAAGGAAAGTTGAACAACATCAGGAATGCTAATAGCATCAAGGAAAGTCAGGCTTGTGTTTTTAGGATGAACTGATTTTGTAGTTTAAATTATGATCTTTGTTGTGGACAACTGACAGTGCTTGTGCTCTCTGAAGGCATCTGAATTATACGATGTCTCTGTAATTAGTGCAGCAGCTGAAGGCACTACATAAATAGGGTTGGAGAGGTTTGTTTCTGAATTTAAGCTGCTACTCTGAATAGTAGGGAATGGTATTGAAAGGGGTATTATTCTAAGGCAAAATAAGCTATAATTAAGTAGCTTCTGATGGGCATTTATCTAATGAGCTCTTATAACAACACTTGTTCGCTGCTTAATTTTAATGTTCCCACACTTACCTGCACCATTAGAAGGTTCTCAGTATTGTCTAGCCCAGGCCTACTTGTTTTGTAACTTAAAGCTATGCGTTGTCCTATCTGCAGATAGCCAGTGATAGGACAACAGGAAATGACCTCAAGTTGCACCAGGAGAGGTTCAGGTTGGAAATGAGGAGACATTTCTGCTCAGAAAGAGCAGTCAGGCATTGGGACAGGTTGCCCAGGGAGGTGGTGGAGTCACCATCCCTGTGGGTATTCAAGGAAAGGTTGGACGTGATGCTGGGACATGGTTTAGTGGGTGACATTGGTGGCAGGGGGATGGTTGGACCAGATGATTTTGTAGGGCTTTTCTAACCTTAATGATTCTGTGATTCTATTCCAAGCGGAAATTGTCAGAGATTGCCCTCCCTTTCATGCAACTGAGAAGTTTGACAACTGATGGTCTATATTTAAAAGGCAGTAGCCTGCACATTTGGTCTGTGCATCAACAATCATTGATAATAGAAACATAATTTGTATTCTCAAACACTGTACGTCTGCTAAATTATAATCTAGAATGTGAATTCAATAGGTGAACAAACAAGGCCACGCACAGAAATTACGACAGGATTTTGTATTCCAATAGCAAGAGGTACCAGGAAGATAGATGAGACCAAAATACTAAAAAAAGCAAAGCTGGCTTACAGGTAGAATATTAGTGCAGATTGTTGCAAATGCTCAGAAATCAGGGAATTAAACTAGAAATATATAAAATAGTATTAGGATCAGAGGCTTTGTGATCTGCAATAAAAGTCATGCAGTTATACGAATGTCACATTAACAGATGCAGAATCCCCTTTCCCAACGTGATGCTGGTATTCATCACGTTGTATTCATTAACATTCATTCTTACAGAAAATGAGTTGGGTTTTCAAGAAGGGCTTAATAATTTAAACAACTGTTTGTCCAGTGTTTTCTTGCAGGGCCAATAGTGGCATCCATCAAATAGGAATACTATCTGTGTCAGTGAAATTTTTGAAAACACACATGGAATTTATATGGTGCTGTCCCAGAATGAGAAGCTTGTGATAAGTGATCAGCTTTCATTAAAAAAAAAAAAAGTAAATTCCATCCCCTCGAGCCCTATGACTGAGAAATGATTGTGTAAAATGGCTGATCTCTGAAATTGAACCAGAAAACTAAAACAAGCTTAAAAAAAAAAAAGCCTGTTGCTTATGCTTGTTCTTTTTATAAGTTTGTTTGCCAGTCCTGTCAGTTTATATTTACTAATATAAACTGGAATTGTTTACACTCTTAAAAAATGTAATTCTCAGTTTGCAAAGCCATAGTTATCAGTAAATTAAACCCTAAAATCATGTCGATATAAATGCCTGCAGTACAGATGCAAACAAGGAAATGTAAAGCTATTTTCCTCTAGTAGCTGTTGTGCATTTTAAATCCAGAGAAAAAGGAAGAGAATTAATAAGCCCAAAGGGTTTTCAATATATCTACACATGTAAATAAAAAGCAAAAAGTGCTGTTCCTTGGCTAGCAGTGTTCATTCTTCCTTACAGTGGTTTCTTACAGAGGACATGATAAATACTACTTTTCAAATGTTAGATGAGTTTTAAACCTTCAAAAAGAGTTTTAAATTCTCTTCAAAATATATCCAAAGTAATGTGACTGTGCTTGAGAAGAACACAAGAATGGGGAAAGCATTCAGTGATGCAAAGAGAATATTTTTACTCTGTATTTTTTTTGCCAGTGATTTTTAGATTTCTGTTTTCTGACATCACACTCTCATGTCTTTTATTGTCTTACTGTGGACAACCATACATTAGCTTCTGCAGGAAGCCTGTAAATCTGGACTCTAACTCAGTCTTCAGCTAATGTTGAGATCTTGTGCAACTGCAGTATTCTGTGCTTTTCTCTTATGTTGGGATATTCATGCTGTTCCAGCACGTTAAAAATTAACTGCTAGTTTTTCATGTTTCCATTTTTTATTTGCTCATTCTCTCAAAGTTTGCATCTATCGGAATGTAGTTTCTTTGTCTTTGTTACCAGTATGGTAGTCTTTCATATTATATAAGCAAAATGTTGATGGAGATGTTAAGATGTTGGGGTTTGGCTGGGAGGGCAAAGAACCTGATTTTGTCTCTCCCTCCATCTCTCCCAAGACTTCTCAGGTTTGAAATTGGGAGAGTATGTGAGCAGTGGTGATTGGTTTTATGGAATTACCTTTTCAGTTGGATTCTTCTCTCTATTCTAAGAGGAACAGTGCTTGCATACAGTGCATGAACAAAGAAAAAGATGTGTAATAACTTGGAATTCGTTATTTGTTTCTCCTGCAACAGATGTACCTCAACACTATGGTTCAATGAACTAATAGTTTTGGTTTTGCAATGTACGGTCCCTGAGTTGTCATATTGGTCTGGAAGCGTAGGCCACGTAATCAGATACTGTGTTTAAGTTCTGCTTCAATGGAGATTTAGGGCATATTATTGTATATTGTTCTTCAGCTCTTGCAACTTTTTGTCCTCAGAAGGGAAGTAGAGAAAAAGAATGGTTTATTACAAGTGTATGTGAGCTTATTTGAATACTAAGCACGTGCATTTTCTGAAATGCTTACCAAGTAATGTGCATCTATGTAAAAACCTTGATACGTTATCTGCAAGGATGCACTCGCTGATGGAGGGAGGTCAGAGATGCAGATCATGCAGTGCTTTTTAAATTCTCCAATCAGCTGCACAGAATTCAGCCCGCGCTATATATTCAATCTGTTTTCATCTGTCTGAGAATCCCTTTTTGGGTAATCATTCAGTATGGTCACGTTCTTTTCTGACAGCAAGGATTAGGTCTATAATTATTGTTCATGCCTCTGAACAGCAGTATCGTGTCAGGGTCCTGTTGTTGACTTGCCTGCTTCATCCAATACTATTGCAGGCACAGATTAATTCTATTTTTAGCCTGATTTCGCAGAAAGCAAGGTGTCTCAAAGCTTTATCTGTTCCATTCTTCATTCCTCTGCAGAAGTGTATTTACCATTTGGCCAGTTTCAGACAAAGTGGACATAGGCATAGAATTTTAATAGTCAGGTCCCTGCCACTTCATGAAAATAGGCAGCTGGGCAGCTGAGTAAGACCGATCTTTTTCTTCAAGACCCAGCAGTGGGAGGGCATTGTAAATGAAACATTTATAAGACACCAGAGCGTCTAGTTGCAAAACGTCCACGGAAACCAGGATTCACATAGAACTATCTTTTAAGTATTGGTAGAAGAGAATTACTTCAGTGAGCTATCATCCATCTAGGGCTTTGGTGAACCTAAAATGAGATAGGGTAGTTGCAGAACTGCCAGGAGGATTTTTACTGAAAATAAAGTAGTTTAGGATTGTAACTTGTTTGTGTGTTTTACTACTTCATTATCAATGCCTGAATTACATGATCCACATGGTAGAGATTCATTTAGCTCTTGTTCCTCTTTGCTGTAGAACAGACAGGGTGCAGAGAGAAACAGTGAATTTGTATTCCATGATCATGCATTAACTGAATTCAGTGGTCTGTTCATAAAATGCAATAGCATTATACTTTAGTGCAGCTAACTGTGAGGAGCTATGAAAACTAATATCTGGTGGTGAGAAAAGAAGGGAGAAGGGAAGATTTGCAAACAGCTGGTTTACAGAGAAAACAGAGAATTACACGCAACAAGAAAATTAAGTCATTACTGAGCAGATGACTTCTGAAATAGATATATAGAGGAAACAGAAAATCAATCAGCTTTCCATTATGAAGGATCGTTCAAAGAAGTGAGGATAAAGAAGAGCTCTCGTGGTAGGTGACAAGGTGAGGTAAACAGACAAGAATGCAGTTCAAACTTGCAGGGAATAGCAGTCAGCTACAAGACCTTTTTTTCCTTATCTTATTTCATTTTGAGAGTAATCATAGTGAGACAAGAAGTAATTGAGAATGTAGATTCATTTGAAAGTAAATGAAAGTGGCTTGCATGGTTGAAGTATTTTTTTCCAGTCTTTCAAAATGAAAGACGACAAAGTCAAAACCTTATAGAAATACTTATCAGTAAAGCTCTAATGGGAATTTTGATACGTACTACCATATGCTATTTGGAAGATTCAGGTAATAGACATTCCAAGCTATGAAACAAACCACCCAGTGCTTATTTAGGTGGGAAAGAATAATTAAAAAGGCCTGGGAAATTCTAACCCGGGTATAGAGAAATATCAAGGAAAACATGTGATTTCTTCTTCTAAGTCTGATGTTCAAGTACTGTACTACCAGTTTCTGTCTGTGTGTATATACGTGTGTGTGTATATATATCTATATAAACAAGCCAACTGTCAAAAAATACTAATAAATTGAAGAGGATATGTGCAAATGAGACCTATGATCTCAGGGAATATTTATTCTTTGTGTTGTTCAATGGAAATTTGGGTCAGAAATTTCTCTCTTTACTTCTGTGCAGCCTTTGCTTGTTTTGTTTCCTTTTTTCCTTTAACTGAACTTTTCCCGTCTCAGCCTGTGACTTTTTTTTTCCCCCTTATGTTTTCTCCCCATTTTTGAGGAGGGGGGAAGTAAGAGAGCTCTGTGGTGAGGTTCAGTTGGCCATCAGTGTGAAACCACCACAGCTTCTTAGACAAGTGAAAAGTGGCTTAACTAGAAGTGGGGGAGAATGGTCATATAAACAAGGTTTCAGCAGGAAAATAAGTATTTTAGCCAAGAAATGAATCTTTTTGAAGCATGTGGTGGAAGCTTTATTACCTTTCAAGCAAATGGACTGGTCTAAAGTAAAAGTATTGATGTATCTTGGACAGCTGTAATCTGTACAAGAAATGGACTGTGACACTTACTAGAAATGTACATCTCTTAAGCATTATGCTCAAAAAGTAGAGTGCTTGTTTCCTCTCAGTAACTCAGTGGTTCCCTACAAAAGGACAGACAAGATATGCAAGTTCATCAAGCACCTAGGTTATTGTCCCATATATCACAACGGACATTTTGTCCAGACCTCACGTAAAACAAATGATTTACTGTATATTCAGTATTAGTGGTTTTTACAGCGGCTACTAGTGTGCTATAAATGTCATCTCTGATGAATTTCTTCTCTTGGAGTGACTTTTACAGTCCACATAGATGCAAATTTGGTCTTGATTAGATGGCCATTTCCAAACCTGAATAGCAGGGGTTTTATTGTTAGCAGGTAGGAAGCTTCATAGTTATGTTGAACGATTGATATAAGAATCTAACAAGAACACTAGTGCATCTAAGCAGAGTGTTAAGGAAACTGAATGAATGAAATTTGTTTCAGTTATTGAGATAGAGAAATACAAATACAAATATTATATCAAGTATCTGGCTCTTAGAATAAATAATAAAAAATAAAAAGGATTTAGTATAATCTGGAATAAAAAGAATACTCTTTCTTGCTTCAAATTTACTTCTTGAACCCAATTGTTTCATATTTGTAACACATGTTGCATAATTTCAGTAGGAAATTATGTAGGCCAGTAGACGCAGATTTCTTTATATGGCAGATCTCTATTCAGTGCTCAGCTTCACTCTCTTATCCAGTATGTTTGTTAGACTCCAGAAGAGGTGTAATTTTTGAATTGTGTCTTTGGGTAAACTCAAAGCGAACAAAACACTTCAGAGGTTAGGGTTAATTTTGTGCAAAGAGACTTTTGAATTAAATAATGTAATAAATAATCTGCTTTTCCTGTAACTCGTGTTGATGTACCTGCTTTCTGTCTCTTCACGTTTTTGATGTTGATGGTAAGCAAAAATAAATATAAATAAAAGTCACCAAGGTTTGTCTGCTGGCAGTTTAATAACAAGGCCTCTTTAGTATTTAAGTTGTACACTGTTGATAAATGCTGATGGAGCCTGTCACGGCTGAGTGTTTTGGAAACAGTACTTGAGATGAGTTTAGGACTAACTTAAACATCAGAATGATTGGAGAACCTTAAAAGAGAAGCATAACAGCTGTGAAAAAATAATTGTTTTTATCCTTAAGTGCCATTTTTTGACTCAGAACAATTCTGAAGTCATGTGTCCAGTAGTCTTAGTGCTGTTCCAATGAGCAGTTTCTCAATGTGCTTGACTTAGAGCAGAATTGACTGGTGCTGACAGAGCTGGTGAGTGGTGCTTGTTTTTTGCAGAAAAGTTGGTTTTAACACCAATCATGAATGGACAAAGCACGTTCATCACTGCTAGACTTGTTCCAAGTTGGAACTTATGCCTCTGCTCCTCAGATGCTTTTCCTTTGTAGTTAAGTAGTTCAGTTACAAGCTTGCTTTGCACAGAATGACTACATCCATTTTAACCTGATTTTTTTTTCCGTTCCTTGACAATGTATATGAAAAGTGGATATATTACCTGCCCTCCATATCCAAGTTTCATTAAAATACTACCCAGCCTAATCTGTAAGGCAGTCTGACTTGCCATAATATCTAATGCACGTTATAATTACTTTTTATGCTTTTCCCGTCATAAGTAATCAAAATCAATTTACTGAAAATGTGTTTTGCTGGAGTTTGCAATGGGGAATTGCTTTGCCTAAGGGCATCCAGGTTGCCATGACATTGTTTCAAAAATGTCCTTGTTTTCTTTATTCTTGTAGAACAGCTGTAATTTGCAATTGCAGTAAATGACAGGCAGATAACTATAAAAAACAAACAAACAAACAAAACAAACAAACAAACAAAAAAACAACAACAACAACCACCCAAACCTGAGGTCTGCCAATGGTTCCAGAAGTGAAAATTTGTGTTAATTTATTAAAACCCCAGATGAAAAGGGACGGGATTTCTCCTCATTATGAGAAGTATATAACTGGTTCTGAAAACTTGAGACAGCCAGAACACCACTGTGCTTTGTACAAATTAGAGCTACGTAATCCAGTGTGCATTTGGTCAGGTCCATTGACCTCACTCGCAAATATCATTCATGCTTTGCTCCCTTACAACATGACAGACATGTTAAATGATTTATTCTGCCCCACTTCATTACCTGTACTCTGTTAACTTATTTCCTAATGTGGGAGAACAGAAAGTGTCCTTTTAAAACAGTAGCAGAATGCTGTTATGCTCTGGTGACCCATTCAGCAAATGTTGTTGGATGCAGAATTTACGCACTGATCCAAAAGCGATGAGGGTCAAAATAAGTTGTTGTTTTTTCCAGTCTATTACTTGCATCTGTTGCTGAGCATCTCTTTTGTTTTTTACATTTAGGTTGGACTGCAAGTGACTTGTAATGTATAGCTTGTCTATATAGGCATTGCCTGCTAATTTGTAGGTCAAGTAGTAGTTTCTGATATCACTGGAAAGTTCTAAATTCTTCAGTCTCTTCCCTTCTATCCTCAAGAGGGATCTCGTACAGTTGTTTAAATCTGTTAGAATGGCTGTTGTGCTAGAATTTGTAGCTGTTAAGCCATTTTTTTTTTCTTTGCAGGGTTCTCCTGTGAGCCCCGCTTTTAGTTTAGCTTTTAGAGGTTTTTTTTAGGCTATTCAGGAGAATACCCAACTTTACCTGTCTGTCTCTTATGCTTCAGAGCCCTCTGACAACATTGTTTCTTTGCAGTAGCTTCTTCTTTTTTGTTCACTGCCATCTTTGCCCTGTGATTAAGGCTTTCTTATGTTTCCTGCTGTGATGAAGTTTTAAAAAAAAAAAAAAAAAGTGCAGGGGAGTAAGAATGCTGTGTTCATAGAACGTGGTTCATAGACTGGATTTTTCTCAAACTGAGGATAAAATGCTGAATTTCCACCAAGATTCAGGAAAAATCAACCCCTAGTACTCCCTTTAGTCACCTTCTTCCTTTTCGGAGTCTTCTTCCAAGACTGATAGTATTTTTGTTTCCCTAATGTCGTGTTATGAACCATTATTTGTGGGGTAAAAAAAAAAGAGAGGAGAGAATGTTGGTTAGCATGTACATTATACCTGCTGAATACTTTGCAGTGACTTGAACTCTTAAGCTGTTTCTCAGAAATGGGTAATTGCTTTGCCTTATCTTACTACTTAGTAGCACACATGGATATAAAAGTTTTTCCTTTTGTACTGCTACTACTTACCCTCAAAAGAAAAATAAATGTTTTGTTTGTGTTTTTTTTTAAAAAAAAAAAATTTGTATAGCCTTTTGCTAAAAGGCTGTACTTGTATTGCCCTGCTGCTTTTTATCACCTTTTTGGAAGCGAAGAAAAAAAAAAATTAACATAACCTTTTCATGTTGGAAGAAATTTCTTAAGTACAATAGAAAATCCTATCCTTGGAAGATGCCCCATCCCTGCAAGAGCTCAAGGTCAGCTTGGATGGGGCTTTGGACAACTCGGTTTAGTGGGAGGTGTCCTTGCCCATGGCAGGGGGTTGGAACTGGATGGGCTTTAAGGTCCTTCCAACCTAAACCATTCTGTGATAAAATTATTTTTGCCTAGGAGATTAAACAAGATGTTACCTTTGATTTATGTATGTATTTTGTTATCAACAGCTGCACTCATCCATTTAAGTATGGCTCAGGTAACCTTTAGTTTTATAAATACCAAGGACAGTTTGACAGTCCAAGCAATTCAGAGTTTTGTAAAAGCCTTTAGATTTCAACTGATTAATATCTAAAGCAACTTGATTAGTCCATAGTCCTTACAACCACTATTGTAGCCATGCTGGTGATGCAGATTTGCTTAGCGTGCTGTAGATGTCTGATTTTTCCTATTGGCAACAGAAGTAGCACTGAATATTTTTTTCTTTACAATTTACTTTAAGAACAGAAATAAGATTCATTCTGAGGTGCTTTAAGAAAAAAAGTACGATTTTGAAACCCAGAGGTGAAATTAAGCACAGCTGTTACAATAGTGTTTTTTGTTGTTGTTGTTGTTTTTTGTTTTGTTTTATTATTATTATTTTGTTTTGTTTTAAAAGGACTAACCAGCCAGGAATGTTCACGAAGAAAGAATTTGATCAGTTGGCCTCAGCAATAGACAGCTTCAGTCTCATGACATACGACTATTCAACACCACAACGGTAAGACTCTAACGTTAGGAAAAACGCGCTGAAGGAACTCATTTCCATTTACACTGCTATGAAATCTACAATATGAGTTACTGTTTTTTTCCCATAAAATGGATGGTGTGCATTAACTGTAATAGACAGGAAAGTTTTGGATTAGTAGTTAGGATAGTTTATTTTTGAATCAGCCCATAACTTGGGTGTAACTGCAGTGAGGATCTGGCACCCAGTATTGAGAAGGGCTTTGTACCTGAGCTAAAGAATTACTCTTTTACTAGTACTGTGACACTTATTTTTTCCAGACTAGGATGTTTTGGTTTTAGTTACTTAGCACAGTTCTGCACAATGGTACAAAATAATCCAGTACATATCATTGTGGGGGAAAAAAGAAGAGCAAAATTGACAAGTAATTTGTCTGCTTCATCCTGAGGCAGAGAAATTCTTTCTCAGATTCCTTCTGCTTCTCAAATTCCTTCTGCTTGAAGGTGGCTTCTCCAGAGTTAATACTTGTGGTAGACTGGCAGACTTACATGCCATCACTTTTGCATGTGTTCCATCACTAAGACGTCTGCCACCCATAGTATTCTAGCACTTTGATAGTGTCTAGGCAGGTTCAATAGAAGAACAATTATGTCTCTTCTGAAATTTACCTTCCTCTTTCCTCTCTCTCCCCAGACCCTGTCTCTAGATCTTCCAACATAGCACCCTAGGGGAAAACAATCATGGGCAGTAATGTGTACTGAGGTTAGAACAGGCTTTTGTTACTCTCTTCTGCTGGAATATGAAGCATAGAGGTAACCATTTTAGCTTTCCTCTAGGTAAATGGGACATCTATGAAGATGAAGTGCTAAGGGCTTTCACACAGTCAGTGCAAACCCATCTGGAACTCTGGATGCACTTTGAGTTTTACACCATACTGTAGGCTACATCTTTCCTGTGTGGTGAAGCTGCACCATGCTTTATATCATGTTAAAATTACAGGCTCTGTTATGGTACAGTCACACCTTAATGCTTTTACTGCTGCATTAAGTTACTTAGATCTGGCTTGGAACTGCTATTCTTTTGTACTTTGAAGTAGGAGAGACAGTGTTCAGTTAACACACTTATTGTGTTTGAAATAAATGTAGTTTGTGAGAGAGGTTTTGGGAAAAAAAACAACAAACAAACAAAAAAAAAACCACCTTTTTTAAAAATTTGCTTTGATTGGTTTGAGTATACTAAAAGCAGTGTACATACAGCAAAATTTCTGTACTTTATTACCACTTACAGTTTTAATGTTACAGATATTCTGAAGACCTTGAGCAGATAATATTGATATTTAAAAGTCTGGAATATGCTTTTACTTCTATTGTATTAGCGAATGTTTGCAGTAGAGCCTGTTGCTCTGTTCTCTGAGCTCGGGAGAGAGTGAGACTGGTATCTTGATGCTGTATTTAGGATAGTTCAACTAGTCTGCATATTCAGGTGCTGCTTTCTAACAACAGAGCTTTTTGTTGCTAAGCAATTGCCCCTTTAGAGTTTTATTCATAAATAAAGTGTACAAATGTTAAGCAGTCTTTGAAACTTGTATTGCTTCCTTGTCACTGCTTTTATAGTTGTTCTATGAGTAAATGATGGATTTTGTCCCTGTATATTGTGCTGGTGTACAGTAAAAACATTGAGGATGGTATTGGAAAACAGTTGGGCCAAGCTCAGTGATGGTAAATGTGCTAGGTGGTAACTTCTTTACCCACCATAGGAAGTTTCACGTACACCTTAGAAATGAATGACCTTTTAGTGGGACAAGCATGTTCTGTGCATCAGCAGTTTTAAGCCACTGAAGAATGTGCATTGAATCTTTGTAGGCTTGTAGGTTATTTTCAATGCTTTCTGTGTGCCATAGCTTTCTCTATAATTGCACTCTGCAAAAAGAGAGGGCTATTGAGAATGAACGTGTGCTTTTTCTGACAGCATGATCACCTGTGTTTTGTTTGTTTGTTTTTTGGCTAACTCAACAGACCTGGTCCAAATTCCCCACTTCCCTGGGTTCGAGCCTGTGTTCAAGTACTGGATCCTGATTCAAAATGGAGAAATAAGATTCTTCTAGGGCTGAATTTCTATGGCATGGACTACTCTGCTTTGGGAGCCTTGGGGAAGCCAATCCTTGGTGGAAGGTAAGACTTTTTTGGATTATACTTATACATGAGATTCTCACAAACATGGAAATTCAGAAGCATTCTTGTTTAGAAATATGAATGTGTTGGTAACACAGAAATGGCAGAAGTGATAAATTTGTGCATGAAATAGTACCTCACCATTTAGAGTAAGATCAGTTGTTCCTTGTACAGAAGTGCAGATAGATGGCACAGATACCCTGTCAGAACACAAAAGAGAAAAAAGGTTTGTGTAATTTTCCTTCCTTCCTCTCTCCATGTTTGTACACTCAGTTTGTCATCTTTGTGTTACAATGTTCTACTGTATTCTTTTATATTCTGTATCAGTTTGGAGGTTCATTCAGGTGACCTAAAGATTTTTTCTCTCAGCTCCTGATGTTGTTACCTGTTACTTTCAAATTTGATATTAGTTTCAAACAGCAATATGCCACAGAGTTTCTTTTGAGTAGGAAAAGCTTCAGTAAGCTCACCTGGAGACAAAAATCTATAAGAAGATAAAGGCAAGTATTCCAAAGACAGCCTGAAATTTTATATTGATTCTCAGAAGATAATGGTTGTTTTAGTTTTGGGTAATAACCACATGTAATAAACAGTGAGCTTCACAGAAATACAATATGGGTAGAATGCATCAAGCCAGAAGAGAAAGCAAGAAAAAATGTGAATTTGGCAGGAAAATCATGTTTGTTCTGAAAATTGATACTAATTTGTAAAATTAAAACAAGACAGGTAGGTGAAAACAGACCTTAAAAAATAAGAGATGATCACTTTCATACACAGATTACTAAGTGTATTATATCAACATATTTCAATATAGTGTTTAAAAAAATAGTTAAGCACTGAAATAATATCTGGTGTGGCTTGTATAAGGTAAGGTCCACTTTATGTCAGTGCCTTCAGTTACACAAACACTTTGTCATCATTTTACTTGCCTGCACTGTCTTCATGCTTCACTTTGGCCATTTGCTGGGATATAATACTGTTGACATAGTTCTTTCCACTTGCTGAGTCTGGCTGGATAGTAGAAAATTACTATAGGGTGAAGGGAATAAAGCCATTATCTACAGTGGAAGGTATACGGAAAGTATATCCGAATGTCTTCTGTAAAGTTGGTTGTAACGTGGTTAGGCAGGAGCTATTTTAATATTTAGTCAAAGCACTGTTGATTTGCAAGCCTAATTGTATAAACTCATTTACTCTGAGGGTGATGAGGATCTGGCACAGGCTGCCCAGAGAAGCTGTGGATGCCCCATCCCTGACAGTGCCCAAGGCCAGGCTGGATGGGGCTTTGGGCAACCTGGGCTGGTGGGAGGTGTCCCTGCCCATGGCAGGGGGTTGGAACTGGATGATCTTTTAAGGTCCCTTCCAACCCAAACCTTTCTGTGATTCTTTGAAACTCAGCACAATTAACGTAGCTCACTACAAAATTTGCAGTTCCTTTTGCAGGTTGGAGTATCACTAATCTGCAAAGTAAACGAATCTTGGTATTTCCTGAACTGCAGCTTTTGCAGTGAAGTTTCTTCTAGAAAACATACTGCACACTAGATAGAAAAGTAACTACTTTTACTTTGCACAGACCTTTCATATCCTGGCTTATATTATAGAGTAATTGCATGTTGTTTTTAATGACGAAAATCTCCTAGCTAATAGTTATCTGTGATTAATTTTTAGTGAAAGGCATTGTTTGGCTGTTTGTAGGTGCACAGTATGGGACAACATGTTCTATATGGAGAATAGTTGTGTTAATATGTTCTCCATTAACAGGCATGTTACTGATATTTTACATAGATCTACCAGAACCCTGCTTCTGGATAAAGTCTTTGTGTCAGAGACTGTTTGAATTTATACATAAATCCCATTAGTTTTCACTTGCAGCCTGTCCTGTTAAGCATCTGTCTGTGGTTAAGCTTGCTTTTCTAGAAATACGTTTCGAGCATGCACACTTAATGCATTAGTCATTGCTATATGTGTCATATATAGTAATGTGATAGTAAAACAGGTTCAATTAAAATAGTTTCAAAGTAGGCTAAGCTTCTGAATTAGAAGGGGTAAAAAAGAGTTCAGTGTGAAATAAGCTTTCTGCCTCTTAATTGGTAACAGGCTGCTTGTAAGAAAATCTCAGTTTCCAGCATCTGTGAGTCTTTGAAAACCATCCGTATCACAACCGGTTGAATCCCACAGTGGGCATAGCTTATTCAGAGGCTCTCCCTCCCTCTCCAAAAGCTTCACACTTATTCCATTGTTAATACTCCAGCTTCATAAGTATTTTTTTTTTTTTAAATCTGAAAAGACTCATGTCTGAGGCTGATGCTATTCTTTCTCGTTTCTGTGTCTGCTTCATGCTATGTAAAAAGTTGCTCAGTGTAGAAAGGGATGGCTTGATTATTTGCTTCTTACCTTCAGTCCTTAGTGAATTTGATCTTCTATTTTGGTGGCTGTAATCCAGTGTTGGTCATGTAGTAAGTGCTGATCAATGTTTGTCATTGCTCCTTGAAGGTACCCTCAATATGTTGCATGGATAGTGATGTACTGTCAGTAAAATTATTTTAAAATATGTTCAGCAAAGTGTTATATGGGACTATCAACTTCTTCGTTGTAGGTTTTTCTTCAAGTTTTTGCGTGTGAAATTTATTGCACATGCAGGTCTTCAACAGGCTAGTGCTTAAAATTACTGGCATAGCTTATATGTAAAATTACGTGCGAAGTGCAGAAACCTTTGCTGGTTTCATGTTTGTGTTTTTCTTCAGTATAGGAATTATGTGATGGAAAGAGATTCTGAAAGTTAGGCAGATCTCATTCACTGAATGTTTTCTTAGTTAAGAAGCTCATAGAACAATTTTCAATAGAGTTTCTATTTCCATAAAATATCTGGCTGTTCTTATTGCAGCATGCAATCTGAAGGTAGAACTACTTGGTTACCATTTTGCTGAAAAGATATACAGGCTTTCCATATAATATCCTTTTTCTTCATACACACTGGAAAAAGTAATATGTATATGTGTTTGTGCCTGTGTATGTGTCTATATATCTGAATGATATGAAATGAAAACAATTGTTCTTTCACAGCCCAACGTAGCTTTGTCTTTGGGAGTTTTTACGGTAGGAACTACAACTTAGGTTTGCCTTAATGATGTGTTCATCTTTCACTTGCAGTGCAGCAACAAGTATTATTTGTTAATGCAGTGAGTCTCTCAGAGATGATAGCACATTCTTGCGCTTTAATCTACCAAGTACCATTGTTGTTTAGCTGCAGGGAAGCTACATTCCCATGTATATTTATTTCTGACATAATTTGTATGAAATGCTAAATTGAAGTAAAGGTTACATGACTGTGATTCCCCAAACCACCTCTAGTGCTTCTGGCAATGTTTACTGCCCTCTGGCTGTCAAGAATCAGGTTTCTGAACTGCTAAGATTTAGTCATTAAAACTTACCTCTGTATTAAAATCCTGTCAGACTATAACCAGCTGGTGTGGCTGGCTTGCTGCTCTTATGATCACTTTGTTCTGGTGTGTCCTCTGTTGATACTATTGAACCTGACAATATTTCTTCTTCACCTCTGAAGTGTACATCTTGGGTAAATAATTCTGCACTCTCCCCCGAAGCTTAAGAAATTGTTCAGCCTTTCTGCAGAATCTTTACCCTTGAGTTCTTGTTGATACCTTCAGTAGGTCAACAAGCCCCTCAGTCTTGCAAACTTCCTTCTTCCAAAGTACTCTTTCCCCCATTAGCTACCTGCTCTTAAGGACCTCTTAATCATTAGGATATTATATAAATGATTATTCAATTGCAGTAATATCATAATAATAATGCAGCACTTATGTTAATTTGGGATTATATTGTGGTGTTAAGAATTTATTTTACAAGCTCTATTCTGATTTTTACTAAAAGTTGATGTACAAAATCAAAGTGCCTCCTTTCATTTTGACAAAGAGTTTTGATGCAGAATTACAAAAAGCAATAACATTACAAAAAATACTGATTACTTTTTGTGTAAGGCAGTGGAAAAGATTCTGTTAAAAAAACAAAACAGCAAACATTTCTCAATGTGTTCTTGTGCCCAGTCATTTGGGCAGGAAGGAATGCTTATGTTTATTACGATTCTAGAGAAAAGTAGTAATGGCAGCAACAGCTTAAGCATAATGATTTAATTCCTGATGGAAGGACTTAATAAATGAGTCAAGAGCCAGCCTGTGAAATATGCAAGATTCTGAATAGGCTTGGAGTAATACTAACAGAAAATAGTAATGGAGCATATAGCTCCAGAGTCTTTGGAGTAATAGAAGTGCAAGTGTGTTCCACAACATTAACAGCTTTTGTTTTGGGCAAACAGCTTGTTTATACCTAGCATTATAAAGCAGGTGATTGAATAAGGTTTCTGCTGATAACATTTAATAGCAGTATAAGGTCCAATGAATTTTTTCATCACATTTTTGAGACATTTCTGAATATTATTAACACCAGGAAACAGAAGGAGATTTTTTTTCCCACCATTAAATTATTTTGTGCCTGCTTTGGGAAAGTGAGTCTAGAAATGCTGAGTAACAAATTTAAGCTAAAATAGCTGTGCGCTGAAAATAGAGTTGCATTTCAAAATGTTACTAAGATAGAAATCAAGGCAGAGTTTTTCTTTTAGAATAAGATACAATATTACAAAAACTATTATAAATGTGTTATTTGGAAACTGTATTTAATGTACAAGATTGTGCCCCAAATATCTGTATATCCTCAGTAGTTGCCTCTTACCATTTGAGGTATGTCATTTCCATATTTAAATCTAGTGTAGCTTTTGTTATCTGTTTCAGAAGGAAGCTGGTTTTGAACCTCTTCATATATCTTATGTTTTCTGAATAGATTCAGCTTTTTTATTTACCTGCCTTTATGGCTGGGGAGTAGAAAGAAAACTTGTCCAGAGTTGTATTTCATGTGCAGTTCAAAGTAGCCGCATGGGCAGGCTTAGAGCAGGAATATGTACTTCCTGTTCGTGTGCGAGGATGTAGATTGCATGAGAGAGGTAATGTCTGTCGGCCTGGATGGTCCTACTGCCAGCCTTAGATACTGGGTGGGGGCAAGAGAGGCAGGTGGTACGTGTGATTTTTTTTCAATAAAAATGTGAATTATTTACTAAGATGATTAAACCCAGAGGAGGTCATCTTATCATTAGTGATTCCTTGTATTTAATAAAATGTAGACACATCAGTGTTTTTACAAGATTTTTTTTTTTGTCTGCGTGAGTGAAAACAAAACTTCCCTGAGTCAGCAGTAGTCTGAGTGAATGCAGGCTTTAAGTCCCAGGAATTTATTTTCCTGTTCTGCTTCTAGCTGAGTTGAGGGTTAGAGGTCTGTGCTTAATACGCTGATCACTTGGAGCTATAAACCTGAAAAGGTAAAAGTCAATGAAGCTGTCACTTTCCATGTTCTTGCACTGCTTTGAATTAGTTTTAATGGATTTAGATATAGTTATTTCACTGAATTCTTCATTTTATAGTAATGAGGCACTAGACAGTTTGAGGAAAACTCAATATAGAGGTGGAATATATTATGGTATTGACAATGTGAGTGAAAGTTATGACCAAATGTAGCAGTATGTGTGATACTTTTCCTGGGTTAGAACCAATTATACTCAGGTGTATTTTAGCTGTTCTTTTAATTGTTCTATGCAAATCTAATCATGAAAGAAAGCTGATGGAAGCAGCAAACCAAAAAGCAGCTTTGTCTTAAGAAAATCAATTAAAATTTAGGTCAAGAGAAACTGAAGTGCTTGATAAGTCTGAATTAAATATAATCTCTCTCCCCAGACAAAACAAAGAAGCCCTGCGCCACTGGCTGTAGTGTGTCAAGCTCACAGAGAGCCCCATCAATAAAATTAAATCAGATCTGAAAACCTCTACAGAAATGAAGTGTTTTCTTGCTCCTTACCCCTAGAGTCTTCTTTGAGTAAATCCATAATGGGAATATTCAATCATAAGATATGCCTGGAACCCTGTTGCTGACTGGCACCATTTATTTAGCAATGGCATTAAGAATCATTGAAAATCTTTGTGGTTTTGTGTGCGTGTACGTGTCTTGGTTGTGTTTTCTTTTTAAAGCAAGAGTATAGTATTGAATTGTGAACTTGCCTGAAGGAAAACACTGGCAGTTTGCAAAGAAAACAGTTGCCATTAGTTTTTCATGAAATGGTCATTATTATGGTGCATAATAGAAGACTGATTGTGTGTTTTACTAAGTACAGTAAGATCTTCCAGAGTAAGTATGTTAGGATCCGCTTTGTAGTCCTGAAAGATATATAAAGGAGTGTGTTAAGAATATAAAATTAAAATCTTGAAGTGGATTAGTAGATAGATGTAAGCAGTAGGGAGTCCAGCAGAAGATGAAACAACTTGTTCAGAAGGCCTCCTCAGTGATCTTGTACTTGAATAGGAAAAGGTATGATCTTACAACTGCAGTAAGGAAAAGTCAGTGTCTTCAAAAATGTTAGTAATTTTGGAGCCTGGAAAAAAAATTTTACAGCTGTCATGGTGCCATTTGCCCCAGCTGACGTTAGTATGTGTAGTTTGACATGGGCTGTATTCGAAGTTCTCTTCATTCGTTTTCTCCAAGTTCACAGCAGTTATTAAAACTCCCTTCTCGCATTGTGCACAACTAAAGCTGACTGTCTCTGGTTTTACACGCTAACCGTTTGTCATTTGAAATTTTAGTTTATTTTTGTTTACATGGATCTGATGGGAAGTTGTTCTTGGAGTTTAAACAGTGCTTATTTCTGGACGTTCTTTGTAAGGTCAATGAAGCAGTCCAGTGTAATTCACTCTGATACCTATAGAGGTATTGAAATTGTAAGAGAGGGGTCTCTGAGGAAAACAATGCTGTGTAAATGTTTCCTTTTCCTTTGCATTTTTGATAAATCTTTATTTCCAATCAATAGGCCTGATAATTAACTGCGCATTGCCAGGGGAGCAAAGTTCCCCCCATCCCCTCCAAAGCAAACTGTAATTAATAAGACTAGAAACATAGTAGAGTTTGGACAGCAAATGATAGGAAAGCTTATCCAAAACAGGCATCTGTGCAGAGACCTGTGTTCTTTTGGCTCACTTTAAATAAAAATTCAAGGTTATATTTCTGAAGGAAAACAAACATGCTGGTGAAAAGGCAGAATTTTTAATAGAAGTAAAATGTTCTTTTTTATTTTCTTTCTCAACTGTGCTGTCGACTTTGCTGTGAAACCTTAGCAATTTATTTAATCTCTTTCCTCCTTTATTTGAACTATTAGAAAAGCAGACGGATGTAATTTAGTTCTAGGGGTATTGCTGGTAAGAGGTATGCATTTGAACTTTGGCAAATGTTTTGCACTGCACTAAAAATCTCAACAACTTGGAATTAATTTTGATATGCAGTTTTTGCTCTTGTAGCCCTTCTGTATCTAAATAACATAGCACAACGTAAAAAGACTGTGGTATGTTATTCAGAGCAATGGTAAATATTGGTAATGCACAATTCAGGAGCACTGGGCAGTGACAGTGTAATGAATACTGGGATGTCCGATGGAGAACTGTAACTGGGGTGAGCTTGTTTTTTTGTTTTACTTTTTTGGTGGTGTTAGAAGGAACATCTGATCTTTTTGCTGAAAACAAATACATTTTGTCTTACCCAATAATAGCTTTTCATCTGGTTTCTTGAATTAATTTAGTCATATGCATTTAATCAATTATCTAATTAATCCTAGGCATTATTATCTTTTGTTCTTTTCTATTCCTGATTGGTCTGGTGTCTATTCACAGTTCTTTCTGCTACCCGAACTTAACTGCCTTGCATATTACACCTTCAGACTCATTAGCTGTTTGTCTTAGTTAATTGCTAAAGATAATCTTCATGAATAGAGTCACTTTGCCCTTTGTCTTCAGACAATTTCACTGCAGGGAAGATTTTTGACAGGTGGAAAAAAAACATGGCAAATCTTTTAAACAACTAAAAAACCTCTACCAGGTATTCTGTAAAGCTGGGGGAAGAAGAAAATGTCATTCTCATGAGGAATAAGCTGTACTTTTGCTTCCTAAACATGTTTCTTACCAACATTGGTTTCACGTAAAAATTTCTGGCAGGCAAGTGATTGTACAATAATCATTTCATGAAGTAATCCAGAGAACTCAGCCTTCCCCCAGCAGATAGCAATTCTGCCTCTTGTTCCCTTGTTTTTATGGTTGCCAGGACTACTTGGGGAGAATAAAGGGAAGTGACGGAATATTCTGCTGTATTTGATAGCCTGTTGAAGGGAGACTTGAACATGTTAACAGCCTTTAAAAGAATGAAATGGGAATGCAGGAATTGGGCAAGTGAGGTTTTTGTTGTTTTAGTTTGCCATTATTAAAAATAATCCTGGAACACTGTGGCACAAGGGATCTCAGTTTGGACCGTGAAAAATGTGGATGGCTTTGAGAAGGTGAATGTTTGATACTTTCTCCTCTTTAATAGTATTAACTGGCAGTATTTTCCTCCATTATAGTGAAACAAGGAAAGTCATTTTACAGTGTCCTCTTTGTAGTAGAAGGTTGTCTCAAATAAATATTCAACAAAATATTACATTCTATATTCTATTACAGACTATTCCTATTTTGCTACCTATTTTGAAGTTATTTGATTAGATTCAAAGCTATTTGTTTTTTTTTCCTGTTTGTTTAGGGTGTTAGTTTTGAATGTTGCCCATCCAAGAAAGAATAATCTTCGTCAGCTGAGAACATATGATGTTACCTTTCTGCAGTAGTGGAGGCCCATTTTGATGGGAACATTGCTGTTACCAGTGTTGAACGTCTTGTTATACCTGCATGTTCTATTTCGGCTTATTATTTGATGTGTGATTTTCTTCAAATATGCACTGAAAATCTTTAAAGCTTCTACTACATCTTCTAATTTATATTTTCATCTCTTGCAAAGTTCACCATACCCGTGGATGATCTCTTATCCTGGTGCTAAAGCATGTATTTTTGTTAAAAGATTCTGTTCATAATTCCAAATCCTATGTATTTTACAAGCTTGTAAAGTGAAAGAAAAAGCTACCAGACTACAATGTTTCAATCTGTTAGAACTCTGCCACTCACAGAGTGGCTTAAACGTTCTCCTAGTATAGGACCACTGAAAAGGGATGTCCCTGACGCCAAAATTGGAATTTACTGACCCAAATAAGGAACCTGAGCTCCCACAGAGTGAATGGAGAGACTTGGATTAGCATTTGTATTTTAACTCAAGATCTGGTGAGGGAGGCAGAAGAGCATGTTAATCTTTATATATATATATATGTGTGTATATATATATACACACATATATATGTATATACATATATATATATATATATATATATATATATATATATATATATATATATAAATCAAATATTTGAAGTATTACAAGACTTTGGATCACTACAACCTGCTTCTATTCAAAAGCAGCTGTATTCCAGGCAAGAATCAACTTAAAAGCAAGCTAAGCAGAGAGGCATGAGAGCAGGATGCTAATCATTTACAGTCGAAGACTAGGAATATAACATTTGAAAAGCAGTAAGACTGTCTAAATAACTTGCATAAAATGTATTTATTTACCCATGTTGTGGCACTGTTAATTGTAGGATTGTGTTTCCAATTGCTAGGAAATACAAATTGTATAAGAACAAATTCCAAATATTCGTCAGAGTAGTCTGCCAAAAAACAGTGTGTTTTGAGGACATTACTGTAGATTATGAAATTGAAATGCTAACTGACTTTTGAATTGCCAGTGAACACTAATACCACTTCATAAACCTCTGGAAGTTTCTCAGTTCCGTTTGCTTTGAGGTGTTTATGATTTTTCATTTGTATATATATTCAGATAAATATATATGTACTCAAATGCATTATTGGCTTCATTTGATATATTTCATATCTTGAGTATTCTACAGTGAGTCATCCAGATTAGTACTATTTTTCCTTTTCTTAAAGAAATAAGGCTTATAACTTGTGTTTTATCTGCTGGTCATCTTGTCCACACAGTTGTTCTCTGCAGTGCTTTTTGTATATATGGGCTAATTTAAACCAAATTTGACAGAGGCTGAAGTTCTCAAAGATGACAACTTTTCTGAGTGTGGGTGGCTTAGCAGAGCTGTAAATCACAAGCTATAGCTGTAAGGAGAGTAAGACTCCCTGCTCTAAGCTATATCTGTTACTGGTTTACAGAGAATCCATATGGAGCTTAACTGGGAAAGGTTTTTTACCTGTCTAAATGAGAATCCAGCTAGAGATAGTTCCACGCCCCACACAACAATTAAATCTGATTTCCTGTTTGCTATGCCTGTAGACCTCGTAAATTGTGTGCTTAGTTGGGTTAGAGTACGTGATGTCTGCATTTCTCACAGCGTGACTCTTTGGGTGTGGTTTGCGTGAAAAGTGTTTTGGTGGCAGGTAGATTTCTAGGCCTAGCTGGTGGGATGCTTTCTGCTTGACCATACGTAAATTTGGCCAAAACACTTGGTTGCTTTATGCTGCTCTGAGAGTCAAGAAGGGGATAAAAACACTTGTTATAAAGTAACACAGCAAGCAGTGTTCTGCCAGAAACAAGTTAGGTCAACATATTTTCTCAATACTATTTAAACTGACAAGAATGATACCCAAATATACAAGCCTGTCTGCATGGCAACTAGCATCAGTAATCACACTTCAGATGACCTCGAACTTTCTTTATTAGTTGCTGAATCAGATACAGACTTCATCTTTCCGTTGCTCTCACTAAATTATTGCCTCCTGAGGAAAATAGTACTTACACATTAATTCCATCAGCTCTTCCTGGTACTCAAGCAGAGCAGTTAATCCACTTGAAAGTTTCAGCAGTGCCTAAAAACAAAATTTTACTCGGTATTACAAATTCAGAAGAAAAAAAGTTGTTTTGCAAATGTGTTTTAGATAAGGCTTGTTGTTAACGTATTGTTTCTCTCATGTTTGGGAACTATGCCTTAAAAATGGTTGGGTGCCACAATTTAAGGACATAAAACTATTAGAGGATGCCCAAAGTAGGGCTACCAAGGTTGTGAAGTGACTAGAGTCCTTCTGGGTCCCTTCCTACTTGGGAGATTCTATGATTCTATGATACAGTTGTATTTGATAACTACCTAATAATACATCTGTATCTCATAATCAGTAGATTTCAAAGGAAAATTTTATTTTTTTTGCCTGCCTTTTTTGTTTTCTTTTTTCCTTGCATCGAACGGCTGAGGGCACTGGGCCTGTTCAGCCTGGAGAAGAGGAGGCTAAGGGGAGACCTCATCACAGTCTACAACTTCCTCGTAAGGGGGTGTCGAGAGGCAGGAGACCTTTTCTCCATTAACACCAGCGACAGGACCCGCGGGAACGGAGTTAAGCTGAGGCAGGGGAAGTTTAGGCTGGACATCAGGAAGGGGTTCTTCACAGAGAGAGTGGTTGCACACTGGAACAGGCTCCCCAGGGAAGTGGTCACTGCACCGAGCCTGACTGAATTTAAGAAGAGATTGGACTGTGCGCTTAGTCACATAGTCTGAACTTGGGTAGACCTGTGCGGTGTCAAGAGTTGGACTTGATGATCCTTAAGGGTCCCTTCCAACTCAGGATATTCTATGATTCTATGATAGTGCTGGTCTTAGTGCTTGTTGAGAGAAGAATGAAATCTTGTTTTCTCCTTATCAGTTTTTCATCTTTAAAGCCCACCATTTTCTTAAATGCTTACTTCTGAATAGAGGAAAATATTTTTTTAATTACTTTTTTTTTTTTTTCTGGAGTTCTCTCATACATTATTTGCATTTGTAGTAGCAGAAAGCTAGCTGTGGATTCTAAAAGCATGGTACAAATGAAAACTGCGCTGTCTCACCCATAGTGATTTCATCATGTATAGATGCTTCATTAGCACAAATAATCTTTAAAATGGTTTTCATGTTCTTTTGCCCATCAAGTCTCTATGTGACATGGCTGCAAACTCTTACTGAATTTTTATGCTCCTTAAGGAAGAAATGGAATTTGGGAGGCATTAAAAATAAATAAATAAATAAAACACAAACCTGGGGGGTGGGACCAGGAGGACAGAAAAAGGAAGACAGTAAAAAAAAAAAAAAAAAAAAAAGGTATTCATCACATTCGAATAGCAGGTAGTTGAAGGGAGTTGTCAGTGAAGAACGGTAATTAGTCAGAATCATCTTTCTGTTTATCAAATGCACATACCATTCTCAGAGAATGAAGGCTGTTGATTCAGTAAGTAGTTTGCTGGGAAGCAGAGAAGCTGTGGTAATTCTGTTTGTCTCTGTCTAATGTATTCCCCCCCTTTATTTATTTTTTTCTTTTCAAAACTCTGACAGATGCTAAGGTTAATGAATTTTAATTTAGAATTGGCCTCTTCCTTGGGCTGCTGACAGTCTCTTCCATGCCACAGGGACCATTTTGTCCCAAGTCACTTCGTTTCAGTACGAAAAGGAACATCTGATGGAAACTTCTTCGTAAATAAGTGAACTCAACTGGAACGCAGCCAAACACCATCAGAGCTGGCTCCCTGAATCCCAGTCTTGTGTTTCACCGTAGTGTGAGAGATTAGATTCATTAACCTCTCATTAGAAACATGTCAATGTTAAAATCCCATAGTATGCTAGATTCAGCCTATTAGAAACCCCAAAAGGCCAGTTAATGTAAAAGAATTAACATTTCTCATTCCAGAAGTTATTAGTATATTCCTCATTTGGCTTGATTCCATTTAATTGATGTAGTAACTTGTCAGGTACTTTTTTTTTTAGAAGCAGCTGAAACTATTAATCCAGAGCTATATTTGACTAAAGAGAAGCTTTCATCGTAGTGGAAAATACAAACACTTCATACACAATGTTTAATTCATTATTACATTTTATATATATAGATATATAGGGAGTATAGTATGATATATATTTTATGTATTAATTTAATAACACTTGCAGTTCTTTGCACCACCTCAGTGACTGAATTTGCTATTTACAGAAGGATATTAAATGCTTTTTGAGCAGATACTTAAGCACTATGTTTAATTCCAGGTAACGTTCAGAGTTTGAAGGGAAATGAAACATTTTATGTCATTCAAATGCAGTTTACCAGGAGCTTCCACCAGACCTGAAAAGGAAAGCTTCTTTACGCTCAGACAGCATATCCTGCAGTATCACTTGGGTAGTGGGTTTCTTCCAGTGTCAACATGATTATGTGTATCATTCTTAATGAGTTTCTTTGTAGAAGCATGCTGCATTTCAGAATTATGTTTTTATAAAGCTCTGTGAGATTTGATGTTGAATGATATCACTAATACGGTTTTAAGGACCTTAAGTCTCAAAGGTCTTTCTTGTTAACTGTAAACACCTTCTGGTGCTCCACCTCTGTAGTTTTCACAACAAGAAGATACTTCTGGAGTTGCTGGGCTTCTCTGGACTTCAGCCTTTTTTTCCTTTTTTGTTATGAAACAAACCAAAGTACCAGTGGTATGTAGCCACATATAACTTAGTTTTTAAATTGCGACAAGTTGTCTCATAAAGGGTAGTATATACTAGATATGCACTTTAAAAGATGCAGCAAACGTCTTTTTTCCTTCATACATACTATAACAAGTATTTTTCCCATTTTCTATTGCATCATCTTCAGGGGGTAAGGCCTCTATTACACATAGTATATTATGCTGAGAGATAAATTGAAAGGAGATCATTTCTGACCTCTCTCTGAGTCACAGTTCATCTTTAATTTTATATTCTTTCACCTCTAGACAGCATGAACTTCTGGATATAGCACTGATGGCAACACATGCTGATTAATTTTGCTGTGACCTCTGAATATCACAAGGCCACATCATTTTCTTTCTCCTTCTAGCACCTTATTCTTTTAATGGCACTTCATTGCAGCTAAGAAGGTTCTTCAGCATGATAGCGAAACAATGAGCAGTGTAATGTGGTGAAAGTATAGGTTGCTGATCATAGACTCTATCTGTGGTTATTAATTTCCATGAGAGCTGTGTCTGCTTTAGTTATGTGTGAGTGGGCATCGTTACTCCTTATGTAACAACTATTTTGAAAGGTTTGAGAAAGACAAGTTGTCCTCTGGGAATACCCTTTTTAGTTTAAGCAATTGTCAGGTTACTGGTTTTGTTGCGTGTATACTCTTACTCGTATAAAAATTAGGCAAGTCTAGAACATGTTGGTGGTAACAGGCACAATAGTTAAGTCAGTTGCACAGAATATTTTGTTTAGTTCACTGTGTGAATCATCTGTGTTAGTAAACCCATGTATGTTATTGAACATTGCACACCCTTAATGCTAGGAGAGAAAAAAAAAGAAGAGGTTTCCTAAGAGAAAATTTCAGGATACTTAACATCCTACCAAAAATAAGAGTAAGCACTTTCTTCAAAGATGTCTTTGTGAGGACTTGTGTATTGGCTGCTTTTCTGTTTCCTTTTCTGGTTTTCCTGAGTGTCTCTGCTAAACTCAGTCTTGTTTCCTTCACCTGCAGGAGAACTCATTTGTAAAGTGAGAGCTGGGTGATCCACTTGTGTACAGACTGCAAATTGTGATTACTTAGCAGGTCACTGCAATGTTTCTTGCCTAGCTGAAAGTGGAAAATTGCTTCCTACCTGTTGGGTGTCCTTTAGATCTTTGCTTTCCAGCTTAGGTAAAAATAAGTCTTGCAACTTTGACTTGAAGACCTCTATTATTTCCATCAGTGATGTTTACAAGGTGATTGATTCATAACCTGGCAATTGTTGCTAATCTAATGGTTCTGTTTAGCTTCCCAACAGCTCTGTTACTAAGCCAAGTTGATATATGCAGGCAGTAGCTGTTACAGTGACCAGGTCACATGCAGTGTTTATAAATTAATGCAGATCAGCTGTATGTCCTTTACAGCCACTAACCAACAAATACATTATTGTGTATTTTTAGAGCTATGGCAACTCTAGCTTTCCAGTGGCTGCCTACAATCTCATTTTCAATTATTTTTACATTTGGTACTCATTCTTCATAATAGATGATTATGTAGGCTTTCTATTTTTGTCCCATTCTAGCTGTGGCATACGAATAACTTTTAATAATCTCTAATAGCAGAGAAATTGCAAATATACACTTCAGGGCATTTTCTTACTGAGATTTGCTAATGTCTGCAATTCATAAAGACCTCAGTGGTCAGACTGATTGTTCCCTTTTGTCATTCAGCCTTGCATGGTGAATTGACATTCAGAAGCTTGCAGCTAATTATGCTGGCTAATAAGTACACTTCCTTTAACAGTGGTATTAGCAGAGAGTATACTTGGCATTTTATGCACAATGCTATTATTACTAGAATACAAATAGTTACTTGAGCCAATCCCATCCAGGCAACCAGACAATTTTTCCCAAATGTCTCTAAATCCCCAGGGAGTGTCATCTTGGGTCGCCTCATTTAAGGTCTTGGTTTTCTCCCAAATATTTATGAGGACAGTCTCAGTTTGCCCCATTTGGTCTACATACATACAGCAACTGGCATTAATTATAGTGTGAACCCCTCCTTGCAAGCAGCAATAGCAAGAGCACCTTTAGAGTCTGGAATGCTATCTTTGACAGACTCACCACCTCCTCTTGTAGTGCCTAGATCACATCCAGAGTTTTATTTTCTAATTCCTCTATTACAGCTGATATATTCACAATAGCTTTCTCTAATTCACTCACCCCTAACCTAGGGATAAACCACCTCTCAAACATGTGAAATGCCCTGTTCCTGTTCACTAGAGGATTAGCTGGAGTCCTCTTCATTCTGTGTATATGGGTCCCAAGGGGGCTTTGGCTTTGTACGTCTTTGGTAATAGTTACATTTGGAATTACTGCCCCCAGGGTGCAAGCTTCATTCCATCCTAGGGTCAGCACCTTCCTGGCTTTATTACCACATTATTACCAATTACCATTACCAATACCACCCCTTGCCTTTCAGGACTAGCCATTCAGTTATAGGATGATTCCCATGTCGTGTCTGGTGTGCGTGATATATGTTAGCATTCCTGTAGCTACCATATTTGGTACCATATAGATAAATCCCTACCTCACAGGTAACATTTCCACATTCAGGGTCAGTATTATTGCCCTCTGAACTTCCATCAATATGAGGAATGATATACATATTAATACAAAAAACAGAATACCTTGGGAACGTTCTAATTCTGTGTAATCCAACTCTTTCCCAATTACACATGGTATTCATTATTTTTTCTGAAGGAGAAGTTAAAGGTTAGTTTACAACCATGATTCACACCTCCTTCTAATTTTTAATTTTAAAGGTTCTCCTATAGGAACAGTCTCTCAGGTCAAAGCAAAAGGCTTCCGATGTGAGCACTTTTTGATGGGAGAAATTGGTGTTCTTGGTGTTGGGTTAGGGTCATAATTGGGGTTAGGTTTAGGGTTGTTGAGATGTCAAGGAATGATGTGTAAAGGGGTGTACTTGAGCACTTTCTGAATAGTGTATTCAACTACTAAGTGTCTTGGAATCGGAAGTAAGAGAAAGACGCTATTTCCCCAAATTTTGATCTTTCTGCTGTTTTAAGTGGTTTAAAAAGCTGCAGTACTGCCATGCTGACTGTATACCTGTATTTGTATTTATTCCATCAACATTGTTTTCTTGCTTATATTTAGAATATGTGTCTCTTGCCCTCCTTTTCTAAAGACTTTGTTTAGCACTTTAATGAATTCAGCAAGGAACTGGACTCTGCTCATGATTTTCTTATTGACTAGTGTAGCCTTTGGCAAATTGTGTAATATTTGCAACCCTAGTTTGAAAAATGGTGGTACTTATTCTTGTAAAATGCTTCTGGGGGAAGCTGTCTTTAGAGTGAAAAATAGCTGGACAAATCCTTATTTATTCATATTATTCCTGTCTGTCTTGTTTTTTTTAATCCATGTTTAGTTCCTCAGGCAGATGGTCAATTCAATAATATCTTTATGGTACACTTGTCAAAATTATGTTCAGGGGATTGTCTTTGGTATCAAAAGTAGAGGGGAGGCAGAAGGTGGGGAGCCAGATAATCTTTTCAGATATTCCTACTTGGACCTAAATTCTTCTCTACTGAGGGCAAGATACGGTGGTATTTCTGTTGTATAGCAGAATGTCTGAATGAGCATGCGGCAATGCGAGGAAAAGGTGATGTCTTATGACTCCAGAGATACAACATGAACTATATTGGCTTTAAGGGAAGAGAATGCCATTTTTTTTTTTTTAAGGAATATTAAAGCAAATATAAAGGTAATTATCTTTTTTTTTATGGAATTAAAATTTGGATTCATGTCAAATCAACATTCAGGGGAAAAAACGGACTTTGTTGGTTGAAAAGGTGCCGGTCGTTGTATCTGCATGATAGAAACTATGGATGAAATCTCTCTGAAACAGTTTCCTCTGCTTTCTGAACACTGAGCACCTGGATAAGCATGCTAAGTTTTTGCATGTTAAAAGTCAGTAGATCAATACTAGCAATAATAAAAAGACTTCGGTATTTTTACCACGCTGTTTTGAATTTGGTTTCATTAGAAGTTTACAGAATAGTAAACAAAACAAAAACAAACAAACAAAAAGTAATATTTTCCTTATCTATTTCATAAAAAAATTGTCAATCCAAAATTGTAAATGGACATAATTTAAGAGAAGAACATAAATGCATAGAGACCAGAGAAGCTCTCAGAGTAACACCATGCCAACTACATTGTAATGTTATGGGCTCCTGATGGATGCATTTGCTGTTTGGATAGAAATGTATAAAATCTATTATATTTGACACTTCTTTGAACGTGTCCTTTTTTTATGTTTTCTGATTCTTGCTGATTTCTTGCTTGAAATCTGTCTGTTTAAAAAGTATGGCTCCAATTTGATTTTCTTTTCAAAAATAAACATAATGCTGTTTTTTATTTTACTTTTTTTTTTGATCCACAAAATTTTATCCAGTATATGATGAAAGGAGTAGACAGGCTGAAGAAACCTTAGTCAGAATCACCAAAATCATAGTGTTATGTATAGAAAGGTGTTTATGGTCAAATAAGAAAATGCTTACATAAGGTGCACTGTTGAAGAATGATTTAAATGGACAACAGACTATTAATGTAGTTAAATGGGCACAATGACAATAATGTTCTGCGAATCTGAGTCTGTAACAAAAATTGTGGGACCACAACAGTGCTTTCCTCAAATTGTACATTTCATTATCAGCAGCTGCCTGCAGGCTTCCCATGCTCTGTGTTCACAGCAGTGCTTGTAAAGACCATGTCTGCCATAATTAAGTACGTCCAGAGATACAAACTGAAGAGGCATGGAGCCATTCAAGACTCAGGCGTGTACATTTGTGTGTCTACCTGCAAATGTCTACATGTGAGCTGTGTACCTAAATCGAACAGTCACGGGACAGCTTGTTAGTGCAGTAGTCCACTGCCATAGGGGCAGCCCCCTGCTGTCTTCTCTAGCAAGTTCTTACAGGGCATGGCTCGTGCTCAGGGCACAATCTGTGCAAAATTACTTCAACACAAGTCCAGCAACTCCAGGGGTTCTTTTCTTGGAGCTTTGATGCTGCCTTTTCTTGAGGTTATGCTTCTGCACATTACTTGTTCTTACTGTGGCTGTTCCTCCATATTTTTATTTTTTTTTGAAGGATCTTGGCCAAAATAATATTTAAAAAGTTACTTAGATTAACCAATTCATCCATCTTTATTCCATTCATGGTTTTGATTTTCCATGTTCTGATGCCCTTTAATAAAAGAGCATATTTGATCTGTCATTTTACAAAAAAAAAAAAAAGGGAATTGTACACGACAGATACAGCCACGATGGATCATCTCAACTAGGAGCAAAACATCAGATTTCTCTTAGTCAGCTCTTTCCATCAGAGCCAGCAACTGTTTCAAGGAAAAGATTGCATTTTCTCTCTTCTTTTTTTTTTTTTTTTTAACCATACAAATCTCATTGCATTCAGGTAATTAAAATGCCGTAACAGTTTTCACATTTCGTTGCCTAATTAACAGCAATAAAGGCCACACTAAATCAGGATGAATCTGTAATTTCAGCACTAATCACACAAATGTGAGTGTCAGCATCATAATGAGATGCACAAATCTGGAGGTAATGAGGCTGGGCTGTCTGGGAAATTAGAGCAAGTGCTGGCACAAATTGTACAGCAAGGTTTATTCCCATTTTATTAATTATATGCTTGCACAGGGAATTGTAACCAACCCAAATTACTTTAATTTGCGGAATTCATGCACCATCTATGAACTTGACATCTGAACATGAGGTTGGGTTCCCCATCCTTTCCTCAGTGCAATAGTGACAACAAAACCTCCAAACCCTGTAATGTTTTTTTTGGTGTGAAGCCTTTGACATTCAGCACGCACATGCATATTGCAAAGCTGATGTCACTAGTGGTGATGGTACTGGAGAGCACCGTGTAGGACATCAATGTTTTCTAAGGCAGAAGGGGGTTTGAGTAATGTTGAAGCTGAATATGACAAACAAAAACATTTCAGGCATGGATAATGACTGGTGTAATGTAGTTCCGTCTCTTACCAGTGTACTAAGCCTCTCTGAATGATGAACTAGAAAATGCCAGCTTGACTGTTTTCTTTTTGGCTAGGTGAAAGGCTGCAAGCATGTGATTTTGTGTTCTAACAAACCGTCCGGGAGCCACTGACTAAAAAATACTCATTCAGACTTGCTGATTCATATGAGGTCAGCTGGCATTACAAACAGATCATGTAAATTCATCTATTCTATGAATCAGGTTTGATTAAATGAATTGTGCTGATTCTATCCCGAGGACACATTTTCTGGGTAAATTGGAGGTATATACAGTGCCTGAATTGTCCATTTTTTGTTGGTAGGCAACGATGACTGGTGTTTTTCACACTGCAATCTTTTACAATTAGTAAATATTCAGCACCCAAATATCATTCCTAATTTTTCACAAATGGAGGTGGCTGGAGTAGTAGATGACTGAGTCTTTGCAAAGCAGTTCCCATTCTGCAGCCAGCCGCAGTAATAGCATGCTACTTTACTCAACGCTTCCTTATTTAGTGAAAGAGAATAACTGTGACTTGCTTATATCAGAATTTAGTAGCTAAAAAGTTGTTCAAAAAAGCATGGATTTTTCCTCTGCTGTAGCCATGTTGAACTGCGCTACAGTGTTACTTTTTTGTACCATCCAAGGGTGTTATGTTCATTAAAATGGAGGTGGATGCTGGTATGAGTTTCAGTTGGTTATCAGGAAGGGCTGTTAAATCTTACCTTACAACGGATGGAGTTCTTAGTAGAAGCCTGAATGAGCAACCACCTTGTTTGTGAAACAGCTGCGTGTTTTAGATGAGATCTGTCTTTCTGTGAATGACAAGAAAACCTTGATGCATTTTATTGCGTCTTTGCTAAATACAGGCTTGGGGTTTCACTCAAGTTTCCAATCTTCCTTGGTCTTCTATTTCTTTGCATTAGACAGTAGCCTTTTAAAGCCTGCAATGGTACAAAAGTTGCCTGTCCATATGGGTTTTCTTAATCGGCCTCGCTAGGCTTACTCCTTTCTTTATGGATTATTTTCTGTGCAACTAAACAACTTGTGGGGTTTATGAAGATATAACTGAAAAACATGCTAATGATTGCCAGCATAAACCCAGTATCCGCGTGTTCATCTGGTATTAACAGATGGTATTAGAAAAGGTTTGGTGTGGTCTTTCGTGAGACTTGTTGACTGCCACTTTAGAATTTTTTCTCTGCTTACTTTCCTATTCAGCAGAGCTCGCTCTTAAGAAATTTGACTTAAAAGTCAAAGTTTGATTAAAAACCATGATTCTGACACATACCATAAGGCTGGCTGTTCTGTCTCTAGATGCCATCTGTCAGGTCCTTGTTTTTAGGTTTCCATTCCCTGGTAGAAGACGTTGGAAATTGCAAAGCTTTCAGGGTTTTTGCCCTAAAAGTGCAAGTGATAGACTGCAATGTAACCCAAACTGTCAGTGGCTGCGGGCTCTGCTCTGAGATTATCCATAGCGTTTGGTGAATGGCAGCCACATCCTTTTGGTTCCATCTTAGAAAAAAAAAAAAAAAATCTTCCAGTGGAAATTGTCTTTTTCTCATTTTTTTTTTCCTCCTTCACATTATCTCATGAGCAATTCAATATTTTCTGAATTCAGCGCTATCATACAGCTGTATTCATTAAAAAGAGATGTATTTTGTGACCTTTTCTTTGGCTGCACGAATGCTCTGTTGACCATCATATTGCATTGGAGTGCATTAATTATTTGTATCCCAGTCCTGATGTGCCACAATCAGGATCTGAGTCTCCATTTCTTTAAGCCTTTCATTTCTGTAAGTATTCAGGAGGCTTACGAGGCTTGTAAAAAAAGAATACAGGAAAGTACATTTCAGGATATGTTTTATTTTAATGTTTAGCTTGTTTACTGGTTTAAATTATCTTATGCAACATCTTTTTTTCAGTTATTTTGGTTGGATAGAAAAAATTAGGTTGGTTGGCTTGTATATCGCAGAAGCTGTCAGAGTACCATGTACCGTGGGTACCATGCATGAGATAAGTTATATTCAGCTACCATCATAGCTCCTAGGAATCCTTAAGAGTTTCTGTTTACCTCAAACTGAGATTCAGAAATGTGAATTCTCTCAGTCTCACAGAGGAAGAAATGTGAACAATATTCTCTTTCCAGGTTTCAGTGTCTATAAATTATGAAGATCCTTACAAATACTAATTAATCTGTACATGGCACTAGAGGAATTCTAGGAAATGACCAGAAAACCAGTAAGAGTAGAATTGGGTCTGGAATAGAAGAGTCAGCTGAGCACTGTGGTGTTGTTTGTGGTTGTTTGTTTGTTTGTTTTGTTTTGTTTTAATCCACAAATTCTAGTGGCAGTGCTAATCATATATCTAATTATTACATTTTTTCTTCTCTTTCCTTGGCCCGCTATATAAGTACACATAGGATGACTTTTTCAAGGATAAGAAATACTAGGACACAATTAAAAATTGAATGCTTAGACTTATTAGGAGAGATGATCTACAGTAATGGGTGAGACTCTAAAGCAGCAATATAAATTGCAACTGGCCTAGTTTTTTATGACTTGATATGCTCACACTAGCTTTACAAGCACTCAGGCTTTAGTAGCATAAACTATTACTTTAAAATATAGTTATCGAGTTGAACTGCAGTTAAAATTATTTTTCACTTTGATATTGAGAGGACTGTAGTTTAAGACACATTATGTCTTTGTAATGTACTAATTCACTTCTAGCATTGGTCAACACTTAAAGGTATAATTAACAAGCAGATTCAACAATCTGCTAGGATGATAATCTGCTCTGTAACTACTGCTGTTGTTCAACAAACAGATAAAGCTTTTCTAGATTTCAGTGCATTTGTGCATTGTGTCAATATCAAGTTTGTACTGGAAGGCTAGTAAAAAGTAATATGCTGTGTATAAGACAGGTTCTAGAATCTGAACGCAAGGAATGGTATTAAAATGAACCGGAATTAATCTAAAAGAATAACTGCAAAGAAATTAAACCCCTCTTTTTTTTTCTGCAGCAAAAGTGTAAGTTCTAGAGGAGGTTGTTGCCAGAAATATTTTACCACCACCACTTTTATTCTACTTGAGCCTTTTTAAATAAAGAAAATTCAAAGGTGTAACAGGCTGCTCTCAGCCCTTGTGCTCTTTCTTTTCACCCAGAACATTTAAGGAGGACTGTTATAGCAATACCTACTTTAGAGCAGTGCTTGAGCTTCTCAGCACTTGGAAGGAATAGATGAATGAATAAACACTATATGCATTTTCTTTCCCTAAGAATTTCTGCAAGTATAACCCTGTTTCATAACAAATAACAGTTAAGAGCTGTTTCAGTGAGCAAAAATACACTCTTGATGTTTTTAAACAGTCTTCATATTACAGGCAATTAGAGCAAGTTGTTTATGGAGAGAATGAGAAGTTCCTGCATATCAAACAATTTTATCTCTTGAAATAGAATTCAAATAAAACTACATTGCAGCTAATAATAATTGTGAAATATCACCATTCTTACAATTCCAGCTGACCAAATATTGGTTGTTAAATGTTTTCCAGTGCAAATACTTGCTTAATTGAGTTGAGATCATGAAACAGCTGCTGTATAGCCCTAAAGAAAGACTGAGATGCTGCAGTAATCCCAAGTCAGCTCATCGTAGCACTGACTTGGAGGTCACTGCTTACCAAACCAAGACATGAGCAGGGTTTTTATTTATTTGTTTATTTTCCATCTTTTTAAAAAAGATTCTTCTGTCTTCAGCTCTGACCTAATCTAGTGTTTCTCATAATAAATGTTAAGAGAGCAGAAACAAACTGCTTCACATTGCAGAAGAATGAAAAATGAATGTCAGGCAGGTGGATTTCAGGAGTAGATGTTACTGTATGTATGGGAAGAATCACAAGCATCACTGTCAGAAACAGCTGTAGCAATTAGCCAATTAAACAGTTTTTACTGATGGTCTGCGTTAGCTAATAAACTTTTAACAAGCTATAAAACACCCCATGGATCAATCGTGCTATGTTAATAGGCTGGATCAAAACCAATGCTTATTAATTCTAACTAACATTATTGTTTGGAAACGGAAGGAGCAAGTGGATTGTATGCCAAATGTAAGAGTGGAGACATCATTCCAAATAAACTCTGATAGTTTGGAGAATATTTATAACTTATTTTAGTAGATAAAGCAGGCTCTTAGAAAAACACTGTTTGGGGGTATCTTTTTTCAGTTTTCCAAGCCAAGGATGAAACTTCCATCCATGGAGTCACAGCAGGATCACAGAAAAGCTGATGAAGAAAAACAGGCAGGTTTAGGGGATAGTAGGGTCTTTTTTTTTTTTTTTTTTTTTTTTTTAATATAATTTTGTACCACACAAAACCATCTTGGGGGGGGACGGGACACAGTTCAAAAACACGGGGCTTAAGTATGTACTTGGTCGAAACTATTTTTTTTTTATCTGATTGCCTCAATCAAAATGCTTAAGGTTACACAATGGTATTTTGAAATTTGTGAGGATAAATAAATATATTGTTAAATATATTGTATATCTCTATAATAGCCCTTTAAAGAAGTTGTAGAAAGTAAAACATAAGTACTGCTTTAAAGTTTAAAAATACCATAAGTGGTAAGAAGTATTTAATAAAAGATGGTAAGAAGTATTTAGTAAGTCTTGTATAGAGTAAATTCACCAGGATTTCTGAAATGTAGAGCAGGTGACTGGATAATAAGATACAACTCTGTCAGTTCTTGGAAGAACTGACAACTTAAATAGCTTACATGTTTTAATTTCTGATTTCACATTTACTTGTGGTTAGCCCAACACTGCTAGTTCAGTGATATCATTACTGGAATGTCAGTTCAGCTGAAAATTCAGAGTTTTTCAGGGATTTTGCTGTGATCCTTGTGTACATGTGTGTATGGACTTAATTAAGCAGAATTATTTTCCATCTTTTATATCCACTTTTTAGCTCTAAACATGAAAAGCACTTGCATAAGTATTTTAATATTACAGTAACACAAACATCATACATTTAAGTGTTCAAACATGAAATTCTTGCACAAAAATGTAGGTTTCAGCTGTCACGTACAATGTCTCCAAGTATAGTGTTGTTTCCTGTTCTGGAGGGGTTTTGTTTACCTTCCTGTTTGGTACAGTAGTTTAATGGAAATTGTCCATCCCTGAAATAACGTGATCTCAGAGTATTTTTGCAAATATTGGTGTGAACACCTTATAAATATTTGTATCAGTCTGCAAATTTTGGGGGTTAGCACTACAAATATTTGTAGGCATAGCTACCGCAGAGAACACTCCCAGTGTAAAGTGTGTGAAAGACGCTGCATACCAAAACTCCTCACTTGCCACATGAGAAATACTGCAACAAGTGAAGTACAACACCTGTAACCACCACTGCTGTCCCGGCAAATGCTTTACTTAGGCTTCAGCTTTCTGGAAAATTACCACTGGGTTCTTGACAGTAAATTAATTGAAGGTGTAAGTAAAAAAGAAATATAAAAGCCACTCTACAAAGAAAAGTCATGGGGTGAAATCTGTTATTAGATCAACTTAAAACTTATCAACAAGATGAACAGAACCAATGCAGAGACTTCAGTTAAGCCAATAAAGAATTGGCTTCAGTTGACTTCAGCAGGTTTTTCTTGTTCTGAAATCACTATAAATACACACAGTCTAAATTCAAAACAGTGAAGCATGGAAAATTACACTTGGTAGTAATTATGGTTCCATCTGCTGCACAGTTAAGTGCTCAGACTTTCTCATGTGAGCCATGACCACATCTCTTATCTGGTGCATGTGTTCTGAGAAATACTGGCATGAATGGCTAGACAAAATAAATGGGAAAAAGTCCACTTTGTAATAAATAGCCTGTTCCTATGAAACTGAAGGAGTACATGGATAAGTTCTCCAGCACAGCCTACACAACGCTTTGAAATAAGTTTCTTGAGATGTTTATTTTCCACTTACCACGGTTCTAATTAACATAATTCATGCTGTTAATGTGGTGAGATTCCCTCAGAGATTTCACAGAAAAATTGTGTTTCTGCAACTGGGGCTTTACTAGGAAAATCTCTGCAGGATTTGAAGGGAAAAACAAACAAACAAACAAGCAAAAAAACATAGGCAAGTAGTGGAATTGACAACATAAGTACTGATTGGTTCTGTAACTGCACAAGGATTTGAAGTTCACCATCCTTTGCCGGTCATAGAACCACAGAAAGGTTTGGGTGGGAAGGGACCTTAAAGATCATCTGGTTCCAACCACCTGCCGTGGTTAGGGACGCCTCCCACCAGCCCAGGTTGCCCAAAGCCCCATCCAGCCTGGCCTTGAGCACTTCCAGGGGTGGGGTATCCACAGCTTCTCTGGGCAGCCTGGACCAGGGCCTCACCACTCTCGTAGTAAAGAATTTCTTCCTACCTACTCTAAATCTCGCCTCTTTTAGTTTAAAGCCCTTAGTTTAAACCCTCGTTCTCCAGGAATGGACTGTAACTTTCAGCATGTTTAAGTTCCCGGATGAGCATGAATCCTGCAAATTCACTGGCAGCACACACTCTCCCTGAGTTCCTGTTCTATAGTTCCATTTTGCATCTTGTCTGATCAGATATTTGTGATACTTAGAGGAAAAAGAAGCAAATAAATGACCTCTGGGACTTGGTAATGAGTCCAAGGAAACAAGCACTGTTCACTTTAGGTAGAAGAAGAAACAAAATATTTGAGGACAAAATACTGAAAGCCTCTGTTATTCTCATGGTTTCACTTTCCTTGTTTAGTATTATTCAGAGTTTGCATTACAGGCTTTGAGAGTTCATTCAGTGTTCCCATCCTGCACATAGTTTTCACTCTTCTGCTTGGGGAAAAAAAAATAAATAAATCCTTTTGAATATTTTCTCCGCTAGGTTCTCAGTAAAGGACCATTAGGTAACCCCTCCTTTTATAATCCCTTGTCTCTTGCTGTCTGTCTTTACCAGACAGCCTCATGTGGGGGTCAAATTCATTCTTTTATTTAGAATCTTTTAGGATTCAAATGTAATGGGAGTTTTGTGTAGCGACCCCTTTGCCAAGGTTGCTCTGTTTGAATAAATGGTCAGCAGCTGATCCGGTATCGCATCTGTTGCGGGAGGCTACCTGCGGCTCCGAGGGCGTACTGCAAAGTGTATGTGCCGGGAGGCCATAGGAGATGTGACTTTTCATAACCTTAAGCAAAATTCATATCTTAGTGACATTCTCTGACTTGTCAAAGGTAGCTGATGGAAATTCAACTGGAAGAAATTAAATTTGGAAGATTTACTGGGGGTTGGTGGGGGGGGAGTTCTGTGACCTCCGGTGCAGAATAATGAGAAAATGTTCTTCAAAGCTTATTGTGCTGTTACTTTTGGATAAAACAGAAGGGTGGAATGGCAATGCAGAGGCTTGCTAACACAAGTGAAAGCAATATGGTATTTGCAAAGCTGTGTATGTGAAAGAAGCAAATAATGACGAGTCTGTTTATTACTGTCACAAAATGAAGATTGTCAGTGCAAGGATCCTGGAATCCATTTCTGTTTAAATCTATAAATATTGTAGTTCATTATGAGGAGACAGACTGCATAGATCAGAGCTTTTAGATTGCTATTAAATAGCAAAAATATGCTCGCAAAAGCAGAGAAGAAACATAAGGTACACTAGATTGTCCAACTTCTGTTTTTCTTTTGGATTATATTCGTAAATCCTATTACTTTAATAATATTCATTTTCTATGTTTACATAGTTTGCTACTTTTACACAAAAGGACAAGTGGCTTAAAAATGATGGTATTTTTAACACCTCTGTAGTGAAATGAAAAGAACAAACTGCATTGAAATCTGCCATTTTTTCAAACGACGTAAGTTTGAGTTTGTGTTTCTCCTGTTCTCTCTACATCTTGCAGTCTGCTCAAGTTAGTTAGGACTGGCGTAAAAGTTGCTACTCCAAGGGAAGTTTAAGATATAGACTGTTCTAAAATGTTTTGCTGGCATTTGCCTAAAATATTGATGAAAACCACTTAACTGGCAAAGCTTTATGCTGACACCAACCTAATGCAGATTCCTTTGTCTGTTTGCCTACTTTACCTGTTATAGTAGAGTAATGGATTTAAGCAGTGCTGATACAGATTTTGTCAGGCCTGTGGATGAGTTTTCATGCCGAAGGGCTGTCAAAGTGGTGTTAAATCATGACATGCTGATTACTTTTGGTATTTCAGTATGCACCATTTGATAGACGAGCCTGGTCTTATTGACAGGGATTTTTTTATATTATAAACAATATTTATATATTTAATATAATTTTAAAAAATAATGTATATTTATCATTTTATTGTTCTGTGTCTCATCCAGAAACATTGCTTGCATTAGCAGTTACAGTAAGCAGAAACTTGGTGGCATTGTACGTTTACAGGAATACTAGGATTATTTTATGTTATAATCTGAAGCTGCACAGTGGCAGGAAGTGCACCTATGCAGAACTCTAAACTGTGTTACTTGTATTGTTTTCATTATTTTTTAATTCAAAGGTAAAGAATCTTGTCTTTCAGTCTCCCTTGCAAGTTTCAAGAGTTTTCCTCAGTCTGAACATTCTTAGTTTTCACAGCACCATCTTAAGTATTGTCACACATGCATGCGGTCTTGCAGTTGAGAAATCCCCAAAGCATATCTCACTGAAATTTCAACCGTAATATCCAGCCATGGTACCATTGTAATACTGGCTCTGTTTATGATATTGGGTTGCTTTAAAGTTTTAGTATGCTATAATTACATTCTTTAAATTATGTATGAAGTTTCATTGCAAATAATGTTTACGGCTGCTTTAGCGTGCCAATTGGAAAATAATTTTGACATTGTTTCTTTTTGATGAAGGGTTAAAAGAAAGTTAAAACCATTTTAACAAATCTATATATTAAGCAACATTTCAATGACAATCAATATCCTTTTCTAGGGTCAGTTTTTAGTACTAACCAGTCTGGTTTGAAAGTTAGTAGTCCTCACAAAGGGAGAAGTGAAAAACAAAGCAGGATTGGAAAGTTTAACTTTTTCTGCAGCTCGCTTGCTGAAATACCATGATTGTGATTAAAAATAACTGATATTTTATCAGTAATGTTAAATTCCAAGTATTAAAGGATGTTCATTTTGAAAAAAAATATTCATGTTTGATGACAAGTTAACGTGCTAATCCCAGAACCCATTCATAAATGTCAAATCAGTGCTTTCTGTCCTTTTAAGGTGTTTCTAAGCATATTTATATGACGTGTATTTCTAAAAACCAAATGATCTACTGAATTTCAAAACCCTTGATCCTTCAAGTATGCTGGACAATCAAGGTGATAAATTATATCCTTAAAATGCCAGATCTGCTGCAATTAAAATTAAGAACTCGATTCTGTTTCTAATGTTTTTCTACGTACTGTAAAATTAACACTCTTGCTTAGATTTTCCTTGGAGTTTGGTGTGTCTCCTACAAGGTTTGTGTGCCAAATCAGCATCTTCTCTTTCCCACTTCCTCCCCACCCTTCCCCCAGATTTTCTGATGACTGACAGGTTCTATTAGTGTTTTTTCCGCAGAAATTGAGATTAAACCATGACTAATGGAAATGTGCCTCAGACTTTTTTTATTTCCTAGGCGTCTCTACTGCAGTGGCACCTACTTGCCCTGTGGGAAAACAAAGTTGAAATAGGTGCTCAAACAGAGATAAATTTTATGTTCACCTAACTGATTGTGGTATGTACGGGCAACGTAATATGAATGATTTCTGGTTTGTTATTTATTTCTTAGTTCAAGGGGATGTGTAGTAGGCAATGGTATTGGCTACAGATTGGCCAGATTCTGTTTAAATGTGATCCTTAGCTGAATGTTGCTGTATAACCTGTTAAAATGTTCTTCATACATCATAGGCTTTCAAGGACCAGAACTGGGAACTGCATTCAGAGTACTTGCTTGAGTGAACATAACAGTTTATCACTTGTAGTTCCTGGTTCTCTGGTCCTCCCTTAGTAATTTCTAACATCCTGTTTGACCCAAGTCTAGGCTGATGCTCACGGAGAGCCATCTGTAGAAACACCAAGGTCATTCTTCTGACTGATAACAGCTTATTCAGAACCTTATTCAGTGCTTTACTTTTCTCATAGTTATTATTTTTGTATTTATTGCATCAAATTTCAGTTGCCATTTTCTTGCCACTTAATTCATTGTTATGAAATTCTGTGACTGATTTCAGTATATTTTTCTGTAATCAGCAAATTATTGTACCTGTGCTAATTTCTCCTTTTTCAGGTTATTTCTGTCTATAGATTGAATAGCAAAGGTAGCTACACAGATCTTTGTGAAATGCTGCAGCTTACCTCTTTTTGTTGTGTAACCAACCATTTACTATTGCCAAACAAATCCATTTGTCTGTTAAGTTGATGAGCAAGCCTTACTTGTTGCAGAGCTGTGGATTCCTACCAGTATCTTTTATCAGTCGTGAGAGGTTTTTGACTTGGTCACACAGCAGGTGTTGTCTCTTTCAGCGATGCACCAGTATGCCCAGTAGTCCTTGCAGGCTGCCTTTTCACTGCCTGACATAGAAGATACATGCTTATGTCCTTTGGTCACACTGATTACTGCTCACATTAAAGCAGTTGTTGCCTTCCAGTTCTGTCATTTTACTTGCTCACCTTTAAATCTACAGACCATGCTCTGCTCCCATTCACCTGCTAACAGCCTGGATAACAGAAAATTACAGGCTGGCAGGCCCCATGTTGCAGTTCTTCACTAGCAATACCACATCTTCAGCTAGGGTGCTGAATCTGGGAGTGCTCAGACCTCTCAAAATTATAGTTCTTATGCAGCTCTTTCCTGTGCATGGGCCAGGCTGCGAAGTTGAAAGAAACACCGCCCACCACAGCCGTAGCTTTGCCATGTTCTTTCTGTTGACCCCACTGTGTAACTCTGGAGGTGCCTGCACTGCGTGCAAGTATTTCCCTGCGAGCCACTGGCAGCAAAAGCAGGCGCTTCAGTGGTCTTGAGCTTCAAACACCTTTGCTCATCTTCAGACTTAGCATTGCAGAAGGGCACGAATGCCATCAGGCAACCTTTGAATCACTGATTTTTTTTCGGCAGTGAATAATGCATAAGCCCTGCTCTTACTGCCACCAACAATCCATGTTGCTTTGCAATGAAATATGCATTTCTTTTATATTTGGAAAACATATATTTATTTTGTGGGTAGTGTAAAATTTATGATCACCTTAATTATTAATTGCAGTGCTTTTAAGTTTGTAGGTATACTTAAATGACATCATAGATGACTGCCCTGTCCCTTACCAACCCTTGACATAAAATCTGATAGATTTGCAGTGCTTAAGGCCTGAACCTTCTCTTTTCCCAGTATGTTTAAGTATTGGCTCTGGAGTCTGCAGACCAGATTGTCCGAGGCATTTGGGCACCTGGTTCTTACTGAAGCTTTCTAAAGTTAGGATTCGTAATAGAAATGAACCCTACGAAATCGTTTTAGGACCTAGGCCTTACCATGTGCAAGGTGGTGCTCAGGGTGACAGAGGGCCAGACTCAGCACATCCACATCTTGTGCTGCTGTATTGTGTGTTAATCAGAGATGAAGGCATGCCATTCATGCTGTGTACCTCTGCGGCTAGTATTTTATTCATGTAATTTGACAACGAGGATTTAAAACAAACAACAACAAACATTTATCTTGGTAATTACATGAAAATATAAATTCAGACTTAAGAAAAGATAGTAACGCTGCACAGTATTTTAATGTACAACTCATTCAAATGCATCAGCTGATGCTGCCAGAAAATGAGTGTTAAACACAGTATAAGCATTAGAAAACAGTGTGCCCTCCCAGGTAGATTCTTATTTCCCTTGAAATCATATTTAAATTCAAGCATTGTTCTGTCTGACATATCAGTTTTAACAGGCCACGTATTTATATTTTTGCAAGGTTGTCTTCCGCATTTGACCCAGCTCAGCCAGGGACTGTTCCACAAATTACATAATTGTCTTCCCTTACATGCCTCAGCAGGACAGCCTATGCCAGAATGTCCCTCATCAGCATTTCCTTTGATGTATTTAATGTTCTGTTAGTGAATTAAAGCCGAGTTTGACATTCAGTGCATAATGAATGTCTCAGGGGCCACTCTGAGGTTCTGTAACAAGGCTCTTGCTGTCCGATTCTATTTTGCATCATCTGGTAGGCCTGCTGAGGATCAGACGTCCTTCCCTTGGCTGTGAGAGTGCGCAACCAGAGCTCCTGTCATTCAACTCCATCCTAGTTGATCGACAGTTGATCAACAGCTACTAGCTTCTTCTTGAATGCTAATTTTAGAGCTTCTCTACTTGGCTTTTTGTGGTTACTCATAGTAAAGCTTATAGTCGCCAAGTATCTTACTGTCAAGCATTACCTTAGGTGCCACATGCTTTTTGCCTTTTTATTTGTGGAGCATCTAACCTATACCTAGTGGCTCTGGAAAATAGGCAGAAGGTAGCCCAATGAAAACAGACTTGTTGGTGTTAGATTTCATTTTTATTTCCCATTAAACCTTCTGTACTGGAATTGTGTTGTCAGAATTTTAACCAAAAGTCATTCCCATGGCTCAGTAATTGGCTTAGCTGGACTTATGAGTTGTTACAACGTACTCACACTTGGGAAGACTCGTTCTAATAAGAAGTCTCTCATTAGACACTACTAGACAGTATGACTCTCCTGACTTGATTTTTCCTACATCTTATTTTACCTTTGGATTTATTACCAAGTTTAATGGAGGCAGCTGATATTTCGAGATTCTAAGTCTTGTACATTGAAATCTAAATATAAAAAAGTCTCCAAAAAGGTAACTAAAACAAAACTTCATATAAAAACCACAATCAGCCACATTGTTTTCATAGTTAAGAGTATTTTCTAATGGTTGCTAGATAGGTTACTGCAAGGGGGTTTAAAGAATTGGGCTTATACACATAGCAGGACAGGATGAAATCCCTTCGGCCAATAAAGGATTGCTACTGAATCTTTCATGGTTCTTTCCTATGTTATAAAATTACAGAATTTCTTTATGAACAGTAAATACAGGTTAGAACTGAGTGTATTTATGTAATCCTCTAAAAGAGCCTTGGAAGTACTTAATCTGGGTGTTATGTTCAGTCTGAAGTTTCAGTATGTCTTGTGAAAGTGGGTATAACCTTGTATTATGATGGGGATATTCTGCGTTCATAAGTAACTTGCCTGTAGCCATAGAAGAGGGGGAAGAGTAGGAAGCTAGCAACCCTTTAACTCTGCTAGCTGTCTAATGCACCAACTCCCAGGTCTCACTCCATCAAGATTTACTAAACTGATACAAGCAAAACTTGCTCTCAACATCTAGTTCAGCTTTATAACATCACCATAAACCTTGGCAAGTTTCTAAATGCAAACTTAGGACTAATATATTGAAAAAGATATTTTATTTCTCTGTCTCTGTAAGTTCATGTAGGATGTAAATTAAGTAATTTTATTTTCACCTCTGATATGAAACTGAATTTGAAAAGGGTTGGTTTTGATTTGAATCCCATTTTTAACACATACATTTATGTAAATTGATTTTTTTAGTATTGATATTTTAATAACCATCCTTATTGGCAATTTAATTATTTTTCAATCCATGTCAGTCCCTAAGTCTTATATACACTTCATCTTTCCTGAATTTATCCTGAGTTCTTATAATTTGCAGTCCCCTACTTATTTCCTATCCTGATGTCTTTTTCCTCTTCCTCCTGCTTTACATTATCTCCCTCCATGAATTTCTTCTTTTGTTGATTACAAGTCTATTAAAAGCAGTATAAAAGTTTGGCTTAAATAACTGACTTTTAGTTTTAACAGAAGGAAATAAACTTGTTCTTCAAGTTGGAATCTAGTCATTTTGTCTTCTGATGTTATCCTCAGACTGGTGAGCAAATGGGGGATTAATCAAGAGTTGTGCTTGTAAATATTTAGGAAGAAAAATGTTAATCAAGTGAGTGGTTGCTTTATTATTATTTTTTTACATATTTAATTGTATTAAAACAGTGTATTAAGTTTGCTTCAGAATACTATTTTGATAACAATCAGTTGTTTACATACAGAAACCTGCCATTTTATTTACAACAGCAGACCTCTATTCCTGTGGTGACTTTGAACACATCACCCTTACTAGTGACATAAGTTACCATCTCTGCCTCTAGATAAACTGCTCTGAAGGTTAATTGAATAATGCCAGTGAAGCATTTAGAAGATGCTAGACCATTGTGAAATAAATATTATCACACCTGACCTTGAAAAGTCTTAGGAGACCTTTGATGAATAATTGTTCACACTTCTGAAGTTCCCATAATTTTACAGAAACTTCTGGAATGGTTAAAGTAGCCTTTATGTACCTGTGAGATGTATTTTATAGTGTTTCCTCCATTAGCGAAGACTTCTTCCACTTTTTGTTAAGGGAAAGTGGCTGCTTAATGACGAACTTTCTGACTAGGTTATCTTGCATGATAAATCTCAACAGCAAGGTTCATTACTCTTCATAATGCTTTGGAATACGTAAATTATGGAAGTTATTAGTATGTTTTGCATACAGTGATTGCATAGTTATATTAAAATACACTTCAAAGGCAGTGAAAGTTAAGCAGTCAATTAGTCAAGTTCAAGAGGTGCCGAAGATAAATTATTCTGTGTTTGCTTGTTTTAATGACTATCACCATCCTGGCTATTTTCAGGAAAAGATGTGAAGTTTCAGTTTCAATTTTTCAGTACTGCCTCATGAGGAAATATTTCCATACCTAAGGACTATGTTCTTCAGTATTTGTGGGGGTGGGATAGAGTACAGTCAGTCATAGCATCCTGCAGTCTACCAGATCTCACCCGTGAGATGTGACTTCCCATGTGTGACTAATAAATGTATTGCTTTCTTAGTAGCTGTGAAAATCAAACTAAACGGAAGATCACAGTCTATTACCTCCCTTCCTTGATCCTTTTCATTTCATTTCCTTTCTTTAAATATGACACATATGTATGATTATGGATGTGATTAATGCTGAAGCATTATGGGCCAGGTTCTATCAGGTGCTCTTTCGTTTTAATGTTATAGTGGTAAAGATTGCCCAAATTTTTAACCTCAGAAGTTGTTACAGTGTGTCCTACTAAGATTTTTTTGTATGAAAATGCTAAAATATGTTGTATTGAAATAGTTCATAGACTAAGATATGAATCTTTAAAACTCCATATACTCTGTAAGAAAGAAATAAGCTTAAATTTATGTAATTATTGTAAAAAACAAAACAAAAAACAAACAAACAAAAAAACCTATTACTGTGTATGCAATGCAAGATAGCTAGTTTTGTCTTAGTGGAGAATTGTGTAATGACTACTAAGTAAACATTTTGGATTTATTTCTATATTTTTTAAGGTAACTAATGTATCTTAATGTTTTAAATATTTTCTTAATTGATGCTTTAGCTAAATTCTCTTCTGAAAATATTTGTAGAACCAAATGCAAGTATTTGTACTCTGGTAACACTGACTAGCAGAGGAACAGAGCTGGGTTATGCTTGTTTGTTCAATGAAGGAGAGAGAGGATTGATTTGATACTGGCAAAATGGTAGGTGTGTACTGTTTTCTAAAGCACTTGTGAATTTTAGTCTTGTTTTATCAGTCTGCTATGTTTCCTCATTTGGTTTGACTAGCTAAAGAAGTCACAAGGTCAAAAAGAAAGGTTTGGTGGTAATGATGAATATCAGACATCAGTCAAGAATTTTTTACTCTGTTCTATTTGAAGTTGTAGTTAATTATGGGTCATAGTTGTAAAATTCTAGCATTTGCCTTCAGTTTTAATTGTTAAAACTAAAGCTTTTCAAGGAATGGTTTAGCCTGTGGGTAAAAGCAAACGTGAATACAGTTAGCTTCAAATATAATTTTAATATCCAGTAATGCAAATGGAAAGGTAAGAAAACTTGGATATTTTATTTGTATTTTATTATGAACAACAGATTTATTTGCTGGAATGAAACAGTATTTCTAGTTCTGTGAAGCTTCGGTATTGTCCTTCTGCACTCAAAATTACAAAACCAGTTCTTTACAGAATGGTGTTGCCATTCTGTAACATTGGAGCAGCGTTTTGGATTCCTTTTGAATTCATCATTCTTTGATTGTGTTAAAAAATGAAATTTGAATCTGACTGGAACTACTAAGTAGTGAACAGTTTGATTTGCTTTAGATGTAAGCCAGAGCAAAGTGCTCCTGAAGTTTTACAATCTTGTCTTGCTTCCTTAAAATTGCTTTTCTATTAACTTGGTAGCTTAGTTTCTCATTTCACTTCATGACCAGGCATCCTTTTGGACACAATGAAGATCATCTAGAATCATGTACAGAACTTGCAAAGTTTTTATAATTTTCTGATATCTTCCTTAAGTTACCTTTTTCTAAACATCTGCTAAAGCTGTTACAGTATTTCTGAAGAAATATTTATGCATCGTGGCATAAATATTAGTTGCTCCTTAGTTGCTGCTAGGGAGAAGTCACTGTTTAATTATACAAAATCCCTGTGGTTTCTGGTTGGGTTGGTATTGCTTTTGTCTAGTTTAATTTATAACCTTATCCCATACTTCTATCTTTCAGAGGAAGAACTTGTTTCCAAAAAGGATTCTTTATTTTAATCACCAGCCTTCCCACCTCTGTCTTAATTGCTTGATGTTTATGCAATCATCCTGAAGTGTGAAGTGCTGTGACAATTTGATGGTTTTATGAGTTCTTTGAGTGTGCTTGTATTCAGCATGTTCGTATTTTACTGTAGGTACAAAATAACAAATAGCAACGAAGATGATAGATTTGAAAGTGGGGATGCAGTTCAAAGCCATTATGACAAGGGAGGAGCAATCAGAGGCATGAATCTGTAATACCTGCCAGTCAAGCTCATTATGTTGTGTTGTTATAGCAACTGGTCAGACTTTTCCATACTTAAAATATCTTGTGTCAAATAATTAGTACGGCTTAATTGTATTTTATTGCAAAAGAGGCAAGTAATTAAAGAGGTTCTTGCAATGGCTGTGGGGACAGAAAGGGTCAGAAACCACTTGTAATTGGAATGTATTTCGTGGATATGAATTAATAGGTCTAATAATCTATCTTTTCATTCCCCAGGATTCAAACCAGTTTCCAACATATTTGAATTGCTTTTGCTTGCTCAGAATAAAGAATAAAAAACAGCTCTTGCTCCCTTCCCCCCTTTTTCCTTTTTCTTCATCTCTTCTCGTCAGCTTCTAAAATCTATAACATGTATGATACATTTAGTCCTTCCTTGACTTGATAAACACACGGACAAATGGCCCGATAAAATCTGGTTTGGCCTTTCCAGTGTGTTACTCTGTTAGGGTTTAGGCTCTCAGTTGTATATTACTGCGAGTTCTTCTGTTTTTCCAAGTATTGCCCTCTGTATGGAAACTTTTTGAGCATTTGATCAAAGATAGTAATCATCATAATCCACAGATGTAGAGCTTTGGAGGAAAAAAGATTACTCACAACATAGTGTTTGGGATTTCAGTTCAGGCAGTGACAAAATCAATCAGAAAACTGATCAAAAGGTAATCATCAACTGATACCAGTTATGGAATCAGAGCTTACTGAAAAGCTGAGAACCTGCCTTTTTATATTCTGGGGAGGTATTTTTCATATGTCTTCAGGACTCCTGGATTTGAGAAGAAAGTAGCCATCCTGAGTGGGGGGACAGAAATAAAAGAGCTTCTGAAGAGGTGCAAAGGCTGCATTGTAGACTGCAATATGTGTAAGGCAGTACTCAGGTTTATTGCAATAGCCGCAGTGGATTACATCCTTCCACCTTATGTAAAAGAATTAAAATAATGCCCAGCAAAAGCCTTGGCAATCCCAAACATAGGTCAGTAAATCTTCCAGTGACTTCAGCTAGAACTTTTTCCTCTAATGCAGGTACTGTTCTCCATGTTGTTCATGTTCTTATATCACAGGGCTTTGCGGTTTTACAGTTGACAGTCCCATCTGTTTCCCTTCATCTTCTAGCTTAGCAATCATCTTCTTTTTATGTTTTCTTTACTTAACAAGGTCATTCGTACCTCTTCTCTGGGTATATGACTGTAGCAGGAGCTTGTGATAATTAGATATGTGGAGCACAGGGAGTTATTCCCACATGGCACCTCTGCCATATGGTTTTGAAATGGCTCTTTGCAATGAGAAGGAAAGCTTTACTTCTCCCTTCAGGCCTCCCTCAAGGTAAAAAAGTTGACTTATTTGTGGCGGTGAACCTATTTAGTATCTTAGCAGACTTAATTCAATGGAATCCATGTTTCCATTAACACAATCAAATGCTTTTTATGACTTTGAAAAAAAAAATATGTTCACTGATGAAAGCTGAAGCAAAAGGGAAAAGTGATAACCTCTGTCTGCCCAAGATTTTTTTCTCTCTCTATATTTTTTTTAAACAAACAAAAACATTATTTCTTCATTCCCACTTTATTAGTCTCTCTTCCACTATGCTTTTATTAATCGGTGCCTTGCAGGAGTTTTTGCTCTTTAACTTTGGTCTTTATCGTTTGGCCTTCTGTTACATACATATCATTGTGTTTGTTAATGTTTAACTTGTTCAGATTTACAATTAGTAGGTGTTTTAAGGACTTTCTTCTTATATTAATTGCACAGCTGGTGATCACTCCATGTGTTGGATGACTTGTATAGGGAATGCAAAGTGCTAGTATTTTGAACGCCTTCTTGCAATTTCACATATTTGCATGTGGAACCACTTCAGTTATGAACATGCCGTACTGTTTTACCTTTGGCAGTGTAATCAGATTAATTGTGAACACTTACTGTCTTGAATTCGCTCAAATATTTGCAGAACACAAACTTTTATTGTTCAAACATGGCAAAAAGATGTATCTTTCTAACTTCCTCAGGCAGTAACAAAATCTTAGAATGTACACAAAGCCCACAGATGCTGTGAGTGTAATTCCCGTTAACGCTGTTCTTCTAAATTAGCAATTTCTTCAGAAAACCAAAGACTCTTTGTGTCCAGAGTGGTATATACCTGATAGAAGACCGCAGTTATGGCTAATGTGAAAAATCAGGCTGCTTCATTTAATGGTAAAAAGTATATATGTACACATACTTGTTAGAGGTAAGACAATATTCTATTTTGAAGTTTCCAGTTAATTTAAGGAAAAAAAAAAAGTATGAGCATCATTTTGTCCCTTGATTTGTGCTCCAAGTGTTGCCATTTGATTTAAATAACACCTCTTTTGGAAATAATTTCAAATAAAATACACGCGCTGTTCTTTGCTTTAAAAAATAATCTTAACATATTTTAGCAGGAAGTACAGATATGTTTTTTTCTGGCAAAAAATGAACGAATACAAATATATAAATATTTGTCTTACTTACTGCACAGATATGGAAGATGTTCTGCTTTTTCATGGTGCAAAGTGCTGTTTTTTTTTTTTTTTTACATACTGCCACATGACTTAATATTAGTTTAACTAAATATCAGGAGATTTAAACTCCCTGCTCTCAAGTATTTAACTGCCCTGATGAAGATAACTTCTTAAAAAGTCACAAAGTCATAAATCTCCACTGTAATTAGATAAAATATAGTTTTATTACTTCATAGTCCATTTCCAATTGAAGTCAAGAGTGCCATCCAGATTATTCTGAGGCCTGTTAAAAATGTACTAACCCTGTGAGATTTGCATCATTTATGAGAGATTAATAATTATTTCCATGAATTTGTCATCATTCTATCTTTTCAAAAAACAAAGGCTGAAAGCTATGTAGTAGTTCTGTTGGTGTGAATCCTAAATAACTCTGTATAGCTGTGACTAAAATATGGTCAACTGAGAGGAGAAAACTCCCTTTGATAAGTATGAAGAAGGAACTGGAAAATCAGCAGAAATGTTCTTTGTTTTTTAGCTTAGTCCCAAAAACTGGAAATGGGTGTATAGTTCATAGCTGCATAGGACACTGGATTTTACTGATGTACCACAGATTTTCATCTAGCATAGGTGCCCTCTATAACTACAATCCTTGCAGTCAGGAATTGAATTTATGAATTCTTTCATATGAAGGTAATACTGTTTGCTGTACTGTGCTTGGTCATTTAAATGTATTACTGCACATCTGTAACTACTTCATGCCAAAAAACTATCACTGTACTGTGTTTCTTTTATCTTACAGAAAGCATTTAGTGTTCAGCTCTCTTCAACTTGCAAGGTTGGAGTTGAAGCGTGACAGGTGATGTTTAAAAGACATGGAATAGCTTTAGAAACATTCTTCAGTTTTGTGAGAGCTAGGTTGAAATACCAAAATGTAATTGACATTCCAGCAAATTAGTTTCAAAAACTATGTATGTAATAACCTTGTAGTCCTATTTTAACTAGATTTATCAGCAATGAGAATGTGGCGGTTAAACCTCAGAAGTAAGAGCAAAACTTGTTGGATTTTGGTCCTTGCTACCTGTAGAAGTCAGAGAATATTGCATTATGCTTCCACTTAGGAATGTACCTTTAAATAGCTTTTGAATGCATTAGTTTTAAGAGACCATGGGTAAAATATATTATCAAACTAAAGCAGCACACTAAGGTAATCAAAGCTTTATCAGTTCTTTGATTCTTCTTTTAGATAATTTGTCTCAATTGATCTTACTGAGTTGAATTCTTTCTTTTTTTTTTACTTAAAGTTCATAATTATTCTTGCATTTTGAAAGTATTTACTATGCACTTTTCACATATAAACAAAAATGGATCCAAGTAAATAGTGGGCATTGTTTGTGATAGCATCATTCAAAATTACAGTCTTAGGGCTCTGAGAACTCTGTCCCTGATGAGGGAAATGCTGTCATGAAATTGTTTGTTGGGCAGAAGTTAAAAGTGTTCTCAGGAGCATTTGATTTGATGCATTCAGCAGGCTCGGGATTAGCAAAGGTGCAAAGGGCAGTGGGGAATGCTGACTTCTTGCCTCTAGAGCTGCCTTTCCTATAGCACAAGAATGAAGCACACCCTAAATACAGAGTGCTGGGCCATTGAAGCAGGGGCTGCCTTCAAGGGATTTGAAGGATATGAACTTTCCCACTGCTTTGAAGGGAGAGAGCTGTTAAACAGCTAGATCATGTCCATGCTTTAGCATTTTCTATCAACTTTGCCTTCACTGGTCATGTTTTACTGAAAACCCGCTAGTAGTAAGGCCAGGGTGGAACAGGCAGAGATACTGGTGGTGGAAATGCCAGGCCTGGCATGACTGACAGTTAAGGAATCTAAACACTCTTCTTCTGAGGCTCCTCGAAGTGGAGCATCTCATTGCCAGCATATTGTGAAGTAGAAGAAATCCAATAGTGGATAGGATTTCATGCTGTGCTCCCCTAGGTTTGTTCATCACCTGAAGTTCTGTTTCCTTGCAAATAACACTGCTTTTGTTTGGCCTACACTATTTCTGGAGAGAAAACAGAGACAACATTTCTCTCCTAAGGCCATTGCTGACCTGGATCAGTTTTATATACCCAGAATCCTGCAGCCTGTGAGTTTTACACTCTGCCTGACCAGAGAATGTCATCCGGTAGCAGCGCTGCTATCAGGTCTTTACCTGCAGTCACAGCATTCTTCTCCCACCCTTTGTGCCTTCTGTTGCTTGCACCCAGCGCACATTCTCTTTCATTCTTCTTTGCTACCAAGCAAAGAACACCTACCTGGCTCAGGCCTCCTGGCAACCACAGAACCCCAGCTCCAGGTTAGGCAGGGCTGGGATGGGGGCTTGGAACAACTTCACTGCTCCTTACCTGACACAGGGTGAGGGAAGGATGCTCCCTCTTTCTTTTGTGGTTGTTAAGTCTTTTGGGTGATGGTGCTGGTCACCTTGAGTTTGTACTGGAGTGGTTTTAATTCAGGTGTGGTTGAGGAGAAATGCAAGAAGCAACTGGAAGAGTTAGTCAGGATGTTCTCTGGCATTTGAAAGATCTGACCTTTTAGGTGAGGATGGAAAAGAAATGTAATTTTGTTCTATCTGCAATTTTAAATCAGGCATGGAAGAATTTGGGATATCAACTGCCTGTAGCTCAACCTTCATCCAGTCATAGCTGGAGTTGATCAAAATACATCTCCTATACACTGAATTAAAATTATTGTAATCTGCCATGGACCAGACTCCAAACCCAGTATAAAGAGTTTTTGTAGCGATCTGTGTAGCACTGTATTAATATAGCAGATTTGCATGTTCTAAGCAAGAGGCTAATCTGGAAAGCTTTTAATTTTGTATTTATTTATTAAAACAAATGAACAAACAAACGAATTGCCATACAGCAGAACTAGCATAGTGTTACTTTTTCTTATTTACAGCTGAAGATGAACAGTAGATGTATTAGTGTGTCTGAATTTTATTCAGTTTCACATCCAGGAATTGACAGCCTCACTTTTTCACGTGCACTGTGTATAATACCAGTTCTTGGAGGAACGGGGCACAGCGTTGTATTTAGAGTACTGTATCTGAAAATGCTTCAACCTCACTTCAGGGTTACTTAAGCATTTCAAAATATGTGCCTTTAAACTAGTAGTTTTTGTCTTCAAAAAATTCTTTTTATGATTAACCTGCTGATTCTTGAAACACGCCTCCAGGGATAAACAAGCATTAATTTTTATTATATTGAGAAGTAGTTTTTAACCAGAGAGATGGTGTCATGTCTAAGACTGTAGTAAGCCAGATTATTGGATGAGGTGGAGTAGAGCTTCTATATTTATGTTGTCCAGTCTAGCAAGGACTAATTCCTCTACTGTTATGATACATCATCTAACAAGAATTTATTAGGACCCATGTTTCATCTACAAAGGATGGACATTAAGCTGCATTAACGTCAGTGTAGTGGTTCAGAAAAAAAAATCACCTATTGGCTTCTCAACAATACATATTTTCAATTCTCCTTTAGATGTGCCATTGTCTTGGAAGCCTGGAAGCACTTAGACATATTACAAAATTCTGTAAGAATAACATTGCTGTGACTCAGCTTCTTTTCTTCAATGTAGATGCTTGTTACGTAATTTAAGCGTTATGTGTATTTTTGACAGCACGATTATTTATTTATTATTCAATATAATTTAATTAGTCTTCTATTTACTCTTCCTTATCTCTAATGGAAGTTCATGTGCTCAAATCTTTGGTGTTGAGATGATTCTCATCCTGGATTATGGTGGAGAATGCATTAGTGTGGTTGGAGTAAGCAATGCTTTCATTGTGCTCAAAGTGAATTCTGTCATCTTCAGGTATAAACATTCTGAAACAGCATTTGTAGTTTGAGGCTTGTCCTGAAAAGAGGGTTATTTTTCCAGTGCAGTTTTCCATGTAGTGGGAACACCTAGGCAGATTTCAGTTTAATACAGATCTCTACACTGTCCTTTTTTTTTTTTTCCATATGTCACAAAAGATCCAGATTACAAATCCTGTCCAGAGAGAAAAGTAATAATAATAATAAATAATAAAGAAACCCCAAATGTATTTATATACAAATATATGTACAGAGAGCCTAATGAGGCAAGTGATTTAAAACAAAATAAATTAAAAATTAAAAAGTGGGAAAACCATGATTTTCTCATTTTTCAGAATGAGGGAAGTTCTTTTCTTAAAAGTTGACATCCTACAAGAAGGTCACATACTTTGCTGACAAAGTGTTTTTGCTGAATATTCTCTTTCATATGTGTTTATTGTAATACTTTTGTAACTAGACTTTAGTAAAAATGGTATCTCCCCCTCCTGCCTTTTCCTAGTATCATAATGAATAGTTGAAACATTACATTGATTATAAAAGCAAATAGAAAATTAATATAGTATTTTAATAACTAAGTGCAGGTTGTGTGATTTGACATACGATATTGTAATAAGTACAGCTGTTGACACATCAGTGCTACACATTTTATTGAAATTGTCTTTTCACAAGTAATACAAGTTTTCAATCACATTTAGGAAAAGGGTTTTTTTTTTGTTTTTTTTTAGGTTTAATATTATCTGTGGTTTGTTGGTATGCGTTGCTGATGGTGGATGGGCTGAGTTTGGAAGAAAATCAGTTTGCTTTTGCAGTGTGGTGCGTCTTACATCTGCAAAATGTAGTCTGACAATCTGCTTTAAAGCAGGCTTTTCACGTTGTCCCTGATGTACAGCAGAGACAGTTATGATAGCTAATGAAAACATTTTTAATTATGAAAGAGGAAGTGTGAGAGAGGGGAGGATCTACTTCAGATCAACTTTTAAATTATTAAATGATTCACATCTGACTGTTTTATACATCTGCCATTTTTTTCTCTTTTTTTTCCTCTTAATTTCAACTTAAAACTGTGAGGAGGGAGATGTTTGCTTAGAAGTGAGCGCATAATGAGAGGTCTGTCTGGTGTAGTTCGTAACAGAAATAAGTTAGAAGCAGAATTGTGTTAACCTCGAGGTGACCTGTTTCCGAATTTGAGAGAGAATTGTGTCACTCTTTGTTCGTCCGGTCGCATGCCTACTTGGTGATAATTCCACGATGAATACCAGAGACAACATCGCACTTCTGTTAAATAGTCACATTTTAAAAAATGTGTGCTAAGGCAGTCAAGACTAAATGAAGATCTGATTTAGTGAAGACTTGAGCCATGTACTGAGTTCATAAAACAAACATATAGATCCTCTAGCTAATAGTCAAACTAAACTTCTGAAAACATGATTAAATAGAGATGTTCTGTGAGCTAGTCTGTAACTGTATGCCTTATTACATTCTGTTCTCTTGTGGAATTGTGTTTCTGTAAGGTTGCCTGAATCCTGCTTGTTGTTCTAGCATAGTAAACTCTTCTACCATTAACTTCTGCCTGATGGGAAGGTGCCCTTCGGCTAGAGCAGAAATAGATGTCCAGACAACGTAACAGACTTTTAAAGGCAAGGAACTCATTCTTGCAAGGTAGCAACAGCTGCTACAACCAAACCTCTGTAAATACTATAAACCCCTAACACATCTGTCATGTGTTAGGTTGGATAAATTGGAAAGAAAATCCACAGCTAACTGAACAAATACAAAGGGAAATACTGTCTGATGCTTCAGCTAGGAAGTTGAGATTTTGTCTGTGGTCAACCCAACAAAGATTTCTGATAGAAAATACCCAAGGTGAATGCATGTAACAAACAGTGACTTAGTAACTAGCTGTTACCATAAACAACTGGCAATGAAAAAAAGTTCATGTTTTGTAGCCTCACCTAAGCATTTCAAACAGAGGATAAGAACAAAAATATTAAATCTGTATCATTGCAAAATAAAACGGGACTGCTGAACAGCAGCATGTTATCAAAGGTATCCAAACAGATACGCAAACCTTCTGCCTCAATCTGGTATGTCTGTGTTGTCTGGGAAATATTTATTAGGTTACAAATAAAGGTCTTGTTTTCTTTAAGGAGATTTTCATATGTTCCTCTTGTATCTGCCAGTTTGAGTCAAAACCTTAAATACATAAACATTTGCACCTTTTCTGCCTCATACGTGATTACTTCTATTCTCTGATCGATATATAATTTTGTTTTCCTTTTTATAAAGGAGAACCATTTGGGTTATACTGAGAAAAGATAGCATTAGGGTACTTTCAGCTGTACTTGTGGTTCCCTAGGGTAATTTGCCAGCTTCACTACTGAGTAAGCCCTCAGGGCTTTTCTTTATAAAACTTCTGCGACGTTAAATGAGAATAAGAGGCGCCATGAACATGTAAACCTATATGCATAGAAAGGCTGTAACGTTTGTGTTTTCTTTTGCACTTGTAGTAAGACACCTACTGGCTGCCTCCCAGGCAGCAAACCCAGCCATGGCCACCACCAGGCGGCCAGTGCTCGCCAAAAGGACTGTGGCCACCCATGCCGAGTGCCTGCCCCAACACGCGGCTGTTCAGGGCTCCGGCTGCAGGGGTGCCTGAGCCTGTCACTGCTGTCGGAGGGTGACAGCGATGCCGCCTGCCGCCTGCGTGAGGTGCGGGCGGGTGGAGGAGCTGAGCAGCCTGGTGGCAGAGCTCAAGGAGGAGGTGAGGAGATTAAGGGCTACAGAGTGTGAGCAGGAGGTAGGCCTGCGGAGTCACTCCCTGCTGTGCCTGAGAGAAAGGCGCCGGGGTGACACACCCCAAAGAGCGGGGGACCCCCAGCCCTGGCACTGTCGGACAGAGGGAGGGCACCTGAGAGATGGAGAGGAACAGAAACAGGTCCCTGCTCGGCGTCGCAGGGGAGCCCCCTCCCTACCCGCCTTGCCTCCCCAGCTGCCCTCACACAGCAGGTTTGAGGCCCGGGAGCTCGGGGGACAGCGTGGTGGGGGTGTGGGGGAAAGTCCATACAGGAGGCTGTCTACGGCAAGGAGGTCAACTGCACGCCTTGAGACTGCCTCCACCAAGAAGGAAAGAAAGATACTGGTCGTAGGTGATTCTGAGGGGAACAGAGGGCCCCTATGAGGGCCAGACCCTACCCATAGGGAAGTCCGCTGCCTCCTGGGGGCCCAGGTCAGGGATATTACCAGGAACCTTCCCGGCCTTGTTTGCCCCTCTAATTATTATCCCTTAGTGATAATTCAGGCTGGCAGCAATAAAAGTGCTGAGAGAAGCCTGAAGGCTATCAAAAAGGACTTCAGGGGGTTGGGGCACTTAGTGGATGGAGTGAGTGCACAGGTGGTGTTTTCCTCTGTCTCTTCAGGGATGGGGAGGGATACTGAGTGCACCTGGAAGGCCTGGCTGATCAATACATGGATGAGAGGCTGGTGCCGTTGTAGGAATTTATGTGGTTTTTTTTTGATCATGGGGAGGTTTCCTCAGTACCTGCCCTGATGGCTGCCAATGGGTCCCACCTCAAAGGGGGAAATGGACTATAGACCCAGAGCTGGCAGGGTTCATCTAGAGGGCTTTACACTAAATATGAAGGTGGCCGGAGGGGAAATGAGGCTCAACAGAGATGAATCCAATGAAATTCTGCACTGGAGCTTCATTAAAAGCATCATCACTCCAGGTGTTTCATCCGTGCTTCAGGCCAGGAGCAGAGAAATTGAGCATGACTTCCTTTGTCTTTGGTCACAGCTTCCTGGGAAATGGCTAGTGCAAGGCAGCTGAGGTTTTCTGTGTTTATCGTACCCTAGCTGCTGAAGCAGCTTGGTAAAAGAAGTCTATTAAGTTAAGGGCGGACGGACAAGGAAGAAAATAAATTAGTCTGAAGGGATATGAAAGTGGCAGTACAAAAAGGGAGAGATTAGAAAGAGAAGAGAGGAAAAAGGCAGTGAATACGAGAAAGGAGAGGAGTGAGGTGAGAGGTGGAGAGAAAGAGGAAGGCTGTTTGTGATCAGCTCCCTGCCCATCCCTTTCCCTCTTTCAGAACGTGGAAATGAAACTAGATCTCTTCTGTCCCAGTCATGCCAATATCCCATGCTTGTCTGGTTCATGATGGAAAATTGCTCTTTTAAATCCAGTATTTTTTTTAAGAAATAACTATATGTCAAATGTTTGTTGAGTCAAATACCACCTCAGCTAGGACATAACATGTTAAGAACGTTTGATTAGCATTACTGTGATTCAAGCAAGTGTGCAGTAATATGTGTGCTGCAGTTTTACACAGTAACCCTTCTTACAATGCTTGTGATAGGATAGGTCCGAGATGATGAGATATGGCACATCTGGAAGATGTCTGTGCGCAGTTGCAATCAAAGTAAATGGGAGCTCCCTGTTTTGAACATTGTACTTTGAATTTTTGTTGTCCTTAACAAAGACAGTTTAAAAAAAAAAAAAAAGTTAATGCATTTAAAGTCAGACCCCCAAAATTATTGGATGATAGTTACAGTTTTGGGCTTAATATTGATTTTTTCCAAAAGTCAAGCTTGGAGCTAGTATCATCCCCATGGATGTGATTTGAAGATGAATTAATTCACTTTTGCTCTTACATACAATGTTGATAAATGCCCAGAGGCAGGAGAAAGGAAAATAAATTCTCTGTGCATGGTCAGGATGGGTTCTCATTAAATGAGGTGCATGCCTGAACAACTTTAAAATAACAGCATACCTTACATATAATAGGCTGTAATAATTGCTGCAAGTTACATTTCTAATTTTCAAGCTCGTTCATATGTATGTTGAGCATTCTTTAATCGTGTTGGGATTTTTAGCAACAGAAGTGAGAACTTCCAAAGTGAGGGAATGTGTTGAGGAAGAAAACTGTGTGCCAGGGTTCCTTGGCTGATAACTCTGGACTGTAACATCTCATTTTCGATTCTGCACAAAGGTTAGCTCCTGCCGTTACTGAAGTCACTGTACTGGAATGGGGCAAGATGTTAAAAGCTATCCTTAAATTTTAAATGTAGAAAAGTAGATCTGTTTTCATATTTGTCTAGTGGGACAACTTACAATTCTGTATTTCTTACAAAGGGATATGTGAAGGTTCCAAGGTTTAACTTGCACTATTTGGAAAGGTATATTGTTTCTGGGCATGTGTGTATTGAGAAATAGTGTAATAGCTGATACCATTTGTTTGCTTATGTAGATACTTAAATAGCATGCTTGGGTTGGCCTAAATATGAAATGAAAATCTTTTCTAATCCTTCTAGCAGTAGGCGACAATTTGCCAATACATGCATGAGCAAACCACAGCATAAGAAGGAAAATATTCCCTGCAATTCTGCAAGTAGTAATTTAGATTAGTAAGGAAGGGGAAAATGAATCTTTTTCAAAATGAGAAATACAAATTCTTTCTCTCTCTAACTGTATAGTGAAATGGAATTTCAGCATTGATGGGATCAGGGTAGTGTCTGATGGAAATAATTTATAGTCATCTTAGGAGGGAGAAATTTCAAACAAGATTTAAAGGGAAATTTCTCCTTGCAAATCCTGTCACAATCATAGATGTAATCACAAAAATGAGACACATTCTGAAAGGTATAGTTTTACTAGGTTTTATAGAAATATTATTAATGGAAAAAATGATCTTTAATGCTACCTTATGACCACCATGTTTGCTTTTGATTGTTTTATATAATCATCATACAGATGGACAACTGCTAACAGGAGTTCAGATTTAAATTGCTGATATAATCCCCAAGGGGAAAAAAAAGAAACCAGTGACTGTGGCTAGATAAATCCCCTAATGTGTAGTCAAGAAAGTTGTCAGCAGAGTTAATTCAGCCTTCTTGCTGGCCAAAGCTGCAGGTTGCAATGCTGCAGAAGAGATGGAAGAACGTGCTAGAGGCTGTGATGCTGCTGTGGTCTCTCGTTAGTAGCTTGCCATCTTCTGGTGTAGTTCCATGAGGCAGCAAGCAGCATTGTTTCCATTGTGCAGTCGAAGATGCAGACACAAGGAGACACTGTCTCTGTGCTGAGATGATGCTGGGAACAAAGAACATCAGCTTACAACATACTAACTATTCTGCAGTAGTTGCCTACACAGTTTTTGCATACAAGTAATTTTCAGTTTCCACTTTGTGCCAAGTAGATATGAGGTAGATTATTCCCCATTCAAAATGTCCATGAAAGAAAATAATGCCAAGAAGATAGCGGTAAAGAAAATTTTGCTAAAGGTTGCTTAAGAGTAACTTTTTCTTTTAAACAAGCTTTATAGTTTTTTATTTTATTCTTAGAACATTAACTAAGCCCCTTTTATTGGATAGCCTTTCTGATCACATAATAGTGGCTTATAATTAAGTGCATTGATTAGCCTCATGCTACCTAATTAGGTACAACCTAGGAATGACTTCAGTTCCTATGCTTTCATATATAAGAATTAGACTATAAAAATATTGAAGAATAGTCTTCATCTTCTTATCTGATGAATGTTAATTCATTCACTGCTTAAATAAAAAAGCTTATAAATGCAAACATGGCAAAATGGAAAATTGACTGAGAAAATTATTTGTAAGCAAGAACATTTTGATACAGTGTTCAGCATCTAAGCGTGGTAAAGCTGCTTTTTAGAATTGCCTGCTATTTAATTTAGTAACTGCTTTTTAGAAGAGTTAATTCCATATCTATGTTTTTAATTTGTAGGTACATTGAAACCTTGAAGGAGCACAAACCAAAAATTGTCTGGGATGAACAAATTGCTGAACACTACTTCAAATACAAAAAGTGAGTTACAGTTATTTGCTTACTGTTCTGCAAATATTATTAGGCATGGCCCAGTACACAATGTATTACCAGTTAACTATAGTATGCAACTGAATTCAGCAAATGGAAATTCTGTTGTTTGTGATCTGTATGTCAACACTGAACTGCAGCATAAGAGTGCTTCAGGCAAGAGAATTAAATCAGGGAAGGATTAATGAAATAACCCAAGCTAACACAATCTTCAGAAGAGAAGTCTGATGAGTCATATCTTTAGAAGCTATCCATCAAAGTTATCTGCTGAGTGTCATTTACTCTGAGCATCTGAGATTAGTATTGTGAGTTAATTGGGTGATTACCAGTAACTCAACCAAATATAGTTCTGAGAAAAATCTGTGGAATGGGAGCCTGGTTTTAGAAGTCCTAGTGACTAGATTGGTTAAGCAATTGCACTAAGTAAAATGCACCGTGGAGTAGGGTAATGAGACTATCAGGTGAACATTAGAAATTGTTAAAAGTATGGGAATGTTCTCCCAAGAGCATGAAGGGAAAGGTTAATAACTTTCTTTGTCCTCTCTTTTTCATCAGGAAATGCCAAGAGGTTTCCTGCTGCTATTAAAAATCCATTTAAAACAGAGTTAAACAAACAGCAAAATCTTATTAAGCCTCAATAATTTGCTATATGTTATATACAAACATACAAAAATACAGTAATATTATACAAACAAAATCTTACTGCTTTGAAGACTGCTGAGAAGAAGCACTGAAATTAAGGGTGAAATACATTTTGGGGTGTTTTAAGAAAAAAAAAACAATAATGTAACTACATTGCTTTTTAATAAATACCTTTTTGCTTTGGATATTTTTGAACTTGAGGGAGAAAAAAAAAAAAAGAACAAAAACAAAAGCCCTGCCCTACCTAGGTATTGTAATTAATTTTCAAGGATTCTCTCAACCTGCAATTTTCGCCTGCGTTGTAAGCTTCTCAGCTTACATGTATTTCTTATCAGAAAAAAAAAATAAATTACTTGTAGGTCAGCAATGTTTCAATTTATTTTATGTGTCTGTATAGCAGGACTGGAATCTGTGTCCTTTCATTTTTAATTCTTTGGTATCCTGTTGCATGGTTACTTTGTCTGTGTCAAACAGTTACAAGGTGTTTTGTGTTAACCAAAGAGAAATAAATCAAAAGCTTTGTCTTACTGATCTTAATGCAAAATCCAGTTGGAGACACAATAACCACTGGATGAAAACTTGCTCTCAAAGCAGTAAATCTGAGGGCTCTGTTTGAATGGCGTGAGTTTGGGATTCATTTTGGAAACACATTTCCTAAACATCTTCCAAACTGAACATGTAGGAAAGAGAAAGCTTGTCAGTAGTACTACATCATTTGCCTTTGAAAGCCAGTCTTTGGAGATTCTTGTTTGTGGCCTTTCAAGAACAATTTTTGATGCGTAAAATGTGCTGGGTAAGAAAATCACTCTGAATTTCAGTTGGTGTGCAGTGCTTGGCAGGCAGCTGTGTGGCTCACTGTGTCTGCAGTGGTTCAGCCAAATGCAGGGGGTTATTTAAGGGAACACTTTTTCAGGCACCACCTTGCTTTGCAAAGGAGCAGTTATGTTGGATGGGAATAGCAGGTAGGCCTGAAATATGCTTCACTAGTAAAGCATCTCACCTGGAAATCTTGCATGTCTGCAGTTGCTAAGAAATCAAATTGTGAATCTTTAAGCAAACCACAGCTAATGGTTTTCATGTAAGAAGCAGAAACTATTACAAATAATCACAGAAATCTGTCATCTCTGGGTGTCTGTCCCTGTGCACTGTACAGGTAGGTATGCATTTGCTTGAGTTGAAAGATTTGACCAGCAATGTCCGCTTGGTCTGTCCAAGCACTCTGCTTTCCCTCCTAGCCTAACTGGTGAAGTGATGCTGTGAGACCACCTGTAACTCATCCTTCTCATTTCTAGTGGTTAAAATGCAGCCTTGGTATCTGTGCTCACTGTAGCTTGCCCTGCCTATATATTTTATACTGGTATCATTTAGTTTAACATAAAAAGTGGTTGGTTATTTGAAGAAATTTTTCACAGTTTGCATCTGACAGTCAAGTGTCTTCATCTTTTTTTTTTCGATAAGTATTTAGTAGGCAGAACTGCCTGTTACTATCTGTCAGTTCTACAATATTGTTGCACGCAGCTGCGGTAAGGCATCGCAAGGTATTTACTTAGAGCCTGTATCAAGCCATCTCTGGCTTGAGATGTCCTTTTCAGTTTGCATCTTCTGGACATCTTGTAGCCTCTGGTTTTTTTGCTATTAGCCTTTCCACCTCTTTTAACTGTTGTCCTCCTTAAACACCACTTGTGTGAAGTAAATACGTATTTTGTTTGATGTACTGCCAAATATTCCTGTAACTGAGACCGGCAGGAGAGTGGAAAGATTGCATACTTGACTTACAGATACATAGTGCAGGTGTAGCTTCCCCTAATTGCTTTTCTTTCCCCACCACTTTTGATTCATGTACTGTGATATGATTGTATCTATAGTAGAAAAGGAGCAGGAGTAGAAGGTTTTTATTTGAAGTAGAAAGGGAAGAGAACTGGAGAACATTTTGGCCCTACCCTGCACTCAGTAACTAGAGTAGTCTGAGGGCAAGTATGGACTGAACAGAAGTTGATGTCAAAAGTGTCTGAATTCAGTGTCCCTCAGCCTCCAGAGTGGGATGACCACTGGGTAAGAAATCTCAGACAAGCTACTAAATTGCAAGTGGTCTCTTGATAGTGGCATAGTAATGCTTACTTTTAAAAGTGATAACTTCTTCACAGTGAAGTCAGCAGTTTTCTCCAGCACTGTCTTTTTTCATTCTTATTAGAAAGAATAAAACTCTTTTTAATTATAAACCCAGCTAAAAGTCCCATGAGAGTCTACTAAAGCTATTGTGATTACTGTGTTTTTTTTTCCTGTTTTGCAGAAATAAAGGAGGAAAACATGCCATCTTCTATCCAACACTGAAGGTAGGTGTGACTTTTTCAGGTCAGAGGGCAGTAAGAGGAAAAGGGTGTTTACTGGACTTGCATTATTGAGACGATTTGGAAAATGCTTAAGTGGGCTTAGACTTCTGTGAAAGAAATTCACCCTGATGTAGTTGTTATGATTCAAGGTTTCATTTTCCAGTACAAGATATTTTTTTTCTGTCTAATGCATAATGGGTTTTGGAGAATCTTTGAAGATTTGCCATGTCTGAGATAAGACACACCAAGGCAGACAGTGTTCTGAGAGGATCTGTTTGAGTGCACAGGTCATGTGCTAACAGGTGCTGGTTTCACCTTCCTCTGTAATGGGGTCCTGTTTCTCACTGTTGCCCTTCATCAGCCTATTATCTTCCATTCTTTTTCTCTGGAACATATTTAGTATTTTGAAAACTTTGCCCTTACTGAAGTCTTTTGGCTGGACATGCAATTTCTGTGCACACAGTAGTCTGCAATGTATGAGAATACATGATACAATGGGTACTTGCCTTAATTCCCAGGAAGCTATTTTTAGGTTTTCTCAAATTAAGCTAAAGGCAGCATCTTAAGCCTCTTCTGGCTTTTAATATTGGAAGAGAATTGCTTCTTTAGTGACAATATATCATATTTGGAGAGAACAGAGATATTTTGTATGGTTAAACTAGTGTGAAATTATCTAAAGCTCCATTTTTCTGAATGGGAATATTGTCTTATGCTCTGTTAATACAACTATATTTCCCTTCATTAATCTAATACAGGTGGAAATACTACAATCTATGAGATACTAATCACCGTGTCTAACTATGTGCTTCCTAGTATCTGTCTTGGAGTGACAGAAAGTTTCATTGCCAATCTACCAGAGAAAAGACAAATTGTGCTGCATGTTGTCATGCTACATCCTCTCTGGTCTTATGGAAGGATTTAATCCTGCTAGAGTCAGTCCTAGCCTGGTTAAGGAACGTTTATTCCTGTAGATTTCTTTCTTTACACCTTCTTATATTAATAACATATTCAGTTGAAGTGTTTGGTGAATTTACAGAAGCAGGTTTTCTTTCAAATTTCAACAAGGCTGTAATGAAATACTTTGAGACTTGTATGCTGAGGCAGATCAAATAGTTAGTCACATAATGGCGATCAGGACTATCAGTGGAACACTGCATGTTGGTTTATTTCTCCTCTCACAGTTGTGTTTATTCCTCTTTTTAATGTTATAGTCACTGGTAGGTTGATCCACTCAAAATTGACTTGTTCATAATCAGATAAAAGCGAGCATGAAGTCTGGCCCCAGCAGATCTATTAATGGTGGCTCAACACTTTGTTCTGTTTCCTATGGAAATGAGTTTTTAAAACATCCCTGTGGTATGTGCAGTTCAAGCAATGCTGCACTTCAAAGTCAGAAAACCTGAAAATGAAAGACTCAAAAGGAATTATTTTTATTGTCTGAACTGAAAGAAGTTCAGAACATGAATTGTAACATTAGTTCCCTTGTAAACCAATGGCTAAACTAATTCTGAATCAATAGCAGTAGCACAGATAGGATACATTTTAATATTAATCTTCCAGAATCATTCTAAAATAGAATTCTGATAATGAAAATTATGACTCTGTCTTGGGAGAAGACAAGGGTATGCACAAGATCTTGATGGTTGTTCTAATTGTCTTCAGTGATAAAGTTTTATTTTACCCTTGGGAAATTTCTGGGAAGAGTTAGGATTTCTGTAAGTTGTGAAGTGATAGCCTAAATGAGAATAGTCCTTTGCATAGTTCATAAATCAGATTTATTTCCATGGCATTTTGTCTATTTAGCTGGTTATGGTGTATTAGGTCATTGAATTAGCTGGTGCAATTAACTGTCTCTTACTAAATGATTGCTTTCTAACCAGAGAATACTTGATATACAGGACTTCAAGTTTTTCAGTATCTAGTTCACAGATGGTTATTTTTAAAGTCTGAAAATGGTATGAAGAGATGGCAGCATGGAATGTCTGATGTCACGGACTAAAAGCTAATTGCTTTATGTGTCTTTGTCTTAGTCCATCCAGTTGCGCTTAGAGCTTGCAAAAGAATTGGGCACTGGAATATCCATCTGGGAACTGGGACAAGGCCTGGATTATTTTTATGACCTTCTTTAAAGTAAGAGATGATCTGGGAGAGACTTTGTTTGCTTCGCTGAGACTCCAACCTTCAATTAATTTGGGTATACCAGAGAGGTGATTTTTAAAGTATGTTTTGTAATTTATATAATACCTGTATTAAAAATTATTGCATTTTTTTTCCAATAAAGAAGCTTTTCTGATTTGCCACGTAGATGTGATTGTTGGTTTCTGATAACATTCAGAAAAAAGAAAAGAAAAGCCACAGAAATTTATTATAATGCTCCTGAATTCACAATCATTGAAAACAGACCTACACAACTGGGATGGCACTGGAATTGAAATTGTTTTCTACAAGAAATAAAACGGACAAGTTCTTATCATCTGATCGAAGTTTAAGATGGAGACCTCTCAAACTACTGTTGCTAATAATAAAAGTATGTAAACAGATATTTACAGCAAATCTAATATCTGTTGGACTCTCTGCAGCTTGCTGTCTTCTGATAAGGTAAATCAACATAAGAGGGAGGGGGGTGGCACAGGAGTAATTAGATATCTTTCCCTCAGGCTGATTGAGGATTAAATACTGACAAGCCGTGTTGTTGGCTCTGGTTGTTTCCTTCATTTTGCTAAATTCTTCAAGTAGTTCAAAATCGGAGTAATTTTGATTCATGTGTTGTTTCTAAACCTTTTTTTTTTTTTTTTTTTTTCATACAAGAGAGGATGCTTTGTGATTTTTCTCTTCTACTTAACTTGCTTAGTTTCTTAGTTTACAGTATTTAGCACCAGTGCATGATGCAGCATTAGTGGTTAGTTTGTGGGAACTGTAGTGTTTAGCACCAAAAGCTGCAATGGAACTGAGAAGTATGCATGTAATGATGGATTACACGGATAGCCCCAAGAGAGCCCCAGAGCAGCTCTGACAATTCCTTGACATAAGTAGGTGTTGCCAATGTAATCACCATCTTTCTGAATAAAGCTGTCATTCTTTAACTATACACATTGGTACTTTTACCTCCATAAAACAGATTTATTTATTTTTATTAACCAAAAAGCTGTAACAATCCATTAGTTTAAAAACAAAGCCAGAATTTCCCTCCTGAAATTGTCCTGTTTTTTTTGGATTATGTGTTTTGTGTTTGTAGAAATACACAGGCTTCAAGGTAGCTTCTTGTAAGGAACCAAGGGGAGGTGCTGGGAATTTGATGAGAGTGTTGTTGGTCGCCATCAGAGATCCAGGCAATAGCTCTGTACTCCCACTGGTGTTCTTCTTGCCACTTACAGTTGTCACAAAGATAACTGCACTCCTCTCTTTGCATCCACCCTTCCCAGTAATTAATCTCAGCGGGGGATTTATCTGCCCCTGCTGGTTTCAGCAGAATAAATTCCACTGTAATCCACCATTGATTAAAGAACTATTGATCTTCACCTCTCTGATTTAGTTCTGGCATCTCCGAGTTCTCACATTGCAGTATCCAGCGGGGTTTACTAATCAGGCTTCTTTCTTCCATACCATTAGTACTAAGATAATTTGCTACGTGAATCCTCATGTTCAATTAACTTGAACTTTCTAGTTCGTTCAAAAGCAATTTGAAGTCACTCTGGCAATAGTATCTAGAATAGCACAAGAATTAAATTCTGTTATGCTGTTTTTCTACTTTCAGTGACACTACAGAACCACAGTATCTCATAAAAACAACAACAAAAAAGACCAGTTAAAAATGGAGGGGATTGTGATCTGAAATGGCATCCATTACCAGTACTATCTGGGAGGTAGTGCTTTCAAACATGGAGGGGTTGGGGAAGAAGAAAATACTTCATTTTAGTTGCTTGTTTCCTCTCTAGAAAGGATATTTGTAATTTGTCATGTTTTTCATCATCAGTTTTTTATTCCATGGTGATTTGCTGTGAAGTTCAACTGTTCTGTTTGTCTTTGAGTGCAGCTGTTAGGAAGAAGTGTCTTTTCCATCCTTAGAGTAGAATGAATACTTCTATGTGTCAAAAAGATCAAACTAACCCTTGCTGTATCATGAAAAATAAATACCAGATGAGAAGTACATTGCAAGTTTCAGCAATCCGTGGTATATAGGTGCTCAAGGCCAAAGATGTTACCTTTTGTCTCTAAAGGGCAAAATAGATCTGGTGCTTTAAAAATAGTAGTTCAAAAGAAGGAAGGCATAATTGTTCAGTGCAAAGTTTTCAAAAAATATAGTGAGTAGCAGAAGGTGTTTGAGCTCCAGAATGAATGAAAACTGGCTTCTAATGGATTTGTCTTATGTTTGCTTAATTTTTCAATGCGTGGCAGTGTCAGATTGTCTTTTGTCAGATGTCACAGAATGCAAGAAGCCGGGTGCCATCAGTGATCCATGATGAAGGCAGGCTTCTCTTGAGAGTTGCACCTGACTGCACGTTTGAAAAGATGACACAAGAGAGATGCTGAGTATGTGAGTAGGTTCGTCAGTTTTTATGACTTTCCCTCTGACAAGGGGACAAGCTGAGCAAAGGACAGACGATGGGTGGGAGCGCTGTTGTGGCACTGCTGTAAGAACCAAGGTACTGGCCAGGCAAGTTGCTTTTATTCCCTTGTTTCAAAAAGAACAGAAAGCACTGCTTTATGGTGCATTGAGGCATTTTTCTGTAAAGCTAAAAAAAAAAAAAAAAAGAGAGAGAGAGAGAGACATTTCACTCTTCCTTAGAAGCCAAGTACTCCTTAAATGAAGTACTTTCAGGGGCAAAGATTTTGGGCTTAAAGAATCAAGGGTATGACTGGGGAGAAATATCTGGTGTTCCTATTAAAGCAGTGTACATAAAGCATAAATACATTTGGTATAGTAGGTAGTAAAATGGAAGTGTGTTTATTTCAACAGAATATTCCATCACTAAGGTACAAGTAAGAAAAAAAAGCTGTGCTCTATCACCTCATTCTGTTGTAGGAACACATTTCCATATATTAGAGTAAGATCTCAGAGCTTTCTTACATCCAATCCTTGTGTTTCCCCGTGTTTTACTTTTTTAGGCTAGACTTGTACAGAATTAAGGTAAATTCATTGTTCTGCACGATTTTGCTTGCATGCATTGAGAAAAAGAAATAGCTGATTGTGTTGCAGCTGGCCTTCACTGTGCATATTTTTATTGTTAATTATCATCATTTTAATAGGATTTTTTTTCCCATATCTGTGTACAACTAAGTATCTTACTGAGACAGAAAAGAGATTATCTGCTTGCAGGATCTCATTGACCATGCTTCTGGAATAACAGCATCGCACATTATCTCAGGAAATGTCTCTTGTGGTAAGTGTGTCTGTCTTGAGAACGAGAGCCACTATGGAATCTCTGTGAGCAAAAATTGTTTTAACAGAGAATTGTGGAAAATAAATTGTATAGATTGTGTCACAGTGAGATGCTACTTCTTCAAGTAAAATTGCACCAGTATTTGATTTATAATTTCTTTTTGTTACCGTTCGTAGGTCTCAAACTTCAGAATTACTTGTAGCTTCTAGGTGAGAACAGTGGGAGTGAGAGAAAGAGGCAAGAAAGAGTGAAGTATGAAAACAGGAGAACAGCTTCTTGAACCACTCCTTAGTTATAAAGAATTGTTGATGGAGTTGTAACAATTTAACATTGCTTATGGGCTTGAGAAAAAAATAATACAATAGTAGTGATTATTTTGGGCACTGTGGGGTTGTTCTGTGCATACTTCTCTGTGGAGACTATAAAGTTAATGAAAATCCATAGGAACTGTAATTACAGTCTCTCCTGAATTTGGGGTATGTCTTTTATAGTTCGTTGTTTTGATTAATAACCAGTGCACCTATTTAACTTCAGTTAAATGAATGGCAGCACAAAGCACATGGGTTCTACTTCTGCAGCTTGAGGAGGTGCAGAATGTAGCTATTCTACTTTTTCCTGAAATCTCATTCACCAGTGATATCTTTTTTATGTAGTAAGTGCAAATTAAGTAAGCCTGAATTGGTGTTTTGTAGTCTACCAGGGAATCATTTTGATACTCTGTGTTGGGGGAATATAGATCTTCTCTTTAGGAAAAAAAATAAAATCTTTAATATGGAAAATAACTAGAATAGAATTTGATTAGCACTCTTCATTCAAAACATTGCTAAAATAAATAAGATCACTTATAAGTGTTAGCACTTGAGATTAAAAGCTGAAGATGTGCCTGTAATGTATTACATTGGAATGAGAATATTAGTATGAACGGTAATTTTTCAAAACAAAAAACAAAACACACATATGAATGGAATCTAAGGCTCAGAATTACAAACAATCAATCATTTTACATTCTCCACATCAACTGCTGAGAGGAGAGCAAAGGGCTATGAGTGAATTGCCTTCATGGGGCACATAGGTGATGATATTTTGATCACATTTTGATCCACCCATTGTTTGGAGTGTGGAGTTTAAATAAGGTAAAATTTAGCAATTTTCCAGAGTGGAAACGCAAAACATGAAATAAGCTAAAAGCTGCCCCCCTTTCTATGAACTCTGTGACTACCCAAGTGGGAACAGAACTTAACCAGATGTACATGTGCGTTTTGAAGATGGTTAATGAAGCTCATGTGAAGGTGATCAGTGTAGATAAGCAGCATATTGACTTTCTAGAGACTTCCTAACCATGCTAATTTCATTTACCTGAACCTACTAAGCACAACAGTGGTTAAAAAAATGCACTCTCCAGTGCTAGACTGTATGCTTTGTGATTTTTGAGGTAAGTGACTTGATATAAACCTCATAGGATGATTGCATTTTCCTGCACACGCAGGCACAGTACGTTGGAGCAGGGCTGTCTAATGGTCCAGCTCTCTCAGCTCTTCTGTGGTGACCCTGCTATATGCATAATTAATTGCAGCTGGGGTTGCTTGGGTGCTACACCTCACCTTTCTCAAAGGTCAGTGTGCAGGGTTTTGAAGCCAGAAGGTAGTGGTGTGCTTCACCAGTTTCCTTCCATATGTGAACCTGCTACTTGGTTATTGCTGCTCATCCTGCTCAAAAAGGTAAGGCTGAGTGTGTTGTTTTCTTTTGTTTAATCCCCCCCCAAAAAACAATCCAACATCTAAGGACATCACTAATTTTTGCTAAATGTTAGTTTTCTCTTCTATTCCCTAGAATCTAATCTGTATTTAGAAACGGTCTGGGTAGGCCCTTTGATATGTTTCAGGCAGTTTTCCCTTCATGTGCCAGAGCCTTTGGTGTGTGCTGTAATTGCTTGCAGCTATTGAGAATGGGAGCGTGATTGTAAACAGCCACTGGGCAGTCTCTGCTTAACTTGCTATGTCTATTTTCACCCAGTCTTCTAATATTTCTCCTCTGAGTTTTAGATGAACCCTTGTGGGAGAGAAAAGTTAAGTTTCTACTGGTTATTCGCCTGTTCTTGCCATTCTTGTAACCTTTTGTTTCCCTTTGCTGGTTTTGGAACCTGAGGAAAAAAAAGGGGGGCTGTGAGTGGATACATTTGTGTACCTTGAGCAGATGAAGGCCCAGCAGTAACAACATCTGCACTCTTGTGCTGTGAAAGTTTGGTAAAAGGTGCCTGAGAGTGTTGTATGTCTGCAGTGAGAGGGGAGGAGAGGGAACTTAAGCCTTTTTATTTGCCACAGTGGCTTCCTAGTCTCTGCAGTTACTACAGTGATACAGAGTGGAGGGTGGTAAAGCTCCACTTTGCTCAGAACAGCTGGGCTGCTTTCCCTTTCACACGTACTTGCTGTTTCAGTTCCTGTGAAAAACAAGCAGTTTGTGTAAAACAAGCAGTTGTGTTGGTTTTACTCTGCTATTTCATGTCATGGTGTGAAAAAACTGTGCTAATAATCATTTTATTTTTGCTCATTAAAACAACTGATAACTTCAGCTACTTGCCCAAGTCCCTTTGTTTTGCACTTCTGATGTGAACCAGGTGGAAGTGTTTGGAGTAATCAATGCAGGCAAGTTCTGCAAATCCAAGGAGATAAATAGTTTTTGTCTCAAGTCCCTATGGCAAGCACCCCTCTACACAAACATACTGGCTCTTGTGCTGCAACAGTAGATGCAGTTAACCAGTAATACTGGTTTTTTGGGAGTCTATTTAGCTTGCAGGTATCATCATTTTGAATTAACATTAGAAAGTGTTTTATTCAATGACGCCTTCAGAATTACAGCCACTAAATGGTTGTCTGCTGTATCAGGTCTTTGCATGCTGCTTATGTTTTTTAACCCAGAACTTTCTATTAAAATTAAATTGCTTTTGCTGTTAGCTTGGAATTGTTTAGATGGACTTTCTGTGTCAAACAGTGTGCCAGGATTTTAAATTCCATCTAATTCCTTCTCACTTCATTCATATCAACCTTGAAATTGCTGTTGATGTGAGGATGCATTTGCACAGAGGAAAATGGCTGAGCTCATGTCTTGAAAGCCCACTTTAGGAGTATATTGACTATTTTAAAGCATGGAGGGCTAAACTATACCTTTAGTATTTGTTTTAAAACTTGGGATTACTGAGCCTGATAAAAAGGGAAATCCATAGTAAGGTTTTAAAAGTTCTTGTTTTTCCTATGCCAGATTTATCTGTTCTTTTGAGGTAAGATATAAAATTATATAAAGAGATAAGAGATAAAATTATGTAAATAAAGTGACAGGGAGAATATCTTCCCCAGGAGAGTGAGTACTTGCCTGTTTGCTTGGATACAGCGCTTAAACGTTTGGCTTGAGCAAGGTCAGAGTTTCATGTCAGACTTCATCTCTTCTTGGCAGTAGCTTCTGAGCTGTTCTCTGCCTGCATCTCTTAAGGTGGTTGATGGGTCCGGAAGGGGAAACAGCGCTCACAAAGGTTTGAGGAAAATGGGAGAGAGGGACTGGAGGGAAGCAGCTGCTCTCAGAAGAGATGTTTTCTCCTTTTCTAACTATTGTAGGAGCATCAAATAGCTACGCTTGGCAAAAAATAAAATTAAATTAAAAAGCCAAGCCTCTGCATTCCCAAGATCTTCCCTGGGCCTTGTCTTTCTTGAAGCCAAGGAATCTGAAATATTTTGGCAGAGTCAATGCTGTACCCTTGGCCAATATATTTGTAAAAAACTAAGTGTACTGTTCTGATGGTTGCACACAGTGTTTTTTTGGCTGAGAATTAAGTTACTGAATGAATTTGTGGATCGCAACATGACTATTGTAAATACTTACTGCCTTCCCAGGTGTGCATATTGGTGTATAATTTGAATTTCAAGCATACGCAGAATTAAACTCATTTATCAAGTATATGAGAAGCCGCCTCATTCTCTCCCCCTTTCTCTCTCTCTCTCTCTCTGGCAAGGTATTCAGGAACCCTCAGTTGTTAGGGATAATAACTATATTGAAAAAAGAGGTAGGCTTCCCCGAATAGAAGAGAGGCAGGAGATGCACTACAGGCTGGAAGAGGATGGCATTCCAGAGAGCGTGCAGCTTTAAACAGACCTAGCAGCCAAAGGATGAAGGGGAAACAAAAGGAAAAATTAACTTCTTCTGTATGAGGTGGTCACAGAGTCAGACAGGGTCTAAGGTTTCTGTCTGTCCCATCACTGCTAGCTAGACCCCACCTCCGAATCATCAATGGTGTTGCCACTGAGTGATACCGTGAGGAGCGGTGAATTCCTTCCCTCTCCACCACAGGTTAAGGGAGAATAGCTTTGAAAATAGCTTTGCTTGTAGATACAGAGACAAGTAAATCTAGAAGGGATAAATGGAAACAGTAATTTGCACAGCACGCAATCAGGTGGAGCAATTAACTACTGCAGTAAGGCAGAAGGCTACAGACAGTAGCTGGGTTTTTAAAAGGCCTGAATATTTTCCTAGTCATGAAGTCACTGGTTATAGACGTTAAAAGGAGGAACATTTTTTCCAGTGCCTGGGTACTTCTGCCATTTTCTGCATTTTACTTAGATTAAAGACAGTGACGAGGATCTGCAGTTGATCTACACTTACATGGCCAGGATCTACATTTACATGGCCAGCCTTGCTCTGCTTGTGTACGTGCTCCAGAAGATGCACTTCTCTGTTTTGAAAGTCACCGCGTGGTCTGTGCGTGAGCTGTCCGAGTCAAACTGCTGCTCAGCTTTCAGTTCCAAGCCATTTTCTTTCTAAGTGAAGGCATGTTTGTTTTTTTTTCCTGGCATTTCACATTCTTCATGTTTAGGCACCATCACTGCTTAAAGATGCCACAGGCCACTGACTTGTGTGTCTGGAGCCCATTTGTTTTCTAGGATTTTTATCGTTGCTTATAATTAAAACAGATTTTTAGCAGTGCAGCTGCAGCCTGATTGCAGTTATTTTAATGAATCTTGAATGAAAACATAATCCAGCTTCATCTCCTGCAGTTGTGTTGACAAAATTAGAACTGGAGGAATCAAAAGAAATAGTAATGACTTCCCCCCTTCCTGCACCAAATTTAAAACCATTGTTTGGTAGGGCGGAGCAGAAAGTGGTCTCTGTGATGAAAAGGAGGACACTTCTGAGGACAGAGCTATGCTGTGAAGTTGTACAGCTCCCTTTTTTTGATGCTGCTGCTTTCATGATCCCTTTTCTTTCCCTTTTTAAAGTTTCTACTGGCAGCATCAAGTGACTCATTTGGGGGTATTCTGGAAGTAAATGGATGCATTTGAAAGAATTTACTTCTAATTTCAGAACAAACTCACAATAATGAAAGCTTTTCTTAGTGAGAAACGTGTGACAGTGCACGTGTCAGGCGCTTAAATTTGGGCAGTTTCCTCATGGTGACAGGGAGATGTCACCCAGAATGACTGCAAGCACTGATGAAGCAGGGCTGTGGCATGACTCGCTGCACATGAAAACGTTCTTGAATTTTTGTTAGTATTGGGGTGGTCAGGAAAAGCAGTGCTGAAAGTGAGATGCACTTGGCAAGCCCTCCAAGGTCTCTGATGGCATCTCCCTGTCTAGTGCTTTTTTTTTTAATTTTTTTGCTGTAAAACTTTGCTTGCTGTCAGACTGCGAAATGGCCAATGCTCTGCTGATCGGCAGTATTTTGCAAGCAGCCCCTGCATCGCCCTGAGGAAGGATGTTTGGTTTGCTTTGAGTTATCTGTGTTGCGACGAATCCTTTTCCATTGCTATTGAAAAGGTTCTTCAGAAACTATTCAGGAAAGTGGAGCTGAGGCTAATTATTTGTACAAAATCAAGCAACCCTATGATGCTGTGTTGAATCACCTTAAAAGACACCCCTTGTTTGGAATCTGTTGTGGATTGTGTCCCACATACAGTCTGTCAAAATGTGCGTTAGGTGCTAAGATGTGGGATCTGGGTCTGAGGACCAGCAATGCTTTGGAGAATAAATCCTTTCCATTTCCATGAGTATTTGGAACAGAGGCTGGCAAAATGTGCATTCATAATAATGGCTGTTCTCCACTTAATTTGAGCTATTCCAGCTCACTTCTGCCAATGTTAAATTAAACTTTAAGAATTAGGAAGGATAAGGAAAGAAATTAAATTATGATGAGATAGGTCTGCCAAGCTTTGTGCTAGGGCACATAGAATTTATGGCAAGCCAAACTTGGTTTACCTGTCAAGAGAGGAGATTATAAAAGAATTTATTTAGAAGGAAGCTGAAACGCTTATTTTTATTTAATGTCTTAAGGATTGTTCTGCACATTATCAAAATAATTACTTCCCATGCTTACGTAAGTAACACATTATTTTCTTTGAAACTATTTTGCACCTTAAGTATTTTGTCCATTAAAATGATTCCATGTTTCAGTTTTTGTTATTTCCTTTATAAAGGAGCACTTGTAAGCACCTATAGTGAATTCTTCTAAAGACTTACTATAAAATAGATATCCAAGTATAAAATAAGGCATAAACAAGCTAAACTAGTGCACACACAAAAGAACTGATATGATAAGAGGAAGATCATTTTATTACCAAATGCCAGTCCTTGAAACAACTGCAGGACTTACAAAGGAGTCTGAATATTGTTTGCTTCAGACTAGTCACTCCTCAGACCTTCCAGTTTCCCTGGTAGCCTGCGTGGTCATAGGGGCTGCTGCCGTAAGGGCAAAGATTTGTGAGCTCTGGGTAAATGAAGAAACCACGTTCCTCTCGGCTCTGGTGAGTGGCCCTGCTCTGTGACAATCCAGGACACCTTTAGAAATTTACATCTGATGTGTTGATATTCTTACATGTAAAAACCTTTTGGGGGGGACAAAAAAAAGTGTCGTCCAGGCGTGTATCATCGAACTGGGTTTCGCATATATAGGAGTTAATATACGAGTTGTATGTGTGTGAGTGATACCAAATGCTGTGACTGTGGTAATCCCTTGTTAATAAGGGGATTGGCTTGCAGTACAAAATGACTTACATAATTCTGCGTGCTGCATTATCCCTTCCGCAGGTTTGGAAGCTTTATGTGTTTCCTAGCCCTCAGTACCTTCGTACTTCAATGCAGCACCTGCAGAACTTGTTCTATGAAATGGTGGCTGTGTTCCTCAGACACCTCAGCCCTAAATCCAGTGTTTTGCTCTTGACTGATATCTATGGTGTGTGTACACATGAACTCCAAGCTCCTTCTTTCTGTCATGTTTGGAAATACCCAAGTATTGAGTGTGTTGCCTGTCTGACTGCTGTTTGTGACCTGAACCTGCTGGAGTCTAGGAAGAGATCTTCAGGTTTGTATTTCTGCTTGTAGAGAAGGTGCCATGCCTCTCTTTGCAGTCAGAGAGGCCGAGGGGTTTCAGCCTGGCAGCCCCTGGGGAATGGGGAATGTGGTGCTGTGCAGCAGGGAGCAGAGCTGGCTGCAGTGGAAAATTTGGGTCAGAGGGAAGGGTGCAGAGAAAGAAGACAAAGGAGCTGTCTGTACGGGGGAGGTCTCAGTTCCTCAGGCAAGGCACACTAGTCACAAGCTCCTGGGGCTGCTTCAGGGGTTACAGGAGAACTTGTGCTACAGAGCTCTGCCGATCTGCCTAAGAGGCCGATGGGGTTTCAGCACCTTTGTGGGTTCTCCCTGGCTTCTTTCCACTGCCTGTTTTGCTGGTGACCATCTGTCTTGCTGCTCAGTTCCGTGCAATGGCTTAGCAGTATGGAAGGCTAAAAACCTCAGCTGAAAGCTTTCCTTTTGTTTTCTCTTTTCCCTGAGCTGTGCTAGGTCTGAAGCAATCCACTTGCAAATACAAGAGAAAAACAATCCATCTTATTAGATGCTCTTCTTCCCTGTTGGGTGGAAAATGATTTTTCAGAAAATTTCCTATTGGATATATACTCAGTTTAAGTATTGCAGTTACAGGCTATATTGATAACATTTTAGGTTTTACTTTGGGTTCATTTTTTTTAACAGTACGCAGAAATCAAACATGCTGCTTGTCCCACTAACTTCATCCAAGCATCCATCGTTCTTTCTCTTTACCTGTAGTGTTTCCCACAGGAGTAGCATGAACCCTTCCATGAACCTCCTGCTAATTGCTATGCTGGCGCTTCAAGGCAGGAGAGCAGCAAGCTTTCGTCCTTCAGAGGTAAGCCCGTGAACCCCGTGTCTAGACAAGCAGGGGAGAATGTAACTGTGGGGACATGCTGGCTGCACACTGCTGGGATTTATTACTCAGTTCTCCCCCTAGTGAGGGGACATTTGCCTTCATCTAATACCACCCCTTATATATTTGTGTTAGTTGGGAAATGTTTATTTCCTCTGCACTGTTCAGGATTTCTCAGTCATACAGAAATACTTAAGATTAAGACCTTAATATTTAATAAGCTCTCTATTGTTAAAGAGCGAGCAAGCCTGCCAATGTGAGATTGGGCTGGCAGCTCAGTGGATTAATGGAAACAGAGTTGGCTTTAAAAGCCCTGAATGATAATCTTTAAATATGCTTAGGCATTGTGGTTGTGCAGTTTCCCTGGGGAATCATCATATTCTCTGCTTCAGAAATTGTATTGAAGACATAACTGAAACTACAGCACAACCTTGCCTACTGGCAAATCTACTTTCATTCCTGGGGCTTAAATTCCTTGTGTGTGTCTGTATATGCTGAATGTCATTCCTTCAGGGTTTTCATTTCTTATTATATTGTTGCCACAGGAACAATTTTACCCAAACCTTAAAAAAAAAAAAAGAGTTGCAGAGCAACTTTCTTCCTTGAACAGAGATCTTGTTTAAGCTTTCAAATAAGCAAATGTAGCTATATGGAAATACTGAAATGGAAATTATGTTGAGGCTAGTGATGTGTGCTATCAGTAAGCTAGCCAGAGGAGATTTGAAAAAGACTGGCTCAGATGGCTGCCTGAATTTATTTTTTTTTAACTCCTGTCTGTGAAATTCCATGGTGCTTCTGGTTCATGTAACCCATTTCAATACTAATTCATTCTCTGATAGAGATCTGAGTAGCCCCACTGCAGATGATAATGTAGACACAGTGTGGTGCATTCTGGGATGTCTTCAGATAAATTGAAAGACTTGAGAATATTTTCATTGTAGGAGATTGCTTTTTCTTATTTATGTAAGAACTTACCAGTCTGAAAGGTGTCTGGACTTAAAGTTGCTTTTCTTGTGTACACATTTCTGGGGATTATCTCAATTTCAATTTAATTTGCCACTTCACTTCATGCTATAAAGCTCTCAGAGAAACTTTAATTTTCAGTGAGAGGTCACTAGATTAAAATGAAATAAGCGTGCATCAATCAGAACTGTATTTGTTGTCCCGAATTTCTGTTTATGCTTAACAGGAGCTGCTTGTGTAAGGCACCAGAGCACCCAGCTGTTTGGTGCTAGATCTGATTGTGTAACTGCACACCCTTACGGTTTGTATGATTGCACCGATGTTAAGGAAACTTTCACTTGCAGGACACTGTGCTCCATATGAGTATGTGGACCAACGATATGTTGGCTCTGGTGTGCTGAGTTCTTTTAAATGTCATAGATCTCAGAAGTTTTTGGTAACGTTTAAATTGCATATAAATTCACCCCCACTGCTCCCTGGATTGATCTGCCTGTGAGGCTGGAGGTACTGAAGAGGGGCTAAGAGAAATCAGTGTTTGTATCCCTTGGAATTGTTTTCATCATCCTGTGTCCTGCATTAGCTCTGTGAATGTGCGGCATCTGGGGGGAGTAGCTGGGATTTCAGTCATAACCTTGGAAGAGGACAGGAAAGCTGCTAGAACAGAAGGAAAGCAGGATCAAAGGCACGAGGTAAACCAAATGGCACTGAACACTTACATGCATACATTCAACCTTGTATACTGTAGCTGGGGTTGGTGACTGCCCCCCTTTTCTGAACAGCAGCATGCTGCAGACAGGGATCTGCACGTTTACACAAGACTCAACCCCCCCAGTCTGCAAAATCACAGGGTTTTAGACATACTGCAGCCCTGATTCTTTTCTGGGAGCATGTTTTTGAAAGAACACTGTATGTTGTCCAAGGGCTCAGCATGTATTTCATGGGATGCTGCTCTATTGTACCTTACAGTGGGAGGGGAAAAAACGCTCTGCTCAACTGGATAAACTGGAGTACCATGTCACCCATTTAAAAAAATAAATAAGCTTTGCTTGCATTGGAATAATCTGATTCTGAGAAAATGATACATACGTTTATATTGAATGTACATTAACTCTTGATTCCATCAGAAACTAGAGTGTGATTTGCAGTAAGCTTTTAATTATGCCCATTTTTCATGTGATGATAATTCTTTTAAACCTATGAGCACATATTTCAAAGAGCACTTTGATAATGAAGAATGGACTGTGTCACAGTAACCAGCTGTGGTGCACAGTTAGGAATAAAAAGGTGTTTAATAGGGAAGAACTTGAATGCATGGACTTCACAGGAAGGAGATTTAAAACTTCCATTTTTATTAGCACCAAATATCAAGCAAGTTTCATGACAACAAGCTGTACTTCCAAGCTGGTAAGTTGTTTAGGGAAAGTGAGTGGGTAATTATATGACACATTAATTCAATTTATGTACTCTTGTGTTTGCATTTGTTAATCCACGATGCCTTCAGTTGTGCACAGGTCTGAGTTCACAGTTTCTGTAGGAAATGTTAGGAGTATTTCAACTATGAGGTTTAGGGACATCTCTGTTCTTGAAAGACCAAGACACAGCTGCTCACCAGGAGAACAATCAAAGCACCTCTGACTTCTGGGGCAAAATATTCCTATTTCTAACATACCTGTCACATTCCTGCAGCTGAGCTTGTAGCATGAAGAATTTTTCCAATGGCCCTTCTGCACTTGCAGCCCGGTGCAGTCTCCCTACTCAGCTAATGCCAGCGTGACCTTCAAGTTAAGCCACTGCAGTTACAAAGACCGAGGCCGTTGGTGGGGAGGGAGGAGTGCTGAGGATTGTAAAGAAACTTTCTGTGACTTCGGCTGTCACAAGCAATCTGGTGCGGGCAAGTGAGTGAGAGCAGAGTTTCCAAGAACGCACTAGCAGGAGCATCGTGCTGAAGTGCTCTTTTCCGGTAGTATTTGCAAATGCTTCATCTTAATTGAGCCTGTAAATATCATTAATTCCCTTGAGAGGAGGGGAGGGCTCGGTTCCTTCAGAAATGAAAGCAAACTAAAAATTGTCCAGTAGGATTTTGGTGTGGTTTTTGTTGTTTTTGGTTTTGTTTCTGTTTCTAGTTTAAGTTGTCTTGGACAGTTAGCTTGCACAAGTAGAAATGCAGGGATGCCTGCACTGGTCATCACCTCAGGACTGTGTGGATGTACGTGAGCTTTTCAAAAGAACAGCAATGGAAAGCTTTGAGGCTGAGTTCAGCATCCTGCGTGCTTAATATTCAAGCTCAGAAACAGTATCAGAAATAGCTAATGGATTAATTCAACTGATTTTTGCAAGGTAAATTGTGTTAGAAGAATGGGGGGGAGGGAGGGACGAAAAAACAATTCCCTGCAGCATTAGTCTCTCTGGAGAATGCCAAGCAGCTAGTGGTGGTTCTGCTTGGTCAGATGTGTAGGAGTGTGCAGGCTTGCATGAGGGGAACTGGATGCTGAGAGAGTGGTGCAGATGCAGTTGCTAGTTAGGTTCTTAACTAGGCTGTGGTGTGAATTACCTGGTCACAGTACTCACTTTTCTCTCCTATGCAGGGACTGGTCTCCTAGCACAGTGCCAAACCTAAGGTTCCCAACACCACGTAAGATGCCAGTCTTGCATAGGATGCAGAGTTATGTAAATAATTTCGTCCTCGCTGCATTTGGCAGAGCGGGCCCCTGATTAACAGGGCAGCCCTGTGTGCAGAACAGCAGGTTTAAATGGTACCGTACAGGTGGAAGGTCTGGAGGACCTACGGGCTTCAGCTGTACAGCCGAGGGAAGGCATTTGTGCAGCAGGGAGGTGAGGTGCATCTGAATAGACTTGCACAAACTGGTTCCTGAAATCCTTTTATTTCTCTAGTAATTTGCAATATCTTCAGGACAAATGCTTCACACCTAAAACTTTTGTCACTGTCAGTATGGAAAAATAAATACATAAGCAATACACATTAACAGTTGCTTTTTATGCTGTACTTTGTACAAAAGTTAGTTTTTTATAGATATATACAGTTACATTTTCTTATGTTGGCTATGGTTTGAACCATGTCCTGTAATAGTCCCTTGGAAATGTCATGGGAGGTTTATACTGGATAAAGGATCCCATCCTTTCAAATTATTCCTTTAACCACCAGTACTGGGAAGTCTCTGTTAAAGTCCTCTGTCGTAACAAAGTGTTCTGCCTAAACCATTTCTGCAGAAGTCATTTTAACAGATCAGCCATTTCATCACTAAAGAAACGTGTTGTGAGGTAACTTCTAAGCACCCTGCGTAGCTCTCTAGCTTGCACTGCCATAGCGAATGCTTTCTGGCTGTTGGAGGGAATGTAAGGTAAGGTGTACTTCCAGGTCAACAAAAAATCACAAGTTCTAGTGAACAGAATAACATACAGTATTTCTATGGGGAAATAGTTTTAATAAAACTATATTTAATAAAACCGTATAAAAGAATCAAGGCCTAGGGGAAAATGACCTATGTATCCAACTGTTTGGGTTTCAGAAAAACATCCTTTCAAATTGCAATCACTGGGTGAATTGCTAACGATAGATTCTTTATTTTTTGCTTTTTTTTTTTTTTTTCAACATACCAGAAAGTAAGGGTCATGTTTTTATGCCTCTTTGAAAATGTTTTTTGAATGTTCTTGTTTTTATGTGCTACTGTTAGTGGGGTTTCCTTTGTAGCTGCAGTGCTGTGCCACCACAAAATACTTTATAGTACACAGCAAGTATAATCAGCTAAGCCTGACATTCCTAGGTTGTGCTAAGTACATTTCAGAAAAAAATAGCAGGATGTCAGCTGAAATGCTGGGCTAGTTGTTGATTAAAATAGAAACACCTCTGTCTGTGCCAACATGTAGTTCAAAACGCAAAGACAACTGAGCTAGGCTGGCTGCTGGGGAAGGTAGACTAGACTTCCAATTTTGAAACAATGGGATCCTGAAAACCAATAGCGTACTCTATTTCCCAGGTTAAAGCTTTAGTGGGAAAATAAATTAGGCTGTAAAGGTAAATAGAGCTGCTCTCTGACCATAAACTTCCATAACATTTGTTAACTTAGCATTTTAGAAATTTAGAGCCAATGGTGAATAAATGAAACTGAAAGGCAAAATGTTTGAAATACATTTAAGAAGGGGTGGTTTCTTTAATGTATATGGCATGATGAAGTTGTGAAATTCACTGCTACAATGTAAGACTGAAGTAGAAAATCTTCACAGAATTCAGAAAAAGGATTAAGGATAGATATGGTTAATGAGACCATCTAGTGGCACATTTAACAGGATGAAGAAAATCCAAGGAATACAAGCCTGCCAGTGACCTAAGGGAGTTGGAAGAAACTTCACCAAAGGATTGGATTATCCTTTGTGAGATTTCCTGCAACAGCCTCTAAATCTGGTTCTCTGCTTTCAGGCCATGGTTGACCCCTAACACTTGCAGTTGTCTGTCTGTGTTGTTCAGAAGGCACCAAATTTAGAGGCAGTTTCACTCGTGAAGCTGTTTGACCTGGAGGGTGCAATAAATTGTATTGAACAGGGCAGTGTTAGACAAGGCTTCAGACAAGGTACTTGGCTAACCAGACTGGTTTTGATCTGATGTAGTAGGAGTTCCTAATGTGGTGTTCTAGTGTTAATTTTCTGAGTTTTCCTACACACTTTGTGAATATGAGCAACTACCTCAGAAAAAGAGAAGTCAGATTCTTTCAAAATTGCCAATAACACATTCTGAACATAACAGTTGGTTTTGGGTGTACAGTTTTTCGTTATGTTACTAAACATGATCCCCCCCCCCAGCATTTTCTGAAAATTGACTGTATTGACTGTACATAATTTCAGGTTGCTTGTAATAGGAAACAGACAGGGGTATAAATTTACCTGGAAATGGGTAAGCTGGTCAAGTTTAAAAACAAAACCAAAAAAAACCCTAAAGAACCAATAAGAAAGGACAGATCAAATCAAAGATAGGCAATGAGAAATGACAAAAAGTATGCTATGTATTTTCTTATTGCATATAGTGTGGGTGTGTGTGCATGCTTGCACACCCATCTTTGGGTATGTATATACTCGCTGTAAAGCTTGTTGTGTAGTTCATTATAAAGAATACAAAAGACATTCTGTTGTAAACTTTAAAGAATATTTAATAATTTTTTAAAAATAAAATGTATATTTTAAATTTTGTTCTTTATATGAATGCACAAAAATGTATCATCATAGTTGCAGTGACAAAATCCAAGGAACTGAGGAGACCTGCCCACTGCGGTAAGACACAGGTGACGCTCTAAAAGAATTCATAATGGAATCCAAACAAAATTTCCCAGGGCGAGTCCTGACTTGTTTTCTTACAGTGAATTGCCTAACTCAGTGTCTACGAAGATCATTCACACTTAGCATGAATTCTTGTGGACAAAGGTAATAAAGCATTTGGTTTTAAAACAAATGCCGCAATCGGCTTTCTTGTCCCTGCTTACCTTTGGTGCCACACGTACAGCACAGCAACGAGGCCAAGCGTGAAGTGCAGGGCATTAACTTTGTCCGTGCTGACAGCCTCCTGTCCTGTCTGTGGATGGGAGGAAGCAGCCTGGAGCCACATGCATTGAAAAATAGAACCAATTTTTAATTAGCTTGTGAGAAGTGAGGGGGGTGGGTGGATTCACGTAGTGGCCCTATTACTGATGCTAGGTAATGTATTTTTACAACTTCAGTGCATTTCCTTCCTCTCCGTATTATAGATCATACAATGCTGCATTCAAATGGTAGCTATTAAATGGAAGAATAAACCTTTACAAGTTCATATTACTTGAGGAGGAGGAGTGAAGAAATGTTCACAGAACAGAAACTGGAGTGAATTTCAGTGATTGTGCGCTATAATACATAGAGCTAAATAATTCTATGGTACAAGCAGTAAGATTTGGCTGCTGCTGACAATTACCGTATAGGAAAATAAAACACATTCTATTAAATATATATATTCTTATAATTGTGAAGATGAAAAGCCAGAAGTATATTGGACTGAATCTAAAAGCTAAATCCAGATCTTGCTGAATTCAGTAGGTCCAGCTGTGTGCCCTATGCTTTCACATCTTGTTATTAAGCAGAAAGAGCAATGGGTATAAATTGGGAGTTCTCTGCTTCACTCTGTTTGTTACCTTTGGTTCTGTCTTTAAATGTGTTGAGTCTTCCTTCACATTTAAAAATAAGTGGAAGTAATCTAAAAGGCCTTACTAAAAGTGACAAAAACACTAATGGAAGCGACTGGAATGACTTCTGTGGTGCTCTGCATAAATAGAGTATGAGCACCATTTTAAATGTACTGTGGGGTGGTTATAATCAACCAGTTCAATGTCAAGTTTTATGCGTAAAATGGAACTATTTCTTGTTGTTGCTTAGAAAAAAATGTTGCTGTTAAACATCACAAAACAGTCTGACCTCAGGGGAGAAAGATGCAATGCTTTTAGAAAGAAAATATGTTAAAGCTGATTCTTGTTATATTCAATACGTTCAGAGGTTTGAAACTGGATTGTGCTGGTAATGCTTTAAGCACCGTAACATCTGTTTGGCTTGTGTAAAGAGAGTTACTAACATCAAATATAGAAAACAGTCCAGTGCAAACTATCAGTAAGTTGCACTAGCATCTCTGTTGGCAGTGTGTTTTTTCTCTTCAGTAGTTGATGCTGAATGGTGCTGTTGCAGTGACTGGGATTTACAAAGTGAGCGTTGCTCATACTGCCTCTAGATTGTATTTTTGAAAACTGAGGCTGTTTATCTTTTAAGGATGCCCAAACTGTGGCAAATGATTAGAGAGAACCAGAATGTGTGATGTCTCATCTGTATTGGTTTATTTTATTATTATTATTCTGTAGGTGTAGCTGAAGTCTGGCAGCCTGCTCTAAGGGTTCAGTGTGTGTTACTGGGATACTCACAGATGAGGGTTGTACTCTGTCTTCTCCCTTCACCACCACCGGGCAAACTGATGAGAGTTGCCCCACGTGGGAACTCTGCTGCACAGTGGTTTGCTCTCCTCACTAAAGCTATCAGGTGTGCTGTTAGTTTTTAACAGCAGGGATCACTATGAATAGACTTGTCTACCTTTTGTCTTTCTTAAAAGTCAATGTTTTACAGTTGTGTTCATCGTTCTGGTACACAGCTTTTCAGGGGGGGAAATGCAGAGCTGTCAGCAGGAGCACCTGTGAGTACACACTATGAAGCGTGGCAAAAACTCGCACTAACAGTACCACTAACCTGGAATTGTTTCTGTGCAGGTAAGAAACGTGGAGAGAGGAAGGAACAAACTTCTCCCATCCCTCCAAGAGCATGATTGTTGAGGGGTTACCCTGGGCTCAAGGAGCAGAGAGCATCGAGACCGTGGTGATTACAACACTGAGCGTAAGTAAGTCTCCTGCTCAAGGCACAGGTCACCTGTGTATTGTGGGCTACTCGCTCAGTTTAACCTCTGTCATGGGTTGAAGTCCGTTAACGTTTGAGGTTTGTTGGCATGGCAATGAAGTTCTTTAGTCGTGGTGAGGTTGCTGTGAGAGCAAATGATTGGGAAGCTGCACAAAATGCACACAAGTAACACGTTACTTTGAACTTAGCTTGCACAATTAGATGCCCCGTGCTACAGGGATTGATGTGTAAAATGGGCATAAGTGAGCATTGCAGGCCCAGAGGAGGGGGGTTACTGACCGGTGTTAAGGAGAGACTCTAATAGGCCGTGGGGTGGCAAGGCCAGCTTTACTGCTGGAAATTGCCTTTAAATCAGGGTAAGCAAAATTCACTTGTGGCCGGGACGTGCTGTTGTAAGCACTAGTGGTGCTTCTGGTCTGACCCAGTAAGAATGGCTGCACAGGGCTTTCTGTGAAAACAGGGCACCGAGGTTGTCTCCCCAGGCTGCTGGCTGTAGCTGAGGTCCTCAAAAGGCTGCTGTGGGGAGCAAGCCAGCTGCATTGCTCTGCTGGCCTGTTCGCTGCTGTCTCCCTTCCCCAGGGTGCTTCAGCCTCTCCCTGCCACGTGTACATTACCTGGGGCTGCTTGCTGATGGGGAACTGTTGGCAGTTTGTTTGTTTGAGCAGTAGGGATGAGATTTGTAGATTCTGGAAGGTTCATGCAGGAAGGTACTACATAAATTACTTCAGTTACTGATGTAGGTTGGAGAATCAGACAACTGGTGGCTGCTTCCTGGCAGAAGGAAAGTACTAACTTTGATTTCTGCAAATTCCAGGAAGTGTGGGGCATGTTCTAGCCATCAGCCTTTGAAACCAGTAGGAGGGAGATGGCTGCGAAAAGCAGAACTGAGAGGTGACTCAATTTCTAACAAATGCTGATGTGCCTTGGCTGTTGTAAGCACACAGCTGGAAAAAACTGCCAAGCATAAAAACATCTGAAGTCTTAATAACTCTTGGAAAGATGAGCAATGTGCAAAGATTTTTCCTTAGCAAGGCAAACTCTATCATACCTGCAGACAATGATATTCTAGAGTAAATTAATGAAATGGTGACATTGAGGGAAGAAACAGCTGACAGCATTGTACAAATCTTCGAGTGTGGAAATGAGTGATATTTTTTTGGCAGACTAACTTGAAACAGAGATGATAAAAAATAAAATCATAGTAGAATGACAGAGGAGCCCACTCACAAGTTGTTTACTGAAATGAAGATACAGCTGAAAGTAATTACTTGTTTCCCAGAGGTATAAGTGATAGTGCCTCCTACAAGAAATAGTACTTGGTTATTTCAGTTGGAATGTAAAATGGGATAGAAAGGTTCCCTCTTTCTGAGGTTAGATGCTGGTTATTCTCACCTCCTTTTCAGAACAATATGTGTATATGAATTGTAATATGTATTACATAGTCAACTATCACCTATATGCCACTGGCAATTAATAAGTGAGACAGTGTCCAATATTGTTTTCCCTTAACAGCCAGATCTCACTGTACAGATTCTGATTAAAAGCCTGACTTTGCAGCACATGAAATTAAAAATACTCCTTTAAAATAGCATTTCTGAAGATGATCCTCTCCTGGCTACAAAATCATCTTGAGACACTTGGAGGAAAGGCTGGTTGCTCTTGACATTTTAGCTGTGTGCAAACTGTAGTGAAATTACAATTGCATTCAGTGCTAGCTACTCTGTACCTTCTTTCCATGCTGAAGAATACGCATTTTCTACGCCCTCTCCTCCAGACTCTGAAACGCTGGAAGGCAACCTGGCAGGTTTCACAGAGGTTGCACCAGTGCAATCTTTTCTTAACACGGGTTTGCAGATCAGCCCCTCGTTTGCAGCTTCCTTTGCCTTCCATAGGCCCTAGAAAAGGAACCGTCGCTCTCGGGAGGCTTTCTTCTGTTTAAAGCCAAGGCTGCTTCTTACCTGTGCCAGTTCAAGTACTGACTTTCTTTTCTTCCTCCTTCAGTAAAATGGGGTGATTCACAAAATCTTCAGAAAGATAGCATTATATACAGTTTATAGTACAAAGAGGGGGGGAAGGTCAGATGAATGAGGATGAAGGAGATTTCTCCTGTGTCCTTTGGAGGAGAAGCAGAAAGATTGGGAATGGTATCTATGCACAGTAGGTGTCTGCCTTGACTACCTGACAATACATGGTCATTGCAAAGGTGAGTCCAAGAATCTAAGAGAAAAAGAGCAAACAACCATTTTTCAGTAAGTCAAAAAAACCCTATTTATTGAAACAAATGAAAAAAGAAAAGCATGCTTACACTGGTCTTGTTCCCACACAGGAAGACACATCACATACTGCTTTTCCTGCCAGCTCCTGTTCTTGTTCCTGTTCCTAGTCTGTCTGCCTTTTGTCCTTACCTGTATTGCTGTTTTACAGAACGAACAATGGGAGCGCAGGAGAGTTGATGTCTCTGTGAAAAGCAGCAGCCAGATACTGGGAAGAGGTGTATCGAAAAAAAATGTTTGGATGTCTTTTGCTCAAAAATATTTTATGGTAGCAACTTGCTCAGCTGTGGGGCTGTGGTTATCTCTGTAGCTGTTGCTTTGGAAGACAATCAGTTTCATCCCTGACCCAAAGGGTGCTGTGGTTTACTTTACTGTACTTTACTTTTCAAAGTGTATGTGTGCACAGGTCCCTCTGGGGGAATCACTGGAGACTGTCCATGCATTAATCATAATCATCAGTGGCTCATCAGCAATGTAAGTGTCTCTCCTGCTCAAGCTGTTCGAGAGAAGCAGCAGGCAGAGGTGGTGGTCCTGCTCCCAGCCTGACTGCTGACCTTGGGTAGCTCAATTCCTCAGAAACGGGGCGGAGGAAGAGTCCCATTTCCCTTCCATCTGAAGTACTTACGTGAATGTACTGAGTGGTTTTGCTGGTCTTTTGCAACTCTGCTGTAAACATCTTCACTGGGATAAGGATTTGCCAGGTAGAATTTCTTTGTGTGTGAATTCTATTTTAAGCACCTAATTTGACCACATAAATGGTACTGTTTATATAAATGGTACTTTCTACTGATAGCTATTTTTGAAAGAACATGAGTAAGACATACTACTTCATAAATAAAGGAAAAAAAATTGTTACATATCTGTCTCCTTTCTTGTTCTTCTAGAGTGAAATAAAGCAGTGAGGCTTTAGTCTGCTGTCTTACAATAAACATATGCCTTTTAGAAGTAGCCCTACAATGCTGCCTTCTATTTCCTAATAAAGGAATTCCTTCTGAGACAGTTGTGTAATAAAACCTTGGTGGTTTTATTTTGGTGGTGAATCTGTTTTACAACTTCTATCTAGCATGCATGGCTGAAGAAGATTCTCCTGCCACACCTGCTGTATGTCCTTCAAGTTGTGTCGTGGTGTGATTCTAACTATCAAATCACTAATGTGACAAACAAGAGCTATCACACATTTAGGGCCAGATCAACATCATAACAGCAACAATGGAGGGAGCCCAATTCATTTTAGGTGACAGTAGATGAAGTCTTTCATCATCAATTAGATTCAATCATATAGTACAGCTAGGCGTAGACCCTGACAAAAGTGTTTGTATGCTGAGCTATTTTCTCTGTATTTCACAGCATTTACTAGCAATATTAATCAGCATTTTAAAGTTGTCTGGAATGTTTGCTCCCATTGGAAATTAGCCACTCCTGTTTGTCAGAAAGCTAGTGTTTGCTCTTCAGTACCCTGAACGTCATCAGGGCATGTGGGAAGGACACTGCTATGGTCTACTGGGCATTCAATGTATTTTTTAAAGACTCCCTAAATGCTGCATAGATGCTCAAAAGCTGTTTTTTAAATGTGGTAACAGATTAATAACCAAATCTTGGTATATTGCCTCACTGCCATTTGATCTTGTTACACTTACCTGTTTCCTAAACATATCAGCTTAAAATACTAGCAAACATAAAACTCTACTGAATTTGGGCTTTAAGGAGTCAGGCATTTGCACTGGTAAATTGCAGCCATGACTTACAAGAAAGTAAGATGCATGTTATTCTGCCTAACCCAACACTAGCAAGCGTAAAAACTGAACTGTGATCTCGGTCTCTCTCTTGCTGCTGCCAGCAGTATACCATGCAAAATTTAAAGCCACGGGTTAATTTGGAGTTATACAGCATTAGCTTAGCTATGCCATCCTTTCTGCTTATGTGTTGCCAGTGAGAGAGAGGCAGGAACTGGACACTAACACTCTGTCTTACTGTGTTCAGGAGTGGGCCTCCAGGCTGTAAGCAGAGGGCTGACCTAGAGCTGAAACCACCTGAGCCCTGGTGCAGCTTTCCCTTTGTATCCTCAGGCTGAGGGCTGTACTGCTGTGGCTGCACTGGGGCCAGCCTCACCACCAGCTGGATTAAAAATACATATACTTAAGAGAAAGAAACAATCCACTGCACTGACGGCTGACCTTCCTCTGACCAAAGTTACACTGGAAATAACTGCAAGTCACAACCTTAGCAGCAGCTATCTACCAGTCCGGCCTACCTACTTTCACAGAAATTAATGGCAAAGAACAGTTTTATCTGCAAGGTTGAATTCTGGGAGCAACATCTAAACTTAGAACTTGCCCTAGGACTTAGGATGGAATTGAAGACTTAAGCTACCTTTACGCCAGCTCAAAATTAGATATTTAACTTAATCTGATTGGCCTCTCTGGAAAATTACTGAACAAATACAGGTACTCTAAAAGGCAATTCACCCTACAATGACTAGGATTCTGCCTCATCACTGCGTTCAGTGTGATAGATAAACCACATGGTAAGGTGCCTGCTCTTTGCAGTGCATCGTGACACAGAAAATGTGTGCAGTATTCCTAGTTCTCTACCCACTACACAGTATTTTAACAGAATGAAAACATGGGAGACACTTAAATCTCTGAATTTTAGTCCAGTATCATGCAAAATATGAAATTATTAAATTAGGCTTAGGCAGAATATATCTATTTATTAACATTTAGTTGTGATTACTTAGGATTTGAAAATAAGTATTAAAGTTTACCTGCACCAGAGCTGTGCACAATCCAAAGATTCCCACTGCTAGTAGGTTTTCCTGGAGCCATATTTTCACCGTTTCGTAGCAAGGCTGGAAAAAAACCACAAAACTTATTAGCTCTAAACACATGGAGGTATTCCCCTGGGAACATAACGACAGAAAGTACAACACTAAGCTGCTGGGTACCCTGGTTTGTCCTGCCACCACTGGAGCAAATACGGCGCCTTTCTGGCTCAGAGCCTGCACAGGGAGTACTAGCTGTAGTACTGCCTCCAAAATGCCGCACACGTGCATGTGAAGCGGGCCAGTAATTAAATATAGCCAAGAACTAGATTTGGGGCATCCTTGCCTTCTAAAATCCCACTAGAAGCAGTTAGAATTTCAGAATGATCCTTCCCATTTTTCTCCATGCCTCAGGAATGGTTTATTACAGAACATATATAATAAATAGGCACACGCACACACACACAAATATATACACGTTACACAAACAAGGGTGTCAGTGAGAGCTGCTCAGCAGCCTCTCCTGCTGCACAAGGACTGCTTTCTTTTAGCATTTTCCATCATTTTAAACTGCAGTATGGGTGCTCCTCCATTATTTTCTTCCTGCTTTAGATTCCACACTAGCTCTAACCTCAAGCTGTACCCTTGGAACATGGCAATCCCCCTTCCCTTGGAGGGACTGGAATTGGCTGAGGTGAAGCCTTTCTTTAAATAATACACTCTGTGGGACAACCTTGCACAAGCACTGCCCTGTGTCCTGGAAATGTACATGGGCAAGGTTGTTCAGCCTTCAGTTAGTGGCTTCCACAGTATGTAAATGGGATTAATGCCTACCCAAACAGTCTGGTTTTAGCCTGGTTAACCTGCACCAATTATCTTGGTACCCTGAATAAAATAGAATAAGAACTTTTAAGTCCTTAAATTTGGAATTTGACTTGGAGCTACGTGAGAGCTATGATGGAACCGTGTTTGGTTACAACTCAGCCTCTACCAGTGCCAATCCATGGGTGTGAAATCTCACTGAAAGGTAACTGGGATCTCTTGCACAGTTTCTGTCTTCACAAATCATTAGAACAAGCAAAACTTCATTTCAATGCTATGTCATCAGCTGGCCCTGCCCCATGCCCTTCCTGGGTGTTTACACTACCTGTAATTAGCACAAACAATTGCTGAGCTAATTACAGACAGAAATTTGGGCTCTGTGAGCAGCAGAAGCCCCTGAACTAGGGTGCCTAGCAGGAGCAGAGCACACACGGCTCACAATTATGCCTCATGTCTGCTTGTGCCACACAAAGCTACAGCTATGCCAGTGCTCCAGGGCATATGTGTGGGAAGCCATTTGCCTTTACCTTAATCCAGGAGGTGGACGTTAAAAAAGGCAATCCTGTCATTTCCTAGTTTGATCTGTGCGGACTGTGCTCCAGATCAGTGAAGGTACTTGGCTGCCACATGAAAGGCCTTCAGCTCCTAAAAGTATTCAAACTGGCAGTATCATCAGAGGTGAAAAGCTGTAGCTCAACACAAGCCTTCTAAAACCCAACTAAAGCTGCCCGAAGTTATACCACACCTTATCACCTCACAGCTAACTACTTCCTGCCCTTCACCTGGGTTGGAAGGAGGCTGCTGAGCTGCAGCTGGGGAATGACTCACCGCTTTCCACCAGGTCCCTGGGGAATGGAGCCCACAGTTCTCGCTGAATTCCAGGCAGCAGGAGTCTGGCACCCGGGTTGTATTGTACACTTCAAACCAGTCAGTGTAGTTGGAGACTCCACAGCATCTGAACTGGAAAAATAAGAACCGAGATGATACTGTAAGGACGATCTGTTCCTGGTGTCTGCTTGTTCTGAGGTGATGGAAGAAGCTTCCATGCCTGCCATTGGACGCAAACACTGGACACCTCATTCAGTGCACAGAGTTACACTTGAATACACCAGCAGGAGCTTGAAACTTTAAAAAAATAGTATTTCCTTAGCTTTACCCATACAGGCTAAAGTAGCTAATGTTGAGACAAGATGCAAAGGCACCTATTTACAATGCCAGGACACTGCAGGAGCTGAAATAGGACAATGCAAGCCAAGTAACAAGGTTTTGTGTGACTGAGCAGGATTACACCAATTATTTGCAGCTTGTTGTCAGGAAAAAAAATAATTTAGGCTACAGTTATAGGAGCCAGGAGGTAAAGACACTGGGATTTTTACTGCACGCTACTTATGAAATCATGATTGAAGTTAATGAGGCAAATTCCTCTCCAAGCTGTTAATTACTGATCACCTCTGAAAGTCTTTGTGACTCACTAAAAGATTTATTTCCTCCTCTCTTTGGTGCAGTTCCGTAACGTCATTATTTGATGCTGCTAAGTGGTGGGTGCTTTAAGTATCTTCACACACTAAGGCAATGTACAGGAACTGCATTAGTGCTAAACTGGAAGGTTTGTTCCACTTTGGGAGCAGGATGCAACATGTAGGAGATGTACATAACAGTACGGGGAATGGCTCTGTGACCATCTTCCCCTCCAGGATCTGGTATCTGCCTGTATAGAAAACACGCAAGGACTGATTAGCATGTAGATATATACACCATCTGCCACTCCTGCGCTAGCTCCACAGTAAGAACCTGTAGGTATTTAGGCACTCTGGTGCTAATGACGTGGCTTCACTGACGGGGCTACAGCACTGCTCCCAGCTACAGGCTGTACTTTGCGCTTTCTCAAGGCTATGCCAGCTACCTCCTTGGCCCCAAAATGCCTTGCTGAGGTCTCATTTTTTAAGCCTGATTTTATATAAGCCTGTGCAGTATTTTTCACTTCCATACACAGCTCATTCCTCTTGTTTCTGATAGCTCATAATCATGCCAAGTTCTCCATCACCAAGTCTTAGGACCTCACATTAGATCCTATTAGGATTTAGGACACTGATACTTACATGGGCCTGAGCGTGTTTTCCCTCTAACAGCTGTAGGGTCTGTGGGCACGGAGGGCTGAGTGGCCAGCTCTCTGCACGCACCAGAGATCTGCCATTCAAGACCAACAGAGGGCAGAGGTGTCACACGATGCCTTGCACATCTTACCTCACTTAGCACTCACAGAAAGCAGTCTGCAATAGAGACGTTTCAGTGCTCACAGCTCTGTTTTTCTTCTGCCAAACAAAACTCAGAAATCCTTCCTGGACTCGCATCTATCCCCTTAAGGTTCTGCTCAGAATTCTGATTTGGTCTGTGGCAGAAATCAATCCTTAGCTTGCTAGTGTTTGATTTGTGAGTTTACAGGCTGCATTTTCTATAAAATGCCTTCAAAGAGAAAAAAAAGTTTGGGACTTTATTTTGTTCCTTTATGTTGCTGCACACAAGACAGGAGTTCCATGAGGAGGCGGTCCCAAAAATGGATCAGAGCAGTATGGAGCACAGGCCATGCATTTGAGGAGTGTGGGTCTATCAGGAAATTTTACGAGAAGGTCTTGCAGGGTATCATCATTAGTTATCAGTCAGCTCTTTTGATAGATGGAAGTGACAGACAGCTTGTCTTTCAAGCAAGCCTTGGAAATGCAGCTCATCTGTGATACACAGAGTAGAATAGAAAGGGCTGAGATGTTTGCGTGCTGTTCTGGCCAAACACAAGTGATAGAAGTTTGCATAGACTGGGACTGAACCCCTTCTCCCCATAATTTTGTAAGGCTGAGGGTCTCAAAGTCCGACAGACTATGGGGATGACATACAGGTTTTGTAGCTCCAATACAGATGTTGAGTCCAACCCTTTTATGGGCCCCATGAAGCAGATCAGGGCTAGGCCACGATCTAGGATTGGGATGCCAAACAGTGAAAAACTTCCCAGTAAGCCAACAGGTAGAAATGATAGGAGGGGATGCAGGTATGGACAAGCTACAGTGGGACAAATTTGGCTTGGTCTTGGTCACATATTCCCTGCCCACGCAGATCCTCTGTGTACTGTACAAAAGCAGAGGACTAAATATTGATGCTTACCTGCCACTGCTGGCAGGTAAGGCAGTCCCAGCAAGGGGAGAAAGGGCTAAGAAAAGATCAAGGGTGAAAGAGAATGAAATTGCATGAGGATCAATAACCTTGGTGCTGGAAGAAATAATGATAACACATCAAAAGAGATGTCATGTCTTCGGAAGACAAAGAAAGGCTGCACAAAGGAATTAATCAGTGGCTGATATGCAGTCCTAAAGGAGAGGGAGCGCTGACCGCTGACGTGCAAGCACCGCAGGGAACCAGCGGGCAGGCGGCGGCCAGTGAAACCCACGTCAGGCACACAGCATCTGCAGGGAGCAGAGGCACTGAGAGGGCAGCAGGCCAAGCAAGAGGCAAGAACAAGGAAACGAGCAGCCGTGGGTCTGAGTGGATCACCAGCACAGCTTCAGCACAGGGGGGCGGCTAGAATCCGGAGAGATGGATAAACTGAGAGCTCAGTAACCTGGGAGACTTCGACGCGAGGGCCCAAGCAGAGAAGAGCGAGTGTGGGAGTGATTTTGGTCGTGTTACAAGCAACTGATCTATCCTGTGTGCAGCAAGGTGAACAACAAGGAGTAGCCAAATTATTAAGGGAGATGAGGGACTGCTAAACAAACAGAGTAAGCATAATAAAGGCACATGCTGGGGACAGTGAGCAAACTAAGATTACTTTCTAGAGATTTGTGGGCCATGTTATGCTAAATGTTAAAAGGTATGTGTTTTCTAAGCAAAGATGGTTGGAGACAGACCTATAGCTTGGAGGGTAGAGAAAGCACAGGGCATGTGGAAGGTACTTTCTGCAACCAGCAGTTTGCTGCAGCCAGGCAGATCAGAGCTCATGTTCCTTCACCAAGGCTGATGTTTTGCCATGGCTAGAAAGTTAAACTGCCTGATTGTCATGAAGCAATTGAGGACTCTGTTTCCTGGAGGGTAAGCTACAACCACTTTCATTTTATGGACATTGTTTACAGTCCCATATTACACCTTTCACTAGTTAAAGTTAGATAGGGTTGCCTAATTGATGGATTTTGCCCCTAGTTTCAAGAGGAAACAATTCACTCACATTTTTAGACACAATAACAAACTACTTGTGCTCATTTGGGGCATCTTGCTTGACACACTTTAAAAAGGAGTAATGGCAGGTACTGTCCTGACTAGCAGGAACTTTAAGGCGCCCTGACTTGGACACCTCAGATCACTCGATGCCGGCCGGGGCTTGTAGCTGTAAGAGAACCTGTCTAATTGGAGGCAACTGTGCCTGCCCACACGAACAAATGGGGTACTTCTGGCACAAGGTGACAGCTGGGTACTGCTTCTATGCTCACACCCTCCAAATGTTGGGGCACAGTGGCTCAAACAAGCAAAAAGCTCGTCAACTGCCCTTGCACATCCGACCTCCTGCTGCTGAACGTTCCCAGCAATACTGAGACAACAATGCTGTTTGCTTCACATGGGAGGCTCCGTCTCCTGAGGTATCAAACCACATTTTGTCCTCCTCGGTTACAGATGTCTGTCCCTCCCCAGTATTGATTACCGGGCGGTCTGAAGGGGCGTGCTGGTTCCCAAAAGCCCAGGTGCAGTCAAAAGGTGATGCTGCTAAGGTGCTTTCCCAGCCAAACGCACCAGCGGCACTGAGGTCTCTGTGGTGTATTTTTGGAATGGAAGCTGCTTGCAGATGGCTTTATTTTTGTGTTAACAAGCAATAGCTGCTTGGTATATCTATGGCTGGTAATTTATGTTAAACACGATATTTCCATCTTACTGCAGTGGAAATGTAAAGATTCTTGCATGGATTTTGCTGGTATTCAAGACTGAACAGGCCTTATTTTCACTGCCAAAATCTTGCAAGATCAGCCACGTTGGGACAGGGACTTTGGAGAAAAAAAGAAAGAAAAAGATAAAAAGATAAGAATTGAACATGCAGACATCCAGTCCCTGACTCAGTCAGGTTTTAGTAGGGACACTAGGGACAGCGTAGGATGACTTTTATATTATTTATTTTTTCTTTCATCACTGTAAAAAGTAGTGTGTAAGATGGTTATAATTTAAAATCATATAATGTTTAATGGATTTCTGGGATTAGTTCTGCAGTAATCCCAAAGTATGTTTTGATCTAACATCAAATCAATGACAGGGTGGAGGGAGATTGGGTCAAATTTTGTTCTCAGTTACATTGGTCTAAATAGACATGAAAGGGATTACACAGCAATAAAAGTGAGCTGAATTTGCTCACTTTAGTGAAGCTAATGCTTTTTCTCCTTGCTTCTCAAATTACTGCCTGGTTAGTTAAAAGGAGAAGTGTTCAAAAATTGATCACAGAGGTGCTGGGGATGAAGCAACGTTTTAAAAATTAATGCATATTTCTCATTTCCTAATGATTTCTACCTGTAACTTTAACCAGTCCTAGTTGGTGAGGAGTGTGATATGGTTCTGTGTAACTGACATCCTAAACTATTGGAATTTCAGCCATACTTAAAAAAAAAAAAATGTATGCTTTTGTGGTCTTTAGTTATGACACGCATTAAGCCACCTGCTTGTGCGTTGGATTCTTTTAAGGCTTGAAACTCCATTGAGAAAGCAGTGAGTTTGGTAAGCTGAAGGTATTAAAAAGAAATCAATAAAATGTTCCAGTTTGCACCAGCTCCCTGACCTAAAGGCTTAACACCTCTGCAGAATGAGCCTAGTGCTTTCCTCTACCACGCATTGCATGTATGCAGCTCAGCCCCACTCCCTCGCTGGTAATCCCAGCAGACCACAGACCACATCTAGATGTTCCTCCCAGCAGTGGGGCCTGCCCAAGCCTGCCTTGTCCTTGTCCTGGTTACCTGTGCTCTGCATGCTTCTGGGAACAAGGGGAAAACAATTCCTTGAGGCACAAAGGCTTCAATGAAGAAAGCCCCTCAAAAGAGGAGGAACAACCCAAAAACAGCCCCCATTCCCCTCCCTGCTTAGCTCTTCTGTCACACTGGTCAGGGACACCCCCACCCACCCCACTCTGCAAAAGAGGAAGGGAAGCCTGCCCATCCGCTGGGTCACCCCGAAGGAGCCCAACAGCCCCGTTCACAGGTGCCTGTGTTTGCGCTGGCCATCCATGCTCCAGTGGAGACGGCTCCCTAACTCGTGACCAGCCAGTCCCATGGAGACCCACTGACACCAGCTACACGGGGCTCTGTTTCTGTTTCTTTTCTTCCCCTTCTTTAAGCAGCAGTTGCCACACTTGGTGGCACTTGGTGACCTCCGGTTGGGGATGGTCTGTAGGTAACAGCAGGACAACTGCAGAGCTACACCAGAGCTCGGTCCCCTGGGTCTAGGCCTAGTACTTTAATCCCAGTGCCAGCCTTCCGCTCTAGCTCTGAGTAATGCTTGTGCAAAGAAAGGAGGGTGAATGCGGAGGGGACAAGGGAGGACGACTCATCATCATTTCTGCTACTGTCAAGTTTTATTTCGCCTTTTTCTGAGGCTGCTGTTTTCCATCCACATACAGACATGGCCCATAGCTCAACTGATGACTGGTGTCTACTGGCTCCATTAAAAAAATGAGTGCTGAGACATTCTGCTGTATGGCAACGTGATTAGCTCTAACAGGGTTGGGGGAGGAGCTGTCCCTTAGCAGCCAGAATGAGAACAGCAAGTCTGGGCCGGGACCTTCCCTTCTGCAAGTCCCCTGCATGCTCCTAATCCTCTCATCAGCGATTACACTCTACTGATTAGCGATGTAAGGGGTAACGATTATTACCGAACACAAAAAATAATACTTGGCATTTACATAGTGCTATTCAACTGCAAAGTGCTTTACATAATTAACTATGCTGGATTGCCTCCACTGCACCACTGCAATAGTCTGTTCCAAAATAGTTTTGAAAGATACATGTGAAAAGCAATTATGCAGAGCAGTAAGGCTGGCTCTCTGGGAGCGCCGTGATCCTCTCCTCGCTACCCAGTGCTGGGAGCACGCGGGCTGTACGAGGGCGGTGCTGCCAGGACGCTGCGAGGTGCTCTTGTGGCTGGCCTGCTAGAAAGGAGAGCGACTTAACACAACTGCAGGTGGCTTGCAAGGTGGCACTTTCTTTCCTGTTATCTTTTGGGCTCTTTTGGGGCTTAATAACTCACTGACATTAGGACTAGCTGACCTCTGAAACTTGTAAGACCCTCTGTAAACAGTAAGAGGTTTCAAGGCCAAAGGAACCATTAATATCATCTAGCATCATCTGTAGCACTGCAAAGACCACAAACTATCAAGCCCAAGCTTGTCACTGAATAAGACCATTTATTTTAGAAAGAAAAAAAAAAAAAAAAAACACAACAAAAAACACAACAAACTGTCTCAACTTCAGGGAGGGAGGATGCAGCATCCTGCTGCACAAATGGCATCTTGCCATCAAATATCTGTAGCTTGTGTTTTCAGCTCTCAGATCAATTGCAGCGCTCCCTACTTTCAAAAACCATTTCCCTTCCTGCTCGCTTTAAGGACTGCAATCAAAGCACTACTTCATCTTTTCCTGGTTAGTGAAGCTTTGTAAATTTCTCACCATCAAGTAGATTTCCACAGTTCTGATTATTCTGGCATATCTTTATTGAAGCCAGCCCAATTTGTGAACATCTTGAAAAAAATGTGGTGGATAGGTGAATTGGACATACCAGAATATATTGTTGCACCAATTTTACAGGAAGGAAGCAGAAGCACAGTCTGTATGTCCCTTAAATCCTCCACATAACGTTTTTTCCTCCACCTTAGATATATATCTAACACTTCTTGGGGTGTCACTGAAAACAGATTAATATTTAACACAAACACCTTAATATTAGTAAATTTTACTCCGGAATGAAGTTCCGGAGTAAAGTAACTCCGGAGTAAAGGGAACAAAACTTCCATCTTCTGTTTGAAATAAGCAATGATATTAAACGTTTTATCTACATTTCATATGACTTACTGTTGGGCCTGCACCTCAAAATGCATTTCTCTTGTCAGTAATTTCCCCCTTTTCATATAGTGTAGTGTTGAAAGAGAAAAATATAAGGAACTAATGCAAAGTGCTGAGTCCATTGAAAGGTAACAGAAGGAACCTTCCCCATGCAGTTGCTAGGATAGCAGACTAGGAAGCTTGTTTGCTGGACCTGAGCTGTTCAACACTTTCATATGCAGTACTGTCACCGCCAGCCTGCTGCTCTCTATACGGACAGGACCTACAGCCCCAAAATATGCATGGATTAGCAAACCCATTCAGGCTCTGCTAGCAACCCTGAAATTTTTAACTCCCCACCTTCCTCGGCAGCCCGCTGCTCCTGTTATCTTACTGTCGTGGTTCCGCTCGAGTGGGCAGCCGAGCTCCACCACAGCCGCTCTCTCACTCCCCCTCCTCAAAGAGGAATGGGGAGAAAATATGTGAAAGGGGCTCAAGGATTGAGATAAGGACGAGAAAATCACGCAATAATTAGTGTAACGGGCAAACCAGACTCAGCATAAGAAGACAGATAGTAAGATTTATTGCTCATTACTAACAAGCTAGAGAAGTGAGAAACAAAGGAAAGAAACCAAAAGCACCTTCCCCCCCATCCACCCTCTTCCACCTCCTCCCCCCGAGCGGCTCAGGGGAACGGGGGAATGGGGGTTATGGTCAGTCTACAGCACTTCTTCTCTGCCGCTCCTTCTCAGTCACTCTCGTCCCCTGTGCTGTGGGGTCCCACCCACGGGATACAGTCCTTGACGAACTGATCCGGCGTGGGCTTCCCACAGGCAGCAGCTCTTCCAGAACTGCTCCAGATATGGGTCCGTACCACGGGGTCCATCCCTCAGGAGAAAACTGCTCCAACCTGGCTCCCCTACGGGCAGCAGCTCCTGCCAGATCACCTGCTCCTGCGTGGTCTCCTCTCCACGGGCTACAGGTCCGGCCCGGAATCTGCTCCGGCAGGGGTCTTCCACAGGCGGCAGCCTCCGTCGGTGCAGGGCCACCTGCTCCACCGTGGTCTCCTCCACGGGCTGCAGCGTGGAACCCTGCTCCACCGTGGTACTCCATGGGCTGCAGGGGCACAGCCTGCTTCACCATGGTCCTCACCACAGGCCGCAGGGGACTTCTGCTCCGGCGCCTGGAGCACCTCTCCCCCTCCTTCTACACTGACCTTGGCACCTGCAAGGCTGTTTCTCACTCCCTTGACTCTCCCGGCTGCTGTGTGGCGCAGCGTTTTTTCCCTGTCTTAAATATGCTCTCACAGAGGCGCAAAACAACATCGCTTATTGGCTCAGATTTGGAAAACAATGGGGCCCTTCTGAAACATGGGGCAGCTTCTAGATCTTTCTCACAGAAACCACCCCTATGGCCCCCTGCTACCAAAGCCTTGCCACGTAAACCCACTACACTTACACTGTATAGAAAAGTATATGTGAATCTTGAACACTATCAGACTGGAAGATGTACAGTTCAGGATTTTACTAAAGTAAAGGAAGAAAAGGGAAAATGAGCAGGTTTATTGTACCAGAATGCGGTAGGTTGCCCATGCATCATCTTGAGTAGTTCATATAGCTTTGGAAGCGCTGGCAGAGGTTATCGTTTCTGGACAATTTAAGGCATCAGAGGCAAGACTAGAGCCCTCCGTGTCTGCACCATGCTAGCGCCTCTGGAGGAGAATTCTGAGAAAGCTACAGAAGATATTCTGGGTAAAACCAAGGTGGCAGAAGTGCTTCTTCCTAAAGCTGAAGAGAAATTGAAGCACTTTTCCTCACTGAAGGAGTACTTAGATCAGAAAGATAGTACCCAAGAGAAATAATTGCACTGAATATGAGAAGAGATGGACAGAGCTAATAAACCTGGACTGTAAATGATGGCGTTTCCTGAGCAAGCCAGACAAGGACAAAAGGAAAAAGCCAGCTATGGAGTTCAGCTTAGCCTTATGAGACAAACACTGGCAGAGTGTTGTCAGAGCATCAGAATGATGCGACAGCGGTGGCAACATAACAAAAATCATTCCCAGCCCATCTGTGATGGAGGATGACTGAATTCTGCTGGGAAAAAATGTGCTGACTGCAGGAGGAGGTTGCAAACACCACGGCCAGTTTCCATTTTGTGCTAGAGGAAACCAACAATAGCAACAAAAGGAGACAAGGCAGAAATGAAACAGGTCTGAAGTGTTTGTTATTACACTATTGCTGCTTGCTCCGATGTAAGCTATTGCTTTGACTTTAAAGAGAAGGTGACGCTTGCTTGCTGTTTGACCATCTCAATTCTCTGCACGACAAACTAAGTGATATGTAGGTGTCAACAAAATATAAATATTTAACAGAAATTAGCTAGCCTGGCCAAAATAAATAAACATAAATCACCATTTGTTACAAACAGCAGTTTAGTTGGTAATGTGCTGATTGGATGAGAGGAAGAGGTTGGCTTGGGATCTGGGGGTCTAATTAGGTCTGCACATAGAATATGCTGTTCCAGAACCCAGAGGGTAGAGAGGAAGGGAAAAAAAAAACAACAACAAGCTCAGACTTACATCTGTTTGAATGATGCTCCATGCATTAGTTAGGCCAATGTTTCCATCTGTCCCATACAAATGAAGCCCCTTCTTCAGATCGCGCTGAGCATACTTGTCAATCTGAAACAACAACAAAAGACACAAAACTCAAACTTTGCTGAGTACAACCATTCCAAATCAAAGTGCAGGGGGGCACGGAGATGTTAGACAATAGTCATAAACTGAAATAAATAAGAAGTTAACTGACATTTCCTAAAGCCATTCTCCCGTAGAGTTGGTGTCTATTACAGGTATCTGCAGAGAACATTAGGAGCCCCAGTTCTGAGTTAATGGCCGTGTTTTCCATTGCAGACCTTCAGAATGTCTTTTCCCTTCTCCCTTAACCACCAAAGTACTATAGAGAGACTGGATTCAGTTTAATCCTCATTTTTGCAAATGAGACCTATAAATGAAAACTTTCATCTACCCATAGCATTTCCTTTAAGCTTAATATCTTTCTGTTAAGAACAAGTTTCCCGCAGCATCTTTCATTTGCTTCCTAAAAGATCAGCAGCCGCACTAACGTTGTAGTGATGCTCTGACCTGTGTTTATTATTTTGGCCAAGGCACCCCACTTCTTACACCTGGGCAGATGTAGTTATATTGAAGCGGCAGGGAAAGAGCTATCCAAAATTCAGGATATAAATTCAAGAATTTAGCTACTAAATGGAGCTGCTCTTAAATAAAGTTCTGCTTTAGAGGCCTTTGCAGTGCTTGAGAGTTGAGTCTCTCTCTCGGTTACAGCAGGCTGCTGTTGGGCCCACTGGTCACCAACAAACAGCGTCCAAAACGACTGCAAGTGCTCTCTGCCAGGATAACCACACGTACAGGTTTGTATAGAATCAAGCAAACAAAAAAGGGAAGGAACATTTCTATATTATTGTTATGCATAGTCACAGTTTAACCTGATTTTTCTGCTGTAAATGCAAAGCACTGAGGAGCTGCTCAGATATGCCCACCCATCCCCACACTGGGTGCTCCTCAGTGACAGCCGAGGTGCAGCAGGAAGGGTGAGCAGAGCTGTCCCTCCTTCTTCTCTCTTAATCTGCCCTAACTCTGACTGCAAAATACAATGCTACTCAGATCTTTTTGCTGCAGCAGTCAAAATGACAACCAAAATAAATTCACAGCTTGCTTCACAGAGACAGTCTAAGGTAAGGCCTGCCTCTCTTCGACATCGGACATCAGACAGACCAAACATATTCCTTGGTAATTGCGTCTCTAACACCAGTCATTCCAGCTAGGGGCACCCGAAATGAAACAACCGATGCTAACTTTGAGTTAAAGCTATTGTGCTTCTACCATACACTAGGATTTTCCATCTGCGCCCTTCACACTGAATTGTTTCTGTTTGCTCCTGGAAAAAAAGTGGATGCAAAGCATCTCCCTCAGTGTAAAAGAAGAATTCTAACCCCACTAAGTCATAATTATTACGGGGTAAATGTAAAGTTACTCAACAACACGACTCCATGACAAACTATGACTTCAGACGTTCATCACAACGAGGAGATCTCTGCTGCACGTGTAAAGGTGGTGCTTGGTCTCTCCGTTTCTCTCATTTCCTTCTTAGAAGTTTACTACCACCAAGCAGAGCCACTGACAGAATACAGCGCTGGGGCAGTACCAGAAAAAGCTACTGCTAACTCTCAACACCTTGACTGTCAAACAAGCACTTTCTCGTGGATGACTATCTTGAACAGGAGGTGTTCTGCTCCCACTGCAATTATCATTGAAGCTGCTTTTGATTTTATGCAGAGAGAATACACAGTCACTGGAACATTAATTAGAACAGAAAACCAAATCTGAAAGCTATTATTAAGCTTGAAGTTAGCTGAGAAAATTACTGGCAATAAATGATAAAGTTACACATGTTTGGGATTCCTAGCCTTCCTTTAGGAATTAGACTGGGCTGGGTTTCAGCTCTTCACTTACCCTCAACATCCTGTTCCTTGTCTGGACCTCCGGTGGTCTCAAGGAGAACCACCAGTGAGGGTGGATAGGCACAGTTGTGCTGTTAGTTTGAGAAAGGCTCTGAAATTTAGCTAGTGTCTAACAGAAGTACTGAGGTAATTTGATTGTTGAAAAACTAATTCAGAAAGGGACGGGTGGACAGGAACAGCCTAGCTGAGCGCAGATATCTAGCTGTAAGATTTATCGCCTTGAAGACAAACGAGGAAGGTCTATTTGGAATATTAATTTATCAGACTTAAGAAAATCTGCCCTGCAAAGTGAGAGAGAGATGCATCAGCCCTACAGTTCCCATCACTGCTAATCTGAAAGAAGGGGGATGAGGTCATATGAAACAGTGAAACTTCTCTGAAAGGCACGTGGCATCCTACCAGATGCAAAATGTGAAGTTTGCATTTCCGCACTCAGATTTTGATCTGCAAACCTTTGCAGTGGCTCAACATGATAATCCATTTTACGCAGGCTCACAGGCTGCCCTTGTCAAGGCAATCTCCATGTCCTACTTGAGATCAATGATGTTTAATAACTTACAATCAACATTTATAAAGTACTTCAACATCAGGAGTAATGTTTTGTTAGCTCGTGTGTACTTGAACACGGTCTCAATAGACTGCCTCTCCATGAGTTCTGCTCTTCCTTTTTACCTGCAGAAGATTCACTAATGAGCAACTTGCAGAGGCAAAATGAAAGCAAGCCCTCTCCTTCTCATAAAGCTAACCACTTTTCCCTGCACAAATACTGTAAGAATTTTATGTTGTGAACACAACTGGCAACAGACTTCCACATTTCAGAAACAGAGTGAACAGCAAAATATTACTCAAGAAAACAGGCATTACGTGACCACATACTTCACTAGTATTTCAAAGCGTCAGTGCTTTGAAATCCAGTCCCTTCACATCAATTCATGCACATTGTATGACCCGTTACTATTATTTGTTGGTTTAAAAACAGTGTCTGTTTGAACACCTTGCTTAGAAGGGGACATACGCGCTTTATAACCCCACGCTGTATGTGTGTCTCATTTCCTTCTCTCATCTCCAGGCAGTCTCTCGACAGCTTGCTTCTTTGCAAGAGACAGGCATACAGATGCTGTGAACAGTACCTCCAGATTTCTTTGCTTTTTTATTCCTTGTCCACTGACATGGGAAGCTATCTAGAAGTCTCATAGTTGTATATATAAGCATAAACATATACAGCTTTGTATTTATGTGAGTGACTGTAAATGCCGCATTTTACAGAGTTCTCCTTTATATGAGTTTCTAACTGATCTTCTAACCAGGTGTGTTGTAAATGCCTTTTTCAAAGAGCTACTCCTCAAACCATTCACACTATGCTGTATGCTTACGCTAGGGTCAAAAAGGTGTTCGGCATCCCCACAGCCTTTCACCCTGCCAAGCTGATACAGCTGTGCTGTAACTCCCACCCCTCCGTACGGTCTGCCTGCAGGGATGGGTTCTGCCTGCCTTCACCTCCCTGCAACCCCGCTGAGTATGGTGGGCATCCAGAAACAAGGGTGGAAGTTTTGACCTGGAAAAGCTCTTACAGATGGGCTGATGCTCCCATGAGAGAAGGGAGAAAAACTGCCAAGCCTGATTTGAAGACAACAACAAATTTGGTACGGTGAGAAAATGGATGTGAGAGTCACCCCTCACGTGAGCACAGAGCCCTCAAAGCAACCTTGTGCAGCACAACCGAGAGAGCCCTTTTTATTAACGTGCATCTATTCATTAGTCGGTCTTGACACAGAAGCAGCCTTGAACTTCTAAGAGCCCAGACAAGGCATTAAGCAAGACCACTTCCCTCATTCAGGCCACGAGGAGTTCAGTGTCCACATGCAGTCCTATTAAAAGCACATTAACCTCTGCTTGGATGACCTGTCTGTGAGGTTTTAACATGGATATTTTTTCTTACCTAACTGAAGTGCTGTTTGAAGCTCTAGACACGTGATTCTGACTGGTTTCAATCAGAGTTAAGCAAAACTGAACACCTACTTTTGGAACATGACTGGCAAATCCTCCTCCAGGTCATTCTGTTTCCTGCTAGCCTGGATTTTGTTTGTTCCTCAAAATATGTTTGGAATAGCAGGAACTTTTAAATATATCTTTATTTTAATTTAATTGTATATTTGATTTAAATGAAAACTCACAAAACACTCCCAGCTGCCTCTTTTTCTGCCTTCCATTTGACTTTTTCCACAAATGATCTTTCTGAAAATGAAATGCTGCAGCAGAGTGATTCATCAAGTCTGCTGAAAAGCGATCCCACCCAGCATTCACCAATCTGTCAGCTTCTCTTGTTTGTCTCTGCGCTACCAGTCCTCAGCCGGGCAAAACGTCTATCACAAAACAGGGGCTGTACGAGCTGTATTAAATATTCTGCAGTCTGAATCTGCTGTGTTCTCCCATACATGAGCCATGCCTTTGGCAAAGCATAATACTTGTGAAGGAGCACAACGAAGCATAATAAAAAACTCAGCAGGCAAACCATTATTCTAAATGAGATGCCTATTTTTAGTCATGCGGAATTCCTTAGAAGAAAGGGTTTCTGAAAGGTTAGACAGTAAGAACCTTTTATCAATCTGGAAGTGAAGCAGAGAAAAATTCTTCTTCTCCTTAGGATTCATCAGGCAAAAGATGAGAGGAGTGGATTCATCAGGCAAAAGATGCTTCTATGCGAGCTTCTATGGCACCACTTTCATGCAAATTCCTTCTGGCTTTGCTCACATTGGAGGTTTATTCCTGTTTGTTAACATCACCAGGTTTCAGTGGTGTTTCTGCTAAGAGCAGTTCAATGCGTCCTGTTGCTCAGAGTGGAAATCCACTAGAAGATCACCACTTCTTAGAGCAGGGCATATATGGCTAGCACTTTACCTAATGTCAGATCCTGTTCCCACTGAAATGAGCACAAATATTTTCCCACTGTCTTCCATCAGAGCCTAATTTAAATATCTCATTGCCTTATAAAAAAAAAACTTTCTAAAAAACAAATGATACCACTCTATGGTACACAGGTCATGTGCAGAGAGCTTCAGGCACATAAGTACCACAGTATCTGAACAAGAGGGGAGCTGCAGGACCTGTGGTAGGACTGGAGAGTAACTGCAGCCGAGGTCAGTGGCTGGAAGCAGCTGATGCAGCGAGGGAGAAGGGGCAGGGATCTGTCTCAGCCTCATCTACAGCACAGCAGTGGCCAGGCGTCCCTTACACACACCTTACTTAAACCTGTGTATAAATTCAGGCCAAGTTAAGAAGCAGTTCCTTGGGACAGCTACTGAAGCCGTAGCAATTCACACATAAGGCTTGTTTTACTCTCGGTTGTGTCCCCTCTTTGCTTTGGAAACGTGGAGCCCACCAGGGGAGCTGTGGCTGGTTGGCAAGCCCAGCGCAAGGCCAGCACCCTTCAAGAGGACCAGGAGCTGCCAGACTCCTTCTTGCCTTCCTGGTAAAAGCCAGGGAACTGCAACAACAAGTTGTATCTGTGCAGAGCCCAGGTTTTGCCAGTATTTACAATCAGTACCATACAACTCTCTGATTAAGCTGAAGCCACAGTGACACTGAAGAGCCAAATCCTTCCTGCTGTCATGGCAGACTGCGAGGCTTTGCTGCAATCCTCTCTGGAGGAAGGGCCAAAGGCAGCCTCTTGGGGAGATCTTTCTTTATCAACTCCTTTTCAATTCGCTGCCCGCGTGAGATGTCACTTATATTCTGGCATCACCTTTAGGCAAAGTCCAGACAGAGGATGCCAGCAGCAACCCCAGCTTTCTAACCCACAGGTAAATAGAGGCTTTTAATTTCAAGCCTCAGTACTTCCCTACCACATCCTGAATGAAAAAAAATTCCACCCAGCCAGCTCCCAAACTGGACAAAGCCACTCAGCAGCGCTTCAATATAGGTAAGTAAATATTCCTGACCTTTGTGGTGATTGCTTCCCCTACCTCTCTGCCTCTCCACCCGGGTAGGAGAAGCTGCAAGGAAATGACAAAATATCCAATAGTTTCCCACCAGGCAAAACTTTAAATGTAATGCCTTGATGATCATTTTCTACAAATAGCAGGGAGTGGGAAATCGAATGAAAACAGAAAGCACCTAATCTATAAGGTCATTTGTGGGAGCCCTCTTGCCTGCTAAGAAGAGATGAGATTGATTGTACCAACAGGTAAGGCTTGTTTTAAATGAGATGTCCCCAGCCTGTCTATAAGAGAAAGAAGCTCAGGGCAGTACGTGTTTTCTTCAGCACTGAACTCCTTGCACTGTCTGCCTCTCAATAGAAATCTTGTAAGATTTTAGGATAAGGACTACTAAGCTAAGTAAGAGGCATTGCATGAGTTTTGCTGATGTTTGGCAATCAAGGGACAACAGACTAATTTCTTGTCAGTGCCACCAGCGTTACACGGCATCTCCAAGATGCTTTAGTCAGCTCTGGGAGATTCCCTCTTCCTCGCTTTCTCTCCAGACGTGAAACAGCTCCAGGTCTTAACATTTTCTTGTAATTTCTTCCTTAAAAACACCAAGCTGCTTGCTTGTTGAATTTTCTTTTCCTAATTTGACTGTAAAAGCCTACCTCAGGAATAAAATATTTAAGAATCTTCCAAGGTTGCTGAACTGCTTATTGACTCTAGCCATGTTTGATACCAGCGGAGACACACCGTCACTGGCTGAGTAACTTCAGAGGGTGAGTGGAGAACAGAGGAACAGAAGGTCCTAAGAAATGACCTGGGATTGGGAAGAAGCTGTGCAACAGGCTTTCTATGTGCTCTTGAAATGTCATGGCTTGTCTTGTGTTTCAGTTCTTTATTGATAAAACAGAAGATATCACACTGCACTTGTGCCACAAAATTTGGAGCAAGTATTTAATGCCAAAAACTACCTGGGATGTGAAGCCCTGTACAGAATCTGAGCTAATCTGAGATACTGACCTGAGAGGGACAGTAACCCTCCTGACACTGGGAGGGTTAAACTGAGGTCCAGCAGAAAGCAAAAGAAGGGAGCAGGAAGCCTGGAGAAGGAAGCTGGTGAAACTTTGAGTCTCCCACCACAAGAACCAAGAACCTGCAGTAGTTTTTATTAGAAAAAAATAAAAGGAAGCCAAAGAACTTGGGTTTTCAGATCTGTTTTTCTGGTGTCCGGGGTTTGTGCATACAATTAACTGCAATTTCATCAGTCTTCTGCCCGTGAGCACCTGCTTGTGCTCAAAAGCAGGCGTCAAGGCACCTGACGTGGCAGACAGCTGAGGCTGCAAGAGAGGCAGCCACTGAAACATCCCTGTGCTGTTCATACCATTAAAACACCAACAAATCCCAACAGCAGCTTTACTGTTGCTTTGTTTTAAACAGAGATCACAAGTATGACGAGTCACTAGGCTTTGCCAATCAAACTTCTCATGCAAAAGCAAATTCACGTGTTTACAGCAAACCACAGCTCATTTTGTTCAAATGATTCCTTTAAAGTTCTAGGGGAGAGAGCTGTTTTCTCATAGGGTGGATGTTTAGGTCCCCATTATTGCTGGTGTAAGTGGAAAGTATGCTTTTCTTTAGCCAAGGAGGTCACTGCAATCTCATATGTTCTCTTCCACAGCAACAGCTGAATAGCTTGTGCATCAGGTCCCCAAGCTTGTTTAAATAAAGTACATCATAACTAGCTCAGAGAGAAGGGCTCAAAATATTAAGATACACATTCTTAGCTTGATACAGACTTAATCCAATGGCACAGCTGACTACTTATTTAAGAGGATGGGTACATGCAGCTCTCTATCCTCTGTGGCACCCTGTGCATCGGCACTCCCAAGTGAAACTGTCCTTGAAAAAAAAACTGAGCTCATTTATTTTTAGTGAACCTGGGAATAAAAGCCTTGAGCATGAATTCTTTGCTTGCTGCTTCTTGTTTCAGGGCAGTTTGCACGGAGCAGTGAGCATGGGGAAAGGGCTAGGTAAAACTATGCAGGTAAATCAAATCAATTACATACACAGAAGGCTAACACAACTAATTAATTACTAGGACATTAAGCGAATTCTTCTAGAGCATTATGCATTTTGAGTGACAAAAGTCTCACCAGCATATTGGAGGAATTTCAATGAGAGAACATAAAGGTGCATGTTTTTTGTGAAATACAGAATTATTAATACAGCACTATGGATGCTTTTTACGACGATTCTTTATAAGAAACCTTTTGTTCACATGTAAATAAACTCTTCTTCAGGTTATTAAGCTGGTTGGGGAAAATGATACTAACATCCTCAATAGCTGTGACACCAGCAAAGTCAGGTGCTGTCGTTACCCAGCATTGCCATTTCTCTTCCAGAATGTAATTTCCCTTTAGGAAGGGAAATTTTTTCTTGCTCATTAGGTTTTCTCCGTGTACTTGCTCCGAAGATGACTCAGAAAAGATCTGACTCCGAAGACTCAGAAGAAATCTGACCCGTTTTTCCAGCTATGCGTCCCACCAGCTGCTGTTCTCAGCAATGCACATCATGAGGAGTATCAGCCTCGTATCCCACAGATCTTCCAAATGATCCTCAAAGCCTTTGTCTCCTTTGGGTGCCAACCCTCCTACTCACTCATTTCCCCACAGTAAGAATAATTCCTTCCCTGCATGTCCCAGTAGATGGCAATTTTGCCTTGATCTTCAGTGGCTATAGGACCATTTTTATGCCAGGGTGTAAAGACTCCTCTGAGCCATGTTCATGTATTGAAATCCCATGTACACGGAATCTACAACAGCAGAAAAGGGAAATGCCCGTTCCTTCAAAACCTGTGCTTGTCTTGAGAATAATTCCTGGATATCTGTATTCAGCCTCTTTGCCTTTTTCTAAGATACTCACTTTCATTTGTCCTCAACAGCCATCAGTATATCCTCAGATAAGCAAATTGGGAAGGATACTAATTAATGTGATACATGCTGTTTAGCCTTTGTTTGCCAAGAGACATGAAAGGTGGGTTGGATTTGTGTTTCAAGTGCTAACAACCTGTTATCTCCATCTCTGCAGCCCAAAAAAAAACACCCTAAAAAACCCAAATACCTAGGGATGCACATGTCAATAGAGCTTGAGATCCAATTAGCTGCCACAAAGGCTTCAGAGCGTGCAGAGGCAAACTGAAGCAAGGAGACAAGCCTCCTTCCTTGTAGGAACTGATGGCCATTGTGCGATGATATATTAGGCGGAACCGTGACATTGGGCACAGACTCCTTCGCAGATGCTGTGTGCTGGGAAGGGGAAAGCCAGTAGGATACTCACAGAGATGAAGGACTTGGCCACTTGCCCAATAAGCCATTTGTTGCAGCCTTCCCATGGGATCAACTGTAGTTTCAATTATTTACGATACTCATTTACTTAGTTTAAAGGTGAATGAGAGGGCTTTCAAAGCAAACCTACTAAAATATCAGGGGAGGAATGATAGCAAAGGCAAAGCATACCCTACACTCTCCCTGTGGCAAGAGAGGATGGGCCAGTCCCACAAACCATCTAAGTGGGGGCTCTCTGTCAAATTCATTTATCCAAAGAACCTCATTTCTTCTTAAATTAACAACTGTGATAGGAAAATATAAGCCAAAACAGAGAATTTGTCCAGTGCTGTGAGGTAAATACATCTCTGAGCAAGTCACAATTACACCCTACCTAGATCTGAATGGTGGCACCTGAACCTTGCTGGAGGTGATGGGAAAGGCATGTAAGCTCCCCGGGGTTTATCACTGGCACTGCAGGGTGCAGACCTGATCTGCCAGGCCTAGCATTGTCAGCTCCACCAGCAACTACTAGCCACCAGGGGAAGCTGTAAGGCAAGAGGGGGAGAGGGCTGGTTAAATCATGTCTTCAGGGGAGGAAGTGTTCCTGGTTCCTTAGAACAGAGTCTGGTGATAAACCACCTTTCTCTTGCTGGAGCTACAATACACATTGAAAAAAAAGAAAGAAAGAAAGAAAACCAAAACAGATTAAAGCCCACTGTAGGGTTAATATCTGTTACTCTGCCTGGAGAAACTTGTCTGGAAAGGCAGGCTGGCAGAGAGATGCTGTGGATTGCACCAACTGTGTCTTCCTAAATCCCGGGACCGTTAGTCCTTAGGGGAAGTGAGCTATGCACACAGCCTGCTTTATTATTCTTAAGATATGCTTTCTCTGAAATGAACTCATTTTAAATAAATAATGCTGCGAGGAGAATTACCACTGTCCTCGGAGGGAACGAAACGGCAGGCGAAGTCGTGCTCGTGACAGCAAGCTTTATGCCTACCACGGGAGGATCTCTGCTCAGCCTCCAGGTGGGAGGACTGCACATGGCAGTCCCAGAGCGAGAGGGTAGCAGAAGTCCTGGCTCTGGGGAAAGGCATGCTTGGAGAGACAGAGGGCTCTGCAGGAACACTTGGCTACTTTGCAGAAACTCAGCAAGACCATTTGAAGAGCTGCCAGGCTTTATTCTGAAGAAAATGGAGAAAGATCTCTATATCCTCCTGGCGAACCACCAGAGAAGGTAATTATCTCCATACCTACATTTTCTTCCTTGAAAATATGTTCTTTTCTTCTAATCACACAGACATGCACTTACAAGAATCAAAGGTTACGTGAAATACCAGCTCCTCAGCTAGTAGAAATCTGCCTGGCTCCACGGAAATCAATGGAGTTGCTCACATTTCTACTTACTTGGCATCAGTCACATAGGCTCTCCAGTGGCTCAGAAACATGTTTCTGTTGGGGTACATGCAAGTTTGTAAACCATTCCCTCTTCAAAACAGCATTTCTGACATCGTGGGAGTTCTGACCTTCATGAGCAACTGGAATTATTACTTTTAATCATCAGGTAGCTTTTAAGTGGAGATGTCGTGAACTGGTAAATAAAATGTCTTGGAAAGCTAGTAGATGACAAAAGCGACGGAAGTGAGTAACTGCTATTAAATGCCTCTTTCGTTTTAATGAAAGAAACAATTGCAGCTCTTCACCGTATACTTCACAGAAAACAGATTTTAGCGTGAAGGGAATGATTTGGGACTCAGTGACTGAAATGAAAACTACATGGAGATTGCTTTCCATAATAACAGAAAACAAGCACATAAACAACCTGCCAGTCACACTTCCGTAACACAAAATGCACGTTTCCAACATCCTCTCTACTTCTAATCATGTCACAAAGAGCTGCATTTCTCCCGTGAAGTCAGGCAGGTTGAATGGAGAAAGGAAGGCAGTTGTTTCACCATACAGAGGTGAATGGCAGTGTCTTCATACAGACAGGGTACTGGGGCCTGCAATGTTTCCATAAGAACAAAAAAAATATTGACATAAAATTGGCATTTAGTAAACGAACAGCAGAAACCCTGCTAAATGCAAAAAAGCTGGATAAAAGGAGAAACTGGAAATCTTGGAGAAAGGTTCACCCCAAACTGCTACTGCCTGGGGAGCCTCCTATATCCCAGAATGTGATCCATTCAAAGGACCCGAGCGAGATTGTGATCTGAGCCACCCTCACCTAACCCAATAAAACCCAGACATACTAGTAAGCATTTGGAGATCACATACCAGATACAGCTGAACTATGGGTAAGCAGACTTCCCCAGTGAAAGGGGATGCCCGTGTTGTGACAGAAAATACTCAAGAGACCGGTGAGTGACTTGCTATCACCATGAGATAACATAAAATGATTCATTTTGCTGACTTCATAGCCTGAAATCTTATACCTTCATACAAAACATACTGCATCAACAGTGATGCCTGGCCTATTAAACTGTCCCATTCCAAATCCAAAGGAGTCACTGTTTAGGAAAAAGGAAGAAAATTTGCAGAGTTGGTCCCTCTCGGCCTGGCTGCCTCTCAACAACAGAACAAGGTCACATCTAAAAGCATATAGAGAACTGTCTACAATAATCCAGACTCAATCAAATCACTGCCGGCCACAACACCATCTCCTTCAGATGGCAATCACTTTTAATCAGTTCCAAGCACAAGCTGCATCTTAATCAGGATCCTTAAAGGGCATATCTCCACTGGATAATTTCACCTTGAATTAATTGACTGCCAGTCACCTCGAGGTCACTGACACATTTGTAAAGGTTAGTTTGGACAATCTCCAGACACCTCGGATTTGCTTCTGAGATCAGGCTACAGTAATATTAGCTGGGTATAAACACGTACGTAGTGTCCAATATCACCTATAAAGCCACACAAATTGTCTGAGGCGAATGCCACTCTATCTCCAGACAGTTGTTTGGTGAGTGCAAGCCTATGGCATGGGCTTTACCCTGTCACCAACCAGCTATGCTAACTCATCTCCTTTCTTTTTCTTCCAAAAATCCCTCCAGTCCTACAAGCTTTCTGGCAAGTAGGAACAGAACATTGGTTTTGTTTTGTTTGTTTTTCCTGTTTATTTTGGTTGTATCATACACCACCTGCACATTCATACACATCTACCAGAAGAGGATCTGTTTCTGAAAGAGTCGAGCTGAAGACCCAAACCAAATTTCTGCTGTATGCAAGTGCTGCTTCTACAGAGGGCACCAAGGTTGTGGAAGTGATCCGGGCAGACCGAGCTACTGTCAGTTAGGATCTGGTTTATTCACCAACAGCCTGTCAGAAGTGTGAGCTGCCCCTCAGACGAGTGGATGCTGAAGAAAAAGGTTAAATCTGCCACATATGACAATGGTCTCAAGAACCCTTCAGGGGATGCTCTTCAGCTGCCTCTGGCTTGTTTTGTACTTACTGCTTGTGCTTCTAACTTTTCATCTTAAAAATCAAAACGAGTCCCTCTTTCCTAATTAAGAGATTGATTTTTTGAAAAAGAGAAGCATTGATCCCGTCTCTTTGTAAAGCTGGACACTGTCTTCTCTCTCTCTTCCCCCTTGCACGCTATGGTGTCTAGGAACACTGGCTGAGCTAGCGCTGAGACCTTTTTCTCCATGGGGTCTCTCTCCACCCATCTAACTTACTGCTTTCAGTGCCCCTAAATAGCTCCAGTTTCACTGACATTTACTAACAGCTTCAAGGTTTATGGGGGCATAAGAGAAAAGAAAATCAGTGCAGCTATACTGAACATATTTTAAAAAGTAAAGTTACAGATAAAGAACAGTAATAAAAACAAGGGATTCATCCAGTGGGGATTTCAGCGGGTTCTTGACCCCAAGTTATTTGATATCTTTCTCATTGTTAGGGAAAGAAGTAAAAAAATCACTGCTAATAGGATTTTGTAGATAACACCAAATTTGCTGTGCATTAAATAATCTGCTGAGATCACTTGGACTGCCTGGTTACAGAGTCTTTGGCTTATCCAGCCAAAATGCAAGAACAGACATTTAGGAACAAAGAGCAGTCACACTATGAGACTGTAAGACTCTGGAAAGGAGAAAATCTGCAGAAGGACTGAGGAAACGAACACGCTCCGAAAGCAACGCTTCCAACTTGAAGGGGCAACGATCATGGGTATACTTAGCATAAGCTCAATAAAGGCTGAGATGTGTCAGCACTGCTACGCTGTAGGACTGACATCCACGCTTTTGGAGATCAACAGAAAATTTGGGAAGATTTCAGAGAAGACCTACAAGAAAAAGCCAGAGAAGCACGCTTTGCTTCACACGGCTAACGCTCTTGGATAAACTATGCAGAGTGGCAGGGTTAAAAAGCAGCCTAATTGCAGCCTTCACATACCTACATGGAGAAGCAATTCTCAACAGTAGACAGCACTTTAATCTACCAGAAAAAGACATAATGAGAGTTAATGGTTAGAAGTTTAAGCTAGACAAATGCAAGACAGAAACAAGGCACAATTTTAACTGTGAAAAAACAATCTTTGGAACAATTTATTGAGAAATGAGGTGCAGTCAATGATGTCTTTAAATCAAGGCTCAAGAGTTTTGCAAAGTTATAATTCAGATGCAATTAGTTTGATGGTGACAATACTATGGATCGCAGGTGACCTGAACAGTTTTATCTGGTCTTACAACCTCTAAGCCTTTCCAGAAGGTTACATGGTTTTCCAAGGACAGGGACTTTGTTATTCATGCCAGATTGTTACCCATGCCCTGCTCCTTCAACTTTACTTCAGATCCGTCCTGGAAGAAAAGTTGATAGCAAACAAGTCAATCTATTTAGCACATCCCACCTTGGAGCGTCAGGCACTGCTTCTTTTAAAGTGGCACTGGTGATTTGGGGGGCACAAATCGTGCTCTGTGGGGGCACAAATCATGCTCCATTACAGTCCAAGAGCCTTGAATGAGCATGGGGAAATGCCTTTTATTCCCTCCTTTGACATAAAGCCAAGACCCCTAGACACACAGCACAGAACGCCTTCGATACACCTTTCAATAGTCAAGGCCAGGTGATTTTGTCAGCCCAAACAGCTGAGTCACTTTGGCTCCTCTAATTTTGTTTGCAGTGACACTGCCTCTGTTCTCTGGCCACTCACTGCCACGGACACCCATGTTCGCCACACTCCCTAGTCCTGCTTTAGTTCTGCAGGAACTTTTTTCTAGAAAAGCATCCGGTTCACGGCATCCTATTCAGAATCCCATTACCTTTTTTATTTGAAAAACTTCCATCACCTAAACTGTAACAATTTCAGAAAACACAGTGCTGCGATTAGCTGCGGTGAGGCTACCTGCCACTCAGGACCCGAAGCACAGGAAAAGCTCACATTCAGTCCGATGTGACTGTGACACGCTTCGGTGCTCATTTCAAACCTTAATATAGACAGACCTGGATCGATAGCAATAAAGCTCCTACGGGACAAAAAGATGTTTGGAGCAGAGATCACAATTTTCCTTACTTGATCCTATAGGCCTAAAAACAACAGCGGAGGCCTTCGGGTGTTGCTGCAGTGAAAATAAAACATATACACACAGAAGTGCAAGCTGTGAATTTTTTTGGAGGGTACTGAAAGACTGAGGAATTCGTTTATAAATGCTAGAAAATGTTACTTTTAGCAAGAATGAAAATTAGTCTGAGACTTGTTCTGCTATTTATTCATTGTTCACTGCTGATCATTTAACACATTTTCTTCATTCTATCACAGAAAGAAAATATACCCAATTTGGCCAGGATGACAAAGTGCACAAGCTAAATATTGAATAGCAAAAAGACAAAGAGAATGGTTTTTGAACAACCTGCATGCAAAAAACACCAAACCAAAACCAAACCAAACCAAACAAACCCACCCTACCACTGCACAGCATCAAGGAAATTACAGGCTGGGATTAGCCTGCAAATGAGTCACTAATCCAAAGGAGCAACCTTGTATTTTTATCAGTATTGCCAGCTCTTGGGATACTTTCAAAAGTCACATCAGAGTCTCATGGAGCTTTGAATAATACTCCTGCTACTGTATCCAGCAGGTATAGTAGAGAATCTTGGTGTTTATTAAAAAGTGGTTTGGTGTAAAATGTTGAGACTTCATGATTTCCACTATTTTTTTAATATTAAAAACCAAAATGTGAATAAAAACAAACCAATGCCCAAGAAATAGCCATACTTGTCATTTTGCCTCACCATCAGCGTTACTTTGCATAACCTTTTTTATGCTGAATGCAGTCAGCTTCTTACCTCAGGCTGATGACGTACGTGGCTATTTAACAGATGCTGCAGCTACCCCGCCTATTCGAACCAGCTCCGAATCTAACAAAATATCCAGTACTGTATATACAGTAGCTTCAACTGAGCATCAAGGGGCACTCGGTGTCAGTAACAACCATTTAGTTCCTATGACGTGTGGGTGATATTTTCCCCCATCTGATCCTATGCAGTGACCACGTCCTCTCTGCCATGTACCTCCAAGATGGGCAGCATCCAGCCCTCACCCGAGCTGCTTGGTGATGCAGCGCAGTCTGCCAGCAATAACTGGGGAAGTCTTTGCTGTGCCAGCTCTCACCTTCCTTGGGTTTGACTGCTGGAAAATGCAGTTATCACAGAAAGTGTAGAGGCTCTCTATCTGTGATAAAGTTTATTTACCTGTGATTTCTTTTCCAAAATAGAAAAATGTTATAGTATCAGGGTTTTGTTGTTTTTTCCTACTACTGAACCCAGCATAGTGCTGCTGCATTTCTTGCTATCACATCCATGAAGACAAACAGAGCAGAAAGAAAAGCCAGTGGCCTCACATATCTTTCTCAACAACACAGAAAACATATATACTATGTAATTTCAGAAGACCGCATCCCATCTAGTATTGCTTTGGAACATAAATGCATGAAATACTCTTCTGAGTGTTGCCTGGGTCCATGGTCAGATTCCAAATCTCCGGATTTTGGAAGTCAGCAAGAGAAGAAGCAGTGCTGAAACCCAGTTGGTGGCACTGGAAGTGCTGCAGCATGTTCACAACAGAAAAAAATAAGCCACAACTTTTGAACTGGGTTGTGTCAAAAAGGCAAGGTGGCAACACATCTGACAAGGAGAAACTCAGAAATCGCTGAGCGAGAACCCGGGGATCAATGGCGTAGGAGTCAGAGCATTTGGAGGAAGAAAGGCTTTGAGGCTTATATGCAAATATGCACGCTCAACATGCTCCAGTGAAGGAGCTCAAGACGAGGTGACAGCGCTCGCTGCTGTCACCAGAGACAAGGGTGCTTCAGAGCTCATTAGAACCAGGGTTGAGATTGGCACCACTAAAACGACGAGGACCACAATAACATTACAGAAAGTCTCAAGACAGGGACTGGATTCCAAATGATCTTACACTGCAAAGGCCCCAGCGCCGCCAACAGTTGTTACGGAGCAGTAATGATCACTTTGCTAACATCACCTCGGTGGGAACAGCCAATCTTGCAGCCAAACACACACGCTGATCGGTAAGGGAAACATTCAGGCGAGAGCCACAGGTGGTGTAAGCTGGAGCTGCGTCAGGAGGAACACTGCATCATGCAAACCAGAGCCTCTCATCATCATACAAACAGTTTGTTGATAGGTAAGCGTGCCATAAGCAATCTAATCCTGGAAACTGAGTTGAAACCACGCAAATCAAAAGCAACAGACATTGAGGCTTTGCATAAAGCAGCTTTGCACGTGAAAAATGACACTCGGCATACATGGAGTAAATGAGACCTGGCGTCCTTAACTGCAAGGACTGAATCAAGTTTCAATTACTAAACCCATTGCGCTCAGCTCTTGCTACAAATTAAGAGGACAAGAGAAATGCTTAGACTAATCAGCCAGGGCTGGAATGCCTCCCGCTAAGACAGCTTATGCAGGCACATGGGAAAAAAATTCAACACGTTAGAAAAAAACTGGGAAACAGAAAGCTGGGTATTTGGTGGATGGCTATCACCAAAACTACATAGGGCATAAAAAACACAAGTTCCAGAACAACCACTGTAAATGGTAATATTGGAAAAGATGCACTAAAAGTCTGATGAAGAAAGGCACCATTTGCAAGGTAATTTCAATGAAAATTAGTAGAGGAAAAGAACTTGTATGATTTACGCTACACCTAAACAATGCACAACATTCCTGTTTGTTCTTCTGTTTTAGAAAACCTTCTAGTTTAAGCTCCAACTGACCAAATGAGGGATCAACAGCCTTCAGAAACAAGCTGCCTACCAGCCAGACCAGAAGTACCAAACATCAGAAGTATTTCCAGGGGTTTTGGTACAAAACAGTTAAAAACTGTGAACCTTTGACTACTCTTATCTCCTTGGATTTGGGGGAAAAGAAAGGGGAACATCAATGGGGCAACCACGGTTCTTCACCCAGTTATTTTAGGTAGACCTACAACCTGTTGCAGATTGCATTAGATATGCTGAAATTAGGACAGGAAACTTCTCGTTAGCTTTCACAAATCTAATTACGTAAATTAATATACCCCAAGCAACAGAAAATTCGCCACGTGCCCTTTGAGGAAGGGGATTCTCTTCCTTGTGAAACTGCAAGCCAGCATCAGGCATCCCCTCCTACGTGGGCAAAGCAGTTTCTGAAATGGTCATTTTAAACCTGTGAAGAACACATTTGGGGTTATAAAATCATAACCTTGTACTGAGAGACAACGGCAGAAAGTCTCAGGGTATTGATTTTGCCCCCTGAGGACAAACAGTGCGAGCAGTCTAGTAACGAGGGCACAAGGCTGGGAAGCAGGATTAAAACCAGGAACGTCCTACACCATTCAAGCCAAGGGGAAGTGGAGATTAAAAGCAGGCCAGCACTCGCAACAGCCAGTTAAAGCACAGCTGAGCTTTCTCCTGTATCACTATGTCACCCACCCCACTACACAGCAGTACGAGACAGTTACTGCAGCAAGAGCCAACCCGTGATTTGCTCCAAAAAATAATTCCCACAGAACCACCTCTGCTTTGACCTGTCCAAAATCTACAGAGGGGAAAAAATGCCACCTTTGAAATTACTTTGGCCCTCTAATTTTTAACTGTCAGAGGCAATTTCTTTGAAATCTAATTCATGATTTGCAGGCTTCATTAAGTTTTCCTAAGTAATTTTAAACTTAAATCACCATTGGCAAATCCATCATTTATTGATAGAAGCATTAGGACTCTAACGGAGTGTGACTTGTGATGAAACAAGATAGGAAGGGATGAGGGCGGAAAAATGTGCTCCCATCTTCCACGAAATACCTTTTTGGTAAAAATAATCAGACAGGGAAAAAAGTAGTTTTTTTTTTTTTTTTGTTTTGTTTTGTTTTGTTTTCTTTTCTTTTTCTTTTTTTCATCAACAGGCAATTTAAGAAAAGCTTCCAAAATTGTTAAAATTACCTTCTAAAACTTGGTGATTAGACACAAGGTAAACTCAGGAACAAGTATAATTAATAAGTTTTCTTATTATTTACAGAGAAATTGCAAGGACAGAGTGCAGTAAAACTCCATCCCATGAAAGAGAAGGGAATAAATAAAAACATGCCAAAGCAAGTAATCCACACCAGAGAAGCTCAGATCTTTGTGCCAATTTAATCGCTCACCACGCTGAATCCTGTGCTTCTGGCTGAGGACATGTTGAAACAGGAGAAAGATGATGATGCTACTTTGATTGATATTGAAGGACTTAGTGTATAAATACTCCGCACTTTATAGGTAGATAGTTTCCAAACAAATGGCATTCAAGTACACTTCTCAGAGGCGTACTGGCCTGTACGTATCTGATGATACCAAGACAAATCTGCTTCATGCATTGTTGCCAACTCCCTTCAACATAACCTGCCAATTAGGAATATATTTCCTTTTAATTACAGATAGCCATTTTATTTACAGTACCCAATTTATCATAACATCACTCCCTTAGCCCAGCAATTACAATTTCTGGCCACCCATTTTGAACTAATGTGATAAAATATATGTTTTTCATGTTAAGTGACTTCCACATAACTCCCAAAGAAAACCCTCCTTGTGCTGAAGTGCAAAGTGCTGCTGTCTCAGACAGGTGAGTGCCAGAGGAGCCAAGTCCCTGCATCTTCTCACCTGTGGCAGAGCGAGGCTGTGCGGCAGCAAGAGTTAATGCTGCAAAGTCAGGAAGCATGTGGAAAAGAAACCCCCACTGCAATCAAGCCTGAGCATGCTGCAATTTGCAAGCTGATTGATGCTGGCCACAAGGAAAGGATAGGAAAAAGAAGATGAAAAAGAACCACAATGTCCCTACAGTGCTAGCACATGGTGCAGCAGTGTGAAAACTATCAATATTTGGTGTAGTTTAAGAAGAGAGGGGAGTGCCACTAATGTCGATGGGGTTACCCCTAAATTCAGGCACGTTCATTACTGGCTGGCTTCTAAGCCAGACTTCACCTACATTAGAACTACCCTCATCCCTGAGATGCGTGTGTATTTCTCTGACTTCCTCATTTATTTTTATATACACATAATGGATAAGAATGCATGAGAATAAGAATATTAAATAAGCTGAATGTAATGCATTTTAAATAAACCTGCTACTTCTTTTTTTAGTTCTAAATTAAATGCAAAGTAAGCACCTCTCCAAGGCTTGTGGCTAAATTTACCACTGTGAGCTTAATGGGTGTGCTGATGAAACATTTACATGCACCTGCTTCGGCCATAAAGCGCGAGAATTTGCACATCCAATACATCCAGCTTTACATCCCACTTCTCATCTGCAATGTGATCGCTTGCTTAGTATGTACAAATGAAAGGTTAAATGGGAAAAACTGGCTACATTCAACGCCTGGACTGTATTTTGGAAAATATTTTCAGACAACGTTTAGGCCACCACACAGTAACTGAGATTTATAATGATTTGCCATTCACATTTCAGTTCTGTTCCAATAAATGCCATTGTAAAGTTTTCAGACTACTAATAAAAAGCTATTAATGTGTTTTCTCCATGTTAATCAATTTAACATGCGGATTGCGCAGTTAACACTACTTTATATTACTGCCTTCATCATTTCTCACTCTTAGAATACATAAAATAAACAAAGAGGTTTTGGATTCCTTATAGATTCATTTTTATCTCAAAGTGAAAGCTGCACAAGATTTGTGGCTTCAGACTCATAACCAGTGATAAGCTTCCTCCTTCCTCTTCCCTATCTAAATATATAAAGAGACTTTAACAAAATTAATTGCAGTATTCAGTGCTCATGAATTTCTGTGCATGTGTAATTCATTTCCTTGCAGATAGCAAAGCAAAAGGAGGTTCTCTCGCTGCCAAGGTTACAGGATTCACGAGCAAGCTTGCTCAGGACTAATGGGGAATAAGTAAAGAATCTCCCTCGTCACTCCCTTCACTGGGGGCTAGCATTTAATCACATTAAATTACTTGTGCCATCGGTCCACATTCCTCAGGATGGGGGGACAGCTGGAGAACAAATGCTGCCTGGAGAATCCTGAGCAGCCCTTTCTGCCACAATTTGTGTAATGCTTAGCAGTAAAATGAGAGCTGGAAGCTACACTCCCAGCATGGGGACCAATCGTATTCATACCCATCTCTGGCAAAGCAAAGGGCATAGACCTGCACTCATTCCCTTCATCAGCAACTTCAATCTGCGTCCAGGTATGATGTGGGAAGGGGAAAGGCAGCAGAAAAAAGCAGTAGCATGATACACTTGCTTTCCCCCCACCTAACCCTGCTGCCTGGAGTTGCTGACCATCGAGGTCAGAAAAGGGAACTCTTCCTTGATGAGGTACAAAAAGGAAGACCCTAGGGGTGAGGTAAGGCCATGGGGCACTGAAGGACCAATCGAAGTGTCTCTTGCTGCAAATCAACAAGTTCTCTTTTAGGCGCCATATGTACTTTGTTCAAGGAATAGCTTTATGTGCAGGAAAAAGCCCACACTGTGTCTTCACAGCCACCTGCCGAAGCCCAGGAGCCCCTCCTGAGACAGGCCTGGGGAGGGATATTGGTACATAGAGAGGCTCAGCTCTGTGCTCACAGGACACAGAAAAGAGGACGTACTAGGATACGGCTGTATCATATAAATCATGTACAATTAATTGGCATGCAAAGAAACCTTCCCTGTGAAGTGCTACTGCCAGTCGGTGTCACTCCACATCGGCCACAGCTTGCAGGTGTGCACTTCACATCCTGGCAGGTCTGAGCTTCATCAAGTGCCAAGATTCAAGCCTTAGTTAATTCTCTCTAAGTGGGTCAACAATGAAGAGACACCCAACCACTCTTGGCTTAAAAACACATTTTTATTATGCGGGATGTAGTTAACTGTCTGTTCAACCTCCTTCTCCTTTAGCATTAATTTTTGTTCTTCATCAGATTCCCTCAACTCCACTTAAAAGGGCACGTACATGTTGCAGAAGCACCACCTCCCTAGCAAGTGTCAAATTCTTGCCTACTTAACTCCACTTAACTCTCTTCAATCAGAATAAAACTTGCCTGCATGCGACCTAAAATTCCTGCTAGATAATCATTTCAAGTACAAAAGGTGAAGTGATCTGCAAGTCAGAATTGACATGGACCATCTCCACGCCCTCTCCTCTTGGAAGGTTAGAGTAACCAGGGCACTGCAAAGTTTCCAGCAATCACAAACTTGATCCTGTTAGTTCAAGCTCCTTAAATTGTGGATTCATGATGTTAAGCTGAATTAGACAGTCTTCAATGAGAAAGAGAATAATAAGCACCATGTGACTGAAGAAACAAGCTTCAAGCAGAGCACTGTAGACCCTTCATCACCTTCATTTCTAAATCTCCAGCCCTGCCACTTTTCACAAAGATCTGTGTAGAACAGGACTTAACCCTTCTCTGGTAAATTTACCTCCTCTACAAAGGTTCACGTGGAAAAACCTTGAGAAAGAGTGGTATTGGAATCCTTGAATTTAATATGCTATTAAAATCAAACAGGAGATTGATGAGATGTATCAACTTTAACTTGAAGGCTGTGGCATGGATAAGGACTTCTTGAGTGACACTTACAGGCTCTGTGTGGCACGCTATTTGGACTGGAAATAAATACACGTGGTGTGAGATATATTTATATTTAAAATTAGAAAATAGTGTGTTTGAAATATTTAAAATATGGTGTTGCTCATTTGTATTGAGCTTGTATCCTAAGGGCCCGTGGGAAGAGTTTATTTGTCTGTCTCTAGACCTGGTGGTTGGGACCTGTCTGCTAAGAGGCCACAGCAGAGGCAAGACACGGGCAAATTCACAGCATTGCCTGCCAGGAGCATCTCCCCCGTGTGGTCCAGGCACATAGCAAACAGGTCTCTTTGTAACAGTCAGCTTCCCTGGTGAACCATTGCTCAAATCACTTCTGGAAGAGGTGCAAGAAGGCCTTTAAGCCATAACCGTGCCTTTTTGTTTCCCAGATCAAGCAGCAGAGTAGTTTTGTATCTCAGAGACTGATCTAATACCTTCAAAGAGCTACACAATAATGCTGTGGCGCCCAAGGAGCACACCAGAAGCTCCCGCTGGATCGGGAGCGAGGAGCCCAAGGAACCCAGAATCCAAATCCTATGGAATCTGCACAGCCTCACCAAGGGTGTGGAAGCAAAAAGCCACATTCTGCATTTTTCCATACATAGCACTAGCTGATCCTCATGAGATGAGTATAAAAATATTAACCCTATCCAACCACAAAACCTAATAAATGACTGTGTTGAAAAGGGACCCATCAAATCCTAAAAAAAATCCAGCTGTGTGTAATGAGGTCTCTCCTTGTCCCCTTAGCAGTTTCCTTTCAAGCATATCCTAGGAATTGGAAGCAAGTATTAAAAAAAAAAAAAGTAATTTAAAATAAATGATGGTGAGAAGCTAATTAGAAAAGCACTCCAATAAATATCACAGAGAAAAAGCTCTAACTCACTTTAATTCAAATATTCCCCTTTTGTTTAATCACTGCAAACCTATGACATGCACCAGTGGGAGCATTTTGTTATTGGAAAGTTATTTCTTGACATTATAAGCCCTCAATAAATAATTATAAAGCAAAAAATGAAGTCCAATGGTTGGTAGACAACACAGATTTCAGACACACTCAATTTCCATAGTTTTTGTAAAAAAACGGTGACTAGCTACTAGCTAATTCTGTTCCATACAAGACAACTGTGCAGCTCCCCCTGACTTCACTAGGGACAGGATTTCACCATATAGGAAGTGGTAATTTATGTGTTCCTTTTGTGCTGACACCCAGTATTATTGTATTGTGCAACTAAACCCTCAAATGGCTTAAAATGGATGTGGCAAACCTGTGAGACCCAGCAGCAAAGAGCCATTCCGCTGCCCGAGTCGTAACTTGTCCAATTGTCTCTTACTGCCACTTCTCACACGGAAACTGCCGCTGCCATGAATACAGCTGAGAGAAAGAAAGCTCACAAGGGGAAGTCGGAAAAGCAATCCTCATTGCTCCAGGCTCTTCCGCAGTAACAACAAGATGGTGAAAGGGCTGCCTCTGCCATTTGTACGTAAATCAGTGTCAAAGAGAGCACGAGGCAGGTTTCTATTGAGAACAGCCCTACCATCGGAAGCTGCACCTGGCCACTCAATGGCCACGAGTGGTGATGTTAGCAGCAAGGACACTCCACTGACATTTGCCTTAAATACCAGTCGGATCTCAACATACTTCAAGGCTTGCAACAACATTCTGCTCCTCCTTTCTTCACAGTCCCCAAAAGAAAATCAATTTCTTTTTTTCCCCAAGCTACCTGACCTTGAAAAAAACATTGCTTCTCTTTGTCTGAATGTATTCAGCGGCTTTTCTGCCAACTACAATGCATTCTCTATTCATCAAAATAAAAAGGTGGACCTGAAAGAAATCTACAGGATGTTTTCTTCTGTGTGTGTTGTTCTGAGAGTAATGTTGATTCTCTTCCCAGCTTTTAAATAACCTTTCAGTAATTTTGATTAATTCAAGTCTTACTGTAACTCTTTTGGTCCTGAATTTTCAAAAGAAAAAAAAATGAATGTCTTATGTGATCAATCTAACATCCGGTTTTGAATCAAAATCTTTCCCTGTTATGCTTCATGACTTCCCCCTGTCATTGTTCTCTGGAGAAAGACTTTTTAGTTGTTTTCTTAAGTACCTTCAAATGATCTTTTGAATCTTTCCCATTTTGCTACATTTATGTAATTTACTAGCTTATAACATGCAATTCAATTTGCACTTTAATATGCCCTTCGAGCTGACCTCTGTAAAGGTTTCCTAAATGCTGAGGTTAGGACTTTGTCAACAGAGGAAGCATTAGCACAGCAGAAGACGATGACACGTATTGTTCTGCTTTCCCATGGTTCAAAATGGCAAGGTGCAGATGGCACAAACGTCTGGCAGAGCAACAACATCCTTGGCTTGCAGCAGTGATGTGCAAAATGGCAAGAGCAAGCAACTCAACATGTAGACTGATTTATTAGACAGAAATGTATCACAGAAAATAATCCTTCCTAAATTGCACCAAAGACTGCTAGTAGCAGGAGGAGGAGTACACAAGGATGAGTGAGTTTCAGCAAGAACTGAACTGATACAAGGATACTCTGTTCTCAAGGATACATTTCCCCAATTTATAGGGACAGAGAAGGCACACAAAATAACTGCAGTACATCTAAGTGAATTAAAATTGCACCCAGGTTAAAAAAAAATCTTTGCATACGCCTCATTCACTGCAGAGAAATTGTATTATACCACCATCATCTGGATTATCAGAGGCACTCAAAACTTCAAGTAGGAAATGTGTGGATTCAGAAATGGTAAAGCCAAGTTCTCTCTCTGCTTCCTGCTAAGACACATAACCCTTTAACTCAAAACTACTTCTCTCTTCCATCTCAACCTTTTCCCATCGTCAAGTATGACTGATTTTGGTGCTCATCTGTAAAAAGAGAGAGTCCAAGATCTCAAATGATTAAAGAAAATTGGTCCATATTAAAGATGATTACAGATATACTTGGCTGCAGTTTTATTGGCATGAGCTCTTACGCACTGTTGAGTACGCCAGTTTTGTAAATCTGGGAATGGATTTCAAAAGCTCCGATGACTAGTGGCTAGAACACTTGCTGAACCTCCTTCCTGCATCTGAACTTCACAGCTTCAGCACAATTTATCACCAAAGAGGTCCCTGATTTTGCAGTGGTTTGGAGCTGCTGATCAACAGATCTGCCTTTCCTCATTTCAGCTTGGAGTCAACCTGTGTACACCATCACCGAGTTAAAAGGAAGGAGCTGAAAGAATTTCAGCTGCAAATTACACTAATAAAGCAGCCTACCCACAACATTATTTTTCAATTGCAGCTGACAAATCTAAGACAAGGGCTGTATGCTATTGGCCTGCACAGTCTGATAACACAAAAAGCCACCTTCCCTTCTCTTTTTGTACATGTAAGAAACGTTAAACATTTAGTTTACTGTCATTTTCTCATGTTGTCTGAAATACATTGTGACACATCAAAAATGTTCATAGAATGAATAAAAAATGTGCTGTCTATTTCAATATACTACCTCCGTCACTCCTTTGCATTTGATGTTGCCTGTATTTAAATGTCTTAAGCTGTCTTAATCATTTATTTTATTAGCTTTCTAAACCATTCTTTTCTCTTTTTGCTAACAAAGTGCTATGAAATGTGTCAGCACTCAGAACAGATGCAGAGCTGGGGGTCAGACACCACTAAAACCAGCATGGATCAGGTGTATGCAAACCAGTGCCATTTCCTTGAGTCCTATCAGCAGCGACCGCCAGCACGCTTTCAATTCCTGATCCACCTACATGTTGAAATGGCTTCTTTGACCACACATGAATCAAATAAAGACCTGGCCTCCAGAATAGTAAGGTTCCCTCAAGCACATTCAGACATGACGGCATTTAGTATTTCCCATGAGACACTGTACCTTGAGGATTCAGCTCTCAACAGCACTTCTGCCGGTCAGAAGAGGAGCTGAACTACTTACTTTCCATTTGTAATATGGTTTGAGATGCCCAGACAAAAAGCACGCAGCTGTGCCATGTATTCAATAACTGGCATTACTCTTTTCTTACTCTTCCTTGGCAGAGGCCATCTGAAGTCCTGCACCACTCCTATTTGTCTGCTAGGAAGCTCTGAGCACAGGAAACCAATTGTTGTAAAAGTGTTCCCCACTTAGGGACCTACTCAGATGTGCCCCTGAGATTACGAGATAACCTCTAATTAAGGATTACAAACCAGCAAGAAGGAAGCCCAGAAACATCTCTTTCTGTTGTGTGCTCACTGATCCATTGCCAAATATTTATCAGAGGACCCCCAGATGAATTTAGTGATGTCAGGAAATATAAGGCAGATCTGGCTGGCTTTAAGCCAGGCATAATGGCAGTGGCAGCTATGTTTGATTCATCTATACAGCTCTGGGAATTCATTTCCCAGTCAGCCGAGTTGGAATTCAGAATTTCTCCTGAGAAAAAGCATAACTCCAAATCGTGCAGCGGTGCAATACGAACTGTATCGTGCTCATCGGCGTATGAACAAAAATGGGCACTGACCAGGCTGAGACACCTACATTAATCTTCATTTCTGAAGTCAGCCAAAACAGGACGACATGTGGCATAAAGAGCTGACAGGCTACTGCATTATCGAATCTTTACACGGGGTATTTGTGTTAGGCATGGAGCTTAATTTAGGGAAGTTTGATTTTCCTTTCCCCGCACCCATTCCCTTGCTAACACTTTATTCAAGGAATCAATTAGGCCTTGATCAACCATTGATCAAGAGTTCCCAGTGGGGAGCCTTAATGCATTTTATCTGCAGTTACTGTTCCCGAGTAACACCTATTTCTGAGCATGCACTTAATTCTTTTCATCAATACTTTGCTATCCTTCAACAACCCCGTTAATAGCATTTTGCAGGTCTACTTTCAATGAAATCTTCCTTTGACAAATGAATTAGTGAAACCGTGGGATTTCCATTGGCGTATTTGCCTTTTTCAGCCACAGAGACAAATAAATTCCATCCTCCACACCTGCCCCTGCCTAAAAAAAAGGGTTAAAGTGATGTGCTGGAGATCAAGATGCTAAATGAAAAGCTGTTCCAGAACAAACAGAACAAGACAACCATTAACACTTTAAAGCAAACAGTCATTCTTTTCACTAAATTCCCTGTGAAGTGAAAAACGTGATGCATCTTCACCATCTCCAGGATTTTTCACTATCATTAGCATTTCCTTAGCAAGATCTCTTTTAAAAGGAAAGAACACAAAAGGTGTGTATCAAAGTTGACAAGACTTTAGTATATGATTAAGTAAATCACATGGATTTAAGCATGCACTTAAGATATCTGCTGAATAGAGACAGATATATACTCATGCCTGAAGACTTTGCTGAAAAGAAGCCAAAATGAATTGGTTATAATTAAATTCTTTTCATGAAATTTCTGCAACTCCCTATTGTGTGACACGAGTACTGAAATGCTAATAAACTAGTTAAAATTACACTTATTACCAAGTAAAATAAACCACAGAGGCACTGCTGCCTTTTCTTATTTTCTATCACCATTTATATAACATTATTTTGCATTAGAGAAGTAAAATACTTGACCAGGCACCCGCCCCTGACAGAGCAGTAATTGCAGGGTGTTTCAGTTCCAGGAGATGATCCGTGGATTCCTCCACCTCAGGCTGCATTGCTACTCCTGCCTAGGGGAGGAATGGCTTTTAGCTATGTCAGCACTCGAGCAAAAGCCTAGCTTCAGAACACCGCCCAAGAGATGCTGTATGCCAGGAACTGCTCCGTGTGTGGAGAGCTCTTTTAAATACACAACAAACTGAGCTCTAACTGAAAAGTCAGGTGTTAATGCACTGGCTGCTCAGACCTCGCATGCTCTGAAGCATGTTATGGTAACGCAGCACATCCCTGCGGAAATACCAGGGAGACTTAAAAATGGCCTTGCTCCCTTGAGAGCCTCCTGCACACTGACAAACACACATACTACCTGCCCTGGTACCATTCCAAAACTCCCCCAGCCTTACAAGGGAGCAGAACAGCCACGCTCACTGTGGCAGGAGGAGGATACAGCGACCCAGTAATTCTACCATTACTCAAAAATTTCACCAGTAAGAAGTTTTTAAATGTACGCCAATGTGATGGCATAGGCTAACCAAATGCTGATGGAGGAAACTAAGAGAAAAGGCAGGACCCCTGACTGATGAGCAGGGCAGAGTGACCAACCTGCCACTCTTGCAGGGCTTTCCAAGGACTGTTGTTTCTCCTATAAGCTAAGACCATCTGGAAGCTGCACCTAATTGGGATGATCTCATCCTTCACGTTAGCCTTCATTTCTCCATCTTCAAATAGATTAACCTCTTCTGTGCATTCGCCTTGGACAGCTCTGCGTGCTAGACACACCAGGAGCACGAGGCATTTTGTTAGCTGAGCAGCAGAGCAGACATCCTGCTCTGCTGAAGTTCAGAACAACTGAGTCTCTGCAGTAGGTCTGAACTAAATTTTCTGTATGATTGGTTTCTTCAGCCTGATGGTGAACCCCTTCTTCCTGCTGGGAAGCGGCTCCTCTACAGACCGTGTTCCAGGAAGAGCAGTAAGAGCTGGAGGTGAATTCATTACGATTTACTTGGACACAGAAAACAAGAGCATTTTCATATATTTCAGGAAAAGCAGAAGTAGCCATTATTTTCAAATCTACCATTCTGTGAGCTATTTCCAACACAGCTAACCAGGCATGGAGTTTGGGCTGTAATTTTCACAGAGATCCCCAAGTGAGTTAATGGCCTAATCCCTATTGAAAGTTCTGGTGTTAACTTTGAGTTGCCAACAGCATTAACTGCTTCCATAATCAAATATCATAGTCAGTGATCCTTTTTTTTTTTTTTTTTTTTTTATTAAAGTGGTTTACTTTATTCAGTTTGACATTTGCAAAAGAAAAAGAGGGAAAAAAAGAATACATTATGCTGGTTTAGTTATGTTCTTCCACTTGCGGGCATTAAGTAGCAGCACCATAACTCTGCCCATAAATCAGAAAAAAATGCAGACATCTGAACAAACAGAACGGAAAAAAGTCATGTATTACAGCTGCAAAAAAGTAAATATGGACTTTTTTTTTTCTGTGCCTCCAGGAGAACCATCACAGTAAAAAATAAATACAGATGCTAAAACCAGAAGGATAATACAAGTAAGAACTGGTACAAGACTATGCATTTTATTAGCATAATTTATATTCTAACAGGGTCTAATTTGGTGTCGAGAAATAAAAAGAGTATCCAGTCTCTTAAGATAGAGCCCAGCAGCTGTCTCTTTATCACAAAAAAAATGAAGGTTACCCTTATCAGTACTCCACGGATCTTTTATAAATACATATAGACCCTCACACAGGAATTTACAAAAATATCAAATGCTTCTCTGAACAAATGGAATCAAATTAATATATATATATTAAAGAGAAAATTCAAGCTGCATATAGACATTCATTCACATGGCTCTAGCAAAGTCACTGGAGCTGGGACAAATGGGGGCATAAATTTAGCCTGAGAAAACAGTGTTGTAAGAAAGAGAACATACCTCAGTACTCATAACCACATGAACTTCATTCAAGACCCACACATCTTTTACTCTGGTATTTCTGCCCTCAGAACAATATGAAGTTATATTTTGGGAACTTGCATATGGACAACAGGAGCTTCCAAGTCCCTGGGATGCCCCACATTGATCTGAAAACAGCTAATGAACCCCTCACTGCTGCTTTGGGAAGAGTCAGGACAAAACAGAAGTACTATGTATGTTTCCTGACAGCCATCCCAGAGGAATGCATTTCCCCACCCTATGCCCACACATCACTTGTGGAGAACCTAGAAAATTTGTATCTCATAACATAACCAGCTAGGATGGTAAAAGGAAGAGAAGAGTGAACCAGGTGTGAGCTCAGCCCCTGCCAGAGACCCATGGTGCAGCTCCAAGAAGCACGGTTTTGCCCCCTTTTTCCTCCTTGGAGCTGTTCTTCCAAGCCCTTCTCTCTTTACAACACCACATTGCACAGCCAGCTCAGAGAAAGAGCCGTGAAGTCCAGGGCAGCACTCATCTCATGAGGTCAAGACAAACGTTGCTCCATCAAGAAATGGGCAGATGACATCCTAAGGCATGGGAGCAAGTTTGCTGCCTAAAAGCTCAGAGAGGCTGCTGCCAAGACATTGAGAACGAGAGGCAAAGGCTATTTTGTGGCTTCTCCCAAACTGATGAATGAGAACAGCTCAGTCCAGGCTGCCCGAAGTCCCAGCAGCCAGTCCTGTCCATCTCCACAGCTGCACACTCTCCTGCAGCAAGTGAATAAAAGTGTTGTGCCAAAAACCTATCTGTGAATGGCCGTAAAGAGTTTCTGTCTTGATGCTTTTTAATAATTAACCACTGCTAAAGCAATGGGCCCAGAAAGGGATACAGATGCACCTGGATGCACGCTCACACTGTGGCAGGCAGCTCAGCCTGTCGCTGCACCCATTCTGCAGCAGAGAGAACGAAACCAGCACCAGCTGAGTGACCGAGGGACAAAGCCCCAGCCCCGCAGCTGGCGCAGTTCAGTCCCTTTGCTTATTCATCCGTTATTCAACCTGCTCTAAAGCCTTGAAACAGAAAATAATAATAGGGTTCATTTTCATCTTGGGTAATATTTACATGTATATATGCTCCTAATAAACAGAAGGCTAGCAGGTGGGTAATTGAAAGCACTGCTGATCACACATACATACATATGATCACATATCCATACACATGTGATAGAGAAGCCCTCAAAGTCTTCACCTCCAGTCACCTTCTGCTTTTACACGCAAAGTTAACGTAACCTTCTGCTGTGTGGGTGTCAGTGGAGACTGCTCCCTCACTGATTTTCCAAGGGACTGTATTAACTCAATGAACGTGGCAGACTTGTCTGGGTTAGCTACCTTCTCCGTACCAGTGTGTATGGCAATTCTGTTCTGTGCACCAGGAAAGCCAGCACACCATTTCTAAGCATGCTGTAAGAACATACTAGTTTCAGGCTGCTGCTGTTGCACTCAGTAGGCAGGACTGCAAGTGAAACACAGACACAAGCCACTAATTTCCTCAGCACAAAGTTGTGGATGTAAAGTCATACGGGACCATTAAAAGCCTCAAATTTGATCATTTGTGATACACAGACTACAGCAATTTCTTAACCCTGTAAACCTGCACTTGGAGTCCACATTTTAGACTAACCTTTGATCACACAGACAACTGTAGGCCACCTCCTGCACCAGCCCACGGTAGGTGACTTGGAGGAAGGCAGGATTTCCTGATATCCTTACTCACAACACAGACAGGAATGCCACAAACCAGCAGGCTGAAGTGGGAGGGGAATGCTTCCTGGCACGTTCACTATTTTTACCTCTGAAGAGCGAGGACCAACATTCTCCGTGACAAACTTGTCAACACAACAGCACTGATTGCTTTATGAATAAAAACGTTTCAACTTTTTTTCTTTTATATATCCTGCAAACCCACACGGTTATTGAATTATCAGCCTCAAAAACTGCCAACGACAGGGAATTTTACAAAATGAAGATATAGAATATAAGAAACACGTATCTTTTAAACATACTCCTTGATATTTTCAAATATTTCTTGCGTGTACAAGACAGTCATTTAGTATAACAGCATTTCAGAAACTGCTATCATTTCTCCTCTACGTATCTCCTAAGCAGAGGATTTCTTCCCATTCCCAAACCGAATCAGGGTAGTCTCCATAATTCCTTCATGCCTATTCTCTCTTACCTGTCCAATGCTTCTCATCATTTCTGTTACCCTTCACTGAAATGAAGTAACCACAACTGAATCCTGAATTAACAGTGAGTTGAGTCCATCAATTTAAGCAATGACATGATAATATTTTCTGATTCCCTTTGTAAATATGCACCAACTGTTGTATTTGGTTTTTGGAGGCCCATTGCATATTAAGTAGATGCCTTTATTAAGCTGTCATCTATGACGCGTAGATCTTTCTCCCAAGAGGTTACAAGTAATTCAGAATCCAATAATGCATAAAAGTAATTTCAAATTGCCCTTTCTACTTTAATTACCTTGCAAGTTAACTCCAAGTTCCAACTAAAACATGCCATCCAGAAACCCAGCTCTTCTCAGCCCTTCAGCAGTGCACTTGACAATCATTCCCTGTGTTCATTAATTGAATAATTTGGAGCCTTTCTAGAAAGTAATGTTGCCATCTTTCCACTCCTCGTCCAGGTTATTGCTAAATACACTGAATAAATTAGGGCTGTTATTCATCTTCATTGTATTCTGTTACTAATGTTTTCCATTCAAACAAAATATGCTACTTAGTGGTTATGTACCTGATGACTATTAATTCATGGCAAATTTTGCCACCTAGGCCATAGTTTTTCCTTAGTCGTTGTCAGTTTTGAGAGACTTTGTTACACAACTTTGATTGAATATGCAGGTTATGCTCTTTGACTTGATTTTGACTCAGTCTTTTTCTTAGCCATGCAAGAATTCAATTTTTTTCTTTAAATAATTCTTTTAATGATAAAGATAATTCAGATAGGCAATCTTGACCTTGCAACAGAAACAACAAGCACAGGAACAAATGTCAAACATAAGTCGAATCTGAAACTAGAAACAAGAACTGTGTGTACTAGATTTTTATACTCTTAAAGGCTTTTCACTAAAATGTAAGTACACGTGTTGCAAGGACCAACTTGGAAAGATACTGATTTGTGTGCTTTTGCCTTTATACCTCTGCTTACAATACCTCCTTTGGTACAACATTAATATAGTTCTTAAATTGTAACCATATTTTTTAAGAATCCAATTCATGTCTGATGGGTGTCTCTTCCTACATGCTCCGAGTAAGGCTGGTTGGCTTCTTTGTGTTTCCGTTGTGTGTCTGGTGGCTTTTTTTTTTTTTTTTTTTTAAATGGCAGATGCACTTGGCAATATCTGTGACCTTGAGTTATACACATGAGCAAGCAAGAGAGCCCAGTCCTGTAAGGCTGTTTATGCATTCTGAGAGAGCTCTTTCGGAGAGGGGTGTCTCAAGGAAGACAGAAGCATGATGTGCATACCAAGCCAAGTGCTTCATGATTTATTTATAGGGAAAAGGGGCATAAAAATTTGCCGAAGGGGAAAGAAAAATGAAGAATCTGACTTACCTTGTCTGTGTAGACGAAGAACAGAATCACAACAGTGAGCTCCAACAGAAATATAATTAACAGCATGATAAAAAACTGTCAAGAGAAGAAGGGACGGGAAAAAAAACAAAAAGCAAAAACTGTCAACATCTATTTCATTTTTTTCTGGATGCACAATAAATACACTCAGCAGATCATGCAGAAAGGGGAGTGGGAGTCATACAGGCAGCAAGATGCAAAGCTGCTGTCTTACAGTGGAACAGAAGGCACGCGACATGCAACAACCACAAACGCAGGTAAAGGACTAGGCAGAAACACACCCCTATCCAGGCATATGGAGGGCTTGTTTCTAGTACTGATTTCAGGAGAACAGCATAAAACCCCACAAAGATCTGTCCCCCCCACCAGGCTAGTGATCTGTTTGACAGCAACACTTGAAGTTTCTTCCTAGGTTAGGCTTTATTTTATTTTCCCATTAGATCTTTTCCATTAGGAAGATATCACTGAAAACCACAGTTTAGACTTCCCATTGCTAGAGCAGGTAGCCCATCCATAAACCATAAAGTCGTGGTCCCTTTCAAGGGGAACTGTGGGAGAAGTGAAAGGCACACCCAAACAGTGGTATACCAAGCCAGCTTTAAGAGAAGTTTCAGGCAGCTACACGAACTACTCACGGGCTTTAGCCAGAAGGGGCTGATTTGTACTTAAGACATCAACACAAAGTTGGTCTGTATCTTTGTCTCCTCACAACCCAAGGAACTGTATAAAACCCAAAAGGCAAAAGCTAAAAGGAGTGGATAAAAAACCTTTGACACCAGTATTTCAGGTAGATTCTCAGAAGCCCTCAGCTCTGATCATCTTTAGTGGGATGAACTGCAGGCTATGCCACATACTTCTGAAAAAACGTGTCCTCTGTTTTTGTTAAGAAGCTGCACGGGTCTGTAGCAGTGTCAAAACAGAAGATGCACAGACTAGAACAACCCATTGTCTGAGCTGAAAATGAAACGGAGTTTTGCAAAAACGGATGACGAAGTGAGAGTAATTTTCAGAACTTTTTGGCACAGACAAAGGCCCTGCTCCCTTTAACACCAATTCCACACACTTAGCAGCTTGCTAGGCTGGAATTCAAATACTGAGCAACACTGACTTAATTGAAACCCCATTCCCAAGAGGAAAAAAAGTTACTATCTCTTTAGCTTCAACCACAAGGCTGCGAACCTATGAAAGTTTAATAGCTACAAAACCTTATCAGAGCTTCTTCACTGCCTGGCAAGTCAAAACCAAACCTTTGAACCTATGGATTTCTGTAATTGAATGGAGGACAGAAGGTCAAGAGGGAGAAAATACCATTTTCCACTACTACAATTAGACTGTCTACAGAACTCATTGCATTTTGCCCCAGGAGTGTTAAATTAAAGTTTATTTTCAAATCTTCATCACTAGTATCTTCACACTTGCCTGACCCTAATACTGGATCCCATTACGGCCCACTTCCGAATCACAGAATTCATTCATGGCAGTGATCCGAGCCAATTTCCATATCATTACCTTTCAGCACTGGCCCTCCGAATAGCTTTGAAAATCAGCCTTACTGCTGCTTACTTTTTTTTAAAGCAAACAAACAAACAAACAAACTCTGCAGTTTTGTCCTGTTGTGCAGTATTAATTGAAACAAGGCAAATCACATCACTCCTTGCAGAGATGCACAGGCATTCTGCCCTGTTTCTTTAGCTGTGGGGTACTTTTTTGCTCGTCCATAAAACATGGGCTTTCCAAAATGTGCATGTGAACACCAGTCTCCCTGTGAAATTCACTGATATAGCCCAGATTACATTAAGCAGACTCTAGCACAAAGGAAGGACTTGCACCCCCTCCCCTTATCAACAAGGATCAGCATTTCCTACCACAGGATCCCAATTTTGTCAGCTTAGAATTTTGCCAAACCTTAATTGTCTAGGTTTATACATTCCAAGCTTGTTTCTGTCTTAAGGATAAAAGCTTTTGGAAGAGCTTTAAAAAAGGCACTTCAATTACTTCTAAGAACGAGGCAGGGCAAAGTACGTTATTGAGGTTAAATTTCTGGTGGCTTAATTTGAAATTCTTTTACGCTCCAGCGTTAGGAGCGGCGAGCTGCAGCGAGGTGCGGCTCCATTCCAGGCCTTTTGTCTTACCCAACTATGGGTGGATTTTTGTGGGCAAGTCATTAGCCTTCAAAAAAAACTGCATTTCGCACATCCAGCACAGATGAGAGGGCTCAGCCACTAAGATCTTCAAAGCCTACAACCACAGAAAGCTCACTCTAATACTTCCCGCAGCTCCCAAACCACCCCAGCCGAGCTCCTTTCCCCCCCTCTTGTGACGCTCACACAGAGCCGCCATACCAGGCCCCCTCACACAAACTCGGGTTAGGATGGGTTTAGGACACGAACTGGCTACCAGTTTTAGAGAAACTGGACCTGGAAGAGAAGGGGACTGGGGAGGGAAGAGATGAAGAGGATTGATTCCCTCACCTGAGAGAAGACACAGGGCTGGTGAGCAGGGAGCGCCTGAGGGGACAGGTGCCGAAGCCGGGAGGTTCACCAAGAGCAATGGCCACAGGGGAAAGGCACGACAGAAAGACAAGCCACCACTACCCTCCTATGTGCCCCTAAACATGGGGTGTGAAGCACACTCGGAGGTGTTTGGGGTGCAACAGGCAGGGCTTCGGCAGTGAGGGGCCTGCAGCCTGCCCCATGCCTGTGGAGAGGTGGCAGCTGGTTCCAGCCGGCTCCACAAAATGGCGCCCGCCTCCACAAAATGGTGCCCAGCACAAGTGGCCCAGGGGCAGCTGTGTTTAACTGTCTGCCATCTTCACTTCTCAATGCCAGTATCTGGAATTGTAAGTTTACCTTAAATGGCAACAAATTAAGTGAAATTCCCCAACTTGAGAGTGTTTTCCCTGCAGCACCCAGTCACACAGCTCTGCTAAAGCCCCCACCTCAGGACGAGCACAGCTGAGCCGCTGCAGCCAGCGGCAGCCTCCTGGGGCCTGGATCTCCTGGCGGACCACAACGGCACTCCTGAGTCCTTCACTTCATGCTAGAGAAATAGGGATAGGGTTGACAGCGCAATTGTAGAAGGTGCTAAAATTCTAAAGTCAGAAACTCAAAATTTAGGAAATCTCAGAACAAAAGCTCTGCTACTGATGGTTAGGTACCATGGCTAAGCCCTTCTCTCTGCAGGCTCAGAGGTTTCTCCAGAGCTTTCCACTCCTATTCGCCGTTTAGACCAGCTCTTCTCTGGAAAGCTGTGTGCCAAAGCCACTGTTGGCACGATTTCGGTTTCATGCACAGCAGATTTTGGAAGTCATACAATGAACTAAAATTAACATTGTTCAGAAAGTCAAAATGTAGATAAGTAGGATTATGCTTTTCCTCCACCGAAAAATATTTCTGCTTTTAAATAAAACCTCTGGTTTTATCTATCTCATTATTTGCATTCATTGACAAAAAGTATGCTGTTATATAACAGATACCACGCATTAGTAATCCCACCGTGCACAGACAGTAGAGATATTCACTATGTCTTTTATTGCAAAGGTAAATTAGGTGAGGTCAGCCTCAAGGCAGAGGCTTAAAATTCATCATCTGTTGAAAGCTACAGCACTTACATGCCAGCACATTTATCATCTCCCTCTGAAGAAGAACCCTGCCTGAACCCAAACCCATACATCAGAAAGTAAAAAATCTAGGCTTTTTGACCTGGCTGCAAAGAACAGCCTGCAAGCTTCATCCCATCTTCCGAACTGTTGGACCAAAGTGTGTGCATGGCAGCATGCACAGCCTGTCCCTCTGTTCCCCCTGCACCTTCCCACAAAAGTTCACGTTCAGTTCCATTCTTGGTATCATCCCAGAGGGAACGATGTCCAATCTGGGGCCAGAGGTAGCTTGGCATATCCCATCCAAATTTAGAAGGGGAAAACATAAAATCATTGAAGGCTCACAGCACCCAAAACCCCACCACGCCTACTGGAACCTCTCACGGTTCCTTTTCAAATGAGTTCTCTCACTGTGGTGATAAATACAGAGAACAATAAAAACAAATTTTGCTGTGGTTCACTGGGGCTGCAGGCTGCTGATATAAAGATTTATGCATGGAGAAACAACAATCCCAAAGCAAAGCATTCATGTAAAACTCCGCAAAAAGGATTAATCTGACCTTGTACAGAGATGCTTTACCACCCTATTTGTCAAATGGCGGGATGCAGCCTAGCAGAGGCACACTGGAGAGGTACCTACCCTACAGCTATTCATAAATTACACCTGAAACAGCCCCAGAGGAGTTTTGATAAGAAGGGAGGTAAGGTGATGCCTTTCTGTCCAGCTACCATTGCTAATTTCCAACCCCAAAGAAAACTACGGGTAGTTTTGCAGCACTGACCTTTATAATCTACAAAGCCCATGACTTTCTTACAGGCACCCATTAAAGGAGTAGAAAATGCAATTGCTGTGGTGTTTTCTGCAAAGCTGAGCGTTGCCCTTCTGATATCACAGAGAGAAAAGTGTAGTAAAGGAGATCTGCTTTGTAACTCAATCCCCAGCACAGCTGTACTAGACAGTTGACCCACTAGTTCCTATTCCCTTCATCCAGCACCAAACAAAGCCTCTCAACATCAGGAAACAGTTCTTGATTCTCCTATGTACATTGCGCATTGTTTAAATCATGTCTCCACTGCAGTTCACAAAGGAATAGGGAACGGTTAACTGTATTTTCTTCCCAACAAACACGATGCTCTGGTTTCCCAGGTGCTACAGACACTTGCCTCTCTGTATGATGACCAAGAATCACACTAATGCATAGGATTTTCTTTTGTTTCCCCTCCTTCCCAAATCTTAATAGCTCTATCACATTGCTCAGATTGCCCATCTCTCCATGTTAGAGGTAGCTGATCTTCTCATGCCCCCACCCCCCCAAAAAAGTGACCAAGTACAAAGAAAACCAACCTGCCATTACCTTGTTAGTCTCCTAACATTTTGCTATGAGATAAAACCATTATAACTTATGGAGAAACTGAGAATGCAGTGTTTAGCCCAATACCTAAAGCAATGCTCTTAGTATAATGTGAATCTGTTACAGAGGAGACAATAAGCACTCAGGGTGCCAGACCCTCTTCCCACTTAGCTAGTGTCAAAAGACTGCAGTTCTGCAGAGTATTAATCCAATCCTCTTTGACAAACAGCAAGAAAGGAGTAGGGAAACCCAAAAGCCAGCCGTCTCTCTGGAATAGTGACATGTTCCAAAACAGTTTTAAGATTCATGGCTTAGCAAATAATTTGCTGAGATCAAACAGCCTACACGTTAGCACAGCCTAAGAAACTTCACAAATACTTAAGCAGCCAGCTTGTGCTGTGTCCCGTTACGCACTGCCCACACTGTTAATCTCCAGCAAGCTACCTGGTCTTGGCCTGCAGCAGCTCCCAGCTGAAGAGAAAATAGACGTGTATATATTTATGGGCAATCTTTCCTCTGTTACATCAACTGCAAGTTCAATACAATCAAGTATTTTGCTTTTTAATTAGGCTCAATTACCAAGCCCTCAATGATCAACTTGAATTTCAGTATTACATTTAACTTCCTAATTAAGAAGCACCTCAGGTAGCAGAAATCAGAGCGCATTCATATCAGACGAGAATTGTTGGGTCTTCCAAGAGAACTCCACCTTCATAGCCTGGGAGAGCTTTTTTCTGCCTGGTCCTAACACGCACGGGTCTAAGTTTGCTCTGTAAGAAAAGCCCAGCTCTGGCAGCTAAAAGACAGAGTCTCTGGCATCACAGAGGTTGGCAATGACCTTCAAACAGCCCACAGCTGCCCAACTGTTATATTTATCTTTTTATCTGCATTTAAAGCAAAGGCAGATTTTGACTAACTAAACAAAGTCAAACCTTTATCTACAAACTCACAGAGCTCCATTAAAGCCAAAAGAACTTCATGAATTTTTCGGCAGCCACACTTTACCAAGCTGCTTGAAAATGAAGAACTTGCCTTGAATTTAATATGCTTTGTAAAATGTCTGTTCTCTTATCATAGATTACACTCTACAGATTGAAATAACATCTACTAGACCACAGGAACCTGCTGCATTACTACAGATGGCATTGCCAAAACCTCCTGTCTTCCCTGCAGAAGTGTAGCAACCAATCGCCTAACTAAATTAAATACACACAAATTTAGCTGCATTAAGTTGAGCACCAAAAGGCGTAACAGTCAGTGGTCCAGAATGCTAAAAATCACTGCCAAATTTACTGGAAGTTGTGCACAGTCCACAATCTGGAAAAAAATCAAGCCACCTAGAGGAAGTTAGTGGAATACTTGCACTGGATTTTCGAGTTATTAAAGCAGGGCACTCCTGGAGAACACTAGCCCCTGTACAGGTCCTGTACCAGCTTGTAGGTACCAAACCTGGACAACATTGGCTTTCTTAGCACTGCAATAAACAAATAATCCCTAAATATTTTAAGTTTTCTAGAATAGCTTTTTTATTACCTAATGGTACATGACTTTGACAGCACAAAACTCATGCAGTACAGATTTATAAGCACTCAAAAATAAAAGAATAAGACTTTTCCACTTTTGAAAGCACAGGTATTTGATATATCACTAGTGCTCACCAGAAGTTTGATTTCACATTATTACCAAAGGGCATCGTGATCTGGTATGTTAACAAATGTCTCACTTAGATTTATTTATTTTTAGATTTATTTGTTTATTTTTATCCTTGATTCTTTATTTTCCCCAAGAAACTGAGAAAGGAGTGGAGAACAGAGAGAAAAGCGTGAATTGCATTGGCATTTTAGAGATGACTTCTCCTGTGGCCTGGAAGACTTGTTCAAAAAAAAGTCAGGGCAAGGAATGAGAAATGACAGGAAAGCGCCAAGACTGTAACGACAACCAGGATTACAGTCAACAAAATCCCGCTGTATTGATCTGCTATATGAACTTCACAACAGAAGAGAAAGGGCAACTTACTCCCACCTATTTCCTCCACAGTAGATTCTACATCTCAGCACCAAAGGTTTTGCCAATGCTTGGTCTGAATTCTCCTTTTGTTAGTTCTGTACCATGGCTCCTTCTTACCACCCCTTGTAGTGCCCTGAGTACTTCCTTTCTGCCCACAGTATAAAAAAAATCTTGAACATTTATGGATGTCCTGAGCCTCATCTCAGCCTTGCTGTGCATATTTAGCTTTTAATACCTCCTTGGAAGTAAAACTCTTTAGCCCCATGATCATTTTTTTGCAGCAGAAAAAATGCTAAATTTGCTCATAAACCGTAAAAAGGCAGTAATGTGTAACAGCAAACTTATGAACAGAAACTCCATTATGAAAATGACATGTAACTAAATTTGGCTCATCAGCTATTATTCTCTAAAAGCCTTAACAGTTAATTCATTGTGATTGTGACAAAGTTTTGCATGCCTTATGCCCGCTGAATATATAGTATAGCTCTGTTTATGTTTCTACCATGTTCTTTATGAATATGCAGATATTCCTAGTGACCATTAAGGCTCAAAAGGAAGCTGGAGTAATTATTTCTGGGAAGATATACAACATATGCTGTTTTAATGCAGACTAACAGCATTTCATTTCAGTCTCACTGCTTTCAGTTGGAATCATCCAGTCTTACTGCCTCTGTGAGAGCCGAGAGGCTGTCCATTCCCAAGCCATGTACCACTGGATTGTAACTGGCATTTGGTGGAATTTCTAGGCATTTTCAATCTTTTTCCAAAAACTGACTCAAAAATCAACCACCGTCAAGCATTAGCCAGGTTTCACAGTCACATCACGAGAGCAGGTGGGTAGAAGCCCACCCAACAGGACCACAGATTACTCCAAATGGAAATGGCAAATACATGTAATGGAAAGGCTCTTTCTCCCCAAATCTACCATCCCCAGGACACATCTCGCCATCTGGAGTTCCAGCATGAACAGCGTTTGGACAGCTCAGTGCCCTGAGAAGAACTGGGGAGTGGCACTACCTAGTCCCGCACACCCTGCTTGGTGAGTGAGCAAGTCAGCAGGGCTGGCTTCGCACCCCTGGTCACACTCAACATCTGGCTGACCCCAAATGAGCACGCCAACAGAGGCTCCCCCTGATACGAGCAGGGCAAGTGACCCAAGCATGCTGCTCAGATGACTTACAATGACCTAACGTGGAAACAACGACTGAAATTCTGCAGTTGCATTTGCAAACCTTGAGCTAACCTCACAAGGGGACCTTGGGACCTCTCCTGCTAATTATAAGAATAGATTTCCCTTATTTCTAGCAGCCGCAATAGCACTGCATGTGCAAGCGAAGGAAATGGTGAGAGGCAGATGGCCAAGGAGATAAAGAAGGACAAGTCAGTATTTTATTAGTATTTAAATCATACTGTTGGTTTTCTGCCCAGCTTGCTGTTCCTGAACATACTACACAGACATATCTTACACGTGCTACACTGCTGCATCAGATCTGTATGGGTCAGTCTTGCAGCAGCTTAAAAAAAAAAAACAGAACAACTACAGCAAATCAGTTTTACCTGATCCTACATCTTCTAGCTCATTAAGTGCTCCTCCTGGGGCACCAACATGTCTATAGCATCAAAACTGCTCTTGCTACACCTTGTGTAGGCATCACTGACTTGCACAAACTAGTCTCCATTTCTTCACCTCCAGAGCTAGATTGGTCTGAAGTTCAGGTAATTCAAATCTCTAAAGAGAAATGCCAGCACTGCTCTCTAATTTAAGAAGCAGTGTTAAGGTGGCTAAAACAGCAAACGAATGATTGGAAGAGTAAGCCCACCTGCTCCTTTGTTAAACCTATGGCTTTCTGTCTGAGGAGATGATTGTATTGTTAGGAAAAGAAAGAAAAAAAATCAAATGTCATGCTCAAATTGCCACAAATGTCTGAGCTGGCAAGGAGCACGCAAGGTTACCTGTCTTTGATGCTGAAATGGGAGTGTTCTCTTGCCTACCAGCTCTTGCAGGTGACCATAGGTCTGAGCAAAATCCCATAAACATCAGAAGTCAGTCTTATTATAAATCAGCCAATTAGCACATGGTTTTGCCTGTACGGAGAATACAAGCTCTGGAAGAAAACACATTTCCTTGAAAGTAACTTCCAAGGAGCTGACCACGACATGGTCTCATGCTTTGCTCTCCCTCTGCGAGGTTCATTGGGTTGCGTAACTGTCCCCGGCAATCTGATTTGTGCAAGGTAGCTGTCAGCTGCCTCAAATCCTTAAGACAGCAGTAGGGCAAGATGAGGCCTGGTTTCTGGGTCCTGCTCTGAAACAGCTCTGATCCAGGCTTCTTTTCAATAAACATCAGAGTTGGTTCAATGCCGGGACGAGAGACAGGGTAAGGGGAGCTTCCCAAGCGATAGGGGATCCTGAGCCTACAGAGACTGTTAGAGAAGCTGATGTTGTTCACACACAGCTAAAAACTACCCATTAACAGGTTAATCAGCCAGGAGTTAGGGATTCTGAAACACAGAGTTATTCATCCAAACAGATCGAGCCTTCCCCTGATGTAAACTAGTCTAGCTGCACTGACTCCTGCACAGGGCTCAGTGATGCTCTTCGTCTGCCATGAAGCAGCATCTTGGCAACACGAAAGATAAATAGGGGTATTTGAAACTTATCGGACACTAGTGGCATCAGCCTCTGTTAGACAAGTATGACCTTCTGAGGTAAGCCTAGGCTGAAGTCTAAAAACAGAAGGAAAGGAAACCAGCTTTATCCTTTCTTCCTTCTATTCTGTTCCCGGGTTTCTGATTAGCTACAACCAGAACCAAAGGAAGAGAGACGGAAGAGGATGCATCCTGCTCTCATCCACTCCCCAGTTTCAGTATCAGCGAAGCAAAAGTCATTAAAAACTTAAAGAAAAAGCAACCAAATGAAGGAGCTTGGCTCTCAATACTTACAGAGGCAGCAAGTTAGCACTGTCACACGCAACACAGCACTACTACACACGACATATGAGGCTCTCAGGCTGGCTGTGTGCTCACAGACCTGTGTATCCTTGTATTTTCCCAATCTTTGTGGCTACAGCCACAGCAGCAAGTGTCACAATTTCCCTGATTTTGCTACTCAGATCCCTAAGCTAACACAAGCTGATGTTCTGAGCTGGAGTACGAAGCTACTGTTTGGTCTGTAGCATAAAATTACTGAGATGAAGTCATTCACGGGCTATTTCTTTCCCATTTAGTTGCTTTGAAATAAATTCCCTGTCACCACTAGAGTTTCAGCTGTCAGCTCCCTGATTGGATCCAGTGACACTACTGAAAACAGTAGGGTTTTTATTCTCCTTTTCTTCCCACTCATTAACTTTTTCCTCATTTTCTTTATTGCTATTTCACTTACAGATGAGCTGGCTGAAGTTCAGAAAACTCTCAGCAGCACAGTAGAAAACATCACGGGCACTCATTTTCCCCTTGGACTATTCCATAAATAAAAGCCTTTTGATGTCTGGATGTTCATTCAGATACACGCTATCAGCTCGTTCCACAGCCAGTCCCCACCTAATACCAAGATTTAATTCTGATCTTATTCACACCAGCAACTGCGATGAACTCCTCACTTATTAACATGAGGTTCTCGTTTCAGTGAAGCTGAGCACGTAGATCTGCCTGTTAATGATCAGTGAGAAGGGGAAAGAAAATAATCATCCCTTCAGCTTTTCTGGGGTGGGGGGCGTCAAGCTTATTCACAAATGAGGGGGAACAAGGCATACCTAAGACATCTTCTTGCTTATCTAAGCCAGGATTTGATGGGATGTGCCCAGCTTTGGTGCTTCACAAGAAGGCAGGGAGAGAGGAGTTGGCATTTTGTCTGCCTCAAACCCATTTCCCTTTCTAACACACTCCAAACAACGTGTGGTGAAGAATCACCTACATCAGCTTAAGGCCCTTTGGGGCAGACTCATCCTCTACCTCTTTTGACAGGCTTATTGACCACTTTGCACATGCCAACCAGGAGCAAAGGAACATGTGCTTTGTGCCAAATCCCAAGGAAAAAAAAAACACAGCACAGAATGAGTGGACAAAATAAGGAACCACCTACGAATCATGCCTCCTTCCAGAACAAGGGTTATTGTTTAAGACTCAAGTGTTTCCAAATGTGGTATCCATATGCGTGTGCTCTCACAACCAAACAGACACAATTTCCTGGGCTTTAGACAATCTGGGTTTGCTTCATGGCTCTCCCACAATCTCCCAGTGCAACCTGTGCAAGACACTTAGCTTCACTATGCTGCAGCTCCCCATCTGTCTAATGAGGGTAATAATACTTTCCATTTGTCTTATCTATTTAGCTGGAAAGCTCTACTGGGCAGGGACCGCTTCTTACCAGGGAGATTATACAGAATGCATGCACCAGTGTCCTGATCTCATGGGCTGCCTGCAGGGGATACTGTAAAGCAGGTAATAAATAATGTAATCCATCATGATTTAACAGCGAGAGTTGGGATTTTTTAACCTGGGCTATGCATGGAATAATGACTTCTCACCGTGCATGCATACCAATACACATCATGTATGAAAGACAGAGCTAAACACGTACAAAAGACAGAACTCAGGCAATTCAGGCCCTCAAATACAGATCCTAAGCAATTAACCTTATGGACGATCTTAACACAGATACTTAAGAGTCAGCCAGGTCAGTGTTTGAGCACGAAAGAGAAAAAGGGTTTAACGAGGCATGAGTTTCTCTATCACAGAGCAACAGCATGGGCACATGTACATACAGGGGCTGCCTAAAGGGGATGTCAGTACTAGGATCCCAGTGCTCATCATAACCGAGCACGCGTGAGCAGCGCAGCAAGCTGGTGCTGTCTCCTTCCACAAACACCTGCCCTCAGCTGAGAAGTGTGAGCATTGCACCCGGGTTCCAAGTGCACAGGCTGCAAATCCTTGCCGAAATCCCCAAAGCTGAGGATAAAGGCTGAGGGCTCTGCTGGGTATTGGAACTACAAGACATTTGCAAAAGGGAAGGAAATAAAAACAGATTCCTGATTTTGTTTCAATGTAACGTCTAGAGATTTGCAGTACAGCTAGATGACCCTGCAGGGTGTGTTCGTTACTTATGAAAAACATCAGTGAAGTCAATAACCTAACTTTCTCAAGTCAGACTCTTAGGTTATTACCTGCCATCTGTTCAGGACGGTGACCCAACCCATCAGAACAAAGCTGTCATTTTCTAATTAGAGCAGGATCTGAAGCACAGACACTTCTGTTGTATGATCTTGAGCAACCAGAATAGCAGAAATGTCAAAGGAATCTTACTGAAGCAAGAAAGCATTGTTCGCCTGCTTCCCTCATCAACTTGCATCTGCATTCAGATTATACACATCTTGCAAGATTATACACACCAGGTTGTATGCTTACTTCACAAAATGCTAGTTGCTCTGATTTCCCTAGGGAAATTCAATGATGGAAAAGTTTATCTTCCTTCATGTTGGATCTGGCGCAAATAAGAATCATTGTAAATACCTATTCTTTGTTCAGTGAGATCTTAGAAGGACAGCTGCACAATTCACCTCATCTGCATATTTCTGCAGAATGCATAGGATGGTTGAGGTTTCCTTTTCATTCTTCCTTCATGCTCCATTTTAGATTTTCGTACTATTTGATTCCTCTGAATGCAGAGAGATAGGAATGGGCCTGTTGCTTAAAAGATTAACGAGGCATTGTCCTGGCTATACAATGTCACTGAACAAAGAGTATCTGCCAGCTCCCTTCTTGGTGGACACATGATAAATCCTTTCAAGCCAGCCTAAAGCTTTACTATCTAAACACTTCACAGGGTTTACGTGGTTCATTCCTAACTATTACACCCAGCTATTCATAAATCTCATTTACATATTAAAGTTTACTTGTTTTTGACCTCCTTTCTCCATCAGTCCCCTGCTACTCAGAACACTTCATTTGTCCTCCTTCCTTTCAAAACTGTTGGCAAATTTGGGAGGTAAGCAATTGTTATAATTTATATCTAATGTCGCAGCAGCCCAGTACCAAAGAGTTTACAGGTTTGCAGTGAGTCTCCTTGATACTGCTCATTTCCTATTCACTCAAGCAGACTCCTTAAGGAAATCCGACCCCTTTCCTTAAGGATATCTGATCCCTTAACACATCATCAACCTGGAACACTGTTCATAAGGTAACACCAAACACACACTGATCCTGCTATGTCCAATCTTCTGCTCCTCCAATGCAGGTGGGTTGTGCTTGCAGTTCTTCCCCTGCTTCACCCCAGTCCATTTTTGGAGCCCCACGTTGCTCCGTGCTTCTTGCAAAACTTCCAACTTCTTCCTCCAAACCACCTATCCCAACACCAGCAGCATTCAAACATTCTCAACCACATCCTTCTCCCAACCTGTAACCACATCATCCTTTTCCTCTTTATTCTGCTTTTAGGAAGCTGAACAAGAGATATTCCTGTTGCCCTGGAAAATCGCCTTCCCAGTCTTTGCAGGTCTATGACTACTGCCGTTCTGTCATTAGCACAGGGTGCACTACAGGAGGCCCAAATTGGTTAAACCAGGTGGGTCCCACATAGCCCATACGCTTATAAAGTCATAACTGTCTTTAAGGAGATCTAGAGGGCAGGATTTCAGAGCAGGAGGTGACGGGAACACAGTATGTACAGGGCATCTGAAGGATTAGATGACATTCAAATAATCTTTATTGATGTCTGTAGTCATATCGAACACCCCTGACTTTCTCTCACACTACTGAGCAGAGGACAGAGGGAGGGCAATGAAACCTACTGCTCGCTCAGAGATACACAGAGATGTTCTGCTCACTGCAGAAATGTTTGATCTTGTGTATATAGGTGATAACTTGAGTACTTGCCATCACAGAACTCCAGCTTGTTTTATTCCATCTGGTTTTGGTTTTGTCCATTTGAAATCTCACTTCATCAGACTATTGCATAAAGCTTAGTAAAACAAGCAAGGGACACAACCTTTTACTTCTTGCTTTCATTTTGGCACTCAGTTAACAGTTTTTCACTGGTTTTAAGCCCATCACAAATTTATTTCAATTGCCTGCAGACTTTGTATCACTGCCGTCCAACCCAGTTCCACAAGTTTGCTTAGCACTTGAATCTTAACTGATCTATTGCTGGAGCTAGCCAAATACTAAGGGGTGAGAGCAAATTAGGAGAATCAAATAACATTATCTAGCGCAACAGAATATACTACCCATACCATCAAGTAGCCTCCTTCCATCAGCCCATCTTAAGCATATGTATGTGGCCAGACTTCAGTTTGTCTGTCCAGATACTATCAAAGCTCCTGTTTACAAATGGAAGAAAAATTTAGGAAGAATAGTTTCTAAGTTAAGTAAAGTTAGCTAAAACAAACACTGCGTAAGAAGACTTGGCACTGACATCACACACAGGCAAGACAATTTACTGTTGAGCTGCTTCACACTTGCAGTAATATCTTCTGGAGATGGAATAAAATTAACAGGCTTCCCAGTGAAGTAGTCACTGCACCAAGCCTGTCTGAATTTAAAGTGATTGGACTGTGCACTTAGTAGCATGGTCTAAACTTTTGGGCAGAGCTCTGCGGTGCCAGGAGTTGGACTTAATGATCCTTATGGGTCCCTTCCAACTCGGGATATTCTATGCTTCTACGAAATAGGAATTCAGTTCAAATAGTAAACTTAGTTACTACCAGGAACAAAACTAGATGTTAAGTTGTGGCCTGGGATATACAGAAAGGAGTATAAGGACTTGATCCCACAGTGGCTGTTAAACACAACCCAAGTCAAATACACACAGGGTTGCCAAAGCTTAGTGGCTTTCCCTTTTTAACTTAGTAAATCTTATATCCCAGCTATAATGAAACAGTCCCCTGAAAAAGCTGTAGAGAGGGCATTCTCAGAGACGCTTAACAAAAAACAAGCATAGATATTTTTAGGAAGAGATTCTATTTTTTTATTTTTTTTTTATTTTTTGGCAGAAGACAGTGTTGGGAATACCCATGAAAAAGAGAAAAGAATGAGAGGGTGTGGCAACCACACCCAGAACAGCATTTGTTCAATATTCAGCAAGTTCTTTCATTCAAGCATTTATTTCAGTATCTACACTACCTCAAAAAACAAGAGTTGGCCAAAACGAGATGCATCAGCCCTGAACTTAATAGCACTATTTCAAACACAAGTTAAGTAAATACACCAGTTCAGGAGAAGGACAATGAAGGACAAACCTACGGAATAAAACTTTGCTCCCAGGAACAGAAGATCCTACTACCACTATCCATATTCCTTCCAAACAGAGATAGGCTAGAGAGAGGAACTCCCACGAACTCAAAAACCTCAGTGGTATTGACTGGATGTCTTCAGTCATTGTTTAGCTTTTTGCTCCCAGGGGAGCAAAATGAGTATGTGAAAGAGTGATGAACAACCTTTTTACAAAGCAATCACCAGCTCACCAAACTAAACTCCAGCTTCACTTCACTCTGAGATTTGGTGAGCCTCATTGTGAAGTATTGGACTGGAGCAGGAAGGCCACCCCACTCACTTCCCATTTTTTACCTGAACATGACCAAAAAGTATAGACTAACTCCAAGTACATGGCCTCACTACTGTAACGTCAGCCCAGCACTGAGTAGCATCAAATCACATTTTGATAAAATGCACCAGCTATATGGTGCAAGCCTCCGTTAAATTATGGACAGCTGGCACCTTATTAATCTTTGATTTCACAGCAATCTTCTCATGCTGGCAACTTTGCTTCCTGACATCTCAGTGTTTTGAGAGTTAATGATTGGCAAAGCAAACATTGCAAGTTTAAAGGACTTCATTTCCAATTTAAGCCAAAAACAACCCGTCTCTTCACAACGTTTCCTGCCTACATTGAACTTTTTGCCCAGGACTTCACATCATCAGTCCCAGTATAGTAGACATAAGGAGTAGATAGCTACCACAGCTAAGTAAGCAACAATGCAAGAGTACACTGCAAAAGCTGTCTTCACAAATCTCCCCCTCTTCTCTGAAAAGTTCAAAGAAACCCACACAACCACCAGCCCTTCCCTTCTGGCAGGTCTCATGCTCCAAGGACAGGTTAAAAGCATGGTCAGGAATGACCTAGCAACTTCTGAGAGCTACCGAAGACTGAATCCAACACAACTCACACCTCTTCCATGTCAAGTGGGCAACTTCTGTAGAAATACAGGGCGCTGTAACATGCCTTGGAATAACACTGGGGTCTTAAGACAGCAATCACTGCAAAAGCATAGCGGCTTAATACTTACACTCAGCAGGAGGCACTTGTTTTCTTTGATGGCACCTATGCAGCCCACGAAGCCAATGATCATGACAAAAGTCCCTGTGACGATCAGTAAGTTGGCAGCCGACAGGGACGGGAAAGAAGAGGAGAGGGTGGCAAAGTTCCCTTGGGTAACAGCCAGCCAGATGCCCACTCCAAGGATTCCACAGCCTCCCAACTGGAAAAATAAAGACAAACAAAGAAGCTTAGTTATTGCATCAAAGTAACCCCAGATGTTAATCTGTATTGATTTGGCATACTCAAAAAATGGCTCACATTTCCTAACTCTAAGCCACAATTTCAAGTATCAGGTCTCCAGTGAAAAAGCAGACACTCACTAAAAGAGACATTCCCAGTGGCTCGGATCTCAAAGGGGCTGAAACAATCCATATCCCAGTTAGGTACCTCACAGAGCTGCCCAGAATGGCTGAAGCAGTTTGGATCCCCTGCTCTTCCCATCCCAACACATCGTCTCCTGTCTCTGGCACTTGCTAAAAGTTGATCTTGCTACAGCATCCCCTGGTAGGACACCTCACACCTCTTCCCAATTCCTCACCAATGTCAAGACTCCCTTGGGCATTCAGAACGTAAAGGAGCCAGAGAAGGAGGAAGAGTTCTCCTCTAGCATTACAGAAATTAATAGATGCTTACTGCTAATGTGGCCACTGGTTTGGTAATTCAATCCTCAGAAGAGGACTTTGCTGCTTTAGGAAAGACTTGAAAGGGGAACAGTATTAACATACTGTACTGGCTCCTCAGGCACGGGAGCAAGGAGAAGGGAGCATTAGCAGCACAGGCAGAGCCACCACCACAAAAACATAAAATTTACAATTATTATATACACAAGGAACTTTAAAGAATGCAAACATTTATAAGCCTGCTGCTTATAATTGAGAGAAAGCTTGCAGAATTGTAACAATCTGAGTAAAGCTGAGCAATTAAATAGAATTAAACCAAAGGGGATTTTGCATTATTATACAGTCACACAGCAGAGCATCACTTAGGTTTCTTTCTTTCCTTCTCTCTCCTTAAAATAACCAATTTTTATTGAGTTTTATAATTGCACTTTATTATCCAAATCAATTAAAGGCTAGGAAAGAAATTGTGTTCATAGAGTGGTAAGCCAGACATAGGAGCATATCAATTAAATGTCTGCATAAAGTGCATGAATGTAAGACAGATCCCGAATCAGAAGAGGAAAGAGACAGAGCTAATCCTGGGGCAGAGCTAAGCCTCAGAAATGAAACACAGAAGAGAAGCACAAAAGCCAAAGCAATTTCTTAGTACTAATTGCTAAGGTTGCCTCTGCACGATACTGAATTCCCCCTCCATAAGAGACCAGAAAGGTGGCTGTGTCTCAAGGCACAACTGCTTGTCCCAGTTGTAAACCAGTCTATCTTGTAAACCAGTTTATTTTGTTCAGAATTACAGCATCAAACTGTACCTCATCATCAAGTACCTCCACTGGGAGAAAGCAGACTCCAAGACCCACGGACTCGAACCATCCCATTAAGCAGCCTGTTCACATACAGACATCCTGCACCACCCTTTTGCAAAGCGTCCTCCATAAACACCCGGGAGGGGCAGTCCCACGTGTGCCATGACCACATACACTGAAGTACCTTCCCTCTGTGCCCACTTACGGACCGTGATCTTTACAATGGTCTAAAATGATTGAAGAATAGCTAGAGGAGAGGAACGGGGAAAATACTTTAAAAAGGTATCCCAAAGGGAATTGTTTAGGGCACCCAAGGGGATATTAACAAGGAAAAAGCGGGAAGAAATTTGTTATGGATTCCCTAAAAAGTAACTAAAACTCTGAAGGTTACCTGGACAATAGAAGAGGATCTAAGGAGAGGTAGCAGATACCTGAGTTAAACCCAAAGACCAAGAGATAGCTTGTGTAAAACAGTGCAGGTCTGGTTATACTCGCTTAGATCAGGGCTGAACATTTCAAACACCAATTTTCCTTCGGTTAATTCACCAAAACCTGAAAAGCACAGGGACCCCTTGAGCACCATCTGGCTCCAACTGGATTTCACCATGGGATTCTTAGGCAATGGCAGCACTTCAGCCCTGTTTCTTTTCCAGTACTTGAAGGTCCCCTTGTATTCCTTGAATAAAACCATTAAGCTGCCATAGAGTGTCCCGGGAAACAAAGGCTGCCTTTAATATTTGTCTACACGGTTCTTTAAATCTCCCTTTCCACCAAGGACCGAAGCAGCCCTGCAAATTTCCGGCCACTGAACATAACATTCAAGCACCTGGTTAAGGAATGCAGCAGGGAACCCAAGACCCACCATGACACCCATAGGAACCCACAGGAGCAGACTATTTTCTTTTCCCAAACATCACGTGGCTGCCTTTCCCCCCATTCCAAACTGAACAGTGACAATTCCCAGTTCCAATCCCAGCAATCGCCAGAATCCCATTTATTTATTCCAGGTATCTCAAACTCTTGTGGTTGGTTCTGTGCTGCCTGTTTTAATTTCCCTGCCTTGATACCTAAGGAGCTGTTAAGTTACAGACAATTTTACTTCATTACCATGTTCCCTTTCCTCTGTTTTTACTTCCCCTACACCATCCCCACCCCCTGTTTGTGCCAAGCAGGCAGAAGAAGAGAGATGAGATGTTAAGTCCTGACAGCTTTCAGGCTTTGCTGAGATGTGAAATTAAACAAACACAAAACCATTAACAGGGCTACTCTTGGAAATGCAGGGGCTTCTTTGCAAGCAGCCAAGCTGTCACAGTTAGAAGAGGCGCTAAATATTAAAACAAAAAGATTAGCAAGAAAACTATAGCTCGAAGCTGATCTACTGGCGACCAAATACAAGTCTGTATTGACTCCACGTGGCAAGTGCAAGGTTGACTACAAAAAAAAAAAAAAACAACCACAAACAACAACAACAACACACCTCAAAGATGTCAGGCTGGTGAAAACAGCATTTTTTTAATCCCCTGTGAAATGTTTAACATGGTATTTGCCTAATTGTTCATGATATTCTACTCTGGGGAGCCAGGCAACCTGGCAAAATTTAAAGCAGAATGCAGATCCCTTTAACATTTTTTTTTTTTCTAGTAAGTGTTGCATTTTTTTGTAAAATCTTTTGTTATTGTGCCAAAACACTGTGGCACCAGAAGGGATGGTTTCCTAGCCCTAAGTCTTAAGAGATTTGAGTGAAGCGTCTGTTCCAGGACAGCTCCCGGTGTAAATCTGGAACAGGCTGCTCAATACATCCATGCCTCGGTCGCGACACACCGAGTACAAAGACATGACCGGTGGGTTCCTTGCAAGCCCTGGACTTTGCAGTTGGCTGTGGAAGCAGTGCTTTATTCTGCTCAACATAAATTGCTCCCAGGCAGGGTCAAGCAGTAAAGCTGGTGGCTTATTCTAAAAGCACAGATTCAGTTCATCTCTCCCCCCAGAGACACACAGACATGTGTACGCTCACTCTCTTGGCAGAAAAGCTGCCTACAGAATTAGATCCTCCAAATTGTTCTAATGGGCTAGAAAATAAATTATTCAGACTTCAGAGCATGCACTTAGAATTGATCTTACAATATTGTAAACAAAGTAATCCCAAACAGCCCCAGATATATGCGTGTTGTCGGACAAAATAATTCAGAAGCTACAGCTACACGCTTAAAATACTGCAGGAGAAATTGCCTCATTGTTCATGATAATGGTGTTGGTGTCTTTAAGTGTTTTTTTTATTGGTTTTATTACATACAAAATGCATCTAATCAAGGCTTCTCATATTGTATCTGATTGGGATCTACCCATCATGCTTCCTCTTTTTAATAATTCCTTTTGTATTAAAAAAATCCACCAATAACAGAACCCAAGTATAAGGTACAGCCGATAGTTTTGTAGTCATAGTAATTAATTTACTTAGAGGTTTCTCTCCCAGCCTCCACAAATTTAAACAAAAAGGGCCTTCTCAATCCCACTTGCTATGCAGTTCCTCTTGGGTGAATGTGCCTCCCCCTCCTTTAACTATGAAATAAGAGGATGCAATGAAAAAATCAACATCAAAGTATTAACAGCAGTGATGGGAACATCATCCAGCAGATGTTCTTGTAATGTAAGGTGGACTTAAATTACTGTTCCTTGTAGTTGGATACATGTCAGGTGGAAATGGAATACGTATATATATGTTGACAGGATGTAATGAATCTTACCCGCCCCAAGCAGAAGCTCACGTGCTGCTGTGGGCACCATGGCTTTCTCTACACACACATGCAAGCAGCCTCTCCTCGTGGCTGCTGCCTCTCTTGGTTAAGAGAACCAAGAGCTAGGTGGTGGCTGGTGGCCACTTCTGGCCAACACCTTCAGGCCAGCACTTTGTGGCCTTTAGACTCTGAAGAATCTCCTCGACATCAGCACGCAACGCGTTTCTCTTGCTAGTTGAAGGCCTGAAACTTAACAAGTGTAAGAGGCAAGGATATTATAAAACTTAATCCCTTTGCGCCTCCGATTTTGGAAAGTTAAGTGGAGTAGTGAATGGGGAGCTGAAGCACATTTCTGCCCTTAGGATAATTAGGCTCTAGAGCTCTGCAGCAGAGACGAAGAAAATGTGCAAATATCATCCAAAGCAGCCATGATCTGAGCTACCCTTTTAGCAATAATTTGAAAAGAATTAGAAAGAAATTAGTTAGTGGGGATGACATTCCTGGGAGTGAAGAGACTGAACAGCAGCAGCCCCTAAAATCCAATACGGGATGAGAAAGGGGAATAGAGAATGATAATTTATTTTTCTTGAGATTAAAAAAGCTAGCGCTCATTTGGTCTGCAGGTTTAAAACCAATTAAAGCAAGTACTTTTTCATGAAACATTTAATTGTATTTTGGAACTCACTGCCACAGTTTTGTGGATATCAAAATATAAGCAGGTTCAAGGAGGGATTACACAAATCAAAGGAGGGCAAAGTGCCCTAGCTATTAAAAACAATAGTTTGGATGCAACCCCTGCAGACAAAGGCCTTAAGCTGTAAATTGAAGCAGCTGAGAAAAGTGTCCTTTATTATCTGTCCTTTTTTCTTACATTCTCTTGCAGCATCCCTGAACAGCCATGACCCTAAATAGAGTACTTGGCTAGATCCATCTTTGTCAACATGATGGGCATCTGTGTGGTTCTCCTCACGTACCTCCCCTCCCCTCCCCAGTTTCAATGTTCACTTGCAATTTGAGTTTTTTTTCCTTGCTTGGCATCAGCCTGTTTGCGGAGACAGGTTTATAGCTATAGACACCAGTTAATTCCCTGTTTCTCCTCACATACATGTCATGCTCTTGCTTTTGTGTCAATGAGAGCAGATCTTATTCAAACCAAAACGAAGAAAGCTGTCCCGTAATTAGCAACAATGTCAAAATGTCTTCCTCCTCCTCAGACCCACTGGACCTACAGAGGCTGTACTTTAATTCCAGTGGGCACAGTGACCCTAATTGGACCCTCCTTACACTACCTGTCCAACCTGGAACAGGGCCTACTAACTCTACGCACCCACTCTACTTGAATTTTTGTGTGATTTGAGACAGAACGGTTGTGGAAAAGTCCTACAAGCAACAGACTCCTGCATTCGTGCCATCAACAGCTACAAGCAATGCAGTGCTTAAGCTGTGGTACATAAAATAAAAAAGGATCAAGTTATTTGGCTGCATTTTGAACCAGAGTAAAGATTCCTCCACATCCGCTCTTCACACACACGTGCTCCCTTCTCCTCCTCCTTGCTGCCTTCTCCTCTCACAGCCACGGCCCAGGTTGTCAGCATTGCTTAAGGAATTGCATTGCTTGGACAGCCACCAGCCACCTCTCAGCTGTCATCACTCCAGAGCACTTGAGCTGTCTTGTAATTTATGTCAATAACAATCAATGAGAGCTGGGTTTCCAGATCCCCTAGATCGTAGCACATAGCTTCCCTCACTTCCCACTACTGGGATTAAGCAACCTTTTAAAAGGTGGTTGAATGCAAACACGTACCTTCCGCCTCTTATTCCACACACCTTAGCACCTTGGTAAGGGCAGAAAAGTCATCAGTCTGTTTGGTCTTAGGACAGACCTCAAAACTCTGTTGAAGCTTGGGATTTCAACAGTAGGGCACATTGCAAAATTTGTACAGAAGGGGAAAAAAAAGAGGAAAAAAATAACAACAAGCCCACAGTCTGCAAATCCCTCCTGTGAAGGAGAACAACTCAGGGAATCGTTTCCTCATCTAATTCAGATGGGCTCTCACTTGCATTGCTTCTCAGACAGACACGTCTGGTCTCAGCCTGGAATGAATGCCAGATCCACCCAGTAGACAGACATTATCCCACAAAAAAAAAAAACACATCACAAATGGATTGGATGCTGCTCTACTCAACGCTTTCTTTCAGAACAACATCTACTCACTGCAGTCTATTCTCTCCAGCCAAAATTTTATTTTGTTGTGAGGTCATTTTATTCCACTTTTGAACTCTTTCACTAATATCTCCATGACTTACGGGAAGATGCTTTAAAAAAGCACAACTGAGTAAAACACAGAGCGTTCCAAATGCCAATCTCTTCAGCTTCGCAGATAAGCAGCATAGAGTGATTAAAAATTAAAGCTTCATGAAACTAATTGTTTGGCCTCGTGATCCCATCTTTTCATTTTCCTTAAAAAAGGAGTTTTTAAGTTTCAAATACAAACATTTTGAATTGGAATATGGGCCATTACGTACACAAGCGGCGGCCAAATGCTTCCAAGAGTCATGTGTGCACACTCCCCATAGGTGTCAACCAGCACGACTGATCAATCACCTCGCTGATAACAGCGCTGAGGGGCCAGCCCGAGTGCTGGTCTGGACTTTTCCTAATGGAATGATTCATGTGCTGTCTGCCTTACCCATAGTCAGTGGTGCAACACAGTGGGTAGGGCTCAAAATGATTTCAAAGCAGACGTGATGCATCATCCTGGGGCTCGTGCCCTGGTTGCTCTCTCTCTCACCACAGTCTGTTGTCACAGGTTGGAAGATAAACACGTCAGGAGCTCGTGTTGTTGCTTTCCTTCCTTTTAGACATTTCTCTCCTATAAATAAGCTGTGTTTTAGGATATTCCATCCTGCATGCGAGCCTGACAAATAGCAAGAGTGCTTTTATCAAGCCTAGAAATTCTACAGAAAAGAACTTTGGAGCTTATGGGAAAAGCAATCGTTCACGAAAGGCATTTATTTTCATAGTGTCAATAATGGAAATGTATAAAAAGCTGTTTTTTCAGTTATCCTGGTGAGGAAAGAGCCTCAAGAGCTTAAGCCTTAAGAAATTCATTATTCTTCTCCAGTTGAGGTCTACCACTAAATTGCAGCCCCATACAACTAAAGTAAATTTGGGGACAATTGAAGATGTCAAAAGACAGAATATCATACTGACACCCCGCTAATGGAAAAGTGAATAAAAAGTCTTTCAGTTAATCCCTGCTGTTTTATGAGCAGTATTCTCCTAAGTACTTGCTCCTCTAAATCACAGTTATCTATCAACTACTGTTACAAAAGAATGGAACCACAACATTTACGAGTTAAAACACCCCATGTAAAAAGGGTGTTTTCCTTTCACAGGCTCAAAATTCATGGAAACACTTAAATGTGCTCAATGGCACCCTTAGTGAGCAAAGCATTTAAGTACGTGCTCAACTGCCCCTGACTTTAATTAGTCACTTCTGTAGGGCACTCAGTGGCCCCGTACTGCAAAGTCATACATCACTGAGGATGCAAAACCTTGCAGAAAGATAGCAGGTGAGGATGACCTATCAAGGCAGCACTGCTGATAAAAAGGTTAAACATGATCACAGCATACTTAAAAATGGTACTTATCAATGTCACAGGCATCTGATTTGGAAATTTGCCTAAAACCTACCTCAGATGGAAGCTATGTACCACGTTCACAACAACTTAGTGAAACACAGAGCAAATACATCAGTAATACATCAGTTAGAAGAGGGAAGGGGGTGGCTACAGGACAATGAAAAAAAAAAGCCTCTTTGCAGGTTCTGATCTTAATCGCTGCCAAATTGAAAGTGTTAAAGCTTTTTCATCTGCTCCTCAAATGTCATTTCTAAATCCACCTGGGATGACTGTAATGAAATCGATACAGTTTTAAAGAGGAATACATGCATGAGGTCTGGAATCAGAATCCATCAAATGAAGTTAAAGCTTTTAAAAAAGAAGCAGAAAAGGGAGAAAACTGGATGTGCTCCAGAGTCCCAGTTCTCTCCCAGCTGCAAACTGATACAAAAAGTTTATAGTCACTTCAGAGCACCTGGGAAAAGACCAGATCTGGAGCCGTGGGTTTCATTTTGGCCTCTTGCTGCCATAACATTCTGTTAAATACTGAAAACAAAAGTAGCAAATGGTGAAATTTGGTCTTCAAAAATAGTGTAATTTCTGGAAAGGAGATTATCTACAGAGATTTTTACCCAAGCCATCTGGTGAGGTGACAAGAGAAACTGAGGACAACAAGCACAATAATGCCTCCCAGAAGCCACAGCTCAGTTGGTCTATGACAGATTTCTTGCACTACAAAAAAAATACTGATTATTTGGTGTTTGTAGAGTTTTTCTCTCCCTTAGAGGCATTGGAAGGGTTTAGACTAAGAAGTACTGAAATACGAAGATGACAGGGGTCAGAAAGGAAAAAACAAATGTAAACAAACAGGTTTTTTTAAAGAGTACAAAGCCAACAGACAGTCTTTCACATTACTTGAGAAGTTTTTAAAACATGTGCTAACAGGCACAGTCTGCAGGAAAATAGAAGCAAAAATATTTTCCTGTTGCATGTATAATCCATCCATAGAGGTATGCAGATAGCACAGTGCTGGTTACTATAGAAACCTCCAGAGTGAATATAGATACTATAGCCTAAATGCAAAATTAGTTGTGTATCTAAAATAGAAAAGTGCTGATACCGGGGGAAAGAAAGAACTAAAGCTGATACCCTTCCTAACAAAAGCTTCCAAAAAATAAAGAGTCTTGACTGCATCAGCCAGTATCTGATTAAAAATAGTCTGAATAAAGGGTCTCCTGCAATGCACACGGGCAGAAGCTGAACTTAGTTCTGCAAGTTGAGACAGATTAGGAAATGGCAGCGAGGGCTGGGGATGCTGCTTTTACTGACGTGTTTGGCTCATTGCATCTCAAGCCTGATTTTAAGAGCATCCTTGCCCCAGGTCCCAAATTGTGCTGATGCATTCCACAGTGATTGCGGCTAATTTTCCTGATGGAGACCTCTTCAAAGTGAAATCGTTTTTCTTTGCTAAGATATAGCCTACGCGATCAAGCAGGTCTTCTCCCCCCTGACAAGTACAGCTATCCCATTGCCTGCCCTCCCATCCATCTCTGAAGTTCCCTCCCTTGCTCGGCAGCTGGTGGCACTCGAAAGACACGGTGGCAGCACGGACGTGTGGGGTCAAAACCATGCAATGCCCGAAGGTTTTGGGATGGCAGGCAGAGGGCTGGAGGTTGCCAGGAATACAGGGCTCCCTTCCCTCCAACCTGCTCTGTGCTAAAGAGGGGCTGGCAATACCTCGAGTCCTGGCAAAGACAGATAAATCTTCTGTCCCACACCAAATCCCTCCTTCCCACCGTTCTCCAGGTGCCTCCACAAACCTGGGCTGGTTCCTGGAGCTCTCCATTCGAGGAGCTCGAGTCCTGCTCAGGAATCGGGCCATCTCCAGCAGGTTTGAGAAAGCAGTAGGACTTTTACCCAAAATCTCAGTTCCTAAAACCTAGGAAGCTTCATGACACCACTCCAGCACCTGAATGAGGCATGAACAGCTTGTCATTGGTATTTATTAACCGGCTTCTTCACATTCATGCTATTGGTAATGCTAAGGATACTTCCATCATTTAGTGCATCATAATACACTACAGCATCAATCGATGGAAGCAACAGAACTTGCGAGCTTAATATGGGGAATGCAATGAACTACAGAGCATCTCGAGTACAAGGCAGGGAGGCTAAGGCCTCACATACAGAAGAAAATCATGCAACAGAAGACAGGTTCAGATCACTCCAATGCCATTCTCTCCTCTCCCTTTCTCTCTCTCTGCCATGTTGGGCTGTGCAAACCCCGTTACCCTCCAGCATGCAACTTAACCCCCACTGCCCTAAGAGCTCACAGAAGGCACACAGCCTTAGTATTCCTTCCTGTATTAAACAAACAAAACTATCCCAGCCTGGGCATCCAAGATGCAAACACAGCTCCACGCGGGACAGCAGAGCATGGCAGCACCAGCACCGCTAACGAAATGTGAAAGGCATTAAGAGGCAGTAAAACCTCCCTTATCTGACATTTAGCTCTTCATTGAGATGGGGAGAACGATCAAACTCGTGCGCTGCAACTAGCTTTTAATGAAAAGTCTTTCTGAAACAGTCCCATCAATAAATGGTTCACACGGCCGTAGGAAGGGTTTCTACCACTTTCAGTATCGATCCCCTGATCGATTCCAGACTCGGGAGCAGCGATTGCACCCGAATAGCAAGCAGCCTCACATCACAGGACTCATCTTCCTTCACTGAATGTCATCAGGAGGCTGAGCAAAAAGCGTTCTCAATCTTTTATGGAGTGTTAATCATATTTGTACAGGCAAACAAAGTATTTACTACCATCACAACTGCCTAATGATCCCATGTAAGCAGTCCCTTGTAACAAAACCAGCCTGGTGACTGGAACAGCATCTCGCACTTCAATAGCCCAAATGCCTCGTCGAGGAAACTATTCTAATTGGGTGGGAGTACAAGAGAGAGCAAAGATTATTCCCTTGTTTTATGTTAGCAATTTTTAATGATTGCTTATTTATATTAGGCTTTGCTATGCAATAACACATCCGAGGCTTTGCTGCACTCTTACTGCTGCTATTTATATACAATTGCCGTATCCCCAGCCACTTCCAAGCACGGGCAGTACGCCATCAGTAATGAATGCCACCTCAAACAATCTCTTTTTTCTGCGCTAGTTATCCCCAGAGGAAACACTACAGTCTTTTCCTACCACCAACCACGTATCTGCTGCAGAAGCATTTCACCTGCTTTGGAAGGAGCGCTTTCAGTTGAACAGATCCCTGATCAGCGGCGTCATTGCAAAGCACCAACAGGAGAGCCCACTGAATCCCTTACTTCCCCCTTCTGTCTGTTTTGGGGATCCACCTGAGTGAGCACACAGGCTGTGAAGTAACGAGGAGCACGAAGCGCTCCCACTGGGACTGTCCAAACCACACGTCCACACAGCAGGCTACCAACCAGTCCCCCTCTGGTCATATAAATACCGCTGTTAACATCTCAGCTGCAGAAGATTTCGGGATTAAATCGCATCTCTTTTTGTCATGCTACAGGCTACAACACAGAAAGATTGCAGATATTTTTTCTAACCTGAGATCCATACAACTAGCTTTTGGGCTGGCACATTATTATCTAAAAGGCAGGAGAGAATTCTCACTCCCAATAACAGGTTGTGGAGCTCCCTGATCCTCCCCAAGCGATTTGGAAATTAATTCATCCACCTTTCTTCATTAAAACTACTCCTTTTTTTCTTCCTCATGGTTACGACACAGATACTATCCCACCCCATACAAGTACACACGTGGAGCCTGAAGAAGGAAATTCTCCCCGTTTCACAAGCCCCTTGCAGCGAGTGCTCATGGAAAGCATTCAGCCGTGCTTACACCGCCGCGCCGCCCGTTCCACGTGCTGCTTGGTGGCTCTTAATAAAGGAGGGTGACTGACATGAATTTATAGCTTTTTTATTACTTTGCCCCCTCACGTTATAAATTCATGAAACAGTTGTAGTTTATTGCATTTTTATGTTTGTCAGTTTTATTTACATACTCTCTCTCGCCATTAGAGGGAAAAAAGCTTTTGGGTTTCTGGAGATTCTCAATCATTCTGTGCCGGTGCCTGAAATGAGATGGAAACAAAGACTTCTGGCTCATCTAAAAATAAACCATCACCTCAAACGCTTTCTCAGCACAACCTTCCATCATAAAGCACTGCTACAGAAATACGGCTTTATAAATTATGTATCTTAGGCTTCGCACGCTCACAGCAGTTTACCAATAAACGTTCTGCGATAGTTGCTAAAAAAAACGGACGTAAAATCATTGCCAATGATGATGAATGATTACAGCTTAATAACAGTCAAGCTGACAAAGCTGAAATGTCCACAGGGTGCATTGCAATTCAAATGCCACAGGTGGAAAAATAAAGAGCTTTCAAATATAAATGTTACAGCCTTCAGCAGAGAGAGGAAAACTAGACAAAGGCCTTCTGACACCAGGCAGTGTGCTAATTCTAGGATGTCCCCCAAAATGAAATGGTGGAGTTTAATGTAAATTTAATAGGCAGGAGAATAAACCAGCTGCAGGGCAGAGACTGCTGCGCTGTGGCTGTGCTTGGTGGGACAGGGCTGTCTAGAGAACTAGATCAGAGAGAGATGAGGGACAGAAAAGGAAGTCACACACAGGCTGAAATCTTTACCCAAACAAGAACATGAGGATGTCTCAGCTAGCGAACCCTAATCTTGGCTTAACTAGATTTTTGTAGGTTAGGGACAGGAAGGAAGAAAGGGTCAACAAGACTCTCAGTTAAGTTCAGGCTACAAGCCCTGTTTGTGAATCAAGGGAAAAGCCTTTTTAAACATCTCCTCATCAGGCCACTTACAGGCTGCAGCTGTACTTTAAGGAACCTGCTCATAATGAATGGCCCTTAGCCACTAAGAGCTCAATGGCTGATTTCAAATTGTAATCGAGGAGCTGAGTAATAAGAGAAGTCTCAAGATGATTTCAGCGGTCTCCAACCCAATTCTGTTAACCATTTAACAGGCCAAACAATCAAAGGGACAGAAAACTTTCATCACTGGAGCTTTGTTTGAGCAGCTTGCCTTCAGACAGCACAGAAGATCCCCCAGAGGCAGTCACTTCAGTGATTTTTCTGGCGTTTCAGTCCCAGCATGGTCTCTCGCTCTAATTTCTGTCTATCAAGTAACAGCAACACTTGTTGCTTAATCTCGAATGATGGTGTCTTACCTGGCAGGTGGCACATCTCAGGAACTGTGCTACTGCAATGGACTTGTGCCAGGAAAACACCAAAAAAGAGCATCCAATTTTCAGTCCAGCTGCTTTTTTTTCCGTGGCTCCCTAGGAGCATGACTGGCCATTAAGATGCTCTCTCACAAGAGAAAACAACTGGTACGGAAACACAGGGCCGAAGCATTACAAGACACAGAAAACAAGCAGGATGAATGAGAGTTTTCAAATAACGTTGGAAAGATAAAGCAGAGAAATACGAGGGAAAATCCTTTGAGTAACTAGCCTCCTCTGCTTAACGAGTTCCCTCCAGGTTCAGTGATGTGGATGAATATTGCCTCTCTGTCCTTGTCCTTCATCGTGTGCAACCTCAGCAATTTTTGTATTTTACTGGAGCCCTGCATCGATCCCTACTTTGAAGGCTTTCTGTGTTCGCTGAACCAGAACTCCTTTCTGCTCAATGCCTGCGCTCTCTGCCTTGCTTACAGACAGTGAATGAAGCTCATAGAAACCATGCACACGTACCTGGGAGAGAAAACCAACAGGAAGGTATATCCCTCCCCAAGGGCCAGAAAACTCCCAAACTTCCAGACTAATTAAAGAAATCCAAGACTTGAGGGCATTTCCCACTTACGCTCTGCCATCCAGCCCTTGGGTGCTGTGGATCCAATGACAGGCTACCTGGAATTCATCCTTCCACTTTACTTGCAAGGACCCAAGACAAAGAGACCTGCCAACAGCCTTCCTGGCTAACCTCGTCCACACCACAGCTGCTGGGGAAAGCAGCCTCTCGACACTGTGGCTGGCATGCAGCTGAACCCAAAAGAGAGCAGCAATGTTCCTCTGAGCAATGGTACGTGGGATGCATGGAAAACGAGAGGTTTTTGGCAAGTATTCCTCTACGCATCCTAAAACACTCCTCTCAGATGCTGCTCAGGATTTGAAATACAGAATCCTAGAATGGTTCAGCTTGGAAAAGACCTCCAAGATCATCTAGTCCAACATTTAACCTGGTACTGGCAAGTCCCCCCACTAAATTGTATCATCTCTGTCCTCTGCCTGAGCTATTCCGTGCTTGACCTCAACCCATGATGGGGCAGGAAGCAAAGCTGTAAATGCCAGTGCAGAGGCATGAATTTGTCCAAAGAAATCTGAAATTTAGTGTAAGTCTGTCTTTCTGGGACAAAGCTGCAAGGAGGAAACTGCATTTGGGATGCAGGAAACAAGCTAACAGAGAAAGCATGGATTTAGAAGCAGAAAAGGGTCAGAGGAAAGCTCCTGAAGAAGCCTTCCCTTCACTGCAGCAGCATGGGGAAAGCTGGTGGAAATATGTCGTCATCGTGCCCCTTTATTTTAAGGGAGAACGTTGCTGTTTGGCAGGCTGCTGTCAGGGTAATTGCTTCCTCCTTGGTCTGATGAGTCTGAGATTTGTTGTCAGCCTTCCAGGGGCAGGGAAAAGCTCATCTATCTTTTCTATTTTATCTGGTGAAATGGCCATGGGATTTGCTCAGTTGTGCAGCATTAGAGTGAATGATTACGAGGCAGTGCTGAAGCACCACCAAGACATACATGGTGCCGCGCATTAGTCCTCTCTGAGAAAAGCCAGTTCTTAAAAGAATAATTATCCTAAGTTGTAATCCTTAATAGCCACGGATGGTGCAAGCAGCTAGAAGTAGCTTCGGAAACACCAGCTTCTTAAATAAATACTCCTATCAGGCCCTCCGAGGAGCTGTGATCAAAGCCTGACACCATTTCCAGCGAGGCTGATGCTGCATCCAAGTCGTCATCCTTCAGGTTTCCTGTGTGAAGCACCATCCTGCTCTCCCAAGCCCAAGGAAAGCACGGTCAGGCTTTCCTTGGCAGCCTTGTACGTAGCGCTGTGCATCCAGCACGCCTGCACCACGTCACGTGTGAGAACAGGCAGCACAGAAGAGGTTACGTTTAGAGAGGTGGTGGCATCGGTTTGCCCTGCAGTGAATCCGTCTCCAGGAGCAGCTTCCCCAGCCACCGCTCCCATTAAAAGCAGCCCTCGTTTGGCAGAGGGCTGATTCTGTCACGTTTGCTTTCACTCAATAGACGAGTCCAGCAGAGGCTTGCAGGCGATACGACGTTTTTCAACGTTTTCCACTGAAGTGGAATAAAACCTGGCTTAGGCAGGAATCCTACAGCTTTGTTTTACTTTAAATACATTCAAAATCCAGTCCTTCCTCTTTAAACCACTACAATCCCAGACAAAGCACTCTGTGAGCCTGCAATGGCTGCAGGCAGCCAGGAGCATCCCCAAACTCCTGTGAGGCCCGTGGCACAACAGCATGTGGCACGCTGAACATACTTCGGGGCTTTCAACAGGTGAAACTTGCAGCTTCCCTTGCTCTCAAGTTGACAAAACAAGCACAGCATTCCCTCAAAGCCAGCTAGAAATGGGAAATTAACTCTGACAAGGAGGACAAGAGGCTCACAGTGAAACTTCCCCATCTCCTACCCGAGAACAGCTCTTGGAAAGCCTGGCTTATTACAGACACAACCGGCTCGCTACGCAACTTTGCTATAGGGCAAGGAAACCAAAGGCAGAGAAATCATTTCTCGCCGCGCAGCATCTGCTCGCTGGCTTTATTGCTGCTGCCAGCTCGAGGAGCAGAATTAAACGGCGGCAATATTTGTGTGAGCGGGAGCAGCACTTGGCATCGCTACGTGAGAAACTGCTCCTCTCCTTGCAAACACACCACTGTCCCTCCAAGGACAGACCCTCCAAAGCTGTGGCAGGAAAAGGAAGCCAACGCTTCTCCAAGCGCCACCAGGAGCAGCGACACACATGACCGCCTGCTGCCTCCCCCCACACCTTACAATGATTATCCCCAAGCTGCTTTGGAGACCTTGCGAGACTGCTCCGCTGCATCCTGCTCGACGTCCAGCCCCAGTCATTAAACTCTTCCTCCGCAAATGCTCGCTACAGTCTGGTCTTGATGGCACTGGCTACAGCAAGCTCATGCTCAGGGCCGGAATGGCCTAGCACCACCTGTCCCGCAGCAAACAGATTGATGCAAGGGCAGCCAAAGTCCTCCTGGCATCAGCTGGGAGGAAAATAGCAGCCAGGCAGCAGATAGAGGGAGTCTGCAGCAGTTCCAGCCTCATCTGAGCCACCTCCACAGGCTCTGCTCCGAGGAGATTTCTAGACGACGCGGGCTGGGCGCAGCGAGGGGGAAGAACCACCTGAACGTGACTGCACCAGCCATGCCACCTGCTTTTCTGAAGCAAGAGGTTATTTTACAAGCATGTTATTCACAGCTGGATGCCATGCAGGCCTCCCGTGGCACTGCTCGCACCCTCCTTCCCCATGGTCCCCTCTGGACCCACCACACACGAGGCGTTTGTGAAAGACTTGGCATCCCCACGCTCTTCTCTGCTTAGACTTATCAGCTAGCTGCCAGCACGGTGGAATTAATATATATATGTTTTATATATGCATACGCACACACGTCACAAGGCTTAGAGACTCTCAGCTAGACTTTGATCGATGAAATGCTTCCTGCCTGGCTTTGTGGCTGCTGTAGGATGGGTACGTGAGAGGATCTGAACATGCCCAGGAAGGTTTATGCAATCCTAAGCTGCTACTGATGGTCTCTGCTGTCTGAGTTGTAGTGGGGTAAGCCTGCAGTTGGGCACACCAGGTGAGAGAAAAAGAAATAAAGGAGTGTAAGTGTGTTTCTGTGATGAAAAGCACATCAGATAATGCTACATGGGATGCAGCAGGAGATAAGGGAAAGGAAAAAAATGAGACTGTCAAAAAAAAAAAAGAACAAGCTGCATGTCCTCATATGTGCTTAATGCGTGTGATAAGCGCTCTCTCAGCGGGGCATTCACTGGCCAATTAGCTGATGCAATTTAAAGCATGTCAATTGCCTGAAAGCAGGAATCACCTGACACAGCCAACGCCAGCTCTGACAACAGCACAGAGCCACTTCATTCAGGGAGCCATGCAAGCACGCACAAACTGACCCAGCATTCCTCCCCTTCCACCCAAGGCACAGGGAGCACAGCAACCAGGAACGTAGAAAGGCAAAACCCAGGCCCCTTGAACTGCCCTCAGTTACAATAAGTATTGACAATTCCATGCATCTCACTAACTTTCTGCAGATAAGCCCGAAGCAAGCCAGCAGAGCATTTGCAGCGAGATCAGTGGCTTGGAAAATGTGGTCAACGCATGCAGTCGCATTGCTGTAAATGAGAAGAGCCTGAAGCAGCACGGGGGCCTCTCCAGTGCTCTCCAGAGGAGGAGCAGCAGCAGCACGGAGTGTAATGAAGCTAAAATAATTGAATCCCTTTCTTTGTTTTTAAATTCCACTTCCAGAGTTTGTTCACGAAGAATATCAATCCAAAACAGAGGCCCAATTTACAAAGCCGGCTGGCGCTTGATAAAGTTGTGTCTTTGGAAAGGCTCCTGCCTGGATTAGCCCGAGCATTCGTGTGGAAGGAAAGAGTAAGGCAGCTCGCTCTCTCTTCTCATGTTATCTTCCCTTGCTGTTTCAAAGCAGGTGTGAAAAACTGACACGTGCACAAATGGCGTAAGTGAGCAGGCCAGGGAGAGCTGGTAAGGACAAACCTTTAGGGTGCCTTTCACCAGTCAGACCTGTACCTGAATTACAGAGAAAGGACGGGAGGAAAAGGAAACACTGCCACGTTGGGATCTCTCCTGCATCATGCTGCAGAACCGGAGGGCTCAGCGCTGAGCTGCATGCCAGCAGTGACACACTTACACAAATCCTGAGTGGTAAATCTCACTGCAAAGAACAAACACCTGGCTTGACAGGTGAATGCCAAGAGCACGCTTTTTTTCTCCTTTATTTTGGTACCATTTTACTCATATGCCTATGCCCCTTCCTGGCCATGAGCCATACCCAAACCTCCTCTGAGTTCGGAGAGTTGTGGTTCAGGTTCCCAGTCACTTAACCTGAGCGACGCTTTGTGGTCCTGCCGCTACACAGCATTTATCACATCACAGAACCACAGAATGCTTTGGGATGAAAAGGAGGGACCTTAAAGACCACCCAGTTCCAACCCCTTGCCAAGCTTCCACGACCTTCCCAGGCACAGAGGTGAGGCTCACTGCTCTGTAGTTCCACGGATTTTCCTTTCTACCCATGGGAACGGTGTGTCCCTGGTGGCTGCGAAAAGGGAATTTTCCCAGCCACCAGTGCAAACTTATAACACAACCTTTTCAAAAACAAAAGGGTGGCACTGAACACAAACTCTGAAACCATCCCAAACATCTTGAAGGCCTTTCCTTCTCCCCCCCCAGCACTGCAGCCACTTTCAGGCGACTGGGCTATTTCTTAAGACGTAGAAATACCTCCAGAGAACCCAACAGCAAGGCTCCTCTCAAGTGTGTTATGATGTATGCTCCCAGTACCACCCAAATCCTGGTCAGTTCTGACCCACCTGCACTCCAGCGTGCTGTGGCAGTTTGCTGGTTTAAGGGCCTTCCTTGGAAGGACACTGATGCAAGCAGCCACCAAGCCTCATTGCTGCAATTCCCTGTAAAAGCAGAGGGACACAGAAGACTGCTGTGCCTCCCCACAGCAGGGCAGACTCTGCTCACCCTTCGTGCACCTTCTCCTTTTGTTGTGGGAGAAAGAAAGGAGGAAACAGTCATGTGGTTTTATTCCTATCCTGTGTTTTCAGTCTTCTTGATTCTGTTTCTAATACTTATTTTACTTCCCTCCTAGAAAAAGCACGATTCAGTAAAGAAGGGCAGAAGAGCTCTTCTTTTTGTTGCCACAACAATGGCATTTAAAAAAAAGAAAAAAGGCAAAAACTCCCCCCAATTGTTGGCACAAAGAACAGTACACAAAAATACAACAGCACAAAATCCAGCAAAATTGGAGCTGAGGTGCAGCTTTTCACTGCACGCCCAAGTTTTGCAGCCACCGGTGTCACTGAGCTGCAAACCCCAAGCACGCAGCTTACAGTGTAAGAGCCGAGCGAGTCAGAGGGCCTTTGGCAGCCCTGGATGATCTCTGCCATTCAGGAGATGCCAGGAGCCACACACACACACAAAAAAACAAACGAACAAACACACAGTACCAGCTCTGATGGTATATTCTGGAAACCAGCAAGCTTGTAACTGTGGCATCTTCTAACGCTTAGTAACACACAAATATAGAAAAAAAGAATTAGACTGACGGAAGACAACTATGAGAAAACCTGTATGACATCAGCCGCACAACCCTGAGCTTTATATGGGTGCAAATGGCCAAAAGAAAAAAAAAAAAAAAGCCTAACAGGCTAGATCCTCCACAGGTACAAATCACGCAGTTCTGTGTACTTTATCCAATTTCCGTCTGGTACTGCTGTTCATCAGCTCTCTTTCACTCCAGGTTTTCTGTTCCAGGCCCCTACTTCTTTCCTTCTCCATCTAAGTGAGCAGTCCCCAGCTGTACAAATCACACTGCCAGAATGAGCTTTCCCTGGCATCTCTGGCTGCTTCCCTACCCTCTGCAAATCCAGCTCTTAGCCATTCTGAGTCTCTTATCCTATTTGCATCTTCCTTTACTGTGCTGCTCAGCTCCTCTTCATGCTTAAAAGCAAAAAAATATAAAAATAAAAAATATCCCAAACCTTGCATTATATTTAATTACCCTAATCACTAAAAATTGTACTCACACATTCTCATTCTTGCCGTTAGCAACTCCTAACATTTTGTTTACACCCTTCACAGGAAAAGAATTGTACCAAGAGCCCACCAAAGATGGATGTTTACTTGTCATTATTATTCTTAAAATCCCTTTGTCTTGCTACGTGACAGCCTTCACCGAGTAAGCCTCTGTGTCATATATTTAAGGAACGTTGTCTGTCAAAATTACAAAGGAAGCCAATCGAAGCTGACAGCATATGTTCTCCTAAGTAGCTCTGGCATTTATAATCAAACAGACTGAAAAGCCGAAAGGTTGTCAGGCAAATGCAAAAGGTGATAGTGCTGCTCTTCAGAGCGGTCCCACACCGCAGAGGGGACCGCTATCCCCAAAGGGGTCTGCCTAGTGAACTCGGGGCCATTGGCCCACTGCAGCTGGTCATGCTGCACTGGGATAAAGCCCGTCCAGCCCCTGACTACATCCAAAAGGCAGTTTGCAGACACACAGCCCGACTGCGTGCAGTGGGGATGTTCTATCAGCATGCTCTGTAACCAGCTGGTTTGGCAGCGGATGGCTGAGAGGGCTCGGGATGAAGATGCTCAGATCTCCTTTTTTGCTCTGCACGTTTCTCCTAGTTCATCCGTCTGATTTTCTTCTGGGAAAAAAAACTGTTCAACAGCAAAGTCAGGAAAGCAAAGAAGTGAATCTGCCAAAGCCTGAAGAACCAATGCTTCTGTGTGTGCTGCACCTCCCTGACCTGTGCTACACCTTCAAGCTTATAACCAAAACCAAGTGACCTTATTGCTATTAAAGCTCCTTTTCTCTTTATCACTCACCTGACTAAACCAGAAGTCACTCAGATAACACAGTAAAGATCTTGTTATAATGCCATCTCCTTGCTAAAGCAGTGATTCACTGATGAAGTAAGCACCTGCCATCTGGCTAGAGGATGCCTGAGTGCCTGGGCATAACAACCCCAAGATGTTCACAACTGCTGGCTGCAGGTTCCTGTCTGTTCTCAGGCTCGTGTTGTAGGTCTCGTAATGATTTCCACTAGCTGACACAATCACAGTGGATGCAAAGGTTAGCCCCGTGCCTGCCTCAGGACTTCAGCATCCCAAGTCATTACATCTACACGAAACAACAAGCGTGGATGCAGTGTTCTAATGAAATGGCTAAAACAGCAGCAGAGCAGGAGGGGACAAGGGAGCAGTGAGCGTGTCACCAGGACTGTTAGCACAATACGATAATAACTGAACGAGGGAAGGGGTGGAGTGTGCTGCAGAATTAGAAGCAATTTCCCTTATCAGCTTTTTCTAGTAGGATTCCCTCAGGGACCTGCAGAAATTAAAAATTACGATTGTGTTTTCCGAAAAGCAGAGGTAAGCACACAGCTATCCTGGATGACATTTTCAACATTCAACCTAGCACCTTTTGGAAGGGCTCAATTTTGGCTCTTTTTCTCGAACAAGTGGCTAATGGCACAACCGGTCTCGGTCAGGGTTTTAAAGTGTAGAAGAGCAATACAGATTTGCAAACAATAGTATTAGAGCAGAGAAGGAAGCCTCAACGTATTTTGATGTTAAATAGGAGAACAGCGGGGAAAGACAGAGCCTCAGACCCACTGCTCCAACAATATTTCTACCGCAGCCTGCAAAGAGATCTCCCAGTCATTTTGGGAAAATGAAACACCGCTGTTGTGCTGGGGGTTGTCTTTTTTTAATGAAATGTTTATTACATGTTTTTGAATTGTTATTGCTCATTGTGGGATGATTGTGTTTTCCTGCAGAGCAGCACGGGATGAGTTCTTCCAGGAGAGGCACGGCGTGCGTGCCTTGCTGTACGGTAAAAGGCAGCAATTACCCACACCAGCTCCCTGCCTCTACGCTACGGGCACCAGCAGTAGCTTTAGCTGAGGGCTGTGAAGTCTGATGTAGGTCAACCACTGAATGTGTACGGGTAACGCAGGCTAAAAACATACCTCGCTCCTGAATCTTTCAACAGGTAAGCTGCAGCAAGCAGGAATTTTAATGTTGTGACCCTATTTCAGGTTTGTGGCTCCCATGGAGGCAAAGCAGCACCTGCAAACACAAAGTCAGCACTGCACCAGAACCACTACATTAACAGCATGTCTTCAACAGCACAGAAAAACAAAGGGAAGAAATACTTCTTCCAGAGAAATCACACCCTTCCTAACCAGAATAATCATGCTTGGCTCCAAAGTTTCGAAGGCATTTGCTAAATAATTAGTTGGAGCTTTGTGTGATGACAGATCTATTCAGGAAACCTGCCTCATCATCACCACACCAGCCCTGGATTTTCACCGGAGCACACTGACATGAGCGGGCAGGATGGGGGAGCACCACTGATGTGTCAGCCCTACTCTTAGCATCCAGTGGCTGCAGTCAGCAGTGGTTTTATTACTTTTGTAATCTGCGGCTTTTAAAAAGCTTCCCAAGAACAAATGAATGGAAATAAGACCCAGACACCACGTGTGAGATTTGTACTACCATGGCTATCTGGGGAGAGAAAAAAGACAGAGATGAGTGGTAAAAAATGAGCACTCAGCTCTCAGCTCCTCCTTTGGTGTCTCACCAACAGGGCTGTCGTGCCCTCCACGTGCTGCAGCCGTGGGCATCGAGCAGGCTGCTTCATCACCCACTCAGCTGGGCGGAACCCTGCACGACCCAGACTTACAGAGTAAGTTCAGTGATTGAAATCCTTTTCCCGATGAAGGCTGTGCAAGCCTAAGATAATGTTATGTCACAGGTTTTTGCCAGCTATTAGACGGCTGGGAGCTGACCGGGAGGGAAGCTAGTTAAACTGACAGAGATGAGGCCCAACATTGATTTTTCAATTGATTTCACTAAATTGTTGTCCACACAAACCTTAGCGTGGACATTCCCAAATTGGCTTAACATTGACTTACAATGATTTAGCTCATGTTGACTCTTTATTGACTCATGTTGTAGCCATGTTAGGGTGGGAGGAAAGAAAAAGTTGTGTCCTTGGTGTCAGAACACAGCAACGTGCCCTGTGAGACACCCTGGCAAGGAGAGCAAGTTTGGCCAGCATGTGCGTTTATCAACATCACAACTTACAGAGCTGATGAAGACAAGGTGTAAAGCCAAGAGGATAGTCATATAATTGCAAGAGATCCACGGACTGCATTTTAAAGAAAATAACCAGTGCTGGAGCCCAAGCAAGGGAGCAGCACAGGAGCAGCACTGTAACTGCTCGCTGGTGGCAGGAGACACAAGAACCACAGGTCTACCTCGAGTCTTCCAGCAACACGCCCAAATTTCAGAAGAACCATGGAGTATCAGAAGAGGGCTGCACCCAATTCAAGTTGGCTTGAATAAAACCCCACCTCTGGCGGCAATCGGAGCACGTCTGCAGTTGAACGCCTGCACTGATGGGAAGATTTAAAGGCAAGGGGCTGTGGATCAATGCAAACTTTTTAACTGATGGACGTGCCCTATGCTGACAATTATATTGAAAGAGAAATAATGGGCTCTCGTCTTTTGACTGTGGTTAAAACCCTTACAAACCTAGCCCTTGACACAGCCCCAACCATTTGATGTTGCTCATTTCTTTTTGACTTTGAAATACCCTCTGTACAGATGTATTTGCTTTTGTAATTGCGGATATGAAATTAAAATCTTCTTCCACTTCCCCGGACAATCATTTTTTCCTCTCTGCGCAGTTTACAGCAGCTCACTCTTGGAATTTTTTTTTAATAACTTGTGTTGTGTCTGGTGCTTTGGGGAGTGCCTATGACAGAAAGCACTTTATTACTTCTCTGTTTGAGTTCGCTGTAGAGTGCTCACCAGGCCCCATCACTGAAAGCATGAATCTAGGCAGCAATTTAATCAAGCAGTGATTGAAAAATTAGAGGTGGTGGTGATTAATATGGATTTAGGACTTCTTTTGTTTGAATGGGTTTTAGCTAGAAAACATGGCACATTTGTTTGTTGCTTTCCCCCCCTCCCTGAGAGAAACGGGGAAGGAAACCCCTGTAGAAACATCATTTCTTTCCCCTTAATATTCAAATAAAAGCCCGAGGAAGAGGTTACACACGGTGCATATTATTATCCTTAGGTAAATACCCATGTGTAATCTCAGCAATCACAAGCCCACCTCCGTGTATAAGCAGAGATCCAGCCAATGAAACCTGGCTTGGACCAGTGCCAGAAGGGAAAAACTCTGCCCAAGCCCTGAACAAATCAAGAAATTGAATCATCAGCCTAGCTGATAAAGAAAGAGAAACTTTTGAGCTGCTAGGAACATACTTAAACATACATGGAATAAAGATTTTTTTTACACTTCAAACAGTGGAACTGAAATCTGTGAAAGCTGGTGAGCAGCAGTGAAGGAGAATCCTGCTAGAGACTAGCAAAAAACCAAATCCAGACCAGCTCGGAAGCTGTGCCCATCTCTGCTCAAAGGAAAAAGGATTTCTGTAAGCATCTCTAGATGCATATCCCTTGCAGAAATCTAGGGAGGAATTCACTGTTCCCTGGCACGTTCTTAAGGAGGTGGAACTTGCCACTGTGGTTTTGGGTAAGATCTCAAATCAAGTCTTTGCACAGTACAATGTCAACATCAATCAAGTTGTTTCTGGTTATGGGGACTCCACAACTTTTGTCAAAAATTTTTGCCTTGCTCCCACTTACAAATTACTACTGCAAATTCATACTGAAACTGGCTCAAAGCTGTTCTGTTTAGTTTATTGCCAACACCTGTCTGCATGCACCTAGTTCAATTTAAACAGTTTACAGCACTTCAGATTACCTAAGGAAGCAGGATAACTCAGGAGAAGAATGTCCATGCAAAATTTGCTTCTGCTTAATTTTAACTGCTTTGGGAAAAAAAAAAAAAGTCTTAATCAAGCTGACTTAAGCTGCATGTGGTATTGACCTTAATTTCATCCCCAGCAATGAGTAGTTTCTGCTTTGGCATCTTTGCAAAAGCATCACACGCACCTCATTTTCTATAAAGCATTGAAAAATTAAAAGAAAACACCAGAAAAAGCATAGTCAAACAAAGAAGATTATTCGTGGAATATTAACAAAAACCTTGTCTGAATAAGGATTACCAGAGCTTTCATTTCAGCTAATAGACTTATTTTTCCCCAACGACTTGTTTTTCCCCTCCTCCTTTTCTCATGCTTGGCCAGAGTAGGTGATCCCCATCTTCCCCAGATGTCTCTTGTCCCAGCACATGGAAGAACATCTTTGTAAGAATCTGCTTGATGAGAGATCTAAAGCCTATACTCAGAGCAATTAGATAAATAAAAGTTACCTACAAAACAGCTCTGGAGATAAGGATGTTTGTGTGCAACTTTGGATATTTTTGCTAACTAACACTTCCACAATTGCCTGGTTCCCAAAGGATTCATATAATTTAAGTATGGGGTGAGAGCACTGGAAGGCAGATACCCAGTAATTCAATCCCATATGCCCCTGGGCACACACATAATTGTATTATAAAGCAGCTTTGCCAAAAATGAAAATAATTAAAGCACAATACATATTTTACTGCTTACAGTTCAAAAGGGCGGTTTAGTTTTTCGTGTATACCCACACCACCAAACACAAGACAACAATTCAGCGAACCCCACTTGAAAGTGCAGCAATAAGTCAGTAAGATACAAATACACAGCCTCGTCTCGTACAGGATTCAGACAGACTGGGAGGCAGCGGCCAAGGCAATCACAATCACCATCTCAACAATAAAGAACAACAGTTAGAAATTGCAGCAGTGCCCACTATTCCCATGGAGCCCTGTAGGCCAAGGAAGTCACCTGGGGCAAGTTTTTGGCCAAGGAAATCACTTAGGCCAAGTTTTTTCAGAGTAGCCTCTGATATTGTTTAATATCAGATACTTTCCAGTTTTGTAAATGCCAGCCAAATACTCAAGTTGAAGCCCAGAGAGGGTCCACTTGATGAGCAGCACCTCTGAAGATCTCAGGAGATGGTTGCCTCCCAATACAGAACACCTTTGAAAATGCTGCACTGTGTCTCTGCAGGCCAGCTTCTGCATCTGTAAACACAACACAAATACACTTTCCCACCACGGGGCAGCAGCATACAGCTTCAGTGCTTTTGACAGGGGAGAATAGCCAACACTCTAAAAAGAAAAAATTACCATTATTGCTATGCAGATGCCTCAGGGCAACACAGTCCATTTTCAATGCCCGTAGGGACTGCCTCTTCCTTAAAAAAGGGTTCAAAATCATGAGTGACCAAAACCCAGACCCTTAAAGAATGCAGTGGAAGAAGCAGATCTCATTGAAAGAGAACCACAAACAACTAGAAGGTACCCAAGCTCCTACTAGTGCCTCTACCAAAGCAGCAGCTGCCTGATAAATACGTGGTGGCAACTCGCCAGCAAGCGCAGAAACTAATTTCTTTTTGCTGTTGATTCACGAAGACCTGGAAAACTTCTAGGGCACTTCATTTCCTGGCAAACCACTTGAACTAGTTACGCACTTGTGACATGCAGGAGCTCTGCAAGTCAGCTGCCACGCACGGGAACGGACCTCATCTCAGACAGATGTAGAGTTTTATTTTCCTGCAGCCAACCTTTACCCTGAACGAGATTTTTTGCTTTAACTGCTGCTTCCTCTTTTTCTTTCCACCTTTGCTTCGCAGGAGAGTGAGCCCAAGGCAGCAGGGGCTGCCTGATATGATGATTTTGGTGTCAGCCTTCCTGTCCCGTTACGTGGCAGGGTTTAATGCGCACCCACTGGGGCTTGTCAGCATCTCCACCACTCCTCAGCACGGCCCTGCCGAGCAGCTCACGGAGCTGATGCGTGCTCCCTGCCTTCCCTTCCCTTTCTCCTCACTCTGCTCCGAGCAGGTCCTCTGCTCCTTGCTGCCAAATAACCTTTCTCAGCCCCCAGGGGCCCAAAGGAAAAGCTGTGTTGCTCCTTCTCAGCCCAAATTACTGCCTCGCCATGAGAAGCCCCGCTCGAGACTGAGGTGAATTGTTGCCATCACTCTCCTCCTCCCATAAAGCCAGCAGCGCCGGTACCAGCCTGCCTCACAGCATGCATAATTCATTGAGATCTTAATGCGCAAAGCTCTCCTCCACGGCTCTTCTCTCTGCTTTAAGTTACCTCCAGCCAGCCCCTCCTTGAAATGGTAAGAGGACATTTTGAAGGGTCCGATGGTTTCCTTAATTTAGCATGAAAACAAGAGCACCAGCAGCGACAGCGAGGTGTAAGGGGCAGGACGGGACAGAGCCACAGAAGGTCACAGAGGTGTAAGACTGAGCTCTGCCATAGGAGATGCTGCTGTGGCCGTGATGCCCAGCACTTGATTCTCCTGGAAGTAATCCCTCATGAAGGCCCTAAGCCTGCAACCTTCGCTGTCAGGACATGCAGGGCAGAGGACAGAGCAGGGCACTCCCAGCAGCATGCTCTGCGCTCCTCCAGAGGCTCCAACCAAAGAGTGAGGGCCCCCCAAGCTTTTAGCTATCTGAGCCGCAGGCTGCTCTCTGCCTGGCTCCTTCTACTCCTTTCCCACACCTCTCTTCAAGGTGCAAAGGGCCCCATCAAACACTTTGGGGCTTTCTTTGCTCTTCTCCAGAGCCTCCATCTGCCCTGCTCCTGCCCTTCCCTCTGCAAGGAGGAGCAGGGGCATGTTGCTGGGGCTCACAGCTGAGGGTGATGTTGCTGGGTTTGCTGCTGCCAGCTGTGGGCAATGAGCTGGGCTCTCTCAAAGCAAAGGCAATTTCTCAGCTTCTGCCCACAGTCCTTCTCCTGTTTTCCCTGCAGCAAATAACTGTAACAAATGTTCACAAAACAACAAGAGAAGAAAGGAGAAAAAAAAAAAAAAAAAAGACACCAACATAAAAAATAACATGACATCTATTTCTACAGTAATGAAACAATTACTAACTAATAAGAACCAAACAAGCCAAGCAGGACACAAATGCAAGGAAACATTTTCTAATAAAGCCCCGTGCTCACTGAGCTGGCAAAGAGACACGTGGCTGTTTCCCTTTGGAAGGGCAAGGGGCCGCTGCAGCAGCCTGTACAGCCTTGCTGCTTTGTCAGCCTCTGCTCTCAGCCAGGCCATGGCTGGGGTCCGTTCTGCCCCCAGAAGTGGGCTGACCAGGACTCTGCCTTCTCCCTCTGCACAAACACAACAAATCTGAGCAGAAGGTGGCACAGAGGAGCCCAGCAGACAAGGGCTGAGAGGAGCCGGGGACCTCCAGCTTCGAGAGGAAGCTTCACTTGGCAAGAGGTTTCAGAAAACCACCCATGGGGTGTACATGTAAGTCGCTGCAGGAATTCGAGTTCTGTTACAAGGCAGGTGGCACAAAACGCCCAGCATGCTCCCCACTAACAGCTCCAGCACAACATATCCCCCCCATCCTGCATGCAGCACAGTGCGGCAAAGCTAACGCTCTGTGGGACTGCAGGGGCAGCCCCTCACACACAGCTCCAGCAGGTCAATACAGCCAGCTTTGGGGGAGGCAAAGTCACTGGGAGGGAGCATTTCCCTGCCCCAGCCCCACAGACACAGAAGCACTGCATTAGGCAGGCTCGGCCTTTCTGCCTTGCTACAGCAGAGCCTCTCACTTTCCAAACACCCCAAGCCCATCCAAGCCAGCCCATGGTCCTCTCCCCTTCTGGTGCTAATTTGCCTCCAGGCCTGATTTGCCCTTCTGGAGGGGAAGGAAAGCCCAGACCCGCCTCCAGCACAACAGCCATGTCTTATGTACCTCTTCCCCACCCCTCATCCACCTCCCTACCTGCTTTGGCAGCCTCTGCTCCCTGTTTTATGCTTTTCCTTACATAATTCCTCTCAGTCCACAGCTCTCAAGCCTGTGCCTCTACCTTTCTCCTGCTTTTCACCTCCTCCTGGGGAGCTGGCAGCCTCTGGCACTCCCCAGCTAACTGGCTCCAGCTGGGGCAGATGAACGAGGCTCAGGCTTAACCACTTCTGATACACAGCTGTCTGCTCAGCAAGCCCAGCAGAGAAACCATGCTCTGGATTTGCTTTGCCTTGCTGCTGTAGCACCTACAGGATGGGGAACGTTCAGAAGCTTGGACCAAAATTTCACAGTTATGACCCATCTCCAACCCAATGCCATACAAAACAGCACAGCGCGCTGCTGAGGCTGACAGAAGAGTCAGACCCCTGCATGAGGCTGAAGAGCACTGGGGGGGCTGGCCCTACCAAACAAGGCTGTGTGGGTTTAGGAATGGGCAGGCAGGGAGATTGTCCCTTGGGACCTGCGAAGCTTTGCAGAAGAGGTGATTTCTTTTGCCTGTGCCGGTAGGATGGGGATGCCATCTGAGCAGGTCTGCGGGGGGAGAACGTGCGTAGCTTTGCAGGCAGCATCCAAGCCTGGGTCCGGGGAGCAGGCCGAGCATATGGTCCCCAGAACACACGCAAGGAGCAGCTACTGCCCAGGGGGAGGAAGGTGACTTAAGCCGGAACGGGAGAGTGGCGATGCCACTGAGAGGTTTTGTGCCCCGTGGAGGCAGAGTTCATTTTAGGCAATTATCTCATGCTCCCTACCAACTGCTCTTCTCAACAGTGGTGGGCTGTAGTCCATCCTAATAAAGACAAGGAAAGTGATCTGGACACTGGAGTGATTCCAGGAATAAATTCCCACCTCCCCAAAGGCTGGACCAATCTAGTGAAGAAGGGCAGCACGCAGCACATATGGCATGCCAGGAGGGGTGAGCTGGAGCCAACCTGTTCCATCACCTATGGAGGAAAAAGGAAGAGGAGGCAGAAAAAGGAACAAACAGCTTGTAAGGAAGATGCGAGACACCTTTTCACATTGTTTAGGACACCCTATTGGGTGGCACAGGGAGGACACAAGCAGTGGCTTTGTTTTCCCTCTTTCCCCTAAGAAAAAAAAAAAAAGGTCAGTTCTGCATAGTAAGAAAAGTTATCTGTTTCATAAGCCAGTTGCTTGAGGCACAGTCTGAAATCGAAACACAAGTCTGACGTTACACTTCTATTGCTAGCAACTGCTAAATTATCCTCATTGCTCTGTGTTCAGATCAGAATTCATAAGGTCACATCTCCAGAGCTCTCTTTTCCTCCGCCAGGCTTCCAAAAAGTTACACCACCATGAACCAGGTGAGCACGTGGCTCTCCCTGAGCAGACGAGTGCAGGTGAAAATAAAAGGCTTCGAGTATCGTTGAAATGAGTAGGCGTGTTAACGGAGCTGGATTAACCTGCTTTGCAGAGAATTGGCAAACCTTTCCTACCACGTCTGATGTCCATAATGCCAAGGTAGCAGCACGAGCGCGCAGAGGTGACGGCGGGCTTGGACGTGGGAGGAAATCAGCAGCCAGGCTCTGCCCGGCCACTGCAGGGAGCTGCGAGAGGCGGCTGCAGGGCTCCGGAATCAGCGCTCGCCTTGGACGGCAGCTCACTTTCACCAGCTGCGATGCAATCACAGGACATCTTCCTCAGATTTGTTTTCCTGAGCCAGCCTGTGTCCTCCCGAGGCCTGTCTTCAGGGTTTAACTCTCACCGTGATTCTGTTCTACTTACATATACAGCTCTCATTCCTGCAGCCCAGGAGTCAGGAGGGAAACAAGGCCTTGGACCTGATTTTTATTTAACCTATTCTGAAAAGGGGCTTTAACAAGTGCTACAGCTTTGTTTCACTGCTTCCCTTTTGCATTTCCAGGCTTACATAAAGCTGCCTCAATAGAAACTGGAATCAGGCTCTCTATTTCTAAATCCTGCCATGTCAAATCCAGTGCTTCCCAACTTGTGCCTTGCACTCATCTCCCCCACTGTCAGTATTTCTTTTTATGAAAAAAAAAAGAAAAGAAAAAAAACTGTTTAAGGGAAAGGGATACCTTTAGCTGGATCACACCTAGGTCTGTGAGGTCGGTACTGAGTCCTAAGGGAGAACAGCTCGTTCATTTTTTGCCAGGTGTAAGTCACCTTAAACACGCAGGACCTGGGCAGGTTTCTGCAAAACGCCTTTGTAAAACTGAAAATCATTTGTCTTTAAAGCGACCGGGAAGGTTCATGAAGCTAAGTCATTTCTCTTCCTCCCTCACCCTGCAATCTTCATATATTATATAAACATATGGATATTAAAATTAGACTTAACTTTTAAGTACTATCTGCCTTTGAGAAATCGGGCAGGTAAATTATAGCCTCAGGGACTACGGGAAAGATTTGGGGACCATTAGATATATGGTGCTGCGAACATCAAAAGCAGAATAAATTAAAGCTGAGGTAATTTGAAAAGCTGGACACTCTCCAATTCCCCTGCGAGAAAGCCGAATGGAACAAGGCCACTGGAACAGAGTGTCCCCGCGGGAACTGAACGCAGAAGAGGCTGGGACTCACAATCTGCATTTAGTTTATTTTGTCGGTACTTAAACCGCCAATCTGACCTGGCTTCCTGCCTCCTCAAATTAAAACAGCACAGCTTCGCAGCCTAAGTGCTTCGGCCTGTCTCTGGGGATCTACTGCAAGCACTGACACCCCTCCGAGACCTTACGGCAGGCAGGCACAGGGGAGGAGGGTACCTTTACGAGGTGACATGGGTAACAGGGGCAAAGGGGATGGGTGACATTTGGGGCAGGGAACCCTGCCCAGCACAGACCCCACAACGCCTGCTGCTTGCAGTAGCACATGTGCTGTTGGGGCTTGGCACGCTCCTGGAGCCCTGAGCATCATTTTGATGCTGTCCTCACAGATCTGCTTGGTACTTAGCCCTGTGCACTCCTCATAGCCTGGCTGATTTTCATGTTTTGAGTCTCAGTCCACATGCTCAGGGGAACTAGGGAGCATAAGGTTGAAGCTGGGTTTTGCTCTTTGCAGCATAAGGACCTCCACCCCCTCCCACCTTGCCCTGCAGGACCGCCACGTGGCAGCAGGCAAGGATGGAGGTAACAATTAACGAGCATTTAATGTCTGAAGGGATCCAACGCCTTCTCCTTATAGAAAGTTCCACATAAAGGACCAAAGACTCACAAGGGCAGGCTTTGATAGAATATATAATGGAACATTTAACTTTTAATTAAAGAAAAAAAAAAAAAACACTCTAAAAAGACCATTGGAGAGAAAAATGAAATTAAAATTGGTTAAAAGCAGTTTTTCCTTCACCCGATCTTCTGCAGATCGCTCCTTGCCCCCAGGCTTTACGTCTGCCATCAGTCCCTCCCTGCAGCAGACCACGGCCCGTCTGTAAGGACTCACCCCAAAGAAGCTCTCTGTTCCCCGAGCAGCTGCTGTCCCGCAGAATCCCCAATCTCCTGTACTCAATGCCCCCAGAAGCCCCTTCCCCTTGTCCCAGGGAAGGTGTGATGTCCCTGTGGGCCCGAGTGCTGCCTCTGACATCTCCAATCGAGGACCACAACCAGAATATTTGAGAGGCCAAACACACCGTCTGTCATGGAGCACGATGGCCAGGCTGCCATCCTGTGAAATTACTGGGAAGCCCTGACTGTCCTTTCCAACGGCTGTCAGAAGTCTGCTGTGCAGCAGACAGCATTTAGGGCTTCTTTTTTTTTTCCCCCTCAAATAGAAATACAGTGAAAATCCAAATAAATGTGCCCCATGGGATCTGAACATGCTGTCATCTGCTGCCTTCGTTGTTAATGATGTGGTGCGGCCTGCGACAACTTCATTCCCCAGTGAGCACTGCTTGGGCCTCGTCACCACGACCTTCTCCAGCGGTTTAGCAGTTCTCCAGTTTATGGCCGTAACAGATTGTGCTGCTGGCAACCGATGGGGAAACTTGTAACCAACAGCTGCAGAGTGTGTATGGACAGAAGAAAAGTGCAGCCACAGTACTAAAAGATGAAAGCGGCGCCAGCCTGCACTCAGGAGCCCCCTTGCTGTGCTGTGGCCCCATTCTCCGGTGTCCGCATAATGCAGCATGGTAGGAAACGTCTGCAGAAGCCCACACGGCCACGTGCACCTTCCTGGGACTCCAAACGCAGCCTCGCATTGCAACCTTCCTCCTGGAACTGCATTGCAACCCTCCTCCTTGCATGAGGCCCGAAGAGGAGAGGAGTGGTTTGCCTTTGTTGTGTGTACCAGCATGCAAGGAGCCTTACACGGGGCGATGAAAAAAGCTGGGAAGCCTCTTCTGTAAAAAATGGTGGTTGGGCTTTCCAAGCTACTTGGCACCTTTCGTGCAGGATGCATTTAACAGGGGTAAGGGGCTGAACAGAAGCGATAAGAGAAACAGGTGAGGATGCTGAAATCATAGCAGTATCCTAACCTGGAGCTGCCAAGGAAGGAAAGGAGGACTGTCAGGCACACGGGGAGGCTCGGACGTACAAGGAAAGCCTGATGCCTGACGAGGTGAAAAAATCTGTTGACTTTATTTTCTCAGTGGTGGACTGGTGTTTAATGTTAATGCTCTGAGTAGGTTAGCGTATATAATCCAAAAACACTTTTCTCCCCATCTGTGGATTCAGTGAAGCTTGTAAAGGATTTCATATAAGTAATTTTAAATATTCATGCACTGTTCATCAACCTTGTGTCCCAGCAAACCTAAAAGGACAACCTTAGGCTTCCTAGGCAATTCCTCTCCAAAACTAGTCCTCTTGCATGCAAACGTTTGCCTGCGTGCTGCACTGAGAGCATATGCTGCTGCTTGCAACATTAAACATTATTCAGAGGAATAATGTTCATGCTATTAGCACAACGGTACGCACAGTGTGAAAAGCCTTATGCCCTCTCCTAGAGCCAAGCAGAACACAGCGCTGTTAGCCCCTTCCCTGAAGCACCTTGTCGAACAGCCTCCTTCTAACACCACCTCCCCCTTTTGCTCATCACACCTAAAGAATACCCTGTAAGGAGATTCCCTGACTCCTAACGAGGCTTCTTTTGTCAAATCTTCATCTTTTGCTGAGAGCTGGAGATGTCAACATTGTGCTGCATCTTATCTCGAGTGCCCGGCTTCAGAGGGAAAAGCGTCTCTGTTACGGCCAGAATCGCACAGCCTCAGCCTGACAGCAGCAGATAGCGCTGCGCTGCACTGGCTAAATCACAGCTGCTTCAGCTAGACAAGGGATCTATCCGGAAATATGAAAAAAGGCAGCCATGACTTTCATTAAAAAATAAAATAAAATATCCCTACATTACAGTGGGAGCACGCTGAAAGGAACAGAAAATGACCGCAATAGGGCATCAGCCAGAAACTCTAATCCGGATCTTTGGGTTTGCACAGGACCTGCTGCTAGGCAGGAGCTATTCAGCTGCTCAAACTGAAGTCAAAAACTATTTCACCCATTCCCTTTTCTTTTTTAATTGAAATTTTCACCATATTTTGATGTGTCCTTACCATTTGGCTGCTCATTTCTTTTCCAGCAGGTCTGCTCCCTCCCTGTGGCCTGATCAGAAGCCCACTGGCATCTGTCTCATGGTAATACAAGACTTTGCTCCAACTCTCCATGTGACACACAGCGGGGAGGAAACAGTCTGTGCAAATGTAATACACGGACACACCTTCCTGAACTGTCCATCTGTCTGTCCACAAAATACAGAACCAAAAAATCTTGCAGCCTGTTTCATATACATCACCCTCCAGCTGCACCAAACAAATGATTTTCAATTTGTACTGTTTAGTATCAGCTAACTCCTAAGTTATTTATAAAGACTAGCTATGAAAAGCACTAAGCAGAAAGATAAACATTTAGCATAAGAAATATTTTAAACTGAGAAAGACTGCTACCAGCAAGGAGACTTTAGAGACAACAGCTATGGCTTTTTGCTCTCAGCCTTCTAGTTTTCTACCCTCCTCTGTCTTGCATACTGAGATTTACAGGTGTATTTGGTACAAGCTGCACTTTGAGGCCTCACCTGCAGACGAAAACCTGCTGTTGAGACAGTTATTATCCGTGCTTAATTCATTGTTGAGGAAAACAAGCTAAGTGTTTTCTGAATCTTCGAAAGTATGTGGCGAAATACAAGTCTGCTCTCTTTCCCAACAGGTCAAGTTAAAAACAGGAACAGAGCACCGCTCTCTCTGCATCTGCTCACTTCTTTTCTTGTACAAGAACAGAAAATAATGCCCTTCCTCTCCCCACTAGCCCCATACGAGGAAAAGAATAGAGAAGCAGACTAATGATAGTAATTTTAAAAAATGAGAGTTTGCTCATTCAATCAAAATTAATAAGTAGGCTCCATATGAACAGGAACATTAATGGCAAGGGCCATTTTGTCTAAACATTCTGCCTCTAACAGAAACACACTTGATTTGATAAGTGCTGCTGCAAAACAGGGGACCGCCAAGGGTCAGCCAGGCACGCTCCTGAGCAAACTAGAAATGATCTGGATAAAAGAGATTAAGGTCTACCCTTAAAGCAATAAAAAGAAATAAGAATCCAGCACCATGTATCTTGATTCGATCTGCCATCAAGCACAATGCTAAGGAGCTTCATCTCAGGCACTGGGCATTTTTTGATTAAGATCTTTAAGATGATTTTCAATTATTTAAAAGGACATCACTTCTGATTTTTCAGGCTAGTTATAATAGCAGTGGTTCCAATGGCCAGAAACTTCCCAATTACCTTGTTTTGCTAATAATCCTATTGGGCCTGGTGCTCACCCCCACTACCTTATTGGATTTGGCAAAGGAATCTAAGTTTTGGTAAAATACTGTAATGGAGGAGGAAAAAAAAATAAACACGCTTCACTTTTTTATCCGTTCTCCATAATAGAATTTGAAATTTGCCTGGCTGCTTTGTTTTATACTCTCATCACCAATTACTTTGGGTCTGCCCAGATCTGGCAAGAGCGTGACTGAATTAGCAGCATACAACTGCCCGTACCAAAGCGGAGCTGAGAGGCAGAGTGGAGAGCTATAAACCATTGCTGTTCTGGGACGTTTTCAAAAATACAGTATTGTGGCAGCAAAGAAAAAGTTCTATAAAATGTAATAGGCCATTACCCCCGACTTGCCAGGGGAAGATTTTCAGACACAAACTCCAATTTGCAAATTCCACCCGCTGCCAAGCCAGGTCTCTGGGACCTGTGATGGGTTGTTTGTGCTGGTGGCTATGTGCGAGGATCCCAAAGTGCCGTACACAAACAGGAATCAGGCTGGCCATCGCGCTCTGTTGGGAAGACAGGATGCTGCCGAGCAGCCAGCCATCTGCGTGCGTGCAGGGCCTGACACGGAGTCAAGAGCTATTTGCAGCCGCTGCTGCTGTCACTGCCACATGGCAGCCCATAATCTCTGCTTTCGGGAGCTCAGCAAGCGCAGCATGCAAAAACCCCAGGCTATCCTGCTCGTACAGCAGGACGTGACGTGAGGCTGGCAGAGATGACGGACGGATATTACAGCAGCAGCTCCCAACCCCTGAAAGGCAGAATGAGGTACAAGGAGAAGTTGGGTTATGTGGACTGGTACCATAGCAGAAAAAAGAAAACTGATGCACACCCAAGTATGTCCAGGCAAAACCAAGTCTGGTGATACAGACGAATGAGCAGCCCGTAATGGGGCACGGCCATGGTCTGAATAGCAGAAGTCCCAGAATTTGTAGGTGAAGCAGCTGACTGTCCTGGGGCTCTGCAAGGAGTCTCCTGTAGAGCAGGATGGCAATGTCCTCTGGAAGCTGACTTACCCAGGCTCTTACTCATCTATGATTAAGCAGCTTAGCATTTAGCAAGCCAATGCCTGTAATTTGCAGCAGTGCGTTTACAGGATGATTTCTCATGAGATTTGATACAACGACACTGAGCAGTGTTAACCGAAGAAGTACCTAATTTAAGAGAGCGAGGTTTTTATATCCTCTTAGTTTGCTGGCAAGGACGTCACGATGAGGCCAACAGCAAAGTCTGCACTTGCCACAACACAAACCAAGTCTGTTGGAGCCTTAGGACCCCGAATATGCAATCCCACTGAGAATGTGCAGTCCTGGCATCTGAAAAACTACTCTGCCCTACCATGCAAATTCCATAGCTATGGAGAAAACAAAAGCAACAAATGAACACCCCCCTTCCTGCTCCCTCCCATCAGGACTACTGTGGAAAGGTCTCTGAGAGCGCACACTTACCACACGCCTGGAGGTATGAGGTCTGGTAACCACCTCTCCAGCTGCGAGTTATCTATATGTAAAGTTGCCCCTGGAAAGCACCACATGAGTTGTGCTCTAGTTCAGTGCTCACCGACTAATGCTGAGGTGAGAGCATCAGCACAAATACCTGAAAAGAACACGATTTACGGAAACCAAGTTTGTATTAAGACTCAGTGCTCCCAGAAGAATTCTTGCCTCGGCCAGAGCATGAGGGAACCAGCTCTGCTTTATGATGCTGGATACAAATTCTGGGAAATTAAGTGGTTCTGGCACAAATACTTGTCTGATTGGATGATTTCAGGTTTTGAGGGGGTTTTGGTACAGAGGAACATAATAATCGATCTTGGAGGCAAGGGAGGCATTCTAGGATGAAACAGCAAGAACAATAACACAAACCCTGTGGGCTGAGAGGAGTTCTCAGGGAACACTTGCTTACAACTTAGTCATATTCGTGCCTTCTGGGAACATAACATTCAACTTGGAAACTGTCTCTCCAAGAAATGCCTGTTACCACTGATAAAAGGGAACGTATTCACTGCCTTTTAAATAACAGAGACTTTTTTTTTTTTAACCTTTCCTGGTTGTTTTTGTTCTACTGTCATTACAATGGGAGAGCACAACAGGTTTTCCATCATAACGCTGCCCACTGCTGCCTGCATCTTTTATAGGGGAAAGAAAGAATGGATACAAAAACACAGTGAGCACAGTAACCTTTATCTGAGGCGCCTACAGAACTATGAGGCACACACAGGTATGAGATAACCTACACGGAAATGCTTTCATAAAAGATGTCGTAATTGTAGCGGGCTAAAAACAAGAATTGCTTATTATAAAATCTGCATTTTTGCTTCTAGTAAAGCAATGCTGCCTAACCTCAAAACACAACTCTTGCAAACTGAAGCTGCCACCACAGAACCTCCCTTTTTTTTAAAGGGCTGCTCTCCAGCAAGCTTGTCTGATGGCTGTCCTTGAAATTTTGCAGAGGCAAACAACTGCGGCACTAAAATGGTCATTTGGCAGCTTGGTGTTGTTTGCTGAATCTCTCTCCAAGCCAGCTCCTGTTTTGTTTTCTTCTCCCTCTTACAATGATCTCATACAGCGTGGGTATCTCAGGGCCTGTAGCATGGAACTGCTGTTCCAAGATTTTTTCCCCCAAGACAAGAGGAGGTTTTTACTCGAGATGAACTTAAATACTCAATCCAACTTCATTCCACTGCACTTTGGGTGTGAAAGCAAGTACACGTCTGTGTCAGAGGGTTAAGTAACTCCACCTTTGTTTCAGACTCGAGCAAAGTCTAGAATTCAAATACTCCAGAAACCTGACTCTAACATCGTCTCAGCTCTAATTTGCGCTCCATGAGGTCTGACACTGCAGAGTGAAAGGCAAACCATTTGTCCTCTTTAAATGAAACACCCACAAAAGCTTTAACTTCAGCTCACAGCACTTCCTTTATAGTAGTTAAGGTCAGGCCTTACAGAAAACTTGTCCACTTTTATTGCTTACAGGTAGCTGAGCTTTCAAAAAATCTCTCTTTGACTCTCTGTTCAACTTTGTAAGCAATAACAGACCAAGCCAAAACATCGCTGAAAAATCTGTCTATCAAGTGACATGATTTGTTTCCTTTTTACCTGTCTAGTTCCAACCTGTGTTAGAATCAGCCAGCCACATCTCCAGCGTCCAACCCTACCTCTACCTGAGATACACCAGTCGGTACCACTTCTGGGGCCGTCAAGGTGTGTAGGTGGAAGAATGGGGAACCTCCACCAATGCCTGCCTCTGGCTTTTGGTCCAGAAAAACACATGCCAAGCAGCTATGGCCTACTCCTGGTCCTTCTCAGTCAGCTGCCCCCAAAGGGCTGCAGTGCCACCTCTGCGGCACGGTGCTGCCCTGCGAGGGCTGCAGAGCCTTGCTGGTCCTGGAACTGCCTCATCCCCACCTGGGAACACAGAAGCAGACCCGTCCTTGGCTCCTTCTAGGGCTCCACTGGATGGATTCTGTATCACACCCCAGCTCCTTCTGATGGAGCCCTGCATATATAACATTTTAAATGGCTGCTATATAACTGACCATGCTAACAGCTCGGTACTCCTTCCATCATAAATAGAGAATCAGAGGATTGACGTTTTGTAGTCAGGAACAAATTGCAGTGTCCGGCAGATTTAGAAGCATCTGTAAAAGAGGCCTACTCTGTGCTCCTCTGCGCAGCATAAATTAAAGTGTACAACACAAAAATCTCTGGCTCAACGCAGTCAAGCTTGCCCAAACCCTATGCCTCTGAGTCTCCTCACAAACTTTATGAGGTATGGGAGACAGGCCTGGGATGCTGGCGTTACAGGATTTGTTTCTCAGCTTGCCACATACGTTGTGAATGAGTGACTATGACATTTCATGACCATCCTTGTGCCTTTATCTGTAAGTGACAGTGATGACAGTGACCTCCTTTGTTAAACCATCTGCAGTCAAAAGATGAAAAGCTGACAACAAAATAAAGCATTTCTATCATTGCTATGATTTAGCATGGTAAGCACTCACAGGATCAGGTTATAAGTGAGTGTTTGCATAAAAGAGAATGAAATCATCAACAAACATAACAAAAGAATAAAAAGAATAAAAAAAACAACTCTTGGTCTACAGCCTCCCAAAATACCTGGAAGAAGTGCCCTTCATATCAAAAAATAGCCATAAAAGTATATTCCAATGTGAAAACCAAATCCAGGACATCTGAACGTTATTTTATATTGTGCTCCAGCAAAACATCTTTAGAGCTTCCTATGAACTGTCAACAAGCCTTTAATTTTTTTTTCTTTTACTAGGTAAACTACTACAAGTTGGCTCACATTCAGTCTAGCTAAACAGAAGAGCCCCTGGACCCCTGTGACTGGTGTTCAGCCACTGGGGTCACTGTCAGACATCTGAGTTGTCCCAGGGATGAGTGCAGGTGTGCCAGCTGCACAGCACAGCTCACGAGAGAAGCTTCCAGGACCAGCACCATACCCATTTCTTGGGCTCCCACAGTTGAAGAGGCAGTGCAGATACTGAAACAGAAGCGGTGGTCCTGAGGTATGCTCTGAATACATGCTAGTGTCTGTGGCACAACATAAAAGTTTTATTGGCACTTACTTAGGATGGCACATATAACTTGTTGTGGATGTAAAAATTTTGCCGATATAACTCGTGGCTGTAAACTTTCGCTAACAAAAACTCTCTGTGCTCCATGATCAAATATTTCCCCTTTCTCTAATTTTACAGAGCCGGAGCAGTATGATGAATAGGTGGATCCAGCCATTAGGCCAGTATGAGATAGCTCTGAGGGCAGTAAATTACGAGGTATAAACCTGCCCAGCTCTGACTGGCAGCGCGTTAGGAAGGTTTGCAATTCTCACGGCCAACAGATCTGTGATTATCACACAGGAGCTGTCGCCTGCCGTGCCATCAGCTTGTTCTCGCCGAGCCAGCCCACGGCTTACAGGCCTTTGGCAATGGCATAAAGCACCCTCGGGATGGACCGAGGGAGGAGCGCTGCCCACCGCAAGGCGCAGGCCAGCAGAGCTCCGATAGCCCTTGGGGTGGGAGCGTCGCCTTCAGAGCCGCCTCCACTCCGTGCGGTGCGCGCAGCTGGCTAACGACCAGGCTGGGTTATGCATCAAGCCATTTACTGCGCTACGTTCGTGCTGTTAACACGCTGTAGAGCGTTTTTGCTCTGCTTAAGGGGCAACTTTGGGAAATATTAATGCTGGATGCTATGAAAACAAGGGCAATTTCGGTCCAGACGGTGAGAAGAAATCCACAAAGTAGCCAAACATTTCCATCTGCTCAGCAAACAAAGAGACTTTGATGCCTCAATTCATGCCTTCTGCTGTGAGCGGTCGTCACAGCAAGCAAGGAAGCTTTGTGCTCGTAGGAGCCATGCTGCTGAATGCTGCTAGCAATGCTTCCCTCCATTCTCTGTGCCCCTCAGCCTGTGCCTCAGGCTTTTAGGCTCTTCTAGGCTCTTTTGGCTGCTCCAGCCCCTTAGACAGACCCTTTGCAACTTCCCCCAAAGACACTGAAAACAAAGAGCCCCCTGCTACATGAAAAGAAACCAAAGGTCTGAAGGATGAAATAGTTTCTAAGAGGTTGGTGCTGATAATAGCCTTCTCTTCCTGAACCATCACCTTATCGCACACTTCTTAAAAGCTTAAAACAGCAAAGAAACCTTTGCTTCAGTCTGCACTGCACAGTTGTATCACCTCCGGAGTCTCCTCATCCTAAGAGGCCCTTTTCTCCTCAGAAAATAAATAAAAGCAATGATATTCAGAAAGCAATATAAGTACCTTCCAACTATAACTTGCAATTACAACTGACTTTCCCCCATCCCTCCTTTTTTTAAAATGTTTTTTATGCTTTCTCTGGTGCATCTCCAGAGGATTTGGCTTGAAGAGCCTCCTGAAGACTTTAAATATCAAAAAGAGCCATAAAGGCACCTTAGGAAGAGCCCCAGGTAACCTTATTCATTAGATTCCAAGAAATGAGGGCTGGTACATACGATCCATTTATGTCCCCTCCAGTGTACAGCTGTGGGGTAGATTTTTGCTGCTCACACAACATCTGAATGGGTGTTGCAGGTCCTGAACGAGCCGTGCATGCTAACGTTACTAAGCTCCTTCCTCGCCTTCCCCTTTTCCATCTTCTTTCTGAGCTGGACTGCTTTCCAGAATGTGCCCAGCAGTGCTGGCGGTGCTCTGGCTCCCTGGGGTGGCCAAGCTGCTGCATCCCTGATGCTATGAAAATGGCTCAGCTCACTTCACTGCTTCCTGCATCACTGGAGAATGCCCTCGGTGTCTCTAGGCTCTGCTTTGTCTCTCTGCTGATGTTGAGGGATGCCAAAGCTTGCAGCACAACAGGGAGATGAAATAATGCATTGGGTGACTGACATCAAGGTCTAGCTTGTGCTCCAGTCCTTCAATCGCATTTTAACAAGCAAGCAGTGTTTCCTGAGATGCTCAGACACTCCCAGATGCCCACGTATTCCCCAGCTGCCTTGCCTCCCCATGTTGTTCTGCATCCACAACATTGTTTGTTCACAACACCAACAAGATCAATGATTGACCGTGATAATCACTGCAACGTGCAGCACAGGAAGGCCGTTCAACAATTTCTGCTCATTCAGAGGGAAGCCAGCTATTTGTGTTTCTGCAGAATCCACATTACACCTACAGGTCCCTGGTTCTGTGCTGTCAGATGACCGGGCTCTGCTTGGATTAATTTGTTTGATGACTCCTCCGTTGGCTTGGGCTGCTGATATATCTGCCTTGGTCATGATAACTTAGGAGGACTCCCCCCTGCTGTAGTGCTGAAGAAGCGGGGCTGTTTCCAGGCAAAGCTCCCAGATAATTCAGCAGTAGGTACAGCGCCGAGCAGCCTGAATCACTGTTTTACAGGTTTGCCACAAAGACTGGTTTCTCAGGCAGCTACGAGCAGAGAGAGAATGCCTGGCATGTGTTAATCCTTATCAGGGGAGGACAGATTGAAATGTGTTTGTTTATAACACTGTTAATGTTTGCTAATATATTTTAATAAGCAGGTAAGAAGACGAGGCTCTCAAAATAACTGGTTTTCCTTTGATGGAAAGAGGAGGAGAGGATCTAAATTAAAATAGATATGTTTTCATACACAGAAAATAACAGAGTGTGAAGAGTTGCGATATTTTTCTATGAGTAACACCTATAGAAGCAGACTGGTTTATGTTGTTAGTCTTGTTGCTTTTTTGTGTGTGTGTTTCTGTGGAGTTTTCTCACTCACCGGTCCTAATCTACAGCATAATCACTATGAGTTTGCACCCCTAATCAGGACACAAGGAGCATTAGTGTGCAAAAGAAGTTAATACAGAGCAGATAAAATCTGGAGGGCGTGCACAGCATTTGTTTTTGACATATATTTTACGTCTCTCTCATTATACTTAAGCACACATTGACAACGACATTCATGCTTACATATATGTTTAGGCTGTCCCGATTCGTCCCTAAAGAAATGAAGATCAATGCTTCAGCGAAAAGTAAGCTCTATTGTAAGATTTGCAAAGATGGTCTTTTGTTCTTTGCACAGTTATGAAAGGTCTCAAGCTGCAGATTGATTTTCTTGGCTCCATAGATCAGTTTCTTACCTGTCTGGAAGTGGAGATAGCTGGTATGTTGATTAATGAATGGAAAGTTTCTCTAATCACGCTACTGTTTCTCTAAGCACTTCCCTGTGTTCCCCACTGATAATCCCAAAAGCTCACCTCAGTGAATCATAAATGGTGTCACAATACTGATGCTGCACTCACAGGACTCTCTCTCTCTTCCACTAGAGATTAAGGAGCACCAATCGTAAAGTCAGTTTGGAAACCAACATCCAGGCTAGTTCCCAGTTCTGCAGGACACAGACGAAAGCAGAAGCTAGCCCAGAAATGGTACTGAGGATCTACCAAGAACTGCATGGAATAAGTAACTGCTATAAGCCAGTACTGTTGATTTCAGTATTTTGAGCTTCTGCCTTTTTGTTGAATTGCAACCATAAAGACAATCACCATAAAATTTATTAGAGCAGTTACCAGCCACATAGTCTTCTGTGTACACACTGGAGATTCAGAATGGATCTGACAGCAGTGGCTGTTTCTGCCTGAGGGTTGCTACAAGCACCAGGATTACGACACTCTGTAATGCCCAGCGCCGATTACTGCACGACAGAGAGAGCTCTTTTACCACGCATGGAATATTTTACACAGTCATGGCTGAGAAAGTTACTTTGCATTTCACGATAAATATGAAGCAAATAGCACTTGGAGAATCTGCCAAGATAAAGTCGCATGAGCTGAGGCAGCCGTTTTGAAAGAGTCACCTGCAAATAGAGGCTGAGACTTATCATTCGGCTGGTACACGATCCCTCGGTCTTCTGGAAATGCAGATTAGAACTAAGGAAGAAGCAGCGGTGTATGAAACAGACACATTTATGTTATGGCAGACGTTCTACCATTTCCACAAAGCCAGTATAATCTCATACGAGCTATCATGTTTTATTGTACTTGACATGATACTGCTGCTGAAGTGCCTTCCAAAGTAAAGCACATTTGTAATTTAGGATGTTCCATAAGTAGGACTGTGTGCAAACAACGAACTAGGTCAGGGCCATCAGAGTCAGACTGAACGACACACCCAATGCACTGCCTGCCCTATTCTTTTGAAATTAAATATTTATTTAACTGAAGGATGATAGAGATTTGCTTTCCTTTGATCTTATTTGGAACATAGCGAAGCCACACAATGAAGACATAACAAAGGGATGCCAGAGTAAATTGATATATCCTGGAACACAAAAATCTATGGCCTTAAAATTTGATTTTTACAAGGTCGATAGACCTTGCCCTCTTCCTCTGCCCGCTTGATTTTTTGTAGGTAACCCACATTTATTTTAGCCAGATGCTCTGATGCTCTGCACTACGCACACAGTTATAGCACAGGGCATGTACATATACACACACCAACATACACATGTGTGGCATACCTTCACTCTAGAAAAATTCAGTCATGCTGAGCCCCGTGCTGTCACAGCTGATTGCAGCTGGTACCTAAGTTAACTAATAAGAAGCCTACCAGCGTACTACATCGTTTCTGTACAGTAAAAGCAGCCTTAGCACAAAGGCCTGTGTACAAAGTAACCTCTTTCTTGAATCAAAGTCCTGAGTAAATGATAAGCTTATTTTCTAAGCTAAATTCAGAAGGGCTGTGAACACCCATTTCAATAAAGATGAACTGGAACAGCTCAGGTTCACTTAATGTTTAAGGTTTTTTCTAAGCAGAGAACCAAGAGTGTGAACCAGCAGCTACCAAAGTTAAATTTACAACAGTTTTGACAGGGACTGAGTGTAAGAGAGGCAGTTCTGGTATCTCACAAGAATTCTGATGCATTTCAAGGTTAGTCTTCAGCTACAGTCCCTTCTCCTTTGACCCATACTCCATTTAGGTACTGTAGGCAGCTCCCCTTCTCCATCAGTGACCCAGAAAACTAGGCAAACAGGTCACACATAAGGAAGAGCTGGAGGAACTAATAGTTTAGAAGAGAGATGACTCAAGGGGAACACAATCACATTCTATAAATATCTTCAAGGCAACAACATAAATGTATAAATGAAAGAAGGGAATTGCTGTCTCAGAAGTTGGTAGGTAAGCTGGCAGTGTTAAGTTAAGGAGAATAACAGAAAAATGAATAGCATCTCCAGGGAAGCTGGGCAGGAACCATTACTGTAAATATTCAGGAACGGGTAAAATCAGCTACTAGCAGGAAAGCTGCATAGAGCAGACGTGCAAGATCCCTGGAGCTAGATTAGAGGATTCTGAAGTGTCTTTTCTGGTGGCTCCTTTTGATATCCCTGACATTACAGTAAGCCCTAGACAAAGAAAGGATCCCATTCACCAAACTAAAAGTGGCTGCTAAAACTACAATTATCTGCAAGCAGGTGTTTCATTGACTCAGCACCTGTCATCCGCTGCCTAACAGTGCTAGCTTTCAAGATGTGCTAACAGTGAAGGTACTGCAACATCGACACAAATTCATAGTTGCTAATTATACTATTAATAACATCGAACCTATCTGCTGCTGATCTTATTGATATATATATAGCAATATTAATTCCATCAGGCGTCAGCAGTGATGTTGAATGACACTGTGTACAGTAATCTCCCTGAATGACTCATTTGGATCACAGAGAAATATTACCTCCTTGCACAGCTGCACCCGGACTGCCTGAGGCATTAATGGCACAAATGTCTTTATTTCCTGTCAAACAAATAGTCAGGGAAGTGTGGTGACATATTTTTATTAAATTAAAAGAAAAAGAAGAAAGAAAACCCTTCAACATGTGAAAGCTAGGACTGCAAAGCCAGATAATAACAGGTTGCCTGTCGCACTTGAGGTCTCTCTCCAGCGCACGTGCATTGGGATGCACTGCCAAAAACTCTTTCCGTAGGAATTCTGGCTCACTTAGTGACTCTGTAGTCACCTGGCAGTTCTACTCAACCTCCACACTCAGTGTGCTGCACTGCATCTGACTCTTGCACACCCCTGAAAACCCAGTGCTGACTGCACCACCCCTCCAGGTCTTCGTAATACTAACTAGCAGCAGCAAAGTTCACATTTTGTCTCAATATTATTACAATATTTGGCACTCATACGATCTTTTTTTTGGCAGACACGAAGGGAAAGCTAGCAGCAAGTAAAGCCGAAATAGCTAAAACTCTACATTTAATCAACAAACTTGAGATCCCCAGAGTGTGCTTTTCCAAAGTATTTATCATTTTTATGGCCCCCTGTACACGCAGAGCACAGATCCAAGCGGTTGCACTTGCAGCTGGGAATGCTCAGCATTTATGCAAATCTGGCTTAGGCTACATCCCACCAAGTACCCGCATCATTAGGAACGTGCAAACTGTGGCTCTGAATACTTTGGCATTGCACAGCCTCATCCATCGCCTCTCAGCAATCCCTGGCCTCGTTCACCGCAGAGTTTGCAAACAGGGTAAGGGCTCTGCGGAGATCAGGCCCATCCCCTGCTCAGTGCTGCAACTTTTCCCGTGTCCTGCATGAGGAAGGCTCTGTGGAACAAAACAGAACTGTGAGCACCTCGTTAGAGTCTGTATCAAAGCGCCTGAGCACAAGGAGATGAATTAAGACTGCAGAGGCAACCAGCCAGAATTCCCACGGCTACTACACAGAAGGGCTTTACCTATTACGTTCTTAATGGCTGACAATGTTAAACAAACAAACAAACACTATCCTAGGTAATAATTCAAAAACCATCCTCACTAGATTTACAAATGTCCTATTGTACAGTTTCCTGCAAACTGTTAAAAACCCAGAAACCACGGATTTCATGGCAGACACGTGTGCAGGAGTGGTTTAGCAAAAACTATATAATGCCTCCTCTTCCCTGCTTAAAAATTCAGAGTTGAGTATCAAGTGGTTTAATCACACCCTGCTTTACTCCAGCCTGTGACCATCCTGTCCCGGTATCACATAATGAAGAGATCAAAAAAATTCTTAACACAGATTTTTTTTGCTCAATATTTGCGTTAAATTTGGCAAACCACATCTCTGCTTCATCGCTGGTTCCAACCATGTGTTATCATTGCAGAAACAATGCTCACAGTTTTCACTAAGTCAATTTGAGCAGTGATTAGCTTTCCTATCTGCTAAACCTTTAAATATTTGATTTGCAAATGGGTATGACTATTTCATCCCAACTATTTCCCCCATTATTTCATGTAGTTTTGATCAAGTTACAGATACACTCTGAAGGCAGCCTTCCCAAGTGGATGTGAGCGCGGTTTCTCTTCATTCTTTGGGACTTAATGTGTGTTTCTTTATATTTCTAACCTTGCTATACCTTATTACCTGGAAGAAACACAGAGCAACCAGTTAAAGTCTGACCTAAACCAGCTGCTAGGGAGCCGTGCTGCAGGCACAGCGGGGAGCAGGCAGCTCTCCTGGCCCCATCCTCGCGTGTCTTTTCAGCTCTGTCTATCCACGCCTCCCTTCACTCTCGAGCTCAGCGCAGACCTTCCTCCCACAGCACCAGCTCTGACCCATAGAAACGGTCATCACTGAACACGACTAACACCCTCTGGGAAGCTCAGGCACGTGTGAACAGCAAATACTACGTCTGTCTCATGAAAGACTGTCTGCAGAAACAGCGACTGAGAGAAGGATTCAGTGGTTTTAGCAGAGAGCCATTAGACAACAACCGCTGAGAGAAGCAAACAAGCAAAAAGGGCAACTTCTCGCTACAGAGGCTCACGACCCTGAGAAGCAATTCCTGTCTTCCAGTGCTGGGAGGATCATTATTACAGCGGTGCATTCAGTTCTGCTCTACAGTTACCACGGTGGTTGTGGCCACCTGAAAGCAAGTGCCAAAGAGGATCATAAAAGTGTCCTAGGAGCTGAAAAGCTCATCCTGATAATGTAAGAACTAAGGAGCTTTTGATGTATTTAGGATATTGAACACTGTGAAACACTGTTTTCATAGAACAGAGATCTGATAGCGCAGCCTTTCTAATCCTGCTGATAATGGCAGAGCAAGATTCATGGACTGCAAGTTAAAGTTAGTCGGATTTAACCTTGAAACAGGGTACGATTTGTAGGTAAAAGTGTAATTAATTATTAAAACTGATTACCAGGAGAGGTGATAAGCTTACTCGGATCTGGAGACACTCAAATATGTACCTTAATGCTGCTTCTGGGAGAAATGTTCTGGCCTAAATGGCTGGGAACAGAGGAGAGGGAAATTGAGCTAAAAGCTCCTCAAGAACCTCACTGGCCCTGACGGCTGTGTGCTCTGCAGCCAGAGTCGGGAAGGATTTTCCCACCAGTGGCTGGTTGTTGAGGCACACTGTGTCCTTCCCTTGCCTGAGCATTTCTTCCTGCCCTGAGGCACCACAGCGGCTGCAACTAAAGCTGTGGGCACTGGATGGAGAGCTACTGCTGTGCTCTGTGAGAGTCCTTCTTCGGGGCTGGCTGCTGAGTGTTACTTGGATGCTCAAGAGCATGCAGATCCACTTGATCTCAAGTTGAAAAGGAATTTTCTGAGGGCCTTGGGGGAATTTTTATTTTATTTTCCCCTATCTCCTTTGCACAGTGCATAGCTTGCCTGATAGAATCGTCTGGACATATTTTAATTAATACGTTTCTCGTCTCTGCTGCTCTCTGCCAGTAGCATAGTTTAATTTCCTGAGAAAAGCAACTCTTCAGACTACCTGGTCTTTGGGCTTAATATAGAGATCTCTGATTGAGCGTCTGAGCACAGAATTATTTACCATAATATTGTCTCTTTTTCCTTTAGTGCTCTTGAGCACGTAAATAACACTCAATTTACCGTACAGAAAACAGGAAAAACAGACAACAGATTGGACTGAGAAGAATCACTGTTTCACAATTCAATTTATCTAGCTCCTTTGGGTATTTTATTTGCTCTCTGTATTAACAGAGCACGTAGGAAGAGCAAGGAGCGGTTACTCAGATCTGAGGAACCAGTCACACAGGTGCAGAGGTGTACCCATTTCTGCAGGCTGGGGGGCGATGCTCTCCTCTAAGTCACGCTCACAGCCTCAGACAGATGCTGTGACCTTCCTGGTCTACCCGCGGGGTTGTTCACGCTGCCCAGCTTTGTGCATGTAAGGCCTAAAGTTTAGTCTTTCTTAGTTCCTGATACAGTCAGGTGAAAGAGCTTCCTCTGGAGTTTATTAAGATGAATCTCTTCTCCAGACCTATGTGGCTGTATGTCTGCCGTGATTAACCCCAGCCTCACATTAATTAGTTTGTGTGTCTAAGTGTCTCTGTGCCTACAAGAGCATACCTGAATGTCTGGCTCTTTCCCACAGCACTATAGGCCCTGCCAAGCCAAATGATAAGCACGGTGCTGTCACAGATAGGCTAAAAGTGCAGCCTGAACGAGGCTCTACAAATGAATGGTTTAAATTTTGTTTTTCACTCAGGATCTCAGCATCTGTTTCTTGCTTGCTCTGTGGAGCTGCCAAACTTCCCTGATATGAGTTCTCATTGGGAGATTATTCTGTGTCATCATTTCCCTTGCAACTGACTGCCTGGCAGCATTTCTCCAAAGAAATCAGCATCACCTGGCAGCTCACTCTCACCTGCGGGCTCTCGGAGAACGACCTCTGCAAAGCTGACATTTCCACAGCGGGGACAAGCAGGCTACACTCAGCACTAGCACAGCATAGGGACCAAAGAGGAAACACATACCGCTTTTTAGGGAATCCTGGCACAAAAGATGCAAATCCTGTTTCAGTAAAAAATGAGCCTGGGAGGAAGAACACAAGGTGTGGATGATGGCAAAGATAAAATAAAGAACAAAAGAGGTTAAGTAGTCAGGGTCACCTCCAGCCACAAAAGACATTGGATTTTTTCATTCTTAAAGTACAACAGTAGATGTGAGAGGCAAACCCGAGAAATACAAATCAGGTTTGATTCTGACTTCTGTATTTGGAGGCCTTCACTCAGACGTTTCACCTGGGACAGCCTCTCTTCTGCAAGTGCAGAACCCTCGGTATTTTTTCCTTTTCAAGTCTCTGAGCACTTTCAATGGATTCTTGCTATCTGAGATGCTCAAAGGCTCTCTCCAATCCCACTGCTCTCTGCACACTTTAAAGCACCCCTTTTCATGTCTGCCCGTGATCGCTGCCAAGCTTCACTCCTTCATTCCCATTACTGACACTCATGCCATTTATTCCTCTACCTGCATTCCCACAGTGGAGACTCAGTCCAGTTCTTCTACACGCGCCACAAGAGGTTTGATTGAAGAGGTTGTTCATTTAGTATGTGGACAGAGACACATTTTACAGGAAATCATTTCAACGAGCAAAAGAAAATTTTAGCCAGAATACTGCCAAACACATCATGTGAGGGGAAAAAAAGTTTTTTAAAAAAAAAGAGCATTTTTAAAGTTCCAATGTTGGGGTTCAGATGTCTGCATACAGGGTGCAGGACAGCCACGAGATTTGGGCTCAGCTTTCTTGTGAAAAAATGGCCATTGGGCTGTGAGACAGTCTGTAAGCTAAAGCCGAGCAAGATGGAAACACAGACAGAAATGAAACTGGAGAAACGGTACTAAGCCAGTGACTCGAGAAAAACACTGACAGGAGAAGCTGTAAAACCCTAAGGAAAAAGAGAGAATCAGGGACAGCAGCTCAGCCAGATGGGTCAGGGAGCAGCTCAGCTGAAGGCGCAGCACAGGCCAGCCCTTGCTCAGCTGGCTGATGAGTAACTGGTAATGAACCCGCACACACCAGGGCTCTGCACCAGCACTGGAGAACACACTGATGTCCTGCTGGCCTCTTAGTGCTGCTGTCCCAGCTCCCTACTGTATGCACAAGCTGATAAACAATTCCTGTGCACTCCTACATTACATACGTCCTGCTGTACCTTTTGAATTGCACAGAGAGATGCCCAAACAGAAGTGACCCCGTAGAGGGAGAGTTACAGAGAGTTTCTGAGTCTGCTGAAGTGATTTGCCAGCGCATTAAAATGATGAGCATCTCAACCAGGCACTGCCACGCGGCTGCAAAGGAGAACCAGAGAAAAAAAATCCTTGTTTTCTTCAGGGCTTGGCAACACAGAGGCAGGCACCATGCTGATGCAGACGCATGAAGGCAAGTGCGCTGGATCACTCTGCCTTTTTGAACAGCATGCCGGCAACAGCACAATCTTTCTCTGAATACCCAATATGCATCTGATATCCCAAAAGCACAGCAAAAGGGGCTCAAGAGAAAGAAAATAAAAAATAAAAAAAAGAGTGGCAGTGCTACTGCTGCTCCTGCCGTTGCTGCTGCTTACCCTGATGGGGGATACGAAAAAAAAAGCCCCCAGATGACAGCTGCTTTGCAGCCAAGGCTGACAGATCAGCTCTTGGTTTTCTATAAAGAAGCACCACATCTAAATTCCCATGCTCTCCAATGGGCATTTGAGAGAGCACTTTCCAAAGCCCCTGATAGTAACCTGTCGATTCTTCAGTACCTCTTTAGGTGATGACCCATGAAGTTAATCTATATCTAGAAGGATCAGACTCGGCAGTGGAAATAGCAGGATTAATGCATCCACTACAAGATGCAGCCTGCCTGATTTCCCAGGTGTCTTCTTTACAGAGCCTACACATTTTCATTTCATCTGTGTCACAAGAACTTAAAAGTTTTAAAAGAACCTAGAGCTTTTGCACCTGTTTACAGTGCCAAAATATAGATAAACTACAAGTCAACATACTCTGGTTTTGCCTGGATTTTGAAAGTAAAGATGGAAATAGCATAATAGATACCTTTTAAGGAAAAGAGTTGATACAGGGAACCAAAGCAAAACACTGAGAGCACATTTAAATTAAAACTCATACCGAAGTGCCATGACTCCACCGGGACTTGAATACAAGCTGAAATGGGGTGTTGGTGAAACTGTCCTGAAATTCTGACGAAATCACAGGATACAACAACGTTACCTTTTGAATTGACCGAAAAAGGAGAAATTAAATTAAATGTGCATTTTTTTTTTCCTTTTTTTTTTTCCTCCCATGTTGAAAATCTGTACTGAAACCGTGAAGTGTGGCCTCTCTTATTTGGATAAGAAACACTGAAGGATCTTTAGCACTAACCCTCTGTGGACTTTGTTCTTTTGCACATCACATTCTGCCAATGTGGTGCTCAACGGGACTGAATGTGTCAAAGCTTTAAGCAAAAGCAGAAAAAAATGCTGTGCTTCTTAAAAATCTGTAAACAATGTTTGGATACGCACAAAAATATCCCCATTAACGGGACATTCATGCCCATACCTAGGGACAGAATTCAGCACTATGCATCCCTGAATCCCTACAGTGGGATCTCTGCACTGCATTCTCTTATGCAGGAAATCAGAAACGACTTCAGTTTCTCTTGGTCTCAAGTACCCGTTCCTATCAGACTATTTTTCGTAACATCTGAAAGAAAAATATATATATATATAATAACATAATATATTTTTATTTATTACCGACTCTGTGACCTTTCTGGATAGGATTCAGTTCTGTCTCCTCCCCTATACTTGGGTTTTGAGATGTTGTTCCTTTCTGCATCTTCCCCTCAACACCAGCCAGGACCCAGGACCCACTTCACGTGTCCCTCATCTCAGACCTTAGCAATTACCTGTCTCACTCACTCCACTTGAGGTATCTTCAACTTGAATTTTTGGTTCCACTCCTAATTGATAGCATGCCACATACAATCATTAAAAGCTGAGTGGATTTTTGTATAGCTTCTCCTTGAATATATGTCTACCTTCCTCCAGAAAGATTCCCTGTTCACTATATTAAATTTCAAAGGCAAAAATAATCACTCACTGCCATGTTCATTTCCCCGTTTTCACTAAAAAAATAAATTAAACAAAAAAAGTTTTCATCAGATAATCAATATCCACCAAGTTCTGAACTTCAGCTTCAAGCCAAAGGCTGATAATAACAATTGGATTAGCGACACACAGCAACACATCCCTATTCTCCCTGGATCCCAGGGCCTAGGCATTTGCATGAATCACTAATGCACTGAACTGCTGATACAGATCAACAGAGCTTTCAAACGCAGTGTCTTGTTGATAACCTCTATAAAACACAACCACAGCTCAGAAATGCTGATCCACACTAATGCACGTCCTTCCCAGTACTTCAGTATACAGTCTAATAAAAATATTAATGCACTAGAAGTGCTGATGCAGCCCCATTAAAAGCAAGATTTCCTCACCATAGAAGCATCCTGGTTTAGTTCCCTGTGAGCAACGCTTTCAGCAAATGTTAGGCTGGAGCTTCCCGAGGAGGAGAAAGCATTAAACAGTTCTTTCTGTCCTTGTCAGTCAGACAAGGTTATAGCAATTCAGAACTGACGGTGTATTTCTTGCCAAAGAGGCAGGTGAGGATAAACAGGAGAAAGTATCCTGCCAGATGAAGGAGTGAAGGGACAACACCCATTGAAGTAACTATGCTCTGGGGTAGAAATTATTTTCTTCTGCTTTCATTTGGTGGTGTGTAGGTCGCATAGGCTGTAGGTCCTACAGGGACAGAACTAAGTGGTTCCCCAGGCACATCAGGAGAGAGCTTGGTACTTTGGGGAAGTCTGGGCACTGCCTCCACTTTCTCCAACTGTTGTGGCACACATTGGCCCATCCATTCCTCTCCTCTGTCACAAGAGCTCCACAAGATGTGAGAACAGAAGCTTCTTATCAGAGAATTTCTTCCTTATTTCTAATCTAAACCTACTCTCTTTCAGTTTAAAACCATTCCTCCTTGTCCTATTACCACGCTCCCTGACAAGGAGTCCCCCACCAGTTTTTCTGTAGCCCCCTGTAGGTACTGGAAGGCCCCAGAGCTGAACACAGGGCTCCAGGTGGGGTCTCACAAGAGCAGAGCAGAGGGGCAGAATCCCCTCCTTCACCCTGCTGCCCACGCTCCTTTTGGTGCAGCCCAGGGTATGGATGGCTTTCTGGGCTGCAAGAACACAATGCCACAGGATATTATACATCCTGTTGTGATGACATAACACAGGGAAAAAACAGCCAGTTGTGAACCTGATCGGCTTTTCCAAAGTCTAAAACTTTCCTTTAAAAGCATGAATGATTTGAAATGGGCAATTCCAGTGTTTCCACTTCCAACAATACTATTTATGCATCACCTTGAAAGGTGATCTCAAAGGCAAATGCAACAAAATGCCCTTGTTCTGCTTAATGGTATATTTTGTGATCTTTGGATGTATACATTGTATATTCTATTGTAAATAAAAGGTATGTTACTAACCAGTTAAACTTGAGGGTTAATCTAAACAAGTAAATTTGCTCTAGAAATTGTCATTAAGGAGAGTACATTCTAACCAAGATCTGTACTAATGAAAAGGGAAAAGATATCTGAAAGATCAAGAAGTTAAAGATTTTTGTGATTTAAAGTACCTCAGTAGAAATTGGGTTGTAGGATTTTCTAAACAAAAGCAATTATAGTAAAATACTATTACAGCCTGAACTGGTAGAGTTCCCAAAGGAGGCTTGACACAATGTAATCTATGACCAAAATAAAATGTATCATATACACTTAAAATATGTCAAAACTGCAAAGTGAAAGTATTTTTTTTTTTATCAGTTTGTAATAAATTACCACAGTTTATTTCAGCATGGCTTCATATGAAGATGAGGCTTATGGGACAATCATATCTACCCACCCATCCGTGGGTGCCTCCTCCCCAGCAATTTGAAACCCATTCACCTTCTGAACTTGGCAGCAAGTATAGATGTTTGTAAGACAATGTAGGTTCTGTAATTTTTGTAAATACCCACAGCTACGAAGAGGAGAGGAAGGCATACCTGTGGATGCACTGACGGAAAGGATGGAGAAACGGCCATTACTCGGTCTTTGGCAGCAACTGATCAGTATATGCAGGTAATGTCTATGCTCGGTAGCCAAAAAGCATGCAGTCATCTCTGAATTTCTTCAGACAAGGCCTCCTGAGATGGGACAAAGTCTTCAGCTGCCCTTCAGGCCCGTTCTCTCACACAGGCGCAAGCCCCCCCCCATGCTGCAGGCCGGCACTGTGTGGAGAGTTACTCAGCACCTACAAAATCACTTCAAAAGTTGATTCACTAAATCCCTAACACTCAGAAAGCACATCAGTGCAGATGGTACAAACCATTAACGCCTGGTTTTAAGAACAAATGACTGACTATCCTAAGCTAACCCCCTTTTCGCAATCGCGGGTTGCTGAGGCGAGGTGCCTCAGGGCCTCTGTGAGGAGAGGCCGGGGCTGCGGCCTGCTTCAGGCGGCTCCACAACCAGCTCAGCACCAGCACCAGCCCCAGCGGCTGTGCCTCGGCTGAAAACTATTTTAAAAGGGCAGAAAACGCCCCTTTTTCTTTCAGAAGGAGTGGGAAACAGCAGAGGGAGCACCAAGGCCAGAGAAGGAGGAGGTGCTCCATGGCATTGTTTTACTGTGTGTATTCTTGTTTCTCACAACACAAATTGCTTTAATTGGCAATGCATTAAAGTTAATTTTCCCCAAGTTGAGCCTACAACACTAACTGATAAACTTTATCTCAACCCAGGAGCTTTCCTGTTCATTTTCTTCCTACTTTCTTGCCGTATCTTGCTGAGGAGGGGAGTGAGCCAGCAGCGGGCGGGAGCCGCCTGTTAGACAAGCTAATCCACCACACACACCGCTCCTCACCCCCAGGTCTGTCACGCTCTATCCAAATATTCTCATACACGTACACATACACATAGCCACATATTTATTCAAACACTCTAGAATGGCCAAAGCTCAATTCAGAAAATGTAGGTGAGTTATGTAACGTACAGGAATACAGCCTTCCTAAGAGTTCATAATGTAAAGCCACCCTCACTGCAACAAAACAGCTTTTTGCCGTTATTAATCAAGGGAATGACCAACAGATTTTTTTTCTACCTGGCTGGGTGCTCAGGAGCACTGAGAGACTAGTACCCTACCCAGTATTATCTTCAATTTGCAGGTAGTAGAGAAAACTTAAACAGGGAAGTAACAAAATAACAGAGTAATCCTTGTGTTAAAATAACCTTGCTGAAATGAACCTGAACATGGCTATTTAGGAGCTTCCTCTCTTTAGGCGGAATGTGCTTGAAAAACAAGAGTTCACATATGCTAAAGAAAAAAAAAAACATTTTACATTTCTTGAGCGCCAGCAACTTTGAATTATCTACCAACACCTTATTTTAAGAAACCTTGATTCACATTAATTTTAAACAAACATTTACAAAACATACTAATGTTTCTCACAATACCAATTAACAAGCAGAAATTGATAGTAACAGGTAGAATAAACTCTGAATACAGAATATCTGTACACGTACATTGCTGTTTACTGTACCCTTTCTGTTCTCTAAAACACTAACAATTCTCTCTGAATTAAATTCAGAGGGATCACCACAAAATTTACAAGCTACCAAAGCCCTAACCTATGATGGTTTTTGAGTATGCAGAGAAAACACAGACTGCGTCTGGCCTTCCACCCAAGGAGTGATTTAACCTCATCGAACTGGATTCAGAAAAATCACAAAGACATTTTTCAATTTTCGAAACCTTTGGAAGAAGACAGAGTTCCTTTTGCTCCAGATTTGATGAGGGGTAACTACTGTAACACTTTAATGAGAATTACCATATTACCACACCAGCTCTACAGCAAAAAGGACTGAACACCATCTAATAACTACCAATACATTTCAGTATCCAAGTCCTGCTTCTTATTTGTAACACACTTCACTAAATTACTCCCAATGTATTAATCTCCTTCCCATTTCAATGCACTGAGTTTTCTACTGTACTTCCATACCTGCTGGCTAAAGACAAAAATTTCTCCTGAAAACTGAAGAAACTAACCCTGCACAGAAGTGAGGCCATACATTTAAGAACAGCTCAGAATTATATAACTGAGAAAACTCTAAGGCCACTGCTGCAGACACATCTTATGGACAATCTGTCCTTCCAAGAATGCATTAATGTCTGTGGAACACAATTAAATTTTATTTTACTTGACAGTGCTCCATTGAAACTTCAGAGTAATGCATTTCAAAGTGCATTTAAGGAACGCATTAACTATCTTTATAGCTGTTCATACAAATTCTCCTATGTACGTTATCACCAAACTGATACAATTGGGGACAGATCTGTAACTAGTACAAACAAGTATATTTTACTCTGCTGAATTTAATGGAGCTCCTCTTCAACCTGATTTATTGACATTACAATTTGTTTCATTGAACTGATAAAGACTGGCAGGGTGACATCTATATTGTTATTTTATTTTTTTGATGCATTCCACAAAACGTTAAAAATAAACCTATATAAACAGAGACAGGCAGAAGATAACTTACTTCAATGTCACTCAGGTAATACCACCACACAGAGATACACAGGGTTCTGCCAGAAAGACAGGAATGAATACAGACTGTGTTCCTAAAGCATACTCATTAAAACTTTCTTTTTCTGAATGCTCCTACAAGAACAACTCCTAATTTACACTCAAGTAGCTCCTTTCATAGGAAAAAAATATTTTATAAGAAAAAAAGTAAATTCTGTAGCTCACATATGGGAATCAGTACTGAAATTATTATAAATAAATAAATCTTTAGCTAAAAATAGGCATTGTCACTCTTTAAGCCAAAAGAGTTTTCAGATCCTAAGGAAATGGTGAAGTTGAAGAATTCAAGCAGAAAAGAAATGAAAGAGCCAATGTACAAAATAAGTGCAATGCAGTGCTGAAAAAGATACTAGAGCACACACAGGTAAGGATGATGGAAATGTGAAAGTATTTCCAAGTAATTAGGACCATCCTTTCCCTAACTTAGAGATTTGTTATCTAATTACACCTGTTGATTTCACTGTGAATCACATCCTCTGGTCAGGAAGTTACTTTTTAATCTACGACTGACTGCTTACACCCTCTGCAAGACCTCTCATCTGTCAGGCAACCAGTACGTGGCTCGAAGAACAGAGAACCAAGAAAGGCCAAAGTGATAGTTTTCTGTAAAAGGGCAATGTGGTATGTAGCCTTACATATTTAGAAAGGCATACAGTAGCATGAGTAACAACTTCAACTAAACAAAAGTTGCTTTATTATACTACGTTTGCCCTATCAAGCTGACTTCTGGCAGAGAATGTCATCAGGAGCAAGCTCAGAGGAACGGATGCTGAAGGCTTTTAAAAGGCATGCATGTATAGGACAAGCCTGTTTCTAGCACCAAATCAGTAAATCATCCAAATCCCAAAGACTTTACCATACCAGAGGCATGCCTCTGGCTGTGCTGTTTTGGAAAATTTCAGTCTCAACAGTTCAGACATTTCCCAGAAGGAGGTTACAGAAAAATACACTGTTTTGCTCACGTTTAAAAACAAAAGAAAAAAATATTTTCTTTAAGAAGCTCTAGACTTGCAGTGTGGAACTACAACTTGGCAGGGGAATCACTTTCCAAGAATAACTCATAAGCCTTTGGAAAAACTACAGCCAAGTCCTTCTTAGCAAAGATGTTTGGGTTTGCTGCAGCCCATTCACCCTGAGCAGGCTGCAGCCAGGACTAGAGGAGGCCAGCCAAGGTTTTCTCCACAAATGCGGATTTCCTCACCTAGCCTCAGCATCAAAAGTATATAAACAGTTTCTTGTTTCTTCCTACACTCCGGCAGAGTGAAGACAAAAAAGACCTAAGGTGTAAAGGTGTAAGCACTGGCACAAGAAGATTGGTGGTGGAAAGCAGGGAAGCATCCGAGTTTATGAAGATGAGGTTTACCCACACTAAATAAGCTCTCTAGCTCTAAAGCTTGGAAAGGAATCTAAAATTTGAGTCTCAAAGTTTCACAAATACCCTTCGTGGTAGCAAATGTCTATGTAACATATTTTAAAATGTATGCCTTATTTCTATGTGCATTAAAAACCTTTAACTTCAGCTATTCCACTAGCAAAAGCGGCAGAAAACTGATGACTGAGCACAAAGTATCTTCATCACTAATACATGAAAAGATTGCCATTATTACTGGAAAATTAGTGTTTCCAATGTAATTGCTAAATCCTTACCATAAGGCATTTAACGCAGAGATGCCAAACTAATGCTGCATAGGTTACTCGAATTTGAGCATTTCCTTATTTTAGAGCACTTTAGTTTTACTAAGATCCTTTGGGGGATTTTTTGGCACATAAAGACACACAGAGATTGTTAGTATTTATGTAGTTTTAGGATGGTAATGAAAGCATCCTGTTTGCCTTTATTCTGAGACAGGGAATTTGCACACAAAAAAAGCGTGTCATTCAAATCTGAAGGGCAGGAAACAAACCAGCTAAATAATAGAAGCATAACCCAGTGGTCAAATTGAAACTATGGGACTCAAGAGATCTTAGGTGTTCTTCCTCAAGTACCTACAAAATGGGAAAATTGGCTATCTCTGACTTGTCTCCAGTTCAGCTGCTGGTGTCTGGCACCCAGTTCCTCAAGCCTTCTGGCCAGGTGTACTCAAGCACGCAAGGTTTTTACACCTAGAGCTAATGTGAAAGATGCAGCTGCTGAAAGCTTTAAGAGCAGGAGGTGTGAAACAATAACAATTCCACATTTTGAAACTGCATTTTTGGTATTAATTTTTTAAAGAATGATATGATCAATTCACTAACTTCTAGAGTCTTGAAGTACAAGGCCCCTCTAACATACTTTCCAATCTTGCAACAGCTCTTAGCAGTTCTCTGCACTTTTATAGTTCCACCCACGTATATGAATGCTTGCAGGTACACTGACAATTCATTACTTGAATGTACCTACATGCACGCTTGCTGGCTCGTATTTTATAATGTAGATATTGCTTATTTTGAAAGAGAGAGGCTGGACTAAATGCTGTTCTTGTTTATGCGTTCAGACAAGCATGCCTTAGTGAAGATCTTCAAAACAGAGTATAATATTCAAAGGAATCTAAATGATTTAAATGGTTCTCTTACAAATACGGTTTTGAAAACACTTCCTTACCATGATTAAGTTTTGCTCTTGTGATCTCTGCATTGGTGTATAAATACAGCTGACTTGGTTTTCAAATGGAATCAGCCTCCTAAAGCTCACACCAAAGCCTCTGATTTTATGGCAGTTCATTTCCTACAGAAAGACACCTACAGTTGATAGCTGCATTTCTGAGAAGAAACATTACCTACCTACTGGTGACAAACAGGAGAAACACACCCTTTTTGCTGCTCACCAGGACAAATTTGAGAACTGCATCAATTTTGGTTTAATACAGAGACCTTGAGGTCACAACTGGAAGCACACAGAGACACCTGAGCCCTACAAAGGCAGGCAGCAAGGCGGTGTGTCCACTGCCAATCCAGTGACGTAGTTGTATGAAAATGTGTGCGCAAAACCAATTTTTCCTGTAAACAGTCCTTTACCCTGGAATGTGGATATCTTTAAGCATGGAAAAAGCCTTGTGACTCTTCTTGCCCTAAATATGAACTGAGTTTAAAGCGAAGAAAGACAATAACCCTTTGCCATGAAGAGCTGGCATCAGAAAGGAAAAGGGGCTTGACTGCATCCTCACAAACACCGTAAATGTTGCCCTGCATACATTGCAATTTCAGTAAAAGCAAAACTACATTCTAGGTGTCATATCAGATTGTACTTGGGTCAGTTTCATGCTATGATAGCAAACTTGTTCAGCAAAGAAGGATCCCTGAAATTACTAAGGAGGGAATCTAGAGCTTTATGAAAAGTCTAGACCAAACTCGTGGGTCCTCTCCATCGCTCCCTTCCAACAATGAATTTATTCAGGCACAGCCCAGCAGTCTAGGTCAATTACTGGGAAAAGGCCAGGGCACAATATATCAATTGAATGACTTTCTACCTCATTAAAGGTGAAAATAAAAGGGATTTGAGCAACAGCAGCCTCTTGTGTGCTTGCTGATGGGATTTGAGATTTGCTATTGATTTTTCAAGTGGAGGCACTTAGTTCTTCTTACTTTACTGAAAGGACATTTTGTCATTAAAATGAATGACCAAAAAAAAAATAATCCACCCCTACAAATCCCAGCCATGGGGATAATTTCAGGGGATACACAGTTAACTGGTATTAAAACTCCTCCCTCCTCAACCACTGCTATACAGAGCTTTCCTTAGCAAATTTGCCTTTATTGGTATGGAAAAATTAGGCAGAGCACAAGGCCTGTGTGATTTCCAAGCTAGAAGGTACTCTAGCACTTCAAAGACAACTTTACATCACTTTAAATAGAGTTCCCAAACTGGTGTTCTAGTATCTTCATTCCTGACCTGCCCCAGTAAAGTATGGAATAACAAATACGAAATAAAACCCCATTCATCGAACGACTTAAGTTAGAGTCCAGATGCTGAAATAAATAAGTTGGGTAGGGGTGGAAATCAATGTGAGAAGCAATCAGAGGGATTCCTGAAGCAAATAAAAGCAAGGAAGTCAGAGTTTGTGGAAGCAAAAGCAGACAGCTCCTGAAATCCACTCTCCCTGGCCTGAAGCACTGGGCTTTACTGATCTCACTCTCTAGCCGAGACATAAAACTGCTCTACCAAAGTTCCCTCTGAAACACAGAGAGAGAGTTTTTGCCTTCATGACCTCTGTAACCATGAAGTCAAACTGTTTCTTCTTGAGCAGCCTCCTTCAATTCAGGACCTGCACATCCCTTAACTGCAGAAAACAGCAGAAGCACACAGCACAATGTATTCGGTCCTTCATCTCGCATCAGCCCACCAGCCACGAGTCCAAACTGCTCATCAGGAGGCCCTGAAAAACTCTTACCGAGCAAAACTGCACTCTGCTGGAACATCCTGGAGTATTTTTCATTTGTCTTTATTTTTAGTTTCCCATTAATTACCTTAAAATAATACTTTCACAGTGTTTCTGTAGAATTAATTGCGGTATGAATGTGCTGGCACAAACCAGCATGCTCCAACACGAGCTCAGAAACAGATAAAATAGCACTCTTCCGGGTACCGCTTTGTTGCGGATCTAATTAATGAAGATAAATTCAAACAACATCCAGAACTTCATTTTTTAAACAGCAAAGACAATTACAATCTTAAAAGAAATCATAACATGAAAAATAACCACAGAGCAGAAATATGCACGGCTCGATGGGACAAGTCAGCTATCTCGGGCTGAAACGGGGAGCTCGCTTGGAGCCTTTGGCACTCTCACAAACCCCACATCATTTTTCTGGCTCGACTTCATTTGTCACTACAGAGCTAATTGTAAAAAGAGGTCAAATGATTATTGTGGTATTTCAAATTCAGAGCAAAAGCTAGTACATATCGTTAATCAAGGAAATTGCTAGTGCCTCATTCTGCAGAGTAAATTGTTTAAGTTGTATCTCTCCTTCTGTGGGTCTGGTTAAGGACACAGAAAACAAATGGGCTTTCAGCACTTAAACAAAAAAAAAAAAGGGGGGGGGGGAAGAAATATAGCCTTCATAACTCATGTGAGGCCCTAGGAGGGTGGGATGGATGCTTGGTTGCTTTTTAGACTGGTGCTGTTTAGTATCTTTATCAGTGAGATAGATGGTGGGACCACAGGTACCGTTAAATTGGCTGATGGAGGCTCCTCACCCTGCATCATCCCGAGGACTGAAGGAAGCCAGTCACCTTGTCCTACTTCCAGCAGTATTTATACTTTTTCAGATCTAATTTGGAATCAAAGAACTCCTCCAACCCTCTGATCCTAAATCCAGAGGATGCCTATATGCAGCAACTTCTTCAAGCAAAGCTTCAACACAGACCCACCCCTTATACACAGCGCTCATCTGCAACTGGCAATGTAAAGCTGCTTGCTAAAGCAGACAGTTATATGGGTAACAATCCAGTTTACTTCTGAAGAGCTATGGGTTGGAAGAATTGACTATATTTTCACGTGCGAAAGAGGTGGAGCAAGGAAGAAGTCATGTCAGACTCAGACTTCAGCAAAGGGAGATGCCTGTGACAGCAACTTTCTCTCCAGAGGCTCCATCTCCAGCAGCCTTCCTTGCCCCCAAGGAGTAATGGAAGTGGACTGTCTCTGAAACAGCCGAGGTGCCTGCAGAATTAGCCGAGAGCAGGTGCTGAGCAGGGTACAAGGTGTCTGTCACTATCCTGAGCAGTAGTTAAGTCAACTGACTAATTTTACAAATTAAAGTCTAGACATTTTCTTGTCCAGTTTGATCTTTACGCCAGTCTCCTTGGTTCCTTCTCTCTGTTGCCAATGCTCCCAAGTTGTTCACTCACCTGCTGCCTCCTCCCTCCTCTCCAGGAAGTGCACAAGGCTTAAGCTCCGTGACCATTCCCACCTCTTTGCTTCCAAGCCTGCCCCACCACCTGACCATCTGTACTTTCTCTCTCAGCAGAAAATTAACTGGCGATAGCATCTGGCACGAGAAGGTGAAGGGATTTTCACTGCTGTCATAACACTAACAAACACTTGTAAAACGATGCAGAGACAAAATCAGGCCACCATTAATATCTGATCATTACCGCTCCTGGTGGGTCTTAGAGTGAGCAGAAGTGAGCACATCCTAAGTAAAACGTAACTTCATAGGCAAGGATATTATAAAATGACTTAAAATGCATCCATTTGCAAGCCTCTTTCGGTAGAAACACACTCTCACATTATGAACCCATGCCTGCTCACCATTCGTAGCCTGATGTGACACTGTAATGGCAGATACCCAGCCACTAAAACCGTAAAAATAAGTAATTACAGTAATAATGCAGAGGATTTGGAACAGCAGGGAGGGAATAAGCTGAGACAGACGTGCAGGAAGAGCACGAGAACGTTGTGCAGCGAGGACTCAGCCACCTGCTGACTGCACAACAGAGAAGCCTCTTAAGAGGCAAACGCACTCAGAAAGGCAGGGAGTGCAAGTACAGTTCAAAGAGAAACTTTCCTGCCTGCTACAGTGCTGTAAATATTGCTTTCATTACTATCCTAACTACTACCTAAGTCTGCAGGCAGGAATCCTTTAATTCACAATCATTTGCAAGAGACAGTACATAAAATCTAATAGGCACATATGCTCAGCCCTTGAAATAGCCCCAGCAGTTCCTCCTCACGACAGCAGCGATAGGCACAGCCTCCCTGCTGCTGGGGACATCGGTCCCCATCACTGTCAGAGACAAATCCAATCCAGGCAGATTGGAGAGGAGCTGCTCGGCTGCAGCGCAGGCCTGGAGGCCTGGCTGGGTTTGCAACGTATGCTCCCCAAGCAAGGAGAAAGCCGGCAAGAGAAGGGAATGGGGAGGACAGGAGGAAGGAGACAAATGGGGAAGAGGAGGGAGGGAGGGATAATCCCTTGTTCACAGGGGTAATATCAAGGTGACACCGTCCTTAGCTGGCTCCCAGGTGCAGCAACATCCATGTCGTGCTTCCCTCACATACCAGTGCTTCAGATGCCAGCGATGTTTGTCAGGTGCCAGAGGTGAGATGGGTTTTATGGGGCTTTGAAGGGAGGCTGGTAGAGCAGGAGGAAACGAGGTGCTGATGCTCATAACAAAATCCGCTGGAACGGGACAGCAGGAGCGTGTCTGGCGTGCGAATGAAGGCGTTAAAGAACGTAGCACACCACAGCAATGTCACAGACCCTCTTTGAGGGCACGGCAGCCATCTGCATCCTCGCAAAAATTAAAAAGCAAAGCTTTTGGATTCATGAGACACTGGTGCGGCTAGGCTGAGGGAAGTACAGGCAGAAGATGTGGATGCGCTGTGTAACACAGACCTTCTCTTACCAGATTTGTTTCACATCACATTTGCACTAGACAGATTTGAACTGGAGGAAAGGAAGCTAAGGAAAAGGTTGGGAGCTGTGGTTTACATGGCACTTCCCAAGCCTCAGGTGACTCTGCCCTCTTCAGCACGACAGAGCCAGGACGTTATGCCCCTGTCTCCCACCACCCGTGTCCAAGCGCCCTCAGCTGTATGCACACACTGTTCCACGGGGTCCCTTTGGACAGGAGGGGCAAAACCAGCTTAGAGAGGCACAGAAACATTCTGAAAACATGCCAAGTAATAAAAGCACTGTCTTGTAAAAGCTTGGGCAGTGATTACTCGTCACAAGGCAACTTTTATTTCTGTTTAGACTACCCTAGGGCGTTGATTATGCTGAATTGATTACGAGGACAAAGCCTGACTTGTGTCCCGTCTGCCAGCCATCACGGGATCCCACCGGCCAGACTCACCCCCGACCGAGCTGAGCCTCCCGAGCTCCTGAAGCACTTTGCACAATACCTGGTAGTGGCTGTGCTCCTGAGGGCACACGAGATCTCTGCTTCTACTGCTGTGCTCTGCCCCCTGCAGCGACTGCAGATGACTTGCTACAGGACTGCACGCTCTTGCCAGGAGCCGCCTTCCTGCGCTCAGATGGGGCAGTGCTCTTAGGTGGTGCCCACAACTACTTTTAAGCAGTTATGCACCGCATCAAAAGAAGAACATTTTGGCTCATTACAAGGTTTTGGTACTTGGTGAGGCAGAGTTAGAGAAACACACAGGGTTAACGCCTTACAACGTGAGGAATGCATTTTCTCAAGCGCATCTGGTGTGTAGGTGACACATCCCATTACTCAACAGTCACACAGGCCTTAGGTACCCGTTCACTTGCAGGGTCCACACACCTCTTTTTGCTCACATCCTTACCATGACGCTTAAACATCTAACAAGAGGACTCAAAAAACCTAGGTGCTAAGTGCACGACCTGATCAACGAGAAATATTACACAGCTTGAACAGTATTCCTCATTAGGAGCAAGATGCTTTAGGTCACGGTGAGGTAACCAGCATCCCCGTACCTTGAAGGTAAGTCTCCAACAGCCCGTCCTCATAATACCCAGCACAGGGACCAAAGACCCCAAGGTTTGGAAGGGAACTCAACAGGGGTCCCTGGGCAGCAGAGGCGCTGCCAGCAGCGGGTGGTGGAGGACTCCAGGGGTGCGTTCCAGGACCACTCCTGGCCCTGGGGATCGGAGATGTGCCCAGACTACAGGTTTTGGTAAGTGTGAGCTCTGAAGTAGGCCACAAAGTATAAAATGCTGCTTTCATCTCTGTATTCCTAATATATGTTTCATCATTACACCAACCTTTTATTCCCTTCTTGAACTGCCCTGAATTTAATAAACTGAGTCTAGAAAATCTGTCCAGGTAGATACACCAGCTTCCTGATTAATGACACTTGTACAACTGGCGGCAAGCTGAATCTTAATGAAGCCTGGAAAATGATTATTTTGTGAATTCTATGGTGCAGAATTAGTTAAACAGGGCTGTTTTTCAGGACGATGCATTTTTATGCATTAAGATGACTTCAGTGCAGTTGTGAAGCCCAGCCTCTGTAGTTGCTGAGAATTACACTTGTTTATTGCATCTGAATAAATTTGGCACAAGAGTGCTCTCGGGCACTGCTGCGAGGTTTATGTATTCTTGGGTGGTACAATCTGCATTTCTATATTTTGAAATATTTAGGTTCATCAATAAAGCTAAAGGGCAGTGAATTAAAAATCAATACAAAGGCAGACTTCTTAAGGCAACAGAGAGGGAGTTCACAGAATACGTAATTGCCAGAATTCATTAAAGACAGGTGCAGGTAATGAATTTTAAGAAGGAGCCAGTGTTATCATTATGCAACCTCACATAAAATGGGTAGTAAAAATCCCACTTTGGAGTGTGGACTGACAGATACAAAGGTCACGAAGTAACTCCTCTGCCTTTTCAGCCTTAAGTAAATTACTGCACTGTTGATTAGGTAAATTACGGAGAGGAGCTGAGGGTCACCTTGATAGGGCTCCATCGCAGTTCGAGGCGGTGTGCGATACACCCCAGGAGGTAATGAGCTAATCCAACACGGCACAGTCTGCATTAGCAGAGAATCGCTTCGTCTTACATTCCTAACGTAAGGAAGTTTGGGAAGCATCCCTCACCCATCCCAAAACACAGGGAAAGAGTACGTTCTCACTTGCCTTGGGAGAGTAGCGACCTTGGACAACCTTCAAAAAAAATAACCATTTATGAAGCACAAGCACTCCTCTGACATAACAGTGATTGAAGAAGTCTTTGCAATTCCTCAGACTTGTGCTTTCAGAAGAGAGAAAACTGAAAAAGGAGGAAATCCTCTGTCAATGCAGGCAGTGGCAACCACATCTCATTTCAAATTTAATCTCAGCTGAAAACCAGCATCAGCACAACACTCAGAGACAACTTTAAACAGGCAATACTGGACTGCAGCTAGTTAAGGGAAATCTCATCCCAATTAGTAGTGGCAGTCTGTAAAAATATCATTATTTTTTTTATTTGCCATACCCTGCGTGTGATGGCAAGTGCCTTGTTTAAAGAGAAATCTCAAAAGCAGCATCTCTAAAAGAATTACAAAAACGTTAAAGAAATCCACAAACACTTCCCACGACACTTTTATAGCACTGACTACAATAATACCTAAACTCTGCTGCTTAACAAGGCTAATATGAATGAATAATAACAGCTACCTCATCGAGTGGTAGCTGTTTTCTCCAGCTTTCACCCCAACCAGTGTGACTCTGGGCACTTACCACTTTAAACCCCTGTTCCAGTGCAGGGATGGAGGTTTAGCACCACCCTCACTGTCCTAGCATGCTGTTCAACCAGGTATTAGATTTCTTCTTTCTTCATTTGGCAAAACAAACCATTAGTGGATTGCAGTGACCTGTAAATCCCTGACAGCAGTGAGAAAGAGGACAGCATTCAGAGAAGCAAAATATGCCACAGCCTGCCATCAGCAGAGGGAAAACCTCAGTCACTGAATAAAACCTGTAGAAATAAAAATTGTAGGAATACTACAGCTTGCTAACCAAACACACAGTTTCACAAAAACAGTACTTTCCACTGGAAAACTGCTGAAAAATGCTAAATACCATCTAAGAAAAATCACCATCTAAGAAAAATGTAACTGAAATATCTCATTACAGAGTTCCTTGCCGCAAGGGAGTTTGTATTTTTTTTTTTTAGTGTGAACTGTCCCAAAATGTTTCCTTGAACTTGGATTAAGAAATTATTAAACTGCATTTCCCTAGCAGCATGTTGATTTATGTAAATGGAAGTATGGGGCCACATTTTCTAACATAAACTAGATGGCCCAAAAGATTACATTTCCTATAATGCAATGCAGATCTTCCTCTGAGGGCTCTGTATGATATATTATGGAAACTGCATAATTCTGAGTAATCCCTTGAGATGGAGTCCAGAAAAGCAGGCCAACCCAGGAGGGAGAATGGAAAACAAATCATGAGTCTTAACTGCAATCCCTATCTTGAATATAGCTTAAATACTAAACAGGCTCAAAATGAAATACTGCAGAGCCAATCAATAACAGAAATTAAACATCTTCAACCTGGAAAGTGTTAAGATATTTCATTTTGATTAAAGAAAAGTCAGACGGAGTTTTTCAGCATTCCTACTATGTTAAAATGTCTTATTTCACATTTTAGTACCAACCTGGAATAAAACCAAATATTCAAATGCAGGCGTTCCCACTGTGATGGAAACTTTAAATTTTGCTCAGCTCTAATCACAGTTAATTCCCTTCTCTAATTTCAAAGGCAACCCTGAAGTCACGTGTCAGGACGGCCATTTACCCTTTATTTTCTTTCCTCCCTTTAAAAAAAAAGTCTCAATCTTCTGACACATGAATGCCTACAGTGCAGCCTGCAGAGCCCCTGGTAAGCTGCTAATCAGATGTGTACAGATGCACACGCAGGCAGCGAGCTTGGCAGGAGTTCAGCAGGTCATCCACAGAAGAGCAAACCATATTAAACGAGCCATGTCAACACTGCTCCGTGCGAACACATACCGACAGTCATATGGAAAGCAGTGATTTCACGATGATGTTCCTGAACATGAGCTTAATCCCCCTTTCTTGACCCTGCAGCGTCTGCAGGTGATGAACTTGATACCACGTTGACTAAAATACAAGGCCCCAATTTTTCTACCACAGGGAAAAACTCTAAAAGGGTCGGTGGTGTGGGGTTTGGTCCCGTGTTTTTAAAGCTTTCTGTCCTCAGAAAGTCTTGCCTCGGTTGGAGGCACGGTTATCCACCGTGCCTTTGGGGGTGAGGTGACATTTTTTAAAACCACATGGCGGGTACCAAAAGGGATACAAAAAGGATGAAGATTGGCATCACAGCCTGTTCCACAAATACCACCACCGGGGCACTCTCTGCCCATTCGGTTACGCTACCTATGTGATGATTTAGGAGCCACATTCAGGAAGCTGCACAGGATTTGCTTTTGTTTTGTGTAGCTGGCTGAACACAAGGCTCGGGACTAGCACTCCTCACCCACCTTCTTTTTTTTTTTTACAGAATTCCCCTACTAGAGAAACTAAGAGGGCAAAAAGCCACCACAATCACCCCATCAGCATCGCCACCACCACCAACCCAGCTTGCTTTCTCCACCCATTAGGTGTTTGAGCTCCAGCCATCCTTTTTTCTCTCTCCCCACCCCACACTAGTAAAGCCGTGCTGAGTCAGCTATTGCCTACACCAAACAGCCCTGGGTGATCCTAAGCAGGGTAGGAAAGTTCAGCTCCATCCTAGCTGGTAATCAGTTTATGCCCTGAAGCACTGATTGTGCTAAGGTTTGCACTTTTACCCAGGTTTGCATCATCGGGGGGGGCAGTGCCATTAACAGCCTGTCACACACTCAGCAGCTCAGGGAAGATTTTTCTTCAGGCTGAAGGAAGTTTCTCTTTTGGGATTTTAATGGCTGTGTGGCAGGTTCCTCGCTGCACATTTCTGCTGACAGGCTGTGCTCAGAGGGCACCACAGGAAACAGTGCTGCCTCCCTGCTTCTCCATTTACCTGTATTTATAACCTGGCTGTGCGGGGCTGACCGCATTTACCTCTTGGAAAAAAACTATCCAGCCCACAATGGTGCTGCGCCAGCCATGAGACGGCCAGAGGAGCAACAAACTGAAACTGCAGGCAGTCAATCGGTGAGAGCCAACAGCAGCTCTCACATTTTACCCACCTTTTTGAAAACCCTGGGGAAGAGGCATGAATCAGGCTGATAAAAACAGAAGCCACTCACCTCCAGGTTACTGGTTCAGGCTAACTCCCCAGCCTAATCTGGAAAGGCTCTGTTATCCCCTGAAGGTTATTTAGGGGGTTTTAAGGAACTTACTAGAAATAAGTCACGCTGTGCAGAACATTTACCTACTGCCAACCATCCTAAAGTGCCCATCCCAAAGCAGCACTAGCGTGAGGATGAAGCACACGGGACCACCACATCATCATGGTCCAGCTGTACCGGAGCTACTGCATCAACACATCGAGAAAAATCTCAGCCTCCTTCTGAAGGAGGTACCATTAAGATAGGAAACTTTAAGGGCTGCTAAAAATTGCCTTTTTCTTTTGTCTTTTTACAAGCCTGACTTACAGCAGCACTTGTTTGGCCTTCTCAGGGAAATATTTCCATCTTAAAACACCTTTTTTTTTTCCTGTATAGCTTTGCTCTGATGTGGTTGTAACTCTCAGAATGCGGTAGCTGGACCTTTCTGCTGAAGAGGTGGAGAAATGCATCTCCTGCGTCAAAAAGCCCTGTCCTTACTGCTGAGCAGGCAGCACAGTAAAACAACATGACATCCACAAAGGGAGTGATAAGCATCTTCCGTGCTGTAGCAGCGATGCTAATTACTGACAAGCACCTGAGGCAACACTGGAAGATGCCAACAATCTCCCAGATTTGACGATCATTGAAAGGTCAGAGCCTCGGGGACAAATTCACACGCACCCATGCACACACACCCCTGCCAAGCTTTATTCCCACCTGTTTCTCGAGTGTGACATTTGCTGGGCATGAGCAGAGAATCCTAGGCTCATTACAGTTGGAAAGCCCTCCAAGATCACCTGGTCCAACCGCTCCCTGCCACCAATGTCACCACAAACCCATGTCCCCAAGCACCACGTCCAACCTCTCCTTGAACACTCCCAGGGATGGTGACTCCACCACCTCCCTGGGCAACCCGTCCCAGTGCCTGACTGCTCTTCTGAGCAGCAATGTCTCCTCATTTCCATGCTGGAGCCAGGACTGGGCCCATAAGGGAAAAACAATTTTCTAGGGGAAAAAGCAGCTGGGACCTGGGCTGGCAGGGCCTCCTTGGGGGCAGTCCCAGCCAAAATGGGGCCAGCAGGGCCTCCCAGGGCCCTCATGCCCACCTGAAGGCCTTGTGCAGAGGGGCAGCAGAGCACCGGAGCAGCTTCTTTCTACAAATGTATACACAGCACCCCACCGAGGGCTATTTTAGATGCTTCCTTCCACGTTTTGTGGTTACACTGAAAAGTGCTGTTATGATCCTGAGCTTCCCGTGTAGCGCAGGCAGCGAGCGCAGCAGTGGGAGCAGAACAGAAGTTACTGCGTTAGTGGCTCACTGCCTCTAGCCGCGGCCACAACAACTGGTCTGCCTTTCCAAACAGTGTTTTATATCTGTAGGGCACTGGCCTCGGCCACTGCTTATTGTGGCACCCTCCAAGCAGCCTGTACTGTGCCTCAGCCCCTTAAGGAGATCAAACCTTCACTGGGGATTGGCCTTGCCACAGGTGTTCATTCACCTAAGCCTAGCTTTTACCTTTTCAAATGTCTTCTCCTCTCTCCCACAGCCTTTGTAACAAGGTATCTGTAACACCCAACTGCCATGTGGACTTTTTGCATTCATACTTCTAATCAGGTTTCCAGTCAGACTGCTATCCCCTGCTGGCTACAGCACGCCCCCTCAAAATCCTTCCAGAGCCCTTTCCCTTCAACCTTTCCTCCCCGCCTTCCACCCACCAGGATTACACACAATATTTATGACCATAATTACTCTGTCTCTTAAGAGAGTAGCCGTCTGTGAAAACCCTCGAACACTGATTCAATATTTCACGTTAATAAGTCTCATAAATAAACGGGACTTCATTTACAATAACTGCTTTCTCCAAAGTACAAAACTTCCCGTCCACTTTATGATTTCTTACTAGCTGTTTAAAACATTGGTGTTTTTCTTTTGCTAGTGCACATGTTTTACAGCTACAGCTGCTTTGTACTGTAAAAAGAAAAAAGTGGAGAAAAGGTTTGGTTTCTCCCCCCGTAATTCAGTAGTGATAAGAGGTGAAGGAAACGCAAAGTAACAGCAGTGAATTTGTACTTGCTGGGAAAATTATATTTGCTGACATTATGCTTTAAAAAACATTAAAAAAAGTCTTAGAGGCTTCCCTCTTCCTCACGCTACGATGTGCTACACCAGAATAATTTCTAATATTGCTTACCTGGTATAAAACTAGCTGCTGTGACATTAACAATGTTTTGTGGCTAGAGAACTGGCCTGGGGACTCAGAAAATTAAAACTGGGGCTCAATATTTGTCTGTTATGGATTTCCTGTGCTTTGTTGAATACAGAATTTCATCCATCACTTTAATTAGTTATCTTCTATCTAATTCCTCCTTCATCCTTACTGCGCAGCCATCCAGATGATACATATGAATACCAACCAAGCTCTCACACGGATCACACCTCCTCCCAGCTCCACGAGAAGAACTCACCTCCAGAAACAAAACAAACTGAAATGTGCTCACATTTTCCCATTTCTGCTGATTGCTCAAGTCTAAAACAGCACGCACATGGCCTCTTGGCCTTCCAGGAAGCCCACCTGGTGTACAGGCACTGTATGGCAAGCTGCTTGGCACAGATGAGTTTTCGCCCCTGTTCACAGATCTCAGGTCCTTCAAAATTAATGCCGCTACTCTAAAGGGGTTGGGAGAAATGTTAATGTTGGGATAAATGTTGGGATCACTTCAAAAAGCGAGGATTTCTGAGCGTTACCCACAGCTGAGAGGACACACTGCTAACAAGCCTGTCTGTATTTCTATCCGTGCAGCGGCTGTGACAGCAATCAACATATGTATGTGGATCTCTTGTGGTTTCACCTCAAAGGAGGCATCTGCAGCAAGTTTTTGAAGGAGTAATGGGTACACAGTGCAGAATCACCATGTGCAATCCAAATAGTAAATTTGTTCTACACCCCGCACAACAATCTATTGATTACTATTTAAAACAGATTTATTTGCACTCCCTTCAGTTCATTACCTGCCAAAACCAGAGACCATTCTGGTGATGTATTATTACACTCGAGTCTTTCATATTTCCTCCTATTTGAAATAACACTGCAGTGCCGCGTTTTATCTCATTTACACCACTTTGTTTATGCCTGTGTGGATTTCTTTTTTTTTTTCCTCTACTTTTAGGAGGACAGTTAAATAGGCATCTCTCCTACCCAGTCACAACTCTGGGTCACAATATGAAATTATTTCTTATTTGAATGGCATCCGAACATGGAAAGACAGGGGTCTGAATGGACACACAGCATTCCAGACTCTTAGTCACACTTCCCATTATGTTACTGCATCCAAGCAACAACTGCAAGTAGGTTTGGAACCACAGCTTCATATTCTCTCTTAGGTACAGACCACATCATTAACAGAAAGCAATGTAATAGCAACACAGCCAGGTACAAGAAAGCCACTCACACAGAGAGGGATCCACAGATGCCATAGGGCTGCATGGCACTATCTCTGTAACACCACAAACTCCCCCGGCATTCCTAATGACTTATAAAACAAGCACTTGCAGCTCATCAGCATTATTAACATCTGCAATGCTTATCCCAAGCTTTGTTCTGTGTAGTGCTTTCCTTACAATTCCAGCTCCTGGAGACAGGGATAACAGCAGAGTGGAACACCAAAAATCACTTGCCATTGTGGTTTCAAAGAATAACTAGGAAATACGAGTTTGGAGATTTAACAACGTAAGATGGGAGTAAAAGTGCTCTGATCTGTGTTTAAAGTCTCATAATTTTCTAGGTAGAGTCTAGAGTGTTTGACTCCCCAGACATGTTCAGTCTTTGCTAATCCTCACAGGTTAAAGAACCTACACAGCAAGCTTGCGACCAGCCTTGTCGAAATGCAAATTACATGAAGCAGAGGAGGATAAAAGGACCGAAAGTTTCACTTGCCTTATATCCAAGTCTCAGCACACATTGTAAATTGCAGACAACAGGTGGGAACTTCAGAAAAATGTTATTAAAGTCCATATGATTAGAAACATTAGTATTTTTTCCTCCACAGGAAACAAGAGTTTCTTTACACATAGACTATTTCCAAACCTCCAAACAAATTGAACTCTACCAACTGAGTCAGAAACAAAATTCCTTACTGTCCCACTAGGATTTATCATCTCAGACTAAAACAAAAAGTGCAGAAAGCAAAGTGTCAGAGCAATTTTTTAAAAAATCCTTCCTCCAACACCATCTTAGTGCCTCCTAGCAATGCAGAAAGCGATTCCAAAACTTAAATAAACAGGTTTTAGTATGGCTTTCATATAAACCTAAAAGTCCCACTGAAGGTTTAAGAGGACAAAGATGAGAGTGTACTGATGTGCAACTGGTAGTCCTCTTCACTGCCTCCTTCCCTGGGACCATCTGCACTTCCCAGAGAGATGCTGAAGAAGCAAGTGGACCAGTTAGCAAATTACGTGCCTCACCAGAGCCAGTAAACACGGCAGTGTCGTGAGAAGAGCCAAAACAATCTGGGAGATGCAGAAATCAGGCACTGAATACAGTCCCATTCCATAAAGACAGCATCATCGTTGAAAACACTTCTGTATGCTATATTGAATGGAGGTGAACAGCTCCACCGACTTCCCTGGTGCATCTTACAGAAAAGCTTAGCTGCCAATGATCTGCTGAATGCAAGACTGAGCACCCCCCTGGAGGTACAGTGCCCCAAAGACCTGATCCTGATCTCACAGCAAGCCGTATAACACAAACCATCTCTCTGAAGCTAGCAGGTAAAAATCTCAGCCCCTGTGAATCAAATAGTAATGCTCCATTCAGTTTAGATAGATTAAACATCATTTGGCTGAAGGAAAATAAAATAAAATAAAATTAATTAAAGGTGAACGTAAGCACTCTCAAAAAATACAAGCTGGTGGTGAATGAGGCAGCAAATGGGAAATAAGCATCTGAGGTTTCTCCCTAATTAGCCGAAGCACGAATGGGAAAGATAAATCAGTCATGACTATAAGGTCAAAACTAAAAGAGAAAGGCGAATAGTAGAAGGTTAGCCCTCCCTTAAAATGATTTAGTATTTTTTCCTGGTGAATTGGAAGGTGTTTCTCAATCTATTACCTTTTTTAAGTCTTAATTCATGCTTCAGTACTTTTTTTGAACACGTGCTTAAGTTCTGTTGATAGGGAAACTTATTTAATCACATGCTAAAGTACTTTTCTAAATTGAGACCTAAATCAGCATCTCTATAAAAGCTTCGTTCAAATCAATGGGAATCTTTTTATAGACCTTACTAAGAGCTCTATCACTCACTAAGTGAAAGGAGACTGAACCAAGAGGTGGAAAAATCCAAGTTGCTTCTCCTGGAAGAATAAGCTGGCTCCACAACCTACGTGGTTAGTAATAACTTTCTACCATCCTCTAATATTAAATGACAGCACTAATAATACACAATATCAAGTTATTCAGCATCTAGTCCCGAGCCATCCAATTAGTCTGCTGCAATGTAATTAAAACAAAAACAACACTAACTCAAAAGTGAAATTCACTGCAGTTGAGATGAGCAAAGCCGAAGAATAAAAGTTCATTAGACCTAGATGAAATTCATATCCAGATTGGTCTAAACTCTGGGTAATTAGCTTGAAACAGCTTGGCGTTATCCAAGGAGGATATGGATAATTGGGTTCAACATCCCTGAAGATCTGCTGTGTTTCTTGTGACAATAAACCATTTGTGCTTTGAAGCTGCTTCCAGCTTTCTCAATCAGCCTCATCTTACAAGGGCTATTGACCTGATAATTTACTTGTCAAAACTTGTTAGTCAAGGCAGGACAAAAGCAACAAGGCATGTGGGTAATCCAAGAGATTAATTTGTCATAATGACTTTCTGGGATCCTAACCATTGTTGTGGAGATCAAACACAGCTCTGTAACAGTTATTCTACGCTAGAGATCACATGGCAGAAGAAACGAGGCAGACCAAGAACAATTATTTGGGATTGTGGTGGCTAGACAAACACCAGGCAGGTTGCATGTACCCAGCAAAACACCTCATCACTTGAGCTCAGACCCAATGCAATGCAGTCCTCTACTTAAAACACACATGCTTCAACTCTGTGCCAGGTAAGGGCTTCCTTTAATTTATTGTCTCTCAACTTTAACCACCACCAGGGCGTTGAGAAAAGTTACAGGTGAAGAAGGAACCGATCACCAAACTCTGACTACGGGGATTTTTCGGTCTTAAAATGCTACTGCATCCTGAAATACAACATCACAAAACTGGCAGGTTTGTCTCATCTTCTCTGATTTGAACAAGCAATTTGTAATCTTTCCCGAAAGACAGGCATTTTCTCTTCTAAGGTTTAAGAAAAAATAGCACCTTCCAATCATACTTCACATTACTGGTCATGTAGCTCACCCAAAGTAACAACAGAGACCTGATGACTCCCCGCTAAGGCCAAAATGATCCCTGGCCAACCCTACTACCTCCTGTAGTTTCTTCTGATTTATAGCTGAATGAGGTTAAGCCAGCTCACTGTACTTCTCTGAACAGCCTGCTGTAGTTTCAAAAGGACTAAAATCCTCCTCAGTTTAATACTGCTGATCCTATGCATACGCAGATCAAGAATCAACCCCCTAAAACTGTGAAGCTGGATTAAAATACAGGATGCATTTCTTTTGTTACATTTTAGGAATCTGTACCTTCCAGAACGTTTGAGTGTCTCTGGGAAGCGCAACGCTCGAGTGACACCTTTTCCTCTGGAGAAATGAAGTGTGTGCACAAAAATAAAAAGTAACATTCTGAAGTATTAACATGAGTGGAACAATTGGGTTTTTGGGGAGAAATAGCAAATATGGTAAGTGCCACGTAAAAATTACATGAGAACAATGCTGTCACTTCGCTACGTTGGCCCTGTAAGAATAAGAAGGGTAAAAGAAGAACTTATTTGCATTCAGCACCTTGGACTCTGACGCCAGAAGCAATACAGCCCATAAATATGACAACGCACCTCCTGCACAGCTAGCTGCCAGAACAGAAATACAGTATCAGAAACTTATAGGAGTTGGAGAGCACGTTTGGCTTTATCAGCTATGCCATCTCCTCCAGCACTACCCTTGGCAGCAGGGAAGGGAAGGGACTCCAGGACTGGAAATGGCTTGGGGTTTCAGTTCGCTGGGTTGCAGGACAGTTAGCTTTTAGCCTGCAGAATTCAGCTCCCCTCCATGTCACAATTCCCTCAAGCAGCCTCTCTTCCACCAGCTCGCTCTGCATCCGAGAGGCTGACATTAGCAGAGAAAAGGCACCAGGGGAAACAAAAATAGCAAACCAAATATGCAAGGCCTTTCACATCCTCCTGATGAGCAGACATCATCAGCTATAGCAATAAAAACATTTTCTTTCCCGCGTGCACATGGGAGCAGGAAGCAAAATTTAATTCCAAATGCAAATCTCAGGGAAAAAAATGTCTTGCAGAAGGGTAAGGGCAGTAGGGAAATCCTAGAAACACAATAAAGAGAAAGCACATCTTCAATGGAAATCAGAGATAATAGCTCAAGGACATTTGCTCTGTTGTTTTGTTATTGGCTTTAATTAAATATTCTTTATTCTTAATGATTCTAAGATTCATTCTTTTCTATTCATACTGTTCCATTTTTCCCTTCCTATCAGCCAACAAGAAACCTGGCCACTGAAGGTTATCTTCCAGTATTGATAAGATTCATTATCAGTTCCTCCAACTCTCATTTCTGCTTTTGGGTTTCCAGTCCCCATTTACTGAGAGCATTGACTACAGTGCCTACAGTCACGCACAAAACCTGCGCTGCATCCTTCTCCTTGCTAACACGGGCTTATTGCCAGTTCAGATGCAAGTAAGTCAAAGTCACTGGATAAGGGACCGAACAGCCAATAGTTTCCACAAGCTAAATACACCGCTAATCAGTTTGAAAAGTAGCCTAATTGAACAGGTTTGTGTGCAGATTTCAAGCTGGGTGAAAAACAGTCAGTTCATAAGGTGGAGATACAAGGGAGATCCAGAGATTTCAGGATCCCCAAATTTTCTAGTGAAAGTAGAATGTAAGCTGTTGAAAGGGATAGACACAAACATATCAAACAGGCACCCCCTGTTCCTGTGGGCCACTGAGGAACTCAACATGCAAGACCCCTAGAAGGCCTCCCACCATATTGCCTAAGGCACTTCATAGATAACTTACAGAAACACAAGCTCAAAGCCAGAATATCTTGCCAAAAGTCTTCAAGGTGGGATAAACATGAGATCAGGTGAGATGACCCACTGTTCGTTTTTAACCTCAATACATACAAAGCCATGAACAATTACTTCAGAGGAACTCCAAGCAGCATGACATCCACGAAAAAGCTAAGACATCAAAGGTTAAGCAATTTGCCCAAGATCAAAGAGCAGGTTCTTCAAGGATGAAGAAGAGAATATTTTGCTTCTGCTGACTATCTTACTGGTATAAACCTGAAAGGGCTTTCTCCCCCTCTTTTAACCATAGATGAGGTTTTGTAGAAAAGAATGTATTGACTGTAAAGGTCGTCAAAGCTTTTTTCTTGACTCTCCCATCCAACTAAATGATGATGGAAGGAGCATTTTGCAGCAATGAATTAACGAAGACACTGAGAATATAGTGACATTTCCCACTGCCTTGTAGCCTGCTTTTTACTACTTCTTTATAATAGGGAATGATGAGAGTAAGAAAGTCATTCTGTTCTCATTAGGGTCTTAGATGTCTCAGACCAAGTTTTTCTGCTGCATCGCTCTTTCTGTAGTCAGGTATTTAGTGAATAGAAACAGAATTGAATGTGATCAAGGGTCGTCAACTACTGGAAGAGGTCCACAGAGAAACTGAGGAATTTCCGTCCTTGGAGATACCTGAAACTTGACTGGAGAAGCAAATGAATGACCTGATGTAGTAAAACCTGCTTTCAGTTGGCTTAGATAACCACCAGAGATCCTTCCCAACCCACATTATTATGTGATACTGCAATCGATTCTTATAGCACGTTTTGACAGTCCAAGGTAGCTGAGAGCACTTCTTCCTCATTCATCTTCAGCCTGGTGATGCAATTACTTCAGTAGGTGAATGCAGTTGTCATCTGTGCTGATGCAGGTCTGGAGGTTGCCTCCATTCTTTAAGTCAGATTCCGCTGTAATCATTCAAGGACCCACACAGATTTCAGTTGGATCCAGGTTTGATCCCTGAATAGGGAAGACTACAAAATCTGCTGCTACAGAACATGACAAAAACATTTTCAAAGATTGGATGGACAAGTCCAAAATAAGAGCACACAAAAATATGAAGATCTCATAGGCAGAACCAAGTACAACATTTGAAAAAATCATATATAGTGCATGAGTTATGACTGTAAGCTTCAAACCTCTTGCATATAACTCTTTGTCTGACCAAGCAAAAAATGTAGGATTCTGAATCTTGTACGTGTGGGGAAAAAAAAAAAAAAAAAACACCAGAAAACTCAGGCTGAATATTGTTCATTCTGAACAACACTAATTAGAGAATGCGAAAGGCAGAGTTTATCTGAAACAACACTGTACCATATCTTCTGTTTTTATTAAAAAGCATTTATGCTTTTAGTAGAGTTAAACCTCCTAGAGACGTTTTCCAGTGCATGAAAATTCATCATAGCTTAGGATGAATTGTGCTAATTGTAAGTGCTAATGTGATATTTTTAACGTAGTAGCAAGCACCTCTTGGGAGTTTTTGGAGACCAAGGAGTGTTCTCAGACCGAGAGAGCACTAAAATGCACGTAATGAGCTGGGAGTTGTTTCAAGTTGCCAGATCTATAGAAGCTAGGTCACAGCGTTCCTGAGTGGAAAATGATCTGCAATTATTTTTGCTTCTTCATGAAAAGGCAAGACCTGGTGCTCTCAAGACAAAGTCAGAAACAAAGACTCAACTCAGAACTAATTCTCATAAGTAGATTGTAAGGTACACATCTTGGATTTGTTTATTCTTCTTCAAAGCCTGACTACCGCTGTCATTTTGAACTTTACTGTTGAACTCACTTTGCACAAGCCATTTAATTCACCCTAAGTGACTTCTCAGCCACTGCAGAATCGTTAAGTACACTTTAACTTCTAGTCATTCAGTTTTGCGTTACAGTGGTGGCACAGCAAAGATGGCTTCCACAGATGACAAGGAGATTTTTCCCTAACTGATGGATAAAGCTCATTAATTTACTGTTGAACGTTTCCTTTCCTTCTCTCATTTTACCTTCCATGTTGTCATACTTCTTTTCCTCCGCTATATTCTGCCAGATTCTTGAACGACGCTGCTCATGGGCATCACTGTGATTTTTTTCTTACCCTCCATGCCTCTCCCATAATTCTACACAAGCCATTTGAACCCCCAACTCTATCACAGGATTCAGAACCAGATCTGATAGATCAGCGCATCTTATCTGAAAGGCAGGTACAGGAGAAGTTCTCTTCTCTGTTATGGGACACAAAACTTTATGGGCACATTCAGCAGATTCAGCCTGCCTTCCTACCTGTGCTTTCTATTGCCGTCCCACGCTGCAGTTTCCTTCAACCATCGGTGCAAAGTTTTTTATTAGGCATATTCACTTGAATTCCTCTATCCCAAATTTCATTCTCATTCAGCTTTCCAGGTTTTTATACAAGATTACATTTTCTTCACTACGATTCAGGGGACCTCATGGCTTCTATCTCCCTTACTTCTTTTGCGAGACAATTAATGGAGCTTCCAAATTACACTCTTCCAGATACGCTTATAATCTATTTAGAAAATTATTATTTAGTAAGAAAATAGGAAAACTTTATGGAAGACAACAGACCCAAGCTTCCACTGTCTACCTCTTTTCCAAGAATTTTTAATCTGACCAACAACCTGTCTGAAGCTGCCAACTGTTCCAGCGTAACGCAGAGATGCTCCAACATTCACCTCTGTGTTCTTTTCCCAGTGCCATCCAAGAGGCAATACAGAATTTAAAAGACCGAAAAGGAAGGTAAGATTTGTACCCTCATGATCTCGCTAAAATCAAACCGAGCTATGGCAGTTTAACCAAGCTGAGAATATGGCCCTATTTATTTTTGTTAAAGATACACTTTTCCTTACAGTACATTAGTAGCCTAACCAGCTGACAACTACACATTTAGCTGCAGCTGAAATTGCTGGTCACAAGCACCATTAAATACTTGAGCATGACTGTACTAAAGCAAGGCTAAGGGGGTCTGTTAACTCTATCCTTGAAGCAGTCTCTTGGAAGTTTCAAGAAACATCGAAAATCCCAGAAAACTTTAGAGAGTGGATCACACCAACTGCAGTTTATGGCGACCACTGGAAATTCCTATATAGCAGCTAACAATTCCTTTTTAAAGCTAAGAAGAAACTCAGCCCTGTGGTATGAAAATGAAACGCTCAGATGAAAAAAATAAAAAATAAAAAAGATGTAATTAAAAGAAAAAAGACAGCTGATGGCACAAGGCAGAAGCAGGGCATGCTGTCAGATGAACCAAGGGAGTCTTGGTTCGCTACCACCTATTTTTAGCTGAGTGGTTTTTAATGATGTCTGACCCCAAGACAGCAACAACCTTGGCTTGTGTCAAATCAACAGGGAAAACACCAAGAGAGAAACCCATACCTTCACCCCACTACATCTCCAACAGCTCAGTGCTCCTGGACCGAGCCAAAGTTCTCAGCTGAGGGGGCTGGCCACGGAGGGTTTGGTTCCGCTCTCTTTGTTACTCCCCCCTCGAGCAGCTGCTGGTTGGTTTTCAGGCTGCACCAAACCCATTTCTCTCAAGCTCTGCCCTTAAGTTGTGTGCTCCCAGCCCCGAGCCATCTCAGCAGGCCTTTGCTGGATCCATTTCACTTTCTTGGCATTCTCTGTGAAGGGGGACAATGTCCCCAGTGCCAACACAGCAGGCAAAGCCTCGCCAATCCCAAGCAGAGGGACATCCTCCCTGACTTGCAGGGCATAGCCACGTGGCACCCAGCCCCTACAGACACACAGGGCTACTCTGCAAGAGCAGAAGCTTGCCCTTGTTAAGAGGTGTCCCTTGGACCATCTTCAGGTTTCGCACGATACCTCTGGCAGGAAGCTCTTCCCTTTGGCACACCACCATCAGAAGCACCCAGTTTTCATCTCTGAGGCTTTGCAGTCAGAATTGGTCACACTTAGAGCTTTTGTTTTTTCTTTTCCTTCTAAGAAATGTTTCTGTGCTCTAGAGACAATAGCGCAGCTCCAGCAATACAACTGCCATCCCCAAATATCAGCTGTTAAGCGCCTCAAGCATCCTTCTCAGCAGCAAATGTTTGAAGGGAGAGTTATTTTCCCTAGGGACAGCAATATTGCTGCTGTGTAAAAGGCAGAAAAACATTCCCATACATCTAGCCAAAGATTCAGCGTCCAATTCAAATGACACGCACTATAAAGCAGGAAAAGCCACACACAGCAGCTGGTGTCTAAAATGTGGTTTGGGATGTCTCTGAAGCATTAAAGAACCTCTCCTAAAAGACATTGTATTTCTACTGATAAACTCCAGCCTTCCTTTCCAAAATAAGCGGAGACTTAGCCTAATAGATTCTGTACCACTGCAGCTCTCCGAAAGTACAGGATGTCGTGCACTCTGCAATGCCAAGCAACACCTCTTTCTGAAACCACTCACCCCCTGCTCTGTGCAAATAATTTTAACGTAACCTTGTGTTTCAGAAACTGAAAGAACATTTCTGTCTAACCCTTTCCATTTCAGGACACCCAGGCGTATCCCAGGAACTTTTACTGCCTTGGTGACTAGGTAAATTAAAAGGTACTCCCTTGAGATTTTCTCCTTGAGTAATCCACCAAAAGAAGAAAATGCTAATTCCTCTTTGGTTCACAGAGACATGCTTTTCCCATGCACAGACACAGCGAGCATCCTACATCTGGCACTTTAAGCCCAACAGGCATCCAATGGTTACCCATTTGAAAGCACTACCTCATGATAAAAACAGTAGACCTCAGCAGAATTACTCGGAGCAGAGTGATCTCGAGGCCCTGAAGGAAAAGGGATGATGTAAGTACAGTTCTTGTTCAAGTTCATCCCTCTCGAATAGGCATTTTATTTGATATTGTAGCTATGGAAAAGGGAAGGGCTTTAGCTCTTTATTCCCAATGAATTAGACGTGGAATAGAGATTCTTATAGCTAATGCGAACCAGTCTGTGAATGTACCTGCAACACGATTGCGCTGCCTGACATTATTCACTGTAAGGTTAGAGCTAGCACAAGATAGACTTCATTGCGTACTTCCCTTAAAACAGCAGCAAAAAAAAAGCCTGTGAAATGCAGGAATACATCTTTTAGATCCACCCGTGGTTCTCTCCCAGTTTCCTTGCCCATGTCAGATGCCAGCAGATGCTCCCCTTTCTTGAATTCCTGGCAGATGGAGGGTTACTCTGTCTTCAGCTGCAGCCACAGGCTGACATCGTTAGCATACCAACTGCTGTGCAGTTCGTACTGTGTGAAATGAACTATTGGGTTGGGTCACATTTCTAGCTGACAAGTCTCTACACCAAAAATACTTCTAAAAAAAAGTTATTTGTCTTCGTAACTCCAAGGCCAGACTCAGTAAAAGCACTGACGACCATTGCTCACAGGCAATGGGCTGCCACTTTGCCCTAGGCCTTTCTATTTGCCCATAGCCAAAAAAATGATCATGTGCAAAAAAAAATGCTGAAGGAGATTTGTTGGAGACGTGTGGAAGAGTTCCATTTTTAAGAATGAAGAGAAGTGACTGTAGTCCAGCCACAGGCGTGTAGCTGGCACAGAGAGAAGTCGCTGCTGACTGACTCCTTCAAGGTCATCTGTCTGCCAGTAGTTTGCTTCCCTCCATCTCGGGCTTGTAAAACCTCTGCAGAGGCCCCTAAGCAATGCCTAACAAAACACAGGTTGGCATTTCAGTTTTAGAAACAGGCAACACGGCTCTGTGCTGCAGAACAACACGGTCCCTGCCTTCACGCTCCTTCCCCTCCAAGGTGCCTGGAAATTGAGATTTCTCTCTGCCACACACCACTTGGGAGTGCTTGCTTTCCTGCTCGATCCAACAGGATGGGAATATTGAATGGCTCTGAAAAAATTTCAAGCTAAAGCCATCAGTCTTCAGAGCCACCAAACCAGTCACCAGCATCTGAAGTGTCACGAAGCTCCTGGAGACCCATGACGAGGCAGCGCATGCCTCCACTCAGCCCAGCGACCTCCCCAGTATCCCCAGCATGGAGACAGACATTTTCCTCTCATCTGCACCTTTGTGGAGCTCACACCAGCTGCAAAGACACACGGTTTGCTTTGAAATGCTTGACAGTGGTGCAAAGAGAGCGCACAGCTCAGCGTTTCTGACAAGACAAGGCCCTGAGAGCCCCTACATCCCCCTGACTGAGCCTCCAGCCCCAGCTCAGCCGTGGTGCAGAGGTGCCAGGCTCCAGCCATGCCCGTACCCAGCCATCGACCCCCTTGCACAGCCCCTGCTCTGCCCACCGACTTGCCTGGTGTCACTGGCAGCGCTCTTCACCCTGCCCTGCCTTCTCGGCTTGATCCTGGCCCAAATTGTTAGCATGGCCGTGTCTAACGAGCTGCATGGCTGTGGTACCACAGAGAGCACTGGGCCCCACTGCACCCTACACTCACCTCATAGGTGACAGCTCCAGAACCCATCTGTGACACGCACAAACCACGCCCGAGCTCTGCACCAAAACAGGAGCGGGTAAAACAGACATTGGTGAGGCAGCAGATGAGAAAGATGATCTCTCTTCTGCTTCAGCTGTGCTTTCTGCATCAGAAGGGGATTCTCAGATGGCTCCATCCTGAGAAGTTTCCGTGCTGTCTCTCCCAGCACAGAAGGAGGAGGCTGTCGGCTACAAGGAGCCTCCTGCTAGCGAAGAGAAAATCGCTCACACCTTGGAGACAACGGAGCTTCATTAGAGAACCCCTGTTGTCTCGAAGGCTTTGCTGAACTTCAGAAAACGTTCCTTTTTGTGAAGAGCAGAAGCTTAGCAGCGGACAAGAGGTTCCAACTGTGCGGATCTCTGTTATAATAACTGCACGAGGTGGGACTCATTAGCAAGCTGTATAAAAATACCGCCGAAAACTAGAGAGGATAACAGCCTTCCTCTTTCAACAAATGCTCCGAGCTGTACATTTTGCATAGCCAAGGAAACTGTGGAGCAGGTCTTCGGAGACTGCAATCTAGTGCAGGTCCACTGTGCTTCAAAGAGGGTAAGGTCAGCTCACAACCTGCACACGGGGCTTGGGGATTCCTGGGGTCGTGCCTTGCCAGGTACGCAGCAGAACGCAGACATAAGGGAGTTCAGGCCACAGCCAGAAAGATCGAAGGGAATCTCGCTGTCCTTTCATTCTTCCCCTAAAAATGTGCCTTCCTAGTTCGTTATTAGCATGTATTTTATGCTCCCTGTAAGAAATGATGACAGACCTTCAACCTGTTAGCACAGGCAGGACCTGCTCTGATTATTCCTGTAGTCGCACAGGGGCTTTCCGAGTTGGAGCTGATCAACAGATTTAAGGTACTTGTCTCCATCAGAGCCTGTTACCTGGTTTTATAAACTTCGGTGCCATCTGTTCTGCTGTCTGAGGAGCAAAGAGCACGTTTTGACTGCAGTCACTCACGTGCCTGGCCTCATTTACAGGACAGGACTTCCTTCCACCCTTGGACCTACTGCCTCCCGAGCAGACGCTGCTCCTCGCCGATCGCACCACCAAAAGGTAACCAAGAAAAGAGGACTGAATTCAGAGCGTGTAGCATTTCTCTCTGGACCCCATTAGGTATTTTCCTCACCTCCCAGTGATAATATACTCTAAAAGTTCACAAATAGTGGCTTGTAAGTGAGCCAAAATGCAGAGATTGAAGACTTAAGGCTCAAAAAAATGCGTGAGGTCATCCAGGGCACTGGTTTTCACGACCTGGCAGCACCCAAGGCTCTGATTACTGCTTCCATCAAACCGGGTGTCTGGCAGCCTGAGGATTCATGCCCAAGAACTGAAATTTTCCCCCAACCAAAAAGAAGAAAGGGGCTTTGAAAACAAACACACACACACTTTCGTGTACACAGATAGCAGACAACAGCAGGAAACAACTCAATCACTTCCAAGCAGAAAATAAAACTCACCACCCATCAGTTTCTTACTTGGGTATAATTACTGAGCATTACAATAACGTCCCTGTGTTGCTTATTATGCTAATCTTAATTGTCTTGCCGTTTCCTTGCACACCCTCCCATCTGTTTGTCATTTTTGTCAGTTGTCTCCCCTCTTATACTGTGACTGCAAACTCTTCCGAGCTAAGGCCCACTTCTCTATTAAAGGTGCAGAAAGCCTGGCCTGAGGTGCTCTTGGACTCTAACTGGGGTTTTCAGAAACTGTCAAAACGCTCACAAATTAATTAGCATCAAGCTTATCTCGAATTATTTTTGCTTTGCTGTTAAATTAAATTAACTTTCCCCTTGTAACAAACAGTACCAGATCAAAGAGGAAAGTCTATGTAAATATTAGTAAAAACATTACCAGTAACAGCAGTGTCGGTATCAAGTCTGTCATTTCTCTTTCCTTTTATTAACTCTTTCTCTCTCCTTGCTTTTAATATTATTGAATAAAATGAGTGAAACTCTTCCCACTCTGCCTTCATTAGTAAAGCTTAACTGGACCTAGAAGGTTCCTTCAAAACTACAGCCTTTTTTCCACTGCACGGGTCAAAATCACTATACACTGGATGCAATGGAAACACCTTTAAACAGAATAACATCCCAGGAAAAACATGTAAACATATATACACACTACAAAATTCCAAATCTTCTTTATCTTATGAAGACCCTCAGTAATACTCCAGGAAGGTCTGCTATTTCTTTAGCACTTCAGTTTGGAGTCACTCATCTGAACAAGATACAACGGCAAGACAAGCCTGTGGCAGGCAGTGCACACGACTACCCAGCATCAAATAGGAGTGAGTCTTCATTTTCCAATGAGCTCATTTGTAATGCTGCCATCGCTACTTCTTCCTGTAAAAAAAATGGCTTTTGAGTGTAGCAAGAAAACACTACAGGTTTAAGTTCTCCAAAGATCCAACGCTTCCTAAGCACAGGATCTGCCACGAGCAGCAGACGCACAGGCTGTCAATGATCATGGCAAAACGAGCGCCCAGATCAGAGGCTTCTTTAGAAAATGCCAGCCTCTATTTTGGTCCTCCCCTTTCCTAAGTTTGCTCCCTGAACACAGCTTGAGTGAGTCAGGCCACTTCCCTCAAGTACCATTGCTGACTACAAAGGGCTGAGCGCCTTCCCAGTGCTGAGACCTGGAAACCTCCTTCCAGAAAAAGATTTCCAAGGACACAGTCAGAGTCCCAAAGGGACTAACTGTTACATGACGAGTGGGCATCTCAGCTTGACAGAATGTGCACTTCTTGAATCCTCCGAAGCAGATTGATATTTACAACAACATAAACGCCAGTGTCAAGAGAGCAGCGTCCATCTACATGAGGAAGATAGCAAAATTGTACAGGAGCCTTCATGACTAGTTTGTGTCTTAATACAGCAAAGCATTAGACCACAGCCTAAACAAAGCCTTAAAGTTACTTTTTTTTCAAACAAAACATCCCTTTTCTCACACGTTTTGCAGAAGAAAGCCATAGGAAAGAAAATGTAAATGAAAACTCATTTGATCTATACTGAGACCACTCAAAACACCAATCCTGACCAGCTCGAGCAAAGGCTTCCCAGAGGGAGCTCAGATGGTGCAAGAGGCACGGATCCTGCCTGCGTACCTCCAAGTGGTGACGAACGAGCTGCCAACCCATTTCAGAGTTCACAGCTTGGGGGTAACATGGTGAGTAAAAATAAAACAAACAGCTCCGCTCCGTACCCACTTCGCAGCATCTTGCCCTAGTTTGCGCTTGCAGCGTCGAGCTGGCTCGATCCACAGGATTCACAGCCCTGCCTTTCCCCCAGCCCCTGCTACATTTTCAGAAGCAGCTTGCTAAATCAGTAGAAAGAGGCACAAAACTTCTGTTACCGGAGATGTGCTTAACGAGGGCTTGTTAGTACTTTCAGGAGGTTTGGGAGCCAAGCTGGCTGCCAACAGGAGCAAGCTGCCTCCCTGCTCGCGGCCAGGGCAGGAGGGTCACGCCAAGCCGCAGACCCGGAATTCATTCCCATGTTACAGCTGTTTCCTGGCTGCACGAGGATCTGAAACAAAGCCCTTAATCAAGGGAGCCTCAGATTCCTGGGGCTTGAAAATCCAGGCTGAAATTGAGATTTTACATTTCGGCTCCATCTCTAATGAGCAAGGCAGCAGCTAAGCCGCGGCGTGTCTGATCGGCGTGCGGAGGAGCATGCGATGAGCACAGCACAGCCTCCTGCCCGGCCCGCTGCCCGTGTTAACCACTGGACGTGGAGGCTCCTCCAGAAGCACAGCACTGCCCAGGTGCAGCAACGCCAGCCTCTGTGACAGAAGTGAGGAGATAACAGATGGAGCTGTATATTTTATGCGCTGTTCTGCTCTGATAAGACGCACCTCTCACCCTTATCTTACGTGCGCCCGCGCTGAACCCTCCGAGCATCAACTGGCCCACCAGCAGAGCAATCAGTTTATAAAGAAGGGAGAGCAGGAAGCCGGCGTTTATTCGGTTATTGCTCGGTTTACAACTCAGTGATGGGCTTTTTCTCCCCTGATGGTCCAGAAATCCCATTCTGAGATTGGAAAAATCATGCTACATTTCTCCTGCCTCTAACAGCAGCTCAGGTAATAAAGACTGAGAATTGCATATTCAGGAGCGTGCCAATGAGTTCAAGCAGCAGATGCTCGAGGCAGAGAGGACGGGAGGCCCCTCTGCCATAGTTTCACAGGGTCTGCAGGGAGCAGAAGCAAAAAGACTTGTACTTGTCAAAGTAATCAAGTGCCTCAGAAATACACCAGGGAGCCACTCTGTAATGAGGATGGAGTTATTTTTACCTAGTCACTTCCCTGACCAAAACCACACTTTAAAATATATATTCTCTGCTTTTAACTGTCTGAAATACACACGTGAGTCATCAGAGATGGGAGCAGTGAAAACAAACTGCACCGACATCCAAACATTGGACTGGACAGAAAGTCAATGAGAACACAAATATCAACATGGCTCTGTGATAACAGGAAACAGGGGCAGGTGGAAAACCACTGAAAATCTCCCTGGTCATTAAAAGGGCAGCAGGGACAAGGGCAGCAGGCTGGCAGAAGCCAGTTTGGACCCAGTGTGAGCACCTCTACGGCTGCTTGGAAGCCTTGCTGGTCCAGGATGGAGACTAAGACATTGCCTCCGGCAGCATCACAGGGACTTCAACGCTCAGTTGTTACCACTAGCGAACCTTCCAAATGGATTTTATTTATGGATAAATAAAATCTTCCTTTTTTCCATTTGTGTAAGCATTTTTCTCTCTGGGAATGAACGTAAGGGCTCTGCTAAGCTGGAGGGCAAGCAGAGCTGCTGCAGGCAGGCAGGGCAGGGAGAGGCGTTTGTGCCAGGCTGTAAATCCAGCCGTGCTGACAGCCCTGGGCGCAGATTCACAGCTCTTCCTACTGCTCCAGGTGCTTCCGAGCAGAGACTGTGAGTCACACCAACCTGCCACCCGACCTAAGAGGAGCACAGAAAAACGATGCGAGGAGAAGTGCGAGGCAAAGCACTCCTCAGAGCCTCTGGGACCGGTGCTGGTTGGTGCTTAGATCTCTAGCGCAAAAGGTTCAGCTGCAGCAAGGTTGCTTTGCCTGTGCCCAACAGCAAATGCAAAGCAAGCAGGCGCCTTGTCATTGAACTCAAGTCTTTACTATGCCTGCTTTAGGGACACGCTGCCTGCTTGATGCTTCAGCAAGTTATTGATGCTCACAGGGCTCAGGTCCCTGTGAGTGGATCCCCTTTCCACTTTTTCTGGCCTTTTTGCATCTTTCTGACCAGAAAATCTCTTCCTGAGTGTTTGCACCTCACCTGCCACAACAGCAGCCAGTTTGGCTGACACCTCAGCGATGCTGCAAGGCACAAAGATCCCACCCGAAACCAAGCTGCCCCACGCACTGGCACGACCCCACCTGCAGGGCAGGAGGGGGCACCAAGCCCCGAGACAAAACGCCCAGGAACACAGGAAACACTTCCTGCTTCCCTGCCCTTCAAAAGGGACATTGGAAAGAAGCGGGGACCTTGAGCAAGACGGCAGTGCCAGGATCTGTCTGCAGAGCAGCACGGCAGGCAGGCAGACCCTCCCTCAGCATTTCGGCTGCGGGGTGCTGAGCGGGGAAAGCTGTGTTAGCCCGAGGGTAAATCAGGCTGAACTGAGCTGGGAACTCGCCCAAGAGCTCCGGTAACCCTCCTTCTCCTCTTCCCACCCCTCCTTTTTCATGTTTGCCTAAAGGTGCGAAGACAAAACAAGTTTGTGCCTTGCATCTTTGAAAGGAATTGCTTTTCTATTTCAAAGGATCCTCCTGTCATCAGAGAGCACACACACATCACAGCCGGCAATGGCTCCTTCGCGTCGAAGTCTTCAATCTGATTGTATAAATATGTATAGCGGGGAACAGCAAACACTCTGACAGGTACACAGGATGCGTGACAGGATAACCACTCCTCTGCCTACACGCGCCAAGCCATCGGGTAAATAACTATTCAGGCTGCTGGGCTTTTTTCTTCCTAAATACATTCTATTTACTTGATCGCCTGTAACGACTCCTCTCGGAAATTGTTAAGCTCCATCATGTAGAACCGCATTTGGACGGGATTACTCTTAGCGCTCGTATCAAGAATGAGATGGCATCGCTCACCTAATACTGTCACTTGGCATAAAGCATTCTCTTTTACTCAGGCAATGGCTAAATTCCAATCCTCGTGCCTGCAGCAAATAATACCTTAATCTACAAGCTAGCCTGTATTTCTGGGGTCAGGCACGGAGCAAGGCAATATTCTTCACAATTAATGCTCTGAAATCTGGCATTTTACGGCCTGAGGTGCAGAGAGGGATCCGAACCCATCAATTTTTTGGTACCTACACGGAGATGGTTTTATAGAGCCTGTTTCTCAGGAGGTGAGAGCCCAGTATTTTACTCAGAAATGGCTGTACCAGGGCAGACCTAACTTCTACCCAGGACAGCGACAAATCCCTATCCTGGTGTGCCCTCCCTCCATCAGAGGACAGCCGCGGGGTGAGGACAGAGCACACAAAGCATTTCTTCCCCAGACCCCTGAGCCTGAAGCGCTGCCTTCATATTTCATAGCCTTTAATGGGTTTATTCTTCTTGATTTTCCCGTTTGAACTCACGCTGCCTGCAGTATGCCCTGTGGTAACAAAAAGCTGCAGCTTTAGCCACACGTTATGTAAATACAGCTTTATGAGCTGTTTAGGTAGGGGAATTTCAAATCAGCCCAGCAATTCACCCATTCTTACATCTTATCTCTGACAGTGGCAAATGTTCCTGAGAAGGGGAAGTAAATTCTAGAGCGCACAGTGAAATAATATATTCCACAGAGACATCTTCTTCCAAACCTGTGTTTTAAATCTTAACACAGGGAGATTTCTCTATTCTGCGCAGAGCTCAGGAACTGAAGAGACTCAAGAAACCCACATATCCTCAATGGCAAAGTCTCTTGAGAAAGAAGAGGGAGACAGGATCCCAAGTTTAACACTCAGAAATGGTTCTTCTGCCTTCACTCATACCTTATGAACAACCAGCTCAAGCAGGTTAATGCCTCTGTCATTGTCAAAGTAGTCTTTCACCTTTGCTGGACATCTTCTGTTGCTACTTTCTGTGAACTGGCAAGAGGAGCACATGAGATTGCATTAATCCTTTTGTCCTACGCTTACAAACAAGGAGGTGTGGTAAGTTCTTGTGCCAAAATGTTGCTTGGCATCAATAATCCGCATCTTTCCATCAGTAAAACTCATTTTGAGCTGGATGGATCAAAAATGCCAGCTGAACAGGACCAGTGACTCAGCCCCAGCCTCCTTACAGCTATGTGGCCAGAGACAGCTTTGAAGGAAGGCAAACCTCAGGCCTCCTCTCAGCTCAACTACAAATGCTGTCAATAGACTTGAAATTCTGAGTTCCTTCCAGGAATTTCAGCAAATTCAGTGCAGCAGTGAGTTTCTCAGACTGTCTTGCCTCTCAAGAACATTCCTGCCTTTGCTCATATGGTGTCTGACCTTTCACTCCTAGGAACATCCTTTGCTCTTGTGTGCTGGCAGCTGGTAACAGAGAGCCTCATCACTGTGCCTTTGCGGAGAGGACTGGAGGTGTGCGAATGCAAATATTATGCAAAACTCACAAGGAACAGAAAGGCAGTAACAAAAATGGGAGTTATTTAAAATTAATAATGAGTGGGACATACTGGGAGACTTGCAATTTAAAAAGCAGTAGCTTGCTAAGCTTGCTTTAATACCAGCTTAGTTCATTACTCATTACAGAGTGACAGGGAAAATAAAGCGGGAGGAATTGCTAATGATGCCAGAAGTTTGTATTACGCATTTTGTAGTTCCTAAGCTCTTAAAACTAAACCAAAAAAAAAAAAAAAAAAAAAAGCTAATCATCTGTTCCTAGTCCCCTGATTTCATATCAAATTGCCAGCAAACAAATCCACTTAAGGGGAAATTTTAAATTCTTTTTATGCAGTGGTTTAATTAGATTCCACCAACAAAAGCAACATAATTTCTTGCCCCAAAGCAGCTGGCCAAGGCTCACCCTCTCCATGTGAAACCCATCTTTTCCCACCTGCAGCATCCGTCCTGCCTCCTGCCCCCAAGTGCCAGGCAGTGGCTGCACCACCACAACCCTCTGCTCTCACCTCGCCCTTCCAGGGCACGCTGCAGGCCCCCATCACCTCCTACAAGGCAGTGCAAATCCCCTCCACCAGTGTTTTGTCCAGCAGGATGAATTGTGAGTGCTGGAAATGGCATTGGCTCTGGGTAGGAAACTCTTCTTACAGGGGATAGCATGACAGCTGCTGCGTGCAGCCCGAAACGCCGCAAGAGGCAGCACTGCAGAACTGCACACTCCCTCCTACTGATGTCAACCAAATAATCTCTCCCAAATCCTTTTTTATATGGATCCAGTCACTCTATTTAATCCCAGCAACAGAGACTGTGGATATATCCAGGACAAGGTCAGTGCATGAAATATTAGAAGCCCATTTTGCCTCTGACACAGGCACACATTGGTAAACACGCGTGGTTCTGTGCAGATGTCCGCTAGGAGCTCTGCTTTTCCACTCTTACACCTAGGAAAACACGCAGTACGCTTCAGGAGCACCAAAACATCCACTCCACACAAGGATAATTCATTGCAGGAGTCTCATGGAAAATAACAGGACTTAACTCTTGACAAGCAAATCCACACGCCTGCTCCAGGCACCTCTTCAAAGCCGCTCTGCCTACTTCAAGGCACAAGCAACCCTTCACTCAGGGCACGCGTCGATGCACAGCTCTCTCAGAGCAACTGGATCTTCCTCGTGCCTTACTACCTGCTAGCAACTTACTCACTCTGTTCTGATGGCAACGTCCTTCCACATGCAATTTTGTAAGCAAAAATCATCACAATGGACAAAAACATCATCCCCTGGAATCACCAAAACGTGTTTCCACCAAATGCACCTGCTCCTGTAAGAACCCTGGGATTAAAATGCAATTTATCTTGTTGAAAATGAGATTGTAAGGTCTTCACACACTGGTAGATTCCCAAATGCGCACACTCATACTATTTTTCACAGTTCTGGAGAACCAGACTGTCATAACGGGAGGCACTAGAAGGTATAAATGATGTCTTAAGTGCAGGAAAACGATGAATCTGAAGGCTACGTGTAATTGTGCATTCACTGAAGCATTTGCTCCTTGAAATCAGTGGTGCAACACCACGTCCCGTATAACACTTAACTTCCGTAAGGTTTCAGCACAAGAAAGCTGAATCCTTCCCTCCTGCTGGTGGAGAGGAAGCTCCCTCACCAACCCCAGCAGTTCTGGGTTCTACAGAAGAGTGGAAGCACACCACAAGGTTTAGGGACTCACGAGATCAAAACCTTAACGTATGTGTTGAAGCAGTTCTAGCAGATAGGAAACGTCACTTAAATTAAGTGAAAGTTTGTCTTTGAAGTATTAACTTTGCACTTAAGGAAGGGCACACACAGGAGGGAGAGTACAGCGGCTGACATTGCCTCTACTTGAAGCATTTCGGGGGGAAAAAAGAAAAGTAAAACACCTGTGAGTTTGTGTGTGGTGTGTGAATACTACTGAAAGGAGGTGGCAATGAGCAAACACACAGCTGGGACAGGGTGATGCTTGCAAATGGTGGCCAAAGAGAAAAAGGGAAAGAACAAAATAACCTGTAAGTGCTTTCCCCGACCATGTCTTATTCAGTAGATGTGCAGGCTTGGAGAAGGGCCTGCTCTGAAGCAAATCAAGCCAGCTTCTGTGCAATGGCTTTAGCTGGCGGGTTTGGGGGGGGCTTAGCTTCTCGATCTTACTGTTCCTAACAACTGTGATCATTACAGCAGTGCCTGAGGTCCAGCCGAGAACAAAACCCCACTGCTTTAAGCACAGCACAAACAAGAATTCTTGCCAAAGATCTGTATATAATTGTATATAATTTTATTTCGTATTTATATATAGCACACAACTAACCGGAGAAGCCCTTCAATAAGTGGTGAGGGGCACATACAGTTGTATGTTCCCCAAATGCAGCTGCACAGCCACATAAAGGAGGAGGTCCTGTGCATTCGAGCTGGGATGTACGGGCTTTAAAGAGCCGATGTAACGCGGCAGTGTGGGCCCAAGTGCCTGCAGTTCCTGCAAGGTAACACCCAGCACATTCCTTGGTAATGCCACAGAGGAAAAGTGCTTTCAAGGGACTAACAAATATTTACACGCCTATCTCTCAAAGCAGCAAGAGCGCATCAAAACCTAAGATAGAGCTGATGAAGTTTTAGTGAATTCCTGATACGTCATGAGACCTTGCGGTGGTTAAAATATGCATTCCTGGATATTAAAGAAGCTCTGGGGCATTCCTGTTTCCAGGTGAGTTACTGCCTCTCAGCGTGGCAAGCTCTTGTGAAGACCTCACAGGAAATAGTGTTGTATCTTGGAGGGGGGGAGAAGGGTTTATGAAATTACATCGTGTCACTTTAAAACAGTGCCCCAGCCAGATCTAATCAGAGAACAGGAAAAAAGGTCTGCAGAGCACCAAAAAAAAAAAAAAAAAGTTCAAGAAGATTAGATAGATTAGATTGATCCCTAAGTCAGGAAAAAGTCTAGGAGATGTGAACAGATAACAAATCAATCCACCCTGCACAGAACAAAAAAACAGTTTGCTAGACACCACCAGAAAGTCCCCGGGGTCTTATCTGGAGTGGCTAATATGCACTCATCCTGGTGTTTATTTTGTACAATGGAAGAGGTTAGAAGGTGAAGGAAGAAAGGGAAGTTGGAAGCAAAAAAGCAGCCTGTAGTGCAGAATACAGCTAATTTCTATGCAGCATCCCCATTGCGAGCGTTGTAAAACACTTTGCTACTAGAGAGTCAATCACAACCTCAGGGAACAATAAAAAGTTTTACGGCACGGCAAGTGGAGAGGAAATGGCTTAGAGAGGAGGGGAGAGAGAAGAAGTATTGGGAAAGGAAAATCCAGCACTGTCAAACGTGGTAAGGTCAGTTTGGAGGAACAAGGGAATATTACTGCGAGCTAAAAAAGCAGCAGGCTTGAATGCATCTTTGCATGGAAGTTGAAAGGTTTTTTCCCCCCACAACAGTACCAAGTGTTATGACTGAGCAAAAATAATCAGAAGGCATCAAAATGTCAGCAGAAACCATTCTATCAGGTGGGAGCACTGCTTTCCAGCTCCCCTCCTCTTCCACGCTAGCTGACCAGGAGCTTAAGCAGTGATTTCAGTGAGCATGCGGGGATTTATTCTTGAAAATCAGCATGGACCACGACAACCGCCTAGGACCAGGAGCTGCGTGCCATGCCAGGAACATGTAGCCTCGTGCTCTCTGAGGCTCAGCTCCAGCAGACACGATTACAACAGTCAGGGGGCCAGCAGTGCTAAGGAGGCACCTCCCGAGCTCACTGCAGCACTCGCACCAGCATCCTTCCCCTACCCCATCTCCTCACACACCCCCGTACCCCAGAACACCAATGCCGACTCGTCTGTAACAAATTCTTAAAAGAAACCATTGAGCCTCAGAGGCTAGGTGATTGCGTATTTACATCTATAGGGGCTTCTTTGTCTTGCAATTATCCCTACCGATACTGAAATCCCAAACCCCATCCTTTCATCCCGAATAGACCCTTTCCCAAGCCCCTTATTTCTGGCCACATGGATATAGTCCACAGCAAACCCTCCTCGTACCGAGGGACCAGCTCTCCTCATCTGTATTCTCCGCTGCCTTCACCTGGAAAGGGCTGCCACACACCTGCTATCGATTTCTGGAGGCAGCTTTCCTGTCATCAGCACTAAGCGATTGCTTATTAGATGGACAGGGGAAAACTGAAGCACGCAGGCAGTCGTATTTATGACAGAAATGAGCTTTGCAACGAGAGGTGAGGCTGCAGAGGAGGAGGAGGAGGAGGAATCCTGCCAGGCCTGAAGGATGCCGGTGCCCAGGCAGAGCCCAGGGCTCTGGAAGGGCAACTGAAATCAATTCCGTGCAGTGGCTGCATTCCCAGAGCAACCTTCCTTAAGCTCAGTCTTTAACCTGCGAGTGAGCTCGGCCATTAGGATTAGTGGGGAACAACGAAGACAACGAAGCCGTTGGATGAAGCGCCTCTTGCCCCTTCTGGATCAGGTCAGTGGTGCTGCAGAGTGCCAGGGCTCAGCAAATGACTCTTGCAGAGGAAACACAGAGCAGCACCGAATCCCTAGCATCGCTGCAGACACTTAGGTCTGAATGGAGTTTAACGAATGTAACGAGGCAGAGAGCAGTGCCCTTCCTCCCGAGAGCCGAGCAGCCCCACACCTGCTGGGTCCGTGCGGCACAGGCAGTGCTCCTCCCCCCGGGCACGGGCAGTTCCCAGCCGGCTGCCTACAGGTGCTCTGTGGTTCTCAACTGACCGAAATCACTCCTACATAACCACCCTGAAGGGCCGTTTACGAGCCTGTCACCTTTACAGAAGGCTTCTTGTCCTGAACGCTAGGTCAACTTGCTGGGGACAGCAGTGCACTAGTAGTGCCGCAGAAGACTCTTACAGGCTGCGGTCATGGTCACATTTTCATAGCCTACAAGAGCAATATTTATTAGTACAGCTCTTAGAATATGAAGTGAAGGAAAAGAAGTATAAACAACGCAAATGGTCAAATAAATGACACAGAATATCGAGGAAACATCTGTAGTAAGATGTTCTGCATCCCCTGAGGCTGCCTCTCCTCCACTTTGTTATACGCCATCCTATTAAGGAGAATAAATTGGTTCTGATTACTTGCCCAAAATAGAAGGCATCAATGCAAGTCACTTCCAACTTTAACAACTTCATAATGCAGACGGGGTGCTGTTCCAGAAAGAAAGTTTGAGCACACAAATCTATTTGCTACTCCTGGCCATCTGCACTCTGCAGATAACCACGGGTGGTGTGTACCTGCAAGCCACCACCCTCCACGAGCCTCGTCATTCCCCTCAGGCTGTGCACAAGAGCCCCCCCAGCTAACTCAGCAGACCATCGCAGCCTCCAGGACCAGTACAGCCATGCCTACGGCCAGGGATTGGGCTCAACACGCTCTTGGTCCACAGCTGAGCAGTTTTTGCCTACTTTTATGACAAGAGAGAGGGCTTCTTTTCCTGCTCATTTTGCACCATAAAAAGGGAACAGGTTTCTTTTAAGCGAAAGCTGTTCCTTAACTCTGCCATCACTACGGGGTAATAAGTGTCTTTCAAGAGTGAAAAGGGGCTGGCATGTGTAACTGAAATAATGATGCAGCCATGGAGATACCTGCTTTATACTTTGGTTCCTCAACACCTTTTAAAACCTGGCTCTGTCTCCTTTGGGCATCCAGCAGAAAACCAGCCTTCATCTCCTTTTGCAAAATCTGTTGTGCAGCAGCCATCTGACATCCTGGTGCCCAGCAGTGATATTAATCATTGAAACTCTCTTCCCTCAGCGTCTCATAAGCTGAGAATTTGTTATGTAAAAAGACTGGAGCTCAAAGAGTAGTTTACAAAACACAGTTCTGAGAGCTGCAGGAATGTCAGCCTGAGATGCTGCTACCACCTCTTCCCCTTCCTGCCCCCGAAAAAACAAGAATGAGAGAGGATAATATAAGCACAAGGCTGCTGGGGCAAAGTATATTTGCCTGGCAGTAGCAGGGCGATTTGTGAACATAATTACAAGGCTGGGACATTTCTGCCAAAGGGATGGGATCATGGGGTACGTCACCTGGCCTCCACACCATGTCTGCTGAGCTTTTTAAATTTATGGAAGCTTTCAGCCCAACACTAAGTATGTTCTGAGGCAGATTTTTCACTGAGAATGTGTATTAAGTGCTTTAAGGCTGTAAGGTAACAAGATCAAGCAGTCGGAGTGCGGAGTCTCTGGAAAAACTGCAATCTTACACACAGCAAATATTGCACTTTTGGAGGACAGCACCATTAGACCTGAACTCAAAGGAGGGGCTGGGGGAGAAGCCTTCACTGCTGTTGTCTGTCAGCCCAGACTTTGATGTCTTTTTGTGTGGATTAGTAATTCCTACTGGAAATCAAATCACAAAACTCAATATGGCCTCCAAATGAACACAGCAGCATTCAATGCGGGTAAGAAAACCGGTATCTACCCACAGCAAATCAGCCTGGGAAAGCCTGCCCCTGCTCAAATTAGCATCCCTAGCCCAGCACCTTTGAACTAAGGTCTGGATCCACAATAAAATTACCATGGTTTAAACAGCCACCATTTGTCAGCTCACCTGCTGCGACGCTCCCTGTGTGCTTTCAGCAGCAGTCACTGCCAGAAATATGAATTTTTCATCACGGGTGAAGCTAAGTGGAGTTAGCTCAAATATATCATGAGCGTGTGCTATCAGCAGCAGCCAGTGACACGATAACCTGGTCATGCAGCACAGGCCCAAGTTTTAAGCAGGCCCATATGAAAAACTCTCCAAGGGCTGACACCGAGCATCAACCTGATGTTAGGGTTGTTAATCCAAGATGCCATTGAGGTAACAAGACAAATCCCAGGTTTGGGGCTTTTTGTCTTTTAATGAGGCCATCACACAGTGACATGAAAACGAAAACGTGGGCACATCTGCATGAAAGAATCATGGCTAGCAACTCTAGGGGCAGACTCTGCAGGATGATTTTCAGTGACTATAACTACAGAGACTGTCACCTGGTCCAGCTCCCTCCTCAACGCAGGGCCAGCCTATACACAAATAATTATTTAGAAATGGAAGACTGCATACAAGAGCAGGACTGGTTGAAGGAAAGAAGAAGAGGAATGAGAAATTAATGAAGTAGAAGCAGCAGAAAGGAGGGGAAAAAATAAAGGAGAGTACAGAATAGCACTGGGTCATTCTGAATTCTCATAATGATGCTAACGCAGACTTTACAGACCACAATTGCTGCTGAAAAGATACAGACTACCAGCAGGGGAATAGATGGAGGATGGTGAAACAGCCAGATTAATGTCAGGACAGAAGAAAAGTAGGAACCATTGAAGAGGCAGAGAAAGCAGAGCTTCAAACTGTCCTTTCTTTTACCCCACAGGTAAACTGAATGCATCTCTGGGCACAGCTCCTACCCGCCAGCCAGTGGCTACACGTCTGCATCCAGAGCCAAAGTCAGACAAACTCTCCTCTAGAGGGGTGATAATGGAAAGAAATGTCAGAAAGTCAACACCAAGAACTTGACATCAGACATATTTTCCACTGATATCTCCCACTTCTTTACTCCTGCTTACAGAGAAAGGGAATGTGCCTGCCTCTCCGGAATGAGTGCCCATTTGGCACCTCTTCCAAAAAGCAACGGCAGGGTATTGCTGCATCTCACGCCCTACCAGCTCTGTAGGAAACCTAAACCAGGTATTATAATACAAGCAAATATTTCGTTAACAGAAATTTCCTAACCATTTGCTGAAGCAGGGAAAGCTGTCAGCTCACCTACAGCTGCAGCAGGGTCCTGCCTGCAGCTATTTCCTGGAACAAAGCAATAGAGCCACGCAAAAGGAATGAAAAATTTGGTGTCTTTGAAAGGGTAGGAGGACACTGAAGTGGTGGTCGAGGAACACCACATGCTGAAATTCATCAAGGATCATCATTATCCTTTTACTAAAAGACTGTCCCTTGGGAGTCTCTGAAACGCTCTGAACTAGTCTTAAGTTCTGCCAAAGCTTCCACCTCTCAGGGCAGATTTGTCCCCGAGCTGCTGAACCTGGCACTTTGCGGTCTCTCAAGGGATGCCTCTGCTCACAGCATTGTGTTTCCTGAGGTACTCCCCATGTCCCTAAACTAGATGTGGTTTGTTGGCCCAAGCTGCTGTTAGGTGAGATTTGAAGTTTCCCCTGGAGGTTCCCATGTAAAGAACTCTATCTGGCAGCGAGCTGGAGAAAAGAGAGGCGACTTTTCCTCCCCTTCTGGTGAGCACAGTGGGTTACCCTACACATCACGCCAAGCAGAGGCTTTGCCATCTGCTCTGCCCTCTAATTACAAAACATAGCCCGAATGTAACTCACTGCTGAATCGTAAAAAGTAAGCTATGGAAGATATAAATTCATGGAGAAAGCTCTTTAGTTAATGGAGAAAGCATCTGCAAGGTTTTTCTTGTCCCCCTTCAGGCAGTAGCCGAGGGGAGGCGAAGGGAGGATGCTCTCCAGGCCGTGGCCAAATGCATTTCTGGCAAAGCTGATGAGCCCCCCGGGGGCTTCAAATACACTGCAGGGAAACTTCTGCACTAACTCATCTGCCTGTGCAGAAGTGGGGGCATTACTAAAATAAGAGGGGTACCACAGCTGCGATAGCCTAAGGATGTAACTGGGGCAAGGCTGTGAGAAGAAACACCTGGTTGTTATTAGGTAGATTGATGAAGTTGGGAAAACAAAACAGGTTAGTTTGTGGCTAGGCAATTTCTTCATTAGGGACTTACGTGGAAAAAAAGTGTGTTTATTTTTTCGCTATCCTATTCTAAGACTACAGCACTTTAGCTTCTGGGGTGACACTGAGCCTCGCCACAACGGGAACAGGGATACAAGGAACAGCTGAAGACTCCACCAGGGTATTTGAAAAGCTGGCAGCCCCTGCACAACCCGGAACATCGCAGGCGTGCAGCGTTTTGCTTGATCAGGAACTCGTTGCCTTACCAGCTGAATGTGCCTAATTGCTATTTCCTGAATAGACACCTGTCAGCGATACTTAATGAAGGCAGGGAGTTGGGGAAGGAGGCAGCAAATGTAAGGAGCTGTCTGGTTTCTGCAGTGTCAAACAAAAGCACTGCTCAAACACATTTCAGTACCAGCCTCTTGCACTGTAACTGAGCGTGGTTCCTGAAACCACAACTTATGATGGCAGGGGAAGTCTGACAGAACAGAAGCACGGGCACACACCTGTGTGGAGGAGCTCTCACACATACGGAGCCACAATATATCAGTCCTGCCTGACCTTACCTCGTGTCCCTCCCGGATTCAGACCCCAGAAACACACCTCAGGTGAATCAGGCCTGCAGAGCGTGGAGGTGAGGAACACGGCAATCGATGATACCGACCGAAGGATGCTCGTAGCAGATAACTTGTCACTGTGCATGCCAGCAAAACAGATGCTTGTTAAGGGGTCACTAAAACTCTTCCTTGCATGGCCAAGGGCTCACTGCTATGGGCCAAACTGGCAAGACATGTGAATGGTTTTATGGGTAGAGCCCTGTTTGCCAGGGCAGCCCCTACTGCGCCATGTTAAAGAATCCCTAAAATTCAGAGCCAGTAATCAAGAGATAACTGCACATAGGGACAGAACACCTGCAAACAAACTGCAAAAAAGTAGAGCAAAAAGGTACATTTGGGGTACTTTCAGGGTATTAGAAGTCCTGACTGGAGAAAAAAAAAAAAGGGGAGGGGGGAGAATGAGGGATAGAGGGAGGACGCAAAAAAGGTGTAAGCCCAGAAACAGAAGCGATAAGGTCCTGTACCCCAATATGAGAAACTCAAGTGCCAAAACAGATGAGCCTGAACACCTGGCAACAAAGGAGGGCTTTGACAAAAGAGGCACTTCCCGAGCATGGCAGAGTGACAAAAATCAATGTGATGCTACTCAGGAAGGACAGAATAGGTCACAACCACTGAGAGCGTTGCTCTAACTGAATGATCCCTGTAACCTTCTGAGATAACACTCCTGACCGAGCGGAGGGAACTGTTACCTGCAGAACTCCAGAGCTACAAAGTTTTCAAGCCATAGCAGTGTCTTCGAGAAAAGCTATCATCTTAACCTCCAGAGCCACGCACATGAGCAGCAGGCAGGCAGCTAATGAAATCCTGCTCTGACTGCAGGCTTGGGAGCTCCTCACGCTGGTGTCAGTGGAACCAACACGCCGATCGGGGCTTTACGTACGGCGTTTGAGCACACCCAGATAAGACAACCATAAATGATCTGGGAGGGTTGCCCGTTTTAGGCTTTCTGCACCTTCTCCTGATGTGTCTGGCACTGGCTTTAGATTAGACAAACTGCTTGTCTGCTCTAGCACCGCAATGCTTGCGTGATGGAAAACAGATGCCAAATAAAGGAAAAAAGCTGAGGATTTAGCTAACGTGCGTTCAGGGCAATCATAACGACAATAACAAAAATCAGCTACAGTAAGACCATCTAAAGGGAATGTTTAAATCAACTGGGGATGAAGAGAAGAGCAACATTCAGATGGGTGGCCACTTCTGCAAAGGCAGAGGCAGGAGCAAACCTTCCTTAGGGCCCTTTCCTACAGAAGACACGGAGGAGTTCAATCAACAGGGAAAGTGCTGGGTAAAAGACCCAGCCCGGAGGCAACGCAGAGCAACGAGCAGGCCCGCGAGCAGCCTGCAGCAGCAGCGCTCGTTCTGCTCCAGGATCTGCCGTGAGGAGGAAATCACCGTGCAGCCCGGAGCTGCGCTAAGTACTGCTGCTGAAAGGGTTGGAAATGGTAAATGAGAACGGTGCCTTGTAAGGCACACAGATGAAAACGACGCTTTCCAGTCCTAAGGATGCATGCAGAGTCCCACCTGGGTCCCCAGTGCTCTTGCCCTCCCCTCTCTGCCTCGGTACATATGTCCGTACCCACGAGACCTCCTGCTACCCAAAATTTCTTCTGGCAAAGAGCGCTGCCAAAGGGGCCTGGCTCCAGCAAGCCCGGCTAGTGACAGAATTTCTCAGCACATCATATGTGCAACTAGAAGAGCACGGTTTGGTGTCATGGCACTTCTACCCAGCTACGTTGCTAAAAGCAGCAGGAGGAACGCTCAAAGGAACTGGCATGCCTCACCCTGCAGACAAGAGGGGTGGCTTTCACAACCAAGTGACCCCAAGCTCCCCAAACCTCCACTCACCGCACAGGAGCAGCCCCAGGCACATCACCAACTGCTTTGACTTGCAGAGAAACCTGGCAACTCGCACTTTGTTAGCGCCAACTGCTGCCAAAAGATCAAAATCGAGCACTTTAACACATGAGGCTGAACGCACCAGTGCTGCCTCTGCCCCGGTGCTGCTGGGAGCCAGCCCACCCCAAGGCAGCTTTCCCAATGAATGCCCCATCTTGCCACTGACCGTGGTTCTGTAAAGCAGCTTTCTGTTTCACGGATTTGGTCAGATAACTCATGAGTAAATGTTTTTAATAGCTTATTCAGCTCTGCCTGCTACCAGAATTAAACTCTCCCAGTTGTATGATCCTTCTGTCAGGCGTACAGATAGTAGATTAGAGGGAACTGTTAAAAACTTAGCATCAAAGGTAATTAAAGAAAAAAAGCCTGCCATGTATAAACAATATCGAGATCACTGCACAAACTCTCTGGAGTATCAAGGGCAGCCAGAAAGTTCAAGCCAATAATACAACTTCCTGCTTAATTAATAACATTTTCACAAGAAAAGACAGCAAGGCTGTATAACTAGGGCTTCCCAGAAGAGCCCACCCACCAATTACACAGAGACAAACAAGTGGGGCAGTGGCAGACCTAGGAGACAACTCATTAGCAGCATTTCCTTGGTGATAAAATCCAGCTGGGGGCACACAGGTCTGCTGTTTCAATGGCCCCGGGCGCTGCTGCTGAAGGCAGGGGGAAGGTACAGTCTGTACAAATAAAGTATGAAAAATGAAAAAGAGACAACTCCCCGTCAGCACCAAACTGCAACGTTCACCTGAAGAATTAATCCACCTGTCTGTACCTGCCAGGGTGACTCCAGAGACCGAGTAAGTCACCAGCAGAGATGAGAAGAGCAAACCCTTGCCCCGACAGGGCTGAGCCCCGCAGCAGGGACATGCAGAGGGGTACACGGACACAAGGTGTGCAGCAGCAGTGCAGGCATTCCTCCTCGTCAGGGCATTTTGTAAAACTGCCTATCTGTGGGCCTTTTTCTGGCTATGAACAAACAAAACCAAAACGACAAACCCCACCAACAACCCCAAGCCCTCAGTGATTCCAGATAAAGCAGCCAAACCCCACTGGGGCCGGTTTGCAAGCACAGCCTATTTCCCAGCCTTCTCTCAACGCTCCCAGGAGGTGCAGCAGTAGTCAGAGAGGCAGGAGCCAAACACAATCTGCTAAAAGGTTATCACGGTGCTACAAAATCACTCAATCTTGCTTCGCTTGCCTGGAAAAAGGGTTTTGACCAAAATAACTGGAAGCAGAGTACTTCAGACATCTGAAAAGTGCCACAGCCTTCTGCCTTGCAGATAAACCTTGGATCCTATGCCACCACGCGTGACGTGGTTCATTCTGCTGCTCAGTCTTGACATTTGCCAAGAGAATCACAGGAGTCTGGAGCATGAGAGGTGAGGACCCACTTTCTTGGATCCTTCTCACAGCGCCTTGTTCAAGGGCAAAGCTCTTCCAGTCCTCGGGAGGCAGAAGCAGGGCTACGTGCCCGAAGAAGCTGTCACTGAAGACACAGACTTGGAATAAAACTTCCAAGGACCAAAGAGATGTTCAGCTCTGGAGGAAATTCAATGGGACGTGGACATTTAAGTCACATTAATCCTTCTGAACAGCATCAGGTTCAAAACCATCACTACCCTGTCCCCAGGGAAAGTGACTGAGTCACCCTCAGCCATCGGTATGCTGCAGTAATACCCCGCCAAGGAGTAAAAAGGTCCACGTGCCACTAAGGGACACCCAGGCTCTTCAAACAACCCCTTTAATCCCTTCTGTTTCCTTCCCCCTACCACACGTGCACAGCTGTGCTCTCTAAATGGCACAGACCCAAAGCACGACTCTTTGGGAATCTCTCCACTTCCAGCTGTGACACTTGACAACGCCTGTTCACCTCCAGCACACGTACGGAGCACCTAACAGCCACCAGGTATTGCACAACGCAGTTCCTAAAGGGATGTGGCTGAATAATTCCAAGTTTTACACACAAACATTTATTTAAATCATGTTTCCTACTTCTGAGAAGAAAGGTAAATGGAGAAAACCCTAGGGCTAAAGCCATTCTTTAAAATACCACTGTATTTTATTTTCACCTGAGCCTCCCCTTCCCCTTTTTTAAAGCAGTGCCTGCACCAGACAGCACGGTTTTACAGCTTCACGCCTGCCCAAAGGCAGCTCACCACCTGACAGAGGCCAAACGCCTCTCCAGCCAGGGAGAAGAGCACCAGGCCCCGCAGCACAAGCACACGAAGCTGCTGGCAGAGCCCTGCGCTGAGTTCTCTGTGTTCATTTTAAAGCAAGCGAAGAGAAACAAGAATTTTCTTTGATGATATTGCTGTAATGCTCAAGCGGTTTTCCGAGCCCAAAAATATTTATTTCCGTGGCTGGGGTATTGTTTTCAATTGGATGGCAGAGAGAAATTGTTTATTTCAATTCTTTTGAGATTCCCCCAGTGATGTTAGAGATAATCTGTTATTTTATCAAAAAGAGCTTCAAATAGAGTTGCACAATCAGTAAATAGCCTGGTTTGTGAATTCTGCCAAAAAAGCCTACTGAGGCTTTCTATCCCATGATCTATGGATCTTGGCAAAGTAATTATTTTTATTGTGTCTCTATTTTGTGTCTTGCAACTCCCATCTCTTATCTTGTACTATTTATTTCAAGGAAATTGATCTGATTTTCTCTTAATATCCCTAAATATTCATATAACTTGATGTCTGTTTTTCCCCGCAGAGCAGAATAAGCCTGTCCAATACATACACCTACCGCTCCGGTACAATGGCTGTAACACAAACTTCCCAACTTGTATCTGTGAGCCCCCCAGCTGTCACTTGTTATTTCAAATTCTAAGTGAAGTGGGATCTTGTTAGCCCAAATTGAACACCCACTCACAAGCACTCGGCTCTCTCACTCACTCGTAGCCATGCACACCCACCCGCACGCAGCGATCACTGTCTGGATAAAGCAAGCGATGCTGCACAAAACAAGAGCACATCTGGGGGAGCACCATCGCTCTCCTGAAGTTCGAACACAAATCACTTCCTGCAGCTCTTGGGTTCCCGAAACACTCGCTGTGCCAGCTCAGGACAAAGTCAGCAGCAGCAGAATCGCCTTGTCACAGCAATATTTTTGGGAAAACCTTCTGGAAAGCCCTGGAGATCCCAGAACACGCATCCAGGATGTTGATAACCTTGCAAAAGCTTCTCATTGTGCCCTCTACAAAGCCCAACTTTACCTTACAGATCCTTCTTCCCTGTACGCAGCCTCACTCCCCACAACCTGCACACCACGGTGCTCCCACCAAAACCTCCCTGGATGCAAATGGCAGTGGTCACACCGGTGCCAAGACAAGCAAGGTTTCCATCAGCCTGTCCCACTGAGGAGCTCTGAAGCGTTTGTGCTGCTAAAACCAGCCAAGGTCTGACACGGGGGTGCTGGGAACGAGCTCCCATCCACGTTTGGCTTTGCAGATGGCAAATTGTGCTGGAGCAGGAGAAGCAAGCAGATGCCCAGGCTGGCCTGCTCACTTCTCTGCTTTGTATGCACACAGGGAAGGGCGAGCTAATATTTCTGTTTCTCTGATTAAAAAACAAACAACAAAAAAGGGACAACCAGGGGAAAAAAATGGGGGAAAACCAGGCAAAGGCAATGCTGACGCAGAGCAGGTTGGAGGAGACCGGACTGCGACTGGAAGTCATCACCATGCGCACCGGGATGCTGCCGGCTGAGGCACTGAGCTGAGGCACCTCGATTCCCTCTGGAGAGAGAAAGGCAGACTCCCATCTGAGCCCTAAACCAAAAGGTTTGATCTCAGCTGCATCAGGCACAGCGCCCAGAGCTGGGAAGCCCGTTGTAGCCCCCTGGCTTCTGCTTTGCCTCGCTGGGAGGGAAAAGGGGCAGGATTACAGAAGGAGCAGAGAGATGGCATGTTTAGCAGCCACGCTCACCTGCCCAGCCCCAAATGCTCCCCGTTAGGAAGTTTCCCTTCCTCCCACGCTCACAACACCCCAAGGAGGCTCTGCATCATTTCTGGAGGTGCCAGGACCTGTTGGCACAAGGATGAGGCACTAGCCACAAGGCACCTACCACAGCAGCAGCTCACCTTTCCACCCATCCCACTGCTCCCCTGCAGGCTGGGGGCACGCAGGGCTCCCAGAGCCACTCGGCAGCGTGAGGGCACCTCTGCTGCTCCGCAACAACCCCTGCAAGAGAAACTGAGCAGCCCCCGTGCCCGTGGCTCAGGGCCTGCAGGCTGGACAAGACGTGGTGCTTAGGGACGTGGTGTAGCAGGTGACATTGGTGGCAGGGGGGTGGTTGGACCAGATGATCTTGGAGGGCTTTTCCAACCCTAATGGTTCTATGAGCCCCAACAGCTTCACGGCAGAGTCGGTGGGTAGCTGAGGCTTAAAGGTTTGTGTCTAATTAACATGCCACAGCCATTGGAAGCCAGCTGCGCCCTGCAGCTTCCCCGCTCTACGGGCAGTGCTTAGAAAGATCGGACAAAGCATTTGGCAACAGGGGCGAGAGATGAATTTGGGCACAGAGCAAAGCAGGGTGTAGCTGCAGACACAAACCCAAAATCAAGCTACTCCATGTGCAGCGCTGGCTGTGTGAGCAACCGGTCCTGCAGTCGGAAAAGGGGTTAAACTGGGCTGGTATATGGGGAAAATGGACCTGCTTGGTAATTCAGGGGAAGATTTGACACCTCTCTCCAGCAACTGAAGCAGCACATAATAGCTACTGGTATCTGTGATGAGAAGATGGCTGTTTCACTGAGCATAGTGGGGGCTGAAGCCTGCATCGCACCGAGCAACCTACCAGCTCCTCTTACACCAGCAGACACACAGTGTGTGCGAAGACCTGCACAGTCCCCAGCCCACAGCCACCATGTGGCCGCAGAGCACTTCTGCTTCTATGGACATGCTAAAAGAGAAGAAAAATTCTCAACACGTGGCTGGAGTGAAAAAACTCACGGGCTCTGACATAACCAGCATGGGCTCAGATCCCCGCAGCGGGATGGCACATTGGTGCAGCTGCCCGGCCACGTGATGGACGGTGAGTGCATATGCTGCACCAAATGGCAGCCAGGACCACCACCCCTATCCCTTGGCTCCTCTCCTTTTCCTTTTTTCCCCTCAGTAACATTTCACCGGGCACGTACGCCAGGGAGCTGTACCCTCCTCACTGCAACATGCCCACCTCACCGGCACCTCTCCTCAAGCAAAGCACACCAGGGAGAAAAGGATGCGAGCGTGGGCTTTCGGTGTTGCAACCCTGGAATCCAAACAAAGCCTGGGTCAAAGGGAAATCTTGTGGGAGCTGTGAAAAATGGGATGTGTACAGGAGTTGTAAAAACCTCTCATGAAAAAAAAGCACAACCATGTTCTTGCAGAAAGAAATAGAGCGAAAAGAGCAAGTACAAGCAGCCTCGAAGAGAACACGCCAGAGCACGCAGATTTCTTAGCTTTTGACTTGTTTGGGAGTCCACAGAAAATAGGGTACAAGTGCCCAGCACAGGGGACCATAAAGTTATAGATACTTACACACGCACACAATTCCAACTGGTAGCAGAGAAATTTAAAATGAAAGGCCTTCTGCTGGTTTCATCATGTCACATCAGAATTATCAAGTTACTTAACGGAATTAAGTTGCGAAAGGGAGCGCTGCAAACACATGCACGGGGAAATCTACCCTGCTACTGCCAGGAAGGCGACATGGCACTGTAAGCAGCTTCTGCTAAAAATACTCAGCAGGGAATTGAATGGGTTATGTATTATTCTGGAGAGAGATTTCTGCTGCAGTGACAAAGCATGAAGTATTTCCAAGCTCCAACCTCAAAATAATAACTCACTGCAACTTCTGGCAGGGCAACCGGACTCTTAGAGGAAGGTACCAGCAGCTAAGGAAAGCAAAACCTGTGTCTGAAGAAGGAGCAGCTCCTTAATTCTGAAGAGTCTGTGCAGTATTTGCTGACAAACAAAGGCAGAGACACAGAAATTCAGGACATAGAAGATGACAGGATTTTCTCTCAAGTTTGCCTAGGGCAACGAATTATCACTACAGTGTCAGCAGTGGAAAGAAACGAGGCTGTCCAGGCTGGGGGTTATCAGGATTACAATTTCAGCAGTCCTGTAAGTGAAGACATCCTCTTTGGAGCAGGCCTTTTCTCTCAGTAGCTGTTAGTCAGTCTTGCTGCACAAATAATCTACCTAAAGCCTACTTACAAATGTACCTGTCATACAGGTTGGGGGTTTTGCTGCCACGTTACCACGCCAGGATGACAAGGACACCAAAGCCCCCCAGGACACAATCAGCACGCTCTCCATGCTACATGCTGCAGCCCTTCACTGACAGAACAACAAAAAATCCAACCTGAGCTCATGCTGAGTCCAAGACACACAGCTACAAGGAATGGGCTTGGAACTCAGGCACACACAACTTGTTCCTGCTCTTCTCTGCAGTGAAGAACCAGCTCCCAGGGTTGCCTCCTTTTCTGTACCACTCTTACTGCCAGCCAGTTCTTACCAGGAAAGTACTGGAGAGCTACAAGAGGGAAAAAGTCGTGTGGATGGGGGTCACGGAGTGACCCCACATAAACAATGAAACAACACCCGATTCCTCACGCCCAAAGAAGATGCCTCAGTGCAGCCTTTGGGACTTGCAGCACGTGCGTGGAGGACAGATCAGACAAATTCTGGGGCTTACATGTTAGTTTGCAAAGTCATTGTAAAGCAGGCAAGCACTGTGCACGAGCGTAACAGGCACGGAGCAGATGGCGGCTGTGTTAAAACTCTGGCCTTCAAGGATGGGAGCTGGCAACAGATTGCAAGTGGCTGCGGAGCTCGGTTCCCGTCCAGAGTTGCAGTTGTTCAGTTGAAGGAAACGGTATCACATGTGTCACCTCAGCTCCTCCCTGTGCTGCCACGAATGGATTAGGGAAAAGATTTATTCAGACACGTAAGGAAACAATTTGTGCGACAGCCCTGGATAAATGCTGCTTGCAAAACAAGAGCGCAATTTTTCTGCTGGCCAACACGAAGGCGGGCTGGCTTTTCCAAACCTCACGGGTGCAACACAACTTAAGGTCACAACTTAAGGTCAGTTTGTAGAGAGGCTTTAGAAAAAGGTAGTGCAATAAAATGGCCACGAATAACCACACCAAAAACAGTTTCTGTGGGGAATTTAAAAATAAATGCTATTGATAAACAGCAACATTTTTTTTTCTGGATGCTTAAGTGGTTCCATGACAAACCAGAGCTGTTTTACAGTTTATACAAGAGCCCTAAGTCCAGCTCAGCCAGTACGTACCTTAAAAATGGGCAGCAGTGAATACTGAGGGAATAAAAAGCATCAGCAATGTCACGGGCATGCTCTGTACTAAGATGACCTAGAGAAAAATCCAGATGTTCAAGAGAGCCAAACAGCCTTCTGTGGGGGAAGCCATCGGATCGCCTTTCCAAGGCCAGCATCACAAAGCTATCAGGTCCTGGGGCTCGCAGAGAAGCCCCCTTGCTCTCAGCTCCCTTGCTCGTGCCCCTAGTGCTGTTGCACAGTTTCAGCCTCCACCCCCTGGGCAACAACAAAACCTCGCTCCCCAGAGCCAGCCTTCAAAGCAGGGAAACTTCTGATGCTGACATGCAAAAACACCAAAAAAGTTCCAAGTGGAGAAAACCAGACCAAACCTCAGCGAGACCTCCTGATTCAGTGGAGGACTTGTTCGTGTCAGCTCAGAGGTTGGACTCGGTGATCTTGGAGGTCTCTTCCAACCTAGATGATTCTGTGATTCTGTAAAATCCCCATCAATGAATCCGTCCCAACAACCTCCATGGCAAAAGAGAGCAACCAGATCCCATTCCCTCCCCGTGCCTGACTCCCCTCCACCTGCCTGGACCCAGTGCTGTCCGATGGCAGCACAGAGTGCGCTGCTTTTCTTAATCCTCGGGGGCCAGAAAGAAACTGCCAGCATGTCACACCAGCAAAACCCCCAGCGGGGGAACAACTAACACTAGCAGAAGGACTTCTTGCCACTACACCAGCCCCCCGAACACAAGCAGCTTTCCTGGCACAAGCACAGTTTTGCCGGTGTTACTGTGGCTACGCGAAGGCTTTGTAATCCCACCGTAGCCCTGCCACATAGCCATTCATTAAGTCAATGAGATTTCTGCTCCTAAGTGCTAAGCCTGTTTTAAATAAGAGACTTAAGTTCTTTAATTCTAAGTATTCCACCTCGCGCCAGCTGTTTGATCGCTGAAGTTGGCAACGGTGACAAAGAAAAGCCACGCAGGGAAAAAGAAAGTGAACTTTGTATGGCAGAGGGAAGTGCGGGCTGCCCTCTGCGGGAAGGCCAGGCAGCTGCTTGGTTTCCTGACCCCACAGCACAGTTCTGCTTTCCAGCTAAATCCTATTAGGCTCAAAGGAAGGGCCTGAATGCAGTGGAGGCAGACATTTTGCGGTTTTACCTGCAGAACATCCATCTACTAGTGACAACCAGCAGAGAGAGAGAGAGCTCCCACCCTATGGTACACACAGGGGCCTCTGCAGCATCCGAGGCCCCAGAGACAGTGCCAGGAACGATGTACAGAAAACAAAGTTCCTCCATGCATGCCTCCTGTAATAGGTGATATGAAACATATATAGATAGGTGAACGAAACACGTAAGCACGGGGTGCTGGAGGAGGAAGAACATGAAATTAGAGCCGGCACAGATTAATCAGTGTTCACGATGAATGTGTCTATTAAGCACAATCAGCGCTGGTAAATCACTGCTTTGTCCTCCCGTGGTCACCAGGTGCAGCGTGTACCAGCAGCACAGCAGATGATGTACACTCAAAAAGGAAGTCACAAACTACAGCTGGAGAGGAAAGGGGAGCTCTAATCACAGGGATTCTCCTGTGGAGTATGGACTGGGGTGAGAACATGAAGCTGCTGGGGAGGAGAGCAGATAATTAGGTACGGCATAACACGCAGAGCAGAACCAAAGGTAGACAAAACCATAAAATAATGCAATACGCCAGGATAGATCAAGCTGATGTGGACTCAGAGGCACCCCAGGAATAAGGTAACGCAAAGCAATAGCTGCTGCTGCACTGCTGCGAAGGCAGTTGAGAAGAAACAAAGGTACTGTGGGTCAAGGAAAGAACAAAAAGGGATGTATCAGCAATTTGGAAAAGCAAGCCAAAGGAAAAAAACAAAACAAAACAAGAAACTGAAAGTCTTGAAAGTCTGCGTATGAAAACTTACAAGACCAGGTCATTCTGGTCCTTTGTCCTTGTACATCAACTTTCTGTCTCATCTAAATGACCATTTCAATTGGCATCTCCAGAGCAAGTCTCAGCTGAGTGGTGTTATATTACCAACCTCTGCATGCCTTCACACTCCAAGCAGGTTGGGAGGGTTTTGTGGAGGGTGTTAGTTTCCCTATTGAAGACAGATTTAAGATGCGTTACAGTATGACAGTCTAATTACAGACTGCAATTTCAATTTCATTTACTTCTGTTGCGTCTTGTGACGGTTTAACATTTCCTGGAGAAACAATTACAGGACAGTGCTAAGAAATACAATTTACTGTCTCCTATTTTCACGAGCGTGAGAATGCATGAGCATTCATTCCATCCAGCTCCACATTTCCTTTTTGACCTAGCCGTGCTCGCTTCATGCTATTAATAACTGAAAGAAGTGCCTTTATGTATCTTAAATACATACTTCATATTATTCATATAGTAAGTTCCACGGATTTGCTATCTCAGCAAAAAGTTGGATTCAAATTTAAAAATCACCCAGCAGTATTAATAGCTATCTTGTTCGAAACAGCAGTGTCTGGAGACAAACTGCGAATGATGGCAATGATCTCATCTGCCTTTTGCCTTTCTCCATATAGTTCCAAATATTGGCTGCACTAGATTTAATATCTGTCATTGTCCAGAAGAGGGAATCATGTTTGCAGCCATTTCACTCATTGCTTTCCAAAGGCCAGTTTCCCCCCAGCTGCAACATGCCGTGTCCTGTGGGTTTATCCACTGGAGGCTTCCTCAGTTCTTTGCTCTAAGAGTAAGCCTGAATTAGATACAGTAGATATATCTGACAGCAAATCTTATAAGGCTAGGTGCTTAGTCCTTGCCAATACTCGTGGCCAAAAAACGTATCAGTATGTCAGCAAAGCCACCTGAAGCAATGAAGCTACTCTTTGTCATGAGGAACAGAAGCAGAAACAGGCCCACAGCAGGCAATTTGAAGACGGTATCTAATATACTGTCAACTTTAAGGCAATTTTTTTCTGCTCTATTAAGAGCCTTCCTAGCCCGGTTTCCTAAGGAAAAGAAGATTATGAAATGGAACTGTGTTGGCTGTGCATCCCACAAATAACTAGCGGGTCCATTTGTCACCGTCAGCCTGATTTGACAGATAGGTACCCTTTCAAAGTCATTAACTTCCTAAAGGTTTTCAGAAGATAGGCATTTAGGCAGCAAATGCAGCCCTTGGCAATGCCTTCACTGGGAGATAAGGCTCCAGCATGATCCCCAACCCCTATTAGACATCAGAATCCATACAGGAAAGAGACAGTATGAATGGCACCGCTACAGAAAAAGCTTTAATTGCTGCTCATATAAATCAGACATCAGGTAATACAATCATCTCTCTCTCTCACTTGATATCCGTTCTCAATAGTTCTGCCTCACACGGCATTGCCATTTTCTGAAGCCTGTAATTCCCATATCAAATGACTTTCCTATCTTTAAAAGCAATGCTCCTTAAAAATACATCCTCAGAGAGCCTTCACAAAGTCAGAGGCAGAGATAAGATGTCAGTCAGAGACTGAGCAGTTCCTGGAGGAGGTAAATAACAAAGGAGAATCAGAGGCTGGGAGGTAGCTAGAAAAAAAAATGGCATTCTGTGGTAAACTTCCCACATATTCACCGCACAGGAGCACAGCCTGCACTGCTCTTTACTTAGTTTTCTGCCTGTCAGAAGCCACAGAGCACCACGCGAGCGGCACACGCATGCCTAGTCCCTGCTCCACCAGCCCTCACCCATGGGGGCCGGCTGTTAAAATGCCTCCCCGCTCTGCTGCTAATGTTTTTCCACTAACTTAAGACTGCAGCCAAGTACAGCTACAAAATGATCGCTGGCCTCAGCCGCTAACAGCCTGTAGCGTTGCCGGCTGCTCCAGCCATCCATCTCCTTCAGGTAACTGAGGCAGGGTGGGGGCCGTGGGTGAAGGACGAGGAATCCAATCCAACACTCGGCTGCTCTTCTCACCCAGCTCCCCGGCCTTTGGGTGCTCAGCTGCCAGCCCTCCTCGGCAGATGGCTTCCCAATGAGGTGCAGAGACATGAAGGGACACCCCTCTGCCTCCGCCCTCTGGCCACACTTGGCCAGGATGGCTCAGGGACCGGCCAGTTCCCCAGGAGCACTTCCAGATCAAGCTGTTCCTTCCTCCTGCTGCTCCAAGCACGCTGCGCCGGGACCGCAGTCCTCCGGTACTGCCAGCACGGACACAGCTCTTCCGTGAGACACCTGCGGACACTGAGGGTGAAGTCCAAGGAAGGAAAAACTGCCAGTAACGAGGGACTTCTCATTTTCATCACTCCTTCTTTCCAATAAAGCCTACCTGCTGGAATGGGAGAACATTTTCACCCAACACTTTGAACACTTGGACTTCTTTACAAGGCATACACCCCTGGTGTACATTAACAATGGAAAGGAGACATGCATAGAAATGAGGAATTTAAAGTTTGTTAAGATCAATTGCATCCTTTCTTTTTGTTGCTGTCTCCTCTCTGCAGGCCAATCTTCTACAACAGCATTTTGCAAATTCTGTACTTTGCTGAATTTCTCTGTTGGCTAGAGCATCATCTGAAGGGTCAGTATAGGTATTTGCTTCATGGCAGGGCAAGTTGCTACCAATTTAGCTAGTCTTCTCTAGCATGGGGTCTCCAAGGAAAGCAAGAGCCACTGGAAAGATGAGCGTAATTCTGTGCATTTCAGTTTTTGAGTCTTAGCGATTTGGGAGTTACAACTCAATGAAAGTAGGAATGCTGGCATAAACCAGGAGGGATTAAGGAGATGACATTTTTCTTTCTACAGCACTCTCACAGCCCTTAGGATATATCCTACCCCTTTTCACCAGGAGAAAAAAAAAAAAGAGAGAGAGAAGGCAAGGAGAGCATTGGATTATAAGTGCAAAAATAATATAGTTCATTTTACTGACTGTCATAAAAAATCTCTGGATATTTGGAAGACCAAATGTGGAAAACAAATGTTCTTCCCTGGGTATTTCACAGCGAAATACAAATATTTCATTAGGAAATAAAAATATTCTGCTTTGCGATCATCTGAGGCCATCTTTAGTCTCAAGGGTTTCAGCAACTCAACAAAAGAAAATCGAAGTCCATAGAAATGAATGAAGTCAGGCAAGTACTGTGTATCAGGTGACAAAAGTTATTCCAGAGCTTACAAACCAAGGCAGTGATGCAAGGGCGGCAGCTCCGCAGCTGGCAGCCCTCCAGGAAGCAGCCTCTGAATGGCAATTCCCAGCAGAGCGGCAGCGCTGCTGTCTAATAATGTTTTGTCCACGTTCCAGCACCTTAATACCCCAGGGTAGGCGCAAATGCACCGTGAGTAATTTCTGCAGGACTCTTCACGGAGAGAAGAGCTATTCTAGGATTCCCAGACCCTCGCTCCATGTAAATAGCTGCTGGGCTGCTGTGCCGACGGACGGACGGATTCAGCACCAATGCTGACAAGGCACCTCGGCCTCTGACACTGGTGAAAGAGCTCTGTGTTCCCTTCAACACTCCGAAAGGGGAGGAGAAATTTGCTCTATTTTCACAGTTATATGACAGCTTGTAAAAATTTTACAGCGGGAGTGCAGCACCTAATCCAATAAAGCTTGCCAGGAACATTTAAAATCAAGGTCTCTGAGATTTTATTTCCTATAGATTCCCCAGACTCACAAGGAAGGGTCTTCTCCTCGGAAACGCAGCACCAACCCCACAGGAGCTGCACAGGGCTGAGGACTATTTTGCTGCCCTGCTGTGGGAAAGACAGTGGGAAGTGCTGGGGAGTAGGCTATAGAGGTGCACAAAATGGACTGGAGTTAATGAGTAGGAACAGGAGGAAGAAAATAGAAGTATGCTTTGTGAAAAGGGAAATCAAAGCATTTTCTCAAAATTGAATGAAAAGCAGGAATGCTCTATAATAGGCATTTAATTCAGTTAGTGTAACGACTGTACTTTATACACGGAAATAACTGTAATTTCTATTTTGAGGTCAAACCATGGAAAAAAAATAATTTCTCTTCCTACTTTGTATTGTCTGTCAATAATAAACAGCAAAACTTCAGCAAGCCTGTAAGCAAACAGAAATCCTGTCTTCTGGCAGAGATGCTTCTCCTTTAATTTCACCAAAAGTAAAAGATGACAGATAACGGACACCAACTCGAAAAACAAAACAACAACCTGTAATCATTCCAAGATTTTTCATCATTAAAAATGGATTTTTTCTTTTACAAAAGATAGGTCAGCCTAAACCAGTACTTTTAAAAATCATCTCTTTTCAGTTACTTTCTCCAGTGTAAGGAGGTGAAAAGCTGCATCTATTATAACTACACGCTGTGCAAACCTCATTTGGACATGATCATCATCAATCACTCCTGCTGTGCAGGTAGCACGCGAAAGGGAAACAAACCAGAAATCGTGCTGCAGTATTCGACACCACCCACTCCCCTGCTTGTATGCCTCGGTTCACCACCAAGCAAGTTCACATATGGTTATTCTCTCTTTTCGGGACCTGTCTTTTCTCTCCCTCCAGGCATTTGAGAACAGCTTCGGTGATTTCAGGGGAAAGCCAAAAACCTCTCCTTCTCTCTTAAAAGATTTCGGCTCCCTTACTGAAAAGCAAGCCGAAGATAAACTCTTGTGTGTGATCTTCCCACTGTAAGTAGCACGCTTCCTTGCAGCGCTACCTGCCCGCATCGCGTGCATATGCTTCAGTGGAAGATGAGTATTGTGAGAGGAATCAGAATGCAGTGCCATGCGTAGTCCTGAGAAGAGTAATTCATGCCAGCATCCGACTGCATTTCTCTAGCACACACTTGAACTGGCTGACTGTGCTGTAATTTTGAGCAGGGACAGGAGGCAGAGGCACAAGGCTTAAAAGGGCAAGAAAACTCGTGCTTTTTGCCTTTTTCAGAAGGCTCTGGAGTAAGCTAAGGATAAGTATTAGATGATATTTAGAAGCCCAGAAGCAACCAGAGTCCGATGTGAAATGAAAGACAGACTGCAGTCTCACCAACACTCCTCCTACCAGACTACCTAGGGTGTGAAGTGAGCACCCTCCTTGCATAGCATGGCTCGGGGTAGCAGCGTGCCAGTTCAGGGGGCTGGCAGTAGTTTATCACACCCTTAACTCCTTGCTATGACTCAGGCCAGCAAAAGTTCCTGCACTTTGTGTTTTCTGATGCACCAGCACTGCAGCACGCCTGGTTTTAAACAGCTGTACAGCAGCGCACACTAGAGAACAGCTTTTTGCATCTCACTCTCAGCCCTCTGCTTACCTCTGACAACTCACGAGAGCACTGGGCATCAATAAGCAGGACACGAGAACACAGAGAACAAACACCCCCTCCCGAAGGGCCAGGACAGGAGCGGTGTCACTTCCCAATACCCTGCTTCCCTCAGCATGTCAATAAAGCACTCTGGATGTTCAAAGGCACCTCCTGAGGACCTCATAGCAGATCCCCAAACCTCAATGGGTGACTTTGGACTACAGTTCACTTGCTCCCCTCTTCAAGCAATCGCACTACCCCTTTTTTACACGGCACATGGCATTTGTAGCCCGCACCCCTTGCTGAGCTCCTTCTGCAGCCCACGCTCAGTTTCACAGCAGCGAAACACCCAACCGCCCTGCTGCCGACAGCCACCTCGCTTATCAGAACGATGACGTGGAGAGGCACGCCCATACCTCCCATCGCGGGGTCCTGCTGACACACACGTGCCTTGTAGGGATTTGGTAAGCCCCCTACCCCTGAGCTGCAGCCCCATGAGGAGCAAGGCAGACTCTCGGTGTCCCTCCACCCCTCTGAGCCAGGTCTCCAGGAGGGAATGGCAACATCAAGACCCATCACCAACTGGGACAGAGGTCAGCTGGTGGTGTCAGCTGGAGGTTCCCGATACAGGCATTGATGCTGAGATGTACTGAGTGTGCCATCCCTGATACAGCAGTGGGTGTAAGCATGTGCTCAACTTTAATATCACAAGCAGTCTCAGTGACTTCTTTGGGACCATGTGTGACTTTTGAGGCAAGCAAATACGAAAATGAGAGATTAAAGCAACAAAAGGCATGAATGGCCCTGACTGTAACAAAACAATTAAGGCATTTGTGCAATCAACCTCTACAAATGCACTGTCTTGTCTTGTAGCATGGTTTTGAAACAAAACTGAAGAGCAAGAAATGAGAGGGTGAAGGAAACACCCTTGGCAAGTTGTCCACACAAATTAACAAGGCCAAAGAAAGGGCAGCCTAGGCACCATCTTGCCCAGCTTCCAAGCTTAAACTTCCAAGTTTAAAAGCAGCAACAAGTTCTTTTTCTGCCTTAGTAAGCAGACACAGCCGCGACCGTCCCGCGGTTTTGAACGCGTACTCACCCAGAAGAGAAGGTTGAAGACAAACATTAGGTACTTGATACACTGCAGGCAGTTGTGAGCCATGCTGCACCTCTTCAGTTCTAGGAGAAAAATAAACGAGAGATCCAGGTAAAAGACAACGTACTTGTTTCCCTTCGGGGACGTGTACTTAGCCTTGGTGGCCTTGGGGCCCGGGTTGGTGTGGAATCCAAAAAAAGAGTTGCTGGCCGCCCCAAACTGGCCGCCATACATGCTGCTGTAGCGGCGGAAGGCGCCATTTGGGAAACTGTAATCCTTGCTGTCCAGGGAAGGGCTCCTGTGGTACGTCGACTCATCGGTGCTGGACCTGCGCATGGTGCCTTCGGCTGGTCCCAGCGGCTGCTGCTCTGGCGACCGGCGGCGGCGGCGGCGCGGGTGGCAGGTTGGCGCTCTCCTTGCCTCCTCCTTGCTCCGAATCCCCTATTGCTTTGCACCAGCTGTTCTTTTGTCTGCCATCCTGTCAAGGAGTTAGGCGGGCTGTACGGCAGCAAAGTTGGGCGAACTGCAGCCGCGACTCGGGGAGCGCGCCTGGTGCGCGAGTCACCATCCCCTCCGTGCCCCCGGCCCCCCCCCGCTACCGGAGCAGCACCCCGAGACGCAGCGATACTCTACCCAAAGCCCCGACTTTTACAAAAAAGCAGGCGGGGGCTCGCCGGGCTGGCGGGCGCCAGGCGGGAGCCCGGCTCCTCATGCCGCGCAGCGCCGCGGGCAGGGCGGGCAGGGGGTGGGCAGGGAGCGGGCAGGGAGCGGGGACCCCCGGCCGGCCGCCCCCGGCTCCCCCCGGCCCCTGGCAGCCGAGCGAGCCGCAGCCCAGCGCCGCCCCTCGCCTCACGGCTCGGCCCCCGCTCCGCCTCCCCCGCTGCCCCCGCCCCGAGCCCCGCGGGGAGGCTCCGGGCCCGGCTTGGCCGAGGCCCCACAGCCCGGCCGGAGCCCCCCGACCCCACCCGGAGCCCCCCGGCCCCCAGCCCGAGCCCCCCTGTGCAGGGCCCGAGGCAGGTGCGGGCAGCGGGGTCATGAAGGAATTAGGAGGAATGAAAGGAGCTGGGGGTGCACGCAGCCTGGGTGCTTCACCCCCGCACGCCGCCCTCCAGTTGCGTTAATTTATGAGCCGGGTTAATTATTTGCCTTGGTTTCCAACAAGCTGCAGGAGCTCCGTAGGGGCACAACGAGGCTCGGCCCTCCCGGCCCGTCTGCTCCGCAAACTTCCCCTGGCAGCTGCTCTCTCTGGGCTAGCAAAGAGGCGGCAGCCACCCCCCTGCAGCTCACGGCGAGAGCTCAGCAGTCCCCAGAACTCGGCCCGTGCTAGGGGTGGAAGCGTCCGTAAAGCCCAGGCCTGCGGTGAGGTGACGAGTTTCTAAATGCTGCTCTAAATTACAAACAACAAATATCAGCAAGCAGCGGGGCTCCTTCAGACTGACGCAGAAAAACACGAGGAAGGTGTGCAAAGCTGACCTCTCCGGCTGCCAGTGTTCTTCTTTCTGACCCTACTATCAACAGCTGATCAGAAACAGAGTTTTTGGAAAAAAAAAAAAAAACATGTTTTTTCCAAACCCAGCTGCTTCTTTCCCTGTTACACCTCCACAGCTTCCCCTCCTCCTTCCCCATGTTGCACGATGCCTCTGGGCCCCAAACCAACAGGTATTTCCATACCACTTTGGCACGGGCTTTTGCTTTAGCCATTGAACATCACTTCCTATTTCTGCTCCATGATCTCACTTTCACGATTACGCATGCAACACCATCCATCCCCTTCAGGTCACACAGAGTGCAGCCACTAAGTCACCTCCTCGTTAATTTAGTCTTCATTAGTCCTTTAACAGTTGCACTGGCTTTCCCTCTACCGATGCTTCTTGTCACTGCCTTCAAAACTCCCTGCACCTGCTCCATCTTCCCGATGAAACAGCCCACCATGAGCCTCAGAAGCCTGTCCGTGAGCATCTCAAAAACTCTACGAAGTGATCCATGAAATAAATACGAATAAATAAATAAAACAAATCCTGCTAGAAATGATTAAACATCCTGTGTTGATAGAGGGTAGGTGTCTGGCAGCTCCTCCCATTCTGCCACAGAGGTGTCCCTGCTGGAGCAGGGGGGAGCAGGTGGGCCCGGAGCTCCCTTCCCACCTCAGCCATCCCGTGGCTGTGTGAAGAAAGCCAGATGTTCTAGAGGTTTCCTTAGTTATCACAACCTAAAGATCTTTTGACATTCAGAGCTGTACCTGCAACTCCTTTAAAGATTCATTGATGCCTCCAACAAAACTTTGAAAAATATTCTAGTCAGAAGCAATTTCACTTAGAGAGCAGACTTCAGGGTTCTTTTTCATTTCCTTTCTCTCTTTTTTTTTTCCTTTTCTTTATAAATAAGGAAATTTGCATGGAAAAAAAAGAAAAAAAAAGGATCTTCAGTACTTAATAGCTCATCTCCTTCTGCTCACATGCCACCTGAAGTCATGATCTTTGGTTTATGGCATAATTAGTTGCCATGGAAATAACATAATCAGACACTGGGAGAAAATATTTGGGGTATGATTTACAATGCTCTTTATTTAAACCTGCTCAAAAGTTACTTTTGCAGAACCCTGACTGCTTTCTACCTGCTCTCATCTGCATAACAGTTCTCATCGCCTCCGCTGTGTGTTCAGACACACTGCTCCTGCTGCACGCACTGCGCACACCAAGAGCATTTCTTGCCCAGCGTGTGAGCGGCTGCACGTTCCTACAGCAAGGGCAGCGGACAGGCATGCAGGAGAGCTGGTATCAAGTCAAACCAAACAAAAAAACTCTCTTTAAATCCGACTTGGGATTGGGTCCCAAAACCCTGTGTACCAGAGCCCCTTTGCCATTTGTGCTTTCTGCACTTCTGTCAGCCTGTTCTTTGCTAATGATCTTTTTTTTTTCCCCAACAGCACAAGTTTTAAGTAAGGAGGTTCCCTGGAACCCCAGCAAACTCTGCCAACTCCCAAGTCCTGGACAGAGAGCATCATTGCTTCAGAGGAAAGACAAGCAATGCCGGCCGCTGAACTCTTGAGAAGCAGCAGCCCTGTTCCTCTGCCAATGTCTTCAGTAATAAAGGATGAAGGACCAGAAATAAAGAATGTGCCTGACACCCTGTACAAGATGAGTTGCCGCCCAAAGAAAACCTTTATCAGGACCTGTCTTTGTGGTGTCAGCAGGTCTTAGCAGCACAAATGCAATTTATGTGCTAGTTTTCCTAAAATCAGGTTACATTCTCTAACCTGAGAAATCAGCTGACGTTCAAAGAAATGCCACTTCAAACACACGCTTGGTACTCAGGATCTTTCTGTCAAGTATAAAGCAATCAATCAGACGCAGAAATCTTTAAACTACACACAGCTCTGATTGCTTGTGAAAGTAGGTATTTTAAAGCAGAAGCAAACAAAACAAAACAATGACTTAGGAAAACTGAAAGATTCATAAATGCTCCCCACCAAGTGTCTGCTTTTCAACATCTCCGTGGATTTTTCCCTGAAAATTAAAAACGGGTTCTGTTCTTGTCCTGCACCCTTAAAAACAGGGCTAGGGCTTTGTGAGCATGACGATAAGTTGCTGTAAATTGCAGCTGCCTTTCCAGAGCAAGGAAGGCCTAGCAACATTCGTTGGCCTCCCAGAGCTCCAAGTGCTGAGCACTTCTGAGAATCAGGTCCCGGAGAGCCCATTTCTGCGAGGTTCTCGACCACCAACTTCTGTTGCATTGAGATATTCACGTAGTGAAGTAGTCAGCACACACTTAAATACTTTTATGAGCAGGACTGCACACAAGCATGAGGAATGCAGTGTTTCAAAGGCTGCAGGTGGAGCTGGACTTGGCATACAGCTGCTGTCCCAGCAGCAATCACGCCTTGAGCACACAGCTCTGAGGCTGATGTTCTCAAACCTACCGGTGGAGTTGGCTGGGAGATGCCTTCAGCCACAAGCAAAGTTGGTTCAGATGGTCTGAGACAGGGTAGGGAGCTCTCAAACCAGCAGCTCAGTCAACAGATGTGAGCAAGCACGCTGAGACTCGAGGGCAGGCTGGAGAAGTCATCTCTGCTGCTGGCATTGCTGGGTCTTGCTGGCATCTTTCTCTTCGCAGCCAAAAGACCTCAGTTTGCTCCTAGCTCCCTTAGGCTCCTTCCAAAATCCTACCTTAACGATAAATAAACTTCTGTTTCCAAAAAGGACTGAAAATAAAATCCCTTAGGAAGCAACAGATTTCCTTTTCATCTTGAAGAAAAACACTAACTTCTTGGAATAAGCAAAAGGACGTTATTTTTTATGTCACAGAAGTTCTGTCACACCAACTCAGGAGGCGTTTCTTACAGTGCAAGCTGTGCTGGAGAGAGTTTAAAATTAAAACTGAAATATTAAAGAGCCTCCAGCAAATTAAAAGAGTATTTGAAAGAAAAGAATAAACAAGAACGCTAGGTGATGATTAAATGTTAATGTTAAAATGGAACGGACCTGTGCAAAGAAAATGCAACCGGCCATATTTAGATATTATGTTATCAGCTATTATCCCTTTTCCTTGATGTTGTAAAGAATCACAGGGCTTTTATCATCCCACCTACTATCAGTAAACAGCAGTGGATCTCTTATCAGTGACATCTCTGTATCCATTCAAGCAAAAAGAGAAGAGCTTCTGCTGTCAAAAAAAGAAAGAATTACAGGCAGGAGCACAAGCTTTAGCTTTCTCCTTTGCCATTCTCAGCTCTCACAGCACTCCTGACGTCAGACGTATCTTCAAATATATTTTTCGAACAGATAACACAAACAGGTAAACAATTTAAAACAAAAGCCAAGGATTTACTCCTAAATGATAGCTTAGCGAGCATAATGGTGGTAATACATTGACTAAAGATGCTCTTTTGGAAGAGAAAGTATCATCTGCACTGGAATGCATCTATCTGTATTTGTGTGTTCACCTCCCCTGTAGTTTCAGGCAGCAGAGGTGTGATGCCTTTTTTGCAAAACCTACCTACATTCAGCTACTGAAGGTAATACAGAGGCCCTAATCCAGTAAATTTGAGCTGTCTAAAATAACGCTAAACTCATCCCTATTGATTAAGGCACTTGCTGGTACTTAACTGTAATCATGGTGCTTTGTTTGGACAGAGCTAAGGACATCTCTTAGAGCTTTAATGGTAAGGAGTGAAGGATATTAAATGTCTGAATTTAGGGGCTCTCACTGAAAAGGTACTTCCAAGGTATCTGTTTAGACCTAAAAGTCATCACCTGCTCTGCACACTGGTTAAGATTCAGGATTTAATCAAAACCAAATCCATGCCTAAATCGCACCTGAGTTTTTGTGCTCAGTGTTTCCTACTGGTCTGCAGAAGGCTTTCAGATACTCCTGCCCTGTACAGAAAGCTTGGCACAGGTCTGCAAAATTTAATCCTGCTAAACCTAAGCCCTGGCATATGTTAAACTGCTAAAACGCAAGGTCGACCTCTGCTGCGGTCTGACCTCTACGCCATTTGTTTACCTCATTACGCTTATGGGGATTTTTACAAAGGCAGATTTCTACTTTACAGAATGATTTCTGCATCAGATCGCTGAGTAGCCAGCTGAAAAGATGCTTGTTCCTGGTGGTTTTCAGAAAAGGCAGGGAGCACAGGAAAGACGACCCAGACTCCTCAGTGCCTGCATTCTGCCCCCTGCCTTCAGACGGCATTTCTCACTTGATAGGGAAACAGGACCTGCTTGGAAACTCTTATTTTACACTTATCTCCAGGTATCTCAATACCATACTAAGTTTCTCAATAGTTCTGGTATTATTAATGATGATGGCCTAAAATAGTGCATAATTATGAGCCTATTAAACTTTAATTAAGCTGTTTTATAGCCTTTTACAAGTGTCACCCAAGCCTATCCTGAAGGATAAACTGTGTTTTAATTTCTATTTGTTACATTTACCCTGTGGAAAGAGATTCATTATAGTAAAAGCTAATTATTATTTCTGGGACTACTCCCAAACACTCCACAGACACTCCAAAGCCCAGGCAGCACCTCTCCCAAGAAGCAAGATGCTGAACGATTTTTGGCCGCGGCAGCAAACGAGACCACCCAGGAGACAGCTGTACCTCCGCCTGCCTCAACCAGCACACGGCTCAGGGAGCCAGATCCTGGTCTTGCTGTGAGTTACGTTTTCTTATGCAGGTTCCATTTTCTTAGGCAAGGCAGAGGCAGAAGGGTTGAATCCACTGCTGAGGGGCAGAGCTTCCTTCCTGAGCTGTAAGATGCTATGGGAACGACAGGACAGGTGTAGCAGGGCATCAGACCTCCAGGTCCCAGAGGGGAGAAGCGTGCCAGCTCCAGGGAGCAGACAGCGCCTTTCTTGTTTCACAAAACCACCACGGAAAGAGTTGCAACACAAACGTAGCCCTTTTAAAGAGAAAACCCAACCCAAACCATCACCTTTTCAATAAGGAGCTGCTGCGACAACAGCTATTAGTCCTCACCTGTCCTGTGCCGCTACCTCCGACAGCAGACTCGAGGAGAAGGGAACCAACCTGGAGCTGGCCTCAGCGAGACAGAGGCACAAATCGGGTTTTCCCACACGGAGTACGTTACAGACCCTGCAAACTCGTGTCTGGTGCAGCTGGAAGCTGACAGCTTCAGATGAGAGGAATTTATCATTATTATTTTAGTAGGAGAGCAGCTCGCTGATTGCAGCTTGACAACTTGAGTTAATTACTTGATGAAGGGTCTGCTGCACACTGCCTGGCTCCACATCTGTGGACGACGGCACAATCAGCAGAATGAAATCCATACTTAAAAGGTCTTTGGTCTTTTTAATCCTAGGCTACAAATCACAACATCCACATAACAAAACCTGCAGATCAGAGGAATTACACAAGAGGTTCCCCTTTCCCCAGCCCTCAGGACAGCCTGCTCTCCGCTGCTCACTGAAGCTCATAAACACCCAGACCTGACTTCAAAAGCAGCCTCTTTTCCTCCTGGAGGCCCAGCGGTTCTCTGTAATAAGATAACTGGTTTGAGCTCGACCTGCCGATGTTCCCTTACGGCTGCTTTCCCAGCAGGGAAACACCAACTCGCAGGTTCTCCTCTGTTCCTGCCGACCACCAGGTGGGATTTAGCCACCTTGTCAAAGAGATGATGTCAGGAGTGCCTGGCCCTACCTGTGAGGGCGGTGCACAGAGCCCACGCGCTATTTTACACCCGAGTTAGCAAAAAGTTAAGGCTCTTTACTAAGCAGCCAGCTAAAATAATACGTACTGCCGTAAGGTCCCAAGCTCCTGAGAAGTGCAAACAACAGGGCAGGTTGCTGGGAAGGGAGTGGGAACAAGAAGAGGACGGCGCTGGCAGAGCTGCAGCCTCGTCCAAGCAGCAGTGCCTGAAGAAATGGAGCCGGCACTCTGCCAGGCTGCACCTGTAATTACACAGTGTCGCTGTAAATCTCTCTGTGGCCCTGCTTCATAGTGTAGAGGGGAAAAAAAAGCCTGTTCTTTTTGCTCTGCCTTCCACATCCAGTCTGCACTTCCCAGGGCACTGCCTTCTTCCTTCTCTCGTTTTACTTATCACCTAGGAAAATGAGCTGCAGTTGTAGGTGCTCCCTAAAAACAAATCCAAGCTGAAAAAAGGAAACTCCGAGAGTCACCAAGGAGGCGTGTCTGAAATGTGGTCAATCAGCAGGTGCTGGAGAGCAATCAGGAGAAAGGAGGCCACTTCCTTTAGATGAAGATGACAAAATTTGGAGACAAGCTCTCGTCATCAGCAGTGATGAGCAGAGTGTAAAAGCAGTCATCTCACCTTGGACTCCTGAGTCCTGGAAGGGGCTGCAGAGGCAGGCAGACAACTGTGGGCTGCCACAGGAGCCAGTATTTAGTGAGAGACATGCATGGCAAACAGAGAAGGCTGGGTTCAGAAGCTACAAGGCTTTACTAGTTTAATCCTGCTGTGTTTTCATCTCCATCCATCCCCACACATACCCTGGTACTGGCGTGTGTCTGCGCTCCTCCAGCACAAACGTTTCAGTCCTGGATCCCTGCTCCTCCACACTTCTCCAATACCACAGAAGTGCACGTGGGGTTTTAGGACTATTTCCTCCTGGTTTAAGAGGAGCTCAAATGAATCACCTTCTGCAGCTTTGCCATGATTTTTAAGCTTATTTTTGACCATTTTAGATGAAGAGCTTAGGGATATGGTTTAGTGGGAACTGTTAGCATTAGGTCAGAGGTTGGACTCGATGATCTTGAGGTCTCTTCCAACCTAGAAATTCTGTGATTCTGTGATTCTGAGCTCCGACAGCAGAGAGACTCCAGTGAGAGCCACGCTGAATTCTGCCTTCACTGGGACCTTATTGAAAGTTCTGGGATGAACCAGGACAGCACAGGTGCCTTGCACAGTTTAAAAGCAAAACACTCTGCTGCAGTAATGTTTGATTATTTAGGAGACCTCAAAGATGATTTTTTATTACACTCTAAACAAAAAACCACTTTCCATGTTGACAGTAACTCCCATAACACAGTTTTCAAAACAAAACAACCCCAAAATCCAATAGACTGCACCCAGGATGGCAATCCCTCAAAATTAGAAGCAGCTTGTTGGCATTTTTCCCAGAGAAAAGGGAAAAAAAGTGCACACAGACCTTTTATACTTTTCACAGATCAGCGAAGCTCTGGGGTTTATCCGCTCAGCCAGAGGCCGGCACAGGCTGGGCGTTGCAGTGCACGAACACCACGGCACCAGGAGTTTGTTTCCCTGAATGACTGCGCTCACACGACAAAATCAGTGAGCAGCATGGCTGTCTCTAATCGGTGAGCAGCCTTACCCCTCCCACCCAAGACAGAGACCTGAACTTGAGGGCTGCCTGTGCCATCTCCCTGCTCCCAGGACAGAGTTATTAGGATATAATAAGCCAGCTCCTCAAACTAGGTTGATGAAACTCGAGGAATCAATCTCCTTGGTCGTTCCCCAGCCAGTTGTGAATAAACCCCTGTGATAGCAGCAACGTTAGCCAGAATTTTGGTGTAGGACCAGGTTACAGCAGGTCCTAATCTCAAACTCGCCACTGATCCTACAATGATGAAGGCTGCAGCCTGGTTTGAAGCAGTAAGATCTGTGTTGATTCTGCAGGAGCAGGGCAGGAAAGATGCTGTGCCACACATACCCTTACGCACTCTTTGAAGAGGTATCTGAATGCTGTCCAAAAATTAATTACATGGCATGACGAGCGCTGACAACTAGCTAACTAGGCTGCTTGATGGCTGGGATTTTAAATAGGGATCCTTCAAGGGGGAAACTCTGGAACAGGCAGCGCTGTCATAACAGCCTGAGCTGTCACAGAAGCATACCACCGAGACAGCGCGGCGGGCTCCAAGACCACAGCTGCAAGGGGAACAAAAGGTGCTGGGGGAAAAGGACCCGCTTAACCACATCTGCATCCCGCAGCCACGCTCGGGACATCCCCCTGCCCGGAGGGCTGGGACGAAGGAGGATGTCGGGCATCTCCTGACTCCATTCACCCCGCTGAGGCAGCGCGGGAAGCCAGTGCCAGCAGCGGCTCTTGGAAATCCGTGTTTCACTCTCAGCCCACACCTCCTTTTGGAAAGAAAACAGCAAAGGCTTCTGCTCCTGCAGTTATCCTCCTTCAGGCAAAGGGAAGGGACGAAGAAGCACAGACTACAGGACAGAAAACACCCAGAGAGTGACTTGACAGCGAGTAAATCTGCATGTTGTAGTGATCATGGCAACAGCTTCTGGCATCACAGGAGAAGAAACAAAACTCATTAGACAACAAATAAACTATGACCTTGGATTTACAAGGCAGACTTTTAACATAGCCAATTACTTCAAATGTAATGACAACTAGGAGTCTCACCTCACCATTTGCACATCACCTGTGAGAGGCCTGGGCTTTATCGGTGTAGGGTTCTTGATGAAAAAGGGTCGGGGAACACAATGAATAGGGAAGACTGGGTTCAGTGGAAGCTGGGTGCCGGCTTCCCTGCTGTCCCTGTGCAAACCACCCGTCTCTTCACAAGTCTAGGCAAACACGTTTCAGCACAAAATTGTTGTTTCAAGGGTTCACTTTGCACTTTGCTATTCCTGTCTGCCTCTATTACCTGCATTAGTTAGCGGTTTCTTTGCTCTGACTGGATGATTCCCCGTGCCTTTAGGTTTCAAGATGCTTCTGCACATATTCCCAGTACATACGTCTGTGGTGAACGCACATATCAATGAGCATGCGCCAGCACGTGCACCTTCACAGGAAATCAGTCTGAAGAACTCCGATGACACCTCTGAGAAATGGCTTCCTTCACTTTTTTTTGTTAAGTTCTAAAAGGAACTGTTTGTTCTTGGCTTGGACTTTGTTGGGGCTGAGCTGGGACCTGCCAGCCTGGCTTCTTTAGAAATGGGGAGCAAACCTCTACCCAGATAGGTGCACTGAAGCAGTGTTCACCACCACTAGATCTGCTGTAACACCGTATGCTGATGAAACGAAGCCCTCGGAGGCTCGTGCCCCTCAGTCACAAGTCAGATGTCAAAAGCAAGACTCCCAGCCACTGCCAAACAGCTGAACTACAAGGAAACCAAAAGCAGTGCTTGGGTTTACACCAACCAAGAACCCAGATGATCATCTAAAAACTGCACCCTGGGAGCTGCTTCCATCGCCGCTTTTCCTGGAGCAGGGCCGGGGCTCAGCACCTGCAGAGGAACCTCTGGGGCACGGGGTCAGCCTCCCTCTCACTCCTCCAGCTCAGGGCACAGTTGGCTCCCTTCTCTCTCCAGGCGAGCAGCCAGGAAGGGCCAGGAGTCACTTCGTGCTCTTATTTGCCACCTGCCAAGCCACGTACCCAAGGCAGCTGCATTCGAGAAGCCAGGTTTTTAGATTTGTTTTTCCTTTCAGACAAAGGGGGAGCAGGACAGGACGCTGCTGCCGGCTGCATGTTTTGTTAGAGCCTCCCACTGCTGCCGAATGCTCTCATTTATTCTGTACCAGGCTGTTCCTCATGGCCCTGTTTTATGTTTTTCACGGTGTTTTTGGAAGACACAGGGTCTCAAGGAAGGCTGCCCAGGACAGAGGCACAGTGCAGCTCTGCACCGAAATTCCTGCTCCCCTAAAGCAGATGAGAGGAGGCAGCACAGCTCCCCGGGGTGGGGACCCACGCAGCCATGGCAGTGAGAAAGCTTCAGCTTCCACTGGGATTTATCGGCTCAGCTAGTGTTTATTCCAAAATTCAAATGTGCTTTTCCTTATCCCTGTGGGGGACAATCCAGCACCCACTGAAGCCAGTAGGAGGTCTGCCGATGAGTCTGAAGAGCACAGAGGCAAATATTTTTGCGAATCATTATCATTTGAAGCGTAATCTAAAGCCATCTCCCTGTAGATGCGACACAGCTAACTAGCAGACGTTGGCAGCTACTTTCCTGACAGCTGCCCTTCTGCGCGGAGCCTGCACACTTGGAGAAACTCCAGGTGCCTCCTGATGTGCCGAACTAGATGATTAGATCTGGCCTTTTGCTAGGAAAGGAGGATGACAATCAGTCCATCTTGCAGATAAACCCCAGGAAGGACTAAGGCTCTGACCCCAGAACTGCAGGGGTTAGCAGGACGAAGCCAGAAGCCGTTTCCATTCCAGCCCTGCCCCACACCTCTGGCGCTGGGTAGCCCAGCAGTCCCTGTGCTCCTGTTTCATGCCCCAGACCTTCTTCAGGCCATCTCTCACCACGTGTCTATCCACTGCTCGCAGCTCCTGGAGGTTTCCAGGGACCAGGGCAGCTCTGCCGGGGCTGGACGTGCTCCATGACAGCAGCAGTGACGGCATCAGGCACTGAGGGGGGACCCAACGCCAACCTGAGCACGAGCACAGGGAGCTGACGTGGGCCCAGCAATGCATAAAGCATCCTAGGATGCTTTTTAATGACATCGGTGAGTACCACAGAAGAACTTTCCTGAGCAAGAGGTCAACTTCCCTGCTAATTATAACATTATATCACCGGCTAGTCTTCACTGAAGTGCTTTTTGCTTTTACTTCAAGAGCTATTACACGTGGCTGGTCACTCCAATGTTATTTGCTCTGTGCTCAATCATTACACTGGCTGGATGAAAACTCACTTCAACCAGAACAGCGTGTATTACAACTGATGTATTGACTCGATTCCTCTGAGACAGGTCTGCAAATGGAAATGGAGGTCTGCCACGTCCCCCGTAATCTCAGCATTGTCCTAAAATAGTTCACTAGCAGATAGGGTAAGTCAGGGAACAGAAATTGGGAAATTCAGTACTGACAGGTGATGATAGTGAGAAGGGAGGCATGCTGTCATTACACAGGAAATATTTCAGCTTTGCTTAAAAAAAATAAAAAATCCCATTTTAAATTCCAAAAGGAGCCGCTAGCCATACAGTAGAGCCAAGAATTTAATTAGATTTCTGCATTTCCTAAACACACGGTTTCTCCATGGTGGTAACCACTGCATTCCCATAACACCGATGCAAAACTACAGCCTTGGACCCATTTGTTGAAGGTCTGAGTAAATTCTTTGCTCTCCTGTGCTCCTTTCACAGCAGAGAGCTCACCCAAGCCCTGTTCTTCCTTCCCTTTCCCAACAGCCTCCCTCTTAACTTATTCAAGCGTGCAAGAGAAGGGAACAAGCTGTTTTTCAGCCCTGTGACAAGTTTCCACAAAGGAAGAGCTCGCTTTTTATAGCTGACAGATATCTAGGCTGAAACGGTGGAAGCAAACACCTTTGAAACCAACCACCCAAATGTTAATAATCAAGTTTAGGGGCTCCGCTAGTTATTTCAGCTGAAGCCAATGAATCCTTTTCCAACGAGTGCATGTGGAAGCACAATGCAGTGCAAGGGCTGCAGCACAAACTAACATTCACTAACAAGCCAGCGTTTTCAAAAGGCCAAGGAAAGCTCTGCCACAGGGATACAACAAAATATAAGGACATGTCAGGTGGATTCTGTTAGCAGATGTTATAGCAAGTAAAGTATATATGAAATATATATCAATAAATGTACCCTTCAGCTCCTCTTTTTTTTCCTCCGCCTTTGCTACTGACACTTCTATTATAAATCAATATATTTTTTGCTCCCAGAAAGATTTTGTTCCATCTATCTTATCAAGATGTACTTAATAAATCATATTTGACAGCATAAATCATATCTTATCACAAATGAGACTTAGAGGAACTACTCTCCAAATGTAGTTGATTAGCATATGCAATAAAGAAGTCACCATGTATATTAAAATTCACGCCTGTAATATTTTAACATGCGTGGTAGCAATCCTAAGAACCACAACTAGACCCACTTACTGCATCTTTACATGCTGTGTGTATATACATGTATGTATGCGTATACATGTATTGCCCTAATCCTCATCACCATTTTTCCAGACAGATACAAAACCTCAAAGCCTGAGTAGCCTCACAGTGCCCGAGGCGTGCACCTTGCTATACAGGTACGAAATGGGAGTCAGTTGGTTTCGCAAACACACCGCACGTTTTGGCAGCATACTCGGGCTTTCGGTAATGAAGGCAAACTTCTGACTGCATAGCAAAATGGAGCATGCACAGTTCAGAGATCTGAATCCTACCACTGTTTTGACATGTTTTACTTAAGTGCAAAATGTAGTGGAACTTCCTTGTGTTTGTTTAGATTTTACACCTAAGCTGGATCCTTCTCTTCAGACCCCAATCTGTAATCCTGGAACGAAAAGGGCCAGGCCAGCCTCAAGGTTCCGGCTGTCCTCATTTACCAGAGAAGTTGAGACTGTCTTTTTAATAGTCTGTTGAAATCCTCTTCAAGAAGGACAAGATGCCAATGGATTGGACTCACTTGATCCAAAGCCCAAGAACAAAAGAGCATCATCATTAAATGCTCTTACGCTTTAATGTCCTTGTTTGTTTCCTCTGTGACCTGCACAGGAGCTCTGAACGACAGGTCTCTCCCAAAGGATCGCTGGGGAGAGACCCGCTCTGTCCTCTACCACATATGTACATATGTACCACATATGTACCCTGCTACAAGCCACAAAAGCCCTGATCAACAGAACCACAGCTGGATTTAGCCTCCAACTCCTCACACAGTACTGCGGCAGACCACAAGGTCCTTCCAGCCATGAATACAAAGAGTTATTATTTGGGGGGTGTTTTGTTTTTGTTTTGTTTTGTTTTCTACTATGCCTATAGGAGCCATTTCTTGTTAACCATAACAGAGTATTGACCCTAAATGGGCACTGTAAAGTGCCTTGTATGTGTCCGGTATGGAGGTAGCAGGAGGAAGAGACATAATTAAGACTAAATATGGTATGCCATATCAAACAAACAGGTTGTTTCCACTTTAGATTGCTAATTTAGACATAACAAACACTGTAAAAACAGAATAAACTGTTTCTTCACTTCCTGCCTCCTGGCTTTTCACCTACCTCACACCGAAATGTTCCCTTCTGATAGAAGCCAGAGCTCTCAGCTAATACTGCTGATAACCTAGAATGTATTCAGAAATATGTATTTTGTTGATATTATGTACCTTAATTCAAACAACAACAACACAAAAACGCCCTAAGTTTTGGCTGTTCAAAGACTTTTGCCTTTCCCATAGGCCTGTGCCAACACTGAAGGCATCAGCCCTGCAGGACATCGGCCTCATGCAGGAGCTGCACAGGGGCTCCAGTTGGTGGGAAGAGAAACGAGCAGAATAAATGAGCAGAAAAGCCAGGTTTCCAAATGCCCTCTGCTGGCGCCCATCAGCATTACTAAGAATTTCATCATCCTGTTACTAGCGATCCTCTCAGAAAACGAAGTGAAGGTTTATCACTGGAAGATACCCTGGTTTTACACTTATCCCAGTAATTTTCCCTCTCCCGGCTTTAACACCTGTGTTTGTTTTAACCAAACACAACAGCAACTCAGGTGCTGCAGTTCTCCTTGCAAACACCACTGGCAGATCGCCTTTCAGCTGGAAAGCATACCTGAAAATGTTTCCCAGTCTCCTAACTTCTAGGGCTGCTCACCTTGATTATTCTGCCCGGCTGCTTTGCAAGCAGCTGCCATGAAGTTTTGTTCGTCTTCCTACCGTGTACCAGAGCCATAAGAACCCAGCCATCGTCCTGCTGAGGGATGCGGGAACAGAGCATGATGTAACGAGCCCTTTCTTTCCAGCATCCCCCCAACTGCCCACCAGGAGTTTGACAAAGTCCTTAGGAAGTGGTGGAGAAAGCAAGCCGGGTTACAGCTCCTTGATATTTTGGCTTCTCTTATGATTACTTTTCAGTTACATGAGAACGCTGCATCTGAAGATATTTTCAAGTTAAGTTTCAACTCCCCGTTAACAGCTAAGCCATAGTATCAGAGGAGAATGGCAATTAATACTACAAATCAGGAATACGCCTTGCAGAGCGATCCCTGCCTGTTCGAAAGAGATGATTACACGTTTGCATAGCGCAGCTCGCTAACAGGAATAGCTGTTGAAGACATATGCCTGACAAAGCACCGGATTTTCCCTGAAGCACTGTAAGGGATAAAAGCATTTCAAACATGTTTGTTAACAAGCGCTGCTGGGAGCAGAGAACACGCGGTCCTCCCTCTCACGGTGTGCGCAGGAGGGGCACGTAGCACAGCATCCCTCACTACTAAACGTCCTGCCTCATAAAGAAATGGGCCTCATGTTGGGCTCACTGCTGGACTGAAGAGCACAGACAGGCATCCGTCTGATTTAGGACAAACAAGCAACTCTACCCTGTGGTACACAGCCCTCTTGGTGGCCCTTCACTGAAACACTCAGGGCTGCAGGGCGATGCCTTGCTAAGGATACACTTGCTCCAGGCTATGTTAAATTTTAATCCCTCTTTGCCCATTAATTTCACCTCATGTCCTTTGTTCTTTTCAGGCAAAAGGAGACTGAGCCCCAGCATGCTCCCACCTGGTGCGATCCCTGAGAACACCTCTGCCATCCACTGCTTGGTCAGAGGCATCTCTCTGGGTGTCAGAGCCCTGACATCAAGTTTAATGGGACATCATTTACTACACTTAAGACATTTTTGATGAACCTATAAAAAGACCTTAACAATCAGAAGAGCAAAGCTGTTAAATCACAGCTGATTAACCCAAGTACCTATTTGGCAGAACAGCTCTTTCGTACTGCTCAAACTGCACGACTAACCAAGGCTTATCATAACCTCGGAGGTGGGCGATGGAATAAAGCGGTGCAGGGCTATCCATTGCGGACACAGCCCTTAGTGGAACAGCACTGTTAACATGACATCGTTTTTTTTTTACAGCTGTCTCTAGGCTGGCAAGTTTAATTTCCATAACTTGTCACTGCTGCAGCTCTGCTAAAGCTGGTTGGGGTTTTAATGCACACAGAAGTCAGCTTAGGTTAGCCCAGAAAAGAGGATTCCAACAGTGAAAGCGGGTCCTGCGTTTAGCAACGCTGACACACCATAAAAACCCTGCTAACGTCATCCATCCTGACACCAAGTTGCTCTCCTGGTGACGGACTGCGTCAGCTTGCCACTGCTCCAGGACAGGGAACTGACTGTAACCTTGCAGAGCGTGATTTCTGCTCTTGCAGCTGGTCATTTGGTTGGGGAGTGCTGTTACAAAATACTGGAACAGAAAACACAACAAAAACAAAAAACCTTGGGCCATCCATGGAAAGCTGTTTCAGCCCCGTGTGTTCGTGGTTCCTCATGTGGAACGGATACAGGACTGCCTTTCTGACTGCACAACACTGACATCTGTGTGAGTGGCAGATTTTAATTCTGTAAAGCCTCACCGTACTTACATTTAAGTGCTTTTTGGGTGGGATAGGGATATAGCTCTGCTCCGTCTAGAAACCTGCAGGGTGCCTTCCCTCCAGAGGAGAAATCAACTTGACCTTCCCATCCTGATCAGATGGGACAATTCATCAGCAGCAGCCATTAGCACAGCACCACAAAGACGTTTGTTAGTTGACAAGAAACACGTGAGGACGTAGGGGGTGGCAGGAGAGGAAGAGCTGGCACCTCCACATAAGAAGAGCAGCATGCCTTCACTTTGGCACTTACAAACTACATTCCTGTTCAGTAAACACGCCGTTGGTGAAGCAGGATAACAACATCCTCTACAAAAGCCTGCAAAAGACTGCTTTCCACGCTGGGACAAAGCTGCTGCATTGACAAGTCTTCCTCCCAGCGTGGTGGCACCTGGAGCTTTCCAGGCTTTACATCTTTGCAGCAACACAGGGAGAGCCCCGAGAAAAGTCTGCACGGAGAACTGGAGCACTGAAAAGCCGTTTCAAATGAAGAGTTCAGACCAAACCTTTCAGAAAGCGTTTGCTCAAAGCCTTCCTATCTAAAAGCTGGTTGAAAAGCAGTAGTACAGCATTCTCTTGTCGAAGCTTTTCAAGGAATTGCAAATCAAATAGCCTCAATTTGTAGGAAAAAATATTTTCCTTCCCAAGTCCTATAAATTCACTGCAGGAGTCCCAGCTGGATTCTTTCATCAGATTTCAAGGAACTTGCACAGAAACAATAGATTAGAATCTAGGAACCAAACACAGAAATAAAGCACAAGCTATACCAGAATACAGTGCACTCCTCGAGCTCATTTTGTTCTGCAGTGATAACAAAAAGGGGGAAAAAATGATAAAACTGACAGTAAGATTCAATGCTGTATCTGCAGGACATGTTTACATCTTCTGAAAAATAAGCCCTGTTGTCTCACGTGGGGCTCCAAATAAGAAGCATTAGTTAGGGATTTCCTGATCCTGAGCTTTGCAGAATGATAAATAGTGCCTGGAAAATAAAGACTGAAATAACAGGTCACAAGGTAACGACTGCTCTGGGTATTACAGTATTTACCAAGCCTTGGGTTAAAAATGAAAGCACAAAGAAATATTGCAAACAGTAACGTGGAAAGCAATACTGAGGTCTTGAATGAAGTTCAACGCCGCAAACCCAGTGGAGACCAACATCTACCACCAAGCTACTGCATTCTGCGTGTGAAGGTCAAGCAAAGCCACCAGTTGGCTCCACTCGGCACTTGCACAGCTGCAAAACAGAGCAAGGCAGGGGGTGAAGCACTTCCAGAATCCCAGAGGTTGGAAAAGGAACGTAAAAAAGCAACAGAGTGCCTGAGAGATGGAAGATGGACCTACCGAGCCTCTGACGGCGTTCCAAGCATTAAGTGAGGATTGTGTTTTTATTGAGAGCGAGTGATTTAGCAGACAAGAAGAGAGACTTTGGCAGATGTGAACAGCAGGGAAAAAAAGTATACAAGGGACTTTTTACAAAAATTCACAGAAACGTGGTTATAAATTATAAGTGGCTTGTCACAGCAGGGACAGAGGGTTTAAGTATGGCCACACAGGCACAGACTATTTACACGCTTGTGTTTAAAAAACCAAAGATATACGGTGGAAAAGCTGAACACCCAGAATGTAGGATGAGGGGCCAGGCCCAAAGGACTATCAGTCACTACAAATGGACGTACTTTAGTTGACCTCAGATGTATATAAAGCACAAACTGACAGAGTTAGAGGTATTGTGCACTGATAGCTCTGCAGAAGTATGACCTGTAAATAGCAGAGAATAACGCCACCATAGATCAAAGCTGTAGAGGCTAAGAGCACACAAATATCCCGGGACTTTTCAGCCATTCCCTCTCAGGAAGCATCTGTAAAACACCAGGCACGCCGACCATAAGAAACGGGAGAGGGAGAACGCTTCAGTGCTTCACCACGAACTCGGCTCTGCCGTTTGCTGAGAGATGGAGAACTCGAGGGGAGGCCATCAGATGTGACCGGCTGGGGGCTGAAAATCACAAAGGCAGTTGCTCACAAAGCACTGAGATCTTCTGGGGCCACAGCACAAGAGAACACACCAACTGGTGTATTGTCTGACCTCGAGTCCTTGAGCAAGCACCACGGACAGGCAGCTCTAAATACTCCAGGAGGCAGTTAAAGTCCCTGCTGCCCATGTTGCAGATCTCAGCTATGTTCCCCTTCTCTCACTCCTGGTCTGTAGTGAACACCATAAAAAAGAGTTTGTGTCCAGATCCTCTGTATGCTTTTCACAGGGATCTTTTAAAAAAAAAACGTTTTTGTGGTTACTGACACCTGCCAGCTAAAGGCACTGATGCACAACTAAGGAGAGGCTCCTCAGCTGAGCAGTGGAAAAGGCAGGAAGGGAGATGGTGCCCCGGATCTCAGCAGTGTTTCTTCTTCATAATCTCCACGCCCATTTTATTGCTCAGCACTGTGTCACTGAGCCTGGATGCACCAGGAGCACCGACTGAAGGCAGCTCATCCACAGCTCCCCCTGCCACTTGCTAACGCTGCATTCACATTTCGCCCAGCACGTGCTGATGGCGTCACCCATACGACTGGGCTCTTCCCTCTGCTGCTGCAGTCATACTGAAGCTCTCCATGCTAGCCAGCTGCTTGTTTGTAGTATTATTCCTTTACCACAAGGGCTGCTTCCTCCACAGAACACTCAACTCTCATTTACCCGTAGGCCAGGCTTGGATATCCCTATTGATTTGGCTTAGACTCCCATCAACAGGAGGAGAAAGAGGAATTTCTGGAGCTAAGTTTCCAGGGACTAGCAAGAATTACTAGCAGGAAATGCTCTGATGGCAGCAAGGGATTACAGAGAACAGCCTGTGCAAACGCTGTCACTGTAACAAGCAGGAGGCAGGTTACGTACCTGGGAGTTTATCTCTTAATTGCCTTGAAAGCTGGTGCTTGCCCTCGCAAAAGCGACTGCAATGAACATTTTCTCACTCACAGCTTATGCATCCACTGCATCATCATCGAATAAACAATGTCTATCAAGGGAAATGGTTGACTTCTGGAAATGGATGCTGAGCTATTGAGTTTACAGAGTCCAGGAAAGTTACACCAAAAAGACAAAAGGGAAGGAACACGGTGCTCTTCCCAACTTCTGCCATTAAGAAGCAAATGTGCCATGCAAGGGAAACACCGTGCATCTGCTGCCCGGGATGTTTTCTGGTGTCTACCCTTAGTGCATAGCTACTTCCATCTAAGAAGCCATCTTCTGAGAAGTCTCATCCTCCGAAGAGATGTTTCTGAGTGTCCGTGGCACGAAGTAGGGGCCCTGCAGGCATCTCCCCCCACTGGCACTCCCAGAAGTTGTTGTGGGAAGGTGCTCAGCCAGATGATGCGTTCCCATCCCTTGGCAAGGACAGTTTGAGCATTTTCTGTTTATCAGAGCTAGTTTGCTTTCTCCTCAGTAACTTGCTACCTGCTCTCACATGCAGCTCCTCAGAAAGGCAGCTGACTGAGAGCCCAGGCTTGGACTTTTCACAGTGCAGAGGTAACTTAGTGCCGAGGCAGTTCCTCTACCCAGCAGGGCTATGAGGGGCCAGCTCCCAGCTCACCACCGACCCAGCACCCACCTCAGCTCCTCAGAGCCCGCTCTCGTCTGTTGGCAGCTCCTCCAGAACCAGTAACCGCAACAGGAAGCTCCTGCTCATCCTCCATGCATCTGCTAAACTGCCTCCATCCCGGTTTATCAAAATCCCTGTTGGTAAACCAACTACACCCAGTTCCACATAGCCACTGGCATACGTGCTAAGCCTATCTCCCAGAAACCCTGATTATATTGGGACATTTCACGAGGCGAACACCTGATTCACTACAACCAGCTAGAAGCCACTAAATTCATTTCACATCCCCAAAGAAACAGCAAATCCAACAACTGATTTGCGGCGGCTTCAAAGCAGCTGAAGTGAAAGCCCCTGTATTTCATTATAAGCTGCTTAAGCCCATGCATTTCCATCTCTGGCCACACAGCCTGTAGCTGGAGCTGCACAAATGCATTAAGGTCACTGTCAAACCGCCGGGACGATGTCACCCTGCATCAGCTGAACGGCGACAGCAAGCAAACGCTGCCTGCGCAGGAGAACTGACAGCAGGCTACTTCAGAGGCAGCAAATGGTTTTGACAAAGGTGAAGAGGCCCAGCTTCCCCATGGTAGCCCCACCGGGCAGGGATGTTTGAGGCAGGCCCTAAGCAAGGGCACAGTGATTAAACTACCTCGGAGCTGCTGCAGTGGGACAGAACAGCGCACTGCACATGCCAGCCAGTGCCACCCGCAGCGGGCGCTCGTCTCGCCGCGTAGGAAAGCACGCCAGGTAGGAAGGAATCTGGCTGGTTTTCCGTACTTGTTCCTGCACCAAAATAGAAAATCGTTGGCCAAATCAAATTATAACAACAAGGACAATTTCGGTGGCGTAGGACCCTTGCTCCGTGCGTGGGTTACTGTCTCCTACATGACGTTTTGGAGTGAAAACCCTGGAGCTCGTGCATCTGAGGGTTCTGCTGCAGCAGGCACTAGGAAACCACAGTTATTCAGCACCAAATGGCTTCAGAGAAAACACAGCAGCAACAACAGAAATCCACTGCTAGGCTGACAAAGCATTACGAAGCGCAGAACCAAGATCTGCTTTGATACAGCCACACTCAATTAGCAATTTCATCCCCTTTATATTCTTGGCATGTGCATTTAATAAGCATCTGGGAACACGATGCCTTCCTGAAGTTTAGCAACAGCAAGACTTTGGAGTGCACAGAGAGATTTCCAACCCAGATTTGAGCACTCGGAAAATGCAGCCAGCAGCTGTGATGCCATAAATGCCTTTCTTAGGTGATCCTGCTGCTGCCTGTCCCTCGCCACACAGCCACAACAGCCACTTCCCCGTCCTCCCAGGCTCTCTCCCTTTGCTTGCTGCTTTACACCTGCAGCAGAGGGTGAGGAAAGAGTGACTTCTTCACAACGTCAAACCAGCTAACTGGCATCTTAAATCGAAACACTGGAGAAAATTGCTTTCAGGAGCTCATTTAGAATGGCCAATAAACAATAACACGTTTTCTTCTGCATTCACTGCTTAGTAGATCTCAAACACATTAGGATCACAGTAAATTCTCCGTGGCCTTTGCACCAAGTAGGGCATCTCCACCAAGCAGTGCAAGCTCCGCCAGCCCCAGGGCAGCAGGAGCTGTCTGCAGAGCCAGTGATGAGTGCACTGGGGGAAAGGGGCAAAGCCACCTCTGCTGGGACGCCTACTGGAGAGAGAAAAGAGACAGCAGCTTGGTCTGGAGATAAAGAGCATGGAGGTGGATGCTGAACATCAGGGAAGGGTCTGTAGAGGACAGAGAGAGGTGCTGATGGAAGATTTTGGCCCTCCCTGCAGAAAGACAACAACGATCCTGTACTGAAGAGCCACAGCCACAAGTCTGGTGCCGAATTAGCTCAGCGCATGGCTCTGTTAATTCCATCCAAGTATTTTCTGTTCAATGGCAGCCTGAATTGCTGCTTGCTGAACCAGGGTTATCTCTCCCAAGCATTACCAGCCTGGTAATCAGGAGGGAACCTGGCAAACAGGGCTAAGAACGAGGACAAGGTAATCTTCTCCCTGGGGTCTGCTGCCAAGCGACAGAGCTGCCTGCCTGCCAGCAGCAGCAGCGCCTTCACCGGGGTCTCGGAACAAGAGCTGCTCTTCCCTGCGAGTAAGCATGTGTCATCTCGGGGGCAGCCCATCTGCCAACCTCGCTGCACGATGGCCATGGAGGAGGATGCAGGAGGGGAGCAGCAGGAGTTAAGAAAAGAGCCTTTTGGCTCATCTGCACCACCAGTGCTCGGCGAGGTGCTCCCTGGTGCTGGCAGCTTCGGGACACAAGGTGACAGGAGGTCTGATGACATGCTCGCCCTACCCCGCCAAGCATCTTTCTCTTCGGAAATGCAGCTCGGTGCTATGTTCCCAAGGGAACCAGAGCTCCCCAATAGGTTTTTCAGCCCGTGGAAAGAAGACAGGCCAAGCCAGGGCTGACTCAGTGAGGACCTGCCAAAGCCCAGCCAGGATCGCTCCCTGGATCCCTGCAGTGCAATGTTCCAGGCTCACGACTGACCATGCCACAAGACTTCGTTGCTCTCCACTACGCCACAGAAGTGGTTTCTTCAAATACAGCTGTGTGCCCGTTCAGTGGTGTGTCCCCTCGGTGCTGCAGCTTAGGTCCCAGGAAAACATCCGGAGGAAGCGCACCAGGGTGACAAAGCCAGAAAGCTGCAAGCATGTCAGAAACTGCGGCTGAAATTTTACAAACACATGAGCTCACAGCTATCTGCTTTGGGATCTTCCGTGTTAGAACGACTCCCTGCAGCTTATGAGCCCTCACATCCATCCTGCCAAAGGCTAAGGCCCGAACTAAATACTTCAGAAACTTGCTGTTTCCCAGACAGTTTGCCCCTGGGTACTAGCAAAGTTTTATTCCGGGCTGGGTTATCTCCCAGTGGGTCACACCCCACTGGCAACTCTCTAAAAGGCTTCAAAGCTGCCCGCAACATGCAGCATAAAGAGAGGTCTGCAGAATCTCGTTTTTAGCTTGGGAATGATACTGAATTTCAATGTAGCTTTCAGTGGCTGCAGAACATTTTAACAGCTGCTTCCTGCCCCTACCCCCATTGCCCACCTCTGCCTTCTGATTTCCCCTTGCCTCAGCCCGCTGGGGTGTTCTGGACTCTTTGCTGAATATTCATCTCAGAGAGAGGAATCAAATCAAGTTTTAATCAAGCATCCAAATCGCTGCAGGTAGGTGCATTTGACAGCTTCAATAACCAAGCACTCTTGTGACAAAAGCCACCGAGGCGTGAAGCTCACATATGCTGTGCAGAAGCCAAAGCACCGACACAACCCAACCGCCGGGGACTCTCCATAGGAGACTACTAACCACACGGTGCTGATAAACTCTGCGTTAATAGCTCTAACGCACCACAAGAGACACCAAAGTGGGGAGGAGGAGCAGGGCGGTACAGAAAACGTCCCCGATGCCCGAGATCTTGTCTGTGTGCATGAGCGAGTCTCACCCAGCTGGTTGTTGGAAGCACCATCACCTCGAGCTGTGTGAGGAGCACTTCTCAGCGCTGCTGTCCTGCCCACAAACCGCTCCTCTTCTGCCACAGCTGTTCTCTGGATCTTCAAAATAGTATGTATGTTGGTCTCCTGTGGTTAGCCTTGGGGTACAAAAGCTGAAGAGGATCGCAGCCACACCAGGGTAACAGTCACTTTTCTGGGGGTCTAAATGTTTTTGCTAACCATGGGGAAGCAAAGTTGTTCTCACTTGGCAAAGACCTAAAACCAGGTACCACGTGGAAACAGCCCCATAAAAACATGTCTTTACTTCCATGCAAAACCCTAGGTGTTCCTCTGTGCTCATACAAAGCTTCATTTCTAGAACAACTGTAGGGACATGAAATTATTCTGCTTGTTCCAAATCTCAACTCTGGGTCCCTTCCCCACCTTTAGGGAAACGTGGCACACATCTGAATTTCTCAGGAGGTAATCTTCCAAAGTGCTGAACACTGACAGGACTCACTCTTTCTTCTGGAGGTCTAGAAGGGTTTTACCACTAACTTCAACACAAAAAGAGTTTGGAAAACAACAAGTGCATTTTAAAATTTCACCTGGAGAGATGTTACAGAAATATGAGGGTCGGCATAAACGCAGTTTGAACAGAACACGGAGATACAGGATGAGAAGAAACAGAAGAACAACGGGTCAGCAGAAGGGCCTGTATTCCTCAGGAAGATGACACCAGGACGGCAGCAATGTCCCAGCCACCACTCCTGTCCTCCTCAGCCCACCAGGGAAGCAGGCGATGGGCAGCAACCTGGCCTGAGGTTTATGGACACTGGCATAAGCATGGCTCTGCTGCAGCGGACCTCCCCGCGACCACTGCTGGATCCTAACGGGAGTAAAAGATCTACCCAAAAACTAGCTTGGCTCATCAGGAAGGGGCTTGGCAGCTGGTGTCTTTGGTCCTTTTGTCTTTTGTTCCACTGATTTCCCTACCTACAAACAACTTCCGTGACACTCAGCCCTTAACAGCCACATCAAATGAGCCCATTTGAGTTTCCTGTACAAATTAAAGCTCTGCTGCTTGTCTGCCCCACACTCCCAGCATCTCACCATTCCCGGGTTTGCTCAGGCCACAGACTCTCTGTAGTTTGTCCAGACTCAAGTGGGAAACTTCACTCTGTCAGAAGCCACTGAAACGTGTCTTGTCAATTCCCTCCTCTTACAGCTCAGGTAGAAAGGACAGAGCATGAAGCCCAAGGAGATTAACAGGGATATACCATTAGATAACAACTGACGAACTATCGATATCAACACTCCACGTATTACTCCCATGGTTGAAACTTTAAGGAAAGAGTATTTTCTTCACCTAATGGAAAAGGGAAATGCTTCCAAACTTCATGGTACTTAGAGGCATCTTAAGGACACTTTCCATTTTGGAGACAGGTTCTGGTGCTCACACGTCTTCTCCTGGTCTTGATTCAAGACAAAACAGAAGTTACAGCTGGAGAGCCACTCGTATATGCCAACAAGGAGAGACGCTGCAGTCCCAAACATGTCAGTGTCTGAGTCTGTTGAAGTAGATAGTCTTGTAATTCACATACATTCAAAACAAAACAAGAAAACATCTACACTAAAAGGCAGAGCAGACATTGAAATTCCTATCTGCAATGGGCTGGCTGCAAGACACCAGGCAGCTCCCAGTCCGGCCTCCGCTAACAAACATCAAGCGGAGGAACTGCGTCCAGCTTGTGCTGGAATGACACATTTCCTCCTCCCACTTTCCTTTTCTCCACAAGATTAGTTTCCCTGGGATGAAGGGAAAAGAGAAGCACGTGGCAGTGATGCATACAGCCCTGCTTCTGTGATAAGCAGAGACTGCAAACCCACCGTGCTGTATCCTGCCAAACATCTGCTGCGCTCGTGTGAACTAGATTACAGGCCTTTGCTGGTGGTGGAGTTGTTTATTTAAATTCTACCAGAGAGCCGAATTTCCATCTCTGAGCCATACTCTGCTTCCTGCATTTCAAATTGTTTACGCTACTTTATTTGGCCATACAACTCCATTTAGAGGAAAATGAAAGCTCTTTAAGCTCTGTCAGCCTGTCAGCATTCCCATGTAATCTAATGTAGGAATAAAATGAAACCAATGAAAATATTCAGGAGAATTTGTAACACACACATTATCTGCAAAATTCTTAACTCGTTATAGCTGACAACATTAAGCAGGAGCCAAAACTTTGCTGGAAAAGAAAGGAGACATGTGAAAAGGTGAAGTGCTCTAAAGCTCACGTGCTACCAGCGGGTATATAAATGCCAAAGGAAGGAGCTTCTGGCACTTGATGGAAAACAACAATTTGGGACTGGGGGCCTGGGAAACTTTCTCTGAAACATCAACAGGTAAGCATCAAACCACCTCAAACTACTGAAAAGCGCAAACAAATGAGGAAATAAAAGTTAATTCCGTGGGGGATGATGCTGTGCTCCAAACAAAGACAGAAGTTGGCCTTGAAAATGAAAATAGCACTTTTCTAAAATATTGAACAAATTAGAATTCAAATCTTTGTTTCATAAATCCAAGCTATGGTGCTGATGGCCCTTTCACTTTAGGGCATGTAAAAATCAATAAACTGAACAATTTCCATAGATATTACCCACACTTTGCTATTTCAGATAGAACCAGGCAAGATCATACAGGGGACAATGAAGAGAATATTGCACTGGCATCACTGCAGCATCTCTCTAAAATGTCTGGCTAAGAACAGCGATTAAGCTGGGCTGTAGGATGTAAATCTGGTGCTCCGAGACTAAAGCTGACTCGCAATTCAGCTACGGCCTTGCACAGGGCACATGGCAGAACCGCTTACATCTTTTCTGTGAAGGTTAATTTAATCGTTGCATAGTTTACTAATATGATCACACTGCAGGCCTGCATTTTTAATTGTGTTTCTAAATACATGCCTGGGCTTTGAATCTTAGCTTTTGGTGCCCTAAAACACTTGTGAGAGCTCAGCATTTCATGGTCACTTTTGTCCTGCAGTCCTGTTTAAGTTTGTCCCTCCCCGAGCTGCCCAGCATTGCTATTCTGCCATCAAGCCCATTTAGCTCACGCTCAGCTTCTCCGATTGTCTCGCTGCTGCTGCTCTTTGAATGTGAAAGCGCTGAGGTAAGGAAAAGGCAGCTCGGCTGTCCTTCCTGGGACACGATCCCTGTATGTGTGCGGCTGCATGTGAGAGGGAGGGACGCAGCCTTGCAGCTGCCGAGCGTGCTTCAGCATGAGGATCCCCCTGGCACTGTAACCTCTAACCACGAGGGCAGGACATACAGGCGTGCCTCCACTCATCCTTGAGTCCTTGCTCCATCCTTGCTCCAGCTCCAGGCTCCCTGCTTCCAAACCTGACTACTTTGGATGCAGCCACACGGCTACAAATTTTGGTTTCCCCTGCTCTCTGTGCCAGCCTCATCAGCGTGGGGCAAAGAGTTGGGCGGATGTAAAACCTCTGCAAACCTTGCTGCTAGCAGGCATCAGCAGGTACGGGCAGGAAAAGCCAAGCTCTCGGTGGGGCAGAGCGGTGCAGTTGCTCAGTACGATCTGTGAACCAGCACGAGCTGCTTTTTAAGCCTCCTGCCATGAGAAGAATGCGAGTGTCCAGCCTCTGCTGACAGCGTGACTAAGCCGGCATTTCAGCTGGAAAAATCCCTGCTCGCTTCTCATCCCCGACCTTCCTGCAAGTGCATGCCAGCCCAGCTACCAGATGGCCCCTTCGGTGAACTTGTGCTCCCGTCTCCTGCTGAGACAAGGTGTCCCACATTCGCTCTTCATCATGAGCCGGGGAGGGAACGTTGTCGTGGCTTTTACATTTAATCCTCGAGGCAGAGGAGCTGGGAAGTCCACCTTGGCAGCCTGTTTGTCAGCACAGCGTGCTCCCGCGACGGGCGCAGCTTCAGCGTGTCTCGGCAGTCGCGGGAACTTTGATGAATTGGCTGGCAGTGGCACCTGCTGCTAAGGATACAGATGTACAAGATGAACTAAAGGCATTGCTCCATAAAGCAGGTGATAACGCCACAGATATGTCGCTGTACCAACGTGGATTTTTCCTCTCGTTTGACCAATGATTTTTTGCTTTGGTATAGGCATCAGTAAAATTGCTTCAGGGCACAAGCAATCCCAAATAAACTTTGCAGAAATACTAGTAATGAGACAGAGGATATAAGCATGAATTTCCCTATGTATCACTGAGAGAAGCTGTTTGCATTCTGAGTGGAAATTTGCTATATTCAAAACATCATTGAATTAAGCTCAAGGAAAAAAAAAAAAAAGAACAAGAAAACAAACAAAAAACCAACAATGATATGTATTTCACAATAATAACTGACTATTATTACAGCTGAGTTGTGCTCTGTGCTCTCACATTCGTGGATTAGTTCAATCTCAGGAAGGCGAATTATTCTTCAGGGAAATTCTGTTTCAGCAAAGCAGATCAAAAGTTCAGGAGGAATTAGTGCGCACCAAGGACGACATCCTGCAGACAAATCTCCCACTCTGCTTGGGACATCAGAAATAACTACGATAGAATAGCCACTAGAATATTCATGATAAGCTATGCGCACCACCCAATATATATAGCAAACCCCGAGGGCACATCTGTTGCTTCCACAATAACTATCAAGGGAGTGAAAAGCACCGAGTGAAGATGCTTTATGTTATTTATTTTTATTAACCTTAGGGTGAATTTTCTTTAAGGTGGGCACATGACAGCAACGGTTATTCAGCTCCTCCTCTGACTGCATGTTCCAGAATACACAAAGCTGCGATCAGAACAAAGCTGGGGATTTGCTGGCACCAGGCACATCCTGTCGCAGCTGGCACCGTTCTGGCTTAGGTGGTGCAGAGAGAGGCAGGGCGAGCGGGCTGGCCACAGCAGGATGTCTCCTCACATGGGGTGTGTCGAGCCCGTGACGAGAGCCCATGGCAGGTACTAATTCAGACAGCACAACTTAAATCAGCTTGAAGGCTGCTCCAAGTTCTGCAAGGGATAAATTTCCTCTTGTGCAACTGTTCTGGCTCCTTTTACCACCCCATCACAAACAAAGACCTTTCTTTCTGAGACCTAATAGGACTGACTGCTATATGGCTCCCGAGAACATTTACACTTCTGTTAAACAAGATTTAGAATTTATTTATAGAAGATGAGAAAAGCCAACCACAAAATGGAGGGCTCCCGAGCTATGCAGTATTGGCCAATGGCCAGCAGAGAGCAAGGGATTAGGGTTGGGTCAAGGCAAACAATTTGTGTCACACCTATGAAATACAGCCCCCTTTTGAATCTGCTACTGCTCTTTAATTAAGAATAAATGATAAAATGATTTGGGAATCACCTGCAGTGAAATCTGCTGAAGAAATGCTAAATTGATGTTTTGTTTTCACAACTTGAACTTGAGGAATCTTTGTTCAGGGTCTTTAGATTAAAGGATGCTTTTGCTTTGCCCTAAAAGGCTCGATGTTAGAGAAGCAGGGCAGAGAACTGAGACAATACCTAGAGAGACAAGGACAGTGTTCTGAGGAGGCTTTCACAAACAAACACTTCTTCAGCTTGTATTTAATGGCAGCTTCTGAAATAATGATTCCTAACCATTATTGTACTACATCTGCCCTACAATGTGGCCAACACACAAAGGACTCTCGCCTCGTATAGCTTTGCTCCAGACTTGCTAACACATTTTCAGCTGCCTAGCAGAAGAATGATTAGGTACCACAGTACCTCCCAAACCTGAAGTCTCTCCGCTCACTGAGAGAGAGGCACTGTGCAACAGAGCTGAAAGTCTCTCTTGCCCACCAGCTTGCACTGTAGGGCTAAGGACTTCCCATGTGCAGATTATTCTGCCTAATTTCTGTTTTGTTATCTCTCTGCGCGCTGCCTGCCAGGAACGTTCCTTCTCACAGCGTGCTCCAGCAGGTTGGCCACCATCTGTAGCCAGCCGAACCCAACCAGAGGTGCTCAGCTCACGGTATGGCCTTTCCCAACCCCGCAGTCTCTTACCAGGCAGCCCCTGCCGATGTCCTCGATCCTGTTCTGACAACACAGTAAGTTGTTTGCCCCACAGGTAAAATTTGTAGCCTGCTCTTGTCCACACAGTGGTTTACTGTTGGCAGAGAAAAGCTTATCGGCAGAAAAGCATCAAGAGCCTGTGTGCCACCTCCTGGCAAATCAATCCCGCAGAGTTATGTCCTCCTAATGCATAATCCGAACAGGATGGCAGCATGTCAGCTACAGGAATTATTTCAGGATCCTTCATAATATCGTCCTGCCAAACAGAGGACAATTTTGTGAGAGAAAAAAACCTGACGCATAGCATTAGTGCAGTTTTGATCTGACCTTGCTCCCATACCTCTTGGCTATTTGCAATTCCTCCTGCAGACCTTGCCAAGCTTCATGCTCAGCAAGGAGATGTACACAGATGTCTTTCCTGATGGGGCTTCCTAAGCTATCCTCCATGGCAAAGACCTGACACTTCCCAGCACTGTTCTGGCTGGACATCCTGTGGGAAGCACGTGCCCTGAAATTCCCAGCGAAGCCACGAGAATGCCAGAGGCCTGCGAGCACATTTTTGCTGCCTCTCTGCGCTCTGCCCCAGCTGTTCCCCTGCACCTCCCCAATTAAAGCGGGGGCGCTGACACGAGGCTTCTCAGATGGGAACAGAAGCAGGCCTGCTCAGGGCTCTTCTCCGATCCGGACAGGCAGGAGGCTATTTTAAACGTGCTGACTGTCAGGCATGTGGAAGCCTCCACAGGCTGTGCGCTGGAGACTTCAGAAAGAGAACACCCTCCTCCAATAAATTTTGGGCCCGGCTCTGCCTTTGGCCTCTGGCAGACATCACTTGCAAGCACCAATGGTATAAGAACAGGGCACGAACATAGCAGCAGCCTCCAGGGAATACAATCCCAGCCTCCAGCAACACGTGGCTCAGGAAATTCCCAACCTTAACTTCCCCTGGCACACCTTGAGGCCATTTCCCCTCATCTCATCGCTTGGTGCTTGGGACAAGAGCTCGAACTGCACCTCACTACAACCTCCTTTAAGGTCATTGCAAAGACAGCAAGGTCTCCCCTGAGCATCTCCAGGCAAAACACCCCCAGCTCCCTCAGCTGCTCCCCATAAGACCTGTTCTCCAGACCCTTCACCAGTTTCGTTGCCCTTTTTGGACACACTCGATGTCCTTGCAGCAAGGGGCCCCACGCTGAACACAGCATTCAAGGCACAGCCTCACCTAAATAGCAGGTAATGCTAGATAATTGCATCAGCCCTGCCTGCAAGAACTGGTCGTCCAGGGAGCGCCGAGCACCTTGCCTTTTGCAGAGGATTAAGGACATTAGTTCCCAGCTCCAACCTGTAATCATGCACAATTAAAGAATTACAGAATGGCAGAACTGGGAGAGGTGACCCCACAGACAAGGGCAGTACAGGTTGTTATATCTAAGGCAGGCTCGACTGACGCTGGCTTCATCTGTTCTCAGTGACTGTCCCTGGGGGAGGCTGCAGTTTCCCCTAACTATTTTAGTGCTTCACGAATGCTGGGAAGTGTAACTATCTCCAGCCTCAGGTGTTTCATTCTGTGACCGTCTGTTACTCCTTAGCCCGTGCCTACACAGAGCTCTTCCCTTCCTCTTTCCAGCAGCCACTTACAGGTTTGTACAGTGTCATTAAATGTCTTTACCAAAGAACTCCAACTCACGCAGTCTTCCTGGTTAGATTTTGTTACTTAGGTCCTGATCATTCTCACTGCGCTCGTGTTTCCTTCTCCTGTTGAAGCACATCTTTCATCTGCAGTTCCCGAAAACCCCACTACATCCCGCTGAGGCTGTATAGGTGCCAAAGGAACGATCATTTCTCAGGCCTCGTGGGCAAAACTCTCTGCTGTGGTGCACAAGGTGGCTCTGCCATTTCAAGCAACCCAACATCCCTGGCTTAAATTCACCTTCTGATCCACCATAACCCCCACACCTTCTGCAGGCCTGTTTGTACCTGTGCGGCTGATTATTTCTCCAGTGAGACGTGTTGCATTTAGCGTTTTCTTTCAGATTGTATCTCCAATTTGTCCAGATCATTTTAGCCATCAAGTGCATCTTCTCTGTTTCCCAGCCCTCACAAAATCCCATCAGGACTGAACACCGTGCATAGCAAGCCACGTAGGGAAGCAAGAACTTTCAGATTCTAAGAGAGTATTTCTGAAATTGAGTTATGAATCAGTCTAAACTACCTTCATATTCCTTCCCTCCTAGTATCACAGGTGCAGCTCATCTCTAATGAGGTTTCACTTGATAATTAAATTTGGACAGCTTGGGCAAACATCCGAATCTTCATTCACCTCCGCTGACAGCTCTGGCAGATAGCTCACAGTGTTTTAATTCCTAACACAAAGAGCACATAATATCTGGGACCACCGACTGAATGCTTTAGATACCTCTCATTGCTTTTTTCACTGTAGGACAAAATGGCATTATCTGAAGTGCTGCAGTTGGAAAGGACTTTCTCATGTTCTTGTTATTTTAGGCAGCTCTGCTATTGGTAAAATTACACCACCAGTTTTGCCATGTCACTTCTTTAAAATACCCATTCAACTATTTTTGTACTGTGCTGATGACTGGCCTAATGTCCTGCAACATATTTCTAACTCTTACTGAACGTCCCAAAAGGGGAGCACGCAGCGAGGGCAGCACATAGGACACGGGGAGGCAGGATTACTGTATCTATTCCTGTCCTCGGACCTTATACAACTCCGGGAACATCCTTTAAACTGCCTGCAGTCCACATTCGCTTTCTGTAAAATCACTTTAGTGAGAAGAACACAAAATTCCTGCTTCAGAAGTGGGACGTGCCTCCCAGGTGTGGTGCACCAGCAGATAACTTGGCAGCTCTCAAGGGGTAAAAACGTTACTAGCATGTACACTCATGACAAGGAGATTTTATTCCCACAACATCTCTGTTGTAAAAGCACTCTCATTACCCAGATTGGGAACCAAAGAGCAAGCAGACTGTTAGGCAACTAAGTTTTGTCAGCAAGGCTGAAATATAACCCAGGCCCTGCACCCAGCCCAGTGCCTCACACACTCAGATGTCTCAAGTAGAGTAAAACCATATAGATTTTACAGTTCCCAATTTCTGCTGTTCATCCTATCCCTGCATCTAACACCTCACTCAGCTGATGGCATGGAACTACGTTGATTCCTCCAGCATTACTCCTCACCTTCAAGCAACACTCGGGACGGACACCTGCACGTGTGGCTGGCATGGGTAACTTCGAGCGACTCAAAACTGAGCAATTCACTCTGGAAGGAGGATCAAACAGTTATTCAGCTCACAGGGCATGACAAAAAAGGCACGAACATCAAGTTCTCGAAGTCCCGCTAGCAATGGCCTGAAGGATACATATCTGAAATGTGCCAGAGACCAAAAAAGCAAGAAGAAAAAAACACACACCTTTAAAGGTAATGTTGGTCACAAAAGCATTAGCAGCATCCTAACAACACTTTGAACAAGAAGCCCTGACTCTAAGTACAAAATGCTCTCTTTCATGGAATTGTGCTGGGTTTTAAACTACTATAAATGATCATCTGAACTCTGTCAGAAAGGGATTTAAACCTACACAGATCCCACGCCACAACACACACACAGCTTGAAGCTTTAGAGAGAACTTTGAGTTAAGCATCCATGTATTAAATACCATTTTTAAAAAGCGCTCTTCCTGGAAGACTTTGAAAGAGTCCTAACTATTTATGTGTCTAAAGTCCCAGGTGGAATTTCTAGGCTAGAAAATTTTTGAAATGAAGCAAAAAAAAAAAAAAACACCACCTGCCATCCAAAAATCAAGGACAAAGCCTCGCACAAAACAGCATTCATGTGGGAACGAGCAGCAAACCCTTCCAACCAAAATACATCATCCCAGGTCCCAGGAAGCTCGTAACGTGCGAAGCTGCAAGTCTCTGTGAAGCTGAATTTGCACAGAAGAGACACTTTTTCTAAAGTCATCTTTGGTTTAGTGAGAGATTTTGCACGGTTCAGCAGATTTTTAATTATTCACATTCAAGCAGCTAAGCTCCTGCTGGAAATCAAACTACGAGTGTACAATACCTTGCTGAGAGTGTACGAGCAGCACGGGTCCCTCCCAGAGTATCAGCGGCGCTGGGCTCGGCCTCATCTCAGCTAGCTGCTCCCCTCCCGTGTCCGGCCGCGGAGCTCCTGCCGGCGGTCTCGCGCAGCCCGAGAGCTGAACCCTGATTCATGATTTCAGGCCCCGGCCGTGGAATGCAGCCATTGAAAACCCAGAACTATTTTTACCCCCGAGCAGCCGCAGCATTTCTGCCCCATAGACTTGTAAAGCTAACGCCTTCCCCTAAACACACACGCCCTGGACCTGAGCAGCTAAGATGCGTGGTTCCCCGGCATTCGGTGTGGTTTTTGAGCTGCGCAGTTGCTATCAACAGGACAAAGCAGCTCAGCCCCTGGCATTATTGTCAGCCCTCAGAAGTCAGACATTTGATCCCAGTTGTCAAAATTAGAAATTCCTCGGAAATGCTTCGCTTCAGAAGATAAGATTAGCTCAGAGCAATGACTATCTATACGGTTCGTCATGTACACCACCAACCCCAGCCCGCATTTAACAAATATGTAGCAGCATATTCGACTTACAGACTGCAGACACGAATAAATCACTACATATCTAATCTTTAGTTTTAAGGAAAACCACAAAGCCAAGGCAATTTGCAAAATCCCCCAAAATCCACAAAACAAACAATAGTTTTATATAGAAAATATCCAGAAATACAGAAGTTGTCTTTAATTAATAATTAGCATAAAACCAGAACTAGACACCTGAACTAGTTGTAAGATTATAGAGATATTAACCACTAGAAACTCATAAAATTGACCTGTTTTCAACCAAAAGGATTTTATGACTGTACTTCAGAAAGAAAAAATTACCATCTAGTCTTACAGTAGAGGGATAAAGAACAGAAAAGAAATAACCAGATTTTTGCATAAAAAAACTACTCAGATTTCTGCACAGCCAACTATAACCGAGACAATGCACACGCATGTTGGAAGAGAACAGTCCAGAAACAAGTGCATAGCTGGCCATACATAACAGGCCCAATTCTCGAAGAACCAGCAGACTCACTGACTTACCTTGGTTGTGTCTAGATTTAAACAAAAGATAACTGCAGGCATTTCTCAGAAATACACGGTTAAACCACAAGAGGCAAGACACAAAGCTGACAGACATCCCGACAGCAGGCAGTTGTTAGTAGTCCTTAACCTGTGGGAGCATCGGGAGGCTTAGGGAAGAATTAGCAGCTCAAGGGTAACAATAAAAGAGTCCCTCCCATGTAGAGCTTTCAAGAAGACAAGAACTAACGCACAAAAAGTGAGACTGCCAAGTTCACAGGAAGCCGTAAGATCACCATTAAGCAGCAGATGCCATAACCCACCAGTTTCCCAGTGTGTGTCAGGGGCAGCGACCCTTAGGAGATTCCTTCATAGAGCAGCTGCATCGTAACCCGCAGCACACGCATACCCCACAGTAACCCAAATGCCACATGCAGCTCAGAGGCAGATTCTTGACCAGATAAATCCAAAGCTGTGGCCAGACGTGTTCTGGAGAGGTTCTGTTCGTGGAAAGGTAACAGAGCAACCCCAGGACTATTCTCTGATCAACCACGGATCACCTCTAGCATCTCGTGGTCTGACTGCAGCTCTGGAGAACGTGGCCCTTTCAAGCAAGACCTTGCGCTAGGAATCTATCCTTTGCTGTTCTGTGCTCAGAGAATCTATTAAAGAAGTGTAGGGGGAGCACGAGGAAATTAGCTATGAGGCGGGCCTCTTGGGGAGCGAGAAGGCTGTAATTGAAGTGTGTACAAGAACACGAAACATGCCTTAAGACAGCCAGATCTGACATCAACCTGAAGTTCAGGAAAGGTGTTAAATAAGTAAAGGAGCAACACAAGCTTGTAATGTCCAGAAGGCTGAGCCACTTCAGCCTAGCGCTGTGGGAAATAAAGCGGAAGAAATGCTGTTACTGTGAATTCGTGTCTCCATGAGAGATTATTCTCAGTCAACAGCCTTCTGCTATTTCTGCAATGAGCTGACTCTCCAGAACTGCCTTTCATTTGCAGCAAGACACTAGAAGCCCAATCAGCTACAAAAGGCCAAGGGAGAATAAGACTAGTTAACAAAAGCCCTGCGCAAGTACCTTCACATATTCTATCGCTTTCCACCTAAAAGTTAACAAGTCCATCTTGCCTACCTGCTAAATAATTACCAGAGCAGGAACAGACGGTGCCTCAAATTACTGGCTCTCACAAAGAAGAGAAAGAGCCTGCTATAAAACCCTTTCCTTTCCAATAGGATATTTACAGTTCTCATTGCATACGACCAAATAGAATTCAAAGGAAGAAAAAAAGAACTACATTAATAAAAGCCTTAGGCTGTCTGATAATCCCTCCTGCCTTCAATACCTTATTTCGCAAGCTTCAAACTTTGTGAAAACCAAAAGGTGAAGCGCCGAGATCACCTCCATGATTTTTTAACCATGTTCCCTTGGAGACTGCCAACTTCAGTTAGGAAATTATTCACCATTCTCTCACCTGTGCTCAGCGGTTCATACAGAGATGCTGAAAGACTGATCAAACTGGGATGAGCAATTCGAGGCCAACCTTGAGGGCCTCAACATTTGCTGATTTGTTTCTAAATGAAGAGTTTAAAATAGTTACTTACACCTTTTCTTTTAAATGACAATCTTTTCCCCTCTGTCCTTGATTTTATCCCTTATGAAGTGGCTTGGGATCAGTGGTCAAAAAAAAAAAAAAGACAGCTACACAAAACCACAATTTTTAGGTATCAAAAGAAGTCACCAAAAGTAATGTAGCAGTCACCATGACAATTACTAGAGAGGATTTAAAATATGAGGAGGAAGAAGAAGAAACAAATGAAAAAATCAGCAGCAGTGTCAACTTCCACCATCCTGTAGGTTTTGTTTGTTGTTTTTTTTTTCATTTTAGAAAATCCAGACTACTCACCTCACTTGAGAATTAGTACCATGCAAGCTATCTTTTAAGACATTTTCAGGTCTAATTCCAAATCATAAATCACTTTTTCATAGAGATCCTATATGCTTAAAGGAAAAAAGCTCTGATGAATCTATTGATCATTGGTGTTAAACAGTCTGTGCACCTGAAGACTAACAGAAAAAGGAATCGGAAACCAATATATGAATTTTAGTTTCAGTGTTCAGGGAGAATATCAAATTATTTAAAACAGCAGGTATAAAACAGAAACTGAGAGGCATGTCAACGTCTTTCTTTCACTCTTCAAGAAGTACAGCCAGCCTCAAATCTCCCTTAAACAGAAAGCGAGGGGAATAACCTGGCAGCTGATGTAATTGCCCTCACGTTCCAGCACCACTCAGGGGAGGTGGCACAGGAAGGAGGGGAAAAAGATTCTGAAAAAGGAGGTGAATCTCCAGCTTCAATCCCAAGCTAACTTTCTGATAATCCTTTTGCACTTGCATGCAGACAAGACACCCACAACCATGAGCTTATTTCTTCTTCGGTAGCCTCAGGAGCTGGTAGTCATAAGAAGCTGTTATCGCTTTCCATCCAAAATGCACAGACATGAGAAACAGCTGTACAGCTACCGGGAGCCAGGCTTGAATCACAACGCAGGACAGCTGCTAAGTGCACTCGTGTCATCTCAACACTACCCCCAGCACCTTGAGAGGTCTAACCTGCTCCTTGGGGCCAGAGGCTTACAGAACAGGGCAGCGGCCAAGAACTGATTTCATCTGCACCGATGCAAACAAGAGAAAAGCTCAAGCTGTAATGTTTGCACTTCCTCCTGTTTCAAAGAGGAGGAAAACTGGAAGTACCAAGTGGCAGCCTCTGCCTGGGGCTTGCACTGATGCTGTAATATGGCTCGATGGCTTCTAAGTGCACTCAAGAATTAACACTGTATATTGTCTTGTTTCTTTTACCATTTCTTAAGGCACTTGCTCCAAGCTGCTGTTAGAAAAGGACAGGGGGCCAGATGTCGGTCCGACTCAGAACCATCTGCCTTCACGAATTCAAGACACTGCAACACATCTCTTTAATATATAAACCATCTGAATTTGTCGCCAAAAAAAGGTGCATCTGCCAAAACTGGATGTGCCTGGAATATTAAGGGCGCTCATTTTTGTATGTACTAAAGAATTGTTTATCAATGAAACCTGAGGGGGTGTGTGGTGCTGTTCCGTATCCTAGCAGGAAAGCTTAATTCTACTCACAAAAACAACACCAAATTCCCTGCAACAATAAAATGTCAAATCAGCAACAGAAAATGCCAACACTAAATTCAGAGCTGAAGCCCACTTCCCATGTGGTTACCTTTAATTTTGGCTTCTTTTATTGTTATATGTCACTTGTCAGATAATGCAAAATACATCAAATTGGGGTTTTCTTTCAGAAATTCTTGCAGATGCCCTCCCCTAAACTCTTTCTTGGATCACTGCCTGTTTTTCTCTCTCCATCTTTTCCCTTGCCTCTTCTCTTTATTTCACTCTCCTACATCTAGAGCTAAAATGTCAGCAATCTCTGTAAAAATATATATACAAACAAGGAATGTCATAGCGCCTGTGTTACTACATTCACGTCACTACTCCTAGTCCAGTTCATTAGAACACAAAATGGGAAGAAATAGAGGACCAAATATAATCCTAACAGGATAGTAATATAAATAATTAGTTGGTTTTTTTGTTTGTTTGTTTTTTAATACATGTATATGTGTATGCACATACCCCTTGTGCTGAGCATTTAGCACCTGAATCCAAGTGTTCTTAGGACACAACGTCTGAAAGTGTTCCTATCACAGTTACTCCACTAACAGGATTTACCTCAAGTTTACTGGTTCTCCAAGCTTGTCTGTTCTCTCTAGGAGTAATCAGTTGATTTACTAAAACTTAATATCCCCCAAGAAAAATCTTCCCTCACGTATGTTTTTAGTCCACCAAAGCAATCCACACACAACTGCTAAGGTGTCAGCAGTGAGCACTATCTCTATAGCGCACGGGGATTCCAAAGGCATTATGTACCCGGCTCACTTACACGCTTGGAAAAAGCCACTGATTAAGAGGCAATAACATAAATACACCAACCAATTTCTTTAGCTTGTGCAGTCTATTTTGTCTGGGAGAAAAAAAAAAGTCACAGGAATGCAGAAAATACTTTATTATTACTATTTCTTCATAACTGTAATCTATTCAGAAAGGCTCTTCAGCACCTAGTGAACTAAGAAAACGCAGAGCCCCATCATAATAAACCCGTGAAGCAAGAAGTGACAACCAGGGTCTCTGTACTGCTCTCTTATGAGGCTAGCCTTACCTTTTTTCCCCTCAACTGAGATGCAGAGGACACCTACGGATGTGAAAGACATTTCCTGGTATGCTGGCTAACTGCAAATGGGAATGCTCCTCTAGTGCAAAGAGCTTTCTTTACCACCAGATAAACAAGCAAGCACTATTCAGTATTTGCAGCCCACTATTTCTGGGGTGCCCCATATAGTCATAGACTATATGACTATATATGACTATATGACTATATATGACAGCAGGCTCTTAATGCCACCCTAGCTTCAATGCAGTTCTTGGCCATGGGAGAAATGAATTGTTGTTCTTCCTTTACTCCAAAATAAGCAAACATGAAAAAGAAGGCAACATTTTTGCAGGCTAACAGAAGAACTTTCAACATGCTTGTTTCTCCCTTCACTTATGAAGCCCACTAGGAATCCCCCTAGGGAACATACCAAGGAATGTTCAAACCCTATTCTGGAGCAATAAGAAACAGAATCATCAATTAAGGAAAGCTGGAGCCATCCACTGCTAAAGCTTCTGCTACTGAGACAAGACAAACTGGAATCAGAGCTACGGAGAGGTGAATGACTTTCCCACTGTGTGAATGGTAACGTGACAGTTCTAATCATTTTGCCATGTGGAATAAAACACTTCTGTGCATCCTCTCAACTATTATTGTTCTAGCACCATTACCGAGGCTGGTAGTTAAGTCTTCCCCGAGTTCCTTGGCATCTCACAAAGATCTGTCAAATGCAGCTTCTGGCGCTGCTTTGCTGTTCAACGTTAACCTGTGCACACTCGACTCCTTGTAAACGCCAGTCTTTCCTAAAAGTAGTAATTTGCATCAAAGATGCATCGTTGTGCTGCTTAAGCACCACAGACTGGCCCAGCTCCAGCCTCTTCTGTGAACTGCCATGGATTTATCCTGGCTGAGGATACAGCCTGTGTATTTAGAGGCTATGACTATCGTTAGGTTCACGCAGCTTCCATCACACCAGCAACTGAATTTGCAATCCGCAGCCAAACACTGGATCAAGTGTTTCTTGAGAGAGTTAGACACATGGAATAATGACAACAAATGAGCATGCAAGCAACATCAAGAAGGTGGATAAAGAATGCGAGTGGATTTCACAAACACTGCCTACCTTTTCCTCCAGCACAGATAACAACTCACTGTCAAGATTTTGTATTAAACCTTTACAGCGCTAAGATCTCAATGTGCTGGAAATAACCCAATGCAATGCATTGGAAAATTGTTAAGCCATAATCATTTTAGCTGAGAACATCATATTTATGACAGCTCCACTGTTTTCATTACAACTTTGGCAACACGGAAAGGTTTTTACTCCCCATTTAACAACTATTTTGGTCAAGGACAGCACCACTATTAACACTAAAGTATTAGAGGCTCTTCCCGCATTTTAACTAAGGCTAGTCACTCCTTTTTCAGTTTAGGCTGAAGAAGAGTGTTGTGACCTACCAGCTTGCTTGGCTGCTACTGTAAGTGCATGGAGGGCATCCATCTGCATCTGGAACTGCAGCACAGGATAAAGGCAATTCTATCTGTGGCCTCTAATTCACAGATTTTCTCTGAAGGCAACAGAGTATCTAAACAGGTAAATAAATCCATGAAGGCCAAAAGACAGAAAATACAACAATCCCTGACTAATGGGGTACATCTGCAGCAGCAAAGACCAGGCTTAGCTGAGCTGCCTTTTAAAGAAGACTTCAGGCTACGCTGGTGGACCACTGCTGCCTGCCTGCAGTTCCCTACCTACAACTGCCATTTGAACAGCATCTCTCAAGGCAGAGGCCCAGCTCACACACAAGCCATATGATTTTAAGGCTTCCAGAGTCTGAGCTTTCTTAATTAAGTCATAGCAAAAATAAATAAATAAATAAATAAATAAATAAATAAAATAGTGTCAAGGTTGGCCCCTTTAATGACCCCACTGGGACCCTTCATTGACAATATAAGACTTTAGATCTACACAGCACATAAAAGGATGCTCAATAATAAATAAAACTCAAAATTAAACACCTTAGAAGGTTGGGAGGAAATCTGTCTGGAATAGCAGTTGTAGATCTCTGCCTAGCTAAAAGTCATTGCCGACATTTATGGTTAAGGCATCAGACAAGTCATCTTTGTTTCAGTTTGCCTCTATTTGTTCCCTAGTTCCCCTTCTCACATCCTTCAGTGGTTCCTAGTAGCAATTTTGTTATGGTATACCTATAGATGATGTTCACACATCATTTTGTGTTGCTTAATAGACACATGATGCAATACCATGATGCCTAATAATACCATCAGTTTTAGGTTTGCCATCTCAAAGATCCCTCACAACATTATATTAAGCCTGGAAATATGCTCTTCATTCTACAATCAGACATTGGCAGGCAGATGACAACGGTGATACCACTATGTTCCCAGAACCATCAACAGCTGATCCATGTTTGTTTGTTCTCTTTATGGAAAAATACAATTCATGAATATCCACGCTTTCCCTATAGATTCACCTGAAATATTTACAGATGCCTAGTTAATACATGCATGCTTTGGTAAAACACAAAATCTCATGTAACCTGCAGCTCCTACAAAATGGGAAGCATCTATTTTCTGCCTTTGTAAAGGAGATACCTTTCCATCACCCTGGCATGCCACAATACAGATGGTTCTGATAAATATGCATCATCCCAAACAAGCAATAATGAGGAAAACAAACATCCAAATCAAGACAGCACTAGAACAACATACATCATCAAAAGGAATAGAAGATACTCACCTCTGCTTCTGCTGCTTGCTTATGCCTTGCAGTATGGTCTATTGAAGCCTCTGTAAAAGAAGAAAGAGATGGGAAAACATAAATATAAGACACCAAAAATAAGAAATTAAATAAAAATGACAAATAAAACTTCTGACGTGGCCAGAACATATGTTTAAGATTTGTTTAGCTGAATATCCACATTGATGTGAAAAATACTTGGAGAAGTTACGACCATTTGGACCCACCCCCCAGTCTGACTTTGCCTGTAGAATACTGCCATTTCCAGCTCTCTTTGACAATAACTGAAAGTACATTTTTGCTGTGTCCTACAGCTGTAGACAGAGCAGGGTGGGTAAACCCCAGGCAGGGTGGGAGTCAGTGCCTCCATGCCTCAGGTAGGGTAGGGAGTCAGTGCCTCCATGCCTCCCGCAGCAGGTGTGGGACACACAAAGGCCATCACTTTCTTATAGATCACCTTTATTTTGGAGACTTACTTAATTAGGCCACATCCCTGAATGAAAACCTCTGTCACAAATCTTTCTCTCCACATGTGCTAAACAATGGAAAACACAAATCAAGAAGAGAAGAGGGAAAATATGATAGAGTTTCAAAATTAGCAGATATTTACCACATAAAATCATCTTCTCTTCATGAAAACAGAAGTCAAAGTCCTGAACATGCTCTGAAACACTTCATTGAAAGGAAAATGCATTCAAGTGCTGCTTTTCCCACACAGAGGTTTTCGGGCCCTCCATTTTGCGTAGCACACGCAGATATATTAGTTAGAAAAGCTTCCCCCTCCTTAAGACACAATTCCTAGAAACTAAAATTAAACACTACATGTAGATCCCCTGGGGACCAGGTTTCTCTGAGGGAGGGCAGAGGGAGCACCATGAGGAGCTGTGGGGCTGTGAGGGGGATCCTGCATGGCAGGGCCCCGCGCGGGGCTGTACCCCTGAGGCAGGCCAGGGCCCACACAGAGGGGGGCCCACACACAGGGGCCACCCACCAATGGAGGCCTCAGGCCCTGCGCCAAGAGAAAGCTGCAGGCAGCAGAACTCCCCCTTGTCCCTACAAAAAGCTCAAAGGACCACACGTGTGGCCAGCTCGGGGCCCGGCCTAGCTGCCAAGTACCTGAAGGGCCAGGCAAGAGGAGCACCATGGCTGACAGCCATCAGCTGAGCTCGCAAACACAGCTTCCCTGCTCTCCTGCCTTTGGTTAAGAGCATTTTAACCTTGGGAAGCATGACCTTTCAGTCAGACATGGCAGTCATACTGCTGTCCAATGCACAGTGAAATGGAGAAAAGAGCTTTTGCTATTCTCCTCAAGCTGTTCGAATTAGGGGACTACACACTACTCACCTAAGCAACCACTCCCTTTGGGTGGGCAGGTTAGACATACTGTTGACTGATGACACCTGGCAAAACCCATTTTTATTACCCACTGTAGCTATTTTGCATCCCAATATAACTGTGGAACTTGATGTTACATACCCCTACTAAGACATTGTCCACACTAAACCCTTTCCCTCCGTTACTCAGCCCTCTGCCCTCATAAACTTCTAAACACTCTTTACTTTTCTATCTGAGCATGCTTATTTTCAGAAGAGAAACATGATAGAATTAATGCCCACGCGTGCATGAACACAAAATGTAAAAACTGAAGTGGAATCCACCTGTCAATTTTGGCTGGAGCAATTCTATGTTATCCTTTAAAGAGACACTGACATTTCAGATTGCTTATACATCCTCAAATTCATAAGCAGGAACGATGTACTACCCTACTGGTTACAGGTTTTACAACTGAAAACATACTCACAAGAGTTATATTTTCTAGTAATTATTTTGGCACTGTAAAGGTTTTCACTTAAGCAGAGAATATTCTTTTTATTCTTAACAAACTTGATAATTGTACAAAAGTCACCAATCAGAGAGAAGATTTTACACAGGGAAATTACTTTTGGACACATCTTGTCCTAAAGTAGAACAAGAGCAAATTTTGGACCTGGAAAACACACCAACTTTCCTTGTATTACAGAATTCAAAAGCTGAGGAAGATAGTCGGAGATCCGCATGAAATACAGCTCAGTATATAATTAGCAGAGCAAGAGAAAGCATTCAAAACCAAATGTATTCAAATCAGCTCAGCCACTTCCAGCACTGTTCCAGCAAGAGGTATGCAGAGCAAGGCCTGGCCTGCTTTTCAGCCTAGATGATTCAGGTTTCCAACATTTCTAGAAGTGCAAATTTCCCTTGACAGCCATAAATTCATCTGAAGAGTGATGGCAATTAAAGAAACGTAATCTGTCACACTGCAGGGTTTTATTTTACTTGATAATGCGTTGATATATATATACACACAAGAATGAAAAGCATATTTTGACATTTAAAGCCATCCTAGCTTGTCTGTGCCATGCAGCCCAAGCTGTCAGGAGACATGTGGGAGTGCTGCAAAGTTTTTAGATAACAACAACTTCTAATTAAGAAATGAAGTTGCATTTTTACCAAATTAGAGCATGTACAGCTTCTCTCACACAAACACAAAAATGAGAAACATTTGGCTAACACTCATTTTTCTGGCCAGTCACTTCCCTAAAGCAGCAACTGTGACTGAGCGATGGCACTTCAGTCTGACTGCAGGCTTTTCTTCTCCAGAGCAACACTCCATTTCGGTGGCTAAAGCGCCAGGCTGAGATTCAGATGATTATGATTCAAATCCTGGCTCTGACAAAAGCCACTTCTCTAACTTTGGGTGAATCATTTAACTGACACTCTCTCTGCTTCCAAACTAATCTGTAAAGTCAGTATAATCCTATTTTCTTTCTCTTATGCTTTAGGAATAGGGTTGGGTAGCTTGGATACCAGAACTGATAGGCAGCGTATAGTTCCGTGGAGGTTAATTTCACTGTTCACAAAGAGTAACTGACACTTTTGAAGCTGCCTGTGCTTTTGTGGACTTCTAGTGATGCTCATTCTCCTCGCCTGTTAAGGTGACTGTCATGAACGGATGGCTGTAAGCTTAGAAGTTAGCAGAGTTAATACTAATACCTTTGCCAAATCTGTATTAGAAAACCTGTGTTACTGTTTCAGTTCAGAAAAGAAGGGACACTTTCCAGTCATCCCCAATTTTTACCTGTTGGTTGTCAGTCTGGGGCACATCTCAGTGCACAGAGGGGACTGACTTCTTTTGGATGAAATGAAACCCGAGGATGAGCCTCAGGAGCACACTGAATGCATTCCAGATGCTAACAGGCATTCACTAGACTAGACTAGAGTTAGTCTGAACTACACGCACCAAATGTGCTCCATCAGGTCTTCAACATCAACTGTCCTGCTGCATAGATCTACTATAAACAGTGTCACTTCCCTTTCCTTCCAGGCGAGGGCATGTTTTCTGCCATGTTTCCGAGTCTCCATCATTTTGATGTTCTAGTTTCACAATGCCCCACTGACAGTCATCCCGATACAAGTGGTGGGGCAACAAACAGAAACGGAGGGCTGGTAGGTGCTCAGGTTGGTTTCTCTGCTGATACCAGGACTTATTACAGCTTTTCAGAATTCAGAGCTGTCTGAAGCCACACAGAGACGGTGACATTTTCATAAATCAGGAGTTGCAATCTAACTGGGGGTAGAGATCCCATTCTATGGAAAGCATATGGCATTTTTAGGAGAGGTGACTTTTACCTCACAGACTGCATCTAGAGAAGATAAAGCTTATAAAAGGTCTGGGCAGCAATGGCAGCATGTCAAGAAGTCTCTCCTTGTGTCTCTTTAAGCTAGCAGAAAGTAACAAAGCTCTTTTGTCAGCCTTCAGTTGTCTCATTGCAAATTAGCTCTCATGAAGAGAGAAGCAAGTGAAAACACCCATGAAGGGATGGGGTGGATTTGTTTGTACAATGGCTTTTGTTCCATGCAGCAATATGGAAATGCAAGATAAGGGTTTCTATTACCCAGAGGCTATAGGGTACATTGTACTCCAAGCACAGACACATCCCATTAATGTTAACGGGCATTGAGTACGCTCAGCCAGGAGAGCACAGTCACTGCGTTTTCACAGTGGTGCACATAGGCAGCAAGCTCTTGCCATCTACTTCACTTTCAACAACTTCAGGACAGCCCATTATTGCCTCCACTTCGAGAAAAGGAAATGGAACAGGAACACGTGTTGAATGGTGTTATGAGTGGTTTGATCTCATTAGCACAAGTCCCCATCTGCATCAGGATTAACGCAATGCCTGAGTTGGCCCCTCTGAACACAGCAAGCCAAATATTCTGAGGTGATGAAAATTTTGGTTAAATCTCTGTAAAGCATATTTCAAACAGGATGAAATCAACAAAAGAAGCAATCTAATATGCACCAGCGATACTGCTCAAGGGATTGTGAAAGTGGCCTTGAAGAACCGGGTGCATGTGTCTCCCGGGACGCAGGACAAGCATTTTCGTCTAAGGCATGAACGCATACCCAAGATACTAGAAAGGGATAGAATGATTCCCGCGAGCTTCATGTGGCATTTACAGCAGCTCTGCCTGTCCCATGCAATATCTGATGGATGACATCAGGAAGAAACTACTCTTACCCTGTTTCAGCCTGCGGGATTTCACGTACATGGTCATCACGGCTTCCAAATGCCAGAATGAAAGTTTTCTAAACGCACCAAGGTACACACGCACGTTCACTCAAACACATCACAAAAACTAGTCTAATTCATTGGGCCAAGATCTCCTCAGAGATAAATTGTAGACCACAGTGTTAAAACAGCAGCCCAAGTGAAAGTCTAGTTTACAGCTTGAGTAATTAATTTTCTTGCTCAGGGGAGTGCTCACTGATGATTGCATGAGAAGGGTCTCCAACACTAACCAACTTCATGTTTCAGGGTGATCTCTTCTTGTTCTCAAACCTCCCCCAAAGCCAACTTTTTTTCTTCTAACTCTGCCCTTCACAGTACAAAGACACCAGTTCCTCCCATCTTGAAAAATCCATGCCAGAATACATAAGCCAATGTGAGCTCGCTACCATTCAGCATTCTTTTCCAACAAATGCAGCCTAGAAACATCTTTTTACGCTCTCAGAGTCAAGGGAAGCCACTTTTACCACCACCTCTATGATTTCTTAGTTACGTCCTTCAGTAGCTTTGGCCATGCTCCTGCTGTTGAGCTGTTTCTTTTCATGGCTTCTGAGATCCCATTTCCTAAATCCTTCTAGTTTTCTAAGCACTCCTTTAGCATGTCCTCTGCTGAACTCTCCTCAAGCTCCATACGTTTCTTTTTTTTTCTGTAATTCCATTAGCCTCTGTCCTTTTTGTTCCTTCTCTTTTCCTTCCGCATTTCATCTCATCTGCAAACAAAATTCAGCTAGTCTGATGACTTACAAAATACCACACCTTCTGTTCAAATGTGAATCTCAGCTTGTTTGCTTATATTTTGATGTGTGCTTAGCAATTACCACAAACTCATCATGGCTAAAGCAGATATCTTAATTTTCTCCTCAAGCCTCTCCCACCCATTAACTTCTTTCCTAACGATTTGTGAGCAATAACAACATCTTCCTGTTGTACCAGCCCATAACTCGACTATCATCTTCATCTTGAAGCTCACTGTTCATTCTTATATCTTGTATCTAAGCTATACCTCAGCACGGCAGACAGGCAGACGCTTCCCACACAGCATCACTAATGGGCCAGCCATAGCATCGTATCATCGACAGAGATAAAACTCTCTTGACAAATGCAATCTTGTTCCACAGCTATTTATCCAAAATGCCACTTTAATGGCCATTTATTTTCCTAGACCATCCCCTTTGGCAATGCTATTTCTTACTACGCAAGCCTCTGTTCATTCCCTTCTCTCTTTCAACATTGCTGAAATATCAATATCGTTGCTATATTTTCCACAGTTTAACCACAAGCCTCTCTCACCTCTTCTTCAATATCAGAAGTTCAATTTCTACCTCTGTCATAGCCTCAGGGATTCAATCAGCTCTAGTCCCGAGTTTGAAAATGCTTTATGCCCCTTGGGTGCCTTCTAGCTCCACTGAAGTCTGTGGGATGTGTGGGCCAAAATTTTGTTTTACAAGTAATTTCCAAAATCAATGAAACCATTCACAGTATGTAAAATAAAGCACACGCCTTGGGCAAGGTCTGCTTCAGAAAGGGCTTGCTGGTATTGCTCTGTAAGCACAACCACCTTGCTACAACCAAAGCAGCTAATTCTCATATTATAGGTGCAGCCTATAGCAGTGCCATTGTCTTTTGCTGGTAGGATTTATACCAGTTCATAGAATTAAAGCCAACAAACAACTCTTTCAGCAAAAACATTTTTTGGCAGCAGAAATGCAATGTGTTAAGGCTGCTATTGGTATAGAAAAGTTCTAATAAATAAGCAAATAAGTAAATCACAACATAGCCCACTCGATCCAAGAAACCTTTCTGACACAATCTGGCCTTTTTTTTTTTTTCTAGGACTGGGACACATAAATAAAACATCCGACTGATAAAAACTAAACCATATATATGTACATACATTCAGCTGGATCTATGTATGTATCCATAAATACAGAGATCGATTTAAAGAATGCATAATTTTCCTTGAAAAGTACTAATTTCTACTGCTGAACTTGAAAAATTGACAGCCCACGAGATGAAATACAGCTTCGACAGAGACTGATTCTTCACACATGTAAATCAGGACATTAAAAATATTTCCAGGATTAGAGGACTGCTTAGACATGACATCATCTTTTGGCTTCTCCTGAGACTATTTGGAAGAGTGATGATATCACTTAATGCTTATTGCCAAAATTACTCTTACAGATAAGGCACCAGTGATGGTTGTATACATAATGAAAATGTAGTGGTGTCCAAGTCATCAATTAGATACCAGCATTAGCTCTCTGCAATGCCAAAGTTAGGAAAAGTCACAGTGCTTTTATAGGACTCTAAAGCTTTTTAAAAAAAATACTCTCAATCACAGACCAAAAATACCAAAAGTACTGCTCACACAAAAAGTTTAGCTCTTTGAATTGGCAACTGGGACCACTATACTTGTTTCCATTATGTTACACTTATTTTATAGCACCATGTTGCTACTGATTTCATCAGAACTACATTAGCATCAAACTTGCCTAATGTACTAAAAGAGAAGAATATGTGTTTTTTTTCCTGGCTAAAACAAGAAATCATTGGGACGATAGATATGGGCCATCTTGCTGTCATTGCTGCAGTTACTTTTAAAAATCAGAGCTCCTTTTTAAAAGCCCTTCCTCTGCTCACTAAACTCTTCAGTCTGCACATAAACTAGCACGGTTGTTGAACTTGCAGGAAACATTTTGCACTGTATGTACAAGGCAGTGGGAGGGGAAGAGGAACTACAGCTTGATGAAGTACGGAACCAAAAATATTGCTAGCGTGCTCTTCAAAGGAGCAGAAAACTGAGGGCTCTGAAATGAGGCAATAATGTAACTAAATGTAGATCAGCATCTATTAATGAGAGCTCAGGAAACAGATGTTGCTGAAAGCACATTAACAGCGTTTGATGCTTTTTAATGAATGTAGGACGTGAGTAGCAAAGTGTGTGAGCATTGCTACAGCACGGCTTTTTTTGAGGGGCTTCACAGTTATTTGTTTTCTGATATTTATCTTACTTCTACAGAGAAGCTCTATTCATTCCTAGTAAAAGTTGCTTTGTTCTACTTTAATACCATTTTTCTTCATTCTTGAAAGACTGGCAAATATGCATTTATGTTCACTAAATGCACATCTGTTTCTTTACCTACACTAATGGAAAACTTTATCTATTGTACCATTCCTCTTCCACAACTCACTGCAAATATTCAAGCCCAACAATTACTATTCAGCCCTTAAGTCCAATACACAAAAGGAGGGCACTATACCCCACAGGAGTTGAGGCATAACACTGTACTTTGTAAAGGACAATCTTTCGTTGCAGCGATTCACAAAGCTTTACAAACACCCATGAAATTCCTCAGCTCTGTTTATTAGCATTTTAAGACAGAAGAAAGGACTTACAATTGACTCAAGGGAACAAGTCCCGGCTCTCAGCTTCTTGAGCAATGGATCAGACCAGCTTCTAGAAACGATTAGCTCCATTTATTCTGCAGAGCCCAATACTGCTGCATGTTAGAAAACCAAGAGGGATTTGTAAGGCTTTGTGGGCCGTACACATTTTTAAGCCTCATCATACTAAAAAAAAAAACTTCTTTATTTCACTACAATTGCTTTATGTCTGCATAAAAACTCTATCACTGAACTTTACAGGCCTGCTCCTGGATTTGTAAGCACCCCAGCAGCTGAAGAATTAAACTCTTCCTCTAGAACATACACTGAAGGCAGAAACCTCAGGACAAATAACTCAACACAGACTACCTTGCCCTGGTATAAATATATCCATCTGGTCAAGTACAATAGGCTTGCTCCCTTCATAACCTTCACCCACGTTTCTGCTTGTTTCTTTTTATTGTGACTGCTGAAAGATCCACTCTGCAATGCCTCCTGTGCTGTGATCTCTCTTGTCACTGCGGATAACAATAACAGCATTACTGTTCTTTACTCCCAAACCCAGGGCCCTCCAGGCACCTACCAGGAGGACATTTTTGAGGCACGTCCCATGGGGCATCACCAGCCAGCACAGCAGGACTAATTACAGTGATTAGACCAAGGGCAGACGATTATCGCACTGAAACAACAGGACATTTGTCACGTCCTACCCACGGGGCAAGGCCCGCTTCCTACCTGCCCTACACTGCCTGCTGCTGGCGCTTCTGCGGCCGAGGGTCCCTGCAGCTCCTTCCTCAGCTGAGCAGCCAGAAGCTCCTCTGCAAGGCTGGGTCATGATTGTCAGACGTGTCACCTGTACTTGTATGGTGCTGAGCCAGAATCTCCTCTGAAACTCCAGGGAAGCCCCAGAGGGACACAGTGCAACACCAACAACTGGAATTAAGCACCTTTGTTGCTTCTGCCACACGCTTCTCCCATGGCTTCCCTTTACACTCCCTACGTACTGCCACCTTCCTGGCTTCTCCTGGATGTCCACACCGCTTTCAAACATTTCTTCCACCCCAGGCAGTTCAGCCTCTCCTATTTCTGCCTGAGTTCAGCCTCACAGAAAAGCTTTTGAATGTAACACTTCCCAAATATCTGCTCCCCTTCCATTTCTTCCCTTCTTTTTCACTGTCTCGTTCCTATCCTGATTTTATCCTTCACATTACTTGCATTTCCGTAAACCTTTCTCTGACTCACCCTGGTTGTCCCCATATCACATGCTGCCCTGCTCCTTTGAAGTTAGGCAATCAAGTGCCTAAATGTCTGCTATCACCCAATGCCTTCTTAAAATTAGCAGGAGAAACCCGTACCAAGTATTGGCCAACTCCCAAACAGTGATAAAGCACCAGGTCAAAATTATTGGTCTTGTAAAGCTTCAGCTGCTCATGCAGCCACTTTTTTTCTTCCTCAGATGCTGTGTCTTCACACCAGCTCCTCTAGGTCTTCCTTTCTGTCCTTGACGAGTCTCAGCTTTCTGACTGTTTATCATTTTCCCCAATAACAGTGACTGACCTGATGTGCCCTACTGGGTTGTTTCCCCTTCCAGTGCATGACACCACTCAGGGCTTCTCCATGACACCCATCCCTTCAGTGCAAGTTTGAAACCTGCTTTCAGCTCATTACTGCATTTACCTGGTCTCATTCTTTCTATTTCTGTAATAAATGCAAGTGTAACAGCTACAAAAGGGTTTTACGACTTTGCTTTGTAGTCTCACTTTAGCTGCATGCATATTTACCCTGTTTATTTTCATCCAACCCAGCATGAAAAGTCATGAGTAAAAGTGAAATTATACAGTCCCAGAGGGATCCTGCTTTTGCGTATTTCTTCCCTCTTCTAATGCATTTATTAGAGCTTCTGAATTAACAGTGGCAGATGCATGCAAAGGAAAAAAATTTTAATTTTGCAGATAATAATGGATTACAATACATTAACATTACTGTAAAACCCACAAAGTGGAAGCACTCGAGGGACGTAGGAGCAATTAATGTAGTTAGCTGATTTACCTAACTCTGACACACTGCTAGGGCATTCAGGAACGACTGGAATTGTGTTTACACAGGCACAGCTCTGTGGCTTCAATACCAGAGACAAATATCAAGCCCAGGATTCAGGGGCACACCAGCTGCTTCAGGCAAAGGAAATATAAAAACTTATACTGAAATAGCATTTCTAAACAGATCTTTAAAAACAGATCATCTTCATTAAGATTGCTGGCAGGGGTAAAGCATTAAGGATGTGGTACAAAGACTCAGCTCTCAAGAGATCCATATTTTTGGTAATATGAGAGATTCTGTACCAGCTAAGAATAATCTTTGTTTATTATATACTTTTATCATACCTGAAAACAAGAATTTTCAGGAAGAAATAAATTCAAGGTAGGCATAGGTGTAAGCTCTAGTTAAAAATAATTTATATAACGGAACTGTGTAATTACTAGGCAAAAAAATAAATAAATCCAAACATGAGAAAACAAACTCGTGGTTACGGTTGAGCTTTTTTAATAGTATTGGAAACATTAGCAAATGTCTCATTGAAATGCAGTGTTGATTTGTAACCCACAGAAATGTTTCATGCATATTTCGGATATGAATCAAAAGCCCTATGTCCCATGCTTTGAATGCAGCTACAGCCAAGAGCAACCTGCAGTAATGTCCGGTTCTTTTATCTTAATGGGCAACTGCCCTCTAAAAGCCAGGACCTCTTTACAACTTCCAAAACGCAAGATTCACGTGCATGGAGAATTCAACATGTCCAAATGAATGCAACAATGATGCTGAGGATTTTTAAAGTTCTTTGCTGCAAATGAAACAGGCTAAACTGACTTACGTCCAGCCAAACGGCCTCTGTCCATAGCTAAAGGGCTGAAAATGCAATCCCATGCCAGCAACATAAGCACTAGGAACTAATTTCTAACAAATCCCCCAAACTTTTGGAATTCATGTTTATTCAACAGAACCTCGGCTGTTAAATTAGCAGCAAAAACACTGAGTAATGCCATCAATGTTTATATGGAAGCAGAAACATTTAAAACACTCAATAGCATACTACTGGATCCCAGTTAAGGTACCTAGCGCAGGATTTTACATACTGGTCCAGACATTACACTTCTAGCAATGCCCCAGATATTTTGTGAATTATAGCTGAAGAAGTTTGCCTGCCACCAGCATACTGCAGGTAAAGAGCCTCGCTGCATGCAGAACTCAAAGATGTCAGCTTCCTTCCTCTCCTTTTAACGATTCCCACTGCGATGCCATGGCTCAGCAACAAAACCTCAGGGAAAGGAGGATGAAGGACAGTCCCTTGTGGACGTGGCATTTATCTTCCCCAATAACTGCCACATGCAGAGGGGATCTGCATGCCTTACAGGGAGCAGCTAAAGATCGGCCTACCTGTGGGAAGCAGTGAATAAATTCCTCGTTCTGCCTAGCTTGCATGTGCAGCTTTGCTTCACTTATTAAATTGGCTTCATCTCAACCTGCAGCCTTCCTCCCTTTTCCTCCAGTTCTCTCTCTCATCCCGCTGAGGGGCAGCAAGCGAGAGTCTGGTAAGTGCTGAGGTGCTGGCCAGGTACTACATGACTGGGCTATGCAGGACAGCGTACATTTACATGTATAGACTGGATTTTCTATTGGAATAGAAGAACTAAGAAACACACACAAAAGAGTACGTAAAATGTCCCCATTCATTTGCTTACCCTTTCCTCCTCTTTTCCTTGCTGTGGATGTTGCAGTTCTTGTTGCTAACCCCAATTTGATGGTTTGTTTTCACACGATGATCCTGGTTCAGACTGATTGATTTTCATTGCTGGATGCTACAGGGAAACTATGAAATATCCTCTATTTCTGGTTTTAGTGCTCATATAGAGCTGGCTGGAAATGACTTTTTCACTTTATTTTTAGCTCTCTTTTATTTATATTATTCTACTGTCTATTTGGAAGCTGTGCTACACTGAGTTGAAACGCAAAAAGAGAAAAGTCTCCTTTTTTTTTTTTCAGATCAGCCCATGAAAAAGAAATCCAAACATTCGTTTTAGGCAAAGGAATGTGGAAATCTCATCTACATCCCAGCTTCACAGATCCTATCACTAATCATCATTATGTCCAAGGCAGTTTTCCCATTGGTCTCAAACATGGTGCTACTATTCTAACTGGATACGATTCTCCCTTTTCCTTTTCAGAAGTGAATTAATTGTATAGTTTTCCAGAACAATTACAGTAGTAATATTTCTCTCTATTACTCATGTACAGTTGCAAACAGTTTAAAGAGCTCAACTTTCTAAAATGATATTTCCTCTCCCCAGGAAAACCGTGCCTCGTTAAAAAGATTCAAATGAAGCACTAAAAATAGCAAGATATTTTTTTCTTTTTTTGAAAATCGTATTTTTGAGGCCCTCAATGACATTTAAATTTGTTGGTTCCATAAGATGTCTACCTGTAGCTCTACTCACTGCAGTATCTTCATAAAACTCATCCTAAGTGACTTTGGAAACCCAGCTTGAAGACTTGTAGTTCACATAGCCCATTCAAAACTTCTATCCAGTGAGAATGTTTTCTATTATTTTTTAAACTGTCTTTATAATGACAGGCCCTTGGCAGCCTGAGACTGGATTTTTATTTCCAACTGACATTTTTCCTCCCATAAAAGGTGCTTGCAACTGTATGAGCCAAGTTGCTCATTAGAACTCAGCTCCTGTATCATAACAGGGTTTAACGAACAAGCAGAATTGAACCAGTGTTTTAATACCAAAATAAAAAGCAGAAATAGAAGCAGATTTAATGGCAACTCTGTGCACTACCTTATCCAAAAGTATTAAACCAACTGGACTAGACTTCATACTGTAGTTATGTTGACATGTAAAACACTGGGGAAAGCTAAAAATTAAAGCAGCAAGGCCACTGTCAGCTGGATGTAACCCAGTGTCCATTACATGGGTTTAACTCCAGTGAAGTCATCTGCTGAGAGTCAGAAGTGACTCCAAAAAGTCACTCTAATAATACTTGTTGGTCTCATCTTTGTCACTTGCCTGTTCCTAGGTCTCCGTCATCTCTCAGAAATTCTGGCACATCCATTTGTCCTGTTCCTGTGCTCTGCCACCTCTGAGTGGATGACAGAGGCAGAACGGACATCTGGGATGATCTTGTCCCACTGCTGAACATTCAGCTCTGCAATTCCAGTGATGAACCTGCTGATGCATGAAGCCACTTCCAGTAACATCTATTAGCCTAATGTGAGGTCCTGCACGGACTTGGTCTGCACCAGCCACCTCAATCCTTGCTGAAGAACAGGGAGATTTACTCCCAGGGGAAGCAATTTTCAGTTTATTCACCATTTGCTGTAGAACAAGAACAGAGATACCCAGCAACATTTTTTCCAACCATCACATAAGAGGGGAAGGAGTATGGATGTGCTGTGGTGGTTATTCCTCCTATGGCCAGGCCCATGGGCCTACCTGTGACACGCACCTGTGGGTCACAAACACACACATTTCGCACAGGGACCACAAACCCTATGAAGAGAAGCACCAGCTGTGCACAAACTCAGCCACAATCCCTCAACACACCCTTTTTTCCCCACATATCCAAGCTGTTCCCTCAGGATTTTCCCGGTGCAGCCCAGAGCCTCAGGTCGGCCTGCTGAGGGGAGCGCCGCCATCTTGTACCAAGTATGTTACCCTTGTGTTGAAAGCTTTCAGATCTTTTATATGTATAAATATATATATATAAGATATAGAGAGATTAAGCGTAGAAGTGGAAGGACAAAATATTGGTGCAGGGCATAAACAGATTTGAGATGAAAATGAAAGAGGTCCTTGCAAACAGGAGTAAATCGCTAACTAAGCTGATGCCAATAAAGTAAGTTTTCTGAAAATTCACACTTTACACATATCCTTAAGGCTTTATTTTTCTCCCATAGGAGATGAGTAAATCCCACTGACTTCTGTAGAGGGAGGCCGAAGTTCAGTCATTAAGATAGCTGCACTTTGTTCCCCAGGAATATCAAACTGTCACTCTCTTTAGAAAAGCTGCATTCAAAATGAGTAATCAGAAGCACAGAAGTCCTGGTTATTGTCCCATAACATTAAATACAGTGAAATCACAGCACAGTCATGTATTACATACTACAGAGCCTGACATTTTCATTGCTAATGTCACCTACAGCTTAAGGCTTTTTCCCCATAAATCAAGCAGGATTTTTTTCTCCCTTCACAAAGTTGTCGAGCGGCTATATTTCAAAAAACAATGTCAGAGCTGTCACACGCTATCCATATCCATTTAATAAAAGAGAAAAGGTTCTTTGGTCCATAAGGAAAAAGCTGATCCTGAGCCATAACAAACACACGCATCACTCCCCTCAATAATGTCAATAATGACTTTGTGCCTTTTTTTTTCTTTTTTTTCTTTTTTTTTTTTTGAGGGGGGGGGAGGGGGAAGTATGGTGTGAGGGAAGGGTAAGAAGGGATTTCTTTTCACAATACATTTTTTTAAAGCCTGTATACTCCTGAAAACCCTTATCTTCCCTCACTTTCTGATCTCTTTTGGTTTCTCTTTTTTCTCTGAAATAAACTATTACACAAAACTAATGACCAGTTAAGGATGTGCAGAGAAGGATTAAGGTGCAATGACTCTCCAGGTCCCCCGCTGACACCATCTGTAGCAGCCTCCTCCATGCGGCAATAAGCTAGGCTTTACAACGTGTGGAAGTGTTTCTTCACATTTCAGTACAATTCTGGCAGATATTTCCACAGACCTTCCTTTACCTTTGTCACTGCATTAAATCACTGGATTTTTAGCCAATGCTATGACCTACAGCAGAGCAAAAACTGAACTATAGCTCCAGAAAGTGGAGACAAAAATGAGTATTGCCAGAGGCAGGAAGGGGAGAGTGCAGGGTTATCTCAGGAACATTTCCTGAACAATACAGGATTAAAATGGCTCATAAGATACCATCCTCCAAGAAACCTTGATCTCTCGTGTCACTGCATTACACTCCACCAGGACATGGGTCTGAACAATTCATTTACTGTTTTCTCTGGCATAACCTTCGCATGTGCTTGTGGTTTGAAGAGGATTGCCCAGCTGCTGCAAGGCATTTGGGTGACTCTCCAGACAAAAAGCATGCTTCAGGGATTAAAGCAACCCTAGACAGGATTCTCTCAATCCATTGCTCATCTGGTAACTGTGCAAGTTACCTCACTTTTCAGCACTTTTGTTTTCTTTTTCCATTTCTGACCTTTTAAAAAACATTTTAAAAAACAAACAGGATGAGACTCCTGTCATCCAACTTCTGACATCCAGACTAAGCTTTTCCCTGTTATTCCCCTTCCCCTTGCCAGCACTGAGAAATAAGCACTTCCCAGACAATTAATCCAATCCGTTCTTGATAGTGTCTGTAAGAGGAGAGATAACATCCTAGGGGTGCTTACTTCCTTTGGCAGAGGCTAGACAGATGGCTTGGATGAATTCCATCCTGTTGATCCATGAACACGAGATCCTTGTTCAAAATGACACAGGCATCCAGGAGATCAAAGCATTAGATATCAGTTGCATTTACTCATTTCATGAGTGCCTTAATCTGCTCAGAAAGTGAGATCTCTGAAGCAAGGCTCTCCCATAACTGTACGTCTGCACAGTCCCTGGCACAATACAGCCTAGCACAGCTGGGAGCTACAGTTGTCTCTGTAACCTACAGGACCATAGGGTAAAAAGTTGACAGATTCATAGACAGATTCAAGAACACGGTGAGATGTACTTCATTCAGGATCACACAGGTTTAGCAGGAAAAAAAATATGTTTGTTTTACTAGCATTCCAAGTGCCCAAACTGCCTCTCTGCCTAAGCTGGGAGAAACGACAGTTTGCAGAGTCTATTTATTTAGTCACTTTCTCTACCTCCACTCTGCCTATCAGCATAGGTAGGTCTCTGCAGCAGCAGCCCCAAATTTCAGTCCCTGTGCAACAGGAATGATTCCTCAACATGGCACAGTAAGAGTTACTAGTAGGAACCCATGACACCAGGATCCATTTATCCATTTACAGCCATTTATCAAAAACCTTCTACCCAAATCTAGTCTCAGAGAAACAGAGAGAAATACCAAATACTTTAAACTTCTTTTTTTATTGTTCTAGTGATTTTTCTACCAATCTGTGGCTATCCCATACCCTCTAAACATATAACAGCCCTCTTAGGAAGCCAGCAGAGTAAATTCATAATCACTTTTTAAACCACCATAATCCTCTTTCAAGCATACTCCTGCGTACCACTAATTAACATCTCCTCTCCCCCTCCTCCTGTAGTGCTGGCATATAAACAAGAAACTCACTTTGTACCTCTTATACGAGCATCTCCCGTATGAGGAAAGGCTGAGAGACGTGGCTCTGTTCAGCCTGGAAAAGAGAAGACAGAGAGGTGATCTGATCAACACTTATAAATACTTAAAGTGCAGAAGGCAAAAGGATGGGGCCAGGCTCTTTTCCGTGGTGTACAGCGACGGGACAAGGACCAAAACCTGGCACACAGCAAGTTCCATACAAACGTGGGTAAGTGAGGGTCACAGAGCACTGGAACAGGCTGCCCAGAGAGGTCGTGGAGTCTCCTTCTCTGGAAATATTCAAGACCTGCCTGGATGCTTTCCTGCTCAACCTCCTGTAAGGAACCTGCTTTTAGCAGAGGGTTGGACTTGATTTCCAGAGGTCCCTTTCCAACCCCTACGGTGATTCTGGGAAAACTGGAACGAGCCACCATGCTCACTAGGATGCATAACCTGCTAAATCATAAAGAAATCTGAAACCTATAGCTTATCGTCTGATCCTGAAATAAAACTTGCTAGAGTAATCTCCACCAGAAGGAAGATCAAAATGGCAGCATACGGGACTGGAGTCTTACTTAAACTTCCTTCATGAAGCGGGGTTGTACCCAGGGGTTAAGTCCTGCTTCACTTTTTCAGCGCCACCTGCCACCCACAGCGATGCTGCATTTAAACTTCCAACTTGCAAGACGGGACTTGCAAAACACCTTCCCCCAGAGTGAGGAGGAGGTTTTTCCTGCTGAAAACAGAGGAATGTATCAAAAATCTAACCTTCCACCGAGTGCTGTTTTCCTTCCATTTCTCTTCCTTCGCATTTGACTATCCTGTTGGGTTTTGGTTTTGTGTTCTTTGTTTTAATTAAAATCATAGAATCCCTTAGGTTGGAAAAGACCTCTAACACCATCTAGTCCAACAAAATCCCTTTTTGCAGGGAAAGCTCTCATTTCTTTGTGGAAGCCACTTCAAGGAGTGTGATTGACAAAGTTAGCACCTTTACTAGACTTTTATTTATTTATTTACTTATTTAAGGCAGCTTGTGACCATTCACCCAGCTCCTGCTCAGGTTTTGGTCTAACATTCAGCTCACACCAGGCTGGGAGCGAGGCCACTGCATCAGAGCGAGAGCCACACGTCCACTGGGCACAGGGGGCTGGAAGAGACTCGAAGGGACACTCCCAGCACCACACTAAGACTACACAAGAGAATATTATACCTCAACACACAGTGTCTTTCTCAACACTCATCACTTTTTTTCTCTAGCTAAATTGGAAGCAGTCTGTAATGGGAGCAGCATTTGAACTGAATCATGCTATGAAAGCTAGGAGGAGTTTTTCACAGGGAAATGAGGAATGCGATCAGTTAAAATTCATCCCTCTCCATACCTGTTAAGATACTTATTTCAACAGCTACACTGCAAGTCATTCCTTTAGGAAAGTCACCTTTATGGATTACATTATTTTCACTTGAGGAGATAAAACCAACCTTGCTACAAAAAGGCCACTCCTCTGCATCACTCAGACACGTGCATCCGACTTTTGGGCTCCACTGAAGCCTCAAGCATTAGAGGCTCTGGTTTTCATTTTGTTCAAAGTTAATGCCACGTGTCTGACAGTTGGCAAATTGAGTCTCTTTTGTTTCCTGGGCCGGATTTCTCACTTGTTATCTTTCACTGCCCTAAAAAAGATTGCTTTCAAAATTGAACTTGTCAAGTCAAACGGTTCACTTCTGAACAATCTCTACAATGCATGCCTTCTGAGTCAATTCATTTCCATTCATTCATTCACTTATTTGTTTAGGGCACCTTGAGAATTTATGCAATTCAAAGAAAACACTGGTAGCCTACTCCTGCAGATGATGGTAACTCATAACTGTGAAAGCATTTACTATGTACACGCATGCAATTTAAACACATACGTGACTGTGTGCCTATAAACACCTCTGGCTGCTACTGCCACCTGCACACCACGTGTTGGCAAATCTGCAATGAAATCAGAAAGCTAGATGAAGCATAATAAAGATCAGCCAGCGAGTAACTGGATGGCATTTCTGTTGCAAAGCCAAGGATTTACACAGCAGCTTCTGCATTATCCAGAGTACCAAGCACAACGAGACGAGAGGTGAATGCACGAGCTGGGAGCTGCCGATACTTCGTTATGACTGAAGGACTCTTCAGTCTAAAGCATGCAGTGGGAGATGGCAGGTAAATAGCAAAATTAAAAGCAACCACCCCAAAACTTCCCCCCATGCCACCACAATTCTTACAGGACAGGAAGCTCTCGGAAAGTATGGCTTTTCCTTAGTGGCAGTAAGAAGCCTTGTACTTTCAAGACATTGATTTTTTGTTTAAAAAAGAGAAGAAAAAAAAAGGCAAATACAAATCTGCCCTTTAAATCTTCCTAAAACTGACACAGTGCTCAATCTGATTTGATACAGCACTCAAGCCTACAAGCATGTGCGTGCCTTTGTGCTCCGTTAAGCTCTGTACAAGCTTAAACAGCAGCTCAAAGATACAGCAATTGCACACAGAGCTTTGCTGCAACCCAGAACTGAAGCCACACGGATTTCAAAACTGTCTGGAGACTGAGGAACAGTAAGTCAAGTGAGCAATTAGCTTGTGTAGGGTACACGAGAGACTGACAAAACCTGTGGGAAGCTTTATTTACTCCATCAGCAGGGCCAGCTATGCCCCAGCGCCTCATCACACCACCAGCTGTAGGTGCACAGGGCTGAAGAGAAGATGCACCCCTGGGAGGGACCTAAAGCCCAACTCCAAGCACGAGGTGGGAGTTAATACTGCACACACACTGCGTGGCACTGCAAAGTTGTCCAAGGGAAGGAATTAAGCAGTCGATGTGCTATATGGAGTTGTATTTTCCTTCATGTTCAGGGCTTTTGCAAGAGGAAGCTATTGCTGGACAAGAGACCAGCATTTGCAAAGAAACCACGTGCCTCAAGTCATTAAACACTAACATCATTCTCTCATTAGTAAATTAGATATAACAGCAGATATAAATGCACCCCCATTTTGGAAGGCATTTCATGGGGGGAGCGGGGAGGTCTCAGCTTGCCAGCCATCTTAAAATTCAAGCTCCACCAGGCTGCTTATATGCACTGACTTCAAGGCACCTGGGGACTTGTCATGTTGTTCCCAGCACTAGGACATGCTGGAGGTCTTCTCACTTGGAAAGCAATTTTTCCAAATTGGAGAGAAGGCACAACACCATTTTATCTCGTCTTCGTATTGGAATTTGAACTCTTTTCAACACAAAATTGTGTTAAAAAGGTTAAAAAAAAAAAAAAAAAGGTGGAGGGGATCAGCCTTAACATGCAAATATACAGCTTCTGTGAAGCTTGAGAGCTCACTTTCAACTAAATTCATCTGGTTTAGAAAGTATCCTTCGATACTACCTGACTCTCAGCAAAGAACAGACAGTATTTAAGGGAAAGTGGTTTGCTTCTCTGCTTCAAGCACAAGACCATGGGTGAAAAAAAAAAATACACCCAGAAACTCCAAGGAGTACGAGGGACCTGTATACTCAAGGTTTCCAAGAACCAAACACCATTTTTCATATTGTGCTCTTCTAGGAAAGCTGTATCAGTTTATAGTAAACATAGGAATAAAGATACATATACACATATACGCATAAATATCAATATATATATTCTTGCCACAGAACAAGGAGACAAGGGGAATACTTGGATTTTGCCCTGTTCAGAATGACCAATCCTGAGAGACATTTTCCAAAGGCTTTGCTGCTTCTCTGGACCAAAAGATCTATTTCTGCTACCGTGCATGTGTGAATGTGCCCCAAGGGGCTTTCAGAGGAGGTGGCTCAGCTGGGAGCAGCAGCTCCACAGGCAGCTCTCCATCAACAACACGTTACCTTTGCAGACTTCGTTGTCCCCATGCACTAGATGAGGTAAGACAATCTGTACTCTCCCATACATGCTGGGTCCTCTGGGCTTCACCCAAGCAGTTCAAGGGAGCTCTCCCATGGCTGGCAGGATTTTCCCAGCTGTGAAGGCCTTTACTTCCACGACCTTTTATGTATCAGGCTTGGTATGAAGACAGCCAACATTAAACGCTCCCTGATAAATGATGTAGCCATCCTTCACTCCTGTTCAGGAGAAGAGCTATTCATCTCCTTCAGCTTTGCTGGGAAGCCACTTCATTTTCACCTTGGCAATGAATGCTGCTAAAATTATAAATATTACCATTTGGGGTAAGGAGAGAAACATTATTATTTATGGTATTGGGAAGAGAGGAGGCAGAGAATCAGGGGCCAAACAACATATGTTAAAGTCTGTGAAGCAATTTCAATTTAAGGTAATAGCAATGCCCAAAGCCTTTCCAGATGTACATCAAGTGCCATGGCTAACACCTGCCACATGGGAATCTTTTTCCATCCCTCCACATTTGTCACAGAGCTGTATAATGGCAAAAATGTTTGTGCTTATCGGGACCTTGTTACTCAATGTGCTTTGGAGAACACTATACACATGGAAAGCTTCCTAACGTGCTTACAGCTTATTTTCAGTATTTAGGTTTAAATATTATGTCTTCTGCAGGAACACTTCTGAAAAAAAAAGAGGTCAGCAACTGTTAAACAGAATTTCATCTGCTGTCATTTATCATACCAGGCTGCTTTTCAAAAAGCAATATGAAATCAAGCTTGCTGAAATTCATCCATATGACAAATGCTTATTTCCTGTCTGTGCTTCAATTTTATAGTGACATGCCTGCCCTTATTAGATTTAGTACCTGCTGAAGTCAAAAAGAAACTTAAAGAAATTCAGAATGGCAAAGGAGATCTAAATCTTTGTCACATACATGTCCAGAAATCCTAACTAAGGGTTGACAAAACACAGAAAACCAGGACAACTCTTCATCTCAGATAAAGTATGTTCCACTTGCATGCTATCAAAAGAAAAATAAATAAATAAATAAATAAATAAAATGCTGTTACCTGAAGCTCTCTCCAGGTTTTCAGGAAGTTTCTATGGGAGATATTCAGCAATACATCACAAACCAGAAAACCTATAGCACGGAGACACTAGAAGCATTATTCAGCTGATAAGAGCTCTGCTGATTTCACAAAGAATTGCACAGGTTTAATCTCCAACTAAGTCTGAATCAGGTCTATAAACAACAAAAGAGATGTTGAGATTGAGCCTGTAAACAGACCTGGCATCTCCCCAAACCTCTCCAAACATCACCTCTGCACTTTCAGAAAAGTTAGGCCCCACTGAAAATAATCATTAAGTAAATAGAAATGCAATAAATATGCACTTGCACTGCAGAGAAGGACATCCAGAATGCTAACTGCCTTTCATAACCCCACTGGCAGGAGATAAACAGGCTGTGAGTTCATGGTATGGAGCACATGGCTCGCTCCTGGCCTACCTTTAGTGCCCCACACAGCTAACTCTGAAGACCATTTGAAGATGAGATAAGCTTTAGCGATTACGATACTCAGCACGAAGAGCCGGGAGGTGAATAAATTAAAGTTTAGCTTCACATCAGGAGCCGGTATAAAACTGCATTAAGGCTAAACTATTAAGGCTGTAGTTCCACATAATTATTTTTACTGACAGCACATCTGATTTAAGAGGGCTAACTCTCTCCCCTAGTGCATGTCTGCTCTCTGTGCAGCAGAGTCCGCTTTATGTAAGTTATTTGCGTTGACACTCTAAATTAGAGCTGTGAAATCAGGCAGTAACACAAACATAAAGAAATGAAACCTTAATGAAGCAATGGGAACTTCCATCCCTTCCCAAATCTGGCCGTGTTGACGGTGGCCTGTAACTTTATTTGGGTTTGTCATTTGGGTCTAAGTGGCGACTGCATGGAGATGGTGACGCCTGAAGAGACTGCCTGCTGCATCAGCTGCTCCCTGTGGGTACGAAGTGCTGCAGTTATTTTGGTCAGTGCCATACTCTAACACGTGTATCAGATTTCCCCCTTATCATCAATGAAGGGTGAAGGTGAATTCTCACGTGCTTGCAAGCTATTAGTTTTAACCATCTCCTGCACAACCAAGCACCCCTGCACTACTGAATCCTTTCCAAGCAATAAGGACCACGTGAAGACAGGCTCATTTCTGCTCCCCTAGAAAAGGGAGCTATACCACACTCTGGGAGCTGACCTCAATCCGAGATGAGAGAGGGACTAAGAATTTCATTTCCCATCTGGAGTCAAATCAGATCCCTTGAGACCTCACCACTGGCATTTGCACACAACCAAAAACGAGCTACATGGACTTGGCCGAGCACAGGTTCACCAGACCTGCAGGGAACGGAGCAAAAGAAAGCAGAGCATCACGAACAGAAGGTCCAACACGCGCCAAACACAAGGCTGTTTATCAGCCCCATGCAGATGAAAGACTTCTTTTGATGAAGAAACAACTGCCCAGGGAAAGGGGCAGGCAAGCTGAAAGTTGTTCCCAGCTCTTGCTCAGTTAGCAGCTATTTGCCTTTGGTTTCTTTTCCCAGCATTAATTGGAACGAGATGAGCTATCTCCCCGGATTTCTGTAAAGTTTCATTCAGCCAGCCATAAAACTGTAAGGTCTTTAGATGAATGATACCATGGAGGCACAGAGCATTTCTTTTTTATGTTTTAAATATTGCTACTCTGTCCATGGCCTTGGCTGCAGCGCAGCGGAGGGCTGCCCTCCTCCCTCAGTGACCTTGGAGGGAGCTGCACAAGCTGCTTTGGGGCTCAGCCTCTAAAATTTGGCCCCCAGCTGAGCTACAGCATCAGTCCTGGCGAGACAGCAGTGTGGACGTGCTCAGCAGTCAGTGCCTCTGGACAGGCACAAATGATCCACAGGCCAGTGGGTGGCTGTGACAGACGGCAGCATCAGAGCAGTGAAGGCCAAGTTCCCTGAAGAGCAGGGAGCCTGGCCCAGCCCGAGCACTGCAGAACTGTATTAGCAATTTCTTTGTTTCCTCAGGTTCTTGCCGCCTCTCTCTGCATTTTCGCCTGGTTCCATCTCCTATCCCGTTGTTCCGCTTTCCCTCGGTATTTTTCCCTTGTCTGTTCCCAATCTTTTCCATTAGACACGTCTCATCCGCTCCCACCTTGCTTCATGGGATGCGCTGACCTCCTCCTTCCATCTTCTGAACCAACTATCCTCGCCTGACTCAGGAGATGTTTCCACATTTAAACTCTACTGTTACGGAGAGACGGAGCAAAGGGGGAGTTGTGTGGAGTCAGCACACGGACACGCAGTGCAGCTTTCCAATCTGTGGTGCACATTTTTAGATGAAAAGGTGAGAAGACTGTTTGCTTCTGCTGGTTTAAATAAAACGAAAGGGCTCAATTACCAACCCGACTCACTGCCGGGGACGTGCTCTGAGCTGCTTTAAGCAAGCAGTGAGCTACAGGAGCAATACCAGATGTAATCACTGTAGGCCCTGCTATGCTTAGCAATTAATCAAAGTAGCTACTGCAGAATAAACACTTCCAAGTGGTTGCTCAAGTTCAATTTCTACATAGACACTTTTATTCCAGAACAAGCGTCCCCACAGAGGATTATACATATATAATTAACCTAGAAGAGTCAATCCAGTAAAAAGTCCGGGGGTAACAGACCTGAGGATTTGGCTTATCACACAGATAAAGCTTTCCAATCAAACTCACTTTTCTTGCAGCTTTGGCCATTTTGTTTCAAGTTCATTTCAAGCCTTTACTTCGTACCTAAGTTACTTCCAGTACCACCTGTGTTCTTATGGAAGGACCCGGAGCAGGAAAAGCAGCCACTGCACCGAGATGAAATGGGTGTAGGAACAGGCAGGGCTGTAACGACAAGGCTGCTTGCCCCCAGCACATTTTATAATATTAAAATATTTTTATTTTAATACCGCTTTTCTGCTGGGTTGGCCAACCAACAATACTACACGCTGGATTAAAAGAGACAGGCTTGGAGCTTGCCTTAAATCTCTTGGAAAAGATGTCTTTGAATTGAAAAACTGTGCATCAGGACTTGAGTCCCTCACTGTGAGTCTAACCCCAGCAGCAAAGAAGAAAAAAAGAGAGGTTCTGCCTCTTTGCTATCTCACTCTCTCCCCTCTGCACTCCTTCCTCCCTCACCCCTCTGGCAATGTCGTGGCCAAGCTGAGGAAAAAAAGCTTATTTGCAATTATCCCAGAAGTAAGACATCCTATCTCACACTTACAAAATCCTATTACTCTGAACATCATTGAGAAGTTCATACCAAAGCAACTGCCAGCAAAACGCATTACCATTTGCTCTGCTATCCCGCTTGGGCAGCAGATGAGGTGAGGAGCAGTCCATGAAGGCACTTGGAGCTCTGTTCCTCCTGAGGTGACACCAGAGGTCAGATTTTTTTCAGCACCCCAGGGACGTTCAGCATCCTACACACCTGGAAGATGTGGCCACCCATTTAAGAAATTAATTAGGGACAAATAAGATCCTAAACTTCATTTATGAACTGAGCTGATCATTTTCGCATCTTTCTTCAAGAGAAAAACAAAATCCCAAACCAGAAAGCCAGCATTCAGTACCATCACGGCCCATATGAAGTTGTTTCTGTTTTCAGTCTCTTTCCCCATCCCGAGCCAATCTTGTCGCCACTATTTCAGAAGCCTGACTCTATCTTTTTTAACACTGCTGCTACAAGACAGCTTGACTGCAACGAACATGAAATCAGTTGACCCAGAAAAGAACTGCTAATACAACTTTGGATTAAACAACAAATACAAGGAAAATGTCTCTCAGCCTGCAGGCAGCCATGCTAAAGAGCTGTGCTAACACAGGGACTGATCCAAAGACAGAGTTCCCCGTTCTACACTTATATCAGGTTCCTAACCTTTCCTGAACCTTCCACAGCTTTAAGCACATGGGTGACCTACTTAAGATAACGTAATTAAAAAAAGCAAGAGCTCAATTATCCTTTGCTATGGAAAGGTTTAAGGTTTCCTATCATTCTTCTCAAGAAGCAGAGCTTTTTTATGTGGTGCATATTAGAGAGATACAGCAATGTATCTTTGCAGAGCTCAGTTTTAGTCTCCTTTTAGGCTTGTGGGTATTCATTTACTTACACAAAAACATGCCTAATACCATATGGCTGCTCTGCTTGGTCCATTTACCATTTACTGGTGTTCTCCAGTAAGAATGAAAGCTCCTTCAGAAGGATACACAGGTTTTGGGGTGCCAAACCGAGGACTCACACAGCTCCGAAACCACTGTAACAGCACATCTCTTTATCCAGGCTTCTATTAACCAGACACTTTTTGCCTTCTTTGACTGAAAATGGCAACGTGAAACAGAACAGTGCACTCTCACACAGGGCCAGGGGAAGACAAAGCTCAGTTTGACTTCCAGGTTTGAGAGGTAGGGCGTGCAGGGCTTAAAACTGCTTTGTAGGACTGAGGTACGAGCAGCTTACCATGGAGAGACTGGGATGCTGCTGTCTGTAAGGAAATCTAAGTCTCCTGAGCACTGTTTTGTCCCAGCCATGATTCCAGATTTCTCCTTCTCCACAGAGCTGACACTCCGGCCTGAGTTCCCATTTTGTAACGACAAAAAGAAGGAATGAAAGGAGCTCCTCTATTTCCTGTTTAACATTTCAGCCTTCTCAAGGGTAATAAACCAAAATCTCCCTACAACAACAGATAAGTCAGACAAATAAAATGTCAAACTACTTTAGAAATAAGCTAGTCAGGATAATAGAATAAATCTCCTGGGTAGCCATTAATTGCATTCTTTTATGCATTTGGCAAAGATGCTGCCAGAGGATGTATGATAACTAATACAAAAGGATGCTCTATCTAATACAAAAGGATGCTCTATTTTTGTATCACTTCTTTAAAATGAATTTAGTGCTGACAAAAAGGTACCTGATTAATATCGAGGGAAAGAAACCCTTCTGCACAGCCTCAGGAGGAGCGATGCCTCTGACAGTTCTATTATCCTGCCAGAGCAGAGGCTGCACGGTCGGGCACAGCGAGTCCCATGCTGAGGCTCCAGGGCTGGGGTCCTCTTTCCACCAGATTTCCAAGTCCCCGTGGGAGCAAACCTGGTTCTCCACTGCATAAATCTTCCCTTCTGCAAAGCGAGGTTAATCACACCCTGCAAACATGGAGGTCCAGCTGTGCAAAGCCCTTCCCCAAAGCTCTGTATTTTCAGTAGTAACAACGTCCCAGCAGCACCCGTAACACAGGGGGAATAAATCTCCTCGTTGAGAGGTATGAGCACAGCAAGGCAGGCTCCAGCCATATTTATTCACTTCCATCACTTCCTGCAAAACCAAGATGAGGGTACGAGCCCACACAAACAGTACTCCACATCACGAAACAAGAGCACAGCAGTCAGACAAAACTTTTCCTATTATGCTTTCTTAATGACTTCGCATTGTCACCGTAATACAGCATGAAAATACTGCCTCTGTTTTTGATTAACCAGGTGCTCTGGGAATTTCTGTCTATCCTCCATCATAATTAAAAGTTGTTATTCCCATTTCCAATGCAAGGCTTGCTGGCAATTAAATCTATTTGGAAAATAACAACTTTTTTTCCTCCACAGAAATGATTTGTACTTAAAAATAAAGACAACCTGTTAAGTTCAGAAGTTAATTCAGATCCTTCCCTTGGCCTAGACGTTTCCTCCTCGCCCAGCGATCCTCCCAAGGGTTGGAGGAACTCAGCCCCTTTCAGAAGGTGATCAGCTCCTTCAGAGGAGATTGCAGTGTGATGAAAGCTCTCGCAACAAGGCCTGCTTCTGCCCTGAGAGCTAAGCAAAGCTCCAGCTTATCAACCACCTGCGGGATGACTTTGAGGACGGCCGGCAGCCCGTTCTGGGTGCTTCATTCCTCGACCAAGGTGCACACAGATGAGCACAGAGAAACTCTTGGTTTGCAAACCTTTCTCTTGTTTCTTGTTTAGGTTCCTGGTTCTCTGTTTTCATGGCTTGCTCTTAAAAGCAGGAATTCACCTTCGTGACTTTTGTTGCCATTTATAGTTGGAAAAGGGCTTCTCAAGTGAGATTTTCACTTCTTATTGATTACAGCTGTCAAAGGAGCCTGCAAGCTTTCTCCTTACGGTCAGACCCAAGGTATTTAGCATGGCAAACCAGTCTCCTTGTCAGTAGTGAGCCATGAAGCAGGAAAAGGCAAAATAATAAAAAAAAAAGTCAGTGGGGAGAGGAAAGCATTACTCTCCTCCACAATGACTCCATCCCTACCATCAGGCATGTGGGCAAAATGTCTTTTGATGGCTGAAAGATCATTTTAGATCCATCAGAGTCTACAACCTGACAGCTTCTTGTCTAGACTCCCTGTCTGTGAGCAAGTACTGCACAGACACGGGCAGACATCTCCCTCCCTCTGCCAGGGAAACAGATGCCGGCGTGCTGTCCTTCTGCGCGTCCACGGGGGCTCTCCCTCTTGCTTGGCACCTTGGCTAAACCTCACCTCCTGCCGAATGATAGTTCATACCACACGACTGCAACAGAGAAATGCTACACTTGGGAAGCTCACGCTTCTTTTGGATGATTTAAGCGACAAACCCTTGCTATATCCACGAGCAATTACATTCAGTAGCAGCCCAAGCAGGCGCCCCCAGCACTCAGGCGCTGTTTCACCAGATGCCCTTATGCCTCAAGAAGAGTTTGTCTTCAGTCTGTCAAGGCAATCGTGAAGACTCGACACAAACATTTTCTGCAGAGAAACAGATTTTGTTTGTTGTTTTCCTGTGCTCTCTGTAGGACATTGCTGCGCACGGTGCCAAGGATGAGGCAGTAAACACGGCCCTGCGTTCCCGAGAGCTGTGTGCTCTGAATTATACAGCCGTCCTGAATATTTACAGCAACAAAGCAAACAAAGAAGCCTCCTACTTTTCTCCAATCCTTGCCTACTAGAAGCTCTGCTTGACTTAAATATATAATCATATAAAAACAACAAAATTGTCAGTGGCAATGCAGAAAACTGGGTCAGTTCAGGCACTGAAAGCCTGCTTGCTGCACCTCTTTGGCCTAGCATATAGTTCATTTTGAGAAGTGAAAGAGAAGTTGCTGAAGTTTTGACACAGTAATTCAGAACACAAACCCATCCCTGGTCTGAAACCCATCGCTCGGCTCATGAAATTGAGCTGCCACCAGCTGCTGACAGCAGCAGGAGAAGAGCATCGAGGAGGCGTCACGTTCTCATGCCAGTGGGATCGAGCTCTTCAGTTTCAATGGGACTTGAGCTGCTTTCACCCACGGGCACTTCTGAACGTCCCACACAGCACGGCGCCACTCAGGCCCGTGTTCAAGCACTTCATTAAAACAGACATTATCAGCTCCTCTGCATAATCTGAATCACATTAAACATTGGATCAGATATGAGCACTTCATGGATTTGAGACTGAAAAGAGATGCACACAAATTCTACACATCCAGAATACATAATGCATAAATCCACTCTTTGGGGGGAAAAAAGCCTGAAAGACGGGAAGTACAAGAAAGTAATATTGTCAAGTTATCCTAGTGCAAAAACAGAAATCAGCTTCCTAAAACCAAAACGTTTTCATGACACATTGAGCATTACAATCTGTGTTACCTAATATCTTGGCTTTATAGTAAGTTCTGCTTCTGATCTTTTTCCTCTATAACCACAGAGACCTGACTTTTATCTTTATTTTTTTTCTTTTTCTGAAAGCTGACATTTACCCCTGAACCCCATGGATACAGGATTTTATTTTTTATAAACTAAAATGTAATAATAATAATAATAATAATAGAGCTGCCCGAGGTATCATTAGTGGGACCAGGCTGCAGAGCAAAGCAAGATGACCACAGGTAGCACTGTGCGTAGGGAGACACGAGGCAGCAAGCCTCCAGGCCAAAACTCACCTAGGAAGGCTACAGGTTAAAAATGCTTCTTTAAGGAGCCAATACAAAAACGAGCTAACTGTGCAGGTGTAGCTCATAAATAAAGTACACAAACACCCTTGCACACACTTTATCCAGTGTTTCAATGCCACTGATAAAGGGAAATAAAACCTGTGTCCCCGGTCAAGTCATTGCCCTCGTGGTGCTCTCTGTTAAGACTTCTCCATCTCCATTATGATAAAACCCCACACCCTACTGCTACTCATGTACAAATGTGTTCCACTTCTAAACAAAACAAGTCTTCCCAAAGCCCTAAACATGTTAGATCCTTTTCTGGTGCAAAAAACCTGTGAATACCGGCAGGTTTTAGGACAAAGGCTTGGTGATGCTTCCATCAACCCAGAAAACTGGAGAACAAGGGATTTAATCAAGTCCCGTGCTTGGCTCAGCTTTGCCCACATTCCTCAGTCCCTATCACTCCAGTTATGGACTGGCTGGATGCTTTGAAGGGAAAGCTTTTAAGCAGAGAAGTTCCAAGCAGAACAAGAGGTTTAGTGCCAACGCAAGGATGCCACAGCTCTTACTGAAGTTGGGATTAGTGCACGTTGGGTGAGAGCAACCACTGGGACTGGATGATTAAGAGTTCAGACTAATCCTCAAAGACAAGATGCTTAAATACCTAATAGCTGGCTGAAACCAGGGAGATCAGAGAGTGATTTAACTCTTTCAGAAGGCCTACAAGGCCTTTGACACTTATTTTCCCTGGAGGCTTTCCCTGCCTTCAGTTCAAAGTCATCCAAAAGGGTGAACTTCAAACATCTGTTTCAGCTGAAGAGGATGGCACCGGAGGATGTTTTATTCAACCAGACAGACTCTGCAAGAACAAACAGGGATGTTCAGCACTCCCATTTTCTACTTCAAGGGGAAAAAAAGAGATCTGTATGTTCCAATTACTGAATAAATGAGATGGATTAATTAGATTAGACAGGCAGTAGAAATAGGGCCATTCCTTCCCATTTAAGCACATTCTTAGCTCAGGATAAGTACCGAGAAGGGAAAAAATGTATCTGTTGCATAAATTAAACAATTCAAGTGCAGCATTAGAAGATCTTTCGAGTAAGAAGTAATCCTATAAGAGAAAGGAGACTATGAACCACTGATTGCACTGATGTGCCTTTACCTGCTTTTGGACACTTCTGTTATTTAAAAACAGCATCACTGCATCAGGCTCAGAGCTTGAAGCGCCATGCAAGATGCACACACAGCTTGCCCTTAAGGTCTTCAGCCTAAGGTGCATCCCATAATATGGGAGCAGGACATTCACAACAGGAAAAGTGTGCCTGAAGTCTGACTTTCCAGCAGCTCTCAACAGAGGGGTTTGTAGACGTGAAGCATGAACAGGAGAGCATGTGGGGAGAACCCTACAGACAAAAAAAAAGCACATCATGGGGAGAAGCACGTCTTTATCTTCATTTTCAGCTTACTGGAACAAAGAAATTCCATGCCTGTTCCGGTTTCAAATGGCAAAAGCAGTAAAACCAACAAAAAATTGAGTAAGGTTAAAATTGGAATAACTTTTTTCCCCACAATGTACTTACCCAAAGTTTCTGCCTTGTTTCTGATCCAAGAAAGTGCTTTTGTGCCCTGTATATCACTTGGTCTAGCAAAATATAAATCTCCCTGCAGAATTTGCTTGGCTTATTCTTAGAGACCACCCCAACTGTAATTCCTCTGCTGTAAATCCTTTTGCCTTTTGGCACAGAGATCTAAATACAAAGACACGACTGACCAGGCTGATAGCTCAGAAATAAATTCTGGACTTCTGCCTGAAGCTGAGGAGCAGCTCTATTGCCCACCTAATGAATCACATCTATAGTCTACATTACTAAAATGGCTGCTTCTCCTTTCCACAGTTTTAATCAGTTGTGGTTTATGAACTTATTTTTTCACGTCTGCCAGAGCACCAGACTAATAGGGAACGTCAGCATCCATTTTGCTGAACATTTTTAAAACCATACTGGCTGCATGTAAATATTAGCCACAAAGTTCTTCTTTAATCTCTCTCACTTAACATTCAAAGGGTAAAAATCCCAAGATCTCTTTGTCATCATCTACATTTTGTTAAATCTGCGTGTTCTGTTAGCCCACTACCATGGCTGAGGGTAGCTCATATTATTACAGATAAGAGGCTCAAAGCTTGCACAACTCCACACTGACTTGACATCAATCGCACTCTGACTTTTCAAACTTCTGCTACAGAAGTTCCCTTCAACAAAAATTAAGCCTCTGAAATTATGATTATGTATTCAGCTTTACCAGCCCCAGCTAAAGCGAGAGATGTAAGAATATAAGGTCACAAAATTGTTTCCGTCCCCTTGCTCAGACTTTAAGTTCTGCCCGTCTTCCTAAAAGGAAGAAAATGCTGAAAGTGTTTTGATAAATGAAAGGTTTTATTTAATATCACCCCACTCAATACTTTAATACTATAAAGTAATATCCTAGGAACATGCTTAGTTGATTATTTTTGTATGAGCGTCTCAATTCCACTCCTAAGAATGCATAGCCACTGCTAACACTGAAACACGTCCAACCACCACAGAACTATAAGTCATTTTTTTAAATCCTGGTACAAAGGCAGAATCTATTGCCCTTCAGTGGCCACTCCAAGTGATAAAGCGAGCTCAGCTTCCAAGGGAAGAGAAAAGCATCACAAACACAACCCACAAATCTGAAGGGCAGCGGCAGTAGGGCTAAGGTCTGAACAGAACCAGTGTGAATGCTCACAGACATCTCACACCACGGCATCCTTGGTGTTACCCTCCAGCCTCCCCTGACTGGGAGACTCCGTACCAAGAGAGGAGCTTGTCAGAAAATATATGACTTAAAAAAATAACTAGTGGCACGCTGGAGGCTCTGTCTTTCCTGAGGATTCAAAACGGGTATGTTTTCCAGTTGTTTGTGAACCAGCTCCTTTTAGCATCATTAACTGGGTTGGTTTCATTTCAAGGGGGGATTTATTGACAAAGTGCTTCTGCCATCAATAAGGAATCATCAATTCTGACGTTTCTGTGGAAAAAGTGGCTATGTTTTGATACAAGAACCTGACTGCTCATTGACGTGTCCCCTCCCTACCCCCAGATGTTCTCTGGACAGGCTGCACAGGGCTGTCTTCTGCCTGAAGACAGCATCATCTACAACGCCTGCTACCAAAAGACAGCTTAAAGCCTGAGGCATCAAAACTCGATTGAATCTGGAATTCCTTGAGGTACAGCATCCTGAGGCTGATTTTCACTTTCGCCATATATTCTCTCCTCACTGTCTGCAGGGATCCTCGGGGATCACACTTCTCTTCTCTGCATCTCCTGCAGCACCAGAGCAGAAAGAGAGAAGGATGCTTAATTTTCTCTCTCTCCTTGGCAGAAATACACCTGCTCCTGATGGGCTGCAGGGTACCAGAACGCTGGGCTACACAATAAGGCAGAGATGACAAGCTTTGCAGGCTCCCAAATCCAACAGGTCTCCTAAATCCTAATATCCTAAGTGTTTTCTCTTGTCCTGCATATTGCTTGGCATAGAAATGACTTTTGTCAATGCTGTATATGGGTTGCTCACAACAAAATAAGATTAAAGCTGAGGCTGCCAGATTCATTACATGAATCAACCAAAGGTGTAGCACGATGGAGAACAGGACAGTACTGACTGATAAGTCACCCAGCTCCACTCTCAATATAAATGAGGCATTTCTGAGAATAAAACTATATTTCATCTTTTTGTATTTCCTCATCAAACATAATTTGGTAGCAAATACACCTCAAGTGTCCACAAGAGCCCCGAAGAAAACAAAACCTTACGTCAGGCTCCTGAAGGTCACAGAAACGGGACCACGAGGAAGTGAGGATATTAATCCTGTCTGCCATGACCCAGAAGGCTTCAGAAAAATGACAGAGGTCTTCTGTGATACGTTTTAAGCTTCAACGTGTGAAAACAGAAAGATTATGAAATGTCAAGACAAATCAATCTTTTGCTTACACAGAGCAAGTGACTTATCTAAAGCATACTTGAGGCGTTATAATGTCTTCTAAGCGTCAGCTAAGATTAAAATAACAGGACAAGGCAGGTGAATCCCTCTCCAGCACCTGAGATCAGCCCTCTGAGAGCAGAGGCAGATATGCAGGTGAGAACAACGGAGGAAATTACTGTAGGACCATAGCTGCCCTCTGACAGCTGAACTATTGCGATTCATCTCCAGCAGCACCAGGGGAAGGACGAAATTATCAGGAATTCACAAAGCATCAGTCTCACAGTACCCAACACCGCTTCCAGCAACCAAAGTTTTCAAGGAATTTCTCTGATACGAGGCGCCTGAGATGAAGGAGATGCAAGGCTTTCTGCTGGTGCCCGGAGGACACCCTTCTGGCTGGTCTCTGCTCAGCAGGATCAGAGATAAAGATTTCATCCTGCTCCAGGCACTCCAGCCAGCCCTACTCCCTTGCTCTGGCACTAGACCATGAGCATTTAAAACACAGGTAGTTTCAGCCTCTGGTTGAACACAACAGGTTTTTCACTGGTGTTACAGTACCAGGCCAGCTCTGGAGGGATGTGACCCTACCTTGAGACCAGATTGCTCTGAAACAATAAGGCTTTGATCGCAGGCTGCCGAACTCCTTAGAGGGAGCAAGGGAGAGGCTGCAGACTGCTGGGAGCATCTTGGGCAATGACACAACCTTGTAAGGTACATTAAAGTTTTCTAATTCTTAAAGGCTTCTTGAGATGAGAAAAACCTACTCCCACCCAGCTCCAACTCCAGTAACCTAACAAGAAGCCACGCATCCTGCAAGATGATCCCTTTTGTTCTTCCGTAGCAATATTTTCCAACACTTTCTTCTTTGCCTCAAAACAAATCACTGAGAATCCTACCCCAACCCTGTAAAGGTTGAATTACCAACTTACCTTTCTCTATTATCTAGGTTGCATTAATTATACTGAGCTAAATGGAAGCAATTATTTAATTAGCACCAACTGCTGTTCGCCCACATAGTATAGCAGGAGCATTTCAAGTTATCCACAGGCCAATTACCTGCTGAATTGCACGGCACCTCATCACAAACTATTACAAGTTCAGCACAAAACTCCCCAGACAGCACAAAGCTCTCGGTTTCAGAAAGCTGCGACGCCAGTGCAGCGAGGCTGAGCAGGAACCCACTTAGAGCTTTGAAACAGCAGCTCTTACCTGAAAGGAGGTTGGCTATTTTATAAAACAATAGAACAGTTCACATCCCCCCCATCCTGACCCTCTGGTGGCTTCTGTGTCTGTCCTCTGGAGTGCATCCTCTCATCTGCACACGCAGGAACCCACTGAGCTCCTCATGATCAGCTGAGGACCACTGGCATGATGGCATGATGCCAACATCAGAGGTGGCTGAGGAGGAGCTGCACCTTTTCCCCAATGAACAGGGAGAGCTCAGCTCGAGGTGCTGTTGTCAGCAATGAGAGGTGATGGGATGTGCTGCCAGCCTGGGAGGAAGCCCGAGTCCTTCAGCCAGCCCTGGAGGCCAGGAGAGCCTCCAGAAGCCAGACACAGAAGCCACCAGAGGGTCAGGGACATTTTGTCTGTGGCACGGTTCCGCATGAAGAGGGCCCACAGAACCCCTTGCTCTGAGGGGACAGGATGCAGTACAGCGCACAGGGACGTGGGGAGGCCCTGCAGGGCTGGCAGGGCTCGCTGCCTCACCACACACAGGAGCAAAGTGACTGGAGACCACCAGGTCTACCAGAAGAGCATCGGTAATCCATCAGCAAGCACTCGAACAGGTCACTGAGAAGGGAACATTAACTCCGGCCAGGGAATCACTTAGTGAGCAATTCCTGGCTTAATGAGGTCTATCTGTACTGACACTGAGGACAGTTCGTTGAAGTCGGCAAATTTTGGTAGGGAATTACTTTCATTAATGCCTCCAAAAAGAGATTTCTCCTACTCTCCCTAGGTAGCTGTGCCTGGGAGGTTTGTGTCGGCAGGCACCTTTGAAAAGCACCCCCGTGAAAATCAGCCACCTCTCCTGAGGGACAGGGGACTATGAAAAGCCGAGACCTTACCTTGGTGGAGTTCAGATGGCCAGAGAACAGGATGGCCACTCCTAGGGATCACACCGAATCCGCCAGAAATAAATACTCCAAGTGAGATAGCAGCTGCATGGAGATCCCCAGGGGAGTCCCCAAGCCGAGGAATCACTAGGTAATGGGGGAGAAGAACAGGATCCTAACGAGGAGCATCACAAGAACCTTTGGACCTAAGCTAACGAATCCACCACAGGAACACCACAAGACTGCCTCTCCTTCCTCTCTTCCTCTTCCCGTTACCTAAAATGATTTCTGGGAACCAGCTGCCCTCTGAGTGTTTGTTTGCTCAGCACCTTCCTTACCCTCTCACTGAAAATACAGGAATATACAGAGAGTAACCACATTCTGCAGAGAGCAGTGGGAGGGTGATGAAAAATTAACATCCTTTTCTTTGCCACCGTGCACCCAAAACGCTGTCACAGTGAGTGTGCCTGTGAGGATGCAGGCGGGAGAGGTGGCACAGCACACGCCGTGGGAGCATAATGCTTTAACAGACTACAGATCCACCTGACCTCCAGTTAATTGACTGCCAAATCATTAAAGATCTGGGAAATGAGGGCCAGGATGAGCCTCTCATTTGCTATCACCTTCATCAGCGCATCTTCTAACAGTCCCGGGGCTGCATTTTACAGGCTACTAAAAAAGGAAAGGCAGTCGCTTTCAGATTTATGGGGAACCAGGGGAATCTGCCGAGTGCCACCTTCCTCCTTTCATTCCTCATGCCACTGGCATAAATTGGGTTCCCAGCCTGCTCCCTCGCTTAACAGCCCTACGTATCCTGTGTTCATATATCTCCCTCTCTGCTAGTTTTTAATACCATTTACCAAGCCTCACTTATCCTCCGCTGCCTTTCTCCCTTCAGGGCCCTGTCTACAGCCCAAAGGGAACTCAGAAAAACACAAATTCTGCCTTTTCTGTTTACGATAGCAGGCCCTTAGCATAGGGCACTGCACTCAGCCTTCCCAAGTGGGACGCTCTCCATCAGAGGCTAAACCCAACTGCTGTTTCAGCTGGGATGCTCGCAGTGATACACGTGCCTTCCTCGTACCACCAGCGGCTCAGGTACGAAACAAAAGGTTAGTCAGAGCCAAGTTTTTCCCATGTAGTAGTGCCAGGCCAGAAGGGCTGGTTCTTAAGACATGATGGCAGTGTAAAGATGCAAAAATGTTATTTTCCTGGCAGGTATTTGCTACTAATTTACTGTTTTTTTTTTTTCTGTGTTATGTTTTACAGCCTTTAAATCGAGCTGTTGGAGCCTCAAAAGCACAAAGGTACCTCATACAATACCCGAGCTCAATTCCTGTAAGAAGTGCCCCAAGGCCATTTGATGGCACGAAGCAGCAGAAACACTTACCAACAGGTGGCCTTCTCAGCTGCAGAAATTCACACCACAAGCATCAGCACGCTAGTGCTACTCGCCAAAGGTGAGTCTGCCAGGGCTGGAAATAATATGCTGGGAGAAGAAAACCCACTGGCTGTGGGTCACTGCAAAGGTGAATGTTTTGGGGAACAACTCCATACAGGAACCAGCACCTCAGCCACAGCCTGGAAACAGAAAACACTCGGGGCTTGCTAACAGCTGGGTGGGGCGGAGGAGCCCCACCTTTTAGATGTTTCAACCTTGCAGTCCTTCAAAACTAGGAGAAATCTCTGACAGAACAGAATCATAAGGAAATGTGCCAAACCCTAAGAAAGCTGAAGTCTGAGAGAGGTGGCAACCCGACTGCTGTCATCACCAGGAGTGAGGTGTTGCATGAGGTGAGCTGCGTGCAGCTCTGCACAGCGTGGCCATACGAAATGGGCTGGAACTACCGCAGCAAGGCACATCAGATCTCGTTTTGACAGAAAGGGGGAAATGCCGAGGTCCTACGCAGGTCTGTCATATCAGCGAGACACAACACCAAACCTCAGGAAAGATGCAAATTATGATCCCAGCTTTTAATGCTGCAAACACTAAAAGTGCTAAAACACTGCGTGAGTAGGAACGTATATAAAGTGTAAATGGATAAAGGATTTGCCACAAGTATTAACACCACTTGGTGAGCAAGGTAAACCCTATCTTGTTAGACAAAAAGTAAAATCTTTGCTTAAGCTTTTAAAAACTGACCAGGGATTTAGAGAAGTAGATTCCCAGCACTATTTGAAAAGAAGATCTTTGGAATTATTTCATGTTTCACATCATTAAGCAGAAGAATTCAAAAGCAAGATAGAGAATAAAGCAAGGGAGATAAAGCAATCTGCCCAAGGTCACCTGAATATTTCTCTTTATGAGACGAGACACACTCATTTTGACTCAACTCTCTGCCCTGACCAGCGAGATGATCTTTTCTCTGACATTGTATCTTGGGGTGATTAAGAGCATACGCAGTACTAATGTGCGAGTGCAAAATCTGTCTTCCTTCCTGAAAAATGCATGCAGATACATCTCCTGACTTACCCCAGTAACTACACGCTACAGAAAAAATGGGGTGTGCATAAATCAGAGCTGAGGCAGCGTAGTGCTATGGCTGTGCCCTGTCCCTAAGAGAGCCCACTATTTTGGGTGGAATAAATGTCCCCATTATATTTATAATGAAGCTAATCAATTTTGGGGTTGTAAAATAACCCTGCCCAGAATTTTGATGAATCGCACGACACATCTTCCAAGGATCCTATTGTTAAAGATGCCTTTTTTACTGGAATTTCAATAATTAATCATGTTTGGGGGTAGTTTTATTTCTGTGTGGCTTATCCTTTGATGATCTAATTTACATTTATAATGATCTATTCCCCCGTGGATTAATTGCTCATGTTATTTTCTCTATTAATCAGACGTCAACATTTGCATTACAGATGACTGTTTGCATTACTTTCATACTAAATCTGGCAGCATGGTACTTGATAAACGCTCAGTTCTAGGGGTGAATTAGCGTCTCAGCCCTTTTAAACAAAAGCGTTAGTAGGATCTTGCCACTCTTTTGAAGTAGCCTGATGGTTTTGCAGTATTATCCCCATATATGTGTTATTTATAAGAATTTCCCTTTTTTTCTGTGAACTGTAAACACACAAATATTTAGTTCACTCACTGCTTCCCGTCAAGCCCTGAGCAAAGGGAGGAGAGTTGCAAACATGAGGCCACCACAGGCTTCCTTCCCAGGTCCCCACATCCCTTTGGAAGAGTTTCACACGTCCCAGGGGACCTGGAGTTGCAACCTGCAGCCTCCTCCCAGGTGGGTGGCATTACATCCAGCCCTGATGGGTTGCTCACAACCCCATCTCCAGGCGAGGCTCTTCACAGGTCCCTGACAGTCCCACAGCAGCACAGTCACACCACATCAGGCTGAAGAGACATACTGCTTCTGCCTGAAAGCATCCCTGGCACCAACAAAAGACGTGGGATCCCCTGAGTAGAGGACTTGTGAAGCTCTGCCAGCACCCACTTTTACAATGGAAGAGACCACGGATACGTGAAACATGAACAAGAAGCATAAGCAAATGGCATGTCACAGACATGGTGGGAGCCATAGTTTCACAGCACAAGGAAAAATTCCCGAAGGATCCCTCCCATGTGGCTGAAAGTCCCAGCTGTGGGCTCTCATCTCCTCTGTGTCTTTTCACTGGTGCTGCAGCTGCTGTTCTGCAGTCTGCCAGAGAGAAAGCAGTTCCGGGCTTGCAAATTTTCTGTCATGCTGGGAAGGTCGGTGTTACCTCCACTGGAGTCCAGTCAGAGCGGGAGGGATTGGTACCTCCCTGCCCAGTCCCACAGAGGAACAAAGCTTTTCCCTATCCCATTAGAGAAAAAAATCCATTCTGTTGTATGGCAGTTCACGCAACAACATTTCTAATACTTCAACAAGTGTGATTAGACCCACAGTGAAACAAGGCCAACTGGTGAGAGATGTACATGTCCTAAAAAGATTTCTTTGTGTTCTCGCTTCCTTCTGGGAACCACACATAACTGGTTAGTATGGCACAGGTCCCGAACCACACGAGCATGTACCAATGCCACGCAGCAGAGCATGGGCAGATCCTTTACTTCGTATCATGACAGACCCAACTGTGAGTGAGCAGGTAGCAGTAGGTAAGTGCAATTAAAAACAAGAAGTGTATAAATATCATCAAATCTCTCCGATTCCCAACCAGCATTATTTTATTTTGCTGACATAAGGAGGGCTGCTCGTGGGGTAAATGGGTGGGCAATGTTTCAAGGTGGCCTTCAGTGAGAACACCTTCAAATCGGCCAGCTCAGCATAAAGCATTTGCTGCAGGACACGAAGTATTAAACTACTGCCTGACAGACACTCAGCCCAGCGATAGCTGGGAAAGGTACTTCAGTAACCCGTTCACGGAATGCCCCCATTTTCCAGTCCATGAGCATAGTCCCTCCCTTGGCTTCACGATCTGGTTAGCAGAGCTCAGCAGCCCTAATTAATTTGGGAAAGAAATCATACTTTCACATCTGCTGGTAGGTGTTGCGCAGAAGGCTGCTCATTTCACAACATAAAACTTTCCACACGCATCTCATTCCTTATACCGTGCTGTTGGGCTCAGTCGTTCCCGTTTTGTATCGGTTCTTCCCTGTGTCCCCATCCCTTTTAAACTGCACTGTCGGATTTCATCATATTCCTAGGATCATTAAGTACCTGAACAGTAAACATCCGTATTCTCTGCCACAAGAGATCAGAGAGAAAATAGTGCAAGGGAGGTGAGAGCAGCCCCCTTAACTAGAAAAGAAAGCCTGGACTTGTGCACAGCTCCAAAACTTGTGCTCTCGGGCTGCCATAATGACATACTACATCCCATTAATCTGCAATTACACGCTGACAGGGACTGTCAATCTAACACCACAGCCATTCAGCAGAACTAAATGTACCATTTCTGTCCCCAACGCCGTTCTGATGACTAAAACTCTTCAAAATAAAGTTAAATGTGGTATTTAATGGGGCAGGGAAGATTCCAAATTCTGAATTAAGAAGGAGAGATTAGAGCGTTTATAGCCTCATCACATCTGTGACGGTGAAGCCTGAGAAAACAAAAGGACTCTGCAAGAATACACGCAGCCACAGAAATCATCTGCTAACCACCATACCAAACTTCATAGTTTGTTCTCACAAATCCCCCTGGTACAACCAGCTTTTTGTTATCTCTGCGTGCTCGCTGCACCTCCGAGAGGCTGACCTCAGCTCCACCCAGCCCCGAGTGACCCCCGTTGGGACTATCACGCCTGCCCCCAAAGCACAGCACATCCCCTGATGGTTCATCTCACTCAGCTCGGCCGAACAAGAGGTCAGCACCCAACCATGTGTCCACAGCTGAGACCCAACTGTGTTTTCACATCACTGGGGGCTGAGGTGAGATATGAGTGAGAGAACAGCCTGGTCCAGCAGGCAGAAACCCGGCTGAGACTCCCTGAACCTGTTCACACACAAAGACGTGCCCTATACACGCTGCAGTGCCGCTGACGTTATCACCCTGCGGTGGCTGCTGGCTCTCTGCTGGTGGAAGCATTTGAGCGAGCGCTGCTGGGTCCTCTTTGGGTAAAACCCATCAGAACAGATCAGAGCGAGAGCTGTAAATTGTTTACACTAAGCTGATAGGTTTGGCTTCCCGCAGCGTGCCTTGCTGTCAGATCCGTGTGGGGTCATCAGCTGAGAAGTAGCGAAGGGGATCGACATCCTAGCTGGCACGCAGCTGGAGCCAGGAGGGGACATCTGCTCCTGGAGGCCCCGTTCCAGGATAGCACGCCCACTCAAAGGCATGAGAAGAAGGTGCCCACGTGCCATTTTGAGCAGAAATTGCATCAATCGAGCACACAAATCCCACCTTAAGTAACACCATGAGGCTGCAGGCAGGGCTGCAATCGGGCACAGCACTGGAGCTAGTTCTCCATGCAGCCCGTGGAGCCAGGCAGCACACGAGCATGACTTACCCACCGAAAATCAGGTGCCCAAAATAGCTGGACTGGAGCACTCCCTGGATCAGATGCTTGAAGTTTAGACAGCTAAAGACAGATGAGATGAATTCCACTTTGATGAACTGAGCCCTGCCATGATGGGATTCAGCACTCGGGGCCTGCAGCAAAGTATCTACACCATAGAGTTACATTAGGGTTCCTTCCCAAAATTGCTTTAAAATGTATTATGACATTTCAGTGAAATTCAACAACTTTATTTTTGTCTACATTTTAAGTGTTAAAAATTAAAAAATCCAAACAAAACAAAGAACCACAGACACCCAAACGAGCACAGTGCTCTTTATAACGGGCAGCATCACAAAGCACAACAGAGAGGAGCCCCTCAAGAGGTGCCTGGGTACACCTACTAGGATGAGCTGCTGTTCCCTGCCCTTCCTGCCCCCACACAGCTGGTAGCTCAGAGCTCCCACTCCCGGGGGAAGATTCAGTACAAACTGCATCTTGTGATAGGATCCTCTCCGAGTTTCACTTTGGCAATGGCACAAACCTCACTCCGAAGAAAATTAACCTCAGTAAATGAGTTTTCTGAGCACCCCTGCTATCTAAACAATTACGTTCTCTCTCTTTTAATCAGCTCCAATATTTGGACATCCTTTTCTCATTCTCAGGATTCACGTAAAGAACGTAAATACAAGGTGTTTAGGGCTCACAAAAACATCTGCAGAACTCGGCAAGCCAATTTTCACGCACTTGGGACACCTACAGCTGCCTAGTGGATTAAAGTGCAGTGGTGAGAGGCAAGCAATCCATCAGACCCGTACCAACTAAGGAACAACCAGACGTAACACACCACTAGACCTGGACATCCAAGCCCCAGGTATCCAAATTTAGCAGCTATTCAACAGTCTGAGCCAGGGCTGCTGCCCTGGAGCCTAGCAGGAGCTGGGCACCTTGCACAGGGACATGCTGCCTACAGGAACAGCCTCCCACCTGCACGGGGGACTTGCTGAGGAACCTGCGCTGGTGCTGCCACATGCAGAAGCACCACAGCAGTGCAGACGTGCACCTGCCCTGGAGCTGCTCCACCTTACACCCAGAGCTAGCCAAGACCTGATGCTTCATCCCGAGCCCCTTGTAAACTCCCAGCACTCTCCCCAGGGCACTTTCTGCTCCCAGGATATACAACGCTGAAGCCATCCACATCCTCCAGCTCTTTTGGAGAAGTGTGGCCAAAAAAAAGAGAAAGGAATATCTCCACTGGTTTGAGTTTTGTTACAAAAGGAACATGAAGGTGTTAAACCAAAAGGCCTTGATACTCTATCTGAGAGAGACTAATCACTCTCCATGAGATCAAGCAGCACTGGCTGCTAACGGAGAACATTAAGGAAACTAACACCACTTGCTTGGTCTTTGGGAAAGGCAATACTTATTAAATGTCAAAAGGCAAAATATTTTATTTCTATATATATACACGACAAGGCTGCACTATCTAACAAGCTGCTAGACATTTACGTCCTTAAAGAACGAAGGTAGCTACAGCATAGAAAATGAGGATGGGGAGTCCAACAAGATTTATTTTTCCTTCCCATATCAACTAGCTCCTTCCATAGTTGAAATTTCATTCCGTTTTCATGTTTGCCTTACAAAAATCAGATCTGTGATGTCTGGCCAAGAAGGTTTTAAGACGATCACAGTCAGCCCATCCAAAGAGGGCGAGTGGTGCAGAAGTCTGCTGAAAGGGAACTCGAAGGGCATGTTATCTCTTGTGATAGACAAGATACTCAAAAATGTCCTAAAAAAGAAAAATCTGAGGTTCATCAGTCCTGCTGGCAGTTTCTGGAGCATATCCTCTTGTGTACGAACTTTAATACTGGAAACTGTAAATTGCCTAATTTACCAGGAATAACCACCTGCATAGGCAGATGATTTCCAGTAATAGAAGGAAACTTAAAATAGCAGAAAGGACACGTGGAAAGCCATTCACGGTAAAGCAGAGCAAGAATACAAATCAAAGAAAAGATGACTAATTTAATATAGAGAGTAGTTAACCACTGCCACAGATTAACAAGCTGCATGGTACTGTCTCTGTCCTTCAGATCTTCCCTGGCAGCGGTATGGTTTCTGACAACACAGGCCAGCAGAAATCAAAATGAAGGGCTGAGCACAGGGGGGTTAAAGACCCTCGTTCAGCAAGAAGTTAACTAGAAAGGCCAGGTGACTGTAATAGCTCCTACAGGATGCCTATTAAGCTTGTTTGTGTTTATTAAAGCCAGTCTACTTCTTCCAAAAGAAGCAAATCCCACCAAGCGTAAAGCAGTACAGCGTTATCAGGACAGCAGAGCTGGCCTGGCAGCAGGGAATGAGGAACAAGCGCAGTGGCTCCCATTTATATTCTACAAACCCAAAGGTCGGCCAGCTCCTTGCATAATGTCACACGGTAGGCATTAGTGACAAGGACTCGGACAGCTAAACAAACATATTTTTAGAATTAGCAGGCTGTGCTAATTGAGTGTATATTTGTAAAAATCAATACAATTCACCAGAGGGGGAAAGGAGAAGAAGAAAAGCCACGGCCGCCAAAGCACTGCTCTATTTAGATGTGGCTCATGCACGTGGTTACTTTCTCCTGGCAGCAGGGTCACAGATGGAAGGCTTGGGAGGAAGCACAGCGACCGTGATTGATGTAATCACGTAACAGCATTGCCAGCTCGCACACATAAATCACAGATCACAGAATTTGCTGCTCGCAGGACACTGCAAGAGTCCTTGATGTATATCAAGGGGAATGCACACACACACACACACACACACACACACAAGGGGAAAGAGCGCAAAGGCAGGAGAGGGAAAACTCAAGATGATAAGCAAGGCGGGTGGTTCCCTTAGCTTACAGGGGAAAGAAGGAAAACTGAATCAATGTCTCAGCACAAAAGGAAGCCTATGAAGGCGAATGCTTTTCTACACACACTCGCAGACACCTTTCCAACCTTCTCCCTTCTGCAAACACAGGATAAAAGCCAAACGAGACGTTAAATCCAAGATAAGCCTGTTTGGTCTCTCAAGAGCTTAATTACTTTTGTGGAGAACTTCTCAATGGAGCTCACCTCCCACCTGCAGGTAGCTTACGACAGCCCCTACTGGCCTTCGTGCCATGGATGGCATCTTACTGCTCTGGCTGGCTGAGAGGTGCATCCCCTCTGATTGCAAGAGAGCCAGCCAGCTCCCCTCTCCTACAACTGCAAAAGATGACAAACCTTCCACCTGCATCCAGCATGAGACTTCTGCAAGAAACACACCAGTTGCACGTTCAGGGGAGAATACCATCAGGAAAGCACAGCAAACACAGACATTCTGCCTGGGGCACTTTGCAGCAGCTGTAAGGAGGGGAAGAAGGGTCAAGGGCTGGGCTGCTTCCATCTGGCTCTTCCGCATCTCCTCCTGTCTATGCAGCACGGAAGCCCCAGGTGCCCGTGCATCTCCCACCCCTGGCAGATACTGACCGAACCGGGGACTTCAGGGGAAGTTCAGGGCCTGTTTTGGCAGAGACGAGCGCAGCCTTAACGGTGAAGCTCTCAGGAGGGATCCTCTGCCTGAATTGCTGCCCGATGGTGAGCAGCCCCCTACACAACAATGCGCCCTTTGTGCTGCACGCGAGGAGCCTGGATGGTTAACCCAGCACACTCAGAGTGAAACTCCAGACTTGCACAGTTAGGAGGCTTCCTCTGAGGCTCAAACACCATCGCTGAGACCCTGGGCACCCCACAAAGCCCAGCACAGCTGTAAGCAGTGGCCTTGCTTCACTTTCTCTGCAGGTGGACTGGAGCCCTACCGCCAGCTGGGTCTCTAGCAGGCTCTCACTTGGGTCAGCATCGGTACGACATGCAAGGAGAGATGCTCTCGGTTTGCCTTGTGCAGCTTCCCACCCCACCAAAAATAAATAAACAAACCTGTGGCAGATACTTCTGTACCACACCGTCCAAGTCTCCAGACCTGAGCACACACACCCAATGGGGACTGTCTGTTTTCTTTCTCTGCCTTTTATATTGCCCCACCCAACACCTGGGACAAACTCAAAATACTTTATTTTGTCAAGTAACCAAAAACTACTAGTGGGTTCTGGATCCCAACAGCAATGACAGAAATTAAAGCCAAATACTCTGGAAATCCTGTCCTCTTCGTGTAAACAGCTTTCAATTTTCTCTGTTTTGGAATTGTAATAACTACTTGATATTTTTTTTACTTTTCAGGTCAAATACTTAAAAAATAAAGAGTTGAAAACAAGAGCAGAGGTTGGCACTTTCACATCACACGCAGAGTCCATCAAATTGCAGGCAACGTAATGATTTAAGACCTTAAGCGTCAAGGAGATGTTTCAGTGGGATTGCAGCTAAAAGCACTGGGATGCCATCCAGATGGGCACAGCTCGAGCCAAGACTTGTCAGAGAAGAAATGCCATTTCTAGTAAAGTCAGCAGCAACAGCTTCAGCCATAGCCCTGCAATTCCAGTCTGCTTCAAGTAGCGAGTTAGATGGCAGTTCACAGGCTGGGTGTGTCAATGAGAAAAAGGACCCTTCAAGTTTACACTTCAGTCCCAGGTAGCTCTGCCTTGATGGTCTCAGGCAACAAGCTCAAGGCTCAGGCTCCTGATCCTCATTTCCTATTCCCCTCTTACGCCACCCGCACCCCACACAGGTTACATTACCAAACAGAAAATAGGAGGAATAGGAAGGAGAAGCTTGTGGGCTGAGATAAAGACAGGGAGATTTTGCTTACCAGTTGCAAAGCAGACATTACTTGAGAAAAACTACTAATTGCCAACTGACATAGATTTGGGCAGTAAGAAGCAAACAGATAAACGTTAAGACAGTTCCTTTCGTCTCCCCTTTCCCAGGCTCAACTCCACTCTATCACTCCAGAGCCCGGCAGCACGGGAGGAAGGAGTTTATGCTCCCTCCACAAGAGGTCCTCTCTGCCACTCCTTTCTTCTCAGGTCTTTCCTCTGGCTCCAGCACGGGCTCTCCATCACCAGCACTTGCTTTGGGAATATCCAGCTGCTCCAGCATGTCTTCTCCATGAGCGCAGGGAACTTCTGATTCACAATCACAACACCTTCAACCTAGATACCCCCTCCTTGCTGCTTCTCACTCTCTTCTTTGTCCCCATCCTCAGCTTGTTTTCTGCCCTTTCTGAAACATATTTGTGTGTTTACATGCTCCAACAGGCTGCTGGGCTCAGCTTTGGTCTGAAAGAGCTCCCCTGAGCATCTCTGGGTAGTAAATTTGATAATCTCGGATAAAACTAGATAAAATAGTCAAAAAAAAAGCATTTTAAGAGATTTCAAAACTGCAAAAATGTTTTCCTTTAAAACAACAACAACAAAAAAAGCCCTTTTTCAGGGCTTGAAACTCCAAACAAATCAGTTAGCCACTGTCAATGATCAGAACGTAGTAAGTACAAAGCACTGACTGCCAGACAGGAATTAAAATAAACAAAACTAAATCAGCACCACATTTTTTATTTCAGGAAGCCATCCTGCCAGAGGAGCACAGCTGCTCAATTGGCCCGGAGCAGATAACTGCAGCACACGGGCCCTGGGACACGCAGCATTGTCAAGCCAACACAAAACGCCGCGGCTAACCGAGGAGCAGCCAACGGGAAGGAATTGCAGCAGCAGCAGCTACAAAGACCCCAAAACACACACAAAAAGTAGACAAAAGCCAAGATGCTGCACATTTGCAGTTATTGTTAAAAACTGCCCAGAAATAATTACCTTGCACAATTAGTATTTTTCTCCTAACCATTTTTAATTAAGTTCTTGTTTGAAAAAACGTCCCCGTGCTCCAGCCAGTCCTTCTGGCCAAGGGAGAACTGCTCACGGCTGGGCAGTGGTGGCTGCAGACAGGCACTCGGCACAGACAGAACGAGAGGAACAAAGCCTGGGTCAGTGCAGAGGCTTCGCCCTCCTCCCCGCTCAGGAAGGAGACCTCCACAAAGCCCCACTCCTCTCCAAGCAGCAAGGCTGCAGCTCTTCCAAGCAGTTATAAGCTTTCACTGCATCCCAAAGCAGCAGCATCTTAGGAAAGTTCAGAGCAGAAACCTTTTCCAACTCACTCCAACTTCTCTCACATTTCTGTTTTGGCAAAACTTCAGCAGCGTGGACAACCACTCATACATGTGGACAAAAAGCCCAGGACCCTGAGCAAAGCACGTCAGAGCATGCTTAGCATCAGCCCTTACAGAAGCAGAGCAGCCTCCTGCTCGGGGATTTAGTGCAATTTAGTGCAGGACGTGGGCATCTGTGCTGCCAAAACCCTGTCTGGCTAATGGCAAGCTTCTCAGCCTCCCTCGTGTCTCGATTCCCCAGCTGTAAGATGGAGACACCAACCTCCTCTCCACAGCTAGGCTGCTGGGCTGACACACCGAAGGGCTGGATGCTGCAGCTAAAGGGGCCAAGCCGGCACTTAGAAGAGACAGATTCAGCAAAGCCTTGGGGAAGGGAAAGAAAAGATGTCTTTTAAACACCTGAAAAGATTAAAGAGCACAAAGCCCGACTCTAAGCCAAAGGGAACCATGCTCTTAAATCATTCAAGCACCTCTGAAAACCATTGCTTGATTCAAAGGTTTAAGAAGTGTTTGTCTAGCACTTTAAGGAAGAAACAGTACCAAAGAACAATGGGCCTGCTACAATTCAGAGCTGCCGAGACATCTGCTGAAAGCACACTCTCTGTGCAGCAATGACAACAATTCAGAGAGTGAGCAAATGCCTTCAGAGCAGAAGATGATGAGGACACAACAAAGAGGTGTTTTGAAAGCCCTACCCATCCCTCTTTTACTCAGCACAATGGTGGGAATTTACTGGCAAATGACAAAAAAAAAAAAAAAGAAAGCCCAGAAAGCCCAGAGCTGATCAGTCAATAAACAAGACCAAAGACCAGGATTTAAACCTATGAAATAACTAAAAACTATTGCACTGTTTGAATTTGGCAGATCAGGCCTATAACTCTGTGATGTTCAATCAACCAGTGGCTTTAATAGGTATGAGCACCTTGAATAACCCGTGGCACTGCACACCAAACACTACTGTTAGCTTTCTTGCTGGGGTGCAAGCTTAGGAGAAAATAAATCAATAAATCATGATAATAACAAAATGCATAGATCTTATTTTGCAGTCAGTATTTCATTTGTCAGAGCCAACAGCACGGAGGGGGCTTTCTGCAGCAGATCCCATCAGTGAGCCCAGAGAAAGAATCCCAACATCTCGCCTGTGTTCAGCAAGGCGATGGCCTTGGATTGCAAAGCGCCTTCAAAGTGCCAACCAGCAGGAGCTGGGGCGCTGGTGGTGGAGCAAGACCAAAGCCCTGCTCTTCAGAGCATGTTCCAGGTCCCCTCATACTCAGAGAAGGTACAAGGTCATTGTAGCTCTTTTAGTTTGTCAGTCTCTGGGTATTAACTTTTACTGGAAAAAAAAAAAAAAAAAAAAAAAAGTAACTGCAAAACTTTCCTTTTAGCTCAAACCTCAGAGGCTCTCACTCAGCGCTGGAACTCGAGCTCTGGTGCCAGCCACGTGGACACCATTCCCCGAGCAATGCGAGGTGTGACCATCTGCAGCTCCTTGGGGCAGCTTGCTGAGATGACTGCCCAAATGTAGGCACGGAGAAGGTGAGTGCTGACACTGCCTTCCAGAGAGGACAGCCAGGAGGGAACAAAGGCAGACTGTGCTGCAAAGACCTGGGTGACGCACCACGAGCATCTCAAGGCAGGGATGAAGGAGGGAAGGCGCACGGCTGGCACTAGCATCCTCCTTCCATGGTTTGCTTTCATTTGACCTTTGGTAGATCCCAGCAGACACCTCTCCCATCTGTGCAGGATTCAGTGTGCCTTTTCTGCCTCCAAGACAGCCGGGCAGGGACAAAAGCCGAAGTCAAAACAGCTGTCAGCCTCTGCTACCTACAGCAGAGAGGGGCTTTCTGCTTGAGAGACCAGAGCAGCGCGAAAGCCTTGGCAGGAGGCCTACATCTGCCAGGCTCTGTGGCTGGCTGACTGAGAGGGACGGATGTGATAAGGGCAAACATTTCCAGGACACGAGCTGCAAGCACACAGAGGGGCTCAGGGACAAACCCCACCCGCCCAGGAACTGCACTGAGGAACGAGGGGGACAGCTCCGAAGGGGGAAGATGGAGCTGCAGCAGGATGGGGGGGAGCAGGAGGGCTGGGGCTGCGCAGCGCAGGATTTAAGATCAGCCCGGCGCTGATCCAACAGCCCTGGCTGCATCTCAGCCGAAACTGAGAGACCTGGAGAAGGGGAGTGGGCTGGCCAAGTGCTTGCCTTGTGCTCCCTTCTCCAGGCTCCTGACCAAGGGGAGAATCCTCTCTCGTGCTCTCCTCCCTCCTTCTGCCAGCAAAGATCACAAATCAACCCTGTCTGAGTGGCACAAGCAGCCATCCGGGCCACGGGCTGCTCTTCTGAGTCCACGTCAGCTCTCGCACGTAGAAAGCTCTGCTAGTAAGCGATAATAAGTCTAAAAAGAAGAAAGATTTTTTTTTATTGCCTAGCATATGCAAGGCATAACACAGTGAGACAGCGATTTTCAGGAAGCAATGCATCCCCTTCCCTCCCTTCTCTCCTCCAGCCCTGTTCCTGTTGTACTTTCACGTGTCTGTCACTGCAAACAAAAGATATATGCCAAGTTAATGAAACGTCTGGCTTGTGGTGTGGGTGTATAAATGAGCCAGCACAGCCCCTGTGTGCTCAGAGGAACTGCAGGAAGCACATTTCCAGACCTGTCAAGACTCATTTCTTTTAGAAGGAATAAAAGATAGCTGACATTTCTTCCCCTTCAAGCAAGAAGAAAAAATAGAGAAAGGAAAATACACTAATCACTAAAAGGTAAGGAGAAGTTCCTGACGGGCACCCTCCTTCCCTGCTATCACTACGAGGATGAGGGATGTGCTGGGAGATCCTCGTGGCTCCTGCAAGGCGGTGCTGTGCAAACAGAGGGCACCACGCAGCCCACTCCCTGCTGCGTGCCGGGAACAAACGAGAGAAAAGCAGCATCCAGGGGGATCTGCCCGAGGTGGCGTGACTGATCTGCAGCAGAGCCAGAGCTCACAGCCACAACCACGGGAAATCCACATTTCCCCTGTTTGCCTTGATGTTGCACCTGGGAGAGGCTCTGCTTGCCTGCAGTACCTCTGTTAGCTGCCCGGTCTCCTCATCCCGAAGGCTGCCAAAGCTCCTGCTGACGCTGCACAAGCTGGGAGCAAACCGTCCAGGCAGCAGCGAGGGGCAGGGATGCACTCTGTGTCACTCCATGTCACTGCCATGTCCAGATGGGTTCCCCGATTCATCTGCACGACCGAAGGGCTTGGCAGGCTCAACCATGCTTCCTCCATGTGGCCAGAGCAGCACCAAGGCTAAGGAACGAGCTGCCACCACGCTGGCTGCGCTTCGGCTTGGGCAGAAACACCTCCAGCTCCAAGGGCTGAGGGCAGCACCTGCCCCGAGGCAGCCTGGTGGGCCCCCAGGCTGATGAGGGTCGCAGAGACGGTGATGCAACCAAGTGTGAGGTGCAGAAGCCACTCAGTAGCTTTCTATTTCCTTGCAGGGTTTTTCAAAGGTTGCGAGGGCCTGGCTTGCAAAAGCCTCCATACTTATTTTGAGGATATTTCCCATTTAGAATGGGCAGACACCCTTATTAACTCAGATAAAAGCTTCTATTTTTGGATGCTTCACCAATTTTAATGGCTTTATCATCCTATGCCCACCAAGCCACGTAGCACCACTTTCCCTGGGCTATTCCTGGGAACTTGAGGCACAGAGAGGCTATTTTTGACTCACCCAAGGACATGCAGGAAAACCTGAGACAACATTAAAATGTTAGAGCAGGGTTCTCATGCCAGCAGCACTGCCATCGTTCTCCTGAGGCTGTTCCCTCTGTTAAGTAACTCCCACAACGGAGCTCCCTGGTAGTAAAGCCCAACTGCAAGTAGGAAAGAAGATCTATTTCAAGTGCTGCATAAACAGAGCACTGCTATCCACGGCACAGATTTCCAATGAGAGGGTGATGCTATCAATTTATCACTGGGGAGTCCTCACAGGAGGTTTCTGCAGGGTTCCCACCGCAGCCCAGCAGCCTGTTCCTGCCGGTATTTCAATGCTCAGCAGCACGGGTTTCAGTTCTCCTCCCACCCCACGCACTCACCTAGTCCAGCTCACACACACACACACACACACTTCCTAACTTTTCTTTTAACAAATACAAAAATTAAACATCCTGAATTTTCCAGCCCACAACCTTCTCCAAAGGGTACCCATGCTGCTGCCCTTCCCAGCTCATGGCAACACAGCGGCTGTGGCCAGCTAATCGCCGACTTCCCCTGGGTAAGGTGAGGCACTGTGGTTCTGCCTTCTCTGTACGTCTGCAACACATTAGTGACACAGAGCAAAAAGGAAAGGATGTGGGGAGAGGTGTTTGAGTTACGTGTCAGGTGACAAGGATTCACTTCCAGAACACTTTCAAATTAAATCTTTGGTTATGAGAATAAAAACCAAGTTACAGCCAAAGCTACACAGTTCCCACGTGCCTCTTACTCTTTGCCTTCTTTCTTCAAGCTGCTACCTGCAGGTTTTGGGAGGTGCTCCCACATTTAGCATTAGGTCAGTACCTGCAGGACTCGGCCAAAATCAGAGCACCTTCACACAGCACACAACATTGGCACATCACTGGGAGAAGCAGCTTTTCTTTTCAGATGGCTCAAGAGGCCTGCCAGCACCAACTGCACGACACTCCTCACGTTTCAAGAGCCTGATCTGCACAACAGCTGAGCTCCCACCACTCCGGTGGGTTTCTGCAGGAGCTGGTGGGTGCTCAATGCCTCAGAAAAAAACAGTTTTATTAGTTCAACTACATCAGCAAGGGCTGAGCCTCGCTTAATAGCTTCACTGTGGCCCATTTCTGACTACACACTTGACTAGGAGTCAGGGCTCTCGTGATGTTCCTACCTTGGTTAACGACTTACTAATTCTGGGTAAGCACCTGAACTTCTCCTCAGGTCCATCAGCGAAGCAGAGGTGACTGCATCTCTGCCACAGAAAGGCCACCAATTTCACTCATCAGAGCCCCCAGTGCTCCCTGAGGTCTTCAGGTGGAAGGTGCTAGAGAAGACGCAGTGCCAGTGCTGCGGAGGGTGTGCTCTGTGCATGGCCATGTCCCGGAGAGCAGCAATCACTCATCGAGGGAAATGGCGCTTTCCTGACACTCCTGGCCTTTCACATTTTCAGCCTGAAACGCACTCTTGCTCCCATCTCATTTCCCCCCTATGCTTTCCCTCCTTCTGTTGGGAGCCAGCAGCTCGGTACAGGCTTTCTGATGAGCATAAAGAAAGAGCCCTCATTTCACAGCGACCTGCTATCCCAGCCAGCCTCTGCCAGCAAGCCACTCAATCAAGGAGACACACGAAAGCACCGCTCGTGCCACTGCTATCAAGGAAAGAAGCACCAGTCTCCAACAGCCACAGGGAGCACAGCTCTGCGAACAAATTACGCTGCAGCTTCCACTGTGCACATTACAGAAAAGACGACTCCAGCAAATCCGTGTCTGAGCCAACTTTTATGCCCCTGGGAAGGTTTTGTAAAGCAATGAGACTACCCAGAAATTTAAAGTTACAACCATGCATAATTACTTGCACTTCAGCTTTGGTATTACAGCGACTGCTGTTTGTACACGGCTGCTTCTTCCGCAAAGTGCAGAGAAAACAAGACACAAACCAGGCCTGCCCGCTGGACTCAGCAACAGCTTCCTGTGCACATCCTCACAAAGAAGCCCGCACGCATCCCCAGCATTCCTGGCCAAAAAGGGACTCCGAGTATTTGTTGCTTTCATTATACTTAGTTTCTCCAACCAAGCTGAACATCCTGTTCTGCCAGGTACAGCACAGATGAAGAGGATTTCTGTACCTGGAAGCTTGTAGGAATCCCCCTAGATTCTGTGAAGCAAGGCCTCAGCATTCTGGTGGTGGTAGAGGAAGTGTTTTGGGTGGTGTTTTTCTTGCCTGTGAGTACAGTCTGCGGTGTCCAGTGCTGCCTGACCAATTTGTTAGCCTGGGTAACAACAACCCACTGCTCCGTCTGCACGCAGAACCAGGCCCTAAACACATCAGGACGAAGAGAATGGAAAGGCGGTGCTGAAAAGTAGATAGAGGATGGAAAGAAAATAAAACCCAAACAGGCACAGAGCAAAGACTACCCCTGGGAAAGAGTATTTGAAGGAAAAATAGATTTGGGATGGGAAAAAAAAAAAAAAAAGAAAGCACCACTTTAAAGTCACACATCATCTTAAATGCTCGTTAGCATTTTGGTTATCAGATAAAATAAAAGTTGGCCAGGTTTCTTCTGGTAAATTTTACCTGGGCTAGTTTCTAGTGTAGCTGATGAGCTGAACCCCCAGCTCTGATGCAGATAAGGCTTCAGTTCTGTGCCAGGTAAGGTCACTCACATCTGCTCACTCTCGTATCTCAAGGACTTCAATTCATCATGGCCAGCACAGCCAGAGACCGGGATCATCCATTTGCAATGGCTGCACGTCTGCTTCAGGAGCTCAGTGCAGGCAAACCACTGCCAAGCTTTCCCCTGGTACATGTGCAGAAAGGATTAAACAAATACCTGGGGTAAGGTGTGTTTGTGATCAGTACCCACGCAGCTCTAGCAAGGTGAATGTTTTTCACCCAAATCTGCACTGAGAACCCAACTGCTCTCTGCTGCATCTGAACCTGTACAGTGCAGGAACGAGGTAGGGGATTGCAGGGCTGATTACACTGATTTGCAACAGCAACCCGCTCTGCTGTGCCCCGTGCTGAGAGCACGCGATGGATCTTGTGCTACATGACCTGCCTCAAAGGTTGCATTTCATGGTCAGGTAGGAACAGGCTATAGAGCTTTCTGCAGGCTGATTCAAACACAACAAGCCTTAATGCAGAAACTCAAGTGTCTAAAACCTCCACTTTTAGGCATGCAGTTCCCTCTCTAGATTTCTCAGAAGCAGCACTGATACTTTCCTCTCTTGGGTGAACTCTTCCAGACTTTATTCTGCCACGATTGGAAACGCGGGTCAGTGCCACCTGCGCTCATCCTTCACAGCGTAACACTGCCGCCCCGAAGGTGGGTGCTCTTTTACAGCTCCCGGTGCTTGAGATTTCAAAACCTGGTCCAGACACACAAAGCACCATAAGATGATTCCACAGACTGCCAAATCCAGTGCTTAATAATGAAAATTAACTCGGGTGATTAGCACAGGAAGAAGGACAAAAGAAGAAGAAAGGAAGAAAGAATGGAAAGAGAAAGTAAGAGCACAGCAAGCCTGACAAGGCTCAGGTGATAAACGCTCCTCTTGAGGTGAAAATATTCAAACAAAATGTGCATCAAAAGCAAAAAAGTAATAGAGGAAGAAGGGGAGGAGAAGGATGAGGCCTTTCATCGAGCTCTCTCCCTTCCTCAGATGCCCTCTCCAAGCCGCAGAGAGAACAGACCTGCAGGCCATTCAGCGTCTCCAGCTCAACATGAAGGAGCACTCCTCCCTCAACAGTGAAGGGAGGCAAGGGAGATGTACTGGCTAACTTACCAGGCTCATCTCAGCGCTGGAAATCAGGTATCTCCCAAAGGAATAACAAACAAAAGGAGAAAAAAAAAATCAAATTCACTCAACAAGGCAACAGTAGTGACTAGAGCATTTCCCAGGTATTGCGGTGCCTTTCAGACTCTGACGGGTGAAATCATTGACGCTTGAAGGGACCTCTGCAACTCCCCCTTGCTCAGAGCAGGTCCAGCTGGACCAGGTCACCCTCCTGTTCTTCCCACCGAGCCCCTTCTTCCTTGACTTACCCCGGGTTACAAAGAGCACTTACTAATTGCACACAGAAGGCAAAGAGTGGCAACTCCTACAGATTTGTTAGCGCGGAACACAACAAAGACGCGGCTTGGCTGCCTCCAAACATTACCACATGTGCAGTAGCGTAAGGTCAGTGAGAGGGTTAGGCTGACCAGTGTAAAGGGGTTTGAACAATGAATAAAACGGAAAGGAGACAAAAATAAAACTCAATTTGAAAGACCTTTTGCCTCCTATAGAAAATACAGTTAGTCTGTGTGGATACCCTTAGCCTGGGAAATAATTGATGTGTTCAAGTCATCAGGAAACGAAAGGCTTTGGTGCTTCTGTGGAGGAGACAGACTCCATTCACTAGGAAAAATAATTGTTCTTTTTCAGGAAGGAGTTTGGGAAGGAGTTAACACTAGTCTGACTTTGTGGCACAACGTCTCTAATGACTGGGGCCGAGAGGCGTTATTTTTCCTGCAGCAGTGGCTGCGTGCAGGTTCTCCTCCAGGGGAGCAGGCTGCTCCTGAGCCATTCTGGTACCACATGGTTGTAAGATCCCTTGCAGGAGAGGACAAGGAGCAGGCTAGGAGAAGCAGGGTGCTGCAGACAGGACAACTGCAGGGGCAAACAGAGGACACAAAGCACAGGACACTACTGGGGGAAATAAAGCCTGTGGCTCAGTGCTGCTTCACTGAAACAAAGGCCGGGGCCTCCTGGAAGTTCGGGTCAGGTTGGTGGTTGGACTTGATGATCCTGAAGGGCTTTTCCTACCTAAATGATTCCGTGATTCTATGAAATTATGTGTCAAATCCTGCAACCCTTACATATTGGATTACATCCCTATGAAATCCTTACACAGGGGCAGATTTTTATTTAAGTCATTCTGCTTCATGGCCTGCTAAGCGTTCATGCACGTTGACAGCACAAAGAAGCACAGAGCAATGCTACCAGGAAGAGACGCACGACATTTTGTTCCTCTGCTAGACTCAAGACTATCCTCACACCACAGTCACCCAAGGAGCAAGCAAAACTGCCTCTAATGAGCAGACGAGGAAATGCCATTTGCCCCGCTTGCAGAGACACAAGCTGCAGCGAGGAAGAGGCAGGACGATGCTTCAAAGGAAAAAATAAATGAAAAACCCAAGGCCGGGAGGCAGCGCATAACCTATCCCTCGCGGGGTACAGCAGTGCCTTACAAAAACACAACCTGACACGTCTGCAGGGACCTTTGGAGAACAAAAAACAGAGGAAAGGTATTTGAAGAATTCTCTGGTGTCATCACGAGGGGCTGCTGTTGAAAGAGACACTTGATAGAAGTTTCTTGGTGCATCCTCATTCCCCAGCTGTGCAGCAGCTTCAGCGTGAGCCCCTGCGCTTCTCAGCCCCCACCAGCCCCAGTACGCATCCTTGCACCGTGCCCCGCTGCTGTGCAGCACACCCCACCTCCCCGAGGGCTTTTTCCCCTCAAGAAATATCAGCAAGGGAAAAAAAAAAAAAAAGATCATAATAAAAGCTGCCAACAAAGATGCTGACTATTCTATGTCTGGATTGGAGGCATTGCCAACTCCTGTGCACGTTACCAAACTAGGCTTTAGTTCCTCAGTACAGTTCACTGCTTTTTCTTACCCTGAAGCCTGCCTTTTAAATTCTCAAGTCCTTAAGAAAGGCAAAAAACCTTTCTACCTGTTCTCCCGCCCCACAGCAGGCCTGCCTGTCCCCCAGCCCAGCTCACCCTTCTTGGTGGGTGCCAGGCCAGCTCTCCACAAAGCCAGGCAGCAAGAGGACCAGGAAACAAAATAAGCTTTAAAAAAGCTTCCCCCAAGCCCCAACCACTCCCCAAAGGCATTTTCTGTTGTGTTTTTTTTTTTTCTCTAAAAAGGTGAGCCGAGCTGGTTCCCTGCACGTGCAGTTGTGCCAGCACAATGGATGGAGATGCTGCTGTGCCCTAGGGGGGCAAGTGAGTGGGGAGAGCAGCTAAAACAGGTCTTGCTGTCAAAAAGCCTGTATCACAGGGCCCCTGGCTTAATAAAGTAGAGGTTTACACTCATTTTGCAAAGGGTTCAATGACTAATCAAGTAGCAAAACCTGGTACAAAGCCTACTTGTCCTTCTTTGTCACGATGATTGATGATAATGGGGAAGTTAAAGGTATTTTATTCACCCATCAAAATATTATCCCCCCCAGGGGGGTAAAACGTGGCAAAGACGAATGAGGAAAGGAGAAGCCTGGCACTGTACTTCTGCTCCCAAAGTCCCTGATTTATGCTGCCTTGCACTGAGCTGGTATGTAGCAGTCGTGCGTCTGTTGGGTTATTTCACATAGTCCAAAGGCAGCATCAAAAGCAGCCACCTGTGCGCCACGAGTGTGAGAAGCCACTTATTTATACAACAGGAGTGCATGAAAAAGGCCCGTTACGGGTATCCCATCAATTTTTGTAACAGGTTATTTTGTGAACGCAGATGTCTGGGAAAGCACGACTATCAGGGTTTAAAATGACCAGTCACAGTTTCCACCAGTGATTGGCAATTAAAACTTCCCAGTTTCTCCAAACCCATAAAGAAGCCACTTATGTTAAATTCCAAAAGGCTTTCCCCCCATGATATCGGCATGAAATGAGATTTAACAGGGAAAAAGAGATTAAGCGTTCGCAGAAGTCTCCGCTGCTGGGAAGCACTGATCAGCTGCTTCCCCCAGCGCCGACCCACCACCTCCCCATCCCGGGGGACATGAGGAGCCTGAAGGCAGGCAGTCAGCCTGCTGCCACGTACCTGCACCCGCTAAAAGGAGAGGTGCGCTTGCAGTACCTGCCTTAGTGCTGCTGCTACCTGCTGCTCCAAGGACCTTGCTTAGATGAACTGGCATCAACCACCAAATCCATGTGTGGAGGTGTTTGATAACCCACAGCAAAGCTGGGCAGGAAACAAAACCAACCCTTAACCACCTCGTCTACCTTTCCTCAACCACCCTCATCACCTTGGATACAAATCCTTACCTACCTCATCTACCTTCACCTTAGAAAAGTGTTGGTTAAATTTTTTGGGCTGGGATAACTACAAGGAGGAACAACTTAAAAAAAAAAAAAAAAAGAAAAAGAAAAAAGGATGAAAGATCTATAAGAGGTGCCTAAAGGCAATGAAAAAGCTCAGTCTGTGTAAACTATTCAAACAGCCCCAGCAGCCGGGAGGGCCCATTTATCTTTCATTAGGTTTTTATGGCGTGCTTTTGCCTTGAGCAAGACTTTTGAGCTGTGACTACCTGAATGGGGAAGATTTAAATTTAAAGAAGAGAGCGACTGTAAATGTGTCATTTAAGTACTTTACAAATGTTATTGCAGAAGGTAATGCAATTCAGAAGCTGCCTCTTTTCAATTAGTGCAGCAGGTAGGAGCCGGGTGAGTCCGCTTCACTGTGTTACCGTGTTGGTACAGCGAGCAGGGGAGCACCCCGCCCTACACCAGCACATAAAGCACGAGCCCCAGCTTGTTATCCCCAGGTTCACTCCTTGCTCACCTTCCCGGAGCTGCTCGGGGTCCTCTTGAGCAGGTCAAGTGCAATGTGTGATCTACATGTGTGAGATTAGATTTCACAAAAGAAAACGTACAGAGGAAGATTAGTGGTGACATACAGTGGCCAAGTGCCCTATAGGCATTTCAGACATTTGCCATGTGCCACAACAGAGATTGTCAGCTCCTTTTGGACATCTCAGCTGTGGGCTTCCAAAACCCCAAACTCGTATCCGTATTTTCCACGTGCAGTACCACACAGCTATTTTATTAACAGTTATCAGCGGTGGCAATAACAGAAATCACTCCCTGGGAAATAAGTGCTCCAGGAAAGAGGATGTATAAGCAGTCAGCCTGAGTTTGGGTATGTCCTCGCTCTTGCTGTGAGAGCCATGTGTGGCACACACGCTGTAACTCCAAAATGGCTGCGTAAGAACTGCAAACAGTGCTCACTCTCCACATACTCAGTTCTAGACATCAGAGCAACTCAATTTCCTTACGGCAAATTGTGAAAAAAGAAAAAAATCCACCTCTTCTGCTGTCTGGTCAATGTTTACGTGTCCGGGTATGCTGCATCAGCGACAAGATCGCTATAGGAATGACAGAACTAGCACAGACCAGGAGCACCACGCTGGCTTACGGCAAGAGCACAGCAAAAAATAAGAACAAAAAACCAGGATGACGTACAAGGTAAGCTGAAAAGTCTGAGGGAGAAACAGGCGAGCTGTCTCTTACTCACACGTACTTACTGCCAAGGCATATTGCTAGCTGAACACAACGCCTGCCCCACACACACTTAATAGCAAAACAACCCCAAACCATCCGTTCAACACGCTGTCCATTGCTCTAGTTTCTGCCCAGGAAAGGCTCTCGTACTGGGCAGACAGGTACAGATTGAGCCATCATCGCTCACCACCAGGGCTCCTATGAATAATACCATGTTTTATTTTTTCATATTAAAGCAAATAAATATATAAATCACAGCTCCCATTCTGTTTTCTGTGATGGACCATAAATTCCTCTGGCATCGATTGATTTATTTGTTTGCAGCAACCTTGCTCTGACTTGTGCTCTCCCAGCGAGGATCCAGCAGCCACAAATCTCTGCCACAGAGGGAATTCACTTGGTTAGAGCAGAAGCAACCCGCCACCACCTCGGCCATAAACACACGGCACTTACACTCCTGGAAGAGCTTAGCAAGCAAGGGAGAAGCACTGCTGCTGAAAGGCACGTCCTGAGCAGGCGGATGAAAAGCAATGCCTGCAGCACCAACAAAAACCAGTGAAATGAGGTTTTTATGGAAGTGCTTGCTAAAATTGGAAGTGTTTAACATCCCAGTCTATAGTAATGTCCTGGTGCTGTGGCCACCAAGGGTTTGCAGGCTCACACAGGGCCATAGGACACCAGCTGTAGGAAAGCACAAGGCAGGTTTGCTGTATGCATCATCCTCTTGTGAAGCTCAGTGCTGAAAAGGGGCTGTGGGAAGGAACTGCCCCGGGAAGAGAGGCAATTGCAGGGTGCAAGGCAACCGGGCCAGGAAGGAATCAGAGGGCAAGGGAGAAGGAATGAACAGACAGGTAAGGAAACGCTGTCCAGGAAAGAGTTTGGGGCATCCTTTGCTTCTACACTCTTGATGATACAACCACTCCTTTGCAGATGTCTAAAGCAACAAAACTAGCGATTCCTTTGCTGTCCAAGCTTTTTGCTGAAACATCAACACACCTCAGAGTTTCCTCTGCTTCTTCTTGTTCTTCCCTTTTCTTTTTAAGCACCTTGGACAAACAACAAATGGCCCAAAAGCGATGATATTTAACAGAGGAGTCATTAAACACTGGAACACTGAACAATGCCCCCTGAAACAAGGAGCCGTAATTATTTCCCTCCTTTGAATACGTCACAGCAGATAAAGATGAAAGGCCTACTACATTGCCAGGAAATTTATTACCACTTGGTTAGCACACAACTTAAGGCACAGAAAATGGCTGGAGTCAGGAAGTTTTAAAGTCGCTCACACTGTGTTCTCAGAAACAAAGCCAGAGCCTTTGCACATTTAGGGCTAAAATAAAAGTGCGCTCCATGGGCTATTGATTTATCCCAGCCAACTGCAACTTTAGAGAGCAAGTCTCATTATAAAACGCTCGTGGATGTTCTCCTAGTTCGTGGTTCATTTACAGATGATTATAGCACTTATTTCATACATCAGTGCTTCGTAATAAACAAAAGCGGTGCCCTGGAGGGGGCTTCTGTTTAATCGAAGTTTCTTCCAGACACGTTCCTTCTGAAGATGGTGAGGCACTGCAGGAACTCCCTCAAGGAGAACAAGCTTACAAGGGCACCCCAGCAGTTTCATGAAAGCCCGCATTTCAATTTGTCCACGTGAAGCCAAATGGTAAGCTTGCCTCCGAGTGACACAACTCTCAAGGCTCCACAGTATCTCAACACTCACCCGGTTCTTTGACAACTTAAATTCACTGGCTGGTCCCCAGTGCGTGAGCAGCTGAAGGTGAAACATCCCATCTGGCAGGTGGCACATCTCTGCCTCACGTTTGACCTGAGCTCCTGAACTGACGAGGTTTGTGGTTCACGAGTTCCAGAGGTCGTTCCTGCCCCCTGCAAGTTGTGCTTTTTCACCAGGGTCAAAGCAGCCGGGGTACCACTGAAAACCAAGGAGCTCTGATGTTTAGCTAGGAGAAATCACCCCTGGGAGCTGCCGTGCAGGTTTCACCCAGGGTTATAAACCGTGGTGGGGATCAACCACACATCCCCAAGGAAAAAGGCAAGCCCAGTTGATGTATTCTCTGACCCGGGGCAAGACACTTTCTCTTGGTAAAATGAGAGTGAAAGCCTCAATCACCTTTCGTTAAGTATTTTATCAGCATTACATTAACGTGAAGGAGTCCTTCTATAACCTGCATATGCTCTGTCTCCTGGGAAAGCTTTTCACAGCTCTGAAATCCTAAACACTGCACCTGGACAACTCTTTTTACATCGTTATAGAGTTTTTTAGTGTTGTAAAATTTCCTCTTGCTTAATCTCAAAGAAAGCACCCCTCCCATGCCCATTCTCTATTTAATTTTAGTTGTGGTCTAAGTGCCATTTCTAGGACATGACAGATTTGAAAGTAAAGTGGTTCCCTACCCTACAACAGCATAACTCAGACAAACAAAAATCATAAAATGCCAAATAACCCAGGTGGAAATTACAGCTCAGAGCAGAGCACAGGACACCCTCATGGGTCTCTGTAGAGCCTTGCACTGGAGCCACAGCAAATACAGACGTATTTTATGGAGCAACACAAACAGCACCTTGCAATACCAACCTAGGAGTTTGGGGACTCTGCTGCCCACGTTTCCTTCCACAATCAGACTGCTGCAGCCAGCTCCAGCAGAGAGTTTAGATTGAAATGGAGACGAAGAAAAAACAAATGCTGTAGCAATGCAAATAATAAAATCTAGCACCAGACTACGAAGCGGGTCAGGCCCTTGTGCTTTGAGTCTCCCAGGAAAGCGCTGTAACCCATTACTTCTGTGGCTACCAGCCTGCAAGACAGGGCTAGTTAACCATTCCTCTGCCTCACATCCCTCTCCTATGCGCAATTTACTAAGGCAAAACCTCCTAAAAGTTTTAGTACATCTAAAATCAGTTCACAATAGCATTTGGGAGAAGGAGGGGTAAAGCAGACTGTTATTCAAAGCTCCCCATAGGTTTTATGTCAATAGAGAGCTGACACACACATGCACACCTACAGCATTACTGAAGGTGAGAGGGTTGGAAACAAACCAAGAGCTGACCTGTCCAGTACCCAAGCAGTGCAAACACAGGTACGTGAGACATCATATACTAAGGTTGTGTTTTCAAACTAAGCAGCAATAGCAAATGTTGTTCTTGGAACACCTTCAAGGGACTCCCAAGTCCCCTTTGTAGCTCCAAAAAGGGTCTGAAATTGGGCCCAGAAATCACCATTATACACATCCACTGTGCGTGTGCTTTTTATGTACACATTAAATATAATCACCAGCAGGACGCAGATGTCTTGCCTACGCTAACAGAACAACAGCTTAGTTTACTGAAGAGCAGGAACACGTTGAAAATTTAATTGAAATGTCTTCTCCCTGTACATACAGTTTTCTTGTGAAACCATACCTCCTGCAGCACCCTGCTCCGGCAGGATTCGTGGAGTTTAACCACAGCTCCCAGGGCTGCCAGATCGCCTGGTACAGGTTGCACTAAGCAGCCAGAAGCAGAGACGCAAAGAGAAGCACGAGGAGAAGATGCCACTTAGCCAGAAAGTGAGCCAGAAATCAGGTGCCAGCCAGGGAAACAAACTGATTTCTGCTGAAGAGAATTTGATTAAAAGATTAAAATAGAAAAGAAAAAAAAAAAAAAAGAAGAAAAAAACAGATTGTCTGGCTGAAAAATGAACAGGTGGTGACTCTACTTAAATCCTGTTTTGAAGCACAGCCCAGGTTCAAGAACAAATAGAAATGAACTGTAAAAACACAGCAACATCATCATCAGTTATACCCATCAGAATATCAACTCACTGCGAGCCTTGGCTTTACACCCAGGTACGGCAGCGTGAGAAAGGCTGGTGCAGCAGGCAGCTGTCTGCAAGGAAAAGCACGGGTAATGGCACCTTGGGGTCTGATGTTAAACTTCCCTGGGCTGCTCTCTTCGTGAATTCAGGTTAAGGAACCTCTCTGCCCAAAATTATTTGTGGGTTTTGTTCACCAAGGGCCAGGGAGAGAGGAAGGAACAAGGGATGGGGGATCAAGGCGCGAGCTTTGATCCGAACAGGACAGTGATGTGGATCCATAACTGGATTAGCACTGGGGCAATTTCTATGTCAGAGTGATGACTTGAATGTCCAAGGGTGACATTCAAGTGCCCTCCTTAAACCCTCCATTTGAAAAGGAAGGCTCCATGCAACCTGAACTGGCTGGAGAGGACTTTTGTCTTAAAACATCATTCTGATCAGTTAGGAAATAAGATGCCCAATGCTTCAGCCAACACTACCTGTGTTACTCAGGACATGTCAAGGCAAATATATGGGTTGAAATAAGGGAGGGCTACACGTGGCAGACCAGCAGGCACTGAGTCATTCTAGCCACCAAGGGTCACTGTTGATTCACTCAGCTGAGAAGACAGCGGGGAAACGTACTTTTGATTATAAGATGAAACAGACTTCATCCGAGAGGGTGCTGTAACCCCAAGGCCTGCTGCTCCTCCAGGAGTCCCAGGCAGCTGCTCTCCCGCTAACACACGATGCAAGTTGCTTGCTGCTGCCCTTCCATTACGAATTTCTCCTCCACGGCTTATGTCTCGCTCCAGAGCAAGGTGTGCTACCAAGACCTTATGCATGCCACCAGGACCAACAGCAACTTGTGTACCTGATCTAAACCAGCTGTTAGCAAATCCCAACCTGGAATCTCCAAACTTGCTGCTTTCTTTGCTTCTCTCAGTGGGCTAGCAAGGGGCACAGGATCCTCCTCTCTATTGCCATCTGCTAAGACCCCTAGGTTTTTTCTTTGCAATAGCCGGCTTGATGGACTCTGGTGTTTTTCCTTCTTTTAGCCTACTTCTCAGAGCTCTCTCCACTGGGTTAATGTCAGCTGGTTTCACTACTCAGCCTCACATTATCTCCTCCTTGTTCAAAGAATAGCCATCATGTCATCTTATTTAACAAAAGGAGGAAAAGATGATTTGGAGCACCACTTTACTGTCTCAGGCCCCGTGTCCCCAAATAGCAGGAGGAGGGAAAAAGCTTCAGCCTTAACAAGGCAACGTGCTGAGGCACACACCAGAGTGCTGCATTACCCTATGAAGGAGGCAGCACATCTTACACACATGTAACATTTCAGGGTTTGTGTTTGTCATTTTGGGGTTTTGTTTCTAAATCAGAGTGCAGCCAGAAATCACCCAAACATGATTAATTTACACATTCTGGAACAAACCAGCTGATACACTGCAGCTTCGCACCTGCAGTCGCAGTGTTGCAGTCTGCACAGGCTCAGCAAAGACTTATTAGGCTTTAGGATATCTCTCACCTGCAGGGATCCTGGCTGCAGTGAGCTCTCGGCAGGCTGGGGAACCGGGCAAGATGCTCTGCAATGGAATCCCCAGGGAGCAGGCTGAGCGATCCCAGCAGCACTGGGAAGGCAGCGTACGAACCAGGGGAAGGACTCCAGCACCAGCCACCATGGGGGGCAGGCAGGTGAAAGAAGACGAGCATTTTTAAAAGCTTGTGCACGGCAGTGAAAATTGGAGAAAAGGCTAACTAAGATTTGCTAAGAACAAAGAGGGAACAGGAAACTGGCTGGGCAAAGGCAAGGAAGCTGATAAGGAAATACCGTATCTGATGGGGTCAGGAGAGAAACTTGGAGGCTGAAAGTCCACAAAAGCTGCTAAGCGATCAAGGCAACAGGGACTGAAGCAGGGCTACAGAAAAGTGGCGTGAAACTGCCTGTGGGACTCCAGTGGGAAGAGCCAGGCTTGGAACATCATCAATCATCTAGAAAAAGGCAGAAAGGCCGCTCTTGGGGAAACAGGCGCTTAGAAAAATCCTGCACTCCAGTGGGTATCCATCTCTTGATTGGGGTGGATGCCTCCTGAGTCTTACTGCTCCTCTGCTGTCAACAGATCAGCGTGCAACCTGCTGGCAAAGAGCCTCAAAAAGAGCATGGAGTTACAAGGTGAAGCTCATAACAGTGAAGAAATGACAGAATTTAAGTCTTGGTGCTTCACCTGCATTACCATCATGTTCACAGTACAGGCTCGGACTGTTTTCCCCCTTGGGGCAGCCTCACTCAGCCTGCCCGTCAGAGCTGGACTCAGGCAATTGAACGAAGGAGAGAGGGATTGGAAGAGCCAGCTTTACGTGTGGTGGAAAAAGGTATCTATGCCATGAATGGATGAAGAATTGCAAGACGAGACCAGGCAGGTCTGGGGCTGAGGACAGCTAAGCATTGCTCTGAGCACTGCCTGAGACCTGCAGGGATGCTCAATGCTCACAGCAACACCAGCTCGAGCCCCACGTGCTGGAGACACGTTATCCTGCATGAAGCTGCTGCAGCACTCGGTGTTAGTGTATATGCAGCCACCTGGGGCTTTCAGTCAATCTGGTAGGTCGGCTGGGTGAATATTCAAAGTCCAGCACTGAGAGGACAGCGGGCAACCAAGCCTCTTCTGCTGTAAAGCTTCAGAAGGAATCTGAGAGCAGCAGACCATCCTTTTCAAATTACACAGCAGTTAAATACTGTCTGCACATTTCAGCTACAACTTACGTCACTCTTAATTAAATCTCTGTTGAATTAGGTGACAACGCACTCATGAGGCAGAGACAAAAGTCCCACTTACTCAGCACCCGCACAATGGCACCTCCACTTCAAATCACCTCTTACAAGGAGCAGCAGGTTAACACTGCTGGTTTGACACACAAAGCCCTGCCCTCCACACCTTCATGTGGCTGCTGAATGCCAAGCCCCTCCGTAGCCATCAGTGGGACTGCTCACGAGAGAAACCCAGACCCCTGGGGATGGACTGTACTGAAATTTAGAGGGGTGGGAGGGGGAATAAATCCTGGGGAGCCTGGGCCAAGCAGGCTCCTGGTACAGGCACCCCAGGGTCACAGCACCAAACCTGCTGGAGTTCAAGAAGTGTTTGGATGCTGCTCTCAGACGCCTGGTCTGATTTTTGGGTGGTCCTGTGTGGATCCAGGAGTTGGACTCGATGATCCTTGTGGGTCCCTTCCAACTGGGGACATTCTATATAGCGGTTGTGTGGTGGACAAAATACAAAGGTCTGGTCTTGAAGATCAGTCTCTCACAGAATCACTCCTGCAAGCTATGTATTGAAACTTCTCCCTCCAGAGAGAGCAGCTGGCTATAACCCCACATCTAGAAAGAGAGCAAGAAGCCGTGGGTCAGCAGGCAGGAGCCTTCCCTCTGGGCTCCTGCCCCAGCACCTGGTCTGCTTTGCATGCACGCCTGCAGAACTCCTTGCCTGGGATTCAGCCTTGCTCAGGCAGGAACAAAACAGTGCTTGAAAAGGAGCTCTGAGCCTGACGATTCAGCAGAGAGGCAATAAACCTCTTAGGGAATGACAAAATACAACATGAGCAAGAAAAGGCAAGGGCTTCATTAATTTGCATGCATTTTTACTAATGGCAAATGATTCAGACCATGCCAGGAGCTCCCCTCCCATTTAGCAGCAGGAGGAAGGCAGGGTATTTCTGACCTGCTGACAAGGTTATGCTTGACCTCGAGCATAATGGATCTAAGTAAAGGAAGGGAAAATATTTCTGTGGCTGTTACCACAAAGACTCAAAAGGTCGTAATCAGCAGCTCAGCAATGCTCTGGAACATAAACTACCGAGGGATTGTCACCATAAGAGTTTCAGCTGTAAATATTGTCTCTGCAGTAGAAGAAACAGAAGATGTTTTGTGTTCATCGCGCAAATTAAGTTTTTTTTTTTTAAAACCAACAAATATCAACCAGACAGGCTATATACATACACACACACACAAATCTTTCATCAATCGGGACTGTTTCCAACACTTGACGCCGTGCCTTGAATTAACACTGCAGTTTCTCTCTCCCTGAGCTCCCCCAAAGCTCTAACAGATTGCACGGCACGTGTATCAGCACCCACCTGCAATGAACAGAAGGGAAAGGTGACGAGGGAGAGACGGCAAAGAGCAGAGCAAGCCCGCAGTGGTTTAGGTAATAAAATAGAAAGTGTCTGGGGCCATTTGACTACGTCCCCAACTGCTGCCACTCAGCTTTAGCACCAGGCTGAACCACATTCTGCCTTGCGGTCACGCAGACAACTTATGTTCACTTTAAGCAGTTTGCATGCACGCAAGGACAAAATTGAGCTCAAATTGGTAAGGAATGGCTCTGCTAGCTGCCTGAGGAAGACTCCTGGCCACTTAGTGCTGAAAGCTAACTCTGAAAGACAGCCAGCCAAACCTAGCTGCCATCATCCATCTCGCAGCGTGAAGGGCTGGTCTGTAACTTGCTGCAGCCTGCCACCAGTTGGTTCTCGAAACAGAGCTGAAAACAGAAGATCAATGAGAATACAGAGTGGGCAGTTCATGTCTCTGCACTAACATTCATCAGTCCAAGCGAGGAAATGCACGCCAGTCATGTTGTGTAACAGAAATAGTCACCTTAACAAAGCTCTGTCACAGCGTCCCCGTCTCTGGCTCGCAGAACAAACACTGACAGTCCGCATGCCCTTTATGGAGCTAGAGACATCAGCCTCCGACAATACTTGATTCTGCTGACGTTACCTCTTAAGCTTATTTAGGGTTTCATGACACATCTACACTAGAAATGCCAGCACCTAGCAACATGGGAGGTGGACACTACCTCAGTGCTTTCTGCGGAGGGAAGGAGCTCCAGAAATGTTAGCTTTAAAAGACCCAGAGCACTAGGACTGTCATCCAAATAAAAGTCATTAAAACACACATCTTTGTGTAGAGCAGGAATGAAGGCTCAGTCCCCATTTTCCAGTGGAGACAAGTTATAAAAATACACCCCAGTATTTATTTGGAGTAATAGAAGAGAGCTGAGGGAGCCTTGTTTTGAGATTAAAAAGCGTTTTCTAGGGTTCAGGGGAAAAAACAAAAAATATCAGTTTCCAGTCATGCACCCACCCCAGATGCCGTGGGATTTTATATAAACAGTTTGGTGGTGTTCAGGCAGTAGCTCCCCAGCTTGAATACAGAAACCTGCCAGTTGTCCAAAAAAAACAAAACACAGACAGAATCAAGTCTGACACCTCTTTGCTATTCTGCTCCAGCACGGCTGCACCTTGCCTTCCCCTCGGTACGAGGCTTCTCCAGGCTGAGCCAAACTCAGCTCCTGGCCCTTTCATAAGCTTCCTTCAGCTCCTGGATCTTCCATAAGCTCAGCTAAGGCTTAAGCCCAACAGAAGCCACCTAAACAAGTGGATCATGCCTACTTAGGACCATGATACTACTCTTTATGTCCTTAATGCACCTCCAGGTGATTAAGGTAAAGAAATTAGGAAGAGCTTCTTACTGGAATCCCTGTGAGAGATGTCCTGAGCGTTCATTCATTGTTCATTCATTGTCCTGAGCATTCAGGACCCCATGATGCAGACACTTGCGTTTACTGAATGGAGAGATTACCAAATCTGTTCATAAAGACCTGTACCAGCCACTGGGAAACGACAACTTGAAGCCATTTTAGAGCTAAAATGCATCTGAATAAGACAAATTTGAGAGCAGAAGCCTGCTACCCACTACGCACAAGCCTCTGCTTCCCCAGCAGAGTGTTTAGCACTATGTGAGGCAATGCCTACCCACTACAAGTGGGTAAGTAGACAAGTGTCTGTGTTTACCGAGTGCCTGGCAGACAGACACACCGCTCACACTGCTGGCTATCTCCTGGGCCCGGTTCAGATTCGGAGAGCTACAAAGCAGAAGCGAAGCAGTCACTGTCCCAGAAGACCCATGAGTGAGAGAGCCGATTATAAGTCTAGCTGGACCTGGGGGAGCCATGTAAATGTATTACAAGCACCAAGATTTATATTAATGCCTGGAGCTGACAAGGTCTCTCTTCTTATTTAATTGCCCACTCATGAGCAAGTTAAGTGAGTCCACATGGGACCGTGAGGTGAAGATGAGTGGCTCTGTCTAGCCTCAGCACTGAGTGCAATACAACACTAATATGAAGAGCGAATCTCCCAAGCACAGATCACTATATTATCAAGTATTTGCTGACAGCTAAAATAATTCAATGTAGGGTGGAAATACACCTTGCAGGGCACAGACAGACCGGTCTCTGTGCACTAATCTGCCAACGATCTCACTCAGAAATTTGCTACCGAAGCCTCTTCCTCTCCTCTCCTGATAAATGCCACCTTGTGCTACTTACATTTGTTTAAAATGCTGCCAAGGAGATTCCTGCTGGCTTAGAGCCACAACGACAGGAACTCCTATGCTCCTCTCCACCAGCTCTCAGTTTTGTTTTACCACCAAGGGCCCTTCTCACCGCACTTCTCCGCTGCACGCTGACCTCCCAGCTCTCCCATGCCAAAACCAGGCTGCATCACTCATTCGTAAAGCTTTTCGGGGACCACTTTTGTTCTCTTCTCTTTCTTGGCAGTGCCTGTACGTGTGAATACTTCCCCTAAAGAAAAAAAACCTCCTGATCTCTTCCTGCCCTCCCATCCTCAGAGATGTCATCTGTTAGAAAGGCCAAAAAGTAACCACAAATAGCAACCAGTGAGCAGCTGTATGCATCACGCACTCCATTGCCACGTTCCTTCTATTTTCTTCATGCCCATTTATTGCCCGACTTGACCGCAAGTTCTTTAGGGCAAGGACTCCTGGATAATAAACCTCTGTGTAATACATTATTGATGTTCATGTGGGCTTCTAGGCATGCCTGCAATACAAATCTTAAAGGACAGTGGCAAGAAAGCTATTGGCACGAGCTTAAAAGCCAAGCTGAGCCCTGCAGAAAAGTCTTTACCTCAGTGATAAATTCAGGTTTTTAAATAACCCATAGTCCCAGAGTATTGAGTGACTCATACACACCAATTAATTTATTCTTACAGCACCTAGGCTAGACAGGGAAATTTAAGCTCCCGCACTTAATGACATTGGGATACTGAAGGATGCACAAAGAGGGACTGAATGCAAGGTCTGCCTCCTTCGATCTAACCACCAGAAGATATTGTCTCCCTTTGGCAACTGCAGCCTAACTCCTCATCTCAAGTCACCCAACAACACCGTTAGTGCTCTCTCCTGATAATTAAGCAGTGGTATGAACGAGCTGTCTTTGAAGAACAAATTCTCTCCTTACCACCGTGAAACAAGGTCAAAGAAAGATGGAATAAGTAGGTGTTATCCTGTGCAATCCAAAAGGAATAAAATAAATTTAAAATGTGCCATTACTTAAACCACACGTGGATAGGTGTGAGCCAAAACCCTGGGTATACAAAGTATATATGTGTGACTGGCAGAGAGGGAGGAAGGAAAGAACAGATTTGAATTATGTATTTTCATCTTTATACTATATTAACTCTCTTCCTGACACAGCAAAAAAGAAATGAACCTCTTAATTTATCCTCACAGCACAGTATTAAATAGGAAAGTTTTAGCTCTGCTTTACGGATGAAAAATTGACATGTATTGACTTCACTAAACATAAAAGAGCGAAACATCCAGAAAATCAAACAGCCCATCTGGCTGAGTACTTTTTGAAGCGATGTAACGAGGAAAGAGCAAATAACCACTGAAACAACACATCAGGGAAATGCCTATTGCAGAACCAGGAGCGCTGCACGAAGGATGAGCGACCTTGAGCCTAAGCCCTTGGCCTAAGACTGATGGCTGGGTCTAATTAGCACCTTGCTACGGGCCTGACCTGAGCATGCCGAGGTTACGGTCATATCTCTGAAAGCAGTGTAAGAAAGTTTCCCTTCTGTCCTGCCCATCTAAATGCTAAATTCTTCAGCGTCACTTGTAGGGAGCACAGGGCAGTGAGATCTTGACCTGGAACAAGGCCATTGAGCTTCGTCACAGCAAGCATGATAGAAAAACACCTTCAAGTCAAAGCCACAGGACAATGACCCCATTTACACAATTTCAGAGCCGCAGAACTACAGCTTGCAGCGTATTTGTACAGTTCAGGTGTTTGCTCAAACACCTGATGTTTAATTACAAACCCAGCATTAGGACAGCCCTGCTTGCACTCCCATTAAGCCTGCGCGCGGTGCTATCAAACGCTGCAGCACTTTTCAAGAAGAAACTGGCACTTGCTGAGAGCAGGGCTGGAAGATAAGCAAGATGTTATTATAATCAGGCGTCTTGTAACTGTTCCCAGATAACTGCACCTCTGGTAATAAGATCCAGCAACTTAACTCCCCGAATGCTATTTAGCGACACACTCCTAACAGAACTTTTCTAAACAAGTCTTGAGTACCACGCTGAAGTCATTTATTATAAGCAGGCTCTTCACAGAGCAAGCTTAGAAGTTAGCAAGCATGAGCACATACTCAGAACGTGTAATGCTACACACCCACACTACAGGCAACAACTGCCCTGTACTTATGACAGGGCACAAGGCAGTTGTCAGCAAAGAGTATATATAACTATACAGATATACTTACAGAAATGCACATGTATACATACATATATATATAAGAAAAATTGCTGTTAAGAACGACAAGGGTCATGAATCCTCTCCATTGTATAAGACCATAGGCAGAGAAACTTCCCCAGGTCACCTACGAGAAGCCTGTGGCACGTAGGAGAAGGGTGCAGGGATGCTGACCTCACAGCCCCCATGTCACAGACCTGTGGTGTTCACAGCTCCTAGAGGCTCTCAGGAAACCACCACCTTTCTACAGGCCACGTTAATCCCCACTGTTAAAACACAGCCACACTGATAGCATGATGTAACTTCCAAATCCAGCGCTGCATCAGTCAGAGCCAGCTTAGTTTCATGACAGTTTTCAGCCCAGAACTCGTGGCTTGGCCTTCATTAAACTGGGCATTTACTGTTGAGTTTCCCTTGAAATCACTGAAAATCCTGGGAAAGGAAAGAAGTCAGATGTAAAACAGGGCTCCCTTTTGTCAGTTACAGCCATGGAAAAATGAACTCTGGGATAGAAGGGAGCATCCTCTCTTCCAGAGAGCCGAAGCTGGCACCAAAATGGGTCCTATAAGAAACAAACGAGTTGTCCTAGCAGTTAGGCTCTGCAGGCACTGAAATGGTTAACCTTCTGAGAAGGGGACTCCTGGAAAGTGTGCTTGTTTTAAATTTTGCCAGAATTGGCAAACAAAAACCCCAGCCACCACAGAAACAAGTTACTCCCTCGACAATGTTTTCAGAAGAAGGGGTTTGCTCACTTTTCATTCTTAAATGACTTTTCATTCTATTAAATTCCTTTTTTTTCTGCATATTACATTTCAATAGTTAGAAACAAAATTAAATATTTCAGTTTCTGAATTTGAAACAAGAAATGCAGACTAAGTCAAACATCTCTTTATATGCACATGACTACAGAGTTTTCCTTACTGGAGTCTTTCAACATTTTAGGTTTTGCTCCATGCCAGTAGGAAGCAGAACACCTGACAAATTCCTAAAATCTGAAGTGAAAGTGGCCTTCCATCCTCCCCATGGCTATTTCTGTATCCCCTTGCATCAACTGATTTTAAACAGGGATCAAGAGAGAGAATGGTGGGACAGTTTCTAAAGGCCACTGAAGAGAAATTGCAGAAATGCGGAATTTCAGGGAGACCTTTTAGCTAATATGTGACTCAACTCACACAAATAACACCGTAAGGATGCTTCATAATGAAGAGCAGCATCCAGGCCCAGAAGACAGAGCAGACCCGTGAAGGCTCCCAGGGGAAATGCCACGTCAAAATAACCCAAAATAAATAGAGCTGGCAACTGTGAAATGAGAACGCTTTGCATTCAAGAAGAAGAATTTAGAAAAAAAACTACCAGGAAAATTAATCAGCTAAATGCACTGTTTTGTGTCATATCGCAATCAGCCTGTCTCGGAGATGACTGTCTGCATCAGTTGTTGAGTAATTAGAACTGAGCTAGTCACGAGCATCTCAGCAGCTGCTGCTTTGTCCGCACACACATTGTAAAAACACCCGTGGAGAAACACGTCAGCGTCACCACGAGCCGCTGGCTGAAAGCGCCACCCCTACGCAGGCACCGCTCCCGTCCAGACACGGCTGGCAGTCGCACGACTGGCACGCAGCCTCGGGAGGCACGGAGACAGCACAGAGCCTGCAGCGTGCTAACACAGCGCTCCTGCCGCATGGCATCAGGCCCCCGCGCTGCGCACCGGGGCCGTGCTCTCTGATAAATACCTTAACGGAGCGGGAAGGGTCCTGTGGGACTGTCTGACACGAGGCCGGGAGAGCTGGGATTCACCGCACACAAAATTCATGAACTCAGTGTGGTGAAAACTCATTAAGCACTTTCCCACCACTTTTCTTCACTAACCCCTTGCACAAGAAACTAATCGCTTCGTCCTCAGTGCATGAGGCTTTAGTCATAGAAAATACATATTTATACAAACTATTAATTAATCCCTTCTCGACATCTACTGTACCTGAAACATCTGGCATTTTTCTCTCTTAATCAACACGGTTCCCACAGGCCTCATGTTTTAAACACAGTTACTTTAAATAACTCCAATCGTCAACACCAAATCACGTTTGTGCCTTCAGATGGCTGCATACGTAATTCCTGGAGACAACCCATGAATTGCCAGCCCCTGAGCACGTCTGCTGAGACACAGAGGCTCGGGGAGGACAGGCGTTGTTCTGCTCCTTGCCATCTCCTGCACACCTCCCCTGCTTGGCAGGACTGTTACAAAAGAGCACAAAAAACTGCTTGAAAGCCATTATTAAACACAAAGTCACCTGCTTTAAGCAGCTCTCAGCAGGCAGCGTACCTACAGACTACGCAAGATAAGTTTTCTCCTTCCTGGTCTTGTCAGGAAATAAAAGCTCCCAATAAAGGCTCCCCGTGCTGCACGAACTGTTTTATTTTATCCTCTTACCAGTGACTACGGCAAGAAGGATGAGTTTCCTTTTTTTCCCACAAGAAATGATTCCCTCTAGGTCTGGGAGACGCTAGCATGGCTCACGTGAAAGCCTCGTGCCTCTCTTTATACGCTTCCAGGCCACTGTTTTCAAGCAGAAGACTCCAGTTCGTGAATCAAGCTAATCCACCATTTTTTCCAAGTTCAAGGTGCAAAGTAGGAAAGGCAAGTGGACTTGAGAAAGACCGAGGAACAGCTTGGTGCCCAAAAAGCTCTAAAAAGATCTCCACATTTCCAAATGAGACTGGGGCTGCCAGGGCTACACCGGGGAGCTCAGCCCCAAGGTACTCATGGCACCAGGAGGGCAACAGGACAGAGTCAGGGCCGGGAGCAGAACAGCACAGGAGCACATCACGTCCTGGAAGGAAAGCAGCTGCTCTCCCAGAGCAGAGAGGTTCGGAGGTGTATGATACTGACCCTGTGCCCACCGCTGATGTGGAGTGCTCAGATTCCTGCACCGCAGGGTGCTAGGCAGCAGCACTACGCAGTGCTTGCACTAGGAGCAGGGGTGCTCTCTACCTCCTGTTTTCACACACAAGGAGTTCTTCCACATCGCAAAAAGCTACAGAGCTTTCGAAAGCTGCCTCTCTGTGGACGCTGGTGTTGGCCTTTCCATTACACACAACAAAAAGTGTTTTCTCACCTCTGACTCTGAAATGAGTCCTGTTTTTAAAACAGCTGTCTTGCACCATTTGTCAGTTAGGAGAAAGCCCTGAATAAATGGAGAAAACATTGACCTGTGGCTAAGAAAAATGTTGCTAAGACACACAGCTTAATTGCATCTGTCAAAAATGTATTTGTGCTCACTACACCTGATGAATTATCACTACACACCTTCTGACTGCCAGGCTGAGCGCTTTAAGGACAACACCAATCTCAGAACCCAGCCACCTAGAAAACTTCAAATAGAAGTCTATAAATAATAAATGAATAACACGGGTCTTCATTCAGGCATCTTGGACAATCTCCTTGTAGCAACACTAAAACCATCATGCTTAGAAAGCCTTCCTGAAGTCTCACACAAGGGCTTTACCACGTCCTCTTCCCCTCCTCAAACTCGTATCGTGACTTGTGGAATGGTCATCGCATCCCACACACCCCCCAGTGACGCTTCAGCTGGAAGTAGAGCCAGTACCCTATTTTGTTCAGGTAAATACCTGCAGTATTTGATGAGCGATCGGGGATTTAATCTGCAGCATCTTTGAAATAAACTACATCTCAGTGACTTCATGATGAACCTTCTTGTGAAATAAAGCCAGCTTAATGTTTAAAATTCAGAACTCCTGTGAATTCTGTATAGGTTTGAAAAACTCCACTGCAAAACCATGAGATCAAGATAAGGAAGAGCACACGTACCCACTCGCTGCTTCAACTAAATGTTTTAGTCCAAATCCATCACAGCAGAACTCCAGATTACTTCTCTAAGCATAATTTGGTTTTCCAGGTACAATTTTGTAAGCAGGGTGCCACAAAAAACATACCAGAACGCAAAGGAGACTTCTATCAAGGCTAAATTTCTTTATCATCTTCTCTTCAACCTCTGCAGGGTTTGCTTGCAGTCTTCCAGAGTCCCCATCAATACGTAGGCCTGTGCCTCCATAGTACATATAATATAACCCCCAAATCCCTGTCTAATATTTCCCCTGGTATCCCACCTAAGCTTGAAAGCAGGTTCTGGCTAGACGCTTCCAGAGGGTTATGTGAAATGCAATTACATTTCCATGAAGGTGAGAAAGTGCTTTATGTTCCACTTGAAATACCTTCAACGTGCAGCAATTATTCAATTCTTTTCAACCAGATCTTGGTCAAGCTACACTTTATTACCGATCTGACTGCTTTCAAGAATACTTCTGTAATAAGCCATTTCATACAGCGTGTTGATATGGTTTACATGCTAAGTAAGGCTCTAAGCTGTAATTTAGAAGTGCTCTTATACTCTTGAGGAAAAGCTTTTCCTTAAGAATCAACTTGTATCAGTTCTGCTCTTTTGCTCATGAAAAAAAAATCTGTGCAAGGAAGAAGTGAATTTACAGTCACAGCTCCTCTTTTACAGCAGCAGAAGGCTCTCCACTTCTTCCAGAGAAAGCCACTTGGTCTCTCCTTGACTGACAAATTTCTAAAGCTCATGTTCAACCTACAGCAGGGAAAACTTTGCTCTGCCATTTGTGGTAGCTGTTACTGCACGAATGGAAAGACCTCCAACGTTACTGTGCAAACCCTCAGAGAGCTCTCCTTTGGTTTTTATTGCCTGTGGCTAGGGAAAGTCCTTTGCCACTTTTGTAATCCCAGTTCCTGTGAATTGGGAGACATTGATGTTCTCCTCCTCGTAAAAAAGTTGAAAGCTTGTTAAGTATTTTAAAATTGCTGGATGGCAGATGCTAAGTATTTTCAGTAGGATTTCACACCAGTAAGATTTTAATTACTGCAGTTCCTCATTTTCTAGATTCCCTCCTGAACAGACAGGCAGACTCGCATTTATTCACAGCTGAATACCCAAGATGTCAACTAAGGTTGAGCTAGCGTTGTGTACAACTCCAGCCCTGGAGTGTGCTACACTGCGTGTTTTCTTGCAGAGAGGCACACAAAGACAGCGCAGCTTTTCGGCTTCTCTGTGCCAGAGAAATGAGATTGACCCAAAGTGAGACTGAGCACCACGAGGTACTCGACCAAATTATACCCCGCTCAGAGCGATGCCTTGAGCTAAGCTACTTACTTATGTGGGTCTTATAGCTAATGTTAACCTTTACAAAAACTGATCATTTAGGTGTGCCAATCAAGGAGATACGGGCTTGTTTCACTGAGGGCTGAACTGCAGCAGATGAAGGTGCACTTCCATTTGACTAATTCTGCAGTGATGCCCTATCAAGCTAAGTGTCCAGCATACTGGACAAGCTGATAAAGCTTCCCTCAGTGTTACTGCAACTTCCCAGGCTTCTCTTATCTTACTACCGAGTTATCTAGACATTGTTCCCGCATGGGCTTTGGCTGGAAATCTTTAACTGCTCCTCAAACTTCTCTTCTAAGTTACCCCTAAGCTTTAAATTCAGCTCACAGCTGAGGCTGTCTTGCCACATGCTTTATTCTTTTGTGTTACAGTGACACAGGAATTTTTCACTTGAACTCAAGGTCTGGTTGTGGTGGATTTAAATTTTGTGCAACTGCTAAAATGAAGAGTGAGTGAGCTGAGTGACCCCCTCCCCTTGGTGTGACTACACCTAGGTCACACCAAGCATCAGCTCTTCCAGCCCTGGCCTTGGCAGCAGCACCCTTCCTCCCATGTACGTGGGCAGGCTTGGGCAAGTTGCCTCATGCATGCATTGATCCCTGACTGAGACTTTCTGCCACCACAGGAGACGTGATGTAAGCACCTAAGAAGTCACTGTCTGGAACCTCTCTGGTTTTATTATGAAGTGGCTTGGATCAACAAAGCCATCAAACTGGCTAAGAAAGCTTCTGAACTGTGCAGCATAAACCATGAAAAAGGTCATGTTATGAGCACAATAATCATCTCCAGGATGGACTGCTCCAGCCTCAGGAACTTGTTTCTGAGCTGTTCTATAAATTTGGATTTTTAGCTTTTGCCCCACAGCTCCCCCGAGGCCGGCCCAGGTGACAAGAGAACAGCAAACATCACCGTGTGCTATTTGCTTACATTACTGGCAATCCTCCTTGCCAAGGCAACAGCTACCGAAAGCTTTCACAGATGCTGCTTGTGCAGGATTATTAATACACTTCCTGAACAATACTCTTAATGAGGAATGGTGAGACTTAATTAAAGTGTAAAATAATTAAAAGGCAATTAAGAGCAATAAGAATTTTCTGATCATTTTCTCCCACATTTAAAAATGAAAAATATGGGGGAAGGTACTGCCCAGTCTCCGTGGTTTTCTTTAGTTCTTAGAAAATGGAAGAATGAAGAAAAATATTAGACAATCAGCTAAAGGTTTCAACAAAGCAGGCAAATTATAGGCTGATACAGTAGAGATAAAAAGGCACGTTTCTCATGCAAACAAAAATCCCTAGCACGCTTGATCTCAGTGTAAAAATGAAACATAATAAATACTGCGATACAGAACCACAAACATTCTGCCCATTGGTCTAAAAATAATCTCTTGTTCCCTTGACACTCGTCTTGATGCTCTGGGCTCACAATATTTCCAAACCCACACATAATGATCTCAAACACGTGGCTGGGGCAGGAAACAAACATGCTCTAACCTTGAAGGAGAAAAACCTTGAGAGCAATCCAGTTTGAGCTGATTTTCGTTCCTCTATTTCAAGAGGAGGGGAGGAAGGGAGAAAATAATACCTTCTATGAAAGTTTTGTATCAATAATTCAGTCAGAACAACAGTTTTACTGGTGCAATGAACAAGTCACTGAAAAGCTAATCCTTCCCATTTCATTTAAAAAAAAATCTTGAAAAACGTATTTTCTCCTTCTGCAGTTTCTCCTACTATTTAAGCACTGAGATAGGAAGCAGAAACTGCTTTGTGGGAACAAATGGGCACCAGACTCTCTCATCACACGACGCAGGCTGCTTTAGCTGTATCCCATCCTGGCTCCCAGAGTGCATGTGCTGGAGCTCATAACGATATTTACGGACAAAGCAAGCATGTGGGAGGAGGGCAGATGACGTCCTAGTTGCTCTTGCTCACTGAACTCCATCACTGACTACTGCCTCAAATCACACGTTCACTGAAGCCAAAGCATGTAGAGACAGGCACGTGTTTTCCTTATGAGCTTGCCAGACAGACAGCTCTTGTCCACCTCCTCCTTCCATAGAGACGAGGGAGCTTCTACTGCCTGAGCTGAACGCACAGCTCCGCAGTGTCCCCAGGTATTAATATTAATCTTATTATTATTGACTGGGTCTTGCACCTCTCTGTGGAGTGGGACAGGCCAAGACAAGGCTGACAAAGAGAGATGGCAGACAGATGTCAAAACAAAGAAGGACAACAGAGTTTTGTTACATTAATGAGAAATTACAAGCCTGAACAGTGACATGTTTGCATCTTCCCGTGATTCACTCAGACTGCAAACTCTTCAAGGGAAGCAGCTTCTCCCCCTTCCTATCTTTGCAGTGCCAAGCATCAGCTGGTACAGAACGGGATTCGTTCGACACAACGCCACCTCCAACGCAAACAATAAAGCACGTGTGCTCTCAGCACGGACCTGTGACAGGCAGGGCTGAAGATGAGCAAGAAATAAGATGCTTACAGAGTTTATGAAATGTATTCTTCTTCTCAAACTCAGGGTGGCTTTGACTGTAAGCGCCAAGAAATGAAAACAGGAAAGGTGTACCTGTAAAACAGTTTACATGCACAGTGAACAAGCATCTGTAGTTTTAACTGGAAGAATTCAAAGGAAGGAAATCATCCTGGGAACGAGCCACGTGGCACCTCTCCAGAGCCTCTTCCTTCTCATCACTGCCAGCACACTCCTTATCAGTCCTGCTAACTTGCATCCAAGGAAACCCTTATCGACACCTAAAACCAAGGTGACTGAGGCACTGCCACATCCTTTTCGTTCTTCTGTAGCTTCTCCTCCTCCTGGAGGGAACACATCCCTTGAGGCTATCACCTCTCCAGGGAGAGGAACCATCACTCAGGGCGCATACAGCAGCTGACGCCTCATGTCCCACACTAGTGCAGCCCTTGGCCAGTATGCCCTTGTAAGAGTTACTCAAACTCTCTGAGGTTGCCACCTCAATGATTTAATCAGATCTCTCTATCGCCACGTCTCAGAAAGAGCCATGGCAAAGCTTGCCACAGATGCTTGTTGTTTGGGGCTGGCACACGAAGCTTTTCCAGAAGCGAAGTGCTCGAATCGGTGTCGAAGTCAGCTTTAAAATAGGGATCGAGCGACAACTAGTGGGGATCCTTATAAGCGCACCTCACTGGATTTCTCTGGATGCAATCTGCATCAAGACCCCAGCCCACTGGAACAAAACAGCTGCAGTCTGGTTACCCAGAAAAGCCCTCCAGAAAAGCTGTGTGCACACGCGGTGAGGCTGGGAATGTGCCCATCCCACTGGCAGCTCTCTGCCTTACCAGCCCCCTACAGCTGCTCAGCACTTTGCACAACCAAGTAACCAGCAACAGGAGAAGCCAAGCCCATACCCTCTGGGTAAGGGAACAGGCACATGCGGGTCCAGCCAGCCCCCGTTCACTCCCAAATGTCAAACTGGGAGAAGTGACAAGGGCAAGAACCAGAAACCTGGAGATGGTAGCGTGATCTTCCTCCAGGTGCACCCCTTTCCTTGAAGCGTTCTGGCTATCAGAAGGCTACAGCTCCTCAGCTTGAGGCTGGATTGAACTATCATCTTTTAATAGTCCATGAATCTCTCCCCCATGATTTTTTAGTCCATGCATGCTAAGAGCCCCAGAAACATGCTGTAGAAATGAGTTCTACACCTCGGTGTAGAATTCGGTGTTGCAGAAAAACAGGTTTTAATTTTTATTTTTTTTTAAAGTAATACTTCTTACTTCATTAGATGGCTTCTAATATCTGATTTATGAGACGGTGAACAATCACTCCCTAATTTATCTTCTCTTCCTTATGATTTCATTAGCCTTCTCTTGTGACCTCTCATCTACCTCTTTGCCAGACTGATCAGTCTAGAGATTCATGAATTCATGCACAGAACAAAAATTTTTATTTTATTTGCCTCCTTAATCACCTCTGAACACTGTGCTAATGTTTCCAAGATCTGTAACACCATCACAGTTCAGTAGTACCAGGCCCTAGCACAACACTACAGCTCCAACACATTCAGACAATAATTCTCCAATGCAAATGGCTGGAATCAAACAGCACAAGACATTGAAAAATGCATTTTGAGGAGGTTTTTTGGCATGTACCTTGCCCAGTCTTCCTGTCCAAAGTGCTGCTGCTGTCCTGGAGCACGGCCACTGAGACGTGGTGGCTCATGCCACTGAAACAACCTCGGGGTTTGATAAGAGGTAACAAAAGAAAAGAGAGAGAAAGATGGGAGAAGACAGTGCCAACTATGGATCTGCTTTGAGAATCCTGAGTTAACATTATCTATTTGCTAGTCGCAGGGAGCTGTTTCTTTAAGGAATTTAAATCACAACAGAAAGGATACAGAGAAAGCTGTAGATCTGTCAACTTTTACTATTGTTATAAATCTCTCTTCTTCTTGAGGATAACTGCTGTGTCTTTTAGAAAAGGGAAACAAAAAAGAAATTTAAGTTTCTGCTTCCCCTGACTGAGGGGAAAAAAGCCTATGAATTCTAACCCTAAATGGTCATAAAGCAGAAGACAAATTAAAAATAAAACCCAGCACTGTGAAATAACCTCCCAATTTTAAAAAATCTCCTGCTTTTGAAGTTATGACTTATTATCTGACTGCTTGTGGATTGGCTGCATTGTTGCAATGAGACCAGAAAATATGTCAATTAATTTATTAATACTTGCAGTTTCAATTTTCACGGCAGGAAGAGAGATATGAAATAGTGAACAAGAAAAAAAAAAAAAAGTTTAATCTATCTCCAGAACACTTCATGTTTTTAAATCATCTCTCCACTCAATTGACATCCTGAATGCAGCCTGCTCAATACATAAATGCAATAAATTAACATGGGCTACAGATAAGATTCAGAGTCTGCGGAAGCTAAACTTCCCTAAGAAATAATCAAGACTTCTGAGCTACTTCCTGAGACGCCCAGAAAGATTTTCCAGGCACGACTCCAATCAGCAAACACCACAGCACTGTCCCTCAGGACACCAAGACAGAAAACGGGTCCACTTGTATGCATTCGGTGCTTCCTGAGGGTAGGGTCACCACAAAGTCTCGGTGGGGATACCAAGGACAAGGCATCGCCACGGCTGGGTCTGCAACGTGGGGCAGTCACTCAGACACCAACGTGCAGGTTTGTAAGCACAGAAGAGTCACAAAGTCAGGTTTGGAAGGTTTAATAACCACAGCCACTTCCCTTCTACCACTAGGAAGGGCACTGGGGCATCCAGAGACAGTTTGTTTGCTCAGGTAGAGCTATTCCTTCAGGGGTCAGTACATACCTAATTGCTTTCAGTACTCACAATTTGGCAACCTAGACTCTTAAGCTGAACTAGAGGATTACATGAGTGCCCTGTGCTCAAAATAGGAGCAAGGACCTTGCAACAAGGCCACAAAGCATGTCACTGGGCCTTGGTTCTGCATGCTTTGCTCCTGGTTCCTCATGCTCACCAGGCCGTAATCTCTTCCTGTGAACACCCAGCTGAAGTGCCTGAAATGGGACTAAACTGGTCAGCTGCTCTAGCACAAATCCTACTCCTGTAACCTTCACTTGGGCTGCCAGGGAAGACTGAGATGATGATCTTTGGCTGAATGCTCAGGCAAAGCCCAGCTGTGGAGGACTAGCTGGCTGTCCAGTGCTACACGAGAGGAAAACAAGTCATTAAACACCGCGGAGCTATTCAGAAAGTAGCATTCACATAGGTGGGAGCAGAAACCAGTGGGGATGGTAAAAACATGGAGAGAAAGGCCCAACACATGTAAAGAAGCCACAGAAATACTAGCAGGACACATGGTAAGGAGTAGCACAGAGAAAAAGCCACAGGAGCTGACAACAAAGGCACATAAAAAATGGCAGAGAAAAGCAAAAGGTGGAGCAACATGTCATAGCTGTGCCTTCATTTGAGTGACATTTGTGGGAGTTTGGATGTAGATTGAGGGCAGCCACAGTCACCCATTTCTATAGCAAGGCCGAGGTGAAGGCAGGAGCCTGACGTGCACAAGAGGTCTGTGCTGCAGCACGTCTCACTTCTCTCAGTGGCACTAGCTTTGTCTCAAAGGCACAAGTAATGCTGCAGCACTTACTAGCATCAGGTTGCTAAAATATAGCGATCCTTGCACAGGTGGAAAAAAAGAGGTGCCTGGAAATCCATCTCACCGAGGAACAAAACGATCCTTATCTCATCGAGCAAAGTAAGCAGAGCAGCAGAGGTTCCCCAAGAACGATAGGCAATTAGAGGGAGAGTCAAAACCTATCGAAAAATCAATGGGAAGATTCACAGTCCCACGCAGATCCGCAATCAGGCCCTTTGCTTTGGTGCACGTACATCAATAACGGGGCTGGATATATCATCTCGCCACATTAAAAGGAAATAATCCCCACGTTAGAACAGGACTATGGTCAGCGAAACAAAAAGCATTAGAAGCAGATTCTGGCTCTGGCTGGGGGAGTGCAAGCGTTGGGAGGGGATGTAATACGCTGCATCCTGTAAACAAAGATTAGAGGGGAAAAAAAATATCTGTGTGAAGCCAGCCATGAGAAACACGTGGGTCCAACATTAGGGTGTTTATTCAATAATCCCACTTTAAAGGCTTTATAAAGTATACAAACAACTGAGGCATGTTAAACAATGAGATAAAAATAAGTCCATAGAGTTGTCTGCCATGGGAGAGGAGGGGAAAGAGATTCTCTTTCAGGAAGGCCTTCACTGCTACTCGCACCGAAACCCCAGCGAGCTCCGTTCCTCTCACTGGTGAGGAAGCACGTGCAAATGTTCAAATCCACTGCACTTTCGGAGGAGGAAAGAGCTGTCTCAAGCACGTGGTGGCCAGTATTAGATTTAGATAAGCTATAAGGAATAAATTATTTACTCAGAGTGGTGAGGCCCTGGCACAGGCTGCCCAGAGGAGCTGTGGCTGCCCCAGCCCTTGCAGTGCCCAAGGCCAGGCTGGATGGGGCTGGGGCAGCCTGGGCTGCTGGGAGGTGTCCCTGCCCATGGAACTGGATGGGCTTTGAGGTCCCTCCCAACCCAAACCTTTCCATGGTTCTACGACCTCCCAGCTTGTTGCTGACAGGAGAGGGCTAAGGGAAAGTTTCGAAGAGAACAAGAGTTGTCAGCTCTATCGCCCCTTAACTGGTTCCCCTCTCAGGTGCCTGAGGTGGCGTGGAAGAAAATGGCAAAGTGGCTTCATGGCAAAACGTGACAAACCAACCCTCGGGACCGACAGAGCAGATGGGGACGGGGCTGTCTCGGCACTGCAGGGCTGGGATCAGCTTCGAGGAGCTCCAAGAATGAAGACAAGCACTTTGCGCTTGGGTAGTGGAAAAGGAAGCCCTGGGAGGTGGAGGAAAAGATGTTTAAAGCATTAAGCAAGAAATACAGTATTTGTAAACATTCCTGGAACAGAGAGAAAGCGTGCAGCTCTGACAGACAATGAACTGTCTCAGGAGCCACACAGGCTGGAATGAACTGCGCAGCTAGAAATTTTGCAGATCGCTGTAGCAGAACCGTGCCTTGGAGTCTTAACTTTAGAAAACCTAGGAGAACTGCGCTCTAAGTCACGTCTGAGCTTGCAGCCAACCAGCCACAGCAGACCAGAAGGGCACAGCTGCCTTCAGGCAGCCAGTGACAGCATTTAAGTTCTTCATTGTCCCTCGAGGACACAGAAAAGAAACCAACCTACTTTCATCTAGTTTGCAACGATAAAGCCTGGTCCTCAAAGGAGCCTGGTCCTCAAAGCTCGTGGTCTAACCACTACTCCCCCATGCTTCCTCCCCCGTTGTTTCCTACAGCAGCCAGGGCTGCAGGGAGCGGGGCTCAGAAACCAGTCAGCCTGACGCTACACTCAGAGTTCTTGGTCGGGATGATGCGCAGCTCAAGTAGTAAAACAAGAGTGGAGAAAGCAAAAAGTCTTTCCTGCTGCCTGTTAGCAACCTGACCACCTCACCTCAGCAGCTGTTCCTTCAGAGCTCAGCACATAACAGGTTGCATGGCAGTCCTGCCACTAAGCCCAGAGGCACAGAGAGCCCCCCACCATTCCCAGCACCAAGCTCCTAAGTCCTCTCCTTACCGGCCACAGGCACGCTGCATTGATTCACGACAGGCCTGCAGCCATATGAAAATCCTCAGAACAGAACGTGATTTTAACACAACAGAAGTTTTTTACTCACTGACACTTGTTGCTTATCCCAGAGCTAACTGAATGCAGAGCTCCACGTGATTCTTCATGCAAAGTCACCGCAGAACTGCCAGCTCCCACCGTGCGCCAGGGCTCGCACCACAACGCAGATGTGCCCAACGTGATACATGTTGTGGCCTCAGCCCCAGCCCCAAATTACAGCAAGTCAGCAGTAACAGTGTGCTAGCTGAGGCACGGGATCTGACCGTAGCTTTTCACGTGTCCTCTCAGCCTGCCGCAGCTGCAGGATTGAAGCTAGGCAGCTCTGTACCTTACAGCTAAGAAGCTCGTTACCACAGCTCCGCTCACAACACGCACAAAGCTGCAGTCAGACAGACTGGGTTTTACTCCTCCAAAAGGCTCTGCCTAAAAGCCATGCACTGATGCCACACCAGGAACGACGCAGAGCCCTGAGCTGATGCAAGCCTCTCCCACTTGACAGAGAGGGGGAGATCCAGGTTTCCCAAGGGCCTCACTGAAAGAGCTAAGCATCAATTATTAACTGCTCATTCATTTTCAAGATTGACAACGTAACATTTAGCCGAGTAATCACAAGTTGTATCAGTTAACTCTACAGATTCATAAAAAACCTCTAATGTTTCCCATGTACACGCAGAATGAGTGAAAAGAGTACGTGGGGGCTGGAGGGGTGGGCAGAGTAGAGCCATCCTACTCTGTACCTCCAAAAGCACAAACACCAGAATGGGTATTTTGCTTTCAGGACAAAAATCAGCTCTTATACTAAATCACATGGCTTTTAAGTTTAATCTACAGTAACGATGCAGGGACAAGACTTTATCAGCCCCTAGATATGAAGTTGTGCAGAACTAAGAATACAGACTGCAGCTGGGATGAAAATCAGCCTCAGAAATTAAGATAAATTTTGTGAAGGGCGGGGTGATGGCATCTTTCAAGTATTTGTACAAATATTAAGTTTAACCCTAGACTCTCCAATTTTTTGCCTCTTTAGCAGCCATCTGTTGCAGCTGGAAAAGCTGACTGCAGGTTTCTTCCCCAAGAGCCTTGGGAACAGATATTTCAAGCTCCTACAACTTAGTTGGAAAGGGCAAGGAGGCCAAACTGTTGAAACAAAGATTTATTTTTTTTTTTTCTCCAGAGTATTTAATTGAAGTGGACATGAAAAAAATCTTGATTTAGAAACAAGTTTTTACAAGCCTAAAAAAACTGCACGGATCAGATATTTGGAAATGCTGGACAGAGTCATTGTTTCACCAGTCCTCAGGCACCCTTGACTCTTTCAGGAAGCATCTGCTCTTCATACTCCCTTTATGCATTATTTGGCTCATGCTTTTTTCATCACATATTTGTTTCCTCCTCCAAGTGACCATTTAGATTATAACCCGTTCTGACACCAGGGCAAAGAGGTCTTTTTCAAATTTAAAGCAATTCATCACTGAGCTAAGATCTGAGCTGCACTGAGAATAAATGTGTTCCAAAAACACATCGCTTCGAGTCTTCACACAGCCATTTGCAATGCCTGGTGCGATCATACAGTCCCGAGGCTTGCCTTCTCCAGAAAGGCTTTGGCACTTACATCCATCTCTGGCAATTGTCCTATCCTGCAGAAAAGCCGAGTGTCCGGAGCGGTGATCTGACCACGCATTACTTTGAGCTGCAGACTTTGACTTCTGCCCATGTGCTTCTGCAGAAGCTTTGTAGCAGACGTCTGTTCTGACACAGGGCAATGGTTACCCCGTACCGACAGACCCAACTGAGAGCGTGTCCCAGCTGTTTGAAAAGAAAAATCCATGGGATAAATCCCTGGCATCTTTATGCAGCCAGGCAGGGAGGTGAAAAGAAGAGGTTGTATTTGATTGATTTCACAAATGGAGAACTGAAGCAGAACGTTTTGATATATAAAGCCACATAGGCTCCTAATCCTCTTGAGATCAAGTGAGAGTTACAGATCTAAGTGATTTGGCTACAACAGATATGTCCTGTTACATCAACTAGATTTATGTTTTCCAGGGCAGTCGGGGATAAGCTGAGGCCTCAGCCCCAGTTTCCTACCTCTCAGCCTCTGGCTTCAATCTTGTACAAACAGATGACTGAAGGCTGAGAAACTCCACCACCACAGGAAGGCTGGCTCAGGCTCCCACTACGGCTCTGCCCTGCTGTGTGGTGTGGGGAACTGAACCAGTCCCCTGCTGACGTGTGCCGAGTTGCTAACCTCTGTAGCAGAGCCCCTGAAGCCTAGCCCAGGAGCTTACACTCTCTTCTGACACACCGTAGAAAGCTGCAGGGCACTACCCACCTGTTACACCAGCCACAGACAGCTAGCTGCCTTCCCTGCTTTGGGTTTGAGGCAGAACAGTTCACAGTTAGGGGTAGGTGCATATCCCTCCTGCAAGGACAAACTGCCCCATTAGCATCTGTCACATCAGCTCGTCCAACTCTCCCAGTTTTGACACTTTACTAAGCACCTAAGCTTCTTGACAGAGATCATTATGCAGTAATCACTTTATGGAAGGTTATGCTTTAGATGGTTTTTATTTACAAAGCTTTGGGCCTTCAGGTTTGACTGTGAGTAGGGCTTAATACAAGAAGATCTGGAGAAAGCAGTATAGTGCAATCTCAAACCCGATACTGTCAGATTGAGGAATGCACAAGAGAGGGACACAGGGGGCTCGAGCCTCAGAGCTATCTACCCAAAAAGCAACAAAGCCATGCGCACAAGAGAACGGAAAAGGCAGAGTTCAAATAGGCCATCTCAGGTGTGCCCTTAGTCCTGGGTACTGCGTATGGATGTAGTAAGTCAGCTCTGCAGTTTGTTCGTAGCTCTACACCTCACGCACAGTGAAAGCGGGCTCAGTGCATACCAACCAGGGTGTGACAGCTCCTGTGATATTCCAAGTGGCATTTCTGAAAATAGGCTCCAAGACACAGGTTTAGGTCTCCAGGTGACACGTCCAGAAGAGATTGAGGTATATGCCAATACCTGAATGAACATCAGTCTTCCTGTCAGTCCCTCACCCGCAGCCTTCTTAGCCATCAAGCTCTTGTGATGCTTCAGAAGATCACATCTAAGATCATAATTTCAGTAGTTGTCATAGTGATATGACAGCATGCTGATAGAAAATGCAAACACCATACAAAGAATTCAGGAAAAGACAAAATTCTCACAGCAACTTTTAGAATAACATATGCACCATGTGGATATGTTAATGTGCTGTCTTTCAGCCTCACAGGCTGGGCCGGGAGGTGGAAGAGGTATTTTTTTTGCATGTGTTTTCAAGAATACTTATGGCCTTAATAACAGCAGCAACACTTCTTGCTCACTCAGTCTCCAGATTTCACACTTGGGATTTGCTGTCTCTAATAGGGAATGCAACTTGTGTGTCCTCAAAATCTTAGCAATGGTGTTTTTGTTTTTTTTTCAAACAATGCTATGTTAAAGTTTCACACCGCCAGTGAAAGGCTCACTGTAAACAAATCCTCCCTGCTGCAGCTATAGTCCAGCCGCCGCACACGCTGCCCTGCAGCCACTTCTCTCTGATTTAGCATCACAGGCTATTTGGCTTCTCCGAAGGACCATTAAACTGCTGACCTCTCCCTCCAGATGACCTAGCGTGGCTGTGCCAGCTCTAACAGTGTGCCAGCCAGCTGGCTCTGGCATCGCAGCGCTTCATTAAAGCCCTTGAAGAGCTAGGACATGAGGCAGGGTTACACAGCAATGCCACCTTAACAAGGAGAGCTCTGCCATTTAGGACTGGGAGTCAGGAGAGATGCACGAGTTTCTCTGGAAAAGTGTGTTGTCCCTAAACAATACAACACAGCCCAGAAGCGGGGTGATTTCACATGGCAGCATTTAACTGCCCCCGCCAAGGACCTGCTCCCTCTGCAGCCTGGCAGGGTGCAGCACAAAGCCTCAGTGCTGATAAAAGGCTGCCGGAGTGGCAGGTTTACACCCCGGCCTCTCCAACACACTGACCTTGCTGAGCAGCTGTGAAATCTCCCTGGAACCTCCTCAGCTGCATGCCCTGGTCTGTGCTGCTGGAAAAGGTCTCTGCACAGCGCTCGGCCCTGCTTTGACTGACGGACAAAAGCACAGTTTTGACTGCTGATGCTAGTCCACTGCGAAGCAGATTTGGCAGCAGACAGCCAAACAACAGGTAGCTGTAATTCCAGGAAAGTACCAGCCTAGCCCTGATACTGGCCAGGTATTTAATGTTTAAAGACTGCCTCTGATTGTTTTATTCAACGCAGCTCGAAAGAACGCGTGCTGCATTGCTTAACCTCAGCTGAGGCTTTGACCCCAGGTCCTCAGTACCTGTAAGAGCAGCTGTTTGATTCAGCTCCCCTCTCCCTAGCCCAGATTCATCATTTCCAGCTAAAGGAAAGGACAGTGTATTTGTTCTGTGCCAAAGCCCCTGGGACAGAAGACAAGATGAAATGGAAATTTTTTTTTTTTTTTTTTTTTAAAACAGGCTTATACAACTGCTATGGTCCAAATGAAACAAGATGGGTTCTTAAGAGGCTAGGTCCCCAGGTACAAAGCACAGGCTGAATGTTATCAAGATGGTACATGCCAGTCATTAGGATGCTAACTGGCCCTGACAGAGCTCTGGTGACTGAAGTGAACATCCTAGCTGTCACTACCTGGAAGCACTGCTGCAGGGAACGGCTCCAAGGAGTCTAAGGGAAAGAAGAATGTGTGAGGAGGTAGAGAGATGTGGGGTCTTTATAGCTCTCTACAGCTGTCTGCATCACATATTTGAACAAGAGGAAAAGTACTTCTGTCTTTCTACATCATGCTGCTAAAAATTCCAATAAAAAAAACACTTTAGGCAATTTACATTTAAATAGGATTTGCTCATGAAGTAGATTATTTTGCTGGTCATGTTTACAATTACTTTCCATCCCCATTCCCAGGACTCCATGACTTGTTTCCAGTATCATCTTCTCTCTCCCTGTCTCCCAACCTATCCAATTAAAACATCCAAAAACATTTAACTTGCCAAATTTCCCCACCAACAACTCTTTCCTGCTGCTCTCTTCCCATCGGAGCTCTACTTCATCATGAGAAATGCCGGTGTGTTGAATGTCTTTGTTCATTTGCTAGATGGCCAGATTTGCCATTCACTCACTGGCTTCCCACCACTTTCAAAGCAGGGAATCAAAACTGAGTGCTCAGTGTCCGCAAAGAGCAGCTGTTTCCAGTTTTGGTTGGACATCATCCTCGTGGGGCTGGGGGAACGCCAACAGGGAGGTGCACAACTGAGGTTTGGAGTAGCTATAAATTAAAGAGAAGACTGAGGGTGGTCGAAATGTGGTTTGCTGAAAAGTAAATGTTATTTGCACATATTGATTAATGCTTGCAATGCAGGTGAATCCTCCTTCCTTGCATGCCATGTGAATTCCCAGCCACGGATGGATGCACAACAGGACCACAGCTCCTTGCCCTCTCTGCTGAACAAAACTGTTTCCAGCTAGCCTCAGTTCAGCATCTCAGAGTCACTCTATAGAGGAGAATACCTAAACAGAGCCAGAAGGATCCTGGAGAGCCAACAGAATTTGTGCCTCTCCGCTGCACACTGAACCTCATTTATAAAACAAACATGACTCAAGAGTGTGTGCCTCCTATTGTCACTTCCATCAAGCCCCTGCAACCAGCTTCACTTTCCTGTGTAAATGGGCTTCATTGCTTCGTAAAATGAATGTATTAGTCATGAATAAAAACCAAAAAATTACTGGGGAGGGAAGCAATACTAAACGTACCACAGTCAATAAAAGGCAGAGGAAAAGAAAAATATTAGCTGGAGAGTTCCAAGAAGGTTAGTGTTACAAAGCAACAAAATATTGGCTTTGACACAGGAAAAAGCCCTCCTGAATACGAATGTGTTCCATACAGTGACAAAGAAGCTATACTTACCTCAAAGGAAACTAAGTAATATACCGTAGCACCTGAGGAAAGGGAGGAAGGCAGAAAAGGGAGGCAAAGAAACAAACGCAAAGAGAATGAGGCCACCAAAAACTGTTTCATACAGATTCCTCTGTGTCAAAGGAGATTTATACCTTCCCCTTGGAAATTCAGCATTCAGGAAAGTGGACTTAGAAGTATAACTCCATCATAATACCTCTTTCCCAGTCCCCAGGGAACTATAATACTGATTTACTGGTCAAAGAAATAAATGTGTCTCAGAGTACCATACAAGGCACTTTTTCCTTTCTGAAGTTAATCCAGCTCTAAGATGGATAAGCAAAAGGCCAACGCTAGTGGAAAAATACCACAGAAAGTACTCGTGTAGATAAAAGGAGCTTTCTGAAGGCCAATGCTCCTGTCATGATGGAATAATTTTTGTTCTCTAGACAGAGAGTTGGAGAATAAAAGCAGAAAAGATGCAGCACACAACCTGCTTCCTGGGTACCAGGATGTCTGATGGTGCTTTGCTGAAAATACCTAATCAATTGAACTGAAAAGCAGAAGTATTTCATACGGGATTCATCTGAGCAAGTGTCAGCATGGACTTCTGCACTCGTTGCCTGGACCGCCAATAGAGTTGCTGGAGAACATGAAACACTTCCAGGGCAGAACGCATTTTGTGCTAAAGCAGTTGTCTAAAACAGTGTCAGATGAAGTGTGTCCTAAAACATCTCCTCTTTACTGACTGAAAGGACAGTCCTCATAGCTCAGAGGCAGCCAGCCAGTCTCTAGGCATCTGAAGCTAATGGCAGATTCACTTCACTGGCTGTCAAACTGATGGCAGCACACCTAACTTGAGACTCAAGTTCAGACATGGAGTCTGCAAAAATGAATCCTCTTTTTTCTGTACTGACTGGAAGTCTTACTCTGGAGAATGCAAATTCAAGTTCTGAGTGTCTGTACAGTCTATGTTACCAATTAAAATGAATCAAGATGTAGCCCTTACAGTTGCAGAGATAGCCTTTTAAACACACCCAAAATGCAAATGAGAGCAATGCTCTGTTCATGAGCCTGAAGATTGATACAAACAGCACTTCAGTGATGCTTGAGAGCATGAACCGAGCCAGAGGAAAATTCTCAAGACAGAGTTTTGTCTCTTCAAAATTATCCCTTGGATTCATGTTGGCAGGTCTGCCCCTCAGCTTTTAATCCTGGGTTCAACTGCTGCTTCCAGGGGCAAAAGGGAAGATAAACCCCTGCTACTGTTAAAACACTTTTTTTTTTTTAGATAGGTGAACAAAACAAATTAGTCCTAAAACGGAACTTAATGATAGAGACTGAAAGTGTCCAAATCCATGTGCTGGCTAAAGAACTCCTATAGCCCTCACTGACCAGGGTCCCACTGGAAAGCCATGGGTGTCCCTTCATCTCTCCCCTTTCAGGCCCCATAAGACATCTGGGTGGAAGCAGGTAACAAAAGCAATCTGCACAGCCCACAGACCTGCTCTGTACACAGGTGAGAGGCTCTTTGGGAAAAGCACAGCCAGAACCGGGTCACCTTCACCCGGATGCCAGCAGCCCCCTGCTGCCTACTATCTTGTCCACATGCTGCTCAGGATGAGAAGCTCCCTAGGTGTGTGTCCAGGTCTGAGAAGCACACCGTGCCTGCTTCGTACAGACCAACTGCACTGGGGCTACGGCTCTCACCAGCCTGGAGGATGAACTGTGTGCTCCCTCCCTCTGGGAGGGCTGTGCACAGCTGGCACCAAGTCTCTATTCAGGCAGAAGTATTTGCTAATGCAGAGGTCATTTATTCCACGCTGGGCTGAAAGCTCCCTGGTTAAGGACCGTCTTCTTGTCCTGGCGTTGTACAGGGTATGAGTATACTATGAGTTACTAGTCATGGCTCATAAACGTTTCTGTGGTGCAAATAAATAAATCAGTCTTAGACTAAATTCCAAACAAGAGGCTGTTTCCAGGCAGGAAAGAGGCATAGGAGACATATTCAAGATTACAAGGGGTCGAGCTAATCTCTCAATTCGACGTAAACCAGACCCTGACCACCTTCTTTATCAAGGACAAATAGCTATGGGGAAGCTGCTTCACAACTCTGCAGCAGTTATTTATTAAAACTGAGAGATTACTCCTACCTGCAAAAGGCAAAGGGACTCCAGAAGCACCTTCTGCAGTACACATGAGGAACAGTCCAATCTAAGCCTCAATTTCAAATGCTAATTATTTTCCAGAACACTCACCTGAATTTTTCCAAGCTTCCACAGAGGATTAAAAAATAGGCTGGTACAGACATCTTCAACTTTTCCTCCTCTGAATTTATATAAATTATGTAATTTTACTTTTAAAGGACTACAGCAAGTGACTAGAGGAGAACTGCACAGTGAACTTTAACACTACATTTGATACAGCAGGAAAAGAATACTTTGAAAAGTAGCAGAGTATTTTTTTTTCCTCCCCAAGAGCACAAAGAAAGAAGGTAGAAAGGACTATAATTGTACACCTGAAAAGTTATTCAAGGATAATGGGACGTGTGGCAAGTTACTTTAATGGCTGAGTTTATGATATACTTCAAATGATACAAAAGAGCCCTGGTGCACAAGGATGGCTGCCATCTTAGAGCAGAGGAATACACTTAAAGATGGGTGCTTTCTTAACATATAAATCTGACAAGTTGTACGAGCATGTTGGCAGAGCAATCTAGCAGGAAGGGGGCTCATGCTAGGATTTCAGTTAAAATCCTGAAGGCAGCTTCCTCACCATCACCACCACCCCCCCTCCAAAAAAAAAAAAAAAAAAAATGGACATTTACTTAATTTTAGGACAAACTGATGACTAGCATCCTATCCTAGCAAGAATACTCCGTGAGAGCATTAAGCTCAGCTAGATATCACCACTGCTTCAGGTGGGTTGGGGGGCCACCAGCTGATCTCCCCTAGCAGCTCTGTGCTACCATTGCTGTAACCCCAACAGCTAAGCAGCACGTGCCACCAGAAGCATTTAGTAAAGCACAAGGGCTCAGCTGGGCCAGACAAAATGCCATTGCCCCCAGGTTGAGGACAGATACAGAGAGCAATTGTGCAGTTTGCTCTCGGACAGGCACAGAGCCTGCAGAACAACCACATCCCAGCTCCTGACTTTGCCTTGCTCACAACCACATCCCTCTATTCTTCAGTGCCAGCTGAAGGGAAATGCTACTACACAAAACAGTGGGAGAAATGCCTCAAGTCTTCACGATACGCAAACCCTGAAGGAATGCGCATTATAGAAAGATTTAGTTTGCTGGCATGAAATCAAACGTATAAACCAAAGATTATTCACAAAGATCAAGACAACCTTCAAAGAAGCCAGAAATCCAAGGGGAGGCAAAGTATTTCCAAGTAGTTCCACTTTCCTCACACAAGCCAGAGAAGCTCAGAGAGAGGGTCATAAATAATGGACTTTATTTTCATTCTTTGCATATATTCTTGCTGGTGCAGTGCCCAGTGTGATCCAGGGATGGAAGCTGATAGTCAGACATTTTTGGATACTGAAAGATACCTTAAAAGGGACCTTTACTTGGAATGGGAGTGCTCAGATTCTGAAACTCAGATCTGGCTAATTCAGTAATTGTTTTTACATGTTCTACAAGTATAAGAGCACTTCCAAGAAAATGAGAGTTCTGAATAATAAAAGCCTCAAGTAAACACACACACACACAAAGTGCATTTCAAGATGCAGTGGCTAAGATGTTACCTATTCAAATTAAGGTACCTATTTAAACATCAAAGAAACCATTGACAGAACTCCCCTAAAGCAGAAAAAGAGCCACCATTGCTGATGTCTTCAGAACAAGACCAGGAAATCTTTCTCAGATGTATAACCTAGCTTAAACCGCAATTGATGGCTAGATGCTGAAATTAGTGTTACTGAAAGCAGCCCTTTCCCAGCCACTCACATTGTGAACGGTTCTGGGCACATGACAATTCAGAGATGATTAGCTGAAATGAAAATAGGTGCACAGAAGTGCTGCTAAGAATAAGAGGCCTCTCACGGGAGAGCTTGGCTTGTTCAAATCGGCAGAACAGCCTGAAAATGGACAGGATTGGTCCCTGCAAACAGACTTGGCTGGGGCAAGTAGCAAGAAATAAGAGCTGTTTAACCCGCAGGGTGATCCTGGTGCAGAAATGAGCTAAGATTTCTGTGCTGGAGGTCAGGAGAAGCTGAGTATGGAGCAGAGATCCTCTGGAGCAGCCTCCCAGTGGGAGAAGCGGAAGAAGAAAGCAGATAAAGAAAGAATTTGAGAGTCTGCAGAAAGGGCTCCTGTCCCGTGTTGATCCTCAGCAGCAGGGAGCCTTCCCTGGGACAGAGGCTCGGAAAGTCAGGTTGTCTTTTCCAGCTCTGAGCTCACGCGCAGGGTTCAGTACGTTGGTAACTAGCAAGAGGAAAATTAGGAACCTCCTGATGTGGAAGGATGGGGAAAAACAGAATTTACTTTATTTCCAAAAACAGGAAAGGGTTTTTTTGTTTGCTTTGGTGTTTTATTGTTCATTTTTTTTTTTTTTTTAAATAATCACAAGTGTAATGTCTGGTTTTTGTCAGTTCTCCAGCAGCACAGGAGGAGACACAACAGGGTCAACATGTTTCAAGAAGAAATGATTCATGACGCAGTCCTGAGAAGCCTCTACAGGCAGTCCAGACAGGCTCTCCGCAATTTTGCTGCCAGAGGGAGACTTCACATAAGTTCTGTTGCAAAGATCCTTATCTCCCATTAACAGAGGGAGAAGAAAGCTTCACAGATGCTGAAGAACCAACTTTAAAGCCCAGAGATTCAGGGGGAATGAAGAAAGCAGCAATGCTCTGCATTGGCCAGATGTCACTGGCTGCTGGGCCATCGATCAATCCAGGGACCTGTGCTTCTTTCTGCAGACTCGATCCACAGGCCCTAGATTCATCAACCCTTTCTACAGCACACCAAAATCAGTACTTATATTGAAGTTAAAGCTCGAGTCATATCAACCTAATAAGAAAGGTGCTAGTTGCTCTTGTTCTCTCTAAATCAGAAGCAACTTACCATAAAACCATCAAAACATACATCCTAGGACTCAGGAGAGCTTGATTCCCCTCCTCACTGTGCCCCTGTTCGAATGAGTTACATCTGACAGAATTCCCTACTCGCAGCCTTACCTCTTACCAGATATACTTTAGGATCTCAGGGAGAGCATCCACCTTCGGCGGCGTAGCAACATCTAATTGACGTTCCTGTTTTTACCAGAATCCTTCCCTTCTCTGCATCTTGCTACACTGGGAGCTGTGAATGCAAACTGTCACCAAGCCCCACCTTTTCTTGGAAATTATGGGCTAAGCCCCAACAGAAGTAACCAGAAAAAAAAAGTCATGCAGGAAGGAACAAAATTCAGCCAAAGTCACAAGCTTTCCATAACCACCTCATTGTCCCAGAGGCCCTCACTCTCCCCTTCTGCACACAAAGCCTGCCCTCTCTGGAAAGTGTAAAGGGACTCTTGTGTACTCAGAACTGTGATGTGAAAATGAAATTGTGTGGTGATGATCTTGAAACCGATTTAATGAAGCAGTTTAATTCCACCCTTCCTTCCTCCCAACTCCACCCTCCCCTCCGAGGAAGGAAATTTGTTTGGGTTAGCAAGGTGGGGGAAAAAAAGCAAGCTAAAAATAGACTTTTTGCCTTAAAAAAAGTTAAAGCTACAAATAAACAGCCTGAAACAGGAATGCTATTAATCTACCCTCCAAATTCCTACAATGCTTTCTTGTTCAGTTCTTCAGAACGTTTTCATAAGGATCAAACACACAGCGTTATTTCTGCAGAGCTGGTGGTACCCCCAGAACTGCCTGCTTTCTTGCAGCCTGCATCCTCGCATTTTCTAAGGTGACTGGCTCTGGCATGAAGAGGATCAAGTTATGGAACAACCAAAGATATAATACAAGATTAACCACCAGCATATTTCAGCAGTGCCCTTGCATTCTAGGAGCCAACGTGGAGAGAGAAAAGAGGGGAGGAAAGAAAAAAAAAAAAAATCAAGGAAGACTGAAGCCCCTTGAGAGAGCTGCCTTTTATTCTCATGTTCCCAGCTTCTCATAGCATGCTGCCACAGACTGCCACAGATACTGCTATGATACCTGATGAGTTACATTTAAATAAAATAAAATAAACAAACAGGAAAAAAAAAAAAAAAACACCTCCCTCTTATAGTAGATGAGCCCTCTGGAAGGAGAAAGGAAATGGCTCGCTTTCATCTCGGAGTTCAGAGGGAATGTTTTATAGCTGTCAATCCTAGCCAGGTTCTACTCTTTGACACGTTGGAGAGCGCACCTGAGTGAGGCTGTGCAGCCACCAAACAGCCGGTCTCTGAAAAAGAACGGTGACATTTGGAAAGCAAAAGTCCTTCCTGTGACCCTAACGTGAAGCCAACACGGGACAGGCAGGCCAGCTGAGTTAGGCAGTTTGACCAAACAAGGCAAAGCACTGTGAGCCACACGAGGAACAAGCTGCTGCTGCTGGACACCGGGTGAGGAACACGAGCCTGAAGCTGTTTGCTCCTGCTGCTGCCCCAGGTCTAAGCAAGCATTTTCACTCAAGAAGGCGACACACACTGGGTGCTCGGAGCCAGACTCGACGCTGGGATGACACCTGGCGTCACTAGCACAGTACACAACCTTCTCACTTCCCATCCATCCAGTCCTCATTCCTCATCATCTCACTGTGACTGCTAAACAGACTCCAAGGATACAACTTGGGCTGGGCAGAAATACTAGCGAAAGGTATCCTAATACTTATTTCTTTAACTGCTATACTGGAACCTTTGCTAGCTCTGTATGTTTATCCTCAGCTCCCATCCTAGATGGGAAGAGTCCTTTAACAAAGAGTAAACTGGCACAGAGACTAAGTCACACTGCTGAATTCTCAGAGGAAATCTGTATGCAGACCAGGGCGATGAAGTTGGATTTGCAGAGCTCTGAATTAGCTTCCAGATCATTCTCCTTTCAAGAGGCGTGCATGTCAGCATGCACTTGTGCAGCTTACAAGAAGCCCACTGGCTAAACAAAAGGCAAGTCGGCAGCAGAAAGACGAGGGTGGCGCGGGTCAGCGTTAGCAGCACGTGCGAGGCATCCAGCATCACACCTGCTCCACGGGGAGCCTTGTTCAAGCAGCCACAGCTGCAGACTCCTGCCTCCGCAGGCTGCGGCAGCCAAGTGTTATAGCAGGGAATAGGCCTTCGACATCACCCTCTGACGCAGGCTAGTTTTAACGAGTAGAGGTGGCTGCCACGGCTTCAACCTGGATTCAATTTTCTTAGAGCACTGTAACGGATCAGAAGGGAATGGACATCAGCTCGAGAGGAACAGAAAGCAGGCTTAAGTGTGGGGATGCAATCCTGCTTTCAGTCAACGTCAAGAGCTTCAAAAAGCAGCCTGGGATATTTCTTTGCAGAAGCAAAGTCTAGGGCTCCTTTACAGCACTCAGCTCAGTGCATCTCCAGTGTGCATAGCAGGCACTGCTCCCAGTGACACCCCTTTACGACTCCCTTAAGATGGTACCACCACAGCTGCAGATGATTTTTCAGAAATTTTAATAGATCTAAACCGGCATGTCTGCACTACAGTCAGGAGACTTGGCTGAGTATCTGTCCATGCATCAAGAAGCCTCTGCTAGGAGCAGTGCTCCGTCAGTTGACACAGGACGTGTCTCACTTAAAGCTTTTCTCCCTCCTGTATTTTACCCAGCACGAATTCATGGTCTAGTTGTCAGGCAAAATGCCTGCAGGCAGGACCAAGGATCTAAAGGCTTAACGGGGGGGAGGAAAGGAGAGAGATTGCAGGCAGCTTCTGTGACAAGATCATGATACCTTCAGCAGAGGTATCTGCATCATCTGCAGATTTACTAGAGAAACTCAGAGGTGAGTGCAGAAACTGAGCTTCACCCTTTTATCTTTTTGTGATTAAAACAGTCATTTCTGCATGGCACTAAATTAGAAGGAAAAAAGCAGCAAACTAACCACCATATCCAGTGCTGAGTCCCCCATCACAGCAGCACCACGTGTGCTGCACTTGCTCGCAGAGACAGGAGCGGAACTCAAAGAGTTAAGAAATCTTTATCGCAACGATCAGGAAGAACAGTGCTAACGTGAGGCACACCACGGCCTTGATCGATACTCCTAATACATAAAATATGCATCTTAGAGGACGTCTGCAGCACTGGAAGCAGCCTTCCAGCTGAGCAGTTGCTTTTCCTTCGACTCTGCCTTGCCTCTAACTACTTTTCATTAGAAAGATTACCTTCACTCAATATTCAATTCCTGACAGGTATTCTTCACCGCGTACGCTGCAAGCTGGCTGCGTCCTTCCAGGCAAAGAAACAATAGCTCTATAGAAGCGACCTTTTACTAAGTCTTTTTTTCTAACTCTTATATAATTTATGCATCAGCAATACTGACAAAGGCTAGAAACATACATTTAACCCAATTTTTTCCTATATCCTTTCAGAGGACATGGGGCCTTTCCTTTTACAGAGTTGTTTCCTCCTGTTGTCCTTGTTATTTCTCAGGAGAAGCAGTTACCTGAGCACAAATACTTCCCTTCCACCCAACCCCCATAGTCCAAAATCTATAGCATGTCAATATTCAATGCCATTTAATTGTACAAGTGTCCTAAGATCCCTTAAGCACTTACCTTTTTGTTTGTTTATTGAATCCTCAAGCTTTCCTCAGAGCAAACACTTGCACAGGCCTAGATTTACTCCTGCCCTTCTACTCTTGCAAACAGAATCCCCACATAAGATACAAAACCAGAGATGACTTTGCAAACAATCGTTATATCATTTTAAGCTGTGCAAAATATCAAATACCACTTGAACGTGTTCTACTGTGTTATTGACAGAAGAGAATTATTGATAAAAGAATCACAGGCAAGTTATGTGAACATTCACAGGTAGCTGGTAGGACTAGGGGAGCCTTCTTCTTCAGCATTTCATTTAGGTAGGAATTATTAAAAAATTCATGGAACAAGGATTTTCAAGAGTTCATTTGGTATCCAAATAGCATTGGTCAGCAAGCTTCCTTACAGCCCTAAGAATATTCCAGCCTCTTGTTTTAAGAGTACACCTAAGAACAGATTCAGCAACACTCCAGCAGTGTGACACCTTCTCCTTTCACCTACCTATGACTATCGGTGTATGATGTGCTTTCTTCTGGCACTCTGAACCAGTAGACAAGTCAATTTTCTTTGCCCAAGCAATAGTTTTCTCTCCTCCGTTTAATTAACTTAACTTTACTTCAGAAGCTGTTTCTCGGGAGCAAAATATTTGATCCAATTCTCATTTTGATCAATGGACACATAAGCAAAACAATCGAAGTATGACGCCCCCACCTCAAGACACAGCAAAACTTGAAAGCTTTCCTTTTCTGGCACCTGCACAATACCAAGCTCCCAGTATGAAGGGAAAAAATGTTCCATACCCATTTGGCATGGGATTGGTAATTTTTTTGTGGTAGTAAAGTGAATGGACGAAGTCTAAACAGAGAACACAATTACTTTCATGGATTACAATTAATGACCCCTCACTGGAGAAAAGTATAAGAGTATAAGAGAAACTCACTGCGACTGTGGTTTTACAGCTGGTACACGAGATGCAGCTGGAAGTTGCTGTTGATCTCCCACAGCAATAATGTCCAGTTCTTCGGTGGTGCTCTGCAAGAGACAAAACAATAGATTTCTGAGTAAAACAGGCAGGCAGAGATGAAGCATCACTTCAGGAACACTTCAATCTGTGATTACTGCTCACTACTTCATGGTCTTCTCCCCACACACTCTTCAACCTCGATGAAGTTTGTCACTAGACTGAAACTCAAGTCACTGGAGACAGACTGACTTACTGGAGAAGATCTCTTCTTCCACATTTCCAATACACAATTAAAAAACAGTTTAAAAGGGGTGACATTTTCTTAGGAAAGCCACACACAAGCTAATAAAGTGAGAGTGAACGTGCAATGGCAAGAGACATAGCATGCTGGGCAGTCCAGCTGGAAAGTCCAGGTAGAGAGTGCCTGTTAACATCACCCTGCAATTTATGGTCCACCAGCAGCCTAAGAAACAAGCTCTGTTGCACCTGGGGAACAAGGCACAGAAAGCATTCAGAAAAGACCACAAGCTTATGTTTCCTGTGCAAGGAGAAGGTCACAGCAAGTGACGGTGATAATGATAAATCTTTATAAATCATTCAAGTTTCAGACTTTGACAAATGCCACCAAAGCCAGCCTGGTTGGTGGGAGCAGCTTATGTATCAAATACCCTAAAATGAAAGACATCTTCTGCATGGGAGCGATAGAACTGCATAAAATGCTTCTGCACAGGGAAAAAGCAGGTTTATAGCTATACTCAAATGCACAGGAATGTTGAAACACATCAACAGTTTGGTTCCACCTCCAGAAGTAGCGGTAAGGTCTGTAGTGTGGATTGACCTCTTAAAAACAAAAGCCCTTCCTCCTCCACTGTAGTTTTATCATAGTTATAGTAGGTGAGGGATCTCACTACTGTCTTTTGCCATGGGACTTTTTTTTTTTTAATGTGTATCAAGCATAACTTTTGGAACTGCAGAGATTTTTAGTTAAGTGCAATGCAATTTGCACCCCTGTAATGTCCTTAGGGTTAAAGCTCAGCTCCTAAAAACAGAGTGACATCCCTCCTGACCACAGACAGCAAAGAGGACAGCCTCCTTCCCCATTTTAAAGGCATTTGGCCTGTAGAGCAACCATGGCTGGTTTGCTACAGTGTGACTCCTTAGACCAAAACCAGATGGAGAAGCCCAAACCACAACACCTCACGTGTCGAGCGCCACTAATTTCCAGCTGCTTTAGAAATCCGGCACGACAGAAAGCAGGCTGCGTCCCTGGTACATGTGGGAGCATCGCTGCCTGATGTTTCACTGCCACATAAATCAAGCAGGCCCCCAAGGAGCATCAGCAGTGCACTCCCTGAACGTTGCCTTAGTTTGGTTTGCATCCCCCCCCCCCCCCCCCCCAAAAAAAAAAAAAGAAGAAAAACACAAAAAATACCAAATAACGAAGGAAGCAAGTATCAAGTGTTTCTTAAGGAGAGTTGCCTGACAATTTTTAGATTTTTATTGTATTTTTAAACTTGAGAAATACCAGAAGCAACATCACCTTTTAAGGCAAAAGGCAGCTGAAAGCTAAATCCTTCTAAGCCAGAGTGACTCACAACAGCAAAGACTTCTCCTAGAAAAACAAATTCAATCACTGAGCAGAGCAGTTGAGAAGCCCAAGTAATAACGATGCCAACCCATCCCTCTCTCCCCACAACTTCTGTGGGCTGGTGTGGACCGGCTCAGCAAGTGCTCCTGGCTGCCATGGAAGAGTGAGCAAGCTGGACAGAGAGTGCCCGACCCGGATCCCATCCTAATGTCATCTTTTCATTCTGTAGGAATGCAGAACCAGGCGTCACACACTGCTGCAGCTGGGTCTCCATCGCAGCCACAGGCAGCTCGCCAGCTAAGGCGGAGAAGCTGCAGGAGCATGTACACGACGCTGTCTCCAGTGAGGCTGGCGATGACATGAAAGCCAGCGCTGCCACAGCTTCGTCACGCCTGTTAAGCGACGCTAATGAAAGCTGGGTCACATGAGGCTACCCAGGCTGCAGTCCCACCTCCTGAAAGAGACAGGGCTGCATCACAAGTGGCAGTCGCTAGTCAGAGGCTGGTGCTCAAGTCTGCTCCTCAGACCCAGCAGATGTGCTAAATCCTCCTCTGAGCACCACAGCCCCTGCGCAGACGTCCCTTGTGCTGCTGAGCACAACGGGGCCTCGCAGCATTGCTTTCATGAGACCAACAGGAAAATCGCTGCGGTGTCACCCCAGTTAGCGCAACAGGGCTCCCTCCTCGCCCAGCTACACCAGGCGTCCTGCTCCACAGACCAGCGGCACGTGTTTAACCTCTCTGCCCTGCCCTGTGCCAAAAGCCTCCCGGCTGCCTGCCATGCAGCGCACAGCCTGCGGTCCATCGATGGGGACAGAAGGCTCTGACAGCTCCCAACTGCTTAGCGGATTTCTTCAGGCTCACTTCACGGGTTTCCTAAGCGAGGAAATTACAGCTTCGCAAGGGAGGGCGAATGGAGTCCTAATGCCTAAATTCAAACTGTCTGATTAAGGACCTGTCACAGACAGCTCAGCTTTCCAGGAACTGGAACACCCTGAACTAGACAAGAGCCCTGCTGCTCTCATTTGCTTGGTTTGAAATGCTCTCCTCCTTCACTTGCTCTCCTCATGTTTCTCTTCTTGCCTCAGCATTGCTCAGGGAAGATAAAAACAAAACCAAAACAGTGTTCCTAAGTGAAAAGTATCAAAATTAAATGTCAGCAATTTTCACCTCTGTGCCACAACCCACTGGTTTCTGCATTTCCCTGCCCCATTTTTTTAAATTTAGTTTTTAAAGGTAATGTTGAATTTTTTGCCTACATACTCTCCCTTTTTGCAAACAAAAACTCCACTTGGCAACTTGGCATCATCCTGTTCCTCTGAGACCTCCTCCTTCCATTCCTGCTGCTTGATACAAGCCACTCAGCCTCACAGAAGGCTGCAGCGTGCACCTCTCCCGCTGTACCCAAGCCCATCACCACACACTCAAAGGCCAGCAAAGCTGCCGCTACCTCCACTGGTACCTGCTCAAGCTCCTACACGTGAATCGCCCTCTTGGAAGCCCCTGTGTGTCGTTAGTGGGTTTGGTTTCTAATATATAGAAATATATTAAAATATATTCCCGAAGCCTACACTATCCTCATCCTCTTCACATCAGCACTGCCCTTGACAGTTGTATTCCTACAGCACCTGCCTCGCTCCTCATCGAAGGCCCCAGATTGATTTTACTTTTCAGAGTTACTGTTTACAAAAAGTCCAGAATATCTGCTCGTAATACACTAGTATCTCAACTCTTCAACGGACAGACTCGTGTGAACTTTGATTAGAGCTAGTGCAAAGAGCAGATGACTGTTCAAGCACTGCCCAGAGCTCCTGAGCGCGTGTGGATGTTCAGGTGGGAGCTGCGCTGAACCACTGCCTTCTGAAAAGGAGCTGCTGCTATCGAGTTTTTCTGGCACCAAGAAAAGCTCTTTAGTAAACACTAAATCCAATAAAGCTCTGGCTCACGGCTACATTCCCTATGCCAAGGAATGGTACAGGGCTGCAAACATCACTGATGAACTGTGATCCTGTTCTCTTTTGAGATCTCCGTACGACTAAATCTCTTCTGTCCGAGACTAAGGCTCCAGAGAGCTCCTCTCTCACCTCCGTGCTACCCAATGACAGTCACAGAAACAAGTAAATAGACGAGCGCTCCTGCTTATTCAGAAGCAGCTGACCCAGCGCACAGCTACAGGGCTGGCAGATTGTAAGAGCTCTGACCTCCTCCTACTCCACTGCATGCACTGCTGTAATACTGCACGCTTCCCAACCCTGTACCAAGCAACATAACCACATGCCGCGTGTAAACTTCTAGCAGCATCCCAGATGGAACCACGTGGAGTGGAGTGGGGCGTCCCTTTGAGAAGATTTTGTTAAGTATTTGCATTCTGTGTTCCTGCTCACAGCAGCACCTGTGCTCAGCACGTAGCACTGAAACCTGCAAGGTGTGTGATCCTTGCTTGCTGTCCAGCAAACGATCCATCCCATGGGGGCAGCCTGAGAAGGCCAATAGCCCTTGCAAACCTGTAAGGGAGGCAGAAACAGCGGATTCCTTCCTGAAAGCCTCTTGGCATCAGCCATTGCTTTCCATTACTGCCATCTAAAACTCGCTATCTGACTTCGTATCTACTAGAACATCAAGAAATCCAAAGCCATCTGTGCTGGTATCTTTAAATAAAATCGGTTACTTTGTGTCCAGAAATCATTAATGAGTTTAAATAGTCGTGTGAAATCCAGAGTGTTGTGCTAGACAATTTCTTGAGGTTTCCAGGCATCACTATTCCTCTCTTTCTTCCCCAGGCTTGCACAAGCGTGGCCGTGGAGCTCTGAACAACCAGAGGGGTCAGCACCAGCTCGAACAGCCACCTGCGGCAGAGTCACCCGGCCTCAGCCACCACAGGACACCAGGACACCCCACGGGACACCAGCAGCACAGCAGCAGCTCCCATGACATCCTCCTGCACCTGCCAGAAGGGACAGGCTGCCCGATGCTTACCTTTTGCTCATAATTCTGGCGCTGTTATGACACGCGCTGACAATTTAGTAGTTGCAGTGTCCTTAATTAAATCAAAATGATTAAAAGTCCCAAATACAAAACCTTGGGTAAGGTCAGCAGTTTTAAACCTGGTTTCCATTTTTAACTGTTGCGTCTGAATAAGGACTGATTCTCCCTGCTTCGTAGCTGTGGAGATGTTTGCTTAAAATAACCCCTACACTAGAGGTTGGTACACAAATTTGTTAAGGAAGATACATCACCATTCATTTAACTAAGCAGTTATGCAATAAATCATACACTTATTCAAGTCTATTTTTGCCCTTTTTAGATGAATGCTGCACTTCCTTTTTACTACTACAGTTGGATTACTGGTTGTTTTTAAAACTTATACGTTCTGCTAAGATGTCCCTGAACAAAAATTGAAACCCAATTAAAACCTGCAGAAACAGCATTAACTGAACTTTACTACCCAAACTGCCCCAAACTTAAAGGCACATCAAGAGAAGAAAGCAAGTTTATCAAAGCAGATGTTACACAAGATTGTTTTAAAATAGAAGCAGTCGTGTTTTCATCCTTTCATTCAATACAGACAGTCCTACCAGAGTAAAGAGAATATCTCACTATGCCTGGGCCAGGAGAGAATTGACAAAAAACATTTTCAACTCCCATTCAGACTCAGAACTTCACAGGTTACCTGACAGAACTGAAATTGCTGAGAAATGTAAATGCCAAACATTCTCCCTACACCTGCGGAATAGGCTCTTGCTCTCCGAAGGCGTCCTGGTACTGTGGTAGACTTTTTCCAGACAATTAAGCCATTGATTTCCTGTGGTTCGAGCACTTTCATCTCCCTTTAAAGCCCTAGTATTAACCTACACCGGTTACTACTTCTTAATTCAAGTGCTATTAAACAGTTAGAGAAAGTTTAAATCTTAACTTGATTTGCCATTATTTTGAGTTCACCACTAAATAGGTTTCTTTTCAGAGACTGCATTTAATCTCACATACACCATTTATATATTTATATATATATATTTACACACACACTATGGACATAGCACTGCTTAAATGCCTTCATTGCAGTACTTCCCCAGCACTTTTTAAAACTCTTGCAAGGCTTCAGAAACAATGTTTTTAAAGCATGACAGGTGCTTAACTCCTGAAATGCATTACCAGCAGACAAAGCCAACTGTCCCTCACTAAGTCCCAAAGGTCACAGGTATTTTCCAAAGGAGGTATTCCAGTTCCCAAGGAGCTGATGCATCCCCTCCAACATGACAGTAGTGCCTACGTTTGTCCTTCCCATCCTCAGAAGCACAAGGAGGACTATCTTTCCCACACTGGGGTGGGTTCAGACCTGAGGCACTGCAAGAAAGGCAACACCAGCAAGAGCAGGATGCCGCCCAGGCTCCGGGCAAAGCTCAGGGTGCAGGAATACTCTGAGCAAGGCTGATGCAGCCAACTGACGGCACAGCAGCTGGGGTCCAGGGCCACACCACCCTCTTTCCGCAGCCCAGCCAGTGCTGCAGCACAATGCTGAGTCACAGCAAAATGTCAAGCTGCCCTGACACAACCCACAGCACTCGACATCGTGCAGGAAGGTAGAAGTAAGTGACTTTACTGAGGAGACAGCCCCAGAGCTCTCCAGGCCCTCCCATGATGCTGTCACGCAGCTGCAGTGAGCACCCAGCTCAATGGGGAGCAGCCACTAGGTAAATGCCATCCCACAAGCATGCCCCAAGCACGCCCTCAGAAGCGCCTGTGGAGGAGTGAGGGAGACAGGAAGAGCAACCAACGTAGGCAATGGAAATTCTGATGGTAGCACCACCAATTTACATGTCATTTAATTTCCTAATCCAATCAATTAAGTGAAGCACTTAAGGTCACAGCGCTGTAAGTTGCCTAGTGCTGTGATTTCTGCAAAGTACTTTTTTCTTTCTTTCCCTTCCCCCTCCTTTTGTGCGTTATTTTTTTTTTTTTTATTAAGAAAAAAGCTTTTCCTTTTAAGCCAGTGACTGAGAATGACTGCTATCTTCATGTATCCACAGCAACAAAACTAAGGCACACGTTTTGCTCCCAGAAAATCTCCAAGGCAGTGAACTACATCATACAATTTTTACCATGGTATTTCCAGCGAGAAAACACACCCATCCTATCTTTGCCCTTCGTGGTAACTTCAGAGCTAACAGCACATTCCCAGTTTTGAGGCAAGTCTAGCTATCTTTTGCTTTCCTAAACCCACCACCCAAAACCACACAAACCAAATACATTTTCCATCTTGGGTTGCAGCAACTCCCTCTGTTCCAATCCTCCATCTGGTCACAGAGACACTGAACCCGGGCACGGCCCCTGTGCTGGCAGGGCACCGTAGCATCAGCTGTGAGCCCATCAGCCATTATTACAAAATAATGGGCTCTTGCTGGGCCAGCAGCAAAACTCGCTGCAGCTATGGCAGGCACTTAGCAGTAAATGAAGAGCTGCTGCGCAGTAATTTAAAAGCACTGGTATTTGGCAAATGGTTTCAGTGCTGGATGTGACCTAGTCAGTGGGTAAGGCAGAATTCAGATCTGTCTGGGCTAGGACAGCAGCATTTGTGCCATCCAGAGAGTTCTTCATTTCAACGAGTGCTGCATGAAGCAGCTTTCTGACAGCCTTAAGCACTGGATTTCCATGCATGCTCTTGGGCCCAAGTCCCCTTTTGTCTGGGGATTAAAAAAAAAGCAGCTACACTGTGCCACAACCTTCCCTCTGGAGGAGGAACTGCTCTAATGGGATCGCTAGCACCACTGGGCCTGGGGAAAACTGAATGCATCTCTTGAAGAATCAGTGTTGTTTTTTGTTTGCTTTAAGATCCACTTGTAGAAATGAAGGTTGACTTGAGGCACTGCAAGTCACCTGAAGTATTTTAAACTCATCCAAGAGACCCTAAATTGCTTAGAAATCAACATCTTTACATTATTTAAGGGGTTTTGAAAGGTTTGTGTCAGGTCAGCTACAGTAGTGTCACATTGCACATTACCGCATCCACCTGAAAGCAGATGCAGTTCTTCACTTCCTCTCCCAATTCCTGTCACAGGCAAATCAGCACCAACAGGTCTCAAGTCTTCACATCTCTGCACCTCACACAAAATGGAGACAATACTTCATGTGATTGCTCCATCTTGGGACCAAAATCATTAAGAGGGGGAGAACCAGGCCAGGAAGGCTCCTGGTTAATGTCCCTGGCCTGGGCCCCAGGGAGGCAGTGGATTTCCCTATGAGTAGGGTCTGGCCCACATACGGGGCCCTCTGTTCCCCTCAGAAGGGAGTTGCTTACCACCATCACCCTTCTTGCCTTCGTGGTGGAGGCAATCCTGAAGCATGGAGTCAACTTCCTCACCCTAGACAGCCTCCTGTATGGACTTTTCCCCACACCCCCACCACATTGTCCCCCGAGCTCCCAGGCCTCAAACCTGCTGTGTGAGGGCAGCTGGGGAGGCAAGGCGGGTAGGGAGGGGGCTCCCCGTGATGCCAAGCAGGGACCTGTTTCTGTTCCTCTCCATCTCTCAGGTCCCCTCCCTCTGCCCAACAGTGCCAGGGCTGGGGGTCCCCTGCTCTCTGGCGCCTTTCCCTCAGGCAGGGCAGGGAGTGACTCCGCAGGCCTACCTCCTGCTCACACTCCTTTATCCCTTAATCTCCTCACCTCCTCCTTGAGCTCCGCCACCAGGCTGCTCAGCTCCTCCACCCGCCCGCACCTCACGCAGGCGGCATCTCTGTCACCCTCTGACGGCAGCAACAGGCTCAGGCACCCCTGCAGCCGGAGCCCTGAACAGCCGCGTGCTGGGGCAGGCACTGGGCCTGGGTCACCACAACCTCTGGCTGGGTTTGCAGCCTGTCGGTGAGGCACCCTCCGCATCGAGGAGGGATCCCCCAGCCTCCCCGCACCAAGCGCACCTCGCCCTGACTGAGGGCCGGCGCCATGTTTGCCCGCCTGAGGCGCTGTGGTGCTCAAGGACACAGCCTGAACCTGCCTTTCGAGAGCACCAATTCTCTCTCAGTACTTATTTGCTATGTCTACCTCAGGAAATTTTTGATTTTGCTTGATTTGAACAGGCGTTAGACTACACAAATAATTACTGCTTATACTTAAAAATGGAGGGAAACAAAAAACTTATAAAAAGCAAGGCTCCGTACAAGTCTGTGACAAGACTGACAGCCCATCCTGGAGCTTCAGAAATTGATAGAAAACAAAAAGCATCCAAGAAAATGCAAAGTTAAAACACTTCATTCCATTTTCCTTCTGTCATGGGATTTGGTACAGTTACACAAGAGTTGGTCAAGTAGATTAAATGCTACAGGTGGAGATTAAATGGCAGGGCTAACAGCTGCTCACCGGCCACTGGTATTCCAATAGCACCACAGCTAACCAGCGTGTTTCTTGTCAGAATCACAACAGGCCCACAAGTTAATAAAAACCATAAAGTCCTTCCTTACCTCTCTCCAGCAGTTTCTGCCACCTGCCTCTCCCCTTCTGACTCACCATTTGCTTGGCAGAGGTTAAAACGACTCTCTAGTTTGAGCTTCACATGCGTGTTGATGTTCACTTTGCCCAGGTAGGACTCTTGCAAACAAAAAGCTTGGCTAATGCCCATCCATTACAACTAGCGTGCACTACTCTAATCAAATAAAAATGTCTCAGACATTTTTGAGAATCGGATGAGGTGCTATAACGAGGCCACATGAACTCAGGTCACTTGTCACAGTTTCTGCTGAGACAAAAACAGCCATCAAGCACAGGGTGCTGCGCACAGACCACGGGTCAAGGACAGAATGGAGTACCCCAAGTCAGATGTTTTGTATGTAATAAAACATGCATCATTTTTTGACATAAGCATGAAGGAATAGGAAAAGATAGGCTTCTTTGTTGCCAACAGTTAAAGCACAGAAATAAACTCGTTTCTTTCTTGCTCCCCCAGAACCCCAGCAGGCTCCTCCAAGAAATGCCTGCTCATACCATGCTGTAAACACCACCAATGCACTGGGGCTGTCTGAAGTCCCTGCATGAGCTGCTTCCTGCCCTGTGCGGATGGCTGGCCAGAGCACGTATTTGATCTTCAACTATGAGAATCAGAGAAACGCTGCTGTTGCTACCTACGGTGAGATTATAACTCAGAAATATACCGTGGCTATGTCAAAACTTTGTATCTCTTCAGATATGAGCAAACTCCTGCTATGAAGATAACATCCTCTTGCGTCTGGACTGATTTAACATTACACAGTCTGCAGGAGATAGGGCAGGGGGACAATACCTCACAGCTGGATGGGAAGAAAGGAAGTCAAGCAAAGTCTAGACTTGGCTGGAAGAAAGTAGCTCCTCATTATGGACAGGCTGGGAAGTATAAGTTGTTAAAAGTTTCTTAAGAAATAACACCCAAACTTGGCAATACCAGTTGTTTCTTGTATCTGTTCCATGCCATAATATTCCCAACAATAAGCTAGGTACACAATTTCATCTCCAGTCAACACAAATCCAGCCAGCAATTCCACACTAGTTTCTTTCTACATGTATATTTTAAGCTGTCAGTGCAAGTGACTAGCATCAACCATTATTTGTTTCCAATTACTTCCACTTTCCTGCAAATATGATTAAGACCCCTACAATTACATGACAGTTCCTGACAAAAGGAACTGGTGATATTTCTCCATGACCTCAATATATACTTAGCCGTGTCCTCCCTGCACCACCCAACTTGGAGGAAAACCCAGCTACTGGGGAAGGTGAGGAGCAGGAGTGTGGGAATCAAGACTCAACGCAGAACCATTCTCCTTCCATCAAAGGGAGCACAGATTGCTCTGTAGGTTCCTCTGTACCAATGCAGCCTGCTAACAAAGCAACCAGGGACCTCAAGCTTCCTCTCAGCCCTGTGCAGCCCTGACATGCCCACTAGGACACAGGTTCTCAGGTGAGGTGAAATAAATGAAACTCCCCCCAGTTCCATGAAGCAAAGCCAGTTTATACAGACTAATGATCTGGCTCAACATATCCAAGGAACAAATGCATTCATTAGTTATCCTAAACAGCAGGATATTACAGTAAATTATGAAAAGCTGCTGTGTGAAGCTTTTCAAAAACTCCTTTATAGCTTCAAATACAGCTGGCATAAGAGATGTCCTTTACTAAGAGGAAAAAAAAAATCTATAGATCAGTACCCTGTACTCAGAGTCCAGCAGTCCCCAAGTGCTCATAATGGTGCTACTTGCCAGCACTTAGGGAGCAGCCACACACACAGTGCAAAAGCTTTGCTAACACCAATTCACGTCCCATTTTCAAAGTAAACTCAAAAACATTCTCCTGTTCTCATCTTCCCCCAAAGTCTGACATCCTTCCTCCATGAACCACCCAGCTCCTTTCTACCTTTATAGCATTGTCTGTCTCACTGAGAAGAGGCATGAATAAAGACATAGCCTAAAGTCATGGGGTAACTTTAAAAAAAAAAAAAAAGTTTCCTACACCCTTTGAAAATTTCCAAAATTCTAAGTATTTAAAAATACTCCTATATGCCCCACCCCACACTAATACCTCTTTACAGCCCCTAAATTCTCAACTCCACACCTTCCAGCCTCTCCCACACCGCTGCTGCTGTACTTTCTGCAATGCAACTAGTGGCACAAGGGAGCAGAAAGGAGAGCTTTGGCCCTTTCACCTCCTATGTTTGCTACTATTAGTACAAAGTGTACCATCTGTGCTACCCAGACATCACAACTGAGATGGAAAAAAGGTAGGAGAAAAAAACAATTCACCTCATTTATAAATTTCTTGGAGACAAAAAATTCATTCATGATCACGCAAGGAAGTTTACAGCAGAAGAACAAACCAAACTCATACACCTCCTTTCATTAGTACAGCTCCAAAAACACTTTCCTTCAAGGGCAGCGTATCCAGTCATTCTGTACTGTGCAAAAGAGGTCTGGAAGTAATTCGATTGTAGGGAGACGTTTTTCTCTCACTCCACCTACCCGAGGACAATTAATCATGCTCATTGGAACAGGCTGCCCAGGGAGGGCACGGAGTCACCATCCCTGGAGGTGGTTAAGGAACAGGCAGATGTGGTACTTGAGGACGTGGCTTAGTGGGCAATATTGGTAGGGGGACAGTTGGACTAGATGACCTTAGAGGTCTTTTCCAAGCACAGCTCCCCTCCTGCAGCTCCACCTTTCTGTCAACAGCTCCATGGTAAAAGCCAGAGCAAATAGAGAACATTAGAAACAAACTGGTTTCCTCCCACCTCTCGCTTGGTGGTAGAGCTGTATTTACATTGGTCAGCAACATCTGTCAGGGAATTAATACAAAAGCAAGTGTGGTTTTGGCCAAGTTACTGAGTAACAGGGATATTTCCAGGACAAACACTTCCCTCGGCCCATTAGCTGCACCCATCTAACTACCTCTCAGTAGAGGTGAGCAGCACGTGCAAAGAAGTCTCTCCTCTTTGTAAGAACAGTTGTACAAACAAAACTGAAGGGCTACAATGGGTTGAGAATTCTTTCAGAAAAACATCAATATGTTTAAATAAAGATACTAGCTTAACAAGAACAAATAAACTGCAGTACTTCCCTTCAGCTAACAAATCGGCAACACTTAATCAATTCTGCACTGATTGAACTAGCCCAATTACCAGAAAAAATAACATTGTACTGAAAAAGTTTTCTGGTTTATAGCCACCAGGGTTATCATCCCAGAATACCTCTTACTGGTATAGTTCGTGCTCCTTCTACAACAGGAGCAAGTTAAAGCCATACACTTGCACTGCTTTGACAGGGATGGCAAACATTATCATCTATTCGGTACAAGGATCTGCCTGCCCCCAGCCACAGATAGGATCACCAGTGCATATCCTGGGCTATTCCCATTGCCAGGCAAGGGAATGCTGAACAGCGTGGATGAGTAGAGCTGGACACTACAAAAGGGGAAGGCATCAGGGAAGAGAACAAACACTTTACCCTCTGGTTCCTGTTTTCAGTTTATTTCGGTTTAAGGAGCACACAACTTCTGTGGATCTTGCTATTGGGCACATTTTGTAAGGGTGAAAGTAATTCCATTATAGATTTCTCCTTCTCTTTTCTGCTAACATTTCCTTTGTAAGATCAGCAAGTAAAGTTTCCATAAGGTCAAAATTGGCTTTCTACCCTCTAGAGACCCAACTGGTCTTTTCAAGCTGTTTAATAGCCTTTATCTCCTGAAAATATTTCAGTTGTGTGGGTGGCTCCTCTGATTCCCCTTGCATTATAAATATATCTGCCAGCCCTGAAGACAGTATCAGGCACATATTACACAGCATGGTCACCAAGTGACATTTTTCTGTTGAATACACAAATTACAGGAGCACATATGTCAAGGGTAACATCTATCTTCTAACGCCTATCAAAGCAAAGACGACTTCAGTCTGGCCTCTTTATGAGTTGCTCCGGTTCTGTGACAGCAGCCATAAAGCTGTCAGCTTTGCTCTCCCTTTAGGTGCATCACAGCCCATCTTCCAAGCCTGCCTCAGTCTCCAGCGCCTTCTGCCAAAGAGAGCTAGCCCTGCTCACGAGCACCAAAGAGACGCTCAATTGAACAAAACACTCATCTCAAGAGTGGCAAAATCCTGAAAGCCCAGTAATTGAAGACATTCTGTGGATAATGAGACATCTGCTCCATATCTGGGGTGCAACATGCACCAAGGAGCCTGACTTCTTACAGAGAGCACTCAGTCCACAATACGTTTGTTGTTTCATATAGCAATGAAGAATGCAGGCACAACACTGTGCTAACATGAACCAAGTGTGCATATATTAACGTGTATATGTGCACATTTTATCATCACCTTTTCTTTATTACAGGTACTACGTAGAAGATCAGTACCAAGAAAGATCAAGACTCAGTCACCCAAGGCACTGCATTTGTCCATCTCCAACATGAAAGGATTAGTTTGCACACGCCTCAGACACAATATATAATTTTTGTGCCTCATAATCTTTACAGCACATTTTCTCCCCTGTTCTCATCAGGACAGGAGTTCCCATCACTCAGAAGACAAGGCATTAAGGATGTGTCTACCCATTCACATTGGCTCAAGGCTCACCAACCCTGATTACTTTCACTGCTGGTTTCTAACACTGGTACAAACTGGATCTGCACAGCCAGTCTGAACCACACGGTGCAACAAGCTCAGCTGCACTTGGGTACAGCTACGGAGAGCATACAGACACAGCCAGGAGAGACTGGGACAAGGCAGTCCAACAGGCACTTTAATCTTAGATGTGTAGGATGCTACTGAAAAAGGCAATCTGGCTCCTACTGTCTTCCGCCTACCTGCTCTATACCTGCCTCCTCTCTCATGCTGACACTAGCATTCAGAACCAGCGGTGCAGCTGGTAACCCTGCAAAAAAAAAAAATCTAACAAAAGGAAAAGAGAGAAAAAACAAAGCCACAAGCAAGAGGAAGTCAGGACCATGCCTTTCTGCAATATTCCAGACATGCGTTACAAAAGCATTTAAGTACGTTATAAAAAGCAATCCTTGGAACTACAACCCAAGCGTATTATCAAGTGCCATGCAGCGAGTCCCAGAGAGGGGATACTTGAAATTTCAAGTAAGGCTCTTATGCCTGGGTCCACACACCTACACCTCGTGTAAGAGAAATAATCACAACCCGTGCTATTTAGAGGTTACAATCCAACCATGCACACAAAATTATACAAGTTCTTAGTGAAGATAAACTTATTATCTGAACTACACATCAAAGCATTAATTCGGATTCAGCATTGGTGCTAGACTGTATTTTGTGTCATTGCAACTACTGGAGACCACAAATAAATTCATGTGTTCATTGAAATTCTGTCTACAGAGGTGTGCTCAGAGATGCTTGACAAGTTAACAAAAATTTAAGTGGGTCAAGCTTTTTACCCAGCAGCTGTACCAGCATCCTTTATCAGCGTCAATAACTATTGGACACAGTAGAAGCTGTAAAACGACAGCCTAATCATGATTAATTCATCTGACATTTATGATAACAACATGATCTTGATGGACTCATTTAGCATTAACAGTGCCATTGGTCATTAATTCAGCTAAAGAATTTCCTTTTGCAACTTAATATTAAACGTTGCAATTGATAATTATGTTCTTGAAATATTACTTGCTTTTCCTACACCAGATCTTACACTTGAACTGTAAGAGAACAGGACTACTTCGATAGCTGCAAAGAGAATAGTGTGAAAGATCTGCTTCACCTAAGACTTTCACCTATACAAAACATGACCAAAAAAATAAAGTGAAGCTTAAGTGAAAGGAATAAATCTGTCTGCAATTAGCCCAGAATCACTGAATGGTTTGAGTTGGAAGGGGCCCTTGAAGATCACCTGGTCCAATCCTCGGCCATGGGCAGGGACATCTTTCACTACCTCAGGCTGCTCAAAGTCCCATCCAACCCAGCGCTGAACAATTTCAGTGGTGCGGTATCCGTGACTTTTCTGGGCAGCCTGCTCCAGTGTCTCACCACCCTCATCATGAAAAATTTATTCTTTATATTGACTCCAAATCTACCTTGCTTCAGCTCATAACCATTGCCCCTTGTCCAATCGTCACAGGCCCTGGTAGTAAGTCTTTTCCACCTTTCACGTAACAGCCCTTGAAACACTGAAATGCTGCAGTAACGTCCCCCCAGAGCCTTCTCCTTCCCTGACTGACAATCCCCAACTCTCTCAACCTCTCCCCACAAGGGAGCTGTTCCATCCCTCTGCTCATTTTTGAAGCCTTTCTCCGGACCCACTCCACACTGCCTACATCCCTTGTAGTGGGGGCCCCAGGACTGGATGCAGCGCTCCACATGGGGTCCCATGAGAGCCAGGTAAAGAGGAAGAATCCCCTCCCTCGCCCTGTTGGCCACTCTGCTTTTGATCCATGAAACAGATCCATGTGCTGGGGATAAATTAGGCCTCCTTTTCTACATCTTTTCTCTGCTTAAACTGCCCGTTCTCTGGGGGAAGGACTGGCCCTCCTCCGTGTGGCAGCTCAGACCTGCTAAGCGCTCCTGCAATTCAAATGACAAGAACTTAAAAGGCCTTTAAAAATGAATGACAAATCTAACCCATGGTTTATGAGCTGTACATGGCTAATGAAGCACGCTTCTGGGCCTCACAAGAATCCTGGAAGGTGTAATTTATAAATTAAATCCAAAACATTAATAATCCCAGCACACTGATGGAGGAACAGCCCTTCTGGCAGGAGCCTGCTGCTCCGGGTTTGTCACTGCTGCCGAATCTCACGTCTCATGTCTTGGGTTGAAAATAAGCAACTCATTGCTAAGGGAAGGCTGCACATTGTTAAATTTAACCACTCCAGGAGAAACCGCTCACAGCAACAGGGGCCGAGGGCACGGAGCACCTTGCGGGCAGATGCACATCCCACTGCTCCCGTGGCCCTGGCTGTTTGATCACTCTTTCTGCAGCTCTGCCTACCAACACAGAGGTGAGGTTTTGACACTGTGGATCAAAACCTTTGATAATTTAAAGCAGCAAATTAAATTAATTTGGTATAATTCATTGCAGCTGGTGAATTATTATTTTTTTTTAAACAGGATCTGGAGAGTAAGTCTTAAAAATAAATACCACTGTTTTGCGTGCTGATACAGGAGGTAAAGCCTGTTCTTTTTCCAGAGCCCCTCTCAATCCTCCTTTCTACTGCTACACATTGCTGAAGCCGAAAATCAGGTTCAGAGCCTGCAGTTAACATATTCAGTAAAGGGAGAAGTCATTTTTATTAAGCAGACATCTGTAATGCAAAGGAGGGCCTTCCGATGGAGATTTTCCTCTAGCCAGGTGTGGCTCAGAATTACAGAAAACCCCAAACCGCACCACTAGGCATTTAAGGGCAAGGTCTTGATCCAAGCAAACAACTTCTTGAGAGACCCACAGAACTGGAGCAGTACAAGATGCTTTTGCATATTACATCCTGCTAAAGCCGTCGTGTGTAAAATGCTCCGAGTATCTAACAAGGAAATATTTCCCTCTGGTGAGGACTCGGCATGGTTTTGATTTTCCCCTACACACCTTAACACAGCCTGAAAATACAAATCAGTCTCCCCCAAGCGTATTTGGGTATAGAGTATTTCAAGCTCTAGCTACCTCAAAATCTCGTAACAGCAGAAGGAGTTGAGTGCTGTCATCTCACTTAACTCTGCTGACTGCAGAAAAATAGACTCGAAAGTCATTTCCTCACTCAGCTAATTCATCTTCCCCGCATGGCCATGCAGCAGCAGAACAGTGTGCTGGTGACAGGCGCTGATGCACTGGCTTTTAATGTTCATTTCATACATCTTGTTGGACTGAAGCCATGACAGAGGCGTTTGTTATTCCTTCCCCTCCAAGCTTGTACTAAAACACAAACAAGGTCCTCACTACAGCATGGGATAAGGAGCAGTTCGTTTTCTTAAAACAACACCACGTATTGCTTAAAGGATTTAATTCCTTTTAAAGACATCCTTTTAAAATACAAAGTTAGTTTTAGATTTCAAAAATAAGAACTATGTTGTAGCCTAATTCTTCCACATCCTCCTCTGGACATTCAAATAACCTTTCAAACACCCCGGAGAACTATGCCCTCCCAAAATCTCAGCATTAGAAGGCTCTTTTTAAAGTTGCACACGTAACAGAGCTTTGACTTTTGAGGTTAACTCGAGCTCCATAAATATAGCACAATGTCAAGTAGTGCTTTCAGTAAGTACCAAAGTGAACGCTCCTATTTGCATTTTCCCCAAATGTCAATACTTCACTTGAAATATAAATTGAGAGTTTAGAGGAGGGGGAGGGGGAGAGACTTTCTTTCTGTAGCAGCTGTGCTACAAACAAGGTGGAAAAGTCAGAAATCTACTTGTCCTAAAAGCCATAGGACCTGTCCTTTCTTTAAATTGGTGCCCAGCTGCATCTTTTAGTGTCAATTATTATTTTTTTTGGTAAGTCAAGCTCCCAGTGACCAGAAACAATCACACAGTGATGGCTCTATTTAAAAATAGAGTCCTTTTATACGCAGGACACACTAACATAAAAATCAACCTTTCTCTGAGCCCCCTTTTGAGATCTGCCTATAAGTACAATGGTTTGTCGGTGAGTTTTTGGTTTTGTTGTTTTGGAGGGTGCAGCATAGGAGCGATGGCATTTTAGTTCAATTCCAACTTAAGTAATGTCCAAGTGTTATTTCAACCTCTGTTCAAATCACCAGTAATCAATTCAGCACACAACTCTGTTGGATACTGGAGCTGTTTTTCCCCCAGTTAGCTGAATTTAAGGGACTGTTGAAGCTTCCTCCTTGCCAGCACAGATCACAGCCACCGCTGGGGATCTGCCGCTTTGGGCTGAATCATTATCCTCTGCTCCACACCGCAGCCACATGTTTTGTGTTATAACCGAGTACAGCCAAGGGTTCCTGAAGGCTCAGGCACAGCTGTATTTTTAAAAGATCATGCTCTCATCTCATGGTTGCATAACGAGGCACAAACTGAACTCCTCTTCCCCGCGATTTCCCTGCCACCACTAACATCTGACAGCATCCCCAGCCTGGACACCCAGACGTGAGGAAACAACTTCAACTTCTCAAACTCAGGAGGAGCAAGTGTCATCTCCAAGTCCCTCAACAGCCCCCGGCCTTGGCAATTCAAAGGACTCCGAGAGCGATCTGGCTCCTGCCCCGCAAGCAGTTGGCTGGACGGACACCAGCGATTTGGCAACGCCTGTTTGTTACCACACATCCACACTGGGCTGGGATTGCTCCTGACCTATTGAGAAATACATAATGAGCACCACATGTTCCCCAAGCGCTCTGGGATGTAACCGAGCGCAGCAGAAAAACAAGAGAGCTACAGAAACAGCTTAACAGACAAACACGAGCGTTTTGGCTTTGGTGTGTCTCGTAGCAAGAAATGCAGTGACCCATGCTCCCTGCCAGCTTTGGGGAGCCTCCATCCCTAACGTGCCCGAGAACATTAGCAGCAGTAAATCTGCCACCCAGCTGCTACTGAAGGCTCCCATCTGTGCAGCTGGAGCCCGGCTTGCAGCTGCAGCACGATGCACAAGTCAGTGCTGCAGGCCACGTGCACCGTGTGTGTGTGCATGCTGTGAACACATGGCGCAGCCACATCTAAAGGCTCGTGATAAACAAGATCGCTTGCATAGGAGAAACACTACCAAAGGGGCCCGCTTTCAAACTGTATTTAAGTTTCTACAGGAATAAAAAGCTGCTTTAAGAGGTTTTAAGTTAGGCTTTAAAAAAATTCACAGAAAGCAAGCATCCTTCCCCACAGTTCCCAGCGCAAGTCAGCAGCAGAGCTCCAAGCCTCCTCCAGCCCACAAGCCACCGTTCGCACTGCTACAGCTGCAGCCATGCAGAAGATACACACTGCCATATGTATTTACAGCACTGCAAAATACAAAACCCAACACAGAAATCAATGCTAGGCCATACTATGAGAAGTGACATCCAGGAGGCAGACAAATCTCAAGACAGAGACCCCAGGTAAGACAGTGGATAGGAGGACACTGCATTAGCAGGCAGACGAGGTAGAAGAGCAGCATTCAATCAGGAAGACCAGCCTCTTCAGCTAGGGAATGAAAAATCTGCCAGGATTTAATCCCACCTTGCACGAGGATTTACAAACGAGTGCAGCAGTCTCACCACAGCCCCCCTTCCAGGGCCTGTTGCAAAGCCCAGCAGAGGCAGAGAGGCAGTGGTTAATGGAAAGTTTGGGCATTTTCCCCAAAGCTGTCAAAATAAACTGTCACCGACTCACAAAAAAAAGAGTGCCAGTGTTAGATGCTAGATGTAAGAACCATTAGACAATAATGGAAGCAGAGAAATGAATATACTGCATTATCTCAGAAAAAGAAAGAACTTAAAAAGAAGTAAAATAGGCTGGAGCGTCACTAAATTCAGCCTCCAAAGGTCTGCTCTTTAATTATCTAGTGCATACTCCAGACAAAGAGCGCATTACTTTTACTGGTAGCTGCCTCAGCGCAATTTCATTTTCTATAAGGAGCGCCCATAAGACATGATGAAGCAAATGTCAGGAGCAAAATAAGGAACGTAGGGTACAAATTTCAGTGACAATTACTTCCCAGCAATCATTTCATCATTTGCAAGATTTTACCGCATTGGGTTAATAGCTATTTAGTTTGTTACATAAAGAGACCCCTGCAAAATGCAAAATAAAATAATTAGTGGCTGGAAAAAAAGTAACAACCTAGCTAGTGGTTCTCAGAGCAAAACTTAATTGGCAGATTAGCTTTCTCAAGGAGATTTATCCACACGCTCCTTCCATTTGACACTGCAGTCCTTAGCATTTCCACTTAAAATAAGAAATCTACACTGCAGATTACAAGTGGAGATTCTTCATCTCCACACTCACATCAGAGGAGTTAAAAACAATAATAATAATTTGGCAATGAGTAATGCAGGAGAGAGCTTACAACGTGAGATGCAGCTTCCTTAAAGGACCAGAAGTTCCCAGCTACTGCACCAAACCACATTACGCTCACTGCTTGGCACATGGCACTTCTTGTATGTTTATTCTGGGGACCTCACTCAAGGCTCACTGAAGCTAATGGGCTTCAAAAAAAAAACAGGTTCTGCAATGGAGCAGGGTCCTAACCTAAGCAGCCTAACTGCAAATTGAAGTATTCTAATCACACACATCACAGGGAAGAAATTCACGGACATTCTCACCTGAAATTTAAGAGCTCTTTCCCTCTACCACTGAGCTATCACCTCAACAGGCCTGATCTCAGCTCCGAGCCATGGAAGAACCAGTTTGGAGTCCTCTCGGTCGGTGTGCTGGATTTCAAGCATAAATAAGTGAATGTTTTTTGCACTAGCTCTGCCATCGATCTCCATTTCGATTTATGAGGTCAACAGGTAAGAAACAGAAAGATCCAAGCACCGCCATGAATCCTCTCCCTAAAACACAGACCTGTTTGCAAACACGTTCCCACTAGCAGGAGAAAAGAGGCTGTGGTTCCATGCAAGCTCTATGATGCTATGGACCAGTGTGAGCATATTTTAACATTCAATAACCTCTTTTATACCAGATTAGTTTGAAAAAGGGATTGTCTTAAAAAAAAAAAGAGAGCAGAATCCCCTCTTTGCAGCAGGATGGATTCAGAGCACAAAATGTACAAACCTGCTCTGCCTAAAAACTAATCTGAGAACACCGTATTCTTGCACTGGGGAGGGTCAGGTTTAAAGCTGAGACCCACTTGCCTTTACATGGCTGCTGTCAGCATTCAGGTATCCAGCTGCAATCAATACTCCTACAGAAATACGAACAGAAGACAGAAACTCCAGACCTTGTTCAAGTCCCAAATGCTCAACAACATGCTCTATGGATTTGCAAATTTATTGAGATTAAAAGGCACACAGATACCTAAAGGGATTTTCAAGAGCACCTAAGCAAGTTAAAAGCCTTTGAAAAATCTTACTAAGCATCTGTTCGCATCTTTAGAAACTTAAATACATTTGAAACCCAACCCCAAGAGCATACTAAAAGCAAATCCAATCTGGGGATTTTAACAGGCATACTAGACCTCATATTCTCCAAAAAATTGTTTACTCACACTTGTCTTAGTTGAGGAAAGCTTTTAGATGTCTCCCTTCCAGACTGCTTAACATGAGCAATGGGAAAAGTGTGCGTGTGAATGAGTGATGAATCTCAGAACAAGAAAAGACAGGGCAGTCTATGGGACAGCGTGCTTAGCAGGGGTTCGGGAGAAATGCAATCAGGCAACGTGACCTGGACAGTCATTTTCCCTCTGCCTGAGCTTCCCAACATTTTTCAGTCTGGTGAGCTGACATGCTTTTGGGGTCAGAGAGCCTCTCTTACCATGCACCCATAACGGGGCTAGCACATAGCCATCTCAGTGACCTCTGCCAACGCCCCTAAGCACGGCCCTAACTCAAACACCGCCTGGTTTCCAGACCACGGCCCTCACGTGGCCCCGGCCCCATTTTCTGATGGGACCCTGGTATGTCAGGTAGCAGGCAGAACAACCTGAGCCTACCACGAGTGTGCGTGGAAACCTGTAGCCAGTAGTTAGTGCCACTGCTCAAATTACAGGATTTTTAAGTACCAACATGTTTTAATAGGGTTTTCTTCATGTATATGTACACAGACATTGTGTATGAGATATCTATAACATATACATATATAAACGTATTCTATACATATATCTATGAAATCTCTATTATAAAGATCTCTCTTATATATAGATAATCTCTATATCTATATGTACAAATATATATGCAGACACAGAAGGCGGCAAGCAGCAGGCTCCTGGGCATGTAATTGGTATTTTCTAAAGGTCACCTTTTCATGCAGGAAGAAAGACTGCTCAAGGTTAATTAAATTAAATTCTACATTTATTCAAACTCTCCAAAGGAAAGATTTTAATAACGTCCTTAAATAACAGCCAGTATTTTTAAAAGAACTTTGAGGATGTGATTATCAGATAAGTCTTAGCACAAGACGCAGAAGTTCAACTTTGTTGTGTGTGCTTTATTTCTCAACTCCTTTAGAGTTGTCGGGGTTTTCTGTTTTTATATTACGGACAGTAGATTACTACCTCTGAGCTTCTGCTGTTAACACTGCAAAACTCATGTACAGTGTATACAGGTCTTCAGATGGCAATAAGAGCCTTCCAGTCAGGACCATTATGCTGATATGTGCTAACACAAAACCCAGCAAAAGAAATCCTGTAGCGATAAACCAACTGTCATTTCAACCATTACGTTTCTGGGTGTTTGCTGGGAGCATGCAACAGACTACAAACAGGGAGAAGCATGCAAGAAAACTTACACACTCCAATTCAAGACAGCAACGGGTATAACACAAGCATCCTAATTGCATTAGGATACTGTTCTCTACGTCTACAAGGCCACGGGGTTGGCTTGCACTCTGGACACTGCCCCCCTGTCCCCACGGGAAATCACACTGGAAAAAAGAAAAAGAACAAACAGTAGGAGAAGCAGCCCTGCAGCACTGTGTGCTTCCACCAGGCACGTGGAGCAGGAGCATAGCAACAGGACAAGGAGTAATGGCTTTAAATTAAGTGAGAATACACTTAGATATTAGGAAGAAATTCTTAACTTGGAGGGTGATGAGGCCCTGGCACAGGCTGCCCAGAGGAGCTGGGGCTGCCCCAGCCCTGGCTGTGCCCAAGGCCAGGCTGGATGGGGCTGGGGGCAGCCTGGGCTGGTGGGAGGTGTCCCTGCCCATGGAACTAGATATCTTTAAGGTCCCTTCCAACCCAAAGCATTCGGTGATCCCATGGTGCAGAGGAGCCAGAGTGAACAGCCACAGCCTGTTTCCACCTAAAGAAACCCCAGTAACAGACTGTGCTCTCAGACAGCTAGCTGTTTCCATCTAATGAGCAGAGGCAAAAAGCCCATCAGGGTCCGTGCTCTGTGCATAGGGTTCAGAGCATTTAAGTTATTGTTACAGCAGCACTGTTAAAAATAGACTGCTTAAAAAGAAAGATTCCCTACCACAGATTTCATTAGCAGCAGACGTACTTGTAGAATCAGATCTCTACTGTCCGGACTAATTAAAGCAACTAAGAAAGCCTCTTTTCTGAAAAGAAACAATCTCTAGGAAACATCCCACCCTCTGTTTATAGATCCTGTGTAGGCCAGATCCTATTATATGAATTATTGGTGGGCTGACTTCATTGGGAACCTGCCAGGCTACACCAAAATGACGGCAGGAGAAGTCTCTCAGTTCCCATGTTGCTGCAAACACTTCTGTCCTCCCACTAGCTCTACACGTTTAATTAGATCCCTCAGCATGGTGAAGGCATTCATTGCAATTCATTGAGCTGTACGGAGCCAAGACACCAACATCTGCTCCTGCTCCCAACAGGAGACAACAGGCACTTCCAAGCCTTGCTCCCTAGGACCTGCCTTCCCTCAAATGCTGTGAGGTGCTCTTTTCAATCTGCTGTGATCTATCAGATTTATTACTTTTTATTTTTTTGCATATTACAAAGACTTCCTGCAATTGAAATCATCATCATCACCTGCATATCTCCCAAGGTACTGCATGTAAACATGTAGGTGTTTGCAAATACCTTGTTTTCCAGGGAGTGGAAGAGGATCCCTCATGCTAGGTGATCCAACTGGACAGGAAGAGGGACAGGGCTCAAACTACCTGACGAGCCGCAAGCCTTCAGCTACAGGTCATAACGGGGCTTGCTAAGCCACAGCTCCATTATCAGGCGCTGACTGCTGAAAGCAATATTTCCCACAGTTTATAAAGGGCAAAAACAGACTCTTAATTAGAAGCTGGATTCATTCATTAGATGGAGCTGCGTTTCATATTAATTTAAAAAAGCCTTTACAAATTTATAAGAAAGAGTAGCTGTGTTTCTCTAGATGAAAGAAATCTTTCCCTAGTATTTTTTAATATTACACATCAGTAATAAAATACAATACATATATTCATAAGTTTACATTTGCATTACCTTTCACATCCCCACACACATTTATCAGTCTCTTTACTTGCATGGAAAAGTTAACTGCAGACTTTTCTCTCTTGAAGAAAGTGCTGTCAGAGGATCCTCGGATCCTCATCAGAAGCTAAGGGTAAGAATCCCTGTTGCTCCTGCTAATTCCTTTCACGTTTGTCTTCTTGGAGGACATCTCCAGACAAGTACAGAGACAACATTTCTTAAGTTGTAAGCAAGTGGCTTTTTCACCTAGACAAGGTTTTAAGAATGACCTTAAAAAAAGGTGACTGTGACTAATCCAAAATTGTGGACTCATTTGGCTTAGGTTTGCTGGGCTGTTTGTTGGCTTAGCCCTGGGCAAGAGGCTACCTCTGTCCCTGCTGTGCCTTGCAGCTCAGTTCTCAGGCATCTTAAATCCAGGGCTCTAGCTGATACTTTTCCCAGAGCCAGGGCACTGGTAACACTTCTCTCCAGTGTGGGTTTACCGCAGTTAAATAAATGCTGAGCTCATGCTGTAGCTTTTCCCACAGCAGAGGAACTAAATAAATATCACTTCTGCTTGAGTGAACCCGCTTCACGAAATACTTAGGAGTCCTTACCTTTATGTTTCCTGCCTCCCTGGACCATGTTCAGTTTAAATTGGTCAGCGAGCAGCCAGGGTGGGGGAATTGGGAGGACAGAGCAAGAACGCATGAGTTTTCACCGAGGGAAGGGAAGGATACTGCTGGAGAGTGCTGGAGTGAGCGAGCAGAGGAGGCACCGTACCGATCACACGCATTAGGACACCCGTGGGTCCTAACTCTGGATGATTGTCACAGGGAACATCCAGGCCAACTCCCTACTGTGTCAACTCAGAGCAGGGACACAAACCAGTCTCCCACCATTTAGGGGATGCATTACAAACTGGGCAGTGTGGCGCGAGTTTCACAACTACTACTGGAGAAACTGTGCTGCTTGGCATGAACAATCCTACACCCGTGGGTCAGAGGGAATTGGAGGATGTTCCTGTTAGAACTTAAATCGAGTTTGTAGTGCCAGATCCTCACATATGAAAAAAAATGAAGTACATTCATGTGAGCAAATAGGGCAACATTAACACCACGGAATTTGTAGTTAACTCCTTGGCTAAACAGAAGTCTGTCTTCTCCGGAGCTGTGGATGTTCACACCACTTAAGAGAGCTGACTCCTCAGTTTCCTCTCAGGTCAAGAACTCTCTTAGCGTGTCAGCTGGAGCACAGCCACATCAGTCTTAGACACGAGAGAAAGCAGCATCATCTCTGATGCTTATGATTTATCTACATGACCTAGGATGCTTAAGAAACACTCCCATGCTTCTGCTCCTTATTAAGAATCCTAACATTACTCTCCTGAGAGCCCTGCTTCACTAGTAGCAGATGCTTCCCAACAAGTTGCAAGACGACGATTTGATTTCAGTGATATTGCCAACCACTGGCATTTGGCGTAAGATCAATTTTCTTGTTTGTTGTTAACTACAACACACAAAAAGGAAAAGGAGAACAAACTGCACCAAGCCACACGTTGAGCCATGTTATTTAACGTGCTAGTGGGTGCTCAGATACAATACTGACAAAGAAGAAATACTGAACACTAACATGGTTTCTTTAAAAGACAGGACAAATCCCAGAAACATCAAATCCTGCAGAGCTACCATTTCATGCAAAGTTGTCTTTTTCTTCAAACACATCTGCCCTTAATATGAAAAGCAACCTTTTCTCCTTTAGCACTAACTGAAGACATCAGCAAACCTCACCAAGCAGCTAGCACAGTACTTCAATTTAGCTCCAAATCAGTAAAAGATGTTTAGTGCTCCCTTTAAAACACAGGCATTTATTCACTCTTCTTTCTATTTACGAATGAAATAGTCTTGCGGGGGTTTATGGCAGTGCTGTGCATTTGGGTTTTTTGTTTGTTTGTTTTTGATGCTGTTTTAAATTACACTTAACTTATAGGAAATTACTGGAAAAGGAAAGATCATGGTGAAGTGCAGAAAAGCTATGAAATAGCAGAGCAGGGAGCAAGGCACAGGGGAGGGAGGTAGTACAGGGAATGGTATGTGGTTTAATTGTCTGAAAAGTGAAAAAATATAGACGTAAACAATATACTTTAAAAGGTTTTCAAATAATAGGAAGATAGCCTTTAGGCACTAATGAGTTCAAACACTTCAAAAGATTTGAGTCACTGGGGGCAGACCTAACGAAAAACTCTCAATATCACCTTTAATTTTGATAGTATCTTGTTAAGGGCACAGCTTGACATCATGCCTGCAACAGTATAGTTTCCAAGCTTTTATCTTCCACTGCAAACCTAACTATGAAACAGCATCTGATATTTAGTAAAGTAACATCTCTTTTTTTTTTTTTTTTTTAAATATCATCACTATTACAAATTTAATAGAATTATAGAATGGTTTTGGTTGGAAGGGACCTTTCAAGGTCTTTTAAGGATCTTTAGGGACCTTTTAAGGACCATCTAATTCCAACCCCCCTGCCAATTTAGAATGGCTTCATTAATGATTTTCATCTGGTTAATAACTGAGCACAGAACAAGAAACAAAATGAACTAGCAAGCATTTGGCTCTAAAATTAAGCACAATCTAGGAAATACACCACAGAGTTATGCAATTCATTTTCTATACCATTCATTTGAAATAGCATATGATTAGAAGAACCCTAATATAACCCTAATACCATAGCGTTCAGTGCTTCAGCTTCCTTGGCAAGGGACACAGATGTATGTGGTGAACGGCTGGGGTGAAGGAAGGAAACTTTCTAGCATTGTGCAGCTAAATTTGTGTCTAGACTGTAAGTCTTTGAAAGCATAATATTGTTTTTAAAAAGAAGCGCTATTCATACCATGAATATTATTCTGGAGGGGGGTAGGGAAAGGCAGCAGGGGAACAAGCCAAAAAAATCCCACCCAAAGCAAACATATGCACTCCTCTGCCTGTGTCTTTCATGTAGTCAACAACCCACTTGGTAGTACTGCAAACCGCTGGTGGAGCTGTTCTCACGTACCCAAAACACCAAGCAGCCCTCTAACTGAAGAAGTGTCTGTCAGAGCAGCTTCCAAACCGCCTCCCACCAAACACGCAGGAAGCTGATGTTCTCATTTTTACTCCTGGCTCTGCCATCGATTCACCTCGACCTTGGCAAAGCGAGCAAAACGCTGCCACAGCTCACAGCACAGCTTCAGAGGCCTGGGAAGAATCAGCGTGCAGGAATTTAGATGGGCACAGGCACTTGGAAAACGAGGCCAAAAGAAAGGACAGCAACAACACCGCCACGTGCACCATTTCTGACTGCAGAGAGCACGAGTCCATTAGAAAGGGTCTCAGCTCTTCTGCACTTTCACCCCCCACATCTCCAGATACCAGTTTCTCTCTACATCTGTTGACCAGGCAAAAAAGAGCAAGAGCCTGAAGGGTCAGAGGCATTTCACCATCCAAGCACAAATGGATTTTAATAAAGAAATTCACAAAGATGAAGATTTGGAGGTTACCATTAGTTACGCAGATACTCGGAGTGCAAGCCCTGGAAAAGCACGGATGCATCCCAACCATGTGGTCTGTGCTCCTTTTGCTCACAAAGGGCTGTTTGGCCACCCACACAGCACTACTGGAGACAATAGGCAGCAAAGCACAGCCAGATGTGTGCATGCACAGCGGCACGGCAGGAGCTTTGTGAGGGCACTGGGGATGTTACGGACAGGCTGGGATATTCGGAACACACCCAGAGGAAAAAACAGCTACTGGACAGCACGGCGGTTCTGGGACCGGACCAGGTCAGATCACTGGCACTGGGAATACCTTGCAACCCTACCAGCACTTGTTTTGCCCAGCTGAGGGGCCTCATGGATGCAGTCCTTTATACTTTGGGCCCACATTCACAGGCGCTGCTCTGTGGGCCATGCTGCTGGGAACAGGTGCTGTGGAGTCTCACCGCCTTCACGGGAAAGCATTTCTAGGATGCCACAGAGGTGAACGGAGGCAGCTGAGCTTAATCTCTCATTCAAGAGAGCAGAAGAGACCCCACAGGAGGCTGACTGCCCCACATCTCTGTGCCATAGCCCTGCTGCCTGTAGAAAGCTTGTCGAGCTCCACTTGACCTCAGTCCCGCAGGCCAAACACCAGTTATTTTGCACCTCCTGATGTCTGTAATCACCCCAGGTAAAGGCCTCCACAGGACAAAGCCCATCACTGTGCACAAACAGAATGAAGCACTTCCAAAGGAACTGTGCCACCAGTTTTGCACTGAAAGACGAGAGAGAGCAAAAGCCAGGCAGCTCCATCACTTCTGGGCACATGCTCAGCTGGCTAAGGCCTGACTTCACAACCAGGTTCCTCTCCCCGCGCAGGCCCACTCCAGACATGGTCACCTCAGAGGGACCCATCGGTACCTTTCCTTCTCAAACTTCCAATCTTGGCCTTGAGGCAGGCAATTTTTTCAAGGGTCTGGAGAGTAGCACCCGTACAGTTCTGTGGATCCCTCCTATAAAAGAAAAGCACACTACTGCTCCTACATAAGCTTGGTGATGGCCTGTAGCACGTTAACCCACTGCACACATGCCCAAGCATATGTGCAAAATCTGGGCCTGCAGGTGCACTCCATTTCTCCCAGCCTGGGACTCTTACTCAGAGGAAAAGAGTACGTAGCCAGCATTGCCTCGCTGCTCTCACTCTGCTGTTTAGCTACACTTTTTTTTTTTTTTTTTATTATTTTCCTTTGGAGGAGAGCAGGTAGAGTAAACAGTTTCTAAACAAAAATGTAATTTTGAGACTTTCTTCATACAAGCAAACAAATGCTGCACACTCTGGAGCCTGCAAAGAGTTTAGAGCTGCCTCATTCGTTTCACTTCTGCTGGGTGTAGGCGAAGTTTACTTCACAAGTAGTTCTTAGTAGACTATTCCCTCCCTCCTCTCCTCCAGTGTGACCTCTAGTCTGAGTTATTGCACCTGTGAGCTGGGCACAAGAAGCAGGTAAGGCAAAGGTATCGTGTGTAACTAAAATCACATTGAAATCCTGCACAACAAAAACGTAAAGCTCTGATGCTACATTTTGAAATTTCCACCCTGGTAAGCATCCTCTCAGCAGAAAAGCAGCTCTCGTCACGTTGTCATTTCATCCACACAAGTCTCGGTGTGCAAACTGTCAGACTGCCTGAGCAGATTCAACAAGTCCACAACAAACATTCCTGGGCAGCTGTGTAAAACTGGAGGCTGAACCGAATGAGCGAGAGTTACAGCAGCCTCTTTAGGAAGGCAGACAGTATCAGAGAAAGCTGCCATCCATGTTCTCCATTGACGTCAAGCAGCCCGCACAATGCCAACAGGAAAGCGAGCCCAGGGGGACTGCCCGGGTGCTGCAGTGACAGGTAAGATAGCATCAAGGACAGAGCACGAATTCTGTGTGCATTTTAAAGCTAGTAACTCCAACAGATGCTCACTGTTGCTAAATTGATTGATGCATTTGAGAGGGCAACCACATGCTTTTTAAGGAAAGGTAACAGGTAAACTTTACATTAGCTACTGTAAAGTTTATACATATATATATATATATTATATACATCTATATTTTGTGTGCAAATATTTATATTTTATATATAAACTTTTTTCTTCCTTCCATTTAGCATTCACAGGGTGTATGAACTCTGCTCCTTTCATTTGTGTGGTTTCATTGCTAATAGTAAACACCACAGACAAGCAATACTTCAAGGTACTTCCCAGAAAAGTTCTATATGCTAGACAGAAAAGAGTAAGCTCCAAGAACAGATACTTATTCAGAATTCCTAGATTTTAGATGCACAGATTAAATGGGTCTTCACAAAGACCTTACAAATAGCTGCATTTCTTCAAAGTCAGACACAGGGATAACTTTATCCTCTCCTCATTTCTATGACTGATATCTTTTAGTGATATAACACATTTATTCTTAATTTCAGTGGACTGTCATGCCAGCTTACTCCAGTCGAAAATACATTACCTAACCTCGTATAGTGAAGAAACCTGAAAGATGACATCTGCAGGAAGAAGGTATAGGAAAAAAATACATTTTTGTACTGAACAAGCTCCTGGGGGTTCAAGAGACGAGAGTGATGCACTGTTCACACACTTTTCCATCAGGGGAAACTGTTGGTATTTGGTTGACCTGGCGTGCCAGTCAATCAAAAGTCAGCAGAGAAAAAGCAGGGGGGCTGCAGGGTGGTGGTGGGAATGAAGCTTGAGCTGCGGCTCATTTGTGGAGAGAATGATGGCAGAGAAGACAGTCTGATCTTTCGGGGATGCATGCTGTGAGCTGGCTTGCGGCAGCACAGTGTTTCTGCTCCATGTCACAGAAATCTTTCTTTCTTGAAGGAAAAGGCAGCAGCTCATAGGCAAAGCATCAACACGTGCGCGTGTGCAAGGAAAACAGAACAGGACTCAGAACAGGCCTTGCCCACAGGCAGATGTGGTCCGGATGCTGACACAGTTGAACCTCTGAATTACATCACCAGTTTGTGCCTATGTTTGTCACACCCTTTCTCTCTCTCCAATTTTCTGGTCTTTAGATTACAAAATTATATGCGTGTGTGTGTAATATATATATATTACTAACATCTATGGTACTACAACTCATCTCAGAGTTAAAGATTATTAATCTTTTATATCTGAAAGTTGCTATAATGTTGTTAAAGCTCTGCTGTATTACCTGTTAATTATCTGGTCAGCTTGTTTCCCCTTCCCCACCCTCACAACATGACAGTTCCCTGCTTTGAACAATTGATGAAGACCTGCAAAACCCCTACTACACCGACAGCTGACACCACGACATTAAGTCAGATACCAAAGCCTGAAATGTGCTAAAATATAATGACTGATCACCACCAATTCCAATAAACCTTGAATCAAGCCCTACCTCTAAGTCTCATTAAACTCATTTTTATATAAAATCAATAGTCCCTTTGCCTCCTCCTTCAGCTGTGAGGGAAACAACAGAAGCACTTGTTACAATCAGACTTGCATCTTATGCAAGCTTAAAGAGTAAAGAGCCCCGCGATGAGATTAATCAAACTGAAGGAGTTATAATAGGCTTAGAAATGAGAGCACATTAATAACTGCTCCCTTGTGGTAAACAGAGCTGGTAATCAAGCACAAGTTCGGCACAACTCCATCTCCATTGCTGCAGGAGAATTAGCTCTGTAGCACTGACAATGACTGGCCTGGACAGTTATGGGCATGGTGGAGAGGCTCTGTAGAATTCAATTCATCCATCAAAAATAAAGGAAGGGGATAGTCACTTCTCTCTTGGAGAAGGCACCCTTTTGGTCATTTCCATGCTAAGTTCAGGTTTCTTTGTCCATCATCGAGACATGTTGCCAAGTCGGCACCCAGCGTGGCAAGGGTATCTGACAAAGAGGATATCGGAGCAATCCTTTCCTTGCAATTAGCCCAGGCCTAGCACAGGATCCGAGGCTCCAACTGGAGCGAGCCATGACTCTTCAGAACAACCCACTTAAAAAGACCAACTGATAGGTGTCCAGTTTTATTTTTCTGTTCCCATGACAAAAATGCATCCTGACAGTTCTCTGCTGTCTTTGTCTTGGGTCAGGAAATTTGCCTGGAGAAACTCGTTCTCCCACTGATCCCTCTTTTGTCAGCTTAGCAGCCTACAACGCTGCGATGCTCTTTGAAAATCTAAGACAAAAAGCAAAACTAATGAACTCTTGTCTCTCTTCAAAGTTATAATTTGTCAGTGAAGCGTTTGCAGAATTTTCCAGGTAACACACTGAAGTGATAGAGGAGCAAAGCAGAACTGGCTGCATGCAACGTTTTACTAGGCAGTCTAGTTCTGCAGGAATATCCAATACCTTTCCCTTCTCCATCCGCCTTCCAGCACTCACTGCAAGCACTCAAAAGCCTGACTGTACTTACCTTTGGAAGCCCCTTGGAGATAGCCATCCTCACTTCACAGTGGTCTGATAGACAGACAAGCTGTATTTGAAAGTCAAACAGCAAGCCTGCCGCACAGCATGAAACTTCACGAGATTGATTTTTCTTTAATCTACCAGTTTTAGCATTTTTAAATACATTTAAGGAAAAAAGGATATAGGAGAAGAAAAGCAAGCCACAAGAGTAAAAGTAAAGTAAAAGCCACACACAAATAATAAATTAAAAGCAGTTCTGAACGTGCTGGGGGTTTTGGAGCACGGCTACCTCTGTACTCTTTAACCAGCTCCAGGATACCAGAGCTGAAGTTGAGAATACACTGACAGGGATAAAAATAGCTGAACCGCTAGATAACCCGCTTGCTCCCATTGCTGATCTTCCAAATGAATGACAAGCTACTAGCAGCAATGCCAGCTGGGCCCTGAAGGTCTGTAAAGCTCAGGCAACAGTGGAACTACCCGGAAATTCAAGGGAGGAAGACGATCAAAAATCTGAAGTGTTGGTTTAACTCTCAAACTTTTGATTTTACATAATGTGAACTCCTATTTCAGAAAGCCCCTATAAATAAAAAAAAATAAAAAATAAATTAAAAAAAAAAAGGAAAGAAAACACACAAAACCACACACAAACTACATTCCTTCTGTTCTTTATGGAATTTGTGCTGTGCTACGCTGTGGGTAGAGAAGACAAAGCCTACTCTTTGTGACTGTAAGCAGGTAATTGCCCAGGCAATCCAAGCAGGCTTCTGAGTACAACATGAAGTCTTTGCACGTAAGAGTGTCCAACAGGAGAAGCAGATTCTGAAGCTGAGTCTCCCTTATACCATCACTCAGCTAAATACATGTAGCTAACAGCATGATATCCCCACAAACTGAGCTTCAGCATCTAAAGTAAAACACCTCTTGCAGCAAATGCTACACAGTCTCCACGTATACCCTCTGTAAAAAGGTTAGATGTTGCACCAGGGATTATAGCTGGGCTTCAGATCTCACAGACACCTGTATACAACCTGAGCTATTTAACTGTCAAGGGCACAATCTCAGGGACATCCTGGCTCCCTGTGCAGCAAACAGAAGGGAAAAGCAACTGAGGTTTATCGTATCTTGAGGTCAAAGATTGATCCCACCTCAAATACGTAGGATGAAACTTCCCCTTGAAGTTCCCCTTCTCTCTCTTTCCCCTACCATTTGCAGAGGGAAACCCTAAGTGACTAATTAGGTGTTTAACTGTTAGACAGCTTTAATTACACAGAATTAACAAGTTGAAGGTTATACATCTGACCAGAAAATAATTGCCCCACAGCTGGAACAGTCCCTGCAGCAGACAAGCATCTTCTTTTTTTTGCAGGAAAAGCAACTTATTGATTTTGAAAAGAAGAAAAAATCAGTAGACAACAGGGAAGACAACACACACACAGTGTTAGGCTCTAAACAGATACATTTTTTTCTGCTTAATAACCAGATTTCCCCCCCCTCCTCCGTGAACATGCAGCTTCCAGACAGATGCAGCACATTAGAATGAAGGTTGTGGCCAATCTCTTTGGAGATTTTACTTATCACTTGAATTGCCTTATTTGTCTCATTCACGTAAGGCATGTTTCTAAAACACCACTTTGTTCTTACATGATAAAGCAAGCAAACACCATAAACAACATTCCAGTGTTGTTTCACCTACTGACTACGACTAGATGCCAATTTAGATCGCAGGAAGCTGTAACGCTTCAATTTCTTTATACTACGATATTTTTACTAGGCTGAAAAGATTACCTACATAATTCTCTCCTCATTTTTTAAACCATAAAACTATATTCTGTCATTTTTATGCGACACTTTGAACAAAGCTTTTCAGAAAATAAGCTACCGGAGCTTATTCACACCGCGTTTTGTCTCATTGTTTCTGTCATTTTTATGATGCCCCTCCAGCACAGCACAGAAGATCACACAGCGCCCCAATCCCAATGCACGGCTATGACCCTGGAAGAAGGGTTTCCATAGAACAGGGTCAAACAAAACAGAAATTATTCTGCTGCCTTATTTCTGCACAGAGGACAGGAAAATAAAAACAGGGGGTAGAAGTTGGCCAAGAAAAAAAAAGTCTCTCCAGGTAATTGTCAGTTTGAAGACGTTATCATGCTTTACAACAGTAGTGAGCTCAGGTCTTAAAAAAAAAAAAAAAAAGACCCTAAAGTTTCTTTGAACCAGACGTAGTAAGAAGTCTATTTTTGACAAGTTACCAGCACAGAAACATCTCCAAGGTGGAACACACCTATGTGTAGAATCTGTGATTCACAGTGTCCATGCAGACACAGCGATTTTAAAGATCAGGTTCCTTAAATTAAAACAGCGCTTCTAAAGCTCCATCTTGCACTGCTAAGAATACAAAGTTCCCCTATTAGGGAGCCATTCTAAAAGGGGATTTTAAGAAAATCCGTAGACTAGACTGAACAGAGTAGCTCCGTTACTGAAAGGAAAAAAAAGGAAACTGAAAAATCAGTCTTAACATCCTTGCTGCTGTCCCCCCTAACAAACAAGCAAAAAAAAAAAAACACCCACACTAGAGAAGTTAGCTTCAGACTAAGCGTGTGAATTTTACATTAGAACAGTGCTCAAGGACCTGGCATACAAGGCACGTACTGCCACCAGCACCCCTTGCAGCACCAACATACTTTATTCAGCTGGAAGCACTTTCCACCGCCGCAAGCCCCAGCCCCTGGTGTGGTCATTCCATAGGCATTGTAGAGACAGCTTTTCTTTCCCACGGATACGTGGTAGATATGTAAGCAAACCATTTCTCTCTCCTGCCCACAAGGGTCTCATGAACTGCTTGCACAGTGCTGCCCGCATCTTTGCAGAGACGCTGTCTGACACTTTCCAAATAGCCTCAGAGAATCAACACTCGTGCCCCAAGGAACGTCACTGGCAAGCAGGCTCCTCAACTCCAAGGGAAGTTTTGGAGAAATCCTGCCCATGAAAATAAAGCAGGAAATAGTTTTAGTTCTTGGATTTGTACTTTCTTTGATCTGCAAGTATTGCAGGGATGGCAGGAGCTTGCCAGCCCACCTAAGCCATGCTGAGGTAAGCTTTCCTGGCAGAGATGGCTTGCCTCAATCCAAAAAAGAGCTCCCTCCTCCCTCCCTCTCTCCTACCTTCCTGCACTTGCTAGAGGAGCTACAGCAGCACTTACAGAGGAGCGGGGGGCTGTGAAGCAAAAATACTCTTGGCCTAGGTGCTTAAACGTAGCTGTGCTCTAGAGAAATAGCGCACAGAACATCAAACACGTAATCTGCTGGCACAGACACTTTCTCTTCTGTGCCGCATCGCCCCTGCCGCTGCCTGTATCGCTGTCGTATCCAAGTGCCTCCCAGCAGCACGCTAAGTGCTGCAGCTAATATCTGATGTGAGGTTTATCCTCGCTCTCTTCCCCGAGGGAGAATCATATGCACTGCAGTGTGAATTGTTTTGGGAAGGGATGGGTTTTAAACAGGTACAAGCAGCTTCTTTTAAGAGCTGAAAGCGAGTGCCTTGAATGAAAGGTGCTCAGGCACTTCATGTGCTCTAAAAGTTCGTTTCAGAGGCTAGGGCTAATACAGTCTTCTCCCTTCCATTAAAATTGCCTCTTCTGCAAAGAAAAAGCTTGTGTACTTCAAGAGCAGAAGACACTTTTCACTTAGAAATGAGCAAAACCAGATACACAGTTCCAGTAACATGGGAACAGGGAATTTTTCAACACAGAGCGTTTTCATAGGAAAATAATGGTTTCCAGAGGTAGTTGAGGGTGAAAGGTTTTTCTGCGTGTGTTGCAGTTGGTGGTTTGTTTTTGTTTATTTGACAAGTCATCAAAATCTACAGACTTCAGTGCTAAAATCCTTTGTTCACAGACCAGATTTTTTTCCCATATTGAGAAAAAGAAAAAAATAGGAAAAATATTTCTACAGAGAAGGAACAACAACAAAAAAAATCAGTTCTGTTCAAAAAGAGCTCTTCTATAGTTCCCCAGCAGACATACAAACAACCACTGATAAAACAGTTCTTCAGTCTACGCCTGTTGATGCAGCCTCCTCCTCCATGAAGAGATAGAGTCCACACTACCAACAGAAAAGCAAAAGGAAAAAAAAAAAAAGGTGGAAGAACAGAGACAACAGCATCCCTGTAGTCTTAGTACTGCTTCAGATTTTACACAATAAAAAGTCTAAGAATAAGAAAGTCCCATTTGAGTCCCAGATGTAGGTCAGAGGCAAACTGTTCTAAAAGAAATTAGCAATTAAAATTTAGAGGTTTTTTTTTGTGTATGAAGTTAAATCAAAAGTGTCCACAAAAGCACATCTGCCACCTCCACAGTGCTGGTGGACTGCGACGCTGCGAATGCTACCAGCACTGTCAGCACGGGACGCTAGGGATCCTGGAGGTCCAGAGCTCTGCCCCCGAGCTGTTCGGTCGAAAGAACCTGAAGGAGTTGTGGTGGGGAGCAGATGCTTGAAAACGTAGGGGTCCAGCATGAATAACCACCACCCTGTGTGGACGAGCAAACAAGCCCATGGTGCATGGCACGCTGCAAGCTCTTGTCACAGCAGCCTTCACTAGAATGAGCGCCTCCAAGTCTCGGCTGAGGATTTTGCTCAAGTATTGCAGGAGTCAGCTAGCAGCAGCAAGGCGATGAAAAAGATGAATGTATAAATATTCACGGGAAAAGATTCTTCTTGGATTTCGAGGAGTGCACTGTATGAGTGACATCAAGGCAACTGGAGAGCATTACCACCAAACAGAACAGCAATCCCCTGAGGAAACCTGCGCCCCAAGTTAAAGTTCTGCTGTGTGCGCCCGCTTCAGGCTGCCCGACTCGCTTCGTCACGCTGCCCTCCCTAACAGAGCCAGCTTAATGCCAGCAGCGCTCAGCACGCAGACCAGTTCTATCCCCACATCAATAATACAAACACTCCTCTTGCAAGGTATTTTCAAAATCCCAAACCTCTGCAAAATCCTGCAGCAGAACCTGCACAGTACCTCCTCGTTCTGAGGGCATGAGCACCCACTCTGAAGTGGCTCCCATGGAAAACGCAACGTGAAGGTCCCTCGAGACACACACACACGATGGGAACTGCCGTGTGCCCATAGCTCTGTGGCTGAAGGGACGGCACAAGACCAGTTCAAGGCAGGGAGTCTCTCCACAACCGTGCCCTCTCAGCGTGTCACCTGGAGCGGTGGCTGCCGTGAGGGAGAGCTGCAGTGCAGCCAGCAGAGGTGCAGCCAGGAGAGCCCCGGGCCCTCCTTCCACAGCCACGCAGGTGACACTGGCGCTCCTGACACAAAGGCATCCTGCACTCACTGACACATCATCAAATTCCCTTTTTCAAGGGCATAGCTCATCTCACAGTTTTGTCTCTCCCACTAATGATTTTTCTGAGTTGGCCAGCCAAGGCTGCTCCAGGATGACACAACATCACGCTCCCCCAGCGCTCCACGCCCCAGGAGCAGGGGGATGAAATCTCTCTGCTACTTCAGCCTGGAAACACGGAGCAATAATCACAAGGCTGAGAGCAATGAGGCAGTGCCTTCTGTTCCACCACATCACCGTGGTGCTCACTGCCACACACGGACAGAAGATAAATCTTTTGTCTCTCATTTCCCCACGCTAACAGCTGCATTTCACGCAGGACTTGGTGTAATCGCAACTCAAACCTCCAAGAAAGGAGGTTGCAAAACTGATTCGAAGAAGCAGCACTTATGTTTCAGTACCTTTCTGCCCACTAGCTCACTGGGGTGCACACAGCACGGCAGGCAGCACAGATTTTTAATGCAAAAAGGTGCAAGGAATATTTACCATCCTTTCCGCCCTTAAAAGTGGAGACAACCAGCCCTAGCAGAGGCACTTTCACAGCATCCTGCTAAGACAAGCTCCATTAACGCCCCTCCTTTCCAACCTGTTGTAATTCATTCCAGTGCCATAATCTGCAAAAATCAGACTTCAGCAAGACAGAAAGAGGCAGAAAGTAGTTTGAAGGATACCTATAGCAAAGAGCAGGAAGGGTTTTGCAGGGAGAAGACTGGAAATTGATGATTCTTTCTTTGCCCCAAAAAGAGAGGGTTATGTTTGTCAGCAAATCAAACCCGTTTGTTCAGCTGCCAAACATGTTTTGGCTGAGCTTCCAACTTCTAGAAAAGAGGCAGGAAACAGCAGATGAGTTATAGCATCATAAAAGCTGTATAATCTTCTCGGATACTATTGTTTTAATTTAAGGCTTCCGTGGAAAATAAGTTTTTCTTATATACTATTTTCTAAAGCTCTTCCACTTAATGTTAATAGACCTTCAATTACTGGCAGATTAAAAAGTTTACAGTATGTAATAAGGTTTCCTATGAGCACTATTCTTTCTCTGGGAAAGCATCTTCAAGTGGATGAGCCAGAGATCCTTACGCAAGCAACAGGTTATTTTTTATTCAGTTTCTCAGAAGTGAGAAGCAGAAGAGAATTTGAAATTCCTGTCCATTTGGCAGAACACAGGGCTCTTTCTGCCTGCCTGCCTCTCTCTGAGCCATGACATGGTAATTCAACGTGAATTCAAGTCCTGAACTTTTCTGCTATTTTACATCTGGTTCCTGTTATTTTAACCTTAGAAGCATTTTTTTTAAATCTGATTTCTGCTGATTGCTTACACTTTATTGCTAAAGTTCCCTGTCTTTGTTCTATCAGCCAGGTTATTTAGAGAATATTACCCTAATCCAACAAAGAATTTAAGAATATGAATATTTCCAGTGAAGACAAAGGCTTTACCAGATCAAAATGCTTTATTTATTTGAATTCATCAGCTCCTGCTTCCTATCCTTACCACTCAGCTGAATCACCCTTACAATTTCGTTATTATGCCTATTGTATTTGTGATAAGTCAGGCACAGAGCACGTATGCTCAACCTGGGAGTTCAGTTCTACCTCCTTAGGGTCAACTTTTCGTACATCGACTACCAGATCCTTCTTCCCCCAAGCATTTAACACAGCTTGCAAGAACTGCCATCAGCCCAGTTGCCTCCGAAGACAAGCGGTCAGAGTGCACGTGCAACATCCTGTCTGCCTCAGGGAATAACCAGAAAACTATCAGTAAGTACTGGGAACAAAAGCAGCCGTTCTGCCACTTTGTCCTCGATACAGTCACCTTTGCCCAAAGCAGACATAACACCAGACCACGGGCCGCCAGTTACACCACAGCAGTCCTGCTCACTGCCCTGGGATTTGCTCACTTAGCACTGAAGGGCACGCAACCCTGTACTAACCGCAGCCTTACTTGACGCACTCAGACAGCAAGATCTACAAGCAAGTTAATGAATGAGTTTGTAACCACATGTTAGTCACTAAAAGAAACGCTGCTCAAGGAAATTCCTACAGCTTCATCTGTCAGCCCTTGCATTGTCTGATAAAAGCTCGGATGAACCAGGAACAAGCAGTATTAGCATTGCAACATTTACAAATTCTAGAGAAGAGCTGTGAGACAGCAGGTTTGTTCCAGCATCACTGCTTGCTTGCTGTGTTCATCTGTGCCTCTCAGTACTGCCACAGAAGCTGCTCTACTCGTGCTCCATCCCATACCACTTACCTGGTAGGGCTGGGAACGCAGCCTCTGAAGTAGCAGCCTCTTTAAGAGAAGAGAAAAAGAGGAGAGAAAAAAAAAGAAAAAGAAAAAAGGAAAAGATACTATATACTGCCCTGGCAGACATTTCACTAAATCTCAAGAGGTGCAAGATCCACCCTCGCTTGGAGCTCCCTATAGTCAGTCCTACACAACAGGGACCGCAGCTGCTGTTAGTGCTGGAGCCCAGAGCCCTTTTACCAGCCCTACATCCCAGACACAGCCAGCACAGGTTCAGGTACCCCCACGAGCCAGCACTGCTGTGCAAAGCTCCCAGAACCACCCCATCCACCACACGCTGGCACGGCTGCTTGTGCCTTCCTGTTTTGTTAAAAAGAGCATCTTGCCCAGAACAGAACTCCACAAAAGGAGCTAAAGAAACAGTCAGCCATCAGCACGGAGGACAGCCTGGCCGATGGGGATACACCTCCTCCAGAGAGCCTTCTGCAGCTGAATTTCAGCTCCACAACTCAGCAACACCACACAGTGCTAAGAAACACCTGCCTCTGCTCATAGTTCTCAGGTACCCCTACACCCTCCTGTTACAAAGTCATACAAAAGATGTTGTTTTCTAACAAAGGAAAGGAAGATGAGACCAGGAATTGAAGGAACATTTGTGCAAAAAATAAAAATCAGTGGGTTTCTTTGGCTGAACGAAGCAGAATTCATGTATCAGTGATGGACTGGCAAGGTACTGAGCTGAATCAGTGTAGTTCAGAAAGTAGGAAGGCAGCATGAACCCATTTTGTTCCAGTTTGTTCATTTAATCCTTAGGCAAACTGGAACTTCAGACCTTTTTTCACGCATTTATTACAAAGAACAGTAATAAAATATGTAGGTAAGGAAGCTGCTTTACATCAAATGAGAAAAACACAGCCTGGACTTCCTCTCCAGAAGATTAAAAGCATGGCAGTAATGGGTGGAGGAAGAGAAACTGGATGTCACGTGCCGCTAAGAAAAACTGTTGTATACTTAGCGTGGTACAAGATTTCTCTTCATAAAGCCATCCGATTCTGAAAGCCCAAGCACCTTCTGCTGTCCTAACAGGGTGCAGAGCACAACTGCCAGTGATGCAGCTGGGGGCACAGGGCACACCCCACTGCCCCCCAAGAAAGGGGCATTTCCTTTGTCCAGAGGTCCGTATCCCAATTCTACAGTAACATGCCCTGCAATTTATGATATTCTTAACTCAATACACCAAAAACAAACAAAAGCCCCCCACTATTCCAAAGCAAAGAACAGAGCCTCATCTTAGAGCCTATGTGAAGCTTGCAAGGGAGCGAACCTGACTACAGTAGGAAGCACGTGGGTCCTGCAATTCCCTGACTGTTTGACTTCACATCTGGCCCCAGTGTTGTTCCACGGACAGAACAGCAGGTAGTCTGGAAGAAAGGGAAGCGCTAGGTGATGCCTGTGAAGATCAGAGAACACTCTTATCTTGAGAGAACTTTATTCACTCAAGACAGTGAAAAATAATCACTGTCACTCACCAAAACGGCTCACTTCATTGATTGAGACAGACTGATCATGGTGCAAGCTTAGAATAAGAGAATACTGTTTCCCCTGCCCCCCTTGTTTGCCAGACCACCATCTAGAATTCTGTATCTGTATCACAGCAGATAAAAGCACTGATGTAATGTTGTATGAGAGCTCCAAGTACCTGCAGTCTCAGACCTCTGCCTTACAGCCAGTGCAGTACCTTGAGAAGTGGAAGAATGGATGGGGAGGGGGTAAACCACACCATATACTCACAGAATGTCACTCTGGCCTGTCTGAGAGAGAGTCCTTGTTCTGAGTCCCTGCTACACGAAGCAGACAGGTGAGGTTTCCTGCACCTATTGGGTTTCCTGCACTCCAGTGCCCTCCAGTCAGCCCCCTATTTTCAAAGCTAAAGAACATAAAAAGGGCTCCCGGGTGGGAAGGGGAGATTAAAATTAGCTAACAATCACGGAAGGAAGCATGGGAGAGAGGATTTGCACTGGAACCCAAGCAAAACCAGAGTTTAATCTGGCACCCTTCACAAGTACTCAATTAGTTTGCAATTCAAGAACAGAAAAGAACAAATTAATCAACTTGCAAAGGCTTAGAACAAGCCTGGTACCGTGCCATCAAATGGGAACAAGGGGAAATCAGGCTACAAACAGCCCTGCTTCAGGCATCCAGGAGTTCTTCTCTGCCAATGCTGTTCTCCACAGGACACCTTTGGTTCTCATCACAAGTGCCAGCGCAGTAGCTGCAAGAAAGACAGCCCGTCTGGACGTGTGTGCTGGGAGAGCTCCCAAACAGAGGCAAACTGCCCCCCCCAAGAGGAGCGAGCTGACAGACGGACACACGGAGCAGCCACCGACTGCTCTGGCCTGCAGAGCCGGTGACCAAAGCACAAATTAGCACCACCACGCGCCGAACACAAGCGGATGGAAGACAGCCACCAAAAACCTGCCGTCTGAAATCCATCTTTACACAGGAGGTTAATCAGAAGGAATAAACAAGGTAATGTTTCCAGTGCCGTGTATGCGATAATCCCCAGTGGTTTAGTCATTACAGCGAGAAACCAAGCCGTTAAAGATAGATCAGCCTAAGAAGCTGAGCACTTCAGAGCGCAAAATTAGCTCCGTGGTTAGCTTCCTTTCCTCACGTATTGTAGTAGACAATTATCTACAGAAGTCAAAACCAGGCCAACGTTTTAAAAGGGCCACAAGGGGAATAATACAACGATTGCAAAGAAAAAGGCAAACAATGGTTAGGTGCTCGTATTTGTTTAAGTCATATGCACAGTGGCAGTCATAATGAATACTAATTTTGAGCTCTGCTTTATAAGGCATGCTCCTAAAAGGAACTTATTTTCTAATTATGAGCTCCACTGACCATGCACATTAAACAATGAAAACAAATGGCAGCAGATACCAACGCTGTGACAGCCCCATTATCTCTCAGCAACGCGGGAGGATAGAGCTGTTAGCCACTCTCACAGGCAAAACTCACTGGAAATGTCACCACAGCCCTACAGCTGCCAGTTCATCCTCTATCAGCACCAGAAACAATTAGAGAAAACAAATATGAAAGTTCTTACATACCAACAACATCTACAGCTTAGAGATCATGCCCTTAAAATGCTATTGCTAGCTTTTCGAGAGGAAAAAGCTGACACAATCACCCTCAAAGCAGATTGGAAAACAACTGGAATTGTGCCTTCTTCCTTCACGTTGCCGAACTTTAAAGGATTCCCTGCTCACTCTGTTTAGAAATGCAGTGGCAATGAAAACAATCTTCTAGCTAACATGGTCTTCAGGCACAAGGTATTGCTGCTTTGTCACAGCGCGCTTAAAGCATCTGACAGTCCTTAATTATCTCCCCACAAGCCGGTATTGACAAGCTCAGCAGTGGGGTGTTTTTCAGCTTTGAGGAGCATCTTCTTGATGTCATCTCAAGGCCCAACTGAGCCCACAAGCAAGAGTTTGATACTCCAGAACCTCACCACAGGCAGCTCCCTAGGCAGGGTTTTGTTTCTTATTTTGCTGGATGCATTAAGCAAGAACTAGAGAGGCTCAGTAGTTTGGGAAGAGTTTCCACTTGCAGTTTCAGCCCTGCAGCAAGCAGAGTTCAAAGCCAAATGACATTGGTGATGGCAAGAAAACACTACCTGGTTTTGAAGCTATGGGAAAAGTGAAAGATGCTCAGCCTATGGCACCAAATATAAATAAATAATAAACACAACACATCCTGGAAAACTTGCAAGTCAGAACCATGTTACTGAAGAGTTTGGAGCCTGCTGCATTACTGCTATCCTAGAATCACAAGTCACTGCAGATAAATATCAAACCTGCAAACTGAACTGAAGCCCACAGGTCCCACAGGTTGTAAAAGCTGCTGCTTTATCAGTGGACTGACTTACAGGTATTTCCTAAAGCAACTTTTAGCTTAAATATGCAAAAATACTACCATCTCTATGGGGCTGAAACCAAAAATAAAAGAGCTACAGGAGTGCAGAAGGAAGCACGGGCCTCTCCCAGGAGATCACACAGGATGGACACGTGGATGGTGAAAAGTTGTATTTGGAGGACTTTTGAGTTTTCCTCACCTGCAGTGCAGGCACGACATCTGCACCGTGAGAGTAGCAGCTCACTTCAAGCTGGAGAGCAATCTGCTCAGGTCCACCTCAGTATTCCCAAAGTCCAGGGCTAACGTCTAGTAAGCCTGTGGTTACAAGGAGCAGGCTTTCAAGGACAATAGTATGTGATGAAAGAATACTCAGACACAGGCTGTGTAAGGCTTTTTGCTGTCTCTGCACCATTGCATCTTCTCTCTAGGATAAAGGAGCAAGCTGGCCCCTTGCCTTTGTCTGAATTCCTGAATAGAGAGACAAATAGCAGTAATACAGGCATGTGCTTAAAAACAGGATTCCTGTGCTGATTCATACTGAAGCGAGGACAGAGAATGACACATCCTATACAGCACATTTCAAAAGTTTTGAACAAGGCATCCAATTTCCATTTCTTTTAATAATAATAATAGATTGCCTCTCTTCAGAAAGGCCGCTATTCCTATTGTAGTTCATAAGAAATGCAAATTCCCAGTAGAAAAATACATTATTCACTTCCAGCGTGTGAATCAGGAAAGATTTGCATACGTTAGCAGACTGACTCAGAGGTGAGTTCAACTAATACCTATCGTATAAAAAATTAACTCTGTGATCCACCTGTTACACAATAGCAGCGAGTGACTGACATCATACAGCAAGAGAAATATTTTGACCTATCGCATAACACCCCAACACACAAGGCAGGATTTCTTTTTCTGTGCCAGCACACAAGTGTAACCTAGCAACAACCAGAGGCTGTAGCCTCTTTCAGGTACATCTGACCCCAATAAAGTGCTTCTTTTAGTCCCAAATCCCTAACAGGTTTGCCTAACGAAGTAGCAAATGAACAGCATTCCCTAGGAGATGAATTAAAGAGAGGAAGATATTCCAGAAGGTTACAGGTTCGTCCAATTTCGTTTTTCGTGCAGTGTTCTCCGGGTGCTTCTTCTCATCAGTACATAACCAAAACCCTGCTTAGCTCCAGGAAGCTTTACTGGAGCTTCCCTTCAAGTCCAGGATTGTGATTCTGCTTCTTGCCTTGCTCCCTGCTCCATTCCATCACCGTAGTCAAGGCCCTCCTTGCTTGCATGTAAGCTACTCCATAATTCAGATTTAAGCTTAGACGACTGAAAATTAGTTTTCAAAATGCACTACAAATGCAAATCAATTGGTGATGCACACACAATCCCATCATCTGATTCCCATTGCATTCACTGCGATGGGCCAGGGCCACGCAGTTGGAAGATGCACAGTGCCCTGCAGAAAGCAATGTGAGCTAACCCAACCCCAAGGAAACAGCACCCTAAGACCCAATAGCTAGCGATCAGTTCAAAAACTGAAGCACAAAAGGCTGGGCATCTCGTCCAAAATGCTTGTTTAAAAGCATCCCAAACACCAAGTTACACCAAGTAGCATATTTCCATTGTTCTAGCACAGTGGAATCTGAATAATTTAGATTAAGACGTACGAGCACTTTCTTTGAAGCACATTAACAGGACACTGTCAGACCAGAAGCAAGCAGGCACATTAAGTGGGAGTCAGGCTGAACAAAGATAAAGCTTCGGCCCTCAATCCAGTGTTCTACTTGCAGCATTGGACAACACTTTAATGAGCATGAAGATGTATATGCTAATGCACAACGCCCTGTCCTCTGACCTGATAGATTGCTTGCATTCCTCATAAGAAATTCTGCCAAAAAAAGGACTTTAAGGCAAATGCTGTTGTTTTCTCCGTGCACTCTGACTAGATAAAAAATGAACACTGACACATACTTTCCTAACTATCCAGAGCTTAAGGCTGGTAGGAGAAATATTTTTCTACATACATCCAGGGCAGTGCGGGACCGCTTGTATTGTAATGCTCGATTGTATACCATTCCCTATTACATGGTTAACTGACAATCAGATACCTCCTTCCCTTCACAAAGGCCAGGTCTTCAAGAGTCCTCACATCTACTACAGAGGCTTTGCACAACAACCAAATCCAGCACAGGGACTGCTTCTCCAGTTACATGCTGAAATGAAAGCATACACCTCTGAAAACCTAAAGGTCTTAAAGGAAGTGGTTGGTTTTGTGTAGGCATTTTTAGGTGAGGAAGACAAGAATGATTGAGAAGCTTCATCTAATAACTAGAGTTTTGTGGGTTTTTTTTCCAGACCTTAAATCCATCTCCCATCTATAGATGGGCACATATCTTTGAGAGACAGCAGGAAATGACAGTCACAAGCATAATAAAGGATCATCTGGTCTGAAAGGCTTGGGCTAGCTTTTTCCAAGTGTGCTGACTCAGTTCAGAAACTAAGCAGTAGTAAGGCATTTCTACTGGAAAAGCAGTGAGTAAACCTACACAGATTAAGAAATACATTGTTGGTGCTTTCCAAAATTGTCTGCAAGTCAAATGGGCAAGAAATGTCTGTTACAAGGTCATCAGCACCTTGGTTTTTTCCCCTTAATAGGTGGCAAAAGGAAAATAAATTTCATCTACATTAGTGGCTCTTCCGTATGGGAATTTAATACCAAAATACTTTATTTAAAACAAAAAAGTCTAACCTGCAATCTACTACAGTTTTGGAAGCCTCTCTCATCCAGACTTTGCATCAACCCATGCAGCATCCACAAGCACTAGGAGCAGAACCCCACCTCCTGTGAAAAGCCTGCTAATTTTTTTCATTCCATTTATTTGCAGACCCAGGTTAAAAAAAAAAAAAAAAAAAATCTTCAGCTGAATAGCTGTAACACAAGAGCTGTTCCCAGAAGGCATCAGCTCAAAATTTATATAAAATGAAAACCACACCAAAGATCAAAACCCAGCAGGTCAGCACTGAGTGCCTCACACCAAAGGCTGGACTAAGTGCTGAGGAGACCCAGGCTCTGTGCCCAGCTGCAGGCACACCAGAGACATCCCCTGCCTGCCTGTTCCCATTTGGAGTACACGGTCCTGAAGTCAAGAGCTCTGCCTCAATGTTACTAGGATGCCAGTAATCAGCAGGGCAAAGACTAATTCGTCCTTCTCCGTGCCTGTGATAGGAACACGCTGACACAAAATTGCAAGATATCAGTAACTGTAAATAAGAGAGAAAATAGATAATTAAGGCAAATTAGATTTGGAAGAAAACATTGAGGGGAAAGGAATAAAACAGCTCTCCATCAGCCGAGACATCACTTAGTCATGATGTGGAGTGCTCACACCTGCTCTGCCACAAACTCCCACAGCTCTGAAACGCACTGCAGCATCACCCTGACACCTCTCCTTCTGCCAAGCCTAAGCAGCATAACAGGATCACTTTGCCATTCAAGTTCCCATTTAGCTAATCCCTGTAACACCTTCACATCTCTACTGTGCTTTCCATGCCAGGCCCCACGAAGTGCAGCAGCCCCGCGGGCCTGCCTCCACCAGCCCCGAGCTGCTCAAGGCGAGGGCAGTCCTGCCACCAGACAGACGTGGCCTGGGCTGCTGGCACAGCTGGCATCCTTACTTATCGCTGTGCTTACACACTCACTTGGGCCTCACAACCATCATAGTCTGCTCCCTGCTCCCTTTTTCCCCCCACCTCAGTGTTTTCTCTCCCACAGGCCTCGATTACCGACATGTGCTTTTCGGCCTTACTACGTGAGGTGGACGCAAGGCAGAACTCTGAGCTAAGGTGTTCAAGGGACGAGACTAGCAAGGACCTGGGAAGAAGTTCTCCGTGGATGCCATAGGTACAGGGAATCTCTAACACACACATTTGGAAAGCCTTTCGAAGTGCTGCTCCCTGCGCCTCCAGAGACGAGGTGGCCTTTGGAAACGTACTGCTGAACAATTTGCTTGAAAATGCCGATTCAGCTCTTTGCTGAATAGGAACCCGAGTTACAGAAAATAAAAATCCTATATTTACTCTGCTGTATCTTGATAATCAACCTTCCCGGCTCCCTTTTTCACCCCCTCAGTGGTGGCTGCTTATCTGCATTGCATCCATGCAGCCGTGCCTGGTTCAGCTCCGGCCCCGTTACCGTGGGCTTGGCAGGTGATGCCAGGAACATCACTGCTGTTGTCATAAACATTCCTTTTCCTGATGTGATATTTCCAACCATCTAAACAAACAAGTTTATATTGCACCTTTCAACAGCCAAACCAGTCCTTTATTTGAAACCCAGTGGTGACAAGAACATCTAGCAGCATAACACCTCCTTCCCGATTACAGCTGCAGACAGCCACATGGGTTGGTGCCAGTTAAGCATAAGCTTCTGTCTCCACAGAAATGAAATAACCTTTATAGGCTGAAAATGAAGGAGGAATAAGCCGAATCCACGCTGTCAGGTCTCGTAACTCAGATTAGTTACGATTCCCAGCTCCTATTCTCCTGCCACCGACCACACACCTCTGTGCTAGAACCAAAGAGCCTGGACTAGCACAGAGCTGCTCCACGCACCCAGAGCTGGGGCACTCACCCAAGGCAATCACCCGGGCTGGCTCTACAATTAACTTGTAACAGAGGACACGATGACTATTTGGCAGGGCCAGCAATGACCGTGACACTCATCCACACGCCACAGCGAAGTGTTGAAGTGCCGAGCAGAGCTCCAGTCTGTGTTTCTGCAAGCCTGAGCCTCCTGCAGTCAGCCCTACACACCCATCGCCAGGAGGCTGCCCAGAAGTTTACCTCTGTACAAGGGACAACTCTCAGCTCCCCCAGAGCCACCCAGCAGGCTGTTCTGCACAGCACAGCCAGGTACAACCCTGCAGTTGATTTACAGTGGTTATCCCACCCACCGAGTGCTGCCATCAAACCAACTCAGGAAAAAAATATATATTACTATTGTTACTGGGTCTTGGCACACCTACCTTCACTCTTCTTACTACAATGACTGCCAGAAATCTAGAAATCCCTTATTCCCTGCCCAGGGATAGTTCCAGGCACACCTCAGGAATGCACTGAGCAACACCCCGACCACCCCTCAAGCATACCAATGCCACCACAAACAAGGCAGGGCCAAACCCCTGGTCAATCCTTTCTCACTCATTTATGCAACATAAAGGCGTGGAAATTCGACAGCAAACAGCCCATCAGCAAGTGATGTGGCCAAGCAATGTGTCCAGCAGCTGGCAAGCTCACTAATTTAATGACAAAACACCAGTCAGCATAGTCAGGAACCTGCTCAAAGCAGCATCAGCAGGGAAGAGCTGCTGCCATGGATGATCTGTTCCACCAGGTATTCCACCACAGCTCTCCCAGCAGGCAAGTTAATAACAAAGAAAGCTACAACATGGATACCATCACCTGCGAACCACTGAGATGTCAGCTCCCCTAATGGGCTGGAAGATGAAGGGGTAGAAAAGAAGAGGAGAACTGCCCTACAGCAACAGACAATTGTTTGGTTTTTTTTTGCCCGGCATAAATCTATGAAGGAATTAATTCAATTATTTTTCTTTATGCAACAGATAAAAGAATACTACCGATTAACCATCCAAACAAGAAGCGCTGGCTATTACAGCTGTGTTCTTCCCTTCTCTTTCAAAAGATATTAGCTGCAGTTCAGATACTTAAGCATATAAATTCAGCCAGGCATGTTTAATGAAAGCTTTACCTTCTATCATGGCATTTTTAAAGCAGAGAATAGGCTGCCTTTTACCCTTCCAGCATCATAATGAAAAAGTAACTCCTTCCATGGAATTGAAGAAAATACTGTGGTTAGCAAAGCCTTGTTGAGAGACAGATTAATTATCTACTTGAATGTACATGCAAGAGTAAGCTTACCACTGCTGAAGGAGAGAGAAAAAAGCCAAGCAGTTAGGAAGAGGCAGTGGAGCTGCAGTGCTAACACCCTCCTCCCTTGGGCCTTCTGCAGGCTCAGTGCATGGTGCTCAGACACAGCAATAAGTGAAGTCAGGCTAGGGGACTTGCTTCCCCTTGAACACGGCACGGCAGGACCATTCACAGCCCACAGCGCTGCCTTACCACGCAGTGCAGCCCCACGGCATTTACCAAGGGTGGGGAAACCACATTCTGAGTGGTCAACCCAGACGGAAACAAAACAGCCTCCAAAGCAAGTCCTAAACTGCAGCCTCAGAAGAGCACCAGCTTTCTAGGGACTAGATCTTGCCTGGAGCTTTGCATAGCCCAGAGACACCCAGTGGTTGAATCGTACATCACAATCACGTGCAATTCGCGGTGACGCTAGGGACAACATCCTCTCAGCTCATCTACTTACCACTCTCAGACCGAGATGTCCCTCTGCTCACCTCCAGCTCTCGGGTGAGGGGTGGGAATGGATAGGGAGGTTTAGGGAGAGATCTGGTTCTGAAATCAGTGACAACTGGCATTAAAGCTCAGAGAAAGCAGGAGCCTGAAGGGCACACCAAGCTTTATCTTGTACCTGTAGACATCACCAGCATCCTCTGGCCCTTCTCGTGCCATCTGCTCATGAAGTCCCTGAATGCAAGGCTCTGCCTTGCTGTCTCTGGCTGACATTAGGTACCCATTATGATGGTAACCGTTATGATGTCTCTGGCTGACTTTAGGTAACCATCACCTGCAAGCACTGTGACGTGCTGAAGGTCAAGTAAGAGCTAAGTGCTCCTTGTCGAGCTGCCCTGGCCACTGCCATGGCTAGCGGCAGCTGCTACACTGCCTGGCTTGAAGCCAACTTTGTAATCCACTAGATGTGGTCAAGACACATCTGCAAAACCAAACCATTACACCCCCTTCACATTACTAGCAGTACAGGACAGCCTTAGAACTAGAAAAACAAGCAGAAGGAGAAAAGGGATCCAACTGGAAACACAATTTGGAGAGCCCAACAAAAGTATAAGCAGAGTTTCCTTTAACACAAGTAGCAGCAAAGGAGCAGCAGGCAGTGTGCACAGCGGGTGTCCCATGCTTTGCACGGGCTCTCCGACATCAGGCTCGGCTCCATCTGACTCAGCTTCAGGCACTCCTTTAAAATACCCAGGCTGGGCAGATCGTAGCAGTCAGATTCCTCCATGGTCAACGGAGAGAGGGATGGACACCTCCTCCCACCAAGATGCAAGTCATCGTCCCGACACAGACACCTTCCCAGCTCCTGTTGCAGACCTTGCAGTTAAGTGGCATGAATCCAAGCCAAAGTATATTAGGAGCAGCTGGATTAGACACAGCCAACTAAGCAGGATCAACATTATGCTCCCTTACTTGGCCTGCACTGTTGTTAAATCTGAATAGCGAGGCTCAATCCAGATGAAAGTGAAATGGCGAAAGCACAGTAATCTCCAGAGGGATGCAGAAATGCATATTTTAAGCTTCTTTGTGGCTCCTTATGGAGAACAGCAGGGCAAACTTTGTGCATGTGGCATGGGTTGTAAACAAAGACAAATGCAGCCTTCAGCCAAGTTCCAGCAAAGAAAACTCTGCTTTATCTTGAATTGAGTTGTCATTTTAAGACTGATTTTTGGAAATAGCAACTACACTGTAGCAAGAGATAAACATCAGGAAAAAAAACAATAGGTCAAGTACATGAATAGTTGACCTTACCATGATCATTCTCCCAGAGACTTCAGGATAGTTTCCGTCCCTGCCAAAAGGCTCAGAAATGCAGCAGTAACCCAGAAACACTGTGGTGACTTTCTTACGTTCATCCAAGTATCAGCTCAAACACCCAGAGGCAACAAGGAAGGCACAGCACAGGAGATAGGTTAGCCAAGTGGATTCAACATGGCCAAAAAAAAAAAAAAAAAAAAAAAGGGACTCAAGTCTTTCATGGTTTTGGCTGGGACAGTGTGAGCCTCTATGAAGAAGATTGACTCTGTCCCAGCCAAAACCATGACAGAGCCACAGCTCTTTCACTTCCTTGCTAGGGAACTCACACTTTCTGCCTCACATCCCATAAAATAAGCTTGCTCTTCCCCCAAAAAAGGTTGGCCAACAAGTGAACGCTTCTGATAAGCAGAGGGTGTTCCCAGATCACAAGCAGGTCACGGCACACTGCTGACAAAGAAAGCAGTATGAGGGGATCCCACACCCCAACACCCCCTACCCTAATGCACATTCCTCTGAAAGAGAGTGAGGGAAACATTTCCTGTATTGCAGAAAACTTCAAGCCAGAGCAGCTGCATAAACCCCAGCAAAGCAGTGAAGAGGCAGTGCTGATCACTGACAACAGCACACAACTTCAGGATGAAACGAGGGAGCATAATCAAGGAGCTTGCAATGCTCGACATCTTTTCTCAAGCAGAAGGTGGCATTCAAGGATCCTACTAACCCTCTTCAACCACTCTTCTGCTCTTCTATCAAAATTAGAAAATAAAAAGAAGAAACTGGCAGGGGACCGAGCAAGGTCAAGTGCTGCCCCTGCTCCCCGCTGCTCGGTGCCCCAGCTTCTCTGAATTTGCCTCTCTCCTCCAGCCCTACCCCTGCCATCACCTCCCGGCAATCCCGCAGCTCAGAGCTGAGGCACTTGCTCCACATCTCAGAGATGCCATGTTCTTCTTCATCGGTGACACAAAAGCAGCAAAAAATTAAGAGGGAAGGTTCCTATTCCCTCTCTCCTCCTGCATTCATTAGAGCCTCATCTTTTTCTCCGCAAAGCTTTTAAAAAGGAAAAGAAGGAAAACAGATCTGAAATGAAATGGGAGGGGTGTAAAGAGCGTCTGGAACAAAATACCATATGTGCAATCCCTCTTCTCCTGTGCCATGAACTGCAGAGGAAAACAGCACCTTCCCGAGCAGAAGCCTGCTCAGGGCTGTCTACCAGCTAACGGCTGCCTGAAGGGACTGGGGGTGAAGGGGACGGGGAAAGAAGGGGGAAAAAATAAAAATCCCACTGCCCATAGTTAGGAGAAGGGCCCCTTTCAGGGACTGTGTGTAGGGAGGCTGCAGAAGGGACGGCCTCGCGGCCTCCCTGCCCGGCCTGCCCAGCTGCTTTCCTTGCAGGTCGTGAGGGGCTCGCTTATTTTTGTTGGTATTAACTGAGGGAGAGCTGGTCTGATCCACTCGGCAGCAGCAGGACACCACAAAGGCAGCTCTACAGGCATACATCTTGTAGTCCTACAGCAGCGCACACATCACACATGCTCTCAGAAGTTTTGCAAGACACCTACCACTGCTGCCGATAAAACTGCTCCATCTACAGCCAAACTCTCCAGCCCTCACCCCCATCATCCCCGCAGCCCTACATCCAAGCAGAACCCTGCTTGGCTTCCTTCATGGCTCCCAGCTCCCCATTACCTCATATTTCCACAGCAGCCCGCCCTGCCGAGGCACAGGAGGATCTACCCACCCTGCTGCCATCACCGCCTCGCTACACCCGGTCCTGCTCCCAGCCCTGCCCAGGCAGCCCAGTACCAGACCCATCGCACGCCAACCCTTCAGACAGAAAATATTAACCAAGGACACCGCTCCTTACACTCCAGCTGATTAGATAGTGCTAATCATGTAAGTTTTCAGATGTTTCAGAGAAAAACTGTAAGTTCTCAATTCAAAAAACAACAAAAAAAAAGCGGCACCACAGCCTTCGGTGACTGCTAAAACCATCAGCGTATCAGCTGTACAAGTAACATACTGGAGAGGATTTTCTGGGACTTTTTATTATTACTATTATATCTGCAGAAGGCAAGCCAAGAAAAAAAAAAAAAAAAAAAGAAAAAGAAATAAACAGAACCAAGCCCCGAATCCGAGCAAGCTCTCTGCAAGCAAATGCAGACACGTTTCAAGGCTGGCAGAACATTGTGCTGAAATTAAGTAATGCGGATTCTGATGGAAACACAATTTTTCAGACCCAGTATGAAATCTGTAAAGCGTGTCACTGAATACAAGCTTCCATAGGCTGTACAGCAGCACCTAAATATTTGTCTTACTGCCGTTCATCCATGGCTGGCACACATTCAAAGACTGCAAAGACAAAGCCAAACCGAAGCTCGGGCTGACTTTTCTACCTCCAATTTGCTCTGCGCTTTTCCCTCCAGGGATCTCGCATGGTTTGGTTTGGATTCCATCCCAGCTCAGTCCCAAACAGAGAGATGTATCAAACCATTTCAATGCACCAACACCCTTCGTTTTAAATTTAAGTATTTGAAATTACTTGGAATGCACATTCTTGACATTTCTGTACCATTCTGGACAACTTGAATCCAACCGCTTTTCCTAAGTGGCTAGGACGTAGGGCAACTGGACGGGGCAAAACCCAGAAGAGCAATTGCAGCAAGACAGACATGCACAGAAAGGAAGCTGTTGGGTGAAGTACCACCTTCCCATGAGAAATGAAGTCTTCATCACTAGTTATTCAAAGTTTGGTGGTACCAAGCTCTATTCACCACGATGCAGGACCAAGCCCTGAGCCAGCAGCACAAAGGAAACTTGAGAGGCAAACACAACCTCGGTCTGACTTCTCCCCTTTCTCTGGGGGCAGAGAAGGGGACAACAAGCTGGCAACCGCCTTGCGGATGGAGAGCAAATATGCAGGGTCAGAGCCAACCATAACTTACACAAAAGCCTACCCAACAGAAATAGTCACCAGCAGGCAGAGTTTACAGCTATATATACACACACACATAGACGCACGCTAAGGAAATACCACGAGGAGGGGTCATGAAAACCATTTTTCCCCACTGTAACAAATAACTAAGGCAGTAGTAAAGCACAGCTGGCTCTGCCATGGCAGCATGTGCCATCAGAACCAGCACTTTGCATGGCAATGGGGACTTCCAGTTGCCAAAAGCCACCGGGTGCAAAAGCAGCGTAACTTTGGATAAATCGCTGCCAGGATGGAGCCAGCCTGCAGCAGGTAAACTGGCTGTATGAAGAAAAAAGCCCTAGGGAAAGGGGAAAAAAGAAGCCAGAAAAACAAGGCTTATTAAAATGTAAAACTCTTTGATATAGAGAATCTTGCGTGCTCTTGCACCAACCAAAACAATGCCATGCTGGCCCAGAACGGGTCTTCTTTCATAAGGCAGAACAAAGGAACCTGAAACCTTTATTGTCTAGCAATGGCTCGCCATGGGTCCCATGAACAAAGCGCCTGGCCGTAACCCAACAGCCACAAGGCTTATGACAGCTTTCTCAGGAACTTATGAGAATTTGACTTCTTTCCAGTAACTCCCTAAGGCTCCCAGAGGAATCCCCAAACAGCTTTTCAAGCCCTAGGAGCTGGACCAGCCGCCAGCAAAGTAGACACCCAAAAGGCACTGCAATGACAATCCCGCAGCAGGGCAGGAATGCAGGCAGGCAATAAAACTGATGCTAAGCAGGTCCACAGAAGACTGGCCCTAACCATAATTTAAACAGTAGGGCGCTGCCAAAACGAAATGGTCATTTACTGACAGAGAGAGCAAACAAACAAAATCCCAGCAGAACAGTAAGAGATCGCAGAAGACTTTTAGAAAGCAAATGATTCACAAGCCTACCGCTGCATCTCGATGAAGAAATCTCCTCTTCTACTTCTGAGCCTGCACCACACAGATCTTTTTGTCCTCACCTCTAGCAGAGGAGCAGGATCATCAGGGCAGTTCTTGCTTTTTAGCACAGAAGCATCTTGCCATCCTTTCTCCAAGGAAGAAGATAGAAGGGAAAGTACATTTTTTCAGCATAGATTTTAAAAGATCAACCATCCCTGCTCTAAACTGACCCCATATACCAGGGGTGTTGCTCAAGGAAGCAGAAAAACATCTCCTTTGCACAAATGCACATACATCCAGATACACCTCTGGCCCAGATGCCGACAGGTGGCATCCTTTGTGTGCTGGCATTCACCAACACTAAAGCACTGCCCTATTCAGTTGTTACAGAGCCGAGCAGAACTGCACACAAGTTTATTTTCAGGGGTTTCTCTCAATGCAAACACAAAAAGCTCTCATGAAATACAGCACTTTCTTAACGTTAAGCTTTTCGTCTTCTTACTGAGAACAGCAAACGCCATAAATGAAGCAAAGAAGAGAAGGAGCTCAGCGAGACCATACAGGCAGCCCACAAGAAGAGGCTGGGTATGGGGAAGAGAACCCAAGTCCATTTGCTCAGCCTGCCACTCATCAGGCCAGGGACATGTAAAGGTGGAAGGTGGCTTTGTTTTTACATTTTCACACCTACTTTGGAGAGAGTCAATTTAAAGAATCAGGATGATTTAGGAGGGGAGAGGGCTTGGGTGCTTGTCCTCAAAATCTCCTAGGGGAGACAGGGAAAATTGTTCTCCAGATAGCTTTAAGGATTCTCTTATTTTCAGTCTGAAGGGATGTATGTAACTACAATTTTAGATCAGGCAGGGATTTGAAGGCAAGCTGCAAACAAAATTGCAACCTGGCATAAGTAAAGAGCAGCAAGATCAAAAGAGGAACACAAAACCCCAACCAAAGCCATCAGTCCCCGGCCACAGCTCCAGCAGCCTATTGTTCCGAGAAGACGTATCAATCACTACAGACAGCCCTCTCTGATCAGGTCAGATGATTGAAGGCTTTACTTTATTATTCCCTCACACCACCACCAGCAAGCACAGCAGCAGCAGCGTGTCAGACCAGACAAAGGAGCTGCTGCCCTTCAGAACAGGCTCCTGAATTACAGCTCCATGCGGCACGCGCGGCTGCGATTTAGCTGCGCAGAGGCGATGCCACGTGTGCCATGACTTACTAGTGTTAAGGAGGCAACACGCCTCAACCAGGACATCCCCAAGTCAGCTTGGTCTTGCCTCTTGCATTTAGTCAAGCTTTTTGACTGCCTGCCCCACTATGCCACAGCAAACCCAAGCACCGTGCACGTGCTGAAGAGCACTAGAGCTGCTGGAAGACTCCACGAAAGCTTGCTCTCCTCTGCTCAGGCCCAGCTCCAACACGTTGCTGCACAGCGTGCAGGCCTCAGGGCATCTCTGCGGCAAGCTGGAGACCCTCCCTAACCCTCCTGGTCCTAGCGCAGCTACACCCCCTGTTCCCCAGCCCTCTGCTGCTCCTGCCATGCTGCATTGTGATTAAAATGCTGGGACTGGCTCTTGAACGAAAAAGAAAACCACACGCAAGCAAAACAGTTTCCAAATCCATATTCATAAAGAACGCCACGGCAATGTAAAGGCTTCTCCCCCTCTACCCACTGAAAAGTAACAGTCCCTGGCCTTTCACGCAGAATATGCAGCAATTTCTTTCCTTCCTGCAGAGCAGTCACAGCGCACGTATCTGCCACCACATTACCTCGACACTTCTTGAGGGAAAGAAACAGCATATTACTCAAACAAAAAGAAATTCACTCCTACAAACTGCACCGCTTCTGCGAAATTCCATTTGAGGCTCCGCAGCTCGAGCGCGGGACCCCCGTGGTTACCAGCCCTGCAGCCTGAGAGCTTCAGCACGCCGTGAGCCACGGCACGTCACCCCAACGCAGCCCCAGGTGGCACGAATCACCGAGCCGAGCGGCTTCGCCACCCCAAGGACACACCAAGCGCTGTACTTAATCTGATCGGAGGCACAGAAGCAGCGCTTCTTCTTGTTCTACAGAGCATTTGGCTGGTTTTAATTTCAGGAGGAGCAGCTCAACAGCCACAGCACAACAATGGGTGCACGGCAGCCCACTCACCTGAGCAGTAGCAGCACGTCCTCTGCAGCACGTCCACGCTGGGAGGTCTGTGGCTCTGCGTGCCAACGGGGACTTCTTCAGGGATAATTATCTGTCCCCACAAGGCAGCACATGGCAGGGCAGCACTGGGGCTGCTTTAGGACACCCAGCTCGCACGTAGCCCAGACACAGCGAGCCGACGTGCCCCAGCCGGTGGTTTTAATCAGGAGCTGCGGTCCCGTCCCTAGGCAGGCACTTCTGAAACAAGGCTACAGCCACAGCCTTTCACAACACATAAAACACAACTTGAAAGCGAGAGCGCGGTGGTAACGCAGCGGGATGCCGCCTTTAGTAGCCGCCACAGGCCACCATCAGAGAGGAGGTACTTGGTGAGAGGGCTCTGCTGCAGCTCCTGGCCACCCCTGATTCCTGCTCCCACCAAGGCTTGCATGATGCAAGGCTGGCTAGCAGGCAGGCAGAGGGAAAAACGCAAGCAGCAAGTTTAAATACAGACATAAGCATCGCCACAAGGCCCAGAGGACAGCCCTCAGCACAGCCTGCTCTCCTGTGCTTTGGTCCAAAACATCCATCAGCACTGATGGGAGCCTCAGTGATGAGGCTTAGAAAATCCCCCATTCCTCCTCATGAGGGTTCAGGGCCTCACAGATGCCAGGGCAGCCTACTGACGGGGCTGCTTTGCTGCAGTCCCTCTAAATAAGACAGGGTTGGCAGAGAACCTGCTTGTACACCCAGAGAAAGAAGTTCCCAGCCAAGTTTGGGAAGCACATCAGAGAAAAGGGCACCCAGGAGCTGAAGAGGAAGGCACATATTGCTTTCACCAGGCGAGCACAACATCCCAGAGCTTCTCCCTTCACACATTAATACTTGACATGCCCTCACCTCGACGTCACAGTCCGTCCTTTGCTCTGGAAGGAAAGATTGTGCAGAAATGAAAAGCATTATCCCAAGAAAGGGGATTATTTTGTCATCTGAGGACACTTGCAGGGAAGAGCAGAGCTGATGGGCAGCTCCTGTGATCTTTCTGATTAAAATGCTGCCTCGGGATATTACCTCCCCCCAACAAGAAGCACTCAATTACGGTGTGAGGTATGCACGTAACACAGGCATTATTTTTTTATGAAGTATGTCAATCCAAGGTTGACACTTTTAGCATGATGTGACCTTGCTGAGAACAACCATGACCACTAAAACCAGTCCTAAACCAGTTAAACACCGGCCTCTGAGGAAGCATCCATCCTCCTCCATCCCAACTGTGCTCTTACCAGGAAGAGAAAGGGAGGCAGGGGGCTACGGATGACAAGACATTTCTTAGAAGGGCTACCTTACCTTTTCAGTATTCATTTTATATAGATGCACATAAGATACTCACATATATATATGTACACACCCCTAAAATTATACCCACCCACCCACTTCAGCAACATCTACAGATACAGGAGCTTGTTAAGCAGCCTCTAAGGCACGCCACGTAGATCCCTAAGGATATCTTCCCAAGTCCATGTGCACCAGGAGCCCCCAGCACCTCCCCAGCACCCCGCTCCTGGTGACACGGAGCAGTGCCTCTGCCCCCCTTCCCCAGTAACAGGCAGCGAGGCTCGCATCCAGCCCAAGGACACCTTAAATTGCTTTATGGAATAGCATTTGCATTTTTGGATGCATCTACGGGACTTCCTCGTACACTCTGTTTAGCAGAGACATCTGTTACTCAATATATATGTTTCATACAAATCCCACCCTCCGAATCCTTTCCATCGGTTGTCACTAATGAAGCTTTGTGTGCAAAACCAAGAGCATTCTGCCCCCATTAGGAAGCCAATTACAGCAGGAAAAACAAGCAATTAACAAGGTGTAAAATAAACATCCTGCCACCTGCCTTTTAATAGCAACCCCACTTCAAACAAGTCACGGTCTCAGCACAGCTTTCGGAATTGGCAACTGATATTATATATGTATTTATGCAGCAGCTGCTCTTCATTGCAACAAATATTACAGGCTTACCAGATAAGGTCAGCATATTTAAGAAAAAAAATATATAGTAGTATTAAACCCTGCTTTGAGGCCCTGAATGTTGCTTTTAATGAAATCAGCACCATCAGGCTTGCCTGGTATTACCGTGAAGCTGCAGTCACATCCCCGGCTTAGGGATGGTTCTCTTCGTTCTCACTTGCTTAGCAGCCTCTCTGTTTGTGTCGCTAAATCCAGGGGCCTGAGCAGCTATTAAGCAGCATATGGGGGGACTGAACATCACGAAGCTGTACCGGGCAGATGACTCTTTCCTCCTTCCATCCTCCCTGCCTCTCCCCCGTGGCTTTCTTCACCTCCCCATCATCGCACACGAAGCCATCTCCAAGCAAGGCAGCAGGGGGAGGACACGGGGACAGAAAGCCGCCCACTCACCAATTCAAGGGCAAGACAAAGAAGTTCCAGCTCAGGCTTTGCTCCTGGATCCTGGAAACTTTAAGGAAGAAGGGAAGTCCTTCCAGAGTCACCATGGCAGGAGCCCCTTTTCCTGGCGTGGAGCAGGATGAGTGACAACTTTGGGTTGTTACCCTGGGCTAGAGGAAGTGCAAGAGTGAACCTGGATTTGGTAGATTTGGAGCAGAGAACATGGCTGAGAAAACAGCAGCCCAGCCAAGCCTCATCTTTTTATATATATATTTTTTTAAATAAATATTCCCTCTCCCTCTGGCTCTCCACTGCTAAGTATTTATTCATTAAGTTTTCCGTGCCACATTTCAGCTCCTGACTAATGAACATCCAACTTCATCGCTCATCTCAACATTCACGCAAGGATTTTTTAATTTATTTTTTTAAGCATTCCTCCACTCCAGCTGGCTGTAACGCAAGCCGTACAGCACCAAACCCGCGTGATACCGCTAACTTCTGCGATCACACGCGGCTCCGCTGCGTTACTCAGGGACGGAAGGGGAACTGATAACATTCCTTCGCCCAGTGACCCCGGCAAGAGACAGGAAACAGAGCACTCAGCTGCAAACTGAGCCAGCAGAGCTACAGGCAGATTTCTAGGAAGTTGCAAGTCAACATCTACAGCACAAAAAACGTTCTTTCACAGAACATTTCTTCTGAAGAGCCTTCAATTTAAGCAGCAATTCATTGTCCTTGAACATGACTGCTACCTAAGAGGCGTCTCAGGTCTCAGAAGACCCAAGGCTTCAGTGCACCTCTGCAGAAACAAAGCCAGAAGGACAGAAATAATCGCAGGTGAGAAGCAGAGCCCAGAGCAGGGACATACCTCACCTTCACCAAGCGCAGCCCCCAGAACACAACCAAAACCAGTTCCCAGCCCCACGCCAGCAGTTTCTCACGCTACCAGCCCAGAGGCAGAGATCCCACGACTTCTTCCTACAGCCCCAGCCCCAGCGATAAGGTCAGAGGAGACCCAGTCTGCCAGCGCCAGGCACAGGAAGTCATAGGGCCACTCAGACTGCAGAAGTATTTTAGGATGAGTTCAGTCGCTCAGGTCATTTCAGTGGGGTGAGGGGGAAGACAAGTTGCACGTGGTTTTGCGGTTTTGTTTTGTTTTTAAACAAGCTGCAATATTTTCCCTTACGTTTTGGGGATGGCAGAACAGGGAGGAGGACATGACATACCCCTTGGTCACAAGCCTGGGACTTCAGTGCTGAGAGTAACGTGGAACAATCATCTCCAGCTGCATTTTGTACACCTAAGCACCCCCCCGAAATGCTAACACAGCAATAGTGGGGCAGAACACCAGTGGCTTTCAAAAGCTGTCCACATCACAGGAAGAAGCCTGCGCAGAATTAACCAAGAAGGGGGGCAAATTATCTGCAGCGCCCCACCACAAAGCCTCACAAGGCAGCACGTCAGGAAAGCAGCGCGCAGAGCTCCAGCTCAGCTGGTTCTAGGCGAGGCCCTTCTGCTCTGCATTGAGGAGCCCCCAAAGCCCCCCAGCTACTGTCTGAAAGCCTGAAGAATCGGAGGTGTGGGGACTGCTGCTTGTGCAAAGCAGCGAGAGACCCAAAAGGGGATGAGAACTTACTGACACAGCAAGGAAGATCCATGCAGTTTTGGGATTAGGGGTAACGCCAACTGCTACCACCCCTGCTCTTCTCCAGGAGGATGCTCTGAGAGACCTCACCCTCCAGTTCTTCCAGGTTCCCTTCCTCTTCAGGAGGCTGAAGAGACCTAACTGTGCTAAGTACCAAACTGCAACAGCTGAGTGTCAGCAGCACCCAGCTCACCTGCAGCAAAGGAGTTGCTACAAAGCGGGGCTGGCTCCTGATGAAGCAGCAGAAGCGATCCCCCTAACTGGCATTAGCTGCAGCCCACCACACACCACTGGGACCAGTAACAGCCACACAGTGCACAGTTCCCCCCCCAAACAGACTCCTGTGGTTTGGGAAATGGTCAGGTTAAGCAGCAAATACATGAAGCTGAGCAGAGAATGTGCTCGGTATGCAGCACTCTCTCCAGGTCACAGATCATAAAAATCCTTACGTTTTTTAGGATCAATGAAACCGTGGCCAGAGGAGACCTGTCAGGTCATTAAACCCATCACCGTGTCGACGCAGGTTATCCAGAAAGGACACAAATTCACATGCAGCAGCAGCGCTAAGTTCCCTCCAAAAAAAAGATGCAAAGTTGTATCTGAGAACTAGGTCTGAAAGTTAAAATTCACTTTTGTTTTCAGGAAACAGCCAGGCACATTTGCACCAGGCAGCTGTAGGAAGCTGACCTCAGTGTAACGACGTGGCTCTGCCGCGAAGCCCCCGTGACAGCCCCTCTTTCTCACTCCCACTTGCAAATCCCTGGCTCCAAATACAAACGCCTTTCACTGCGCAGCTCAACACAAAAATTACTTTGGAGCCCTGGTGCTGAAAATGCATCAAAGCACAGCCTCCGAATTCTCAATCCCCCCAAAAAAAAGAAATCAAAGGAGGAAAAGAAAAGACGCTTTGGCTCCCGCTGGTCTGAAATAGCAGTAATGACAATAATCTGCAGATCGCAGGAGTGCATCCACCCTCCACGCCAAGTCATTTCGCTCCCTTCGCAGCCGCGTGGAATTGTTCCCGGGACTGCAGAAATTGCCGTCTTTTCATTAGCGATCCGAGTTGGGCGAACGCCTCCCAACAACCCCAAGCCCCTGGCAGTCGAAAGGAAACTATTTGCTCCTTCACGGGTCGGGCTGGGGCTGAGGTTTGGGCGCGGAGGGTCGATCCTCCAGCAGCTCAGCAGCCGAGCAGTCGGGAGAGCCGGGTTAGCGTGAGCCGGGCACTGGGACGCGATAATTCAGCTGCCTGGCGGCGAAGGCTCCGTGCGCTGCGTTAACTCGGGGAAATAAGGCAGTTTGGGGGAATTTCAGCTCTGCCCAAGGATCTGTGGGGCTGAGAGCGAGGGGAGCACTGGGGGGTTTCGTGCTCCAGTGTGGGGTCCGCCGAGCAGCCCCTTGGCCCCGCCAAGTTTGGGAGCATCGCAGCAGGCATCCCTCGGCTGCAGGCGGGGGGACGGTGCCTGAAGTGGCCGCTCCTGGTGCTGGTCCCGGTCCCGGCGCTGTGCTCAGGGCTCACCGCCCCTCTTACCCCACAACGCGGGGACCCCAAGGGCCTTTGGGACCCCAACGCGCAGCCCTAGGGGCGACGGCTGGGACCCCAAACCCCCTCCTCGGGACCCCAAATCCCCCCTTGTGACTCCAAATCCCTTATCACAACCCCAAATCCTTCAATTCAAGCCCCCAAACCCCCTCTTCAGCACCCCAAATCCCCCTTGGGGACCCCATAACCCCCCCCGGTGACCCCAAATCCCCCCCGTGGTGACCCCAAACCCCAACTCCCATCCCCACAAGACACCCCCCCAGCTCCCCACAGCCCTCCCCGGTACCTGCGTTGTGCCGGAGCGCAACAAGTGCCGTGTCCCCGAGCTGCCGTCCCCCCGCTGCTGGCGGTGTCGCTGTGTCGCTCCCAGCGCCCCGGCGCCGCACACGCGAAAGGCGCTCACGAGCCCGCCCCGCGAGCCGCCTCTTCTGAGCCTCGCGGGGCGCCGTCCACCGGCCCCGCCCCGCCCCGCCCCGCCCCGCCCCGCCCGCCCCGGGCCCACCGCGCGGCACCGGCATTGGGGGCTGGTGCGAGCCTTTGGGGTTTGTTTGGTTTTTTAAGGTTTTAGGGCTTTTTCTGAAGGTTTTAGGGTTGTAACGTTTTAGGGGGTTTATTGGGGGGCTTAGTCTTTAGTGGGGAGGGGTTTAGGTTTTTAAGGTTTTAGGGTGCTTTTTAAGGTTTTAGGGTTTTTTAAGGTTTTAGGGTTTTAACGCTTTAGGGGTGTTTTTTGGGGGGATAGTTTTTTGGGGGAGGGTTAGGGTTTATTCTGGAGGTGTTTAGATTTTAGGGGGGATCAGTTTTGGGGGGGTTTTCTTTTTTTTAAGGTTTTAGGGTTTTAACGTGTTAGGGGTGTTTTTTTGGGGGGTAGGTTTTTTTGAGGAGGGTTAGGGTTTTTCTGGAGGGGTTTAGTTGTCTTGAGGGTCTTTTGGGGGGAATTTTCTTCTTTTTTAAGGTTTTAGGGCTTTTTTTAAAGTTTTGGTTTTTTTAAGGTTTTATTTTTTTTAAGGTTTTAGGGATTTTTTTGGGGGGGTTAGTTTTTTTTTTTTTTTTAAGGTTTTAGGGCTTTTCTTTTTTAAAGTTTTAGGGTTTGGGTTTCTTCTAAGCTTTTAGGTTTTGTTTGTTGTGTTGTGTTTTTTTTTTAAGGTTTTAGGGTTTTAGCATTTTAGGGTTTTCATTTGGGGGGTTAGTTTTTTTGTGGAGAAGGGTTTAGGTGGTTTTGGAGGGTTTTAGTTTTTTTTTCGGGGGGTTAGGTTTTTTTAAGGTTTTAGGGTTTCTTTTAAGGGTTTAACGTTTTAGGGTTCTTTTGGGGAGGGTTAGGGTTTTTCTGGAGGGGTTTCATTTTTTTGGGGGGTTAGGGTTTTTTTGGGGGGTCCTTTTTTAAGGTTTTAGGGCTTTTTTTTTAAGGTTTTAGGGCGTTTAAAATTTATTTAAAGGTTTTTGTGTTTGTTTTGTTTTTTTAACTTTTTTGTTTTGGGGGGACTTTGTAAGGTCTTTGTGTGCATCTCTTTTTTAAGGTTTTGTTGTTAAATGTCTTTATTTTAATTTTTTTTGTGTGTCATTTTTTTAAGGTTTTGCTGTGTTTTTTTTTTATTATTATTTATTTACTTTTTTGTGTGTGCATCTTTGAATCCCTTGCAGGCGCCGAGCAGAGATGATCATCCCCGTCAGGTGCTTCACGTGCGGGAAGATCGTGGGCAACAAGTGGGAGGCCTACCTGGGGCTGCTGCAGGCCGAGTACACCGAAGGGTGCGTGGGGGTGCTGGGGGCACCCAAGGGTGCTGGGGGGGCACTCGGGTGCTGGCTGCTCAGCCTCTGCAGCACCACGGCACCGCCAAACGGCTGTGAAGCAGCTAAAGCTGCAGCCACAGGCTGAGCCCAACAGGTAGCCACAGGTCAGACCCCATAACAGGGGATAAAAAGCAGCCAGGTCCCTAGGGAACGCTTCTGGGTGGTAATGGGGATTTGCCAAGTGTAACCTCTGCACCCGCAGCCTCAAATATTCACCTCCTAGGGAAGGTTAAAGGAAGAAACAAGCAACGTGGTCAGCTTCACCACCACCGCGTTATGGTGGGATCACTTTTTCTTGCCTCTTTTTATAGGAGAGGGAAAGTGGCAATTGTAAGGAGTATCTAATGCTGCTCACAGTGCACGCCCCCTTTCAGGTTTTCCTATAAGCATTTCATATTTGCTACTCCAGGATTTTTAGCCTTATCTCAAAGCAAGGGTTTGTGCTGGGGAGGGAGCCCCTGTTTAATTTGACTGCCCTAAATACTCTAACATGTCTATTTTAAGAAGTCCACGTGGGCTTTGTGTGACCCAAATTGTCTTTTAATAGTTTGGGGAGGGTCTGGCAGTGCTGGGACTGCATCTGACAGGTCTGTGAAAGGTAGTTCTTGAGCAATATTTACACTGTCATCAAGTTTGAGTATGAAGGGAAAAAAATTGCAAATCAAAACAGTGGAAAAAAACATGGCAGAAATCTGAGTGACTTCCCAAAATCATGTTGAAACCATTAAGCAGAATTAAAAGAGTATTTGTTTTGTGTTCACATAGCTAAGGTCACTAACAGGTTTTTTTAAATGGGTAAGCGCAGTGTGTTGAATTACAGAATGTGCATAAACAACACAGCTTTCACTGCCTCTTCTCTAAATCTTGAAAACGTTCTTGGGGCTTTTGACAAAACCGAGTCCTGTGTTAGACACTGAAGCACATAACAAGAAGAGAAGAAAAGCTTTGAGGTTTAAGCCTCTTTTAAACTTCTAGGAAGTTATGATTAATCTTCATATGGAGTTTGCAGAGGAAAAGATGACTTGTCCCCATCACCACTTATATTTTTCATGAAAAACTGACCAGTGGGAATCACGGCAGGAGAGAGCAGGGAGAAGATGCCAGCGCCCCGGTGGGTACCCATGTCCAGTACCGCTTCACCCCACCTGCAGCACCCAGCTGAATTCAGCACCTATGCTGAATTTCACGTCACTTCTCATTGTCTAATGCTCTATGTAGATCCCTCTGCAAGGGCTCTTTTCTCTCCAGGGAGGCAACAGCACCTCCCAGTTTAATGCCAGCAGTGAACGTGCTGAGGATGCATTCCGCAGCCACATCACTGCTGAAATGTTGAACAAAAGTGGCCCTAGAATTGAGCTCCTACACCAGCCTCTTGTTGTCTTTCCTTTATGTAGTTAAAAGCATTAAAACATCACAGGCTGCAAATCAGCTCTCACTAATGCTGAAGTTTATCTGAGCTGCTCTGGTACCACTTGTGACTTCTTACTTTCCAGTTACCTTTTAATAATTTTCCTACCTTCAGCATTCCTCTGCATTTGTATAGGGAGCATTGGAAGCAGTCCATTCTTGCTTCTAAATGTTTACCTCAAAAACAATTGCTGTGGTCACGGGTGTAATTCTGGGGGGGGTATTTGAGCTAATGTAGTTCTGGTATCGTGAAATCAGAAGCAGAGCTCAGCAGACGATGAACCATTAAAATGTTATGGTGCGGTGTTAGAATCGCCATTAATTATAAGCTTCAGAAATAAGTGGACAAAAACAGAGAAATAAACTTCTCCAATCAGTTTGTGGTTAAAAAAAACACACCTTTCTGTTTGTCCCTTTAAGTTGTTTTTTGTTTTTTTTCCCCTCAGTACTTGGAAGCTAGAGAAAAAGGGAAAAACAACTGAAGTGTTGGTAGTGTTTTAGCTGAAATTTATAGCCTGACTTCTACAGTTTCTGTTCATGTTAGTATTCTGCACCTCTGGAAAGTTCTGAACTTTCAGACACAGCTCTTAAAACTTAGGTATCAGCAGACATCAGATGGTTTTGTTCTCAAGTGTTTTGGAATGTTTTAAGTATCACGTGATGTTATTTATAAACATTCTTTTCTTAAAATTAGACTGTTCGTACACTTCTCTTAAATAACTTCGGCAAGTGCCAGGACTAAAATGGAAAGCCTTGTTGTTTCAGCCCGAGAGGCCGCTGACAGGTCTGAGGGCTAACTGACATCAGAAAAGCTGCAGGAGTTTTACTCCATGCAATTAGGCTGTACTGCATGAAGCCAAACAACCTTTTACCATGGTCCAGCTTGTGCAGAAGCCTCCTCTCACTTGTTAATACTTTAGAAAAGCATCTACCAGCTTCTTGCAACAAGACAATTACAAGTTTTGAGGAATTTCATTTGTTTTAATCAAATGCTGGATGGTTGAGCTACGTGATAGAAATCTAAAGATCCAAGCTGAGTCACATTTCATGAATGTTAAATGCTGAAGGAGTGTCAGACTGGCTTTCTGGTTAATAGGTTGCTGCTAAAGAGCTTGGATAGCGTCTCATCTATAAAAGGTCTGATAGGGACATCCATGGAAGACACGTGCAGCAGTTTAGGCTAGGATGACTCATAAAGGGATTTTCTACCCCACTGAAAGAATCTTGGGGAGTCATTCAGGAGGAATTACATGGAAGGACTGTAAAAGACTTCTTCCTGAGCAGCCTGCATGTCCTCGGTTGTATATTTGTGGGGGGCAAATTTTACAAGTGAATGCCATTTCAGATGGGATCTGTAACGGTTTTTATCCTTCCTCAGAATTAGCATCCATAAGGATTAGTTTGCATTTTGAGTTATTTTAGTTTAATCTCTCTCACCCTTTTAAAGTGCCTTAGATCACAAATGTATCTTGCGAAGTAAGCAGGTATTACCCTCAGTTATACAGAGCAGATGTGTTATAATGATACTTTTAGATGCTAAGAATAGCACAGATAACAATGCATGGAGATGCTACTCCTTATTCCTTGTGCCAGGAGACTGTCTTGTGCCTGATTGCTGCCTTCTGCCACACAGCTAGCAGGAGCCACAGCCAGCACGGGTAATTAAGGACTGTCCAGGACGTCAGGAGTGGAAATGACTTAACATGTTTCAGAACTGTTCCCGTTACTACACTCAGGCCTCCTGACTGATGAGATTTTTACCCAGATCAGCTCTTCTATTTTCTACAGACTGGTGTTTGTAAAAGATGTTTGTAGGATGAAAACTAAGTCACTGTAATTAAATAACTGGAGTTAGAAATGAGCCGTATTTCAAGTTGCTTTCCAGCTGTGAAGACCAGAAACTTGTTTCTAAAACCAAAATACTTTGATTTCACTTAACCTTGCTCCCATGACCAAGTGTGCCCACATTAGAGGACTAGTTCAGAAGAAGAAATTCTTAAGATCTGTTCTGTTACAGTTCTGTCCCTGTGAGAGTTCTCCAGACTTACCTCTGAAAGTCTGGGAGTTGTCTCAGCTAGATTCCATCTTTACAGAAGATCACGTGTGTCTGCGGGCCGGAGAACAGGCAAACACCCTGTCAGCAGCAGCAAATGGAAAAGAACATTAACAGCACATGCTAAATTTCTTGGTTTAAACTGCAAACAAGTTTTCCTCTATGACTAAACTCAGAGTAATCAGTATGTTGCTTAGGAACACTTACAAGTGGTTCTGACTCATTTCTTTTTTTTTTTTTTTATTATTTGTTGTTGTTCTCGTTCGTTAATAGAGATGCCCTGGATGCCCTTGGCTTGAAGAGATACTGCTGCCGCAGAATGCTCCTAGCCCATGTGGATCTGATTGAGAAGCTTTTGAATTATGCACCCCTGGAGAAATGAGACGAGAAATGTGCTATGCTGCAAGCCATGTGTATCGTATTTCTAATTCTAAGCTTGAAACTGGACTTCAGGCATTAAAAGATGCAAGCCACCTGTAGTGCAACCACTGAGAGATGTTTAGCTCGCTGCCCCAAACCGCTGACTTCTTCCAAGGAAGCAAACGAAGGATGAAGTCCACTTAAGATTTGGAGATTAAAAGTTCAAATGCTTCTTTATAAAATCAATGCTCAGAGGGTGTTTTTTTCCCTGAACTTTTAGATATTTCTGCCAGCAAAAATAAATGTTTGTTTTATGAAATATAGTCATTTGTCTACATAAAATGTGGAATTAAAGGTATTTCTTCCCTGTAGCCTTTCTGCAGTTGCTGGCTAGGGTTCTGTGTGTGCTTTCATCTCACCACTTGTGCTGGTCCCTTTGAGGTCAGGAACACTAGTAAGTACACCAAGCGTTTCACACTGTGCAGTCAGGGTGGGTTAGAAAGACAGACTGGAGTTCTGGGTCCCAGCAGCAGAACAGGGGTAAGTTTGCTTGGTAAGAATGAAATATTGCTCTTGGAAGCTTGCAGAGCTCCATTTTCACTGCAGCTGAGGTCAGCTTGTGGTCTCTACCCCAATTTTTATAAAACACTGGCTGTTCTATTACAGAAAAATGGTTAAAAAAAAATAGCAGTGCTCTGCACTTTAGTAAAGTGTCTGAGCACTCCCACTGAAGGCATTGGGTGGGGGAATCCACACACTAGTGTGAACAGGTCAAAGCCTGGCCAAGCACCTGCTCTGTGACTGGTACACACGCAAGGTTACCACTTGTTAGTGGTGTCATTGGCTTCACGCTGTGCTGTGCATGGAGTGTGGGACTGCCTCGCCAAAATAAGCAGGCCCTGGGCACTCCTGGTAGAATGAAAGGCTGGAAGGTCAGCTGTACGTGCAGGGTACCTGCTGCAAGGCAGGCACCAGCCCTTCCAAAAGATCCTGTTTCCTCACCTGCCTATTGCAGTGGCAGCTGAAGGCTGGAGCATGTGCCATGAGGTTGTCTGACACCCATAAAATGCAGTATTCCCAGTAGTGTGTGCACAGGCAGGCACAGCAGCCTCACCCCAAAGTGCAGGACAGTTCTTACATCTGTGCACGCTCAGGATTCTGTTTAAACAGTGTTTGCCTGGATGCAAATGTAGGACAAATCATAGTTAGAGCAGCCTCGTAGATAACAGGCTGGGAGAGGTGCTAATCCCTTAACTTGCAGCCTGTTAATACTTGGTTCAATTAAGCTCTTGGCACTCGCCTTTCAGCTGCTGGGTAAAAGATATATTTGTGGATGCTTTTCCCTAGTTTAAGAACTACAAAGAAGCTGTTTTTAACAAAACCTTCCTTTCCAGGGATACTATTTAGTGTGCTTAATGGGTCAAACTTCTTTGTGCAAACCTTAAAACTAGACTGTCTCAAAAAAAAAAAAAAGTTACAGGACAGCTTGCCTTTGGCTATCGCTATCACCCCAGCAATCTTTACACTTGAACTTGCTTTTCAATTTATTACAATGGGATAGTAGATAAGTTTTCCCATATTCAGCAGTTCTTCATTGAAGACATTTTAAAACCACATGCTTTAGCCTAATGCGGAGAGAATTAAGCAATTAATTCTAGTATTCATTTCACAGTTTGTCGGATAGCTTATGTTCTGCATGACTGCTGTATTAGCTAGCTAAATGCACTTTAAAAAAAAAAAAGGAAGAAAAAACTTCTCATTTGTCTTTTGGGCAGTTTTTAAAGGGGAAATGTAAGATGACCTTTCCCAAACGAACTCCTGTAGGTTACTTTTCTCTGTTACAGTGGAGCGTTACACGGAGATACACGTGGACTCGTTCACAGCAAGCCCAAAAGGCCAGCACCACTTCACCTGCATTCGCTCAGCGAGCTGTGCTGAGAAAGCCCAGCAGCCCAGGCGGGTGCGTTCAGCGGAGGCAGCCAAGCATCGGTGCCAAAGGACTGGATTAGAGAGTCGACAGTACTTTGTTTCTAGCTCCAAAAGCAATTTTCTAATCTGGTTTTCTGCTTTAGAACGACATGTTTCTTCTCAAAGCAGATGCCAGCACAAGGTTAAGTTATTTGATAAGAACAGCTACGGCTCTTAAATGCTGTAATGAAGATGCAATTTACAAAAACAAAGCAGGCCTCATTCAGAAATTCAAAGGAAGAGGGAAAAGCAGCTCAGCTGCTCTCATTACTGCTTCTCAGAGTGCGGCGCAGTGGATGCCAACGACACTCAGCCTGGTATCACTCCATCAACCAGCTGTTACACGAGGAGCAGCAAACAAGAACGAGTAGCAGGATGAAGTCACGGCGAGCATTAGCACTGCTCCACACGGCACACAACAACCTGTCTGCATCACAGCGCTTCCACAGGAGTTTGCAGATACAGCACAGGCCCAAAAAATATTCTATGTGTTCACACACACAGTTTATCATGTTTGTATGAAAGGTTGTCTCAGGAGTTCTGTCCTTGGGAGGGTCAGGAGCAGAAATAGAGCTTAAATCCCACTTAAAAAAAAAAAAAAGTCATAGAAATCCATTGAAAATTTCACTAAGTCCCAGCTTTCACCCTTGCTCTCTGGTAACTAGGAAAGGAATTCCCTTTCCGCTGTCATTTCTCCCATGCTTGCTTCTGCAGCTGCTAATAACATAAGCATATTGGATCTGCTTCCTAACCTGCCAGATCTCTGTACGAACAGCCATTAAACATGCTCAAAACCACCATATTTTTTAAGCTAATGTAAAAGAGACATGAACATACATAGGAAAGAAAAAAAAAAAAGCACCTGGCTTTCTCTGAATCTTTATAAAAAGGACACATTAGCAGAACCAACAGATAGGCAGGAGCAAAAAAAAAAAAAAAAGAGTGAGAAATCGTACAGAATATGCAGCCACTTCTGCAGTTACTTATTCACTTTATATATAAAGCATTTTAGAAATTTCTCAACTTGATTATGAAAGACAGTTGTAGGGATCACCTTAACTTGGTGTTGGAAAAGAACGCACGAGCTGCAGTGTAACAGGAGCACTGCTGGCACCCAGATATCAATCTCTGAGGGGCACGGAAGGGGCCCAGGCAGGACACTTCTACCTCACCACCCCATAAAAATATGGAAGTAGTGCCAGCTCAGCACATTATGTCAGATGAGGTCAAATTACAGAGAAACCTGTGTTTGTTGGGTCCAAATCTCTGCTTCTACCTGGAGTACCAGCATCAGGTTATTCACATGCTGGGAAAGCTTTATATTTCTTGAAATGACAGTTTAAAAGAAATCAATAAATCCTGATCGTAATTCTGAGTCCATCTGCAGGAAGTGAAATATGTCAGTATGCCATAACAAGCCTCCAGCCTTAGCTTTCAAAAGGAGTTTTGCTCTGAAAAACAACCTGAGGGCCTCACCCCAGAGTGATGCACTGAGAAGGATGCTGGGGTTTTGTTCTCCTCATCCCTCTTCCCCACATGCAGCCTGGGACCAGGTACTGAAGCCTGGGTTCTTGTATGTGCTTTTTGTCTATACGAAGAAAACTGTCATTACCACAGTGCACAACCCTGTAGCTGTACGTAAGTTTCCATAGAGATGCCTAACTTACCGTGCGGCTACCTGTCTGCATTTTAGTGGTAACAAACTACGAGGGTCCAGAACAGAAGCTATCGTTTCCCCTGCAAATAGCTCTACAGGCAAGAAAATATCTCCCAAAGGGAGTAGGGAAGGAGGAAAAAGAAAGGAAAGAAAAGAAAGGGAAGAAACCCCCACAACCTATTTGCCATTAAAAGCAGCTTAATTTCAAGTATCTTCTAGTTTCAGCACTGACCCTAGTAAGAAACTAGCACTTCTGCTTTGTCCCTTCCCTGAGCAGAATTTGAGCTTAGTTAGCAGGATTTCTTACTTTGGCCACTCCTCCGATAAAACATCTCCAAACTGTTGTTCCCACCTGGCTCTGACTCTCCAGATGATGAGCACTGCTTTAAATTTCCACTTCAATGTGTTTGTGCCGTAGTTGACAGAGTGGCTTTGTTTTCAGATCCAATTCTTATTCAGCTTCTCCAGCCCGAGAGAAGGCACTTTTAATTGTTCGATGGGAGCGGCACAACAGAGAGATGTGAAAACCAAGGGCAGGGAGCGCGCGGGCTTTGCCGCGCCTGGTGGTTTGATGTGCTGCTCACTGAAGTCGGTGGGAGGCTTTTCATTAGCTTCAGTGTGACTTCAAATGGCCTGGCAGCATGCGGTGCCTTAGACCACTTGAGTGTCCAGGATTAATTTGTTTTTAGTAGGTTCTGCTAAGAAAGGCTCTTTGAGGTGCCCAAGCTTTAGATACTCAAAGGGCTTCCAGATCTTGCTACAAACCTCAGCCTCATGTGCTGGGGGTGCATAAGACTATAAAAACCAAAAAGAGTTAAGAAGTTATCCTTGGCTTCAGCAACTCTGGCCACCCAGGGAGAGCTGCAGGGCAAGTGGCTGTGCTTCAGGCTAGCGCTGGGAAGCAGCACGACATTTACATGGCAGTAGCAAACCCTCATTTGTTTCTCCTTGGTGCTCACCTACAGAAATATACAGGAGGTGCAGAGCCAAGACATGCAGAGTGCTAGGTACCTTCGGTCATATTTCTATTCCACACACACGTATCTTCCAGATTTTGGCTGTCACATACTTTGGTGACCTACACTGTGTGCCTGTAGGTCACACGTAGCTGGGGTGAGGACACAGAGCCCCTGAGCACCACGTGAGTTTCCCCCCAGTTTCTTTCCTGATGTGGCTGTTCTCTGCAGGCTGCAGCAAACACCAAATGTTGTAACAGCTAAGTTCGAAAATTCATGCAGAACAGCCCTTCATTTGTCACTCCCAAACACGAAGCAAACGTTTTTAATAAAAAGGGTTCATAATTTTCTGCTTTCAGGAGCTGAACAAATAGCGATCAAAGAATGGCATGGAACAGCTGACAAAAAGCTAAAAGCATGTATACTTTGGGGAGCATAAGAAAACAGCAGTTAACAACAGACTTCAAAGCAAGCCCCGAAGGCTCTGGTCAAGACTTTCCATAGGCACTAATGATTTTGAATTAACCCATGCCCCACCCCACGGGCTTGATTTGCAGATGGAAGGAACAAATGCTGAATACCCACTATTTGGAAATCAGACCTCCTTCTTTTAAAAGCACATCTAATTGGAGCATTCAGAGTAACGAATTGCTTTAAAAAATGAAGGAAATCAGTGCCTTTGTGGGCTGAGGCCAAGCAGCAGAACAGCCGTGCTCAGCACCCACCATTAGTTGTTGACCTTTCTCAAGCTTCTGCTTGCCACCTTTTCTAGCACTTGGTTCACCACCATCACGCTATTTACAAGCATTTAATTACTTCAGAGATTAACATAAATGTCGGTGTCCTCACCAGCATCTCTCCGGAGGCCTGATCCAAGTGCATGCAGCTCAGTGGGAATCCTTCCTTCAATGCTGGTGTACTTCGGGACCATCCCATCCCACGGTCTCTTTGCCTTCCCCCAGCTGGTCACATCAGTAAAGTTGCTCAAGTCTTTAAAAGAGAGAAAGCCACTTCACCTTAAGCTGTATATTTCAGAACAGGCCTTAAAAAGAACGCATCTGGTGCTCAAGCCTGCCACCAGTATGGCACCTCAGTTTCCCTGCCTCTGAGATGACACTCGCCCTGCCATTCAGAAACCATCAGAGATGAACAGCAACAAGTCTAATCTCACCCACTGCCTGCTTTCTTCTTGCCTCCCTCTTATCAAGGACCCCTGTTACGTGCTGCCTCAAATCCTAATGAAATATCTTGAAATATATTTTTAAGAAAAGCTGCTCGGCTGTGGGCTGAGCCCAACACAGGAATCATGGACTCCATTTTGCTCATGGAAAGCCACGAGCCATGCAGCAACCCAGAGGTCAGAAGTATCAATGCCCCCAGCAATCCAGAAGGTACAAGAGCACAGCCAAAGCCCAGCCATCTCCAGCTATTTACCCAAAGCCACCTCCAGGTGTTTTCCTCCCACCACCCCTTGTTGTCCTTTTTGAAAAAGGCTTCCCTAGGGCAGTTTATGTAGAGGCATGCTCCTTCCTAGATAGGAAAGCAAAGGGAAAAAGTCCACTTAATGGAAAAACGGGATAAATGGCAATCTGAGCAGCCTCAACTACTTGCAGGTATTGATCAGCCACTGCCAGGGCTCTGCCCAGCTCTTTATCAACACAATAATGGCTTGTGATGCAGCAAAGCCCTCAAGCCTCCCGCCTCCAAAGAAAGTAGAAGTTTGGCGCTTCTGTAATTGAGTTTATAAGTTTATACACAGCAATGGAATACCTAATGTCTGGGCTGGAGGAATAACAAGAGGTTTTGCTTAAATTCACCTTGAAAATTTAAAAACAAAATAAGAAGATGAGTGCTGCTCTCAGCTGTAGGCCCTTCCCAGTAATGAGCTGTGCAGCTGAAGCAATTATGAACTTTACTTTTTTAAAGGAGCAATAGCAGTTTGACCAGGAGGTCTTCCTCCAGGAAGGAGCTAATAAATGAAAGCATTAAGTTTATAGTGGGTTGAGTGCTTCAGATCATTACAGAGATGGCCTACAGCTCCACACTTCACTAACTTGATTTTTATTTTTTTCCAAAAGCACCGCGAAGGTGCACAAACGCACACCCTATTTGGACCCACTCAGCATTAAATGCAGCCTAGACAAATGGCTGTTTTCCTCCATCGAGCAACATTTTAAGAAGGAAAGAAAAAAAAGTAATAATTAAATTCCACTGATAAATGATTGTTTGCAATAAATAAAGAGAAACAAATGCCATTGACCTCAGCAGCTTCCATTACTGCTACCCTGGCTGCTGCTGAACAAAAGGAATGCTGTGTGCTGCAGTAGCTGGGAGCAGCAGCACGGAGCAATTCCCATTTCAGCTACAGCTGGTGACATCTCAAGACACAGCTCTCAATGGCTGAGCCACAGCCAGAGCAGCTGGGGGCTCCTGACAGCCCAGTGTCCCTGCACTCGGCAGGCACAGAGCGATGCCCACCCTGCATCCCCATGCTGGTCAATTAAACCTCTTTTATCCTTAACTCAATCCACAGATGGGCAAAGCTGCTTCAGGCCAGGTTCTGGAGGTAAATTCAGGTTCTCTGGAGCAAAGCTGGAGCCTCCATCCAGGATCAAGGTGGCTCTGTGCTGCCAGAGCAAAGGGTCTTCCTGGAGGCTGTGGCCATGTTACATCCACCAAGACAGCAGTGTTTGCCCTCACTGCCTGTGACCATAGCATGCCCAGGAGGCCAACAACCTCCTAGGACTTCCAGACCTTGGCCCAAGGCCGATTTTCACAAAATGCAGCACCTCTTCTGGGAAACGCTTTGTCAGCAAAGCTCTTCCTTCCCTTGGAGGCTGCTTATAAATGAGCCTCGTCCTTCTCCCCTCCCACCACCCCCACATGTTGGGATTCCCAATTTGAAACATCTGAAACTTATTCTAAACCCAGAATGTAATAAGCTAAATGGACTCAGATAGAGCTGTAGGCCTTTGGTCCCATCTGTGGATTCACTTCCAAGGAGCTCTGCTGTCAGAGCTGGGAAGTCATATTGCATGTGAGGTTACCACAATATCACAAACTTAAGCTGGTTATTTCTCTCTTTTCTGCTTTAAAAGCTACAATATTCAGGTAGCTTAGAGAAAAACAACCTTTGGATTTTGTCTACTCATAAATCCATCACAACAGCTTGGGGGAAAACAGTAAATAAGATATTGGAAGAAGAGCACAAGAGGCCAGAAGACGAGTGTCTCCCTCTCTAGATGTGCTGTTTGCAACCAAAGCCAGGTACCAGGCTGTGATATTAGTGTGTGGTATTGATTTGTTCTTAATCCAGAGAAATGCCCCTGTAATGAACTCTGCTGTGCCCTTAATGATTTCATATCGAAGGATGTTAGGTGCCTTGCTCATAACAAAGTAACAGCAATTCCAAAAATAGCAAGCCTCATAATAAAATGTTATTGAGGAGCCTGAATTTCAATATAAAAGGGACTCTGCTGTACTCAAGGGCTTACTAGATACAAATGCATACTTTAAAAAGTTGTATTAAAGTCATGTCGGTGGCTGAGTTACGGGGGCGACGCGAGATGCTACTTCAGCAAGCAGCTGAGCCCAAGGTCCCCGGGAAACTTTTAGGCAGATGTGGCTGGATTTAATCCCGTCAGGTGGCTGGGGCCAGGCGACTAGAAAGCTCTGAGAAGCTTCCAAAAGCTGCTGGTGAGGGTGGGACAGCGCAGAGGTCCCATCTTCTGAGTTTCAGGGGACGGGGTGACCTCTCTAAAGCAAGGGAGGAATGTCCGTCTGCAGACCAGCCCTACTGAGGGAAACCAGGCCCCACGCTCACCTCAAGGCCCTGCTGGGTCTCCTGCTACCTGGGTGCCGCTGATTTCTTCTCACTTCTTTGTCCCCACCATTCTGTGCCACACAGGAGCTGCTGGGGAGCCTCAGCGCAAGCCGGCCCCGGTGCTGACAGGAGGCGGACATGGGGCGCGGGCCCCAACATGGCTGCCACCTCTGCCACCCGCACCTCTGAGGGGAAAGAAGCAGACAGAGGAACAAAATGAACCTCTCAGCAGGGCAGGCGAAGCACTGGGGTGCCTAAAGGCACCTGCAGCTCCGTCACCTCCACAGGGTGATTTTGGCAGGCGGCAGCTCCTGCTGCTGGGGCAGGGGGAGGCACAGCAGTCCTTCTGGTGCCCAGCGTCACTGAGACAACGACAGATCTGAGCACATTAAAACAAATTTGTCAAAAGCACTACATGAGATGAATTCAGACACTGGTCACGGTGTTGATTTATTTGTTTGCGATGTTTTATTTTCTCTCAAGGTTGTTTTTCTTAACTCCTTTCTTGTTGTTTATCAACTCTGGGGCCTGGCCTAAGTCTGTTTATGGTTTTGGCAATTTGCATATAAGAGCATGTTCTCATATTATTACCAACCATGAACTTAATCTGCTATTTGTACTCAGTCTGGCCATCATTCCTGCACTGCAGGAACCTTCTTGTGGAAACTATTAAGAAGTACGCTCTTTACCTTTTCTCCTCCGTACACTAGTCCTTGACACTTCAAATGTCCTTGGGATGTTCAAATCTGCATGATCCTACTGTTACATCTCCTGCATGCGTTTCTGGTTTTGTCTAAGTTAAACAGCTATTTAAGAATACCACCCAGAGATCTGCCCCAAGGCTGGGTAGTTATGAGCAGCAGGGGGTGTGGGAGGATGTGGGCAGGCACACTGAGCACTGGGCACTGCCGGAGTTTTCGAACTTCACCCCTGAACAAGTGCAGAATCCTGAAAAACTTGTAAAATATTCCAAAAAAATATGCTGTCACCTGGCAATTTTAGAGCAATGCAAGTCACTGCAACATGCCAGGGCTTGGCCCGTGTCTACTGGGCCCTGTTCGGTGCTGCTCAGCACCCTCAAGGGGAAGAGGAGGCGCCTGGATCTCACAGCGGGCTCTGAGGCTGAACCTGAGCGCCAACCCATGCCACTGTCAGTCACCCTTATATCCAAGAAGAAACAATGAGGAGGCTTGAGTTCAATCCCTGGGGTTTTGGAGGTGGGATGCAGAGGATCTGTGGCCTGCTACGCTCCAGCCAAAAAGGAGATATTAACAGCATATGAGGGGGTCAAGCTGGGGTTGGTACTGAAGCACAGCTCCTCCTGGCACCCTGACTGCTGGTGCTGGGTGTTCACAGGGAGGGTCCCCTCTGCGCAGCGTCGCTTTTTCCACTTGCCCTTTCTAAGTCCACTTTCCCAGACCTTTCCCATCTATTTTTTCCCTAAATGTCATCTGAAAAAAAGGAGGCTTGTGCTTTCCTAGCTGCTTGAGAAGACAGAGCAAGCGCACGCACGCCTGACTCCTGTAAGTGCGGGCAGTGGCCCACATCTCTCCTCGCTCATCCTTATAGGTCATTGCCAAGTAGTCCTTGTGGTACTTCAGCCTTTATGCCTCTCTCACATGCCCCCCAGCTCAAGCAGAGGCCCCCAAAATGCCAGACCTTCCCTCCCAGGAGCCTCTTCTGGCCTTCAAATAACCCTTGTGTGCCAACTGGCTTTGTTAAGGGCAATTGGGAACATCTCCGGCCGCCCTGCCAGGGCTGGGGGCAGGATTAACTAGCTGGAGGAAATGAGAGGTGAGTGTTTGCCTCATACAAGGCTTCCAAGGGAGATCAGAGCCTGGCTCACAAGGTTATCTGTGAGCAGGGATGTAGGCTGGAAAAAAGCCATTAGCTCAATTAGGTTTAATAAAGGCATAATTGCCTTAATTGTAGCCAGCCCCATGCCTGCAGGGTCTGTGCATGGGGCAGGTGGAGGAGCCGAGGGCTCGAGGGCTGCGCTCTTGCCTCCCGCCTGCCCCTTTCCTGGGAGAAGCAGCACTAAAAGCTGGCCAGCAAAGTGCCCCTGTTCCGAGCTGGCTCCCCACAAGTGGAACAGGAGCCATCTCCTTCCTGCTGTTTCCCCAAGGACACACCGGACTGCCTAAATCCTACATGTTCCTCCTCTAGCCTAGCTCCTGCGCCTGGCTCCCCTGCTGCTGTGGCACTACGGCCCCCCCAGGAGCTCACAGCACCCGTGGACCCAGGAAGGGCTCTGAATCCTAAATCGGCGAGCCAAGAGCATCTCCAGTGGTGCATGGAGAGCAGAATTTATTTGTGTTCTCATTCCAGAAGCCTCTGCCTGCAGTAGCGGGATCGAGTTTATTTGAAGCTACAGCTTACGCAACGGAGCAAAAATAGAAGAAATTGCTGATGCTAAAGCAGAGGCAGCGGTTCGGCATGGATTTGCGTTTCCCATTGATGGCTTCAGAAGAGGAGTGTCACTGGAGTTCAGCAGCTTCATGGGGTCATTAACTGCTCTGGAGCAATATGTTTATTGCTGCTTCGATTACGGCAGCTCTTAAGTGGTGCGGCTGAACCGCGGCTGCGTGTGGCTCAGCACAGCTTGTGCAGGCAGCAAAAGGAAGTTTTCAATCTGAGGGGACGAGGAGAAGGAAAAATGATGAGCTCTGCTTGGGCACAGGGGGAAAAGAAACACCAATAGGAATTAACGAGTGGATTTTTCCGCAGCGCTCAGTGGTGTCTGGAAGGGGGCTCGCATCTCGCACCTCCATGCAAGGTGGGGAATTAATGCTGAGCTCCTGTTTTTTTTTTCCTGTTTTTTGGGGGTTGAAAACTGTATTTCATACATACACAGCCTTCTTTGCTACCTGTGTTTTAGGACTCAGGTTCCTGTTCTGGGGCTCAGGAATGTTCAATTTGGAGATCCAGCCAACCTCAGTAATGTGTTTTTTATTTTTTTTTCAGCAGTTCTGTCACAGCTGCCAGATAGACACCAAACAGCTGAATCATTCATGAGCCCATCAGCAGAGCACAAGGCATTAGGCAAAGGAAACAGCAGGTCAGCCTTGAATTGAACGCTATTAAAAACTTTCATTAAAGTTCTGGAAGAGAGCGGTGGGAGAGGTGAGAGGGGGAAAAAGAAATAAATTATAGTATTGATCACGTTTGTGGATCGGGACGGAGCAGGAGCGATGGAAAACACAAGGAAGGACAAAACGGGAATTAGCCTGGGATATCGCAGAAAGCTGGGCATTTAAATGGAACAAGATTTAATTTAGATAAATATCAAATAATGCCTGTCAGTGCTCAGCAAGCGTGCCGCTAACAGAGGAGTGACGTGTGGGAGAAGGAAGAGCTGAGAGCAGAGGCTGCAGACGCTCGGGGTTTGCTCCATGTGCCCTTGGAGCAACACCTCTGCGGGGCTGGGGAGCGCAGGGCCCCCTCTCCAGCCCTTCAGATGTCACTTTGTCACCACGTCAGCCGCTATTTTGGAGGGACAGAGCTGGCACCCTCCCAGAGCGCTGCCAGCCATTGCAGTCCCCGTCACAAGAGGTTAGCTCGGTGGCCTCATATTTTGGGTCACCATTTCCTAATGCATGGAGTGCTGCGTCGCTGAACGGGCAGCAAGAAATCAAAGTGTATAAAGCGACGTGAGGGAAACAACCAGGCAATAAAGGCTGTGCGGGAAGGTTACAGGAGGATTAACCAGGCAGCTCTCTGAGGAGAGAGGAGGTTTTATCGCAGCTGAGATATGTGCCGGGAGGACAGCAGGGGACAGCAGCATGGATGCAACCACCTCCTGTCATCAGCGAGGTGCAATTAGGCAGGGGCAGGCTAATTTGTTTGCAGAGGAAGCAGCTGAACAGTCACGGGGCACCTCCAGGTTAACGAGGCTGCCTTGGTCCCGAGCTAATCCCAGGCTGGGGCGCTCACAAAGCCTCTGAGGGTGACGTGGAGGCACCAAGGGACGTCTCTCTGCTGGGAAGGGAGAGGGCCCTGGCTCTCTCTGGAAGGACCCAGCACGTTTGCACTGTGCTGGGCTCCTGGGCTCATCCCTAAAGGTGCCACAGCATTTCTGAGCCAAGAAGTAGAAACCTGTGTCCCTGTGAGTGGTGTGAGGATGGGGGCACTCAGCCTGCAGCTGCCCAGGTGAAAAAGACAAGAAAAAAGCCTGGAAATGCCTGATACCCAGCGGCTCCTTTCCTGCGGGAGGGAGCTGTAAGCCAGAGAGCTGCTGCTCCCCATGGCCTCCGCGCGAGCAGCACCCTTTGGGCTGAGGCAGGCAGCCGGGAAAGCAAGCTGTCTGTGCAGCAAGGACTCCAAATACCCAGCACACTTCCCGAGCTGCTGTGCCTGAGCAATTCACTCAGCGGATTTGTTGGGCACTGGCATCCCTGTTGTCTGTGGGATTACAGCTCATATGAGAGCATCACCCTCCCTGAGAGGAGTTTAACTTTTCCAGAGGCACCACATAAATCCCCTCCCTGTTTCTGCCTCCTCTCCAGCCTCTGCCCTGGCTTTTTCGGCACACCCATGCCTCAGTTCAGCATCACATCGCTGGAGGCATCTCTTGTCACTGCTGTGACAGCAGCAGAGCTCCCAGGGGTGCGGAGCAGCCGGCGTCTTCTCCCAGGGGTGCAGGCACCGCCACCACGGCAGCACAGAGCAGCCCCACGCGGGACAGGGGACGTGCTGCCATGGTTTAAAAATGGGATGGGAGCTTACAGCCTCCTGCGGCCCCCAGGCAAAGGGGGGGCGTTGGGAGCCCTGGGTTTTGGGGAGCAGGCGCTGGGGGTCAGAGCTCAGCAGTGAGCTCACTCAGGGCTGCGAGGTCCTTCCTGCACCGAGGGCAACTGAAGCAGGGCTGCACCACCAGGCTCGTTTCGTTCTGCTGCAGGAGCCGCTAAGTGGAGGAAGCGAGCAGGGAAGAAGGGAAACAAACCCGCGGCCTCCCAGCAAGGAGCATGGTTTAGTGTGTTCACGGCAGGGAAGGGGAGATGATCCGGTCCCCTGTGCCATTTCCCAAGCAAAGTGCGTCTGTCGTGTCCTGTGATGGAGGGTATCATCGCTGCCAGTCCTCTGCTCCCTCTCTCCACCACTGCAGCCTCGGTCAGCCTGAGCCCAGCAGGGAAATGAGGACATTACAACACTCCCCACCAAAGGGAAGCTCTTGAAACAGCAAGAGAACAGGGCACCAAGACCTTTCTGGGGGAAAATTCCTCCCCGTTAAGTGGAAGAAACAGAAAGGGCATGTTTGTGAACTGGTGTGGTGTTAGATGCAGCCCTGCAGGGGAGCGCAAAATACTCAGGCTTTCTTGAAAGTGTGCAGAAATGGAGTGACTGCTCCTAAGCAGGACCTTCACAGAAATTATTGTTGTATCTGTTTTCCTCTTTATCCTCAGCACATTGCGCTGGCCCCCACATGGCACCGAGAGAGCAGAGAGTGTCAGCTGAGCTAACTGCTGTGAGCAGCGAAGTTGTGCAGCCCAAATCTCCAGGGCTGGGGGGAAGGAAAGAGAAACTGGGGCTCGTGCCCCAAGGGGTGTCAGCACCCAGGGGCCCGAGGCTGCACAGCCTGGGGGGAGGCTGTGAAATGGTGGCTGCAGCCCCACCAGGCACTGCAGAAGGCAACTCAAACAAGAACGAAATGGCTTTCAAGCAACTGCTTTGTGCCAAAAGACACCGTGCTGCGGCCTTCCCAGGTGCCACCCCACAGCAGCCCTGCAGACGGGGGGCTTCAGTTCCCCTTGGGGAAACGCAGTGGTTCCTGCTTCCAGCCCAGTGCATTCAGCCGGGCTCTGCCAGCTAGCCAGGGGCCAGCAGCGACACAGAATCACAGAATCACAGAATTTTCTAGGTTGGAAGAGACCTCAAGATCATCGAGTCCAACCTCTGACCTAAAACTAACAGTCCCCACTAAACCATATCCCTAAGCTCTACATCTAAACGTCTTTTGAAGACTTCCAGGGATGGTGACTCCACCACCTCCCTGGGCAGCCCGTTCCAATGCCTCACAACCCTTTCAGACACGGCTGAGGCTTGGAGGATGAAGGCAAGCACGAGGCTCGGTGGCACAGGGCTTGGCGACTCCGAGGGAAGCAGCTTGGATCAGAGCCACCTGAATTACAGGAGCGGAGATCACAGCAGGCAGAGCTGAGCCCCGAGAGCCACCGAGTGGCCGTGCCCATCAGCTGCAGGCAGGCGTTCCCACCTGGCTGGGTACAGCTGCTGTGGGTAATGCTCAACCTGACAGCCCAAAGGACAGCACAGGGCAGCTCTGCTCCCTTTTTCACACATCCGTGGTGCAGGGTGGGTGCAGACAACACCACAGCATGGAGGGGAAACACCCAGCACCCAGCAGCACGGAGCACAGCGCACCCACACGCGACCTCGTTCATCCCGCAGCCAGGTCCTAGAGGAACTGAGGAACCCACAAAACCCACACGGCTCACGTTGTCCCCTTCATTTTGGCTACATGGAGTAAGTACAGAATTGTAAGCTTTATTTTTCTATTGGCCAGCAACTTAAACTGGGTTAAAAAAAAAAAAAAAAAAAAAGCAATGAATATTATTACACAGAGAAAAAGTATAAAACGACTCAGTGGACACAAGCCAACTTGCTGTTCCTATCTCATTCTTCCTGGCCTCTCCCAACCCTGTACAACGTATTTCAAGGGAACAGGCAAAGGCAGCTAAGAAGATATGCTTAAGAAACTAGAAATATTGCTTCAAGCAACATGCTCAATATTTTCCTCGTAGTTAGTAGTCAATACTTGTCAGGAACCTGAATATAAAACAAGAAATAATTTAGAGGTTTCTCCTTTAGATCATTACACAATAATTTAGATTTCTTTCCCCTCTTTCCCACTGCTGTGGGACCAAGGATCCAGCTCAGCTCCTCCGCCTCTCTTTTCGCATTAGTGTTAAGGATTATTTCACGGTGCCAATGTTGATGGGGGAGTTTCAGATTTACCTGCTCAGAATTTTAACTTGTCACCCTTCACCCCTCCCGCAGGAGCCAGTCCTGGATTTCTGCTCTGTGAATCAAAACCCTCACAACGCTGCAAGCCCCTTTAGGGCTCTGGGTGACTTTGCAGGTGTTAACTGCCTGCTGCCAAGGGACAGGGCACCACCAAAAGGCCAGGAGAGTGAATAAATTACTTAGCTCATAAAAGGGCTTGTCTTCAGTGCCTAGAAACCTCAAATCCGTACAGCCCTTTCTGCTTCAGGGTTGTACCAGGCCTATTGGGACGGTGAAAACAAGATTCCCAATGAGAACCCTTTCCAGGACAATTAGGAAGAAAACAACCCAAACCCCCGGGACAGGAGAGACACGGAAGATCCTATGAAATCAGGCTGGCATGACAGTGGCACTAAGTCAATGGCAACAGTCATGTCAGTGTCCTGTATGTATCCAGGATCCCAGTGCAGAAATAATAGTTAATTAAATCTATTTAATTAATCAGGCAGTTAAACCCAGCACTATTTACCAAATACACTGGGGCGACTGGGTGAAGCTGACTCTAATGGTTACTGCTGGGATGGTCTGGAAAGCTGGCTTCTAGATCTCATTAAAGCCAGAAAACCCTCATCTGATTAATGAGCTCCTTGGAGGCTGCTACAACATTTGTATATATTCATTTCCCACCCAAGAGAGAACAAGCCTGGAGGTTTTAATTAGACTGTTGAGCCCGGGGTGTGTCTCAACATGTAAGAGACGTGGTAAGGTCTTTGCACAAACCAAACAGGCCAAGTGGTAGCGAGACACCTCAGCTCCACAGGCAGACCAGCTCTTCTCCAAACCTCAGCAGGGGGTAGGCAAGAAACAACCGAGAGTTTTCTCATTCACACTGGAAGCCACTACCTAACCCAGACCAGACCTAAAAGAATTAGAAAGTAGCCAAATGTCTTTGATCTAGAACCCAAGGAGGCAGCAGGCTTCTCGTGGTTCCCGATGGCACTGTGTTGCAGGGAAGCTTCAAGGAAGAGAAGGAAGGATTGCTGAGAAATCCTAAGGCACCCACGCTGTGGCAGCATTGGAATCGTGACAAGATTTCAGCCACACCAAGTTGTGTTCCCGAGCAGCAGAGAGCGCAGTTCCTGCAGCAAGCAACCAGGCACGCATCCTCTCATACGGAGACCAGCTGTGTTAGGACTTCAGTGCACACGCAGAGGGGGAGAGAGAAATCTCTGCTGTATGAGAGACTCAGCTCTGGCTCCAGCCCAGCGCAGAAACATCATCTGTCCTCACAGTCAATGCCCGGTGCTGCTGAGCCACTTCTCAGAGAGCAAACCGTGGCTCTTGTGTAGCATCCCGATACCTTCGTATATGCTCAGGAAGAGCCCCTGGAGAAATGGCCCTAGATAAATCTTGCTTTGTAGTTATAATCAAGGGACTGTTTTGCTAAAGCTTCCAGCAGAAGACCCGCAGCTCTTGCTTCTTGCCAATGAAGAGGACCCACTGAACTCCTGGCTGCCTTGTACACAACGAGGAGGGTGACCTTCCCCTGAAGGGGCAGGTGAGGCTGTTGGAGAGGCATTTAAGGGTAGAGCCAAGTCCTCAGGTTGCAGACTCTTCTGTGGTGATGGTGGAGGGTAGTGAGGTTGGCAGGCACTAAGGGAGTGGCAGAGGGGGAGCTGACGGAGTTCCCACAGCTATTAATATGGTTCCGGCTTCAAACTCCTGTACAAGCAGCAGGTGAAAATCATCCCAAAGATCTACAGGGTAGAAGGAGGAGAGAGGAATGCATGAGAAAACAGAATGGATGCAGTGGAGGCAGCAGCTTGCAAACTGTCTGGCCTCAGACTGGAGTGGCAAACTAGCTCTGGCCTGGGGATACAGCTCTCCAGCTTGCAATGAACAGGAGAGAACATAATCGGTGCTAATCCTCATAATTAATCACCAGCAGCTTCTCTAGGATGTAATTTGGCTACCTGCCAGGACAGAAAGGAAGATGAGCAGCTCCCAGACACATCTGCATCTGGAAGAGAATATTCTGGCTGCCTTCCCCCCCTAAAACAGAGTGGCAGCATCCATGTCCTACCCCCTTGTCCTTCTCCTTCTCCCTGATCATTCGCTGACCCTCAGTGCCACTCCTCAGTACCACAAAGCCAGGGGAGGAACTCTGGGTTACTTAACAGGAGCTACTGAACGGGGGTAGGGAGCTCCTCCAGCTCTTCAGCTGCACGGGCAATCATGGCACATCCCCACAAGAGGTCTCTCTCAGGCTGCCAAAGCACCAGGCACGGCCAGCACTACATTTCTCACAGCCCTGGAGCAGAAATCTGTCTCCCCAGAGCCAGAAGTATCACGGACAGGCAGAAGAGGCTCGTGCTTTGGAGCCAGTGAATCTCGGGGTCACTGAAGTACCTGGCGACTTCTTACATGGCAACTTCTTTTTTCCAGGCAAGGGAAAACCTGAGATGTTCAATTTTATTTTTTTTTCCATCCCTCAGTTCTAGGGTTCCTTTAACTTCAGCCCAGCAACCCCAAAACACGTGATCCTTTTACCTGCACACAAGCGATGCTGATCCCCACTGCACCAATGATTTTCAGATGCTCTTGAATGAAGTTTTCCAGCTTGGTAATACAACCGTTCTGCAAGGGGAGGGAGGAGGAGGGACAGGGAAAATCATCTTTAATTTAACCTCGTGTGTCTCCCTTTAAGACAGCAGTTGCAGCCCTTGAAAAGCAGTGTCTGTGAGCACCCCAATTCCTCCCGCTGCTACTTCTGAGAGCCCTGAGTTTTAGTGTGGAGCTGGAAAGCCAGGCGCTGCCTGCCTCGGCCTTTCACTTGTGCCCTTGGCTGGCAGCGTGATCTTACCCTCCCAGTTTCAGGCCCAAGTTTTTGTTGTCATAAGGCAAAAATAAAGCAGTAAGAGAATTTTCTGGAAGAGTTCCCTTTAAATAATTAAACTGTTTAATCTAATGAGGCAGGTTTTCCATGGTAACATCAGGGGGATTTATTGTGTAGGCTGCAGCAGTGCCCCAAGGGTGCTGGGGGCCCTCCAGCCCCAGGAGTTTACACTGAACACAGACACCTACACACACAGAAAGGGAAGGAGCGAGCATGCAGCTCTCTGGGGAGGGGTGGCAAAGGCCTCTCATTTCCCATGCCTGTATTAGGTCGAGAGTCAGCCCCAGCTGCCCTGATCCAAAACAATTGCTCCTGCGTCCTGATCTGACCCTCTTCTTCTTCCCCAAAATAAAATCTGTTCTGAGCTCTGACTTAGACACTGAGCTGCCTGGCTTAGTGGCAGATGTTGTTCACCCTCCTAACTTCCGAGCCATGCTCAAAGCACAGACTCTGAGAAGAAATACCTGCTCTGAAGGGGCCATCTCTTCTCCCACAGCCCTCCTCAGCTGTAGGGAGCAGCTACTCAGCTCCTCTGGGATTCAATTTGCTTCTTCTGGAAGAGAAACAAGCCTCTCCTGCCCAGCTCCAGCCTCTTTTCAGTCCTGACTGCAGACCACTGGAACTGGCCCTGTCACGTTCAGGGCGCAGAACTATCTCCGTCTGTCCCTGCCCAAGTAGCAGCTGTACCAAATGGAGGGCTCAAACCCAAGTCTCCTGCCAGAAGCAATAACCTCTCCCAATCCCCCGTCACCAGCATACTCTGTAATAACCAATATAATCTACTATTTTTCTCTTTATTTAATAAAGCAGTGCAGAACATCTCCTTGCTTTCTTTCCCAATTCCCAAAGTCTCTGTTCTGCTGCCTTTGCAATCCTCTCTTACAAATTAGGTTCCCTGCAAAAGCCAAAAGCAGTCCTGAGACAGATTTGAAATATCTTCCTTGCCCAGCCCACGGCCCCGCCTGTGAAATGCAGACCATTTATCCCGTGCCATATTTACTGGCCATTGGCTCTGATCCCACGCTGGCAGCCATGAAGACACATTTCTGTAAGAGCAGCATGCATGCAGGAACCCAGACACTCTGACTCCTCTATTTTATTTTTTCTCTTCCCTGAAGCTTTTCAGACTGAGCCTGGAAGGCTGAATGCTCAACTAGAGAAATAAATCACCAACGTGCAGCATCAACCCAGCGCCCTCACTTCCAGCCCACCACCTTCGTGTACTTTGTGACAGGAGGCTCTGAAGCCCCTTTTGATTTTTACCTCTTTGTAGATGTTGGAAGGATGGTCTCTTCGGCCACACAGGTCGGTTATCGTCTTACAGCAGCTGTCTGGGACTTTCCGTCCACTGGCCTCGGAGGACTTGATCCACACGCTGTCAGCCCAGTCCGTGTAGTTGTTGCTCCCACAGCACTTGAACTGCCAGCACACAGAGCACAGGCTGAGCCCGCGAGCACCGCAGCCTCCTCCTCCCTCCAGCCTCCCCACATCAAGCCCTGGGCTTCATCCTCCTTTGTAGGAGACTTTGCTGGAGCCTCCAACAATCTCACTGGCATGGGTTCTTCTAGACTGCTGTAATTATCAGCAACCTTTGTTTTAAAAATTGCCCAAATGGCCATTAATAGCAGCTGCATCCCTCTTTCAGTAGCTGTGACTTTTTGTTACTGCTGGGATGCAACCAGAGGCACCTGCAGCTGCCTCAGCTCCTAACTACCCGGCAGGAGAGTGCCAGCAGTGGTAACAGGGCAAGTTTAATTACCAGTCACTGTCGCACACGCACCTGGTCACAGGGCATCGTGCACAGCAGCCCCACACTTTGAAACTGCTGCACCCGTGCCTGCCCACAAGCACCCTTTCTGCGAAAAAGTCTGTCAGACCTGTGACAGCCCTACCCTGAGCCACCCCTGAGCCAGGCACAGCTAGCAAGAGCAGCAGGAATGCTCTTCTTTCATTACATCTTGCTCTCTGGGGTACTGAAGAGCTTAATGAAAAATGTCAGCAATTTTTCCAAAGCTTTAATGTGGGAAGGCGAAACAGCTGTCAGAGTGACTTGGCAGCTCCAGTTCACTCTGGGAGCAATTCAAGTATAACTTACACCCTGCTGGGGGTCCGATTCAGAGGTTCCCCCATGCAATTCTGCTGGTAGTGCAGCCCAGGCCCTGCTCTGCACCCAGCCTGCCTTCAGGCAGGGGCAGCAGCCTGTATGCTGGGTACCGAGAGCTCACAACGCTTTTTGTGGATTTGGTTTGAAGCCCTGCAATTCTCCCCAGCCCCAGCAATACCCACCTCCTGCTGCAGTTTGTCCACTGCGCTGGTAACGCTCTCTTCTCCCTCCTTGCGGTACTTCTGGGTCATGGTGTTCTTCAGGTTTTGCTTCAGCTCCATACTCAGCTGGACAGAAGAGACAAGTGGGATAAGATCACCAGGCAAGCTCAGCACCCCCAGAGAGACCCAGAGCCCTGCACGTTTCATTGCCTCTGCTCCAGGAGAACAGAAAGCCTCACAGAAGCTACAGCTTCCTTCAAGGTCATCCTCACAGGTCGGACTGGACTGGTTTCCAGCAGGCACGCGAGCTTATTTCCAGTTGATTAAAGACCATACCTCCATTTTTGTGACTGGAAGGAAGTGCCTCTGGGACAAATTTCAGCCTGTGCTACACATCACCATACAGGTCCTCACCTTGCATATGCAAGAGATTGCCAAGACATGCTTGCATCAGAACAGAACACAAAACTGTGCCTGCTTCAATACAAACGTGTCCATGAGATCCACATGCAGCCTTCTGTCTCTGAAGCTTTTGACAAAATACTAAAACCCAATCTGTCTATTCAGGAGCAGGAAGAAAGAGTCCTGGGCACACTGGACTGAAGCTATACAGTCTGAATAGCTCTCACATCGACATCAAAAAGGATGGCACGGGAGGGGATTAAGGATGTGACTGCAAGAGTATTCCAAGGCATTGCTTGATAACGGTGACAAATTTGTAAAGCCAGACAGATGAAGTCTGATTTTTTTTTTTTAAGTGCATCATTAATTAAAACACTCTTGTCATAAACCACTGGCATGTTCAGGGGATTGGATTCAAACATTTCTTCCTGTGGAGGCTCTTAATCTAGCTACATTCTTCTTTACAGAGATAGCTTCTCTATACACCTTTTATTCTATACGGTAAGTAAATGAAAGGTCAGGCATCTCGTTATGCTGAACCGGGCAAAATACAGTCTGCAGTTTATTTTCCTTTGGACACACTGTATTTTCCAACCCCATGTGTCAAGTGGGGACAACACCTACCTCGCAGAGATGATATGAGGCTTCATTCATTAACATTTGCAAAATGCTTTGAGATCCTGGGCTGGGAAGCTCTACAGAAGTGCAAAGGACTTAATGTAATAAAGAGAAAGCAAGAGGTTCAGCAGCTGGAAGGCATCAGAAGCAAATAAAGAGGAGAGTCCATTAGCAGAATTATTACTTGGGAGAAAAGTGGTTACCTGCAGGCTCACAGGGAAGAACTGCAGCATGGAACGAAACAACAAAAGAAAGGGAGTTTAGACACACACAAATGCAAGCCTTAGATACCAAAGCAAGGGCTAAAATAAAAACAGTGGCAAACAGCAAGCAGCCTGCAACCAGGAAAAAAGAGGCATTTGTCAGCCAGAGGGCAAGGGGAAAGTACAGCTATTGATCAGAGATGCCCCTGAGTGAATTAAAGCACTCAAGGCAACAGCTCTGAATATGTCATCCCTTATTTCAGCCTAACAAGGAGGATCAGCTCCTCTTCATCCTTTGGCATACATGAACCTAGTGACCTAGCACAGATAGGCCCTGGCTTCCTGCCCTGCTCCCAGGATTGATCTTTCCCAGTTAAATACGTACACCTGCTCCACTGCTCCCTCTTGGTTACCATCGAACGAGCGAACCTACAGCTCTCTTTTGCTTCTCACAAAGTGCTGGTGCCCATTTTGTGACGCAAAGCACCAAAATAAAAAGGCCAGGAGCCTAACAGCGAAGCCAGTAGGATGGGATGTCCAGCTGCTTTTCAGACAGCCACTTGACAACAATCCTAATTCACCCTTTCCAATCAATTTCCAGACATGAGAGCAATTTCTCAGGCTGCTTGTGTCCTGGTGGCTAAACCCCCTTTGAAACCAAACCGATGATTTAAGCCTCTGCAACTGCAACGCTGCCAAGTCAGAAGTGCAGCTGCTGGGAGTCCATGCTGTTCTCCAGCCCCTCAGCTGGGCTGGTGAAGTAAAGCTCTCCAAAACTTCATGACCTGAAAGGACCTAGCAGCTGGACCACCTCTGCCAGCTCAGGAAGGAGCTGAGCAGCAAGGCTGAGCAGCCTCCCAGGTATAACCACGACTACTGTGTCAGAAGCAGGAAATAACCCAAGATCTTCTTTTGTGTGGGGTGGTGAGTGAGTACAGACAGGCAGAAAGATGAACCTCAGTCAGACCCTAGGTCCCAAGCCTCCAAGCCCAATTCTGGCTGGAGAAATGGGACAATGATCAGCTGTTTTCTGTCCCTGGTTTGAGGCTCCATGACATGTGCACACTCACCTGCTGGTAGTAGATATACGCCAGGATTCCAGCAATGATCTCCAGGAGAAAGATGCACAGCAACAATATGAAGTACTGTAAAATAACAGGAGAAGCAGGACGTTAGAACAACATGAAGAGAAGCTTGGAGCTGGCTTATCACTAGCTGGCAAAATGTGTGACACCGTCTTTGTTGGTGCTTTTCTGCAGGAGTTCTCAAAGGCACCGATTGGGACTAGGACCTCAACATGGTGGAAAGGCAACAATCCTACAGGTGAAAAGAAAACTGAAGAAAACTGAGAAAAGGAAACCAAACACACGGTAACTGAAGACAAGCAGAAGCAAGCACAGGTTGAACTCGCACAGCCAGAGGGATGCAGAGAATGGAAAAGTGCAGGCAACTGAGATAAGATCACTGGACAGAAGAGCGTGGTTGCTGGATAACCTGCTGAATACATTCAATGTCACAGAAAATATCTGCTTCAGACATCAGTACAAAAAAATCTGGAACTTCTGCTTGTTTTGATACTGTTTAGGGCACTTCATTAAGTTACTATGGAGAAACACACGTTACAATGGTGATTCGGTAAGCCAACAAAGGGCCCATTTCACCAAGGACAGAGCAGACCAAGTAAGCACAAATTTAAAGCATGGATTTGTGTCCCAAGTGACCTCTGTGGGACTCAAGCACCGGCTGAAGTGCACTATCGAGGTGGATGGATTTATACTAGAACAAGTCAGTTACTTTACAGATCCAGGCTGTTCTATGGCTGCCACTAAATTCATCATTTTGTAGATGAAGCTAAAGGGGCACCCAGTTCCAGCCATAACGAGGACCTCGTGCAAAGTCCCTGCAAGACTTGTCCCGCTCAGGACAGACCAAACAACACATCTCCCATTTTGTTTTACCCCTGAGCTTAGGAAATGGCTCTTTCCAAGGGGTGAGGCAAACAGCCCCCTGTAAGTGTGGCTAGGCGTGAAACTGTCTCTCCCCAGCAGACAGAAAGGCAGCCAAGTGCTGCTCACAGCAAGGTGGATTTCTGTCACACAAGGGTTACTCTCCGCACTGCGCGCCCCTCTTCGCCTGGTGCAGGCAGGTATTTCTGAGCTCCTTTGAGGGAGTGAAACAACAGACACAGGCACAAACGCAGCTCAGGTTTCCTCTTTCACCCTTGCTGGGATTCCGCAGCTGCAGAGGAAGGCCAGCTGGGTTTTATCTGCAGGCCAGGCTTTAATCTGAGCACACAATCTCGAGCTTTCACTCCCCAGCCCCGCTCTGCCCCGGCTGAGCACTGGAAGTCTCCGCATAGCCTTGTACAAGGTACCCATTCATACCAGGGCAATGAGTCACCCCGCAGCCTGTGGGATAGCTCAAGGCTGCTCCCGGCGCTCACAGGAGGCTGGAAGGGGCAAGAAAGGATCGGGGTGCTTTGTCACAAAGGCCTCCTTTCTTTTGTTGGGCCACGGTTATGCCCTCCTGCCCTGACATCATCCCTCTGCCGCGGAAGGAGGGCGGCAGAGTGCTAAGCACCACCAATGAACTGCAAAGCTTCTTTCAGATATTCCTCCCTACGCTGTGTCGTCATGTCAGTGGCATTCAGGTGGAGCCGAGCCGGCACCACAGCTCAGCTCATCCTGCGGGCTTCCCCTGGATGGGAACAAACACATATCCAGCGGGCCTTAGGGAATTTGAGTCATGAGGCCCCTGTAAACCCTTGTGAGGGAGGGCAGTGCATCTGCCACCCACGCATCCAACCTGCCTCTGCTGATCCGCCGCATCATTAGCCTTATCTCAGCCCCGTCTCTCCCTCGGGGCCCCTTTCAGGTATCTATTACACCGTGTCATGCTGACATAAGGGAGCAGCAGCTTTCACTCTGGGGACACACACACACAGCACAGGGCTGCTAGCCCTGCTCTTCTGCCCCGCTCCCTCCCCAAGAAGCTGGGAAACCAGGAAGGGACGGGGGATCGCCCAAAGGCCTGTAGTAGACATGGCTGGAACCTGTTTTTTGCCTAGCCAAGACTGTTGAAATGGCTCTCTTGAGAGCAGGGCAGCAGATTTGGCATCTGAGCTGAAGTCTGAGCAGGCCTGAAGATCACTGCTGCCTCTGCCACCTGGGAAACATCAGCGTGAGAAACACCACGTCTGCTGCCTGAGCCTCAAGGCATCACCTGGCTGAGGAGGGACATGGGGAAGAAAAATGAGCAATGACAAAGAAGTAGCACAGCTGCGAGTGATGAGTAACGAAATTCTCCAGAAAGTTTTAAGTGAGCCCGTAAAACTCCGAGTTGGGTAGAAAGGCAGCTAACAAAATCCCAGGCTGCTGAGGCTCCAGCAGAACAATGAACCAACAACCACACACACATTTCCTTCCCAAACAGCAGCCAGAGCTGTCAATTGATTTTAAAAGCACTGAGGAGGCACTGGGGAGAGGAGAGCCGCTTACAGCTTTCCCTCCCGTATTTACACGGGTACTGAGAGAAATTGGGACAGGCTGGCACAGCCCCCGGGGCGCTGAGCGTGAGGCTGTCAGGACTGCTGTCTGAGCTCAGAGCTGGCACAGGCCCCCAGCCAGGCTCACCCAGCCCTGGCAAGCACGGCCCTAATTCTTGTGCACATTACTCACTGGCAACCAGAGCAGAGCGCAAGCACCAGGAGACAATGGGCCTGTCAGAGACAATAGGCCTGTCGCGACCAGCCACTCTGAAAGGCCGTGCTGTGAGGACTCAGAGTGACCTTTTGTTCTCAAGAGACAAGTATTAGCTTTCTGGGGCAGAATAACAAAGAAAACCCCACCGGATTTTCATCTGTAGCTTCTGGCTGAGGCAAAAAAAAAAAAGACAAAGGGAAATCTCTGGCATGGAAAGTAAGCAAAAGGCCAAAATGGACTGCTGCAGACCAGGAGCACAGCGAACAAGCACCAGCAAAGCACTCCCTGTGTCCTTCTCCATGTTCCATTTTCCATTCCTGGCTCTACTGTGCCTCTCACAGGGATTACTGAGCCTTCAGAGCAGTGGTACAAGTGTCAGGATTTCTCACGGCTCTTCTTTCTGCTCCTCTTCCAAACTACAGAGGGGAAATGGGACGGTCAGGTGAACAGGGATGTGCACAGCTGAAGGAGCTGGTGAAGGGTTACTGCAGCACCCTCTCATTACTGTGAAACCAGAGTCACCGACTGCTACTTCAGTCGCTGGGCTCACCACCGTAGCTCAGCTACTAAAGAGTGCTGCACACTCCAGACTGAGGAGATTTGTGAGGAAGGAAGCAGAACAGAAACCCTAGGGCTGGTAAAAACTCTGTGTAGGTGGGTGAGCAGGGAGCCAAGGAAGTAACACAAGGAAGGGCATAAAAAAGAACCAGATTATTAAACCGTTATGGCTTTTTAGAGGAAGTGAAACTAAAAACATGTGGTTTTTTTTTGCCACTACAGAAAATTTTCAACGAATACTTTCTTATTTTTGGCAACCCAATGAAAAAAACATGTTAATTTTGTTTGAGCCCAGTGTCATTAAAGTCAGTTTTCTTACAGATCCCTCATACTTCCCTTTTCTTTTGGAAAATGGGAAGAGAATATTGGACAGACAGGGAAGAAGGAAGAGACAAAAGCCACACTATTTGAAATTGGCCAAATCCAGACAGACTTTCTCACATACAGTATAGACATCGTGGCTACGCTTTGTACTCCTGGAGCACATAGTGGCAAATGCATTCCTTGGGTTGACGAAAGGAAAGGCTTTGGCAGTAGGCCCCGCCACCTGTGACAAAGGCAGCAGTGCCATTAGGAGCTGGAAACCTGAGTGGCATTTGCTCTAGGACAAACGAATAGGGTTAGTGAAGAACATGACCAAGGTGTTTCCTCACCCTCACAGCATTGTTCAAGAGAAAACAAGGAGAACCTTCCACCCCAGCCCCCAAAAGCAAAACTTACCACTCTGAGCAGATTCCGACGCTCTTTGAAGGTGGCGCAGCAGCCAAGGATGCCGGTAACCATCACAACCACCCCTGCTACCACCAGAATATACGCTGTTGCTGAATACGTGCTGGAGGAGAGCAAGCTGATGTAGTCACTCTTCTCAGCCAGGGTCCAGGTGCCCACTGCCATCACTGCCCCACCAGCCAGCTGGGTAAAAACAGAGGCAAGAGAATGAGGGGCATGAACTTCCTCGCCTCCAGAAGTGATGGAGATACCAGAACGTGCCCCAGCTCTGCAAGCTGAGCCAAAGACAACCCACTCCAAAGAAAGGACCCCCAGAGGTCTCCCTGGGATGGCGAGCAGTGCCCCGGCGAGGGCAGAGCTTCAGGGAGGCCAGTTGTGCACCCCAGGCAGGAGGAGGAGGTGCAAGCTACCTGGAGTCTTGCCGATGCACAGACTTGAGCCTTCCCAAACAGAGCTACACTGCTCTGGGCAAACATGAAAAGGTGACACAGCTTTCAGGGTGTGACCTACCAGCAAGCTTTCCACTGCTCAGCAAGGAAGAATATTGACCTGCACTAAATGACAGCTGTACCCCACAGCTCTTTCATACATTATACATCTAGGCAGAAAGCAGGCAAGGAGCTTTGAGCCCAGCTGGTTAAACTCTGACCCTTGCAGAGAGTGAAGACGGAGAAACCAATCCAACTGGTAGCAGTTCTTTTCTCTCTTTGCAAGCGTCATGTTTTTGGAGGGTTTTATGTCCCTTCTGGTGAGCTCAGCCCATTCTACAAACGCTAGCTAGGTGAGAAGACAGCAGGGAGATGGTATTTTTCAGGCATTATTTTCTATACTTCATAAGGAGACCTATGAACAGCCAGAGGCCCCGGTGTCACTCCACAACTTCTGCAGCTTGGGCTAGCAAGTCCAAGGGATGGGATTTCATCCCTCCAAAAGAAGTGTGGGTTCCACTGATGTCAGAGCTTTTTGCCAAAGACTTCAAAGCCAATGATTCTGCACTCTTGCCACCAAAACCGCAGCGCCTCCAAAACAGGCTGAAGCTTCTTACCCAGAAAAAGAAGTTGAAGATGAAGAGCAAGTACTTGAGACAGATGGTCCCGCATGTTTCCTTCTTTTCAGTGTACTCACGCATCTTTCTGGCTTAGATAGCTCCTGGAAAGAAAAAAAAAAGTTTGAGAAGCCAGTCAGTCATTGTGCCACTCCTCCCAAAAGGAGGGCAGCGTTATTCTCCTTCTGCAAAGACCTCACACTCCCAGCCTTCAGCTGAACTAACACAGCGAGTGAGCCATTCAAGTGACTGCAGGGCTGCTGGGCAGTGCTCACTCAGATGAAGAGCTCTTGCATCCATCCGAGTGACCTACACAGCACGAGCCCTCACAGAGTGTGAAAGAGAGGCAGATGGTACCAGCATGTGGCCTTCCTGTGCTGCCGTCCTCCTCCTTCTGTCTCCCCGTTCTGCTGTCACTTCTGGAGATTCATTTTGCTTAAGATTAATACTTGTGGGGGCAGGATCGGACCTACCGTGGTGCAAGCCCAGCACTTGCTGAGACCAAGCCAAAACCACGGCTGGGTCTTTAGCAATTCTGATCACGGTTACTGTAAGGAAGTTCACTGTCGCCCATGCTCACCTCCTCCTACTTACAGTGAATGAAATCCAGAGCTGTCACCCAGCACCGGGCTGGCTGCGGCATCGCACTGCTACTTCTGAAGGGGGGCACAGAAACTCTGCCTTTGGCATTTACGGAATAATCCGTCTCCAAAGAATTTCCTTTCCTCATGGACGCTCGTTATAATTGCCTTAAATAGATCCCCCTCTAAGCTCTGGGTATTTTTAATCTTTACGACTGTAACTGGGAATGTTCTTGATATCCACCCAAACGCCCCATCCTCTCTGAACCCCGGCACTATGCTGGGGGAACAAATCCCCATCCTCACCCTGCTTGTTTCTCACAGCCCTGCCCAGCAGTGAACTGTCTCCTGGGGTACTGCTCCTGGCTGCTAAAGAGGCAGCAACACAGCCACCGGCCTGAGGTGAGCTGACAGCACAAAACACCCCCACAGGTACCAAACCACACCGTGTCCATGGTGGGTCAGTCCCCAGCAAAGCGTTAGGGAGCTGCTGTGCTCTGAGCTGGTTTCGCATAAGAAGGGCTGCAGCAAGTACAGCTCCACATCGCTGCCTCCTGTCGATGCAAAAATAAATAAATAAAAAAGCAAAGCTCCCCACTGCCTGAGTGGGCAGGCAGGACAAAGGCACCACCCAGAGCATCCCTGTCAGCTCTGTGAAGTTTGAAGAAGTACAAGCGAATCCTCACCACCTCTCCCTTCCTGAGAGCTGCGTTCAAACCTAAAAACCATCCTCTTCCTCCCCTCCCAGCCAGCAGGGAATGATACAAACATGTCGCTTTCTCTCTTTTTAAAGACCCTGCACCCGTATCAGTGAAAGGCTGTCCTGGACCAGAGAGCTCCCTGGGAGCAGGCAGGCACAGAGCTGGGCTCAGCGGGAGCCCCCTGCCATGTTCCTAACATCTGGCTGCTGGGAGGAGCAGCTGCCAATTCTGCAGCACAATTGTATTTTGTCTGCAGGAAACTGGGTCCTTTTGCTTCACTCCAGCCCACTCAGAAACCCCAGGCAGGTCTGTGCTTTAGAAACTACTAAAGCTAGCAGGGGCATGAGGCTGAGAACATGCCCGGCGGCCCCACCTGTGCCCCCTCACCCTCCCCAGGCAAACATTTTTCTCCAGGACGGTGTATGACAAACCAGCTGGCAGCAGAAAGGGCTTCACTGGTGAAGAGAGCAGCTCTGAGCTGGTGGCACGCAGCAAGGCGAGTAACTCCCGGTCCTCTGCAAGGATCAGGAACTCCAGCAACGCTCCCGTTAATTACCACATTGATTAATTACCGCGTTGCAGCACAGAAGCCTGGGGCAGGGGGAAGGAATGGATGCTGGTGGCACCGTGTGCTCTGAACAGACTTGTAGTGCTCAATGAGACGCTGCCTTGCTCATGAAAGGCGACAGATTTACAGCTCCCAGAGGCTCATTTAGCCACGGAACAGGAACGGCAGCAGCCAGACAAGCTCCCACAGCTACGCACACCTGCACAGCCCCAAACAGGGACCCCTCAAAGTATACGCCCCCCAAAAAGAAGCCAGCACAGGTATTTTCATGTATCATCACACAGCAGGTGCTGGGCCCTAGTAAGGAACAGAAACTTGCACCTCTTCCTGATCTGAGACCTCAGACACCCAACCGAGCAGCATCTCGCTCGGGGCGAGGACCGGGCAGGCTGACAGCTCGGGTTATGCTTGCAGGCAGATGACAGCGAGCCTGAAATTTGCCTCCACACCGTGGGTCCTGCTCCACCAAGCACTGCACACGGTGCCTTTCAGCTGCTGGGAGAAGGGGATCGATCTGCTTCCAGCACGCTGGCAGGGAACAGCGGCAGGCTTACAGGGTGCAGTGATTCATGCGGGGATGGCACCATGGATCAGAGAGCAACCAGGGCTGCCTCCTGTTTGGTCTATCCCTCCCAGCCCCGAGCAGAGCTGCTGGCTCTGGCTGCCCCTTGCAAGCTCATTGACTCACCCAGTGAGCTGCTCCCTCACCACGCTCTCCAGTTACAGCTGGGATAAGGCTCTCGGTGACACTGGGCGCTGAGACGTGTCCCCAAAAAGCACAGCACCTTGGTAATCTCAGGGCGCCTCCGGGCCCCAAGCAGCACTCAGTGGCATGGGCAGGGTCTCCTGGCCTCAGTCGTCCTGATAACAGACCCTCAGAAGTGATGTGGAGCACTCTCGAAAGCAGACAAGAGCAAGCAGCATTAATTAACACGCACAGCTGTGCTCTGTTTCAAAACACAGAGGCAAAGGTCCGTGCTGAATCACCCAGATCATTACCAAGGAGCTCTCCAGTGAACAGAAAATGGTGAGGCTTGCCACAGGGGTGTATTTACAGATGCATAAAAACATATTAATTAGACATGAGCTTGATAACAGGAAATGTTTGTCTAATTGAAAAAGTGGCTAACAGACCAAAAGCACTTCCACAGTGAAGTCCATTTGCTCCAATCCAATAGACAGTAGCTTCATCAGGAAGCTACATTTAAAAAGAAATCAGGGGAAAGAACGCAGCGTGATTTAGTCACACAACAACAAGAGGTGCTTTGACGTTTATTTGCCAGGAATCAAGAGCAAGTTCCTACTGTGCTCACACATCTCAACGTCAGTGTCAATGGGAAATAATGCTCTAACACAAAATGCACAAAGGTGGGAGGAAAAAAAAAAAAACAAGGAAAAAACTCAGTGTGCCAGAAACCACACATAAAACAGAGAGAGGATTAGCTGAAAAACCTCAGGGCTGAACAGCTCAAATGCAGTTCTCTGCTCTGCCTCCTGCACGACCTTAGGCAGGCCCTTAGCCTGTCCCTTGCCTTGCTCCTCCTCTCCAGTGCAGGAGGCCCAAACTTCTCTGAACCGTGATGCTGTAAGGAGGTGAGAACCCTGCAGCCAGAGGAACGCCAGCTGTGAGCACGGCAGGCTCCAGGCAGCCGGTGTAGTGCCAAAAGCCCTACTGCCTTCGGAGTGCTCTTGCCAGTATAGGTTACTTTGGCCAGTGAACCAAAACCACCTCTTCTGGGGCTAGTAAAATACATACTTACAATGAGAAGACTGTATGACCATCTTAAAAAAATAGGAAGAATTAAAAAAAAGAAAGAAAAAAAGAGTATGTGCTCAGCCTGCCCTGTCTGACCCCAAGCCACAGCCTCCCAGGTGGGTTAAGACCACGCGGTGCACGAGTGCAGGGGGCACTTTGAAAGTTAAACCCCTCCACAGCCTGATTTCCTTGGGCTCTCACCGTACTGACCTGACAGTAAGGCCTACAGCTCATCCTTAGGACAACAGGAACGCACCAGAAGCTGAGCACATCGCCTCCAGCTCTGGGTGCTGAGCTCCGTGCAGCACAAGCACCGCACAAGCGGCTGTTTGGCTGCTCTGAGACACCCCGAATCGCAGCGGCAGGGCTTGCTCTGCCATCCCACGCCAGGGCACTGCATTTTTACTCGCAGACCCAACGGCACATGCAGGCACGCACCTCCATCTCAGCTCTGCAAGCACGTGGCAGGCACACACGCACACTCCTGCTGGCGAGACATTCATTTAGTCATCGCAGACGCTGCTCGGCACCTCTGCCTCGACTTGCACAGGTACAGAGCTTAATTAAACAGCAAAGAAATCCGGGGCTGCAGGCTTTTTCTGCAGACCCTGCCCTAAAGCAGCATCTGATGGATGGTACAGAAACGATGCCAAAGCAAATGAAATAGCTCACAGGCCATTAAAAGCAACCATAAAGAAAAGGAAAAAAAAGAAAAAAGTAACAAGTAAATCAATACTTAAAAATAATGAATGATGGCAAGAAAAATAGTACCTGATGTGTCAGTGCTGTCTCTTTTATAGATAATTGTTATGAACTGGGGCAAAACAGAAGGTCCTGCACCTCACACTGCACTCATCCCCATAACCAAGTGCCAGCAGTAAGCCAAGGAGATGCGTAGCCCATCACACAAGATGGATGTGCTGAAGGAAATCCTGATGCACCTCCACTGCTACAAAAGTGCAGCTCCCAGCTGGCTGCAAATCCAGTATTATCTGCCTCCTGCAAACACAGCCACCTCACGCAGCCTGCAGGCACGCTGCTGGCCTGGAGGGCAGGGTACTGCTGCCCTGAAATCTGTCTGAGCGGGGTCAGATAACTCTGGATAACTCTGGATAACCCGACACTGACCTCTCCCCACTGAAGCAACCCACAGCTCAGTGGAAATCTTCAGTTCTCTTCAAGTGCTTTTTTTCCACCCACTCTTCTGGCTGGCTCTGGTCCTCTGCTGGGTCTGGGAAAGCTGAAAAAGAGAGGAAGAGAGATGGAGAATCGTGAATTACATGAAGGGTTATTATGGGAATCAATATGTGGTAAGATGCTTTGCTATGAAGCGCTCCTTTGAACAGGGAGCATATGGTTTTGGAGTACACCTTATGAATGCATCCCAGTGCCCCCCTCAAGGATGAGCAACAAGCTTCAGGAAGGTGCTTTCAGACCTAACAAGAGTTATTTCTCTACAACCTTACCACATTCCTAGCGGGCAGCTAGGCATGTGCCTGCTGCACTGGGAAACGGCCTCTAATTGTGGGCAGCAGGATGGAGAGGAGAAGCAAACAGCAATTCGTCTGCTGGCCTCTCTACCTGGATACCGAATTAATGATCTTTTGATCTACACCCTGACAGGAACTCACTTCACAGCCTAAGGCTTCAGGTCTTTCATCTGTTGCCCCTCTGGGAACGGAAGCAGTAATATTACCTGACTTGCCTGGGTGGGATAATGAAGTGTTTGCAAACCAGCTGGGAAGAGAAGAAGGTTACTTGTTATCAGATCACACCACTCATAACCATTTTAACTTATTATTATCTTCAAGGGGAGCTTCCTGCAGGCCTTTTTCTGAAGCAGTACAGACAGCACACGTTCACTTACCATCAGCTTGGTTTCCCCCTGCTGCCATTCCCTAGGAAAAGCAATGCTCTGGTAAAAGCTAGAAACACGCTGATGCACCTCACTCTGTAGCCTCTAGACCACGGGAAAATCTCTGGAGAGAAACAGTGGAAATCCCAGCACTTGAGCCATTCGGAAATACAAGTCCTACAATCATAAGGTACAGACCCAGACGCAAGCCCAGGCTTCCCCCGAGCAGCCTCTGTGCCCTACCACTTCTACATCTGCTTCATGCTGCTCCCTTTCAGTAGGGAAAACCGACCCGGGATGCAAAGCTGAGGGTAAAGAGGGAGGCAGATCACAGGCAAAGCAGCTCGTTGTCAGGAATTTTCATTTATAATCGTGGGGCGACAGAGTCACAGAACAGATCTGGGTCCAGGTTCCTCCTCCCTGACACGTACACCAGGCATATTTTGCTCTGTTGAATGAGATTCCCCAGAGCACAGCCTGCTGCTCGGGCCGCCCTGCACAGCTCCTAGAACAGGAGGGCCTTATATTTTTTTCTTTATGTGCTTCATATACCTAAGGAGACACCTGCTCCTCACCACAGGAGCTGTCTCTCGGGAGAAGATCACTTGGCTGTTCCTCTCGTTTCTTTCAAGGCTGTACTCCACGAGGGAGGGAGTTACCGCCACAAAAATAGCAACGAGATCAGTTCCAAACTTGGCACGGGTATTTATGATCAGCTCCACACCTGCGTGTTACAGGGCTTGGGGAGGGGGCAGCCAGGCCCAGGAGAGGGGACTTCAAGGCTGTAGGAGATAAGAGGACCTCAGTGCAAAACCGATTTCATAACCATTAAAAAAAAAAAAAGGAAGAAAGAAAGAAATTGAGAGAGAAAAAGCAATCCAGCATGTTTGTGCTCTGGAGCTGTTGCACTACAAAGCCAACAAAACCCACTGGATAGGGCTATCTGGTCTTAGAAGAGCATCTACAGCCAGCCTCAGAAAGGCTGTGCAGGTCACTGCTCCCAGAACCTGATAACCTGGAGAAAAAAATAAAAAAATAAAAATAAAAAAACAACAATCCCTCCAAAAAAAAAAAAAACCAACAATCCCTCCAACTGCAGAGGCCCTGGCAGGAGCAGGAAGGCAGGCCAGAGAGCGGCACCCAGCGCGTGATTGATGGGAACTCCTCCTGCGCCCGACAACATCAGCTTGTGCCCAATAAGGCCCCCTTTATCCCGGCGGATCCCAAACACTTGACACTATTTATACACAGGAACCACTTCACCCGTCACTGAGCTGAGGAGAGGAACAATAACCCTCTCTCTGCTTCCTCGCGCCAAGAGCCAGCAGCGAGCGCCTGCTGCGTGCCCGCGGCGAGGGGAGCTCCCCGCACGGAGGGTCTGCTGGGCAAGGAGCAGCGGCTCAGGCAGCTCGGGGTGAGCCACGACAAGGCGAGCCGTGCTGGTGGTGCTACAAATTCTGGTCCCCCACCTCTGCTCACAGTGCTTTGTTTTGTTTTCAAAAGCAGGGCTTTGTCTGCACCGGAGAATTTGCCAGTAGCGCTCGGCCACGTTTCTGAACAGAAGAGTTTGTGCAGAATCAGCTCTCCTCCTGATCCCTGCCTATTAATTACGCTGGCATTTTCGGCTCGGCTCTCAGAAGCAAAGCCACTGGGTCCTCGGTGTTTTCACTGAGAACCTCCCCTCCCTGCAGCCACGCCGATGTGGGACTGACAGCGCTCGTTATAATCCTCCCAGCCCCCACGAAGCCAGGCGGGCAATTCTGTACAGGAATTCAAAGCGATTTCCAAATAATGCCGTGATCATACCCATTTGTTCTCTCTATAAATAGGTGCGCTTTTCAAACAGGCTCAGTGCAAAGACTGACCCGAGGACATGTCCCACGCTGCAGCTAGCACGCGGTTGCTCAACACTTGGCTGCAGTCCCTTTGCAGAGCTGCTTTCAGTTTTATTCCCTGCAGATCTCAGCAGTGAGAGGGCAACCAGCTAAAAGCCAGTAGATCTTCTACCTACCCACAGTGTTGTCACCTTCACCTGATGGCTCACAAATGAATGCTTGGGTTTTAAATCCCACCAGCAAAAATCTGTTCAGCCCTTTTTGGTGGCTGGTGTCACCACGGGGTAGGTTTCCAGCCTCTCAGTGAGATGAAGCTCAATAACCTCACAGCCTGAGAGGCCCTTTTCCTCCTCGAGGCAACTCACCAAAGAACAAAGGTAGCACAATAGGAGCACAGAGAGACTTTTGGGGAAGTGGCTTCCCCAGTCAGACAGCACACTGGCAGAATTGAAGAGCCGTGCATCTGCTCTCCTCGCATCTCAGGATCCATCCTCCATGCGCCAAGCTGCTCTGTCCTCCAAGAGCTCTGCAGAACACGACGCTGTAAAACACAAAGCCTCCCAGCTACCTGTTAGCACTTCCAGGCCTGAGACACCTGGCTGCAGGCAGCGCAGCAGCAGGCAAGAGGCGCAGGAAAAGCTGGCCACCTTTAATTCCGGGGCAAAACTTGTTCTGCCTTAACCAGGCTGTTCCTGTTTGCACTTCGTGGTGGAAAGGAGCAAAGCCAACGTCCTTGAAATCAAAGCACGGACCTGTCGCAGGCAGCCAGCCGCAGTTCCAGCTGCACAAAGGCTGTTTTTTAAAAAGGGGTTTGACAATGGAAGCAGAGGGAGCAGCCTCACCACTTCAGACACGCTGCTGATAGCCCCGTGCCGGTGCCAGCTGTGCCGGAGCCAAGCCCCCAGCGTGCCGGCGATGGGGCCGGTACCTGCGGCACCAGGAGCGGGGCGATGCACCCTGCAGCGTGCTGAGGGAAAGGGGAGCAGCACGCAGCCAGGGCTGCCGTGGGAGCTGCAGGAGCTTCCCCTCCTGCCCACCGCAGCCACCCCACGCAGCAACACCCTCGCACCTGGAATTAACCTCTTCTCGGCAAGCACCGGTGGGGTCTCCTTTGGAGCGACCATGAAATGCTTTCAGCAGCTGTCTTCCTCTCCAGAGCTCAGAACGCTTTAGTAGAAGCCGGATCAAATATCAAGCACAGTCAGGGGCAAATTAAGTGACATTTCATTTTCTGGAGCTGCGAGGCCGGTCCATCGGAGCTGCCTCCCTCCTGCTGCTACAGGAGCAATACTGAAACCCACACCCAGCCCGTGCTGCACAGGGACGCCTTGGAAAGGATTGTCCTTGCAGCAAAAACTAAACAACTCCCAGCCAAAAATAAAACGTTCCTCTCCCTCCCTCCCCCCCCTTGCTCAGCCTGTAGTGATCCCACCAGAACCATTTCGGCAGCTGTTTTTAGAGCAGCCTGCAAGCTTGACAGGGAGGCACCAGCATGTGAATGAGTAACTGGAAGCAAGGGCTGGCCTCAAGGCAATTACTCGCTGGCCCTTCGCCAATGCTGCAGGCAGGGGAAAGAGCAGTCCCTGACCCCAGAGCACACCCCAACGGGCTCCAAGGAAAGCCTCCAGCTGCAAACTGCTTCCCTGAAGCACCTCGCTCCAGCGGTCTCTGCTCACAGAGCTGCCCCCAGCAGAACCAGGAGCAGGGCTCACATGGGTGCTCCTCGCTGCTTGGAGCAAAGCACAGGGGAAGGGCAGGAGCTACAGCTCTCTGTAATGGGGACGGAGCTCTCTCAGAGACTCACCTGCTTCACTTGGAGCAGGCAGGAGTAAGAAAAATGGCACAGGGTTGCTCTAACAGATGCCAGCACAAACCAGCCAGACTCCAGATGCAGCTGAAAAATCCCACGCTGGATTTCCTCATCGATGCGCCTTCATGTGATCTGAGTGCTGTACGAACAAGCCTCACTACAGGAAAGCTAAAAAAGAGCTTGTAACTTCTTCCCCCCCAAACTCTGAGTCATTTTTCAAGTCAGTAGGGACCATATAATCCCATTTAATCTCCTGCCATTTAAAAGGTTAAAATTGTAAAAGCTTAAAGTAGCCCATTCTGCTTGTCTGGGACACCCCAGGTTAACTCCCAAATGCCAGGAAGTCTCAAAATAGGCTGCAAGAGATGGGAGTAACCACCTATTTCCTCCCCTCGGGAGCCTCTCCAAATGTTACCAGCACATGCTCGGCATGCAGATAACCACTGTGAGCTCAGCAAAACACATCAGAGTGTTTTCCTCTCTGTGTAAAAGATGGGACGACAGCAAACGTCTGGCGCTGGGCAGACTCATTAGCCATCTCTCAAGGCACCCTAAGCCATTAGCAAGCAGAAGGGGAAAGGCAATCCACAGCAGGGTTCACCTGCAGGTTAGTTAAGGCCCTCCATCAATCCTTAATCATCGAAAGCAAGAAAGACAGAGAAAAGCAAGGAGCCACAGAGCTAAAAGTTTCCCGAGCACCTGAGGAACTACCTTCGCTTTGCCCTGAGTTCCAGTCAGTACTCAGTGCCCACTCCGAAAACGAGATCCCCTGAGGGTTTCCAGGAATTGAGGAGCTCAGGAAACAAACTTGCTCAAATTCCCGATGAGTTAGAGAACAATAAACACATTTACACGTAGAGATGGATGCAGTGCTGGATGTCCCTACAGCCACACTGAATTGTGCTGCAGTCCCAAAGCACAGCTTGTGAAAGCAGAATTTCCTCCCCTAGCTGTGTCTGCTTTTCTCTTTCATAGCTGTGCTGGCAGAAGCCTGGAGAGCCATCAACCACGTTTCCCAATGCCCTGACCAACTCTGAGTGCAAATGGGAAGTTAACAGCCAGGATTTTTGCCTGGTCTAAGTGTAGTGGCTTAAATTCCCTTTTTATTTTTTTCCAGCCTGGGGACACATCCCACAGCAGGGGAAAGCCCTGGGGAGGGCACAATGCACAGAGCAGGCTTTGGCTAGCCTCATTCTCCAGGCACGGCACAGGAGCAGGCTTGGATCCCTTCCCTGCTCAGCAGGAGGAACAAAACAGTGACCTGGGACTCAAAGGCAAAGAAGCCAGCCTGGTGGTTCCTCCTACCTCAAACACGGAGAAAGGTCCTGCTGATGGAAAAAAAAAAAAAAAAGCAAACAATTGGACAAAGTAAACTGGAGACTACCTGAGGCTGTGGCAAGTAATCTCACCCCTTGCAGACCTCTCAGGGCAACACTGGGGGCGCGCAGGACAAGAGTTCCTCCCCTCTGGATCCCACTAGAGCTACGAGGAGCCGCTGGCATCCAGCAGCCCTGACTCACCTCCTCCTCCAGCACCCCACACTCGCTGCCTGGCGTGCCGGACATGCCGACACGGCTGGCATCTGCAGGCTGGCTCTGCCAGTGTGTTAAGTTGACTCAAACTGTGCTTCCCCCGTATTTTTCTCGCATGTTTCAGTGTTGTGGTCACCGAGGATCAGAGCACTCCCTGAAAACCACCGCTCCGGCACATTGGCAGGTAACAGGCCAGCAGAGCGCAACACAGGAGCCACTCGACACCTTGCTGCCTGCACCCTGCACATGCCTGGCTCATTCCACTGCTCCCCGTAACACTCCCGCAGCCCTGCACCAGTGAGCAGAGAGCCATAAGCACCCGGCCAGACTGAGGAATTTTGCTTAGAAGCATGGACCAAGCCAGTCATAGCCAAATGTGGTCCAGACCCCAAAACACGTCCCTCTATCTGACACGCCACACCTGAGGTGAAAAACAAGAACTACCCTCCTGGCCTTTCTCCTGCCTCTTTCTCCACCACAAGGGGGGAAATGTACCAGGGTGAGGGAGCAGACATGATTTCCCCTGACCCATTCGCTAAGCACTGCCAGATCTTTCTCCTGCAGCATCCCCAGGCGTCTCTTCCTCTCCACCTCTCCCTGTGCTATGGGGGCAAAACCACTGGGAAGCGTGCTGCACTCAGGAGACCTCAGGAGCACACACCTCTCCCTGTGTAGCTGCAGGGACAAACTCCATCCAAGCACAGGCACCTGCACAGAGCCTCGCAGCTCTTTCCCCAGCTCCCCACAGGAAGCCAGGCTGAACTTTGCTCCTGCGCTCAAACCTGCCTCCAGCAGCCGATAAGGAGCAGGGCTCGGTGCCAAACGTTTGATGTCGCCGGCTCCTGGCCCAGCAATAACGAGGCTTTGTCAGGAGCGCCAGGAGCGACCTGTGGGCCCGAGCAACATCCCTTTTCACACCTCCCACACTTCTCTTTTCCGGCCCTTCCCAAGATTGTTTTGTCTCCTCTCACTTTGCTGCTCCCCACATCCTCCATCAATAGGTTTCCAAGACCCGTTTTATGCTATTCCCAGCTGACAAAAGTTGCAGCTCAGATCTGCAGGGAGGAAAAGCAGCCGGGTGGCAGCCTACCGAGGGGCCTATCGAGCAGTGCAGGATACACCTGCAGGCATACAACACACACAGAGACGCCTCTACCTTCAGGACCCCAGCTGGCACGTGAAGTGGCAGCTACTTATCTTCATCTTCTTCTTATCTCCAGCGCTTCTCCGGCTAGCAGGGAAGAACCACAAGCACCCACCTAGCAGGAGGAATTTCAGTGAAAAGCAGGGACCCAGCCAGTCACACCAGACCCAACCCCTCCTACTCTGCCATGATGTGCAAGCCAGCAATTATCCTGCTGCTCCTTCTGCCGGGAATTTCATTACCCTGCAGCAGCCAGGGCTCGGGACTAATAGGACTGATTGAATTCACTCCCCGGGCCGCCAGGCTGTTGAGATCACAGGCAGGGGATTCTGACAGGCGGGACGGAGCAGAGCACTGGCAAGGAGAGATGCTCATCTGCAGTGCTGCTATCACAACACTGATATTTGCCAAGAGGGCCTGGCAGCAAATGGCTTCAGGAGACTCTCTGCAGACCTGGCAGATCACCGCATCCGCATCCTGCAGCCCCGCTGCTCCTCGCCTCTCCCTCTGTACTAATAAAGTGCACGTGGAAGGAAGAATGGGAAAACGGGGGAAATTTAGCAGCTTACAAATGGTGACACCACCTGTTTCACTCTGGCTTGGCTGCGGCAAGAGGAAAACAGTGCTCAGACATTGAAAGGAAGGAGGACAAAGTGGGATGGAAGGAGGCCTGGCCTTCACCTTCAGGATCCGGAGGTTTTCCAACAAGCAGGAAGACCAGGTTTCTATTCCTCGCAGCCAAGGAAGCTGGGATGTGCTGTCATTTCCAGGAGTCACGCTCCCTCTGGCTTTCCATGATCTCAGCTGCTGTGCACATGCTCAGGGAGCAGCTGGAGATAACCCAGTGTCAAGCCCAGGAGCAGAGAGGAGGGGTACGAGAGGGTCTGTTCACGAGCAGGACTGACGAGGCCACGGGGGACAGCAGCAGTACACTGGGACATGAAACAGCACAACTCCCCTTTTTGTTGTTTCAGGGTCAGCACACCCACCTTTCATCTTCCTAAGCTTCCTCCTTAGACAGAAGGCTCAAGAAAACCACAGGGACAGTACAATTGCTTTACAAGGGACCTGGAAACGCCAGGCAAGATCATATGTCACACACAGGTATACACATTGACTTAGATGTTGAGTCCCACCTCGAAACTCCTCGAGTCCCCCAGGAGTTTTTGTGCAGTCCCACAGAAACACATAAACGTACCTCATCCTCCTATGCGTAAGAAGCAGAGCAATGCATTCCTAGAGCGATGCACTCCTTAGCGCAGAAGCCAAGCTTCACAGGAACAAGTGAATTCACCTGTGGGATGACCCAACTGAGAGACAGAGCTCACAAGTGAACCCCTTCAGGGCTGTCAATAGCAAGGGGATCGTTGCTTGGTCTGCGTACGGACCATGTAGGCAGCTGCAGATTTGTGCTACAACTTTTATTAGCTGGGAGTAATACAAAGTGTGTCTTGGAAACTCCTTGACAGATAGCTAGCATGCCTTCAGCCACCCCCACCTAGCATTTTTGCTTGACAAAGGGCTACAAGCAGCTTTCTTCCACCCCCCTGCTGAAGAATGTCTCACACCCAATAGCTCAAACTTGAGGAGGCCACACCAAAAATACCTTCTGCAGAGCCCAGATTTGGGCTGTGCAAGCCTTACTGTGGTGAGAGAGAAGCAACATCAGGAATAAGGCAGAACAGCAGGAGGCTGGCAGAGCAGTGCACGAGCACTCGCTTGGGCTGGGTTCACCATTTGCGGTCTGGAGGAAGAGAATGGGCCATGGGAGAAGAGAGGAACAGAGGAATCCTACAGACAGTGCCAGCCTGCACTGGCAGGGCTCACAGCCCCGAGTCCTCGTGCTGGTCAGCAAAGCTGCTGACACCACGCAGGCTGCGAGGGCAGGAGCGAGGCGAGGCAGTTCATCTCTCCCGTGCCGTGCTGCAGTCTGGCAAAACAAGCCGTGTTTTACGTCTCGTAGTACCACCCGGCAGCAGCAGGACGAGCAGTGCCACAAAGAGCTGCAGCTCCTCATCTTAGCCCCCACTAATGACAGCACAGGTCATTGTGTGAAGCCCTGCAGGGCAGGAAATGCAGTCATGTTTTGTCTCAAACACAGACCTCCAGCAAACCACTCTGTTTCCTGCCCAGTTTCAGCTGGCACGGCACCTCCCTACTGCAAAGGGTGAGAAGCTAAAGCTGCTGTGAAAAATCATCTAGGCTGGTATTCCTTGCTAACTCCGAAGACGGGTTGTGTATTAGGTCCAAAAGGAGGGCCACAGTCCCAACTGGGCCATCAAACCTTCTCTTACTCATTGCTCTTGGCAATGTCCCTAAGACCAAGCCCTCCTTTCACACACCTACCTTGAGACAGGAGGAAAACTTGGCTGTTAAGCACCCAAAAAACATACAGCGGGAAGGACTAACCACCTCAGACTCCAGAGCAAAACAAGGACAGCTGTCATACATGGCACATTACCTCCAGCAAACAGAAAAGGCACGGTCCCATTGTTTGCTGAGGCCAACATAGCGGAGGGACTGCCAGGGCTCTCACCAGGCAGCTGAGGGCTGGGATTCTCCTCCACTGCAGAAGGAGTCTACCAAGAAACTTTAACAGAAGCCATCAGCCGCCCAACATATGCGGCAGTTTTGGAACAAAGCATGCTTTTTGCAGAAATATAGCACATGGACAGAAAGATGTTCAGATCAGGAACTCAAAGACATCATTAGGACAGTACGGAGCAAGGGTGTAATCTCAGGAGAGTTACACACAGGAGCCCTGAGCCTGCCAGCTTCTCCTCCTGACAGCCCAAGCTCTCAGCAAGGATACCAGACTTAAAACACTGGAGTCTTTGAGCAGCTGTAGTGAGCCAGAGCAGAAACTCATACATGCGGGGCACTGCTATGTCTTTGACCCATCACCAGATGCCTGAGGTAAAGCACAAGTGATGCTGCCCCAAACATTGCCCAGCTTCCAACAATTTTTGGATTGCGGTCTTCTCATCCTACACACACAAACACTTGGCAACGAGCGCAGATGAATGACAGGCTGTGTCAAACAAAGATGTATCAGTACTTTCCTTAAAGTCGTGCCCTTTATTCATACAAGTCTGATGTTATACTAGGACTTTAGACCCGAGTTTATGCAAGAGACTACTAGGCTTTTACAAAACCTGCTTTACGTGAATCCAGCCGCTTCCCATGCATGCTAAGCCCTGCTTACCCAGCAGTTGTCACACTGACACCTAGTATTGCCCGTGGTCACAGTCAGCATCTCAACTGGCTGGATGCAGAGACGTTTTACACGGCTCCTTGTCTCTCCACCTCAGCACACAACCGTGCAGCAGAGACGGATGCTACGCTCTTAGTTATCTTTGGCAGCAGTCGTTATCTTTGGCAGTAGTAAGAGTCCAACAGGACTGAGATGGACTTTTTTCTGAATGGCAACACACTACTGACACCCAGGCAGCATCTGACACACCAAAAGATCCCCCAAGAACCCAGGCAACAGCCTCACAGATGGCAAAGGAAACGTATTTTGGCAAAAGGGACTTGTTTCGAAACTGGTTCAACAAAATGGCAGCCCCTGGGCATTACTTCTGATGGGTGATGACATTTTAATTAACTCCTGCTCTAACAGACACGGCCCAAGCTCTCAGAGCAAGGAAGAAAGCAGTTTAAAGGGACGGAGGAAGCACTGCAAGGCACTTTAAGGGATACTATAAATTAGCCTGAAATAAAAGGTAAATAGCTTTAAAATCCAACAGGATACTGCAACAGGTTAATCACAGAAGACCTTGAGAAGTCAGATTTTATTTTTATGTTAAATTTACAGCAGTTTACACTCTTCATATGACCTGGAGCAAAAGGCAGGATCCCTCACGGCAACAGCTCTATGGGGCACTATGGGGCAACAACCACGCACCACTGGCGCGGATTCAGCCTGGGAAGGAAAGCAGAGGCTCAGTGCCTGCGCCTTCCAGTAAGCCGCTCTCCCCCGCTTCTCCTTCCCACAGTCCTGCCAAGTTTAACCTAAAGTCCAAGCCTTATTTTCGCAAAAAGAGTGCTTTAACTGGAGGAAGAAGTGCTGTTTTACAGGATTACAGCAACGTTGAGCACCGTTCCTAACGCGCAGACCGTGCAAAGCTCCTCCGCGGTCAAGGAAAAGGAAAACACCTTTAGAAATACTGCCCAGCACGGCGTGAGTGCTGTGCCCAACGCTGACTTTTGGCGACCACCGACCCGGCACACCAGCCCCCTCCCCGCCCGGTGGCTGTGCCCCAATTCCCCTTGTCCCCGTCCCCGTCCCCCCCGCCGCCCCTCAGCCCGCCCGGCCGCCATTTCGGGGCCGCCCCGCCTCACCCCTCAGCGCCGGGCCGCGGAGCTCCTCGGGGAGCGGGCAGGGAGGGAAGGCAGGGCGGCAGCGAGGAGGGGAGGAGGAGGCAGAGAGGGCGGCCCGGCTCGGCACGGCTCGGCTCGGCTCTGCCCAGCCCAGCCCCGGGACACCCAGCGGGCGCCGCCGCCCTAACAGGCTGTAAGAGCACTCTGGTAGCAGCGACCTCTGCCTCTCGCCACCTTTACCTCAGCCGCCGTTCCCCGTTGCCGCAGGCACCACATTGCAGCGAACTCCAGCTCTTTTTCAGATTTTTATTTTTTTTTTTTAAGGCGTCAGAGCTGCTGGTTAAAGAGTTTTCCGTGAGACACCCTGTACATCAAGCCCTGACTGGCACGTTGCCTCATCCTTCCATTACCTCACTTCGACTTCAGTCCAACACCTCTCCAGGACCAGCCCAGTCCCGGGAGATCCTCCCCAGTAACAGCCCTCCTGGGACCAGTCCCAGAGCCCAACCCGGTGGCTGGGGGGCCTCACGGATTTTTAGGGGTAGGTGAGAAGAGAGGAAGAAAACCTACCTACCAGACCTACCTCCTCAGTCTGTAACCTAGAGACCCCTGTGCCCAACTGAGCAATCGCCTCAGCCCTCCCAGCAAGTAAAGCACTTAATAAACTTATATCACACTCCTAAGGCAGGAGAGCAAGACAGCCAGCTGAAGAAGCCCTGTACAGACCGCTATGAGAGACTTTCTCCACTATGGTTTTGTTCAGCATTACTTAGCATCATCCCATTCACAGTGATCAGAGGGAAGGGATAGGTTTAAATAGGGATCCCATCATACCAAAACCAGCAGAGAACAGCCTGCCTCACACAGAGCTGGGCAGGATGAGTAAAATATACAGGTACGGGTTTTTCCGTGCCTCCAAAAGTGAAAACAAAATGGCATGAAGTTACGTGTGAAGTACAGGCAGCGTTATAAAAAGACCGCCAGGGAAAAAAAAACAAACAGCTCCCATCTCCCTTCTGCCCACGGGATCTGAAGCTTTAGTTTAGGGCTCCTGGAGAGCCAAGTGATTAAACAGAGCCCCAGGGGATCAGCTCACGCTCCGACACCGAGATTTCTTGCAGAGGGTGTGTGGCAGAGCCAGGAGGCAGCAGCACAAGCACAGGCACCAACCGCAGCCCCTAGCCCTCCTCAGTGGGGTGCTGAGCGCTCCTGCTCCTGGCTGCTGCCTTCTCCCCGTGTGTCTGGAGATTTCATGTGCAAACAAGAAAGAGATCAGCCTCCCACCCTGGCAGATTTGGGTCAGCAAACGGGCAGGATTAGATACAACTGCTGTCTGTGTGGCAGTGGCGTGCTCGGGGAAGCCTGCACGTAAAGGCGGGCTATACCACAGAAACCCCTTTTTCCCCAGTTCCTCAGTTCATTACAGGAATACGCAGGAGCCCAGCAGCAAGGTCACATCACTCAGGGAACGGCACTGCAGGGCTTTTCTGCAGCACTTTGCCATTTTAGTGCTGGCTGTGGTTGCTGCTGTCTCACCTGTAGGACCCACCACCGCTACCTCTACCCAGAACTGCACAAATGTAATCCCTGTGAACATTTAATTATACATTAACCTTGTAAAAAAAAAAAACTCAATTTACTGTAATTTTCATAGTTCTACCATAGCCTAGTCACTTCAGAAGAAGCAGGCAACTCTTGTGCTTGCAGGATCAGGGCCTTATTAAACCACTTGGCTTGATACGCACACAAAGCATGCCTGCGAGCCTGGGGAGTCTGGAGCTGGATTACTCCAACTGCACCAACTGAAAATTCACCGTGACTCAGAAACAGATAAGTAATGAGCAGGCTGAGCGAGCTAACCAAGCCCTGAGCTGCAGCACTGTGGATCTTACTGGAGCTGAGCAGATTTACAAATAAAGTATTTAAGTGCAGATAGCACAAGCTACAAGACACATTTAAACCAAAGCTTAAGTATTTGTTCTGTATATATGCATATATGTATGCACGCACTAAGCAATTAACAAGTAAAGAGTGTGAAAGTATGTGAACAGTAGATGGTAAGGGTCAGAAAATAATCCAGGAAGGGATTCCATGGTCCCCATAGGAACAGATTAAATGTGTTTAGGTGGAAACTCTTTTGGAGTTCAAGCTGCAGGAATAAAGTGGTTCTACAGTGGCTGGTGAGCACCTGTGAGCAGTTGCACCTGGCATGCCTCGGGGTGCCAGCAGCACCCCAGGAACAAGCTGCCAGAAAGGAGCAGAGGCACTCCATGAAGCCAGAGTGAAAAAGCCAGCTGCATGTGCTTAATCGCTGATGGATGGTGCAAGCCTTTGCAAGGGGAGCCCTGCATTGCCCGGTTTCTTTCCAGGCACCCTGGTCAGCCCCCCAAGGGCTCCAGTCCCAAGCAGAAGGCACGTGAGGTGGGTGGAAGATGCTGCATGTCTCCAGTTTGTTCAAGTGGAGGTGACAGCAGAGAGTCAGGATCCTCAAGTACCCTTGTGTTGTTTTTTTTGTTTTGTTTTGTTTATTTTCTAGCAATGCCATTTATCATTCCCCAGGCTGAGTACATTTCCCCCCAGTATTTTACCCATCACAGTCACAGGCAGCAGAAAGCAAACATCCCAAGCGTTTGGGATTCCTACATTTGTCCCATGGGAAAGCTTTAAGCCTAGTCCCATGGCTTACTGCGCTCTCTTCAGCCCTGCTTTGCCTTTTGAAATAGAAGCTGTCAGGCTAATCCTGTTGTGCTTATCCTTAACATATTAACACAAAAAAAGACAAGTGAAACACAAGGCAGAGCAGGGTCCCTTTGCCTGCATGCGGGGCTTTGTGGGACTGTGGCTGCTTGTCAGAGCAGCTGTTTTTTTCTCCTTTGCTCCTAGCTCTGATTGTGTACACAGCTGCACCGTTGCATGTGCCAGGATAGGCTTCTCAGGCTGTAAGTGTATTTTCTTGTGATAGGATTCCAAAATGCTTTACAGATTATGTGCAAAAAGTCACCTGTCCACTAAGAGACCGCAGCCAACGCAGTGCAGGAATAAGCCCTCAAGCAGGGTCTATTTTTCATCCTCCCTTGTCTCATACCACCTTAGGGTATCACTATTACTTGCTTTTTATTTATGTTGGAGTTTCCATCAGTCACCTGCAGAGTGTGGCTGCTCCCAGGGCTCCCGTTCAGAGGCAGGAGAGATTCTGATGAAAGCCTGATTTTGGCTGGGATGGAGTTAATTGTCTTCATAGTAGCTGGTATGGTGCTGTGCTTTGGATTTAGGATGAGAATAATGCTGATAACACGCTGGTGTTTTCATTGTTGCAGGGTAGTGCTTACACAGAGCCAAGGACTTTCCTGCTTCTCATGCTGCCCTGGCAGCGAGGACGTGCAGCAGGGGCTGGGAGGGGACACAGCCAGCACAGCTGCCCCGGGGCGACCAAAGCCCTGTTCCATAGGGCACCATGCTCACCAATAAAAGCCTGAGTAAGGAAGGAGGAAGGGGAGATGTTAGGAGTGACGCTGTTCATCTTCCCAAGAAACCATTAAATGTGATGAGCCCTGCATTCCTGGAAGTGGCTGAACATCTGCTGATGATAGAAAATAGCATGGGTCTGGCATTCAGAATAAACCCCACCCTGGTGCTTACTGTCGTCCAAGTGCAACCTGCTCAGCCTCTGTGCCACTTTGTCATGGGTGAAACAAAACTCCACCTCGTCCCTGCTAAAAAAGGTATAGTTAACTGCTCCCTGTGCTGGCTGTAGCAGGAGAAATGAGTATTAATTGCTTTGGCCAGAGCTACAGGTAGATAGTTCTGTAAATACACAAGTGTATCGAAACAAACATAGGGCACAGGGATTAAGAACTATGAAATTCCTAACTCTGGTGAGCAGGATGTATGGGATATTATTAAATACGTCTAGTTCTACACGTGTAGATGCAAGGAGACAACGTGCCCTCTCGGAAGGCTCTGCAATGGCCCTGGTTCTCCCAGTTCCCTCTTCCCTGCTCTGCCTTCCCTATCAGCCAGGCTCTGGCTGCTTTAAAGAGAAAAAAAAAAAGACAGGAGACAAATTGTTCCCGTGCTGCCCCTGAAACAAGGGGTTCTGAGCAACTTTCTCCCTCCTTTCATAACTTACAAACCTCCTGTGTGTGCCACCACTGGGTACAGAGCACTCAGCACTTCCTGAGCGCTGTATGCTACAGTGGGCAACTAGAAAAGGCAACTGAATCTCCTGCAGCTCCTGAAAAAACCTCTTTCAACACAACCATTTGCAAGACAGCATGTCTTTATTGTCTGCACTCTGCTTGCACACTAAGAAAACATACTTAAGGTTGTACTCCAAAAAAAAAAAAAAAAAGAAAAGGGGGTAGTTCTTTGTTTTTACTGTAGTATGACAACACCGATGATGGTAATACACACCGTGTCCCATCCTCGTGTGCCAGCTACATTTCACTCCTTTATCTTTCATGTGCTTTGCACGCAGCGTGGGAGGTGCACGTTCAGACCACGTTAGCAGCCTGGATGCTGCTCTCTTCCTTCTGCAACAGCTTCCCAAATCCCGCCGGGATGCTGCTGCAGTAAATGTTAGCGTTATTGATGTGCCTGGACCAAAAACACCAGCTCTCGGTGCCGCTTCTGGTCCCTGCAAGGCATGTGTGCAGTTAAACCCACCAGCTGTACAACAGCATGAGCCCCAGCCAGCCAGCAGCAAGGACCGAGCAGAAACTTAATACATTTTACCTACTCCTACTCCTTTTAATCAGGAATCTGGCTCTTCCGAAGAATCTTCCTCTTTGATTTCAGGATTAAATGACAAAGGGAGGAACCCTGGAAATTCTTTGTAATGCTCATGGGCTGTAGGTGACTCAGAGCACATTGCTGCCTGGGACGTTCCCAGAAAAACTTGTGCCATAAACGGACATTCAGGGTCAGAGTAAATGCCTTATCCCCAGAGAGGAAAGCTGCATTATCATGGCGTGTGCCCAAGATTTCAGTCACATGCAGAAACGGGTTCAAGGAGAAACCCACAAGGCATTAAGAGCAACGGAGCTGTGAAACAGAGAAAGCATCACACCCCAAAGGACACAGGGGCTCCGTGCCCAGGCACAGCAGTGGCTGTGCAGTGTCCTGCAGAGCCAGAGCAGCCAAGAGGGGCACGTGTAGGGCCAGATCCTACCTCAGCCCTGCTCTTGCTTGGGCCTTTTATAAGGAAAGGGAGGGAAAGCTCCTCTAGGTACGTTTCACAGCTGAGGCGGCTCCAGGCCATGTATGTACTGCGGATATGTCAGCTCCTACCCGCTGGAGACCTTTCAGGAAAGGATAAGAGAATAGGAGGAAGCAGGCGGCATGCAGCCATAAAACAGGCTGTATATGGCCCCGCTAGGTACAGCACTGCGCCTGCAGTAGGTACCAGCACCACGGTCACACGCGAGTCTCAGGGCAATGCTCTGTGTCCTGTAAGCAGCACGAGAAGGAGGGTAGCAAAGCGAGGAAAGGCGCTGGGATGAATGGTTTTACCAGCTCATAATGTGTCCGCACATGGAATCAGTTAACTGCAGTGGGGACAAGTTAAAGCAAATTTCCCAGCAAGTGCGGGGCCCGATTCAGATCCTGCAGGGACGGACGGAGGCTTTCCCAGTGAGCTCAGCAAGCTGTCGGCTGGGCTCTGCTCCGACAGAACCGAGGGGAGGAGGATGCTCTGAGACAGAAGGATCACTACCTAGAGTTAGCCCAAATTTAAAATTCTCTCTTTATTTCTTACACTAAAATAATCCATTTAACACAGCTCCCACTGCACGCTCCATGCTGTTGCTAGGCCACGGTGCCAGAAACAGAAGGAAATGGCATTTTACACGGAAGTGACCACTGTGGACAGAAGGTGCATCTTGTGCCAAAACTAGCCCAGTTCCCCTGAGAAAGCAGAGACCAGGGCTGTGTGAGAGGTGGGAGATGGAGCAGTACAGATCACACGCACATTTTGGCCTGGTTTAGTGCCTTGAAATTCCCAGATGGGGAAAAGCTGCGGCTCCCCTAGGTCTCTGCAGACCCAGTCCCATTGGATTCAGCTTGCTCCGGAGGAATCCCAGCTTCACGAACTGGCGCTGACACGCGTCTCTTGCTGACATGTCGATGTGCCTTACGTGCAGCACCCCCTCCTCCTGCTGACATCTTCCAGCTGCAGGGCATTCTCCCTCTGCCTGTCTTCCTGTGCTGTCAGCAACCTGCAACAAGCAGCACGGATCGAGAGCACATCAGACTGCTCAGCTACTCCTGCTGTGGCACCTGACTGCGCTCCTTGGCCATCATCCAGGGCCAGTTAGGAGTATAAGAAGGGAGTGGACCAAAGACTGGGCTTCCCTGGGAGCTGGGCTACATAAACCACACACGCAAAATGAGCACGAAGGCGTGTGCTATGGGGCACATCATTTATCTGTCTAAGTAAATCGTCCCAGTTAATAAACAGCCAAGTCCTGTTGTGAACTTAACAGAGGCGTTACAGCAGGAGGGGGAGGGATAAAAGAAAACAAAAGGATATTTTTCTCGCAAGATTTCAAAGAATTTTTCAAAAACACTTGCTTCTTTAAAAACTAAAAATCTTAGTGCAAACCTCCTTCAGCCTTACAAGTATCCCCCTTAACCTTATCTTATCCTTAGCAAGAAAAATGTTACTCCCAAAATATCACAGTCTCTGTAACGCTTAGTAAAGAAGAACCCCTCCACCCTCCCCAGAAGCACATGTGGATTGCAAAGTGAAAATGCCAAGTTAAAATCTGGGATAGCACACCCAGTTTTTGTGATGCAGTGCTCAAATTTGGCTCCTGATTTTTCACCAGAGGAAGGTTTGCATGTGACAATGTCCAGTCTATGCCTGGTGCTCTCCAGCCACAGATTAGGGCCCTGGAGTCAGTGGGGGAGAACTTTTTGCTCCAGGTGCTTTTAGTGCCATGGCAAAGTCAGTCTGACAGCGCCTCTCCTTGCCCACTCCCTAGGAGAGCCCGCACCAGGGACCTACAGCCGGGAAAATACCAGGGGGGCTGCTCCCGTTACTGACCTGGCCATGTGCAGCATGGGCTCCATGATGTTATAGCCGGTCATCGCACTGCACTCGTAGAAGACAGCCTTGTATTCCTGCCAGGGAGCACAGCACAGCACGCACCCAGCTCAGCCACCAGCTCACCCCACCGCGCACCCACAGCCCCGGGAGCTGGCCCACCCTCAGCACCAGGGTGCATCGCGGGGGTCCGCGGGTGGGAAAGCAGCCACCTGCCCTCCCCTCAGGAAAAAAAAACAATACTAAACATCCTTGCAAGGAGGCACTGAGCCTCAAGAGCAGTGCACGAGCACGCCCCCAGGGCTGTCGGGGACCTCGGTGCATGTGGCACCGCACTGGGCAATGGCTCCCGGTTGCTCTGCTCCCAGCTGCAGGGCGGCTGCCGGGCAGGCGGAGCAGGGGGGCACAGAGGCACACCTTCGCCAGCCGTTCCCCCTCCACCCTGGGGACGTGCCGGGTCTCCCTCTGTGCAGCATCCGTTTTATTTCCGAGCAGAAAGACCACAGCTCCGTCCTCGATACCTTCCTGCAAAAGAAACAGAGCAAAGCACCCTGGGGACTCGGCTGAGGGACAGAAATATCTCGAAGCAAATCCTGCTCCAGCTCATGCAAACAAGAGCTCTGCCACTGCCTTCAGTGGCAGCAGGATTAGGGGCCCTGAAGGAGCTGCCAAAATATTCCCTCCAAGCACATTAAGGGGACGTTCCTCAAACAGCCCCAGGGACTTGTGGAAGGAAGCTTAAACCATGGGAATATATTTCAAATGTTTGGTGTGTGCCGCCGGGATGCTGAGAGAGGGGAGGCAGGGAATAAATTCTCTGGAAAATAAGAAGCCCAGAGAAAAGTCCAGCAGCCTATAGGGCAAACTGCATTTAAGACCAGGTGGGACTTCTGTCCTAAATTTTGTTTCTGTCTGTGTAGTGCTATTCATCTGCCGTGCTGTTCTACGCTCAGCCATCCCTTGCTGAAAACCCTCTGGTCAAGTTGTGAGGGGCCGAGCAGCTTCCAGCTCTTACAGTCTCTGCAGTAACTTATTTCTAGGCGATTCCTGGAGCCCACTACCTTTGGTAAAACTCCCTACAGCTCCATCACCAGAGTAAGCCTTCAGGATGGGGCTGGAAGTTATTTCCAAATCTGACTGCCCTGGATGACTTACACCACCTGAAGACTTTAGGTTTCAAAGCAAGAAAAATACTAAGATGGGAGAAAGAAAGGAGGAGAGGTTATTAAAGGTTACAGAGTTGGGGTGCTTTGATTCTCTGAGTGCTCATTTTAACCTTCCTGAAAGGAGCCTGATTTTCAGAGCCTAGTTTTGAAAAATCTTAACCCTTGATCTTTTAAATCCCAAAGAAATAGATATATATTTTTTGTTCTCCCCCAACAGGCCTGTGAAAGTTACAGTACTAGAAGCCTCCAACCTACGCTTATTTATTCCATTTAGGACTCGGTTTTTGAGACTTAACATGATGCAAACAAGACCAACTCTTGACTATTTCACAACATATTTAAATTATACAGAAGTATTTTTGTCTCTGCTTGCAGAGACAAGCCACGGATGAATGCTTTCCGATGAGAGTTTGCAGGTAAAAACGGGTGGGATTACCACAGCATTGAAACAGATGCTGCCACTGGCTTTGTGGTACCCTCAACAAGTCCCATACCATCACAGTCAGCACCCGCAACATCTGCTTCCACAATTCCTCTTCCCAAGGCCACCAGGACCCCCCGAGGCCCCATGAACACCGCTCTGTCCCTCACCGGAGCGAGACCAGGGGCAGGCAGAGGCAGCAGGGCCAGCAGTGCCAGCTGAGGCGCCGCTCTCACCTGGACGCTGCTCATCCAGTTGCGCACCGCCGTGAAGGAGCACTCGGCCGTAACATCGTACATCACCAGAATGCCATCCGCCTTCCGGAAATACTGCTTGGTGATGCTGCGGAACCTGAGCCCGACAGAACCACGGGAAACACACCTCAGAAACAGGAGGAGATTATCTGGCTTTCAGCGCAGGCTCCCTGCACGTGCGAGGCGTCCCCTGGGGCTGGCGCATGCGGACTGGTGACAAATAGGTCAAGTCCGTGGGCCTTTGGGACCCCAGGCAGCCACGAGTGAGCAGGAGTTTTTCCCAGCACACTGTGCTGAGAAAGCAGGAAGGCAGGCCTTTCCAGATTAGGAAAAGAAACGCAGAAAAATCTGTTTAGGTGGGATAAGAAGAGGTAGTAACCTGTTAAAAGGGAAGTGGATGGAAAAAACGTGATCTTTTTCTAAAGTCTGGAAGAATCTGCAGACTAAGCTGTACCACAGAATAAACTATGCGTGCGTAATGTCTGCCCCAGTGTTGCCAAAACAGCAATTAAGATCTCAGCATCAGCACAGTCTGTTTCCAGTTTTAAATCTACAAAGTGATGCTGCCATACATAAACTCTGCAGTTAGACACAATTTCCAGGAGAAACTCCCACCAGACATCCCCTTTGTCCTGTTAGAACAACAGATTTGTATTTTGGGAATAAACTCCAATAAATAATAATAATAATAATAATAATAATAATAATAATAATAATAATAATAATAAAGCTTAAAACCTGAAAGCAGCTTGTGATAGGCCATGATACAGCGTCACATTGCATGCAAACTGATGGAATTAAGTGCAGCACGAGGATGAGATCTCAGCAGGCAGCTGTGTGTTTCTGCCCTGCACAGGATAACAAGCTCTCCTACTCCATTAAGAGCCAAGAAAACCCACAGCAAGTAGTGACCCTCCTGAGCCCTTCAGCGGACTGCCTGAAGCCTGTTGTGTCTCCCTGTGCTACGGCCATGGCATTTTGGCAGCTGCCCCAGCTGAGAAAGCACAGGCTGTGTCTTTGGCAGCCCAGGTGCACCTCTGCAGCTAGGGGACAGGCTGAATGCTCCAGAGGAAACATAAAATGCAGCATGAACTGGTCTCGGGGGAGTCACCAAGGAGCTCTCCCCTGCCCGCTCCAAGAAGTTCTGTCTCCTCTGTAGCATATGCAGTTGGGCCCCTCCAGTTAGAATAATTCATATTTCTCTAGTGGTAAGGAAAGCTTTGGCTTCTTTCCAAACCTCCTCTTCAGTATCAGCGCTGAGCCAAGTTCTTTCCTGCAAGCACACATCTAAGACGTGCTAACGCTTCAGGGGCATACTCTAATGGATCTTCTGCAGAGCCAATATATTGAGTTTGGCCTCTGACGCAACCTGGCCTCAGTAAGCAGCCACATTTCGTGTCCTAACAACTTCGTGCCCAGCTTCAGCACTGAAAAAAAAAAATTTGAGGGGACTACCCACAGTAGTCCCCTCAAATAGAAATCTTGATCTCTTCAGCATGAACCTTGAGTTTGGAAGGAAGAGTCCACTTCTCAACAGAGCATCCTACAGGTCTAGCTGGCTGAGGCAGGCAGCACGGCCGTTCTGCTGCCACAGCTCCTGCCGGACTGCCGTGCCTCCAGCTGCCTCCCAAAGGCCTGGTCCATACTGAGCATAAAACACCCAACACTTCTTCTTGCCAGGCTCTGAGGTTGGCAGTTCCCTTGCAAAAGCTTTTGATCTTAAGCTTCAAAGTACATCCTAAATAAAGTATAATTTACACAGAGGTAGTGGTGGGCCTGCGTGTCTAGCAGCGGGTAAGTGAAGCGCGTCCCCTGCTACTCTGACCCTCTCCAACAGGTGACACCTTCTAGTGGTGGCCTGTGCTTCTGAAATCATTTTCCTAGGGACTGAATCCAGTGCACACATTCCTTTCCCTCTCCTCCTCTTTTCTACGCTGAGCCTGGCGGTGGGGAACCCTCACAGAATTTGCTTACCTTTCTTGTCCAGCTGTATCCCACAGCTGCAAGGCAACTTGGGTGTTATCCACCATCAGGCTCTTCACCTGGTAATCAATACCTGTCAGGGAGGCAACAACAATCCTAAGACAGGATGGGGAGAGAGCTGCTTGCCATCACAAGGCCAACGAGCAAGATCAATACTAGTTCAGGGAAACTGCCAGTTTGACTCAAAACGGGGAGAGGAACCGCCTTTACTTTTAAGGTTAGAAGTTATCTGGGCTAAAATGATGGAAAAGAAGGCCATCTCCAGGCCAACTTTCCCGTTACTCGGATGAGGCAGGAAGCCTGTCACGTACCGATGGTTGCGTTGAGCTCAGCCCAGAACCTGTCGTAGCAGAAGCGGTGGATGAAGGAGCTCTTACCAACGCCGGAGTTCCCTACAAACACCACTTTGAAGATACGATCCGGGGAGCAACTGGCTGGTTCCAGCACCTGGAGCTGCAACAGGAGAAAGGGATGCGCTTTTGAAAAGCCCAGCTACAGACTGTGCTTTGGTTTAGGCACTAAATCACAAAAAAACATTAATTGTGCTACAAATTTATGGAGGCTGAACCCCAAGCAGTCAGACTCACCCTGGTTTCGGTGCCCACAGGCTGTCCTCTAGGAGGCAGTGGAGCATCATCCAATCCGTCGGCATTTTTTCTACAGCCAGCATCACCCTTCAAAGCCACCTTCAGCCTCTCAGCATCTGCTGCCACTGGCCACCCCTCTTTGGCTCTGCTGCTCTCCCCAAAGTTTGTGCTGCCTCCTTCTCCTGCCTTCAGCCACGCCTCGCTGCCTGGGAAGTATTTACAGCTCTTCCTGTTGGGTTCCTCCATTGCCACATCCACGGGGAAGGCGACGGGAAGGTCTGCAGAGGCCAGCTGTCTGCATTAAAGCCCAAAGGCACCAGAAATGGGGTTTGGAGGGGAGGGAAGAGCAGGAGGAGGGGGCTGCCAATTCCCCAAACAACCAGCATGATCCAATTAGCGCACACACTGCTTGCAGGAGCTCTGCTTCACACAAACACACACACCCCATGTTCCCTGGGACTCAGGCACCAGCAGCACCCCTGGGGGAAGAGACACAGCTCACTTGAGCCATGCTGTGCTCTTATCTGCTGACATATATTTCATTAGTTTTAATAAAAATCCCTGCCTTCTGGATTTTTCACAGATCCTTTGCCTCTTACTTCCCCAGTACTGAAAAATGAGGCAAAGTATACACAGGTAGCAGCGGAAGAAAGGTTTAAAGAACGACCAAACACGAAAACCAGCCAGCAGCTCTTTGTACACGCGTGTTGCTGCCCTCTGCTGCAGGCCCACAGCCGTGCTGCACAAAGCAGAGCTCCAGGACTTGCACACGCTGCTGAAGCAGAGCCGTGCTGAGGCCAGGCAGCAGCAGAGCACACTCAAACTGTTCCCACGTCGCTCCACCTGGCATTGAGTACTATCAGGGAGCCATAACCCCAAAAAAAACTTTTTTTTTTTTTTTTTCTTCTTTTTTTTAAGCTTTCTGCCAGCCATGCTCGTAACAGACCCCCAGGGCTCCTCTGCCCAAGACGTGGTGCTGTGCACAAGGGCAGGCTGATGCATGTGTCATGCAGTGGGGGCAGAGACATGGTAAGGGGAGGGACAGTGTTCAAATTACAGCTCGGAATAGCAGGCTTAAGCCACTGCAAGCACTGCCAAGGAGCAAGGAAGCATCCTAACTCAGCCTTGGCTTTCTGTGGTTAAAGAACTAGAAGAAGGGAGCGAGAAGACTCAGAACTCAAAGGCTTTATCCACCAGGGATCTCCGTTATCTTTGCTAGACACCAGATTGCACTTGGAAGCAAAGAAGAGAGAGCCCAAAGGCTTACTGCAGCCAGTCTGTCGAGAGGCAGCACATCCCACCTCTCTCTGTGACATTTCCCCCTTCCTGCTGGTGCAGAAATCAAGGCCACCACTCCCTTCTTGTGCCTGTGCCCACACCTCACCAGGGCTGCAATATTCACCTGCTGCCAAGCCTGGGCTTTTGGTGTTTAATGGAGCTCACGTCCCTGGTCATCCTCCCTGCATCTCCCCAAATCTGGAGCTGGGCAGCTGGAGCCTCTCCCCATGAAGAACAGACACATCCTCCTGGGCTCTGGGGAACGGTCCCCATCTTCCAGGGCCAGCTGGAGAGGCAGCAATGAGAGGCTGAGACTCAAAAGCCTCTTCAGGGAAGAAAAGGAAAGAAGAAGAAAAAAAAAAGGGGGGGGGAAAAAAAAGGGTGTTTGGTCCATGCCTGCTGCTCGCCCAGCTATGAAGGAGCTTTGCCTCAGACCTAGCCCAGCAGCTCCCAGCTGGGGCTAAACAATTGGCCCCACTCCGCAGTTCAGCTGGTTTGCAACCAACCCATGAGCATGGAGCTCAGCTCTTACAGCACTGCAAGCACTGAGGGTGAGTTAAAGCTGGGAGAAACTCTGAGCCTTGCCCCGTGTCTCCAGCTGGCACCAGGAGCAACTGGGAAGGGATGGGAGCCTTCTGCAGAGAGCTGGTGCGAAGGAGGGAAGCGTGCCACCTTCAGAGCCTGTTTGGGGCTGCAGATGCCGGGGAGATCCAGCTCCAAAAGCCAGGCCACCACCACGTCTTTGTGTTTTTGTGTTCCCCGAGGATACCCTCAGGCCACATCTCCCCCGTGCTCCCGCAGACAGACAGACAGACAGCACTGATGTGGGACCAGGCAGGACACACGGACAGACCAACGGGGTGCTCCAGCGGCACGGGGCGACAGCAGGGACACGACACAGAGAGGCCCATCTAACCGTTTGACCGGCTTGTCGTCCTGCAGGGAGCTGCCTAGCACTGACCCGTTCTTCTGGAGGGGCTTTGTGCTCTGGGGTGCCTGGAAGTTGAAGAGAGAAGGGTGAGGAACATCCCTGCGGCCCGGCACCGCGGGCAGCCCCAGCTGAACCAGCTGCCTCGGGCGCAGGGCTGGAACAGCAGCAGTGCCCCACAGGCTCCAACAGACACCAGCACAGGGGTCACTCCTCGCAGCTCAGCTCACTGAACTCCTGCCAGAAAGCACCACTTTCCCCTCTGCAACGATGCCACTGAAAAATGATGGTGTCTCGAGCTGTAGTTTTCCTTTGTTACCCACAGCTTTCCTTCCTGTGGCTTGCTCACCCCTGTGCATCACGGCTGATTCTCTCTTTCCCCACCTGCCTTTTTATAACGCTGGTGTTTGGTGGGACAGACCAGCCCTGTACTCCACAGGTACTCACCTGCAGCCACACAAGTACCAGAGGAAAGAAAGGAGCCAAGGGCAGTGCACGTGCTCTGCCTCACACACTCGTCGCCACGCTTCACTCCTACTTACCTCCCTGCGCTCCCTACAGCCACACTCAGCGCCTTCCCGAGGAGGGGAGAGCAGAGCAGCTCTCACAGCCCTCGTCCCCCAGCTGCAGCAGCTTTCCCGTTCCCAGGGTCAAGGAGAAGTGGTTTGCTGAGATCACACAGGGGAGCCTGTGGCGGAGCGAGTGCTGACCCTCCGGCTCTCCCCAGAGCCACACCAAAGCCTTGTCTCCCTTCTCATGCTCCATCCTAATTGCTCTGTAGACCCTAAAACCACCAAGCGAGAGACAGTGCAGCAGGGCATCACCACCCCGGCACTGGAAGCAGGGAGATGTGCTCCCTCTGGAAGCCTGAAGATTTCTGACACATCCTCCCAAGTTATTTTGGGGTAAAGGTGGAGAAAAGAAAGGATCCTACAGCCTGTGGGATCTGCAGCAGTTTTGAGGCGACCAAACACCGCAGGCAGCTCCTGCCAGGCTTGCCTTTGTGCTGCCCGCAGCCCAGGGGAGGACCATGGAGATTATTTCTTCAATAATCCCAGGTTCATTTTGTAAGGCAAAACCTGAAGAGGCAAAACCTGCGGAGTACCTACCTGGGGAAGAAAGGAGAAACAACGGGGGTGTTTTGCCAATGGTTCTGCCATGCTTTATTGGCCTGCTGCCTTTATGGAACATGTGGCTTTTCACAGCGATGGTGAAGGCACAGACACGACATCACAGCTGTACAGCACACAGAGCGAGGCTTCCACAACGGAACAGCACACATGCGAGCATTTGGGATGGGAAAGAAAAAAAATATATAGAACAAAAGCATCTTCTGGTTTATTGGTGAAATACAAATGTACGTCCAGTGCAGCCAAAGTTCCAAAGCACTCCTCGCGATGAGCAGACGTGAAATTTGCTCACTCAGGGCAAGACCTTTGTCAACATGCAGCACACAAGGGTGACTCCACAGATGGGTGGGGGCAAAACAGAACCCAGCAGCGGTTTGCACACAGGCAGAACAGCCACACGTTGCTATCTGTGACCCAGCCATCGGGGCCAAACTGCACCTCACCGTGCTGTGGGGCCGGGTCTGCCCACCCCGGCAAGGCCAGAAACTCTTATGAAGAGCAAGGTATTAGGCTGGGCACTGAGCAGTGCAAAGGAGCAGCAGCTGGGGCGCTGCCAGCCACGTGCAGCCCAAAGCCTCCTTCCAACCACTTCAAAGTCACTGCTATAAAGAACCACTGTTTGTCATCCCCTCATCTCAGAGAAATAACATAGCCCTTCCCAGCACTAAGAGAGGACATTAAGGCTTTATGTTTCTTTTTAGCTTGTGAAAGCACTGACAGTCTCTGCCAGAGCGTGTCACGCACTAGGGATCCACAGCAGAAGGCTGGACTCTCCTTTTTGCTGCTGCAAGGATTGCTATTTCCTCTCCCTCTGACAGCGGGACAGGCTGGACAGCAGATCTTCTGCAGGTGTGTGACGACAGCAGCGTCTCTGCAATCCCCTGGAGCCCTGTTTTGCTGCAGACTGAAACGAGAATGGCCAACGAGATGTCCTGGCTGACAAAGGAAAAAACCTCATTCCAGTACAGGCTTCATCTGCCAAGCATGACACAGCCATGCAAGATGAGCAAAGGTGGGAGCAGGAGTTCACCCTGCTGCTGCACCCCTAGTGCCAGCAGAGGAAGGAGAAGGTGGCTCCTCTACACCACAACTCTCTGCAAGGCCCTCTCTTGGGTCCACCTGCAGCTGTCGTGTTTCAGAGCAGCCCCAGGCGGGGCACAGCAGGAAAGCAGAAGGGAAGGAAGGGGAAGCAGACAAACTTGGCACACACAGGCACGTACCTGAACCATGGTCTCCATGGGGCACCCACCCACCCACGGGAACCCAGCAGCTGCTGAAGCATTACACGTAGGAAGAGGAAGCCCTGGCACACACACACACACACATGCACTCACATACGCTTACTGAGCAGCTTTAAAAATTAAGAAAAAAATAAAAAATCTTCCCTCGGATTGCAGAAACACACACAGGCACACGCACGCACACCTCACCTCCATCCAGAACAGTTACTGGAGTTATTTTCTACAGGCGCTTTTCTACTTAGAGATGAACTCCAGCCTCTCCCCCAGCAGCTTCCCCTCCGCAGCATCCTGTCTCCTATCCAGGCACTCTCCCTGTGCTTCCTGTCTCGTTCCCTCGCACACCAGCCAGAAAAGTCTCTCTCAGCCTGCTGCTGCCTCTCATCACTTCAAGCCAGCTACTTCCAGGTCTTCAAGTGCAGCGCGGTGGCACAGCCAGGAAAGGTGCACGGCAGCAGGGGTGGGTCCAAGATGGGCACAGAGCAGCCTCAGCAATGACATTTGTGAATAACAAGACTTTTTCATGAAAAACTAATAATTAAAAACAGAACTCGTATTTGTACTTGTCTTGGAGTCTAGGAAAGGCCAGAGATGGCACTGCCAGTCCCAGACGTTCCCCAAGGCTCAGAGGCCCCCTGCTTTCTCCTAGTCCTCTGATACAGGGCTCATTGCTGCACCTCCACCACAGGAGCTGCCGCAGGGGAACATCTGAACACACCTACTATGAACTCAAGGGGTCAGAGAAATTCTGAACCAACCCCTTGCCCCTCCACCCCGGGTCAGCAGGCAGCACACCTGGGAATCCATCTTCTTCCTCACCACCACCCAGCTCCAGGAACGCATGCAGCTTCGCTCCCCTCCTTGCACGTGCCCAAATCCTGCCCAGAAGCACAGGTGCAGCACGTGCAGCAGGCAGCACGCGTTCAGCCCTGCCCGCGGCTGCGTTACAGTCACGAGCTAACATGCCTTGGGTTACACCCGGGCAGCTGGAAAGAGCAGCCAGCAGAGCTTGTCTCCAGAGGTGCCACGAAGTCTGTATAAGCACCACAGCAAGACTCGTGAGGTCAGGTCATTGTCCCCCGTGGAAGGGATAGGCCCCCAGGTGGTGACAGCAACAGCAGCAGATGAAAGGAGGGTGGTTGGGAATTAGGATTTTCTTTCTGAGACTAACCGGCTTCTTGGCTTCGAAAGTGTCTCGCTCATCTCGAAGTTTCTTGTTCATCTCTCTGCTCCAAAGGAAGACACAGGAGAGAGACAATGAAGCACTCCCCGAAAATGTGGTGAAGGCTGACATCTGAAAGCTAAATGGGAAGGGAACTTGGGGCACAAATACAGGTGCTCTTTATTGCTGAGCATGTTGGGATTTCCAAGCATCCCAGCTCAGGTAACAGGCTCTGCATGCTACACTTTAGTCAGCAGGGAAAACTAAACTCCTCAGCTGGGGGGATTACTCAGTAAAATAACACAGCCTGTGCCCTGCTGGAGCTGACCAGATTGCAACTGCTCTGTCAGGGCCTACAAAAACAAGCAGCGTGAGCACTTGTGGAGTACACTCCCATAGCTTTCTCTGGGAGAAACCAGACCTCAGCACTGCCAGCGAAGCAGGCAGCCAACATGACAAGGCCAGCCCCCCACTCCTACCCCCAAAGTGGCCATCGGCCATGCCAGCCATTTGGGCTCCGCCGAGGAAGGAAGCAGGGTCTGGTCTGAGTCCCTGACGTGCACGAGAGCTCGAGATCTGCATGCAGTCCTGTTCTTACCTGAGGAGCTCCAGCTGCCGAAGGAGGCTTTGCTTCTCTTTCTGCATGTTCTTGGAGACTCTGAACACATCCCTGGGCGAAGGGAATTTAAAAGAGAGAAATCAATAGGAGAGGAGACGCAGAGATGCCTTTCTCAGGGACACAAGTGATGTTCACAAAGATTAGGGCCTGTCCCATGCCAGGACAACTCAGAGGAAGCAGCACTGCCATGGGAGCTGGGACCACAGCTCCCCCACTCTCCTCCAGCACGAGGGCAGGGAACCCAGCTCCCCCTTCACACTCTGGTTTCCCCAGCTGTTAGGGATGGGAAGGATGCTCACTGCCAGCTGGGAGCGAAACATGCCAGTGTTGCAGCTGAGTATTATTAGATTAAGGCCAGAAACAGGAACACAATTGGTTAGCATAGGGTCTGTAGGAACTTCACAGAGGCAATGATGAACTGGAAACGACAAGGAGGAGAAGCCTCCTTAAGGCTGAGGAACATTTGCATTTCTACAGGGCTTTTAAAGCCAAATATCAATGAAAATACTCGTTTCCCACCAAAGGCAGTGGGAGACAGCAGTAACGTACCCTTTTTTGGCCCATAGCACCACTGCACGTTACCTCTCTCCCTCAAGAAGAAACAGACAATCTCCTGGCAAGGCCAAGGCTTCTAATTAGAGATCCTTTTTCTTTAACTACTTGCACACTTTCCTTCTCTGCCTGGCTTCCTGCTCAGACAGCCCACACAGCCCCTTCCCTGCCCACTCCTACCTGTCCTTCTGCTCTTGCTCAAGCTGGGCTTCTTTCTGGAGCTTCTGTAGTTGCCCCTTCACAGCCTCCAGCTCCCACTTGCTTTTCTCCAGTTCCTCCAGCAGGTTTTCGTTCAGGTGCCGGAGCCTTTCATTCTGCACACGGGTCTCCAGCTGCTCCGAGTTCAGAGACTGCAGCTGATGTTCCAGCTGTAACGGGAGAGGAGGAGGAAGAGGTGTCAAATACAGAGAGGAAGGGCTCTGTGCTGCAGTCATGACTGTAAAAATAACCTGAAAGAGCAGATGTAAATGAGGCAGAAGGGAGGAAAACACAACTCAGGTCTACAACACCACCAGGGGTATCAAGAAGGTGAACTGGAAGCAATTATGTCTCATCAGCGCCAGCACTGGGGAGCAAGCAGCACGATTAGCCAGGCACAGCTGAGGAAGTGCTTCAGGCAGTGCAAAGAACTTGCTGCTATCGGAGAAACCACTGCAGAAATCAGAGTGCAAATGGGGCTCAAAGGAGGACTGGGAAAATCAGGGTGGAGGCAGGGGTTACTGAGGGAAGCATAGCTGTTGTAATGCATCGTCTGGTTTAAGGACTTCTAAGCCAAAAGGGGATACCTCGAGGTGTTGGGGCACGTCACACTGCTGACGGAAGGGAAGGTAAGTGACTGGGTGCCTTTTTCTACTGTTGGAGACAGATCCTCGGGCCAGAGGTGCTGTTTAAGTGCCACTGGGGCACAGTGCCACTCCAGACAGCACAACAAGACACCAGCACAAACAGGCCTGACTTGGGAAGTTCAAAGCCTGCTGCCGCAAGTGCTGTGATTCCTCACAAATGGCTGGCATAGTCTGGGAGAGAGCCCAGGATGGATGCAGCAGCCCAATTCTCTCGTCTCAGCTGAGTAGAGCGTCACTAGGAAGAACATACTGGCACGTCAGCATCCAGCCAGCCGTGCCAGCTAACCAGGGCCCTCTGCTGAAGCTGGTGCTACACAGGAATTGTGGTCCCCACAACCTGAACCGAGCACTCCGCTTCCACGCTCACAATCACCCAGGCTGCACAAGCTGCCTGTTACTAAATGTTTTGCCCACGCACGCAGACAAGTTTAGCCCTTTGAACACCATCTGTGACAACTTCTTACCACACAGACAGAAACTCAGGCACCGTGAGATATGATCTCACCACAGAGCAGGTACCCTTACGGAAATGGAAATCCATGAGTGCTTTAAGTCTGCTTTCTCCACACCTTCAGCTAGACTCTCTGAGGGAAAGGAAAGCAGCACTCTGTGGACAAGATAAAGTGCTTTTCTCCTTCCTACTGCTCTCTGCAAATGCATAGCTACAGCAGTCATGATCAGAGCTCACCCTTCCTATGTTCCTTGAAACACAAGCCCCACATCTCTCCCCACTGAGGCTTCAAGCACAAGTCATGCCCAGCTTTGCCTGGAGAGCTCCAGTCCTTTGGACATCACGGAAAATTTGTGCCGAGCCACACATGCTGAGCAGTCAAATTCAGAGTAAGAAACAGCAACACCAGCCTCTGGGTCTGTCAATAAGCCAGAGGACAGGCTTTAATTAAAACACCTGCCCCTCCCTAAGAACTCTCTGTCAGAAAGAGCTCTCTGGTTTTACACTGTCTGTACTCACAGTACTGCAGAGCAGCATGATCACAATACTGGCCTCACACCACAAGAGGGACCCGGCTATCCATGTAGCTTGGCATGAGCCTCGGAGTTAAAGGCATCAGAAATGCTCATTTGAGTAAGAAAGTCTCCACGTAGTCCCATATTCTGCCCTGAGCCATAACACACAAAGATACTATTTAGGAAGAACATGCCAGGACAGCCACTACGATCTCCATCCCCAGCACCTACAGTACCTGGACTAGGGATGATAAGAATCTCCATCCCTGATTATTTCTCCGTTTCATGTTTACAGATTCCTGTCCATTAGTTTGTCCAACCCATTTTTGAACTGCTGATACTGCTTTCCTCTGCAACCTCCTGTGATAAAAAAAATGCAGTTTTCTAGTCCCCTAGTAAAGAAGTATATCCTTCGAGACCAGTCTCCTACTAGTCTCACTGAGTGCCCTTCGCCTCTGCTGTTGTGGGGTTTAGGGAATAATAGTTCCACGTGGATTTTATGTTTTATATATAATTATGTAATAATATGTAATTATATATAATAATACTGACATGTTTTATACACTACATTATACAATATAACATATAGTAATAATAATTATGTATAATAATATACAACACCATCCTGAGTCCGTAAAGCTGTTACACCTTCCCTCAGCCTCCTTCTCTCCAAAGTTAGGTTTAAGTTTTCCTAGTTTCTCCTCTTAAGGCAAATGCTCCATTTCCTTAATCCTAAGCAATTGTACCTTTATGTCTCAAGAATAATTCTCAGGGGTCCATCTCGGGACTGGTGCTGTTTAGTGTCTTTACCAATGAGATGGACAGTGGGACCAAGCGCACCCTCAGCAAGTTTGCAGGTGACACCAAGCTGAGCAGTGCAGGCGATCCAACAGAAGGAAGGGATGCCATCCAGAGGGACCTGGACAGGCTGGAGAAGTGCGCCCACGTGAACCTAACGAGGTTCAGCAAGGCCAAGTGCAAGGGTTATGGTTAAGGTCAAGCCATTGAGAGCAGCCCTGCAGGGAAGGACTTGGGGGTTCCGGTGGACAAAAAGCTCAACACAAGCCAGCAGTGTGAGCTTGAAGCCCAGAAGGGCAACTGCATCCTGTGCTGCATCACCAGAGGAGTGGTCAGCAGGGGAGGGAGGTGATTGTCCCCCTCTGCTCTGCCTTTATGAGGTCCCACTGGGAGTGCTGCATCCAGGGCTGGGGCCCCCAGCACCAGAAGGATGTGGAGCTGTTAGAGCAGGTCCAGAGGAGGCCACGAGGATGCTCAGAGGCTGGAGCACCTCTCCTATGAAGAAAGGCTGAGAGAGCTGGGGATGTCCAGCCTACAGAAGAGAAGGCTCCAGGGGGACCTTACTGCAGCTTTTCTATACTTAAAGGGGGCTTATTGAAAAGATTGGAGGATGACATTTCGCTCGGGCAGGGAGTGACAGGACAAGGGGGATGGTTTTAAACTACAAGAGGGGAGAGTTAGTTTAGAGGTTAGGAGCAAATTCTTCACTCAGAGGGTGGTGAGGCCATGGATCTCAGTTTTTCAAAGAAAGGAAAGACACCCAGAACAGACCATCACATACAAATGCACATAGCAGGGACAGAAAGCCAATGGAAAGTTTCTGCTTTGATCTTTTCATTGACTGATTAATCAGTACGTCATCAGATGCTGAAATGCAAGTATGCAGCACAAACAACTCAAAGCATCACAGAACTGTTCCCTCTGGGTTATTCTGGGGCAAAATAAAAACTATAGAAATTTGGCTCTTGCATGTGCATACACAGCTTTCTTACACACCACAAAAGGCCCCAAACTCACAATTTCCAAATCTCTACCCCATTTTCCTTGCCAAATAAAGGCAAGGCAAAGTACCAGAGAAACCCAACCAGATAAGAAGATGAGCAGCCAGGATGTGACAGGATGACACTTCAGCTGAGGACAAACCAATCCACTTCAGCACTTTCAGGGACAGGCAACAACGAGACTAGCTAACACTAAGTGTCAGTTGATGAAAACCACCCTCAGACAGAAGAGGTCTTAACAGAAAGACAGTAGAAGGGGATATGCTTTAGAAAGGCCTTGGGTCCTGTTACCTTCTTCTGTCGGTAGAGAATTTTCTCCAGCTCCTGCTCTTTGCTGCGCAGCTCCTTTTGGAGCAGGTTACTCCTGTCATGTCTCAGTGCTTCCTGCAGAGGTAAAGACACACAGCTGCTGATGTAACACCCAGCACAGCTAAGAGCTGTTCCTTGGCCAGATGAGCCACCACCCCTGCTTCAGACCAGAGAAAGTTTGCCTTCAGCCAAGAAAGACGAGGTACCTGGCAGATTATCCTCTCCCTTTCTGCTTTGATCTGTTGCTCCATTTCTTCATAAAGGCACCTGACTTCTCGGTCATGGTCTGTCTCCTTCCTACAAAAGGAAAGGTGCATTGTCAAGAGAGAGAAAGAGAATGCAGAAAGAAAACAGGAGATGTGGTGGAAAGAGTTCTACTAACAGCTGTGCAGCATTGCCAAAAAGTTATTTGAGTGGGATTTTAACCAGACCAAACATTATGGGTGTGCACCGATGCAAAACAAACCTGTGGCAATTAAGTCGAGATAAGGAGTCATTTTATCATAGCAAGAAAAGAGCCCATGTCCTGTAACCCAGTCTCCCCTTGTCCTTGAGGAAGAACGTAACACAGGAAATTGCATCCAAGTACCAGCTGGTTCCTGGCAGCAGCTGGCCATGATGTTCTCCTTACCGCTTCAATGCCTGCTCCATGGACTCCTTCTCATGATTCACCTCCTTGATGTACGATGAAACACGCAACAGAAACTCCTCAAAGCTGGATAAGAGCTCCGGGCGCTCCTTTCGTAGCCGAGCCCAAAGCTCCCGAACCTCACTTGGACTGGAGCAAGCACACAAGAGAGAAGGAAAGCAAATTAATTTTTGTCATCTTCTGGGTTGTTACTCCAACTCCGATACGCATTCAGGGGCTGACAGCCTGCCTGTGACCCCCTGCGTTACACCACACAGCAAAGAGGAAGGGCAGGCAGTTTCTGAGCGTGCATGGGGACTGAGAGCTACTGCAAAGTTAACAGGAAGGAGGTCAGCTGGAAGAGCAAAGGAGTTACCTAGAAAGCAGTTCTCGAATGATTATTTTCCAAGCACTCAGTCATAACACATTTGGTGTTTAAACGAAGATTGAAAGAGATAAACATTCAGCAAGTTTGCTGTCAGCTGTGATCAAGCAGCAAACTCTCAGAGCCAGCACACATCACATTGGTTTTATCACACCATGACTGTACTGGTGGGTGCTGCTGCCCTTCTTTGTTTGCTTATTCAGCAATTTTGGAACTGAGGCACAAACAAAAGAAGCAAGTTTTCCAAGGTGTTGCATTAAGATTAACCCCGCGGGAACGGGGTTAAGCTGAGGCAGGGGAAATTTAGGCTTGACATCAGGAGGGGGTTCTTCACAGAGAGGGTGGTTGCACACTGGAACAGGCTCCCCAGGGAAGTGGTCACCGCACCGAGCCTGTCTGAATTTAAGAAGAGATTGGACTGTGCACTTAGTCACATGGTCTGAACTTTTGGGTAGACCTGTGCGGTGTCAAGAGTTGGACTTGATGATCCTTAAGGGTCCCTTCCAACTCAGGATATTCTATGATTCTATGATAAGATTATGGAGGAAGCCCCAGAAACCCAAAGTCTTGTTTTTCTGAACCTGCAATAACAATTGTATTGTTTGGCATTTAGCTCATCACAACTGGTACACAGCACTTAGAAACTCAATCTTTCTCAAAGAGTCTCATAAGTCTCATGTTTGTTTTGGGGTTGTGTTTTTTTACTTTTTTTTTTTTTAAATCCATAGATTACTTTGGAGAAACTACCTTGAAATGTACAAAACAATGATACTCATAGTCATTATCCAAATAGAAAGTTTTCTTTGCCTATGTATTTGTCTCCCTTAGTATTCTTCATGAAAAAAAAAGATTACCAAAAAGCCCTTGATTCCCTCTGCCACCATCACAAGGTAGCCTCCCTCTTTTGTCTCAAGTTGAAAAAAATTACTGACAGTTCTTCAAAACTTCAGATTTTAGATAACAGAAAATATTCAGCTCCATTAACACTCAAAGCCATTTATCTGTAGCAAAAGCAGTGAAGATAGCTCAGATTCCTAATCTATCCCCAGTTAAGTTCTGGTTTTCGTTAATTCCTTACAACTGGCTCGGCACAGAGGTATGATATGAAGTAGCTGTCGGACTCATTGCATAAACCTACAAGTAAGTGGTCGAAACAAAATACAGGGTAAGTCCTAACACACTTTAAGACCAGATGCTTCACAAACAGCTGTAGACAGCAGAAGCTACTCATCCAAAACAATAATACATAAAGCCTTTCACAGTGTCATCCCATTCTTTGAGGCATAAAAGCTTCCCAGAAGTTTTCTTGAGAAGCTGTTTAGCATTAAAAAGACAGGTAGGTGTTCTGTATCACAATGAAAATGAAACAAAACAATCTGTTTCATGACAGACGATGCTCTACAAGCAGCAGAATCCTTTGCTCTCAGCTTCTGTCTCCAATCCTGTCTATCTCCTGTCCCTGTTGGGAGCAGGGCTGCTCCCAGCAAGCTGCTGACAACTGTTGTACTACGACACCTGAAAAAATCAAAGCCTGCCATGGATGCTGTCGGGCCACCCCAGCTCCAGCAGGTGTGCATCAGTAAGAAGCAATTATGGAGAATGTTTCACTCGGGAAGGCCCTAAAAAAATCTCTTGTGGTGTAGCAGCTGCATGACACTGGGGTCAGTAGACTCTGCCACTGCATGAGCACTGATATCAATTTTTAAGGCACGGGTTTTTATCCCTTGCCCATTTTAGCCTCTCACCGTTCTCAAGATTAGCCCAGCCCCAAGCGGCCCCTTGAGCACAGATCCTTCAGGCACGCTCTCAGAGCTAAGATTCTCTGGCCATGTGTGAACAATCACACCCCCTTTTGGGAGAGACAGCACACACATCCTCCTTACCTTGTCTAACCCTCACAGGCTTTTCATTTGCTGTGTGCCAATGAGTTTCCACATCAATTGCTACATGTTACAGCTGTGGAATTGAACTTGCAGTTTGGGAAACAGAGAAGCACTGCACTGAAAGTAATTTATAACCAATGAAAAAACCCAGACTTCACGGCATTTGTTACCAAGCATATGAAAACACGAGAGAGCAAGACAGAAAACGCACGCAGTAGTTCAGGGAGCAAGCAGCTCACTTCACCTCCTTGGTGTTCGCTGGTACTTTCAAGTGTTGGCACTGCAAGTTCAAAACAAGGCAGAAGTAGGGCCATGAGATTCTCCTACTTACTCTTCAAATACTTGGGCTGCTCCGAGCTGCTCCATCATGGAGCAGAAGCGTTTCTCTTCATCATCTGCCGGGTCCATATCATCTGACCAGCCTGACTCAAAGGTCTCCTCGTGACTGGAGCGATCCGTCCTTCCGGCCCCCTGACACAGGTCAATCCCTATCAGCTTTCCTGATGGAAGGAGAAGGGAAGAAGGAGAAAAAAGGAAGTCAAATTACATGTAGATGTCACTTAATGAGTTGTTGTTCAAATGGCAGCCCGACACAGCTCCATGAGAAGCTGCGTGCATGCTGCTCTTGTAGAAGACAGCTCCTGGTCAGCAAAGAGCCTTCGCTCTGCCGTCCTGAACGATGTGTCCAGTGTCCAGTCTTCGATGCTGGCACTGAGGCTGGCTTCCAGCCTGACAAAGGGCTGCTATGGCTCTGCTCACATCTGTGCTAGGATGATCTACCACCTGCAGCCTTGGATCCTCCGCACGTGGAAGATGGCATTTGGTCATTTCACTGCTGCGGAGCGGTGCTGTGGGTGCGTTTGTCAGTGGTGCCACAAACTCCTTTGGGACTGCAAGCCAGGCACCGAATAGCTCTGTGCCTCAGTTTCTCAGCTTATAAACAGTGGTGGTGGGAGAGCATCACCCTTCCCTCCTCATGTGCTACCTCTGCTCTGATTCAAGCGCTACAGGACGAGGACTGCCTCCTGCTAGGACTGCGTGGCGTCTGAGCAAAATGACCTTATCCTCTCGGCACCCCCTCCGGCCCCATCCCACGTATGTTCGGCTTCCAGCCTTCCAGATCCTGTTTCACGCTGAGACACTAATGCCATGAGAATTTCATGCTATGCAAGGCATGTGACAGGAACTGGTGCTGGGAACAAATTCTTAAAGAAACAAATTGAGTGAGCCTGTCCAGAACTCAGGCCCTCGTCCTGCACACCGAGGTCAGGCCTCTGTTAGCAGACACCCTTCCATCCCAGGACACATCTGCTTGGATCCGAAACTGACATCCCAGCCACAGGGCCAGGAGCCAAGGATGTTCAGAGCATGGCTAAGAACATGAAGCTGCTCTATGGGGAAAATATCCCAAATCTGTGCACCTCCCATCATTTAACTCTACCACAGCTTGGCTCCAAACGTCTTCACCACATCCTCTCCGCTAACTACGTATAATACTGTGAGAAGTCATCTGTAAAAAAGAGTGCTGAGGTTCTGATGCAAGCTTCTTTTCCCTTTCTGTTGTCCCTCTGTGCTTGGATGCCAGGGATTGCATCCAACACATGGCAGGTTGCCCCACTGTGCTTCCTGCACCTCTTCCCAGGTGGTCACAGCTCCACTGCACCCTGGGCATCTGCTAGAGACCTGCCAGGCTCAGGGCCGCTCCAGCTCAGCATAAGACACACATTGCTGGGGTCTGCAACACATTTTCCTCCATGCTAGGAGTAATGCAGAGGGATGCAGAACCTAGCAGCCTCTCTCCCGCTCTTAAAATGTGTAAAAAATCTAAAGCACGGGTAGGCAGGCCCCACTCCAACTTAAAGCCTTGGACAGTTATTAAGGGGGTGGACTTAGATTAGGCACTTTGGGTGTCTACCTAAGAAAATAATCATTATCTCTCATTAACTGTCTCTTAGAGCTAGAAAAAATGAGGTAGGGAATGGTCGGAAGATTGTTATGACACCCCAGAAGGATCTCCCATCACATTGCTTTACACTGAACATTGTAAACTGATGCTCTTCTTGTCGGCTGTGCAGAAACACCCCGTAAGCTCTCAGAGGCCATGCAAGGAGCCCTCTGAAGAAGCAGAGCTGATGGCTGCACAGTTCCCAGCTGGAGCTCTCTCCCTTGATCTCCCCCCTGTACGCTCTGGAAGGACGACAGCAGGATGCCAGGCCAAATTCCTGAGCTAGAGGTCAGCCTGAAAAGGATCTCAGTGAGGTCAGCCCAAGGAATGACCATAAGGAGAAGAAATGGAGAAATGAAGTGTTTTGCAATACAGTGTTTTGCCCGGACTGGAGCAAATGTCAGGGAGCCAGGCTGCCAAGACAGGGTGGTACCTGACAAGTAGCTCTGTTCCAGGCTGAGACACAGCAACCAGCCAGGGTGGCCCAAAGGAAGATCTGGCCTGCTCTACCCGCACTGAGGCAGGTACCCTCATGATGTCTGCCTATGGCTAGCACCCCAAACCCAAAAAAAGCCCTGCTCAATCAGGATACAGCTACTCCTCCAACAGCCCTGTACACACACCTGCTCCAGTGATATTCAGGTAACCATGGGGCACTGCCACGCTAACTGGTACAGCTTCAGCAGAAGCACTGCACTTTCAGCTTTCTTGCCAGCATAAAAAAATCTGCAACAGATTTTTCCTTCCTCTTTCTCCGTGCAGTCCTTACCCAGCCCCATGCTGAACTCCACAGGCGTCAGGTATCCATTATTGTTCTGCTCCAAGCTGTCAAAAACAGTCTCCAGCTGCTCAAGCGTTAGGGGGAGTTCACTCTGAAGCCGCTGCAGAGAGAAAAAGAGCGAACAAAACGAAGGCATGACTCAAGTCTTCCCCGTGACCTGCTCTGTCTCTGCGGTACCCAGCTTTCTGTGCCCTGGCTGGGATGAGACAGTTTGGGGTGTGCCTGAGTCACACCACAAGAGCCCGTTTGAGCCCACTGATAAAGCTCCCCATCACCTGGTGATCCAACCAGGCCTGCAGAGAGAGAGCTCCAGGTTCTGTTGTTTGAAGGGAGCTCATCCCTCTTCCAGCCCCAAGTCAGCCTCCAGCTCACCGCCTGCCTCCACCCGGCCCTGCCCAGGCTCTACCCAAGGGTGGTTGTGCCTCCTGTGGCCACTGCTGCTCCCAGGGAGCTCCGTGGGCACATCATGTCCCAGCTCCACCTCTTCAGCCAGAAAGGGAGCACAGACTGGTGACCTAGGACTCAGGGTGTCTGCGTTCAGCTCCTAGCTCTTGCAGGAAACCTTGCAGATCACAAGCAAAACGTTCAGTCTGTAGCAGAGAGTTAGCTTCCTTCTGTCATCTGTCTGTTAGGATTGCATCATTATTCCCGCTACGCAGACAAGGAACAGAGAGATTTCCCTTTGTAATACATGTGCAGAGTACACAGTGCCAAGGGGTTTCCAAAAAAGCTTCCAAATAACATGAGGTCTGGGCCAAAAACCCATCACCATCCATTAAAAACTCAGCTTTGGATAAAGCTTAAGAAATATTTATTAACGTCAGTATACAAAATGAGGCATCGTGCAACCCATGAGTCAAAAGTCAAACCAGGATTTGTTTACTAAACTGGACTTGCCAAATGTTAATCAGAGACTGAGAAGGAGATGGGACAGGAGAAAAACAGCCCACATGTAACCTTCCTGATAAAATGTTAAAGCAAAAAGCACAAAGAAAGCGAGATTCTGTTAACACGGGCTGTTTTGAACAAAAAGCAGCAGAATGTATTATACCAGAAAAATATTCAGGCCTAAAGAGAATGTCTGGGATAAGGCTTCAGCTATGTTTGAGACAAAAACAAAAGTTAGAGGGCTTCTTTGTTGTTGTTGTTAAAAGACTGGTGGGCTTGTTGTTGTTTATAGTGGTGTTATTTTGTTTTTTAAATAAACCAAAGATTTTTTCCCCAGATTTCCCATCCATCGCGTGCTTAACGTTTGTAGGATCTGTTGCAATTTTTTTAATTATATGCATTCCTTACAAATTTGGGATTGCAGTCCCAGGAATTCCCAAGGGGTACACAGCCTTCCCAGGAGTTTTGGCAGCCGGCTGTGGCAGAGCCTGGCTCGCAGGGAGGCAGACACGTGCCCGCCCATGTCTGCCAAAGGATAAGATATGCCACGTTCTCCCCCCATGCCTTTACAGCTCCTCCCAGGAAAGGGGATGTTTTTTTTTTCCCTCACCTGCATGTCCAGCTTGGTGATAAAGCCCTTCTCATCCTTGTCACACAGCTGGAAGAGCTCCCTTGCCTTTTTGAGCATCTCCACCTCCACCTCTTCCAACGCAGTCGTTCGGCTGGAAGGAGAAGCAGCAGGAGTCACCTCACCCTCCTCGGCCCCCTCCTCGTCTGCTTCCCAGTGGACGTATCTCAAGCACGAACCCCTCTGCTTCTCCATCTTGTCAGAGCTTTCTCCCCCAGGGCAGGGGCAAACGGGCGAGCTGTGGGGCAGGAAACAGAAAGCCCAGTCAAACGTCACCCTCCGCTTCTTACCACCGCATCACCTGGTTACACGCCTTGTTGGTGGCTGATATTCAGCACCTGTGTCTGCTACCCAGCAGAAAGCTGGGGGTTTGGGACACAGAGAGGTGGCAGAGGTATGTGCTGGACACCACACGGGCACAACTGGGCTTGCCACACGGCTGTAACCCTCCGTGCTGTGCGCTGAGAGCAGGGCCAGCTCCCCGCACGCGATGCTTCCCTCCGCTCTGTGTTCCTCTGGCATCAGCACGAGCTCTGCCTCCTCCTGCTGCTTTTTTGTGCAGACCTGCACCACAGCTGCACGAGCCCAGAGCAGGACAAAGGCAGCGAGGAGGAAGATCTGTGCAGGCGACGGAGGAAAGAGGAAAAGGATCGCCTCTCCCACCCAGACCCCATGTCCGACTTCCCAGCGCTGGCATTTTCTTGTTAACACTTCCCAACAGTAACTCCATCTTCTTCCGTGGTATCAGAGCGCAAAAAGAAAGCTCTGAACATTCCTATACTTGGACATAAGATGGGAAAAAATTAATAAGCTGGGCACTCCTGCCCTTTTTGCCTCTGTTTTGAGAGCTCATAAACTGCCAAACAGAATTTTAATCTGAAATGTTCACCTTTGTAGGAAGGAAACCACACAATTATGGAGACATTTCAGATGCCAAAGAAAATAATTCCCATTATTTACACGCACATGAAACAGAACGGCTAAGAAAGAGAGCACCCCTGTAAGCACAGCAGGGGGACTGTAAAGATGCACACAACGCATCCCTACCCCAACCCACCTCCCGACCTGCTGAGCCCACCATGTAACGCTCTCCAGGCAGCTTTTCTTCAGCACCACCACTGCATTTTTAAGCCCTGTTGCACCAGTTGCTTTAGGCGTCTCCTGCAGCAGCTCTGTGCTCTGCCCTGCAGGGCAGAAGCGAGCTGTGCAAGCAGGCTGACAGCAGATTTAAACGGAGCTAGCCACGAGGGCTTGGGTTTTTTGTTTGTGAAACCTCCAAGGAATTAAAAGCCGTGTACAGATGCAACGATAACGAGCGACTCGACTCTGTTTGTACCCTCAGTACGTCGGGATGATAAAGAACTTGTTGGCCTGGAAGAATGTCACCACGCAAGAACTGTATGAAACTAATACAAAGGGAGAAGGCGATTATGCACCATGCTATGTGACTCCATTCATTACTGCCGCTTCGTGAGCCAGAGGGTTGTTCTGCTTCAGAGAACGAGCAGAATGCTTTGCTCCCTCTCTCAAATCGGTATTTTTTTCCGGGCATCTCTGCTTAGTGTCACTTGAAACAATATTTACTTGAAACTCTGCAGAAGACTGCCTACAGACTGGGAGCGTTTTGTGTTTCTGGTCAAGCAGCCATCCCTGGCAAGCAGGGGACGCGGAGCTGGACTCAAGCTTTGGGGAGCAGTGCTGGGGAAAGAAAGCATAAGAAGTCAGACCTGTAAGAGGAAAAAAATACCTGAATATCTTTAGCTGCATGGAATTTACAGGTGTCTGTGGTGAGAAGTCAGAGAGCCACACTGATGAATGGTAATTAGTGGCGGCCACGGGCCACCTTGCTAAAGCTTTCTGCCAGACCCATTTGTTCCACAAGGAAGTTCAAAGCAAGAGCCCTGACAGGACTGAGGGAAAGAAAAAAAGGAACAATGTGGAAAAGCACGAATAAGTAATAAGTTTTATAAAACTTCCCACTAAGAGACACTGATGCCGCCAGAAGATTTTACTTTTTTGCTAGGAGTGCCATAGTTTATGTTTCAACAGCCCAGGGCAACCCAAACAGAGGATGTCTCCCCAGCCCTGCTGCAGCCACCAAAAGGCTGCACAAGGAGGATGCTCTGCTCTCTCTCAGGGATTTGTTTGCAAGCTGAAATCAGAAGCATTACATCCCCACCTCTAGCATCTCCCTGTTTTATCAAAAGCCCAGCCGTATTGTAGCTCCCAAATCCTAGTGGAGCTAGAAGCCTCTTCATTAGAGGAGCAGGGGCAAAAGTCTGAAAGGATTTGACTCCTACATGTGAGAAACCAAGCCTGTTAAGAGTCTCTTGTTTAAGTCGTTTCAGGTGGCTTGAAGCCAGAGGTGGCTCTCCATGTTGAGATGGCACTACCATAAGATGTACAGCCATAAGAACACCTGCAGTGGGTCGCAGCAGAGTTCATCCAGCCCAAACCACCAACTCCCCCAGAAGGAGGAAGGGTTGGGACCCGATGGCACCACCGAGCTCCAGCCACCCCGGCCCGCTGGAAGCTACCTCTGCGTGTCACGTCCTGCTGCTCCCTCTTCCCTCACCCAAGGGGTCTGAGATGATCCTCGGGACCTGTGCGTTACACCTGGAAAGCAAACACGGATCAGCTCAGGGAAAGCACAGGAGAACCCCGACGGACAGTAAGGAAAACCAGCACTGGGTGCTTTTCCACGCACAGGCAACTCAGGCCAGTCTTACACATATTTTAACCACTCGAGGCATAAACTGCAGTTTGTCTCGTGCAAAGCTGGGCCAGAAAAACAGCTGGGTCTGCTGGGCAAGGCCTCCTCTGGGGAAATCACAAGACCTGAACCTCGGTCCTGACCCAGCCTGCCATATGGCCCGGGGTAAGTCACGTCACCTGCCCATGCCCACAGTGCTGTTCTCCCCACCTCTGTGAGGCCAGGGCTGGTGCTTTATTTTAAGGCTGTTCCTGGATCGATAATTACACATGAAACTCAAGCAGCAGAATAGTTCCAAAGCCTCACAGATGAAGACAAAGAAAAAAGAAATTAACATAAAACTTGGAAGGCCTGCAGATTTCAACAAAGAGAAGAACAAACCCAAGGTGCTTTTCCTGCAGGGGGGAGATGCTCCTCTCAGGATACTTTTACAAGGTCCTGGTTTCCCATTTATTCTCTCAGAAAGCCTTCTTTTGTAGCAGTAAGCAGCGTTACAGAGGTAAAGAAAAGTCATTACTCGAACACAGTCGACAGCCAAGCCCTTATCTGTGTGACCATGAGGACTGCGCACACATGACAATTTTGTTCATTTTTCTCAGCCCGATGACAAGGAGGAAAGGAAAGGGGGAAGCCCAGCCAAATTCCCCACAGCTGGTCCTCGGCTGACCTCCACCACCGGCAGGGCATTGTGCAGGCACTGGACACGCAGCATTCCTAGCAGCCCTGCCAGAACAGGGGCAATGAATCAACAGTTAACAAAGGGAAAGCTAAGGACAACTGGATAAGTGGCTTACCAGGATTACAGAGCAAGTCCGGTGCTTGGGGCCTGCGGAGCTATGAAGGACAGCAGGGTTTTGTGTTCCTGTACCACCATTTTTCGGTGACATTGTGGCAGAAGGGAATTTTAAAGGAGATTCTTTATAGGTATGCAGGAGGTGTCCCAGGTGTACAACAAAACAAAGCGTTCAGATACCTGCTGGGAAGTTTCGGAGAGGAGATCCTGTGTGTCTCTGCCTAAAGCAATATTATCGGAAACAAAAAAACCCACCCTCATACTAAAGCCAAACAGCTACGCCAGCTATTGAAGCAGGTCAGAAGAACACACCCTGTCATTTCTACTCCTCCTGCAGACAAAGAGCCCGGCAACTTTAAAGGAAGCCCAGCACCAGAAATGCCAGAGAAGTGATGTTAGGGGCAGCGGGGTGCCTGGGGCAACGGTGTGCTGCAGGCAGACCGCCTGCTCTCCAAGCAGAGCCCACAAAAAGAGGCTTGGCAGGATCAGACCCATGCGAGGAGCCCACCCAGCAGCACACGCAGGCTTGTGCAGGAGTGCTGCAGCGATTCAGCCTTGCCCTTCTCCGGGTGCTCAGAGAGCGCAGACCGAGATGCCGCAGCTCGGCGCCTTCGCTTGCTCACGGACCAGGAGAGTCACTCAGGAGCACCAGCTAACAAGCAGGGTTTCAAAGAAAGGGTCAATAAAAGCTTTATGGGTCCGTACATCATTTTGCATCAAACACGTGCCGCTCGCTCTGTTTATTCTGCCTTCCCTTCCCTCCCGCTCTTTGGAAAGCCAGTAATTGCTGTAAAAACAGCGCTGCTCGTAGGGCACAGTCCCCTCTGCAGGTGACGAGGCTCTCAGGTTTTATAGCACCGTGCGACTCGGTGATCTCACATATTTACAGCAATTACAATTACTCACACACGTTTACAAGCATCCTCACTGTGTGCAAAAGGCAGATATTAGGAGGGCTGACTGAATGACAGCCAGGCAAGTCTCTCCGATCAGGCGAACGTGGAGGAGAAGCCCTGCCAGAGAACGCCACCAACCCTGTGTCGAGCGAGGTCCCACGCAGGCTGAAATTTCCAAGAGCTGCTCCAAGGAACCGGGCGCTCACTTGGTGGAAGCTGTTTTAACAGGCTCTGCCACAGCCTCTGAAAAGGCTGGGAGGAGAGCAGGAAGAAAAGAGTTATTTCTCAGCGTACTTTGTACAAAATTAACTTTACTCTCCCCCTTCTATAGGAAATTTGCTCCCATTGTTTGGGATCTGTTTGGGTGGTTGTTGGGTTCTCCCTTCCCAAAGGGAACGGCAGGAAAAGAAATACATTGAAAAATGAGAAAAACACCGATTGTTTTATGAGGCTTTTTTCCGTAAAAAACTAAGAACCCACACACACGCCCAGGGCCGAGCGCCTGCAATCAGGTGTAATATCTCGAGCTCCACTTCATGCACGCTCTCTCTCTCCTTTAATTGCCTGCACTCGATTGTATCCCTTTAAGGGAACAGGAACGAATCCAGGAACCTTTGTGTTGTTTATTCAGCGGGAGATTAGCCCAGCCTGATAGCTCGGAGCTAACCCGTGCTGCAATATCGATGGGTGACTTCACCGTGGGATGTGCCGGGAAGATAAGGAGGTGTATCCCAGCAGCACGGACTGCAGGAATGGGCTCCCTCGCTCACGGCAGCATCTTGGAAAAGGCACTCTGCTCCAGTTCAGCACTTCCCTCACCTCAAGCAGGAACTCGTTTTTTATGACTTCCCACGCCAACCTCTTGAACTTTGTCAGAGAAACCTGCCGTGAAGGAACCTGCTGCACACCCCGATCTGCGTCCAGCTGGAGACAGTTCTCTGCTTTATTTCAAGACGTGAGCACGAATGAACTTCCTGAGCTGCACTCGGGGCTGCCTTCTCAGCTTCTCGGTCCAACACCGCAGCAGAAAGCACCGACACGCGCCAGGAGTCATCACAGCAACATCTCCAGGTGTCCATGACATCCCCAGACCATATCCTTTCCCCAGGAGATGGCCACAAATGCTCCGTCTCATCGCGCCCACGCTCTGCCCCTCTGCTGTACCTATGGCCAGCCAGGGACACTCGGCAGCTGTCACGCTGGCCGTGTCACCCTGCTGGCACCGCAAACACCGCGGGCGTGTGTTTGCTCTGGAACCGCTCCTGCTCGCCGGGGTTTTGGCCTTTGTTGGGTTGTTTTTCTTGGGGAGCGGGAGAGAAAGCATCAGTTTTTCCTCCAGCAGTGTTTGGGCCGAGAGTTAATTCTCAGCAATTAAAAGCTAAATCCAAAACACATTTTTTCCATAAACAGCTAACGGTCTAGGATGTGTCCATGTAACTAGTATGCAGCTGATTTTCCAGAAAATAAAGAACAAGCCTACAACAAGACATGACAAACAGCAACAGCCAGCTTAATAACAACTCATTTTAAAAAATTTCTTCACTTTATGAAGTCTTTCAAGTTTCCCCAAACTTTTTTTTTTTTAATGAGACAAAGCAGAACATTGTGACATCCCAAACAATGCAACGTAAGGATTCATCTCACACACCGCAACGGCAGAGGAGTGGAAAAACCCCACAACATTAGACCCTTTAGCGTCATGAAGAAGTCGCTGCACTTCCACAGATCAGAGCTCTCGCTGCACAGCCACAAAGAACACAATTATCCGGCAGAAAGTAAATATCACTCACTCAGTCAGGTGGAGAAGGCCCTGAGAGGTATCGAGTTTCTCACTGATGCCACTGCTGTTAATGTTCCACCACAAGTATGTGGTTGCTAGAGGACAGGGGCAATCAGCTCGAGCCCAGCAGCTGAGAAGGACAGGGTATTTTACCCGTGTGGAGGTAACACAACCTTTATTCCCCGCTGAGCACTGCCGGCAGCGCTGCGAAGCTGAAGGTCGGTGCTTTGAGTGCAGCAATCAGAAAGCAGATTGCACCTTGGGGCTTTCAAAGAGTTTTTACAGGAGAAGACATCAATCCAGAGCAGCTCCTCAGCGCCTTGAACGGAGCATCACCGCCGATTTCCTCCGAGCTCCGCTGCCTTGAGCAAGGGGAGCCCTCAGTCCTCTGCTGGTGACGAGCCACACGCACCCTCTTGGTGTCCTCGGAGTACTTGAAGGGCAAAAATGTGTTATCCAGGGGCAGATTTTTGCTCAATAAATGGATGAAAGGTCCTGAAGGATACACAAAAGCTTTGAATGCAGAAATTTGTTTTACAGTCATGCACGTAACCAATTCCTGAATGGCAGAGACGGTAAAGAACTGTCCCTAGTCACTGCCATCTCGGAGAGGAGAATTCGGGAGCCTCAGCTGAAATTGGGTGGTGCGCACAAAGCACAAGGAAGCACTTCTTCATGCGCTGTTGAAGCGTGGAACTCCCTAACACAGGATGCCAGGGATGTCATACGCATCCACGGGCTGCAGAAGCGGTTAGTTTTTCCTTCCTGAGTTTGTCCACAAAGGGCTGCTATAAAAAATCTCTCTTTTTATCTCAGAGAAATCTCTGAGCCACAAGCAACCACCAGAGCGTACTAGGGACGTTTTGTTCTGCATTTATGATGGGAAGAGGAGGGTACCTGCTATCAGCTGCTGTTGAATACATGATGCTGGTTCAGCCTGGCCATTCCTCTAGCTGGATCCCAATCTTGTTGCCACTTCTTCATTAAATTTCCCAATAGCTGTCCACTCTTCTGGGCCCAAGTTCCTCCTGGCCAGCTGCAAGGTTCCTCAGAAACTTTGCCCTCTTTGCACAAAGGCTACAAATCCCGTGACAATCCTATCCTGGGTGACTGGCACGCTTCTCCCCAGGACTGGGGAAAGGTTTTTTTGTTTAACATCCCTGACCTTGAAATTATCCTTCCACAAACAAAATTCAACAGCCTAATGCTGTCCTCCAACAGTTCCCTTACCACACACACAGATGAAACAGCAGACCAGAACAGCAGACCAGCAGGCCCCTTTTGAAGGAGACCCTCTGCTCTGCTCACACTGCTTACTGGACACATTTCTTGTCCATCTGAGCCAGCAAGCTCTCTGCAGGATGCGACAAACTCCTCCAGAGGGCTACAGCTGCAGGGGGTGGGTGAAGTTGAACCATTTTTTTCTCACCCAAGGCAACCCATCTCCAGTCTGTTGAGAACTGGACAGGGCGATCTCACTGCCCTTATCGTTTCTGGGTTGTATGTTAGCAACAGGACCGGGGAGAGAAGTTTCACCTCGCTGCGCTCAATCTGCAAAGCGCACTTCAAGGACAAAAACACTTTGTGAAGATTAACAAGTGGGAGAGGATTTCTGGAGAGCGCAGCCCCCCGAGGAGCCTGCCTGTGGCTGGCACTGTATCGGTTTCGCCCACGAGCAATGCATGGGACCCACGGACAGTTTGACCTTCCTGCAAATGCTGCTGAAACAACAAACACAGCTGGGGGAAGCCGATTTCCGAGAAGCCCATTAACCCGTTCCCTGCCCCACCAAAACGCCCGCATCGCTGCTGCGTGACACCTGGGCACCTCCCCGCTGGGACCCCCTGGGTAACAGTGGGTATAGAGGCACAGGCTCGGCCCTTCTGCCAGCTACAGAGGTGCTGGCTGTGCTACACACCTTCCCTGAAATGCCGCAGTAACCTGTGCACTGGAAAGGGATGAAACCCCTTCCCTGAGCACAGACACCTCCTGGCTGTCAGGCCACACAAAAAGTCTTGGCTCCAGGGAGTCACCGCTCCCGCTTCCTCCCCCTAAAGAAGAGAGGATCCACTCTGAGCGCCCAGGAGCTCCGGGCTCTCCCACGAGGTACCAGAAGTGTCCTTTCCCTTTCTCACGCAGGGGGCACAATCCCAAGAAATCCCCGGAAAGCCTCGGAGTGCCACGAGACGGAAACCCAGCGTTTAAAGCAGCCGCAAGCCCTGAACCACTCCTCCAGAACAACACGTGCAGCGCGCACACGTTCCCTGCGCACCGGGGAGCGCAAGGAGCGAACACCACAAGGAATGTTCTTAAAGAATAATTCTAAACTTGCACAAAGCATGCAGAAGAAAAGCCTTAGTTTTCCATCTAGCCAGCTCACGACACCTGTTTCGTAAGGAAACACCACAGTCCCACATACTGTAAGCTCATCCTGCTTTTTCCTTTGCTCTGGAAAACGTAACTATTGCAGTGATCGCTCCAAATCCGCAGTTCCCAAAGCACAGAGCCACCAGAATTAGCTAAGCGACCTGCAGAACCTTACCAAAACTGAAAGCAAGTGTTTTCAGCACAACACGCACAAAGACGCTGGGTAACCTGAAAAAAATATAATGAAAAATGACCCATCTGCTAATTAAGCGTCTCCAGCTCTTCCACACCGATCAACACATTTCCCCCTGCCCTGGGAGCAGCGACCCTTTCCTGCGGGCACACGGCGTGCCCCTGCAGGCAGCGGGTCCGTCCGTCCCCACTCTGCTTCCTTAAAGCAAAAGCAGGAAGTCAGAGCAGAAAGTCCTGAGGCAGAAACCGCCGAGACACAGCGACTTGCTAACTCGTTCAGTCTTCCTTCTGCTCAAGTAATTCCTTGCCTAAGAGAGGCTTCCTGCACCTCCTTTCCCCTCTTACACAGCCTCCTCTCCTCTCTCCCGGTGGCCGTCCCCAAATACCTCCAGCAGCAGGACAGTGTCGTTCCCCTTCCCTGCAGCCGGCAGTGCTCCACAGCAAAAAGCCAGCGAAGAAATGACACCGCCACTGTAAACAGAGGATCAGAGCAGGTCCAAGCGAGGAGGTGTGGTTTGCAACGCTCCCCACGCGTCTCATCCCCCTTCCAGCAGAGGCTAGCAGCAGTCGCTTGGGAAAGCAGCACAAGAAATCTTGCCGTTACGTTCCCCGGGCAAATTCCTCATAACCCTGTCTCACACACAGCTGGGAAGAAGGGCTCGTTTCCGAGCTGCCACAGAAGCACTGCTCTCTCATCCCGTGCTGACCTTATGGGCACAGCTGGAGCTCCTCGGGGAAGGCACGCAGCTTGCTGCCTACCTCCTGTCCTGCTTCAACAAGGACCGGGCTGGAAACTGTCCCCGGGAATCCTGCCGTGAATTTGATTCCACTTGTACGTCACTGGCTACTGCCTGCTTCCCAAAGAGAGCTTGGGAGAAAGGCACAGCGAGGCAGAGGGCTACGGTGCAAGGAGCAGCTTTCCAAAGCACAGCAGGACGTACCCCGGCGGTGGGACACACCACGGGACTTCCTCAGTGAAGCAGCCCGAGATGCCACCACCCTCTGTCCCAGCACTAGCTCCTGCATCCCACAGCCCCACCAAAAGGAACCAAAGCCCTCTGCCAGTTTGGGATGCTGAACGAGGGTGGGGAGTTGTCACTCAAAGGCAGCTCCAGCTGCATCACCTCCCCTCAGTGACAAGGGGTGACAAAGGAAGGAAAAGCGAGCGCAGTGAGACCCCAGTGTGCCAACTCTTCGTCACTCAGCATGGTTTCATCCCCTTTGCTCACCCCCAGCCCAAACACCCCTTTGCACCAGCCTCAAGGACACTCTGCCCAACAAACAGCCTTTGCTGTGCAAGTCACCACGGCGAGCAAACCCTTTTTTCCACCTGTTTGCCACTGAGAAGTCTCTGGCTGGCACCTGATCAGCAGCCTACAGACTGTGAAGGGGGAGCTCCAGATGGCTCCATCCTCCCAGCAGCAAGCAATGAGGGGATCCACAGGAAGCAAAGGCAAAGGTGGGTCCTTCCTTGTGTGTTTTTCCTCCCTTACAGGAGGGTAGGAGCACAACCGGACAAGAATGCCTCCCTGCAGTCCCATGGATGAGACGACAAAACGAGGAGGAAAGGCTCCACACGAGCCATCACTAAAGTGTGGCAGTTCCTCAGCTCCACAGCCTGAAGCACCACAAGGCCCCTTCACTCCCTGCAGCCAGCTGTCCCGAGAGGGCTCTGCTGCAGGACGGCAGCCCTGCTCCCCTCCAAACAGCACTTCCACGGCCCCACTCCTCTCCTCCCTGGCTTTGCCTCAGCCCCAGAACCACACATGCTTGGGGCAGGCTCCAGGAGTGCAGCTGAGGCATAAAAAAAAAAACAGACCGAGTGAGTTACCTGCCTCTGAGCAGGGGAATTTACTCACCAGTTTGTTTAGTGTTGGTGCAGAGGTGACGCTTAACACTGAGCCGTGGTCCCAGCTTGCACGCCTCGATTCAGCTGGGGTGCTGCTAACACAGCACCAAGGAGGCACCTCGGGGCCTGCCTCCTCTCTAGTCTCCTCCTGGAGCCCTTTATAAAGCTGCTTCTAGTACTGACCGTGACAAAAAGCTTATTAAACAACAACAACAGAAAAAAAAGCATCTTGGAGCCACGTTAACAAATCTTTAGCATTATACAGGTAAAGGTCAGGGAACACAAAAGTTATGGTTCCCATAGTGATGCTAATTCAACCATACTGCACGTCCTGTGCATTCAGTTGTACGTGCTGAAAAGAAAAAGCCTTCATCCACTGCTGCCAGGAAGGTTTCTCATTTCCTAAAGACACTTGAATACCACCTCACCACACGTACATTGTTCGGATTGGATTAAGCCAATCTAAGCATGGTAGCAGCCTCCCCATAGCTGGGGCAATGCAAGGGCTCTCGAGCACAATTACAGACTGCGGGTTACTCGCCCAGCCTGAAGAAAGAAGAGAGACCTAGGCGTCAGAGCAGGGTGAGTCACCAAACCGCAGCCTGCACTGATCCTGCACCTGGATGGGGGACCCTGCACAAGGAGAGAGGGGAGAGAATAACCAGCCAACCCCCAATGTACCCATGGCTAGCACGTGTTAATCCATTTCTACAAACACCAACTTGTTTGACACCAACAGCTTGAAACATCCCCCTGCCTAGCAGCCCACCTCACAAGTTCAAAAACAGGAGGCAAGCAGCATCACTGCAGGAAGGCAGAAAGAAGGGGACCAACAAAACAGAGAAATGTTTTTTTCCTTATTAATATTACTCGGTGAATCCTCTTAGCTGACGCCGTGTTCTCCCAAGGCAGTGCTCTCTCCCTGCAGCAGCTGTTTGCCCAGTGCAGTTTCTCTCTCCCCTTGTGCAGGTGATGCTGGATTAGCTGTCTGCAATTTATACCAGCTAAAGGAATGGTGTTGAAAGCAGGATTGAGTTAAGTGTAATAGGAGAGGCTTGTTCACTTCCCTCCGTGCGGATCCGTCCTTTAAGACCAAGGATCCCCTGTACGGGAGAAGAGGCCCGGAGCGGTTGCCACACATCACAGCAGATAATGATACACCAACCCTAAGTTGGCAAGAGCTATTTATGGGATCATCGTGAATGAACCGCTGCCACGTTGACCTCTCTCCAGCACAAATCCGTGTTGCTGCGCTTGCTGACAAGCTCCTGACATCTTATCTTTATGTTTTACATAAAGCCCACACCGCTCTTCCCAGAGCCAGTAACTACAAGTGGCGCATTTGCATTTAGCGGCTTAGAGCGAGCAACCCGATTTGCATTGGAAGCAAAAGACTTTTTTGTGCCATAGGAAACGCATTAAATCAAAGGGTTTTGTGCATCTGTGTGGAGCAGAGGATTATTCCTCTGGCGCTGTGTCTAAATGCCAGTTTGGGAGGGAGGGAAGGAGGGTGGAAGAGAAACCTTGCAAACTCCTGTAAGAGGCAAAAAGGGGGAGGAGGAGGGAAGGAAGCTCTCACGCACAGTAGCAAAGAAGCAGCATGCATTTGCAGGGGCATCAGTGTTTGCCCTTTTTCCCTCCAATAAATCCAAATTCTTTCCCGAGTTCCCACGGGATAGCCCTGTTTAGACCACCCCGAGCTCTGCAGGCCCGCTGCTCGCAGCACAGCAGCACACAGCAGAGGTCCTTCTGCCTGCAGAGCCCCCGGGTGGCTGTTCCCTCACTCACAGCCCTCAGGCCTTGCTGTCGCCGTCCCTAGGGGCACAACCACACCACTGTCACACCCACCTTGCCTCCTGGGCTCTGGCGTCAAGCCTCCACGCTGCCTGGAGGCGAGGCCTGGCGGTTCCTCAGGGCTGCGCGAGCCCCGGCTGGTGGTTAGCCGCGCCTGCCAAGGGTAACAAGGAGTTATTTGGGCACAGTTTATCTTATCTGAGCAATGACGCGCGCCTTCCTCCTTGGGCAAAGCTCAGGAGCTCGGTGTCTGCTGCAGGAGGGCGGCTGGACAAAGGCCAGCGTCCAGGAGGAGGCCTGTGGTGATTCATGGCACAGAGGGAAGGCCAGCCCGCTCCGCAGGGCAGCCTGTCCCACCTGCCGAACAACACGGATATTTGCATTTGGCCCACAAGCGAGAGCGAGGTGGAAAATGTCTCGGCAGTGTTTGCACACCTCATCCCTTCACCTCAGCCGCCCCGGGCACGCTCACGCAGCTCACTTTCTCCGGACGCAGCGCAGCCGCGCTAGTCCTCGCCGGCAGATAAGGCCCAGGCCGGCTGATGTTGTTTTTCTGGGAGTCAGAGCATTTGTCTGCAGAGGAGATTTCCAAATCCGTCACACTGCCAACCCACAGGCCGCCCACAGCTTGGATGAGCTCAGTCTCCTCTTCTCCGTGTTACAGAGGGGAAACTAAGCCAGATAAAAGCACCGCTCAGAGATGTTTTGCTGAGCGTGGTGAAGCATTCGGCATATTCAGCTACTGCAACAGCGAGGGCCATCAAGGTTTCCTGCAGTAAGTATCAGATGTGCCTCCTTGCACCTCTCCCCAGCCCCTACACTGACTTTTTCTGGATTATTCCCTAACGGTTTGTTTTCCTCCACCTTTCAGGGAAGGGTGGCAGATAGCAGATGTAGCACCCTGCTCCTGCAATCCGCCAGCACGCACAGACCCCGGCGACTTGAACCCCAGCTGCACTCCCACAGCTCCCTGCACATGCCCTTAGACTGGCTCACACAGCTCCCTCCTGGCTAACTGCTTTAATTACACCTTGAGCATGGGTCCCTAACACTGCACAGCCCAACCATGTCACATCTTTATTTTTTACACCACCTGGAAGCAGTCTTAGACCCCCAAAGGCCTACAGATATATCCTACTTGTTATTCATTTGAAGAGCATGAGATAGGAATCAGTTACCTTGATTGCACAGCTCCAGCAGCAGGAGTGGATGTTTTCAAACCTTCACAGCATTGCTTTGGCCTTCAACCTGCACACATGCTGAAGGCTAATTCTTTCAAAAAGCTGCAGAAGAGGTCTTAAGGGCTGCCTTTATTCGTTCTTTCATTTCCTCTTCAGAAATGCAGGTTGCCTTGCCCCGTGTTACCTTACATGGTTTGAATGCTGACATCTTCCCACCTGCCTGACCTTCCCAGCATTACAAGCTCAGGCCAGCCCTGTACTGTCACAGCAGACCTCAGGAGGTTCAGGACCCCTGGTTACATGTATAGAGATTTCCTGCCATCCTCAGGACAACACCATGTGCACCTGTAGGACTTTTAGTTTTGTGTGATTGTTACACGTCCTCCCGAATCAGGCAGTCTCTTCCACGTGGACAGGACCATTATCTCGCGCAGAAAAGCCATACAGTCTTGTACCAGCACAGAGATTAAGACTAGAAGCAGACACACAACAGCTCCTCCTTTGGATGACATCTCTGCTAAAGAGATGCTCTTCAAGCACACACTTCACTGCCCATTATCCCAACTGTAGCCCAACTAGATAGAAAGAAGGGATGTTACAAGCCTCTTCCTTCTCGATCTTAGGACTTGGCAGATTTTCCCCTAGTTATGCCAATCAGCTAAGAGCACTGCACCCTTTCAGTGCAATGCACCATACACCGCTTCCTTCAAAACAACCCCACAATTAAAGTCACTCTCTAACAACACAAGACAATCCTTGCCCCTGCTTTAGTGCTCTATGACACAAGGTAAGAGGAAAACCCTTGGTTAAAATGTCCACAGGGCTTCCCAACCACTTTGCCCCAACCTGAATGAAGCACGGGAACGATAATCAATGCTCCAGACATCATTTGAAAAGTGACAGTACCACAACCCGTAACAGCCATTAACATCAGGTTTGGCATCATTTTCTCCCAAAGCTTACACAATTTGTTATTCCGCTTGAAATGCTTAGGTACTGCAGTCAAGCGAATTCAAGCATTCCTGGCAGCTTATACGGAGACACAGAAATATCCACAACAACCAGAAATATCTAAGGCAGATCAGCATGAGAAAACAAATTAATAACACCACTTTCAAAAAAAAAAAAAGCCAACACTTAAGTCATCCCATGGCACTTTTTTTTTTTTTTTTAATGTCTGCCTGGTGATTTTCAAACACTTAGGGCTGCCAAACTTTGTGAACATATGGCCCGAGAAGAGCACATTGTGCTTGTTACTGCAGCAGAAGTGTACAGGGAACATTTAGTGAACCCACCTCAGTGCTCCCTGAACAGCTGCAGAGGTCAGGTTTGCTTAGCAGCATGTGTAATTAGGTCCATGCACAGTGAAAGCCATCTCCAGATCTGCCAAGAAAGGTTTTAGACTGCAGGATGGGGGAAAGAGAAAACTGTTAGGAAAATACTAAGAGAGGCAACTGGAACAACACTGAGCGGGAGTATCTCCATTTCAAGCTGCTGGGCTATGCTGTACTGCAACGGGAGCACAGCCACAAAGGACAGAGAGCCTTCCTGTTTCAACACTGCTCTTTGGGTGCTACAACAAAATGGATCCTTCGGGATTCAGATTTGTGAAGTAAAACAAATATTTCCACCTTAGCCTTTATATGGACAACAAGCACCTGTGTCTGGCAAGAACAGGGAAGATGCTTCTTTGCTCAGTGGAAGAAAACACACTTATTACAGCTGAAGTTTCTTGTCACTGTCTTTAAAATCAAGATGAGCTCCTGCAAGCAGGCAAAGAGAGGTGGGAGATTCAGTCCCTAGAGCAGCTTTATCAAATCAAAAAGATTTAGGCAGTGAATAACATGTGGGCTATATTATGGAAACCAAACCTAGTTTACTGTACGTGAGGATCAATATCTGCAAAGCTCTCTGACCATGAAGAACGCAGTGCCGGGAGCTGTGCCTATTTGATTTATGTTACTTGTCAATTGAACCTCATTCCATTAGTTTATTCTCCGAGGCCGCCTGGCAAAGTCATGAGTAACAGCAGACCCCATCAATGCCTGCAGACTGCTGAAGACAGCCACACACAGAGCCCTCATCTGCAATACAACTTTCAGACCAGTAGATGAAAGTCTTGATTCATTACATGCACCGAATTGGGGCTGGGAGTTGTCCTATTTGATAAGGACAAACAAAACAGGCAAGCAGACTTTCCAGACACTTTCTGGTACCCAGCTTAGCTTGCCACTGTCAGCAGAAAGACAAAAAGAATGATACCCTGAAGAATGATACCCCTCTCTGATCTAGCACAGGGATTCCCATAGCTCTCAGCAGATGAATATGCATGTTTTTATGTATATACCTGCTTATATAATCCTCATAAATAAATATAGCTCTAGAACATGAAAAGTAAGGTTAGAATTACTCCTGAAGCTGGATAAAGCAAGCCTAGAAGCTACCAGTTTTCCGAGAGTCCCAACAACCACCGTCTCCCTCAGAATAAGTACGGATTTAGTAGGTCACGTTTAAACAAGGAAATTGTATTTTGATTATCGTGTCTCCTCAGGACATTCCTGAGCACAGCCATTTCTCTCTATCTGAGGCAGGCAATCACTGGCCTCTTTTTCCCCTTGCTGTTTCAGGAAGTCCTACAGGAAGGATCTGAGGTTTCATACACAAGTTCACCGAAGTGCAGCCCATGCTCACGGGATGTTAAAGAGAAAGATGCTGCAGTCTGAAGGTAAGGCTTTCCCTTTTGGGAGGGAAAGCTCTGGAATCTCTTCAAAAGGGAAGGAGAAGCACTAATGTAGCTGCTATAGAGACCCTTGGCATCCCTGCTGCACAAGAGCCACAGAGGCCCGGTGTCATCCGCACCTGGATCTGGGCATGAAAGAACAGAGGGTGATGGAAAAAAAAAAAAAAAAAGAGAGAGAGAGAAAGAAAATAAAAGATCTTAATTCCGTTCAGTCACTTGCATACAAGACCAAGGTCCCTGGGCTGTAAGTCTCTAATTTCTAAGGAGCCTGCAGGCTGCAGAGCAACAGAGGGGGGAGAAGGCACAGGGAGAGCAGCTCCCGAGCCCAGAGGCACCAGGACCGCGCTCCCCATCACCCAGCCACGGCTGCAGCTATGCCTTCAGCAGCAGCATTTGGTCAGGGAGGAGGTTTTGTGAAGGAATGCGAATCCATACCCGTCTTTCACTAGCGAGAGACTCCCGACAGCTGGGGAAGAGGCGGATTTGTAGCTCTGAGCGCACAGGGACATTCGCAGCACGCAGCAAGCCCTCGGCTCGCAGCTCCCCTCTCCTTGCTGCCTCCTCAACAAGCGCACCGCAGAGCTGGGGAGCTTCTGCGAAGGAGCAGAGCCGGGCTGTGCAGGTAGGGAGGTCAGTGTGGCGAGGGGACAGCACGGAGCGGGGACAGCACCACAAAGAGGGGATGGCAGCACGCAGGGCCGCCAGGTCAACCCGCCGGAGGGGGCAAAATGGCGGGCGGGGCGGGGGGCGGCCGGCCCGGCTCGGGGCAGGCACCGGCAGCTCCCGGGCGGCCCCAGGGGGGATCCGTCCCCGTTCACCCCCTCCCGGCCCCACAGAGCCCCCTCCCGGCTCGGAGCTCCGGCCGGGGAAGGCACCGGCGCTGCCCGCCCCGCCAAGCCCCCCGCGCCTCGCCGCTTACCGGGTCCGGCAAAGTGGGAGCGCAGCGGGCACCTGCGGCTCTGCCCGGGGAGAAGGGAGCCCAGGGCAGCGCTGGGGGCCCGCGGCCGAGGCACTGGGGCTGCCCCGGGGGGCGAGGTGGGGCCGGGGCTCGCCGCCCTCAGGCGCTCCCCCGCCGGGGCCCGAGCCGGCTGGTGGAGAAATAAAAACTTGGCAGCTCAGGGCAGCGGGTTGTGGTGCTCCGTTCTGCCGCCACTAAAGGCGAGAACGCCGCCTGCTTCGTCAGCTGCACGCTGTGGTGGTAATGAGGAGAGTTTAGCCTGGCCTGCGCTACCACACGAAGGGGCTTTTAGCACCGCACTACGCTCAGAAGGCTGGGAAAGATACTGAGGGCGAGCCCTGCAGCCCAGCACAGCCCCAGCAGGCACCTGCAGCAAAAAACCACCCCATGTGGGTTTTGGTCCGCCTCAGCGGCTGCAGCCCAAGCTGAGCAGCAATGCACACAGCTTGTGGGCTCACACTGAGGAGAGCGAGCCCCCGGCTTGCCCCAACACCAAAGGGGTCAGCCTCTGCCTGCCCCAGCTGGGCATGACCCCAGGCAGCTCACTGCTCAGTGCTCCAGCCCTTGGCTCTCCCCCAGCTGGGTATGTAACAGCCGCTGCTTGAAGCATCCACTGCCACCATGGGGAAAACAGATGTGAGGTTCAGTTCCTCGAGGAAGAAGTTTGCAGTTTAGAGCTGTGCAAGGCCTCCTTGCACACCTGTAGCTCCCCCAGGCTGGCACTTAATCCCTCTTGGGAGCCAGGTGCTACCCAGAACCACTAAAGCTGATTAATGGGAGGCAGAACTGGGCACAGCACTCAGTTTTTCACCTCTAGAGCAATCCTCCCCCATCATCATGTGCTGACACATATTTTAGACTATTTAGAGAATAGGGCCCAGCAAAGCAGACCCACATAGTACAGTGCCTCCAAAACTGTTTAATGAGCCTTTAAATGGCAAGGCAAGCAACCTCCCACAGCCAGGTGAGTATATTGAGAAAGTTTTTATTAGAAGATATATTTCTGCCAAAATAAATAGTTACATTTTCTTCAGCAAAACATTAGAAAAAGGGAAACAGGAGAAAAAAAAGCATCAACAATTTAATACTGAACTTTTAAAGTGACTGTGAACACTACAGACATTGCTATGTAAATAACATCACTTGCATATACTATTGCTGGTCAAGTTGCTGCTCTGACATGAGTAATTTCCACAGGATTTCCACGTGCGTTGTGCTCTTAAGGGTCTTCTCCAACTCTACGGCAACAGCAGAATCCCAGGATACATTTAGCTCAAAAATCTGCTTTAAGATGCTGCTCCCCAGAGCAAGAGAAAGCCCCCTAATTAAAATGCGTTTATTTCAAAGTTACATTGCTTGTCTTCTGCTTGGAACTACAGGTTCCCCCTCCGTTTACAGGAGGGCTGAGATGGATCCACACAGGAAGATGGATAGAGTTAGCAACCACCCTAGTGGAGCCACCCACGGAGTGGGAACAACGTCCCACAGAGGGGCAAGGGGAAGGAGGAAAAGGAAAGGGCACAAGTACTGCTGCATTCAGAAAGGCAGACACCGCAGGGACACAGAGGGCAGGCAGGCCAGAGCCCACTGTAAAGGCACAAGGTGAGTTTGGCACAAACTGACTGGCTGACCTGGCAGCCAGGTGCGATGGTCCATTCTCTCGTCAGTTTAAGGGGAAGAGGGAAACAGCTTGAGAGAACTGTTGGCAAGACCCCTTGACTTTGGCAACCCACCACCTCCACCAGGAATTTAGCAGAAATGGACCCCTAAGGAAAGCAGACAAACACAGAGAGTTGCAGATACTTCTCCCCCAACCACTTTGGTGAAAGTGAGATCTCTTCTCTCAAGGGAAGGAGTGAAAGCTTGGAAAAGGGATTACTAGATTAATTTTAAGAGAATAGACAAAACAGTAGCGGATATGTAAGCACTTGGGGCAGACAGCACAATTCTTTTATTCTCGTGGTCTGAGTGCTGCAGGTACAGTCCCCCCAGGAAGTCACGAGAAACCAACTCTTATGTCCTACAGACTGTGGTCAGAAATATTTCCTCCTACCTCTTGAAAAGTCAGTTTGCAGAACTATTAAGAGTAGGTCAGGCAGCAAACTAAACGCAACACACCACACATGCGTGGTGTCTTACAGAGCATGCCATAGATACACACTGCTGTGCACAACATCAAACAACTACGCTGTTGTATAGGTTAGGGACTGGTTAGATGCACGAGAGGTTCACTGTTAGCTTTGTTAAAATCAGCAGGTAGTAACCGTGTCACAGGAAGGAGAAAAAGAAAGTGGATTCCTGAATGCACAGACCCTTTAAGCAAACCAGTGGAAACTGCAAGGGTTGAGACTCTTGCAGAGTTCAAGTGAATGTTATACAGATTTCAGATGTGGGCTGCAAGATGAACGTTTGGTCAAGGAACCTGACCTCTCAAATCCACGTACAGGAGAGCACAGGCCCTGGCCACCACCTGCTGGGCTTCCCTGCCACACATTCTGCTGAAGGACTGACTGCTGCAGGTGATCCTGCCTTGTTCAGAGGAACTTGATGAGTGCAGGTTAATCAGCATCTGCTCACCTGAAGATAACACATGCCATGAGGTATACAAAGAACAAGTGCTTGAAGAATTCAAGTTAGCAATATCACAATAAACACCTCCAGGTCCAATACAGAGTCCAGCAAGAGGTTTCCAGCTATTTCAAAGTGGGGTCTGGTCTAGACAAGGCAGCACTGGATAACAAAATGCTAATCTCCAGAAGCAGCCACAGCCCTTTTTCTACATCAGCTAGCTAGAAGACCTTTCGTAACTTCTTCATCCTTAGCAATCTGCAGCATGAGCAGCAAGAATTTCAAGCAAATGCTTGAAACTTCTTAAGAGAAACTTCTTAAGAGAAGTTTCAAGGAAGAGGAGGGTAGTACGGGGTATTTATTTTTGACAGAACTGCCTTTCCTTTATCAAAGCTTAAATCTCTAAAGCCAACAAACTATCGCACAACAGCCACTGAATCACTTGGTGAACAGAGGCAAAAAGAGGGTTAATACAGAGTGGTACTTTCCCAAGTATCCGTTCACACCCTGCAAATTAGCATAGGGAAAGCAGGATTTTCCTCCCTGAAGAGTTAGACCTTTACAATTAAAGCCAGGCTTTGGTTTGTGGTTAAAGTCAGCAGTGCACACGAGCTTCTCTTTGAGAGGTTAATATAATGAAGTAACGACAGATGAGGTGAACCAGAATGAAGTTCTGGCCTTTTACCAGCCACAGCAGGTTGGAAGGCATGGACCAGAACCAACAAGCCTCCTGGATCAGAGTGCTGGAAGACAGGGCCACCAGCTGGGCTGGTTCTGATATGCAAGAGGAAAGCTGAGGAGATCCAGGGAAAGAGGGTGCCAAGCTGCAATTTCTTAGCACACGCTACTGCCAAGAGAATTTGGTTCACAGTTTAGTGGTTTACATAATCATACAGTGGTTTTGCCAGTCCAGGAAGAAGGAATAAGAAAAATAAAAATAGTTACATCATTTTCTCCACCCATACGTTAACACAAACCAGGCAGAGTCAAGAGGGCAGCAGCTTCTAAACATGATTTTCTTATCTGGCTTTGCCCCTCACAGACATTTTGCTCCTGGATGAAATATTTTAATTTCACGCCACTAAACATCTACGTGTTCTTGCCAATTGCTCTGTGTGCATTAGGAACAAGAGACAGGCATTCAGCAAACTAAGAAGGTAGTCCAGAGCAGCAGCAGAAAAGCCCCCACAGCAAACCACAGAATAACCCCCTTTTCTTTATACCAACACTCAAATTTATCCTTCTCTCGCAAACTGACAGCAGTTTGTTGCTGGTTCACCTCCACTGCAGTTATGTCCATCTGGCAGTTCAGTTTTTCCCACAAGCTTTAGGAAATTACAAGACTGATTTGCTTTGTAACCCGACATTCCCATTTTGGTTTCAGAATCCTGTTTTCTTTACCTCTCCCCCCCCAGCGACTCCCGTTCCCCAGTTGCCTTAACTACGTGAAGCTTAAGAATAAATCTGACTCTAAGTGCAGGCCTGTTGCATGAGCTACGCAGGCCCTTGTGTTACATAGGTAGGTTACATCCAGGAAGGACAGTGGGGTGACACTCTGAGTCACAAATTCATCTTTGCACTGGCGTCTCGCAGGCAGCTGGTCAGCACCTCAGCCGCCCAGTCTATTTATTGCCTCCCAGCTTGCAGTGGCCCCTGCGGGAGAGCCCTGATGCTTATCAGCCTCTGCTACAAGCACTCAAACCCACACCCAGTGCACAGCTGTGCTGGTAGGAGACAGCACCCACCACCTCACCCACACTGCTCAGGAAGATGCGATCGAGTAGATTCACTACTTTCTCCAGCTATTAGTAGAGTTTCTGAGGATATTTTCCCTTTTCACATCAAAGGGGGAAATGAGAGTGTTATAAATGACTACTCCGCACACAGGCTATGTACCTGCTTCAGACACCCTGCCTGCTCCCCAGGAAGGAGAACCTAAGTTAGCTTTGGCCAGTTTGCATACTGTTTGTGCTAGGAGAGGTAGAAGACGCCTCGTGCAGCAAGACACTGCAGAAAAAGCTACCGGGAGCTGGTTTTGTGTCATAGTGACTTCAGTTGAAGTACATGCAATCCCCACAGGAAGCCGTATCTCACCCTGGGAAGAGAAGAGAGCATTTCTGCACAGCAAGTCACAACTAGACCATCACTGAGAAGGCAGAATTGTGCAAGGCATAGTCTTGCCCTGCTGTATATCCACTAGCTCCGGTCTTTTAAGGGACAAGACAAGTGCAGCCAGTTCCAAGAGGGCTGAACATGCACCAATGCTCCTGATTTCACTTTGTTTCTTGCGCTCCTGCTATTGCCAGCTGCAGAGCCTGTGAGCCACAACGCAAGACAGGCAAACTGCAAGGCTGATGTAACTGCAAGCCTACATCCTTCTCACTCCAAATCCTCAGGGTCAAGCCCCAGCTTGGCAGGAGATCCCTTACATGGCACCCACTTGGAATATCCTTCAGTTGTATGGTCCCTTAAGGGGCGAAGCCCAACCCCTGTCAAAGGTAGCCACTTACCCGATGCTTGCTGCAACACTCCACCACAAACCTCTTGAAGATAACATGACCCATACCATCTCACCTTCCTACAAACACTTCACATTCCTTCCCCGGTGTCAGCTGCTAAACTAATCCCGATACAGTCAGACTGAGCTTTTCCAGCATGATCCCACACTAATTCCATTCAGTGACAGGAATGGGGCCTCAACCTCCATGAAGAAAAAAAATCTCAGTCTAAATTACTTCTTTCAAATAAGCTCAGTAATACTGTGCTTATTTGAGCTTAATACTTCAAATTCAAGCTGCAAAAGTTCTATCAGATTGGAAATCATATAACGAGAGTAAGTGATAATACGAATCAGGGTGAATACACAAGTTTTCTACATTTCTGCAGTCCCAGTGCAGTCCGCAGCAGGGCCAGCTCTGGCTTCCAGTGGGGATGCAGTTAAGGGACAGAAGGATCTGGCTTCAGCAAAGAATAAAGTCAAGAGGAGATTTGGAAGCCCTAAGAAAAACTGTTTTGGCAAGAGGCTACCTCATCTTCCAGTAGCACAAAGGTAAGTCAGACAAGTCAAGAAAAGCAGACCGATATGCTCTAAAAATCCAAACTAAAAGCTATGTGAACTCGAGTGCGTCATCTACGTCCTGATTATTTGGCGGTAAAAAGCCAACGGCAATTCAAAGTGCATTATTTGGGATAGCCCAGCTGGGCCAGCGTCAGCACAGCCACAGGCAGTGGCCAGGCCTCAGCACAAGTCTAGAGCAAGGAATCAGCCTCTGCATCCTCAAACACAGAGATCTCCTGCCTGGCCCAGGGGGCAACAAATGGCTACAGTCAATTCCACCAGTCTCCATCCCGGGGAAACCCCCTTTGCAGCATATTCATGAGCACAGGGCAGCCTGCTGCCAAGGGATGAGACTGGTCCCACCCTACATGTGCTTCCCTTCCCACCCACCCCCATCCCCGCAGGGCAGCAGGCTCAGAAGAGCGGCAGGCACTCTTTCGCACAGTCTAGAGGTGGGAATTTTATCTGAAACCCTTCCCGAGGGAAGAGGGAGGCCTGCATGTCCACGTTGATGCAGAGTAAGCCCAGCATGAGCTGGCGCTGGTACTCCTCCCACTTCAGCATGACGTCGGACAGGGAACGGTTGCTTCTCATCCACATGGGCATTGCTTCGCCACAGGCAGGTGCTGAAGGAATTGGCAGACTCTGGGGCCCTCCGAGCTCAAAGTAAAGCCTGAAAGACAGAACGCAGAGGGTCAGGATGTGGGATGCCTGGAGCAGTCACCAGAGCAGAGCTCCAGAACTGCAGAGCTGTTTTGGTTCTGCCACTAACTGGCTGCAGGCACAGTCCCCCTGCTCACACCTCCTGTTTATACAGACCATGAGCTCTTGTGGAAAGAATCACCACCTCATACCATCACCTGAATCACAGCTGGGACCCTCTGCCCACAGCTGTAATACAGTTTCCTATTCTTATCCAAAAAAAAAAAAAAAAAAAAGTAATTTGAACTCAAGAACCCCTATGAAGGAACTTTTAGGGAACCTTGGGCTGGCAAATGCCACACAGACAAGCACCTGTCTTCTACAAAGGGAGAGTGGAATAAGCTAGTGTATCATTTTAGTTAGACCTCCATCTTTTAACCTATTGCAATAACAGCTTCATCACAGAAGCTGCCTGAAGAAGCAGACCACAGGCCGCATCTATCCAACAGTTAAAGAAACCAAGAGACCGTGGAGCAGATTTTTGTTTGAAGTTAGGCAGCAAATCCTTCTGGTTAATCTGAGCTGCTCTGCTCCCAAGGACAAGATGCCACCTTTCAGAAGGTGGACAGAGAAACAGTACTCCTCCCAAACAGGGCTGTAGACAAAGCAGCCATACCTGGCTGAAAGGTGATTGCCCAGTTTCTTCTTGGCTTTCTTCACAAGATAGTTGCAGATTTCAGTCATCTGCTCCCTCATCCATCTAATATCCTCAGGGATATCTGGAAGCCATTCCAGCAACCTGGGAAGAGACAGGAGACAAACCTAAGTTCAGCTCACACAAAGGATAGGACAGAAAGAAACAGTTTTGCCTCCTATGGATGGTTACTCATTTTTAGTGACAACAGCAATACGAGTCATTTACACAACCATTCAGAGAATTAAAGGGGAGAAGCTGTGAAGAATGGGAACAGCCCAGGATTTACTCTTTAAGTTTTGAATCTGCTCTTTCTGTATTCCCTGTACATTTTCAGATTTGGAAAACGTTTTTCTCCCAAGCCTTCCTATCACAATCTCCTTCCAGAGACCTTTTATACAGTACTTTGTACTAAGAACAGGTCTGATGGACTTGCCTTCCCAGCTGTGGAAGTTTAGGGCTGAAAGTGACTGGAACTGCTCTCACACCAGAGGGGAGACAGAGGGGAGCAAACAGCTGGCTGCATGGGGAAGAAAACCAGCAGAGGAAACAGCTGAGGCATACCTGACAGTGAAGGAAACCGCAGACTCCAGGGGCAGCATGTAGGGGACCATCATCGCTGTGGCCACACGTATAGGCAGCATGTTGGTGATGCCAGTCAGGAGACCTCTTCTTTCTGCGCAAGCCTCCAGAAGAGCTGAAGACAGAAGAGAACACGGCTGAATCCCTGCAGTGGGATTATCCCTTTCCTTGCCATATCCCATAAGTTACCCAGTCTCTCCCACCACCTCCTACTTCAAGGAGGTCTCACTCAGGATAGCAATTCCCCGAGCACAGCTGAGGGACAGCAACTTTTAATTTTATCAGGTTACCAAAGGAACAAGCATCGAGATCCTGTCCTTGTGCTACCATGCGGAAGAGTCAAATGAGAATCCTCTCCCAATTCAGCCTCCACACCTTTATCTAAAGGGTCCCAACTACAACTAAGCACCTGTGTAGACCAGTTCAATCCCTGGGTGCAGCAAAACAACCACCACAAGCAACACCCCACATCCAAGCAATTCTCTGACAGGGACCAAGGCAGTACAGGAAGATTGCCAGGGCTTTCTTCCTTTGGATCATACCTTGGTTCAGTCTGGGAGGCAGGTGTTCAAAGATGTGGTCTTCAACAACAGCAAGAGCTGTATTGTCCTCTGACTGGTCCTCAGCTTCTGTTTCTTCCTCTTTCTTCTCTCCTGGGGGAGCTTCTATGGCAAGGAGAGGACGGGCAGGACTCGGGCGATTAAGGAGACCTGAGAAGAGAAGCCAAATCATAAGGATGATACAAAATAGCTGCCCTTTCTTGCCTTGCACTTAAAACATTTGTCTTCACTTCACCCACCACTAGACAGACATTACATCGAGCCTCTTTAGCTTGTATCTGTTGTAATGCTTACCACAATGAGTTAATAACCAGCTGCTTTAAGCCCATCTTCTCTTTCCCCAACAGAAAATCTAACGTTTCACCTCCACATACTGCAGGGTGCTATTTCACAGGGGTTTGTTGCTATATACTCTGCCAGTAACTAATTTCAATTTCCCTCCTGCAGCTTAATCCAGAGCTGCATGACTGTTCTTATCCTGTAAGGTATGCACTACAAAGCAAACCGTGCTCAGTCTGCTGGAAATTGACACTAGGTGGCATCAAACACACTCAGACAGCAACAGAAGGTTAAGGAGATACGGAAGTCTGGGGTTCATGTATCAGAAGGTCTACGAGCAGTGTCAAACTGCCAGGCTCCAGAGACTGCTGAGAGCATGCTCTGCCCCCTTACACATACCCTGGCTGCACATGAGAGGGTGCAGGGTACCTGCTGAAGCTCCAAATGGCACTGGTGCCCAACAACTGCTCTAGTGCTGAGCACACACTGTGATTTCAACTGCATTGCACTGAGAAGGTGTCCACCCCAACTCTACTTCCTGCAGTGCTAAAATATACTTACAGATGGAAATCCCAAATCCCATACGCTGGTATCCAAGGCACGCACCTTGATCGGTTCTACCCTCCCACATTTTATACACACAGTAACTGGCCTCAAACCCACACCACCAAGCCTGGCAGAGAAGCAGGTCAGTGCACCCCACAAACACTCAGTGCACCCCACAAACACTCAGTGCCTTACCATTCTTCTTCAGGAAGTGCAGCGCATCCCGGTAGCCCTGCTTGCACATATCCCGCAGCACCTGTGGGCAGGGGAAGGCAAGATCAGGTCATTTGGAGACTGCCTGGCTGAGCAGAGCAAGCACTCAGCTCAATGCTGACTTTAGAGAACTCTGGCTGTGAGCAGAAGAGGCGTAATGTGGAAGCTTTGGATATGGGAATCACAAGATAACTCATGTTGGAAGGGACAGCTGGAATCCTACCCAAGTACAGGCTTAGAGTGGCAGCTACTTCATTTGCCCCTCTAGAGCCGACACTGCTGTGGACAGCCTTCTGGGAGTCACTCTGATAAGCAGCCCAAAATACTTCCTGCAGATGCCAGGAAGGGCCACTGTGTTTACAGATAAAGCCAGCCAGGACTAGGAATGGGGCAGCAGAAAACTTGTCCAAGTGATTCAGGACACGGATGCATGTTTATTATGCTCAAATGCCAGGGCTAAAGTTGTATTTGCCCAGCAGCAGAAGCATGCAAAGCTGTCTGCGGTGCCACCTGCTCCAGTGGCACTTTTTAGGAGGCAGTCACTGGCTTCAGGCTGGCAGCTCTAGCGTGACCTTAAAAAACATCACGAGCACATTGGTTGTGAGGGCCGATACGCCCTTGTTTAGAAGCGAGCCTGGCTTCCTGGCAAATGCCACACAGGCATGTGGGAATACTTTCCAAGCAACTGCTAGCACCTGAGTTCCAAATCTTACAGTATCAACAGAAAACCAAGCCACCTACATGACCTCATGCAGATGCTCAAGGTTTGCCAGCTCACGGGGCTGCTAAATGTCAAGGTGAAAAAACAGACAAACAAGAGATACAAAACTAAGCGTCTGCAACCCTCCTCCTGCTCCTGAAGAGCAGAGGACAGCCAGCATCTATCTACTGTCCCCAGGTTTGGGCACTGCCAGGAATCTCACCTGTGGCTCCGGAGGAAACAGGGCCTTCGAGAGGCGGTAGAGGTTGCGAAGGTTGAACTGGATGCTTGTATTGGTTACTCTCAGCTCGTGCATGTTGGTGGAGCTGTCCCGAGGGCAGATGTCGCTCTCCCCTGAGAATGGAGACACCGTGATTGTGTTCTTCAGCTCATATCGGGGCAAGTTGTCTGAAATCCCTCCATCAACGTATCTCTGAAATAAAGAGAAGTGTATCACTCTTCACTCTTGTAATTGATCAAGCAGCTTCAAGTAGAAACACTGCCCCCATTAACATCTGTGCCAACAACTTCAGGTGAGAATGGACAACAGCCACCAGTGCCAGAGAAGCTGAAAGTAGCAAAAGCACAGCTGTGTTATTTATAGTCTCCATTTGCTACGTGCTTTTCTTCCTAGGAAGGAGTGCTTTGGCCACTAAAGTTCAAGGAGAAAGGCAAAATTCACTTGTGTGACTGCTGACGTATCTGCTGTGGGGCTTCAGTGCTATCCAGTATGACACACCAACAGCCACCTGCAATGCCAACTCACACTGGTCTAAGCTGTCACACTGCCATTAGACTTTGCTTTACTCGTCTTTAAAATGAATAGCTCAGACACAGGTCCCCCCATCAGAAAGCTGGTTAACTAAGAACAAAAGGAGCTGGTTTGTTTCTAGCAGAGGAACTGAGCAGCAATCCCAACACATCTGGAACCAGCTCGCTGTGCTGTGATACAGCGTAAGGGACTTGGGTTTTGCGCCTAACAGGCACCCTCTTATCAGAGAACGCTCTGTACGTATGTACTATAAACACAGTGGCATTCCCCTTGCAGGAAGGGCAACCAGACACAGCTAGGGAAGACAGACAGACGCCCCCTGCAAGGAAGGACCACGCCATGCAGAGTGGCAGAGGACAGAGCAGGGCAGGCAGCACAGTGCCAGACACCTGCTTTGTCTGAAGAAGATTCAGATCTGAGTGTTTTGGCCGCTTAGCCAAAACAGCTAGTCTGTGGTAAGGACGCAGAAACCTACGTTTCCCTGAGGGTGGCAGCATGCATTAACATGCTGTTAGAAAGAAGCCTCCAACAAAGCTGGCAAAGCAAAGCCTGCATGGAAAGAAAGGAAAAAATAGGCAGACCCTGCTTTCTGGTCCATCACCCCCCCCCAAGCAACACAGAATTAATTTTTCCTCTCCCTCCCACCCATTTATTTCATCATCCCCTCCAGGAGGCTGCTAGAGCTCAGAGAAGTAAACACAGGAAAAAGATGAGGAAGGCAGGATTTGGATAAGGACATCATACCTTTCCCAATCACACTGCCTTGAAAAGTGGTCCTCACGATCTGAGTTGGCCTGTCACTATGTCCCATGGCAAATACAGTCATCAAAGGGTATGCCAGGAATCATGCAGCCCCACTTCAAAGCCCAATGGGGCTTTGAAGTGGGGCTGCATACCCAATCTACTGTAGCCTCTTCCCTTCACTGTACACCCTTTCAGAGTCAGAAAGGATCATTATTTTCTGGGCAAGAGGTAAAATCTGATTTCCTCACACACATACCCCTGCTGCCACCGCCTTTCCCCACGAGGAAACTCGACATGAGAAGTCAGGCAGCTGCAAATTCCAAAAGCCCTGGTGTTGGACACAGGTCTGGAGTTTTGTGATTTTGCCTGAGCCAGGCTCTCCTCAATTAGCACCAAGAAGTCTCATGCAAGAGCCGCTGAAACATTCCCACCAGCTGCGGGACAAAACCCCAGCCCGTGGCTGCTGAGCACATGACAAACCAGCACTGATTCTGTCACTTTGAAGGGCTGGATGTTGAATGTTTCCTCTAGATCATTCCCCTGCCCAACACGCTTGCACAACACAGAAGCAGCCTGTTTGGATGTTAGGCAGGAGCAGAACCGACCTCGCTCTCAGGACGCTGCTGGCAGCGGGAGCAGACCTGATGCCCTGTCAGACTGAAGCACCTCAGTCAGGTCTCGTGTGAAACCAAGGCACGCAGACGTTAACAGCAGCTCTTCCTTTCAGCTGTTTAGCTTACAAACATTTAGTTTACACTAAGTGCCTTTCAGTGCGTGCAGTAACCTATGCAGCACAAGGGGAGTCTGAGCTCAGCCGAGGCCCTCAGCCGTGACTCCTATATCCAGAGATGCTCCAGCTCTCACAGCTTTCAAGTGCTTTCACTTTTAACATCCAAAGAGGGAGAAACTGCTCTGAATATTCCTGGACAGGAAGCTAGAAGGAGCTCCCGCAGGCAGAGAACATTATTCTCACAGGAAGGACAGGAAGAACATCATGGAGAAGAGGCCCAGCATCAGCACCACTTGTTAAAGCTCTGCAAAGAACATCAGGCACGCAGAAGAGGGACTACAATCATGATTTCTACCCTGTACCCAAGTTCTTTCCACATGCACACAAGGTTGGAGCCTCAGTGCTGGGAAGGTTTGTAACAAGGAGCCAGGGGAACCATCTGCTAAGTCAACCAGCACTCGCCCAGATTGCTCTATATTTCCATCCTGTTAAACCATCAAGCCTTTGGGACATTTGTAGCCAACTGCAGGACTGGAGAAGAAGATCTATTTGCTGCTGAAGTTGTTTACTTGGGAATTTCTCATGCTTCTTCACAATATTTCCTGCTAGCATACGGGCAACAGGACTATCAGAACTGAGTATGGCATTTCTACCTTCTTATTCATCAGTACATGATTTAACAAAGAAATGTCTTAAGAGCCTTACCACTCCACGCAAGGTTGGAGGTATCAGCCCGCAGTACACAGGGATGAAGGTGCTGCAAACACAGGCCTGGGGAAAAAAAGAGAGCACATAAGGATTGTGTCAAAGCCTACTGAGTTAGAACGAGAGTTGTACTGGCACGTGCTGAGATTAAGCTACATTACTGTCCTGGTTTCAGTTAGGACAGAATTCATTAATAAAGGACATTGGGAGTCCAAGGCAAAACAAACCAGCTCGCAGTTGTTGCCCAGCCCTCTGCAAGAAGTTTCCAGTCACCTGGATGAGCTCCTCCTTGGAATGGAAGTCTGACAGGATGACGTTTTCTCCATCAGACACCCGCGTGAGGGAAATCCCCAAACGTCCTGCTGCAACCTCGTGCCCATTCTCCGGCACGGTCTTGGACAGGCAGATCCGAATGATCTTCACCAAGTTGAAGGATGGGTGGAGCGGCCCCAGGAACCTCTTCCGTGCTTCTTTGGACACTCGAATGATGCTGGCGCCAGCCTCACCTGCAATGATAGAAAGAAAAATTCCCTATGAAATGCTAGCAAAACCAGCCTTCTTCACAAAAAAAAGATGTAGAAAAACCTCATGCAGAGCTTTATTCAGAGGTTTCTCGCTGCTTGAGGATATAGCTCAAGATGAGTGAGGCTTTGGTGTCCATCCCGCCCATGTCTGACTCCAGAGCACTAAACCAGGCCCCGATGGAAGGGTTCCCAGAAGCACGGCTGCTTGACACTTTCACACAGTGACCCAGCTGGGTTTGGAGGGGAGAAGACATCCCCTCAGCACAACAGGGACATCTGCACAGCCGCTAAGCCCGTGAGCTCACGGTCACTCGGAGCCCAGCCTGGCAAGAGCTCAGGGCTTTGTGGTGGGAAAGGAGGGACGGGAGAAAACAAAACAAAAACATCACCCCCAGCCAACCCCTGCGTGCCCAGCACGCTGCCCTTTGCACACCCTGCCCTGCCTGCTGCTCCCAAATGCAGCCCGAGCCGTGCTGAGACCCAGGGCAGTGCCTCCTCCAAGCACCAGTCACTGCAGTCCCAGGCATGGGGAATGTACAGGTGAGGAAAGTATCCGGGCAGGAATTAAAGGAATGGGGGGAAACAGCCACACTTCCACAAATTAAATCTTCTCCCCAAGCTGCAGGTCGTTTTTTGGGCACAGATGAAAGCTGCTGTCAGTTCCTGCCAACCTGAAATCCCTCTGGTTTGCTCCCGGTCCCTCTCAGCCCTGTGACTGCAGAACGGAGGCAGCCGAGTTGGGCTGAGGTTAACAGAGATAAGAGCAACACCACCCTTGGCGCACCGGGGGCGTTGACACATCCCATTCTTTTGCAACACACGTGTGCCTGCAGCATGTTTTCCACTAGGGCAGCCTGTTAACGTGATTGTGTGCGCAGGAAAGCCAGCGACACCAGCAGCTCAAGCGAGCACCAAATGAGACCCTTGACCACGACCAGAGGCTCTGGGGTCAGGATTTGGGTACTGTGAGGTAGCAACTGAGCAGAAAATCCAAGTTCCCCTCTCTGAAGCAATTTTTAGCCCTATAATCCCAGTCTTCTGCTCTTTCCTAAAGCAATGTTTAGCAGCCTAACTCTGATCTTACTTACTCAATTAGCAGTAAGCCACTGAGCCCAGCCTGTTCCAGATAGTAGCTGCAGTTCAACATCCTTCCCAGCGCGAAGGACAACAGCCAAAATTGACAACTTATTAGCACACCATGCCTAAGACACCTTTGTGCCTAATGAGAGGAAGGAATATACACAAAGAACCCGCAGCAGAGCCAAAAAATGGCCAGATCCCACTCCAGCACCTTGGCCACACAAACCCTGGAAGCCCCACTGCACGCTGCTGGCCTTGCTGAAACCCCAATAATAAATAGGGTGGGTGCTGAGCCACAGGGACACCCCGCTCGCAGGGCCATGCTGGGGAGGGTGGCTCAGGGATGGTGCTTAGAGAAACTTGCCTTTGGACTTGGCACCTCGGCCTGCAGAGATGTGACAGCGATACTGGGGACAACTGCAATTACATGGAGCTTATGACTAACGTCTGAGCAAAAAATCTGAGCTGGGAGTTTAGGGAAAACAAAACAAAGTCCCAAATATGCCAGGAAACACTGTCTCAACATCTGAGGAGGGACTTCAGCTGCAGCTGCTTCTCTGTCATTGTTACCCAGCCAAGCAGGGCATGGGAGAACTGGGGACAAAACAACAATTATTGATCATTAGCAATCGCATTTTTTGAATAGTTTGGGTTTGTGTTTTTTTTAACGTGTGCATATAAACAGATTGTGCAAAAGCTGCTTCCCAGGTATTCCAGTTTGAGGGCAGCTCTGATCTCGTTGGACTTGTTGGCTCGCTTGCACCAAAACCAAGCACGGAGGAGCTCCGCGGGACGAGGAAGGCACGGGGCGGCCTGCAGCACCGCCGGCTTTCCTGGAAATAAGGCCAGCCGAGGGCTCAGCCAAAGGAGTCAGGTTTACGCAGCGAGATCCAGGACAGATGGCAAGCCCTCCTGGAAATGAGTCCGGGAGGAGAACGGGGAGGTGAGAGAGTGAACAGAACTGGAGCTGGTTTTCCTGGAATAGCTTTTCTGGTAGTGAGGGGATCAAAGGAGTCTGCCAGAGGGAGCAGCTGAACGAGAGGTGGGAGAGAAAAAGCCTGCAGGAGTCAGCCACCAGCTGCCTGCCCCTGCTGGGGTAATCCTGTGCCAGCTCCAGTCCACAGAGCAGTTTGTTTTTGGTGGCTCTGATGATTCAGCGCACAGGGTCACATGGAAAACCACAATATTTATTTTCCTCTCTTGGGGTACATCCCAAGGAGCACTGCCAACCTCCCACAGCTGGCACCAGCTCTTCTCCCACCACCCCATTTATCCAATGCTTCCCCCGTACAGAACTAAACCATTATCCCTCTAAAAAACCAGCCTGTATGAGAAACCAGCCTTCAATGAGAAGTATTTCACATGGCACAAGGGAGCCCAGCTGGGCCACCTCGGGCCTAGAATCCCTCTGCAGCAGCCACGAGAGGCAAAGGATGGCTGCCTGGGGGAAGAGCCCTGTAGGCAGCCGCAGGATCCCAGTTCATCTTTAAGCTTTGCCAAGCCAGCTTTACATGAGCTTATTGTCCTGCTGAGCCTGGTTTCCTTAAAGAATTAGCTCTTGCTCCCATGGGTTGTGCTCAGCACACCTGCTGGGGGAAGGCAAGCAGCCCCGGGCACCTCCTGACCTCTGTCTTCTGCACCAAGGGCACCTTGGTGCTCACATGTTGCCCACGCCAGTAACCATCCTGCAGCCAGCCAGGGGACGGCTGACCCACGAGGTATTTCAAGTGGAAAAAAGAGCTTAAGGCAGGCACAAAAATAGGAGCCGCGCAGGGCGAGGAGGGAGGGGGCATGCTGGACATTCCAGCTCCTGGGGCTGCGGCTCCCCTGGAAGAGCTCCACATGGGCACAAAGATCACCCCCTGCGCCAGGGACATTCCTGCTCCCCGGGTGGGAAACAGGAGCAGGGCTGAGTGCGGGGACAGCCCTGCAAGGGAGACAACCAGTGAGGGGCACAGGTTTTGGGATAGCTGCCTCACCCTCCTCCCGAGCTCAGCCCCTGCACTGCCTCCTCGCTGACAGCAGGCAAGGCGCACGCTTCTCCTGCCCGGCCTCTCCCCGGAGAGGGCACAGCCCTAATCACAGCCCAGCCCCTCACCAGCCTGAAAACACTGAGCTGTAAACCAGGGACATCGAAAGAGAAGTCTGCAGGCTGACAGCTAGAAAATAATTAACCGAGGGAGCTTCGTTTGACGTTTCCTCAGCGCCCATTCGCTCCCCAGAGGGGCCAGCAGATAGCAGCCTGCAGGTGAGCCAGGGACACCTCCAGCCCTTGGGGGCACTGACCTCAGCCTGGGAAAGATCCGCTGCCACTATGCCTTATGTGGCTGAATTTGTATAAATGCCTCTATTTAACACACACAAAAGTCCTTTTTAAATGCCCAGGGCTGGGAGAAGGCAGCCAGCACAGGAACCCCCAGCGGCACTGGGCCTTTTCCCATCCATGCACATCGTCCTGTCAGCGGGTAATGCTGAGAAACACGTACCAGGACAGGCTGCTCCTCGGGACTCCCCTCATTTCTGTGGTTGTGAGGAGCATTTATGTCGTCTATAAGTTATCAGTCATTCCTTCTCTCCTACTGTTTTGTCATCAGGTAACAAGGAGCTGCCTCAGCTCCAGGTAACAGCCAGGAAGGAAGCTGTTTCTTTTTTGCAAAGATCTTTTAGCCAAAAGATCAGAGTGACTCCTCAGGTCCCTTCCAAGCTGGCAAATAACCCCTCTCCTCACCTCGCAGGTGGGGCGAGTGAAGGCACCAGAAGAGATGGCTGTTGAAGCAGGGTGAGCTCCTGCAGCCCGAGGCAGCTGCAGCAGGAAGGGCTCAGCCCACCCCAGCTGCTGGCCCAGATCCTGGGCACTCAGTGCTGCAGAGCCCAGACACAGCCCACAGCAGGAGGGCACCCTGAATGTCCATCGCCTGCAGCTGCTCCAGAGCCCCAAGCCTCCCTCTCCCTAATGTGGCAGTCCCCAGGACATCTGAGGTAGGTTACTTTGCTTAGGGCACAAGCCAAAAGGCTTTGGGAGAGCGGGCACAAGAGCTGCCAGCCTTGGTTACACTTCAACTGAACCTCTGCACTGGCATTAGGGAAGCGCTGGCACAGCAAAGCCTCCTCAGGCAGCAGCTGTCCTGCAAGCCAGTGCCCATGTTGTTCCTGCAGGCAGGACCGACAACCAGCTGCATGAGTGTGAAGCTGCCTTTCTGCTCTGCCCTGCACGCAGGCCGGGAACCAGATGCAGCTCATGCCTCATTCATCCAGGTGACAGCCACTAGCACAGAGCCCCCAGGGTCATTCCCAACAGGACTCTGTGCACAAGGGGCACCCACACGCACCACACTGTGTGCTCCTTCCTCGCCCGTACTCACTGTACAGCCCTGTGCTACTGGAGCACCGTACTGCCCTGGCAGGGAATGAAAGGAATAGCTCTGAAGTCCACCCCTGGCCCCGAGCCTGCATCGTGCCCTGCTCCTGACGTCCGTGCTGCTGGCGAACGCTCCGTCCCACACCAGGCACCTCCCTGCTCGCCGTGCCCGCTTTGCCCTTCCATCGCATTCGGCGTCACCTCACCCTGCTGAGCACACCCCACCAGCCCCGCATGAGCAGAGCAGGCTCCCTCCGAGCCAGGGGGATGAGAGGTGCTCCAAGGCACTGCTCAGGAGGCAGGCAGGGGCACTGTGCTAGGAGGAAGCAGCCATGCAAGCAGGACAGGAGCTGCTTCACAGCGAGGCGGAGAGCACAGGAGCAGGGAGGCAGCCAGAGGAGCAGCAACATCCCCTGACACTCACACACACCCAAGCTTCTCTATATTTCTAAGTATGGCGAGGAGCTAAAGGGCTGGTTTGGTCCCTTGGAGTTTTTAGCAGGCCCACAACATAGCACCGCTGGCTGGATACACCGAGACATCTGTGCTGCAGCCTGCTCTGGGCCAGGGCTCTGACTTTCTCCGTGCCTGACATAACCCGAACCCACACCCTGCACACCACGAGCTTTCTCACCGGGCCCAGCCCTGAATCAGCAGCATTCAAATAAGCCAGCAAGAGCAGCTCCTGTGATTTGCATATGTAAAGCGCTCCTTGACTCATTTACACCCCCAGCTGCCACCTCCCTGTCTCAGGATGGAGGAGACAACCCACAGGGATGGCAGCAGAGCCACTGCCAGGTCCCACGTGAAAGCAGCGCTCAGCCCTTTGAATCCCGGGCTTCCGAACCCAGCATCCATCCTGAGACCGCATCCTGTCTAGGGGGAAGGTTTGTTCTTGGGAGAAATACTCCAACCACGAGCTGCTCAGGCCACCTGATGAAGGTTGGTGGGGGTTTTGCAGGCAGGAGGCACCAGCGCAGACCCGGCCCTTAGTGGCACCACGAAGCATCACAGCCTGTAAGGCTGGGCAAGCAGCAGAGGGCAGCACAAAGCCCGCTGGCCTGCCAGGATTATCAGCTGCAAAGCCCCTGTAAGGAGGTTTGGCCATGCCCAGCTCCAGAAAGGAGCGCCAAGCCAAAGGCCATCTCTCTACCTCTTGCACGGCCATCCTCAAGCACAGAGCACGTTGAGCTTAGCAGAGTTAAGGACAGTTTATCTGCAGGCACTCTGGGCAGTGTTTCAGCCGCAGCCCAGCACACGCAGCCCTTCTCCCACAGCAGAGGGGAGCCCCACGGATCGAGCCCCATGGACCCCTTCCCACGGCAGCACCACGTGCGCTTCCCTGCGGTGGGCGGCACGACTCACGCCTTGGCCAGCACAGCCCTGCGGACTCCATAGAAACCAAGCTGATTTATTTATTATTAATCTGGGATTTGGCACTGGGCTCCACACACGCAGAGAAAATAACCTCTGCCATCAGGCTTTAAGCCCCTGCACTTCAGCAGCCCATCACTAACGACGTCTCTGCTGCTCATTGAGAGAGGTTTCCATTTCCAAGGGCAAAGGAAAGGGTTAGCCCTTCCTGCCCCCTCTGCTGCCCAGTGCAAAGGGAGCCCACACTGCTCCTGGGGATCGCACAGTGACAGGCAGTGAGCAAACCTGACTCAGATAACAATTACTGCATCACGGGGCAAGGCTGGGACAGACGCCTGGCTAGATACTAAGGGGAAAAATAATAAATGGTTGTAATCAACCTAGGAAAAGCTTCCCTAGGTTGATTTCCTAGCTCAGGAAGAGCTGCAGGAGCCGAGGCACATGTAAGGCAGAGCAAAGCCAGCACCAAGTTCTCGCCTGCTTGGCACACGAAGGTGTTTCCTAGCGGGCCAGGCTCCAGCAGCCCCAAGAGCTGACACAGAAGCCCATTTCACAGAAAAGCCTCTGGACAAGAGGTGATTCATGCTCCAACACCGTAGCATGCATGATCAAGCACCTTGTAAACATGCAAGTGCACCTCAATATCCACACATGTGACTAATGGAGAAATAGCAATGTTTTTCCATGCCAACAGGCCAAAGAGTCTCAAAGCTGGAGAGAGCACTTCAAACACAGGTCAACACCCCAGCTGCAGCCCTGGAAAACACATCCGAGATCCCTACAGCCTGCAGTGAAGTGCTTAACAAGAAGAAAAAAGCTGGAGGAGGCACCTTAAGTGGGATCCTAGGCTCCAAAGCCCAGGAGAGGCTCTGTTCTCTCTGGTCAGGGCCTCAAAGGCTCAAACCCAAAGAAAACCCGAAGGAAAAGTTTCTTCCACTCCTGCCCAGGAACTGCTTCCCTGCACAGCAGAGCCACAGAGGTCACAACCAAGAGCAGATGCAGGCAGGCACTAACCTTACCTACACTCAGCCAAATAAGCAAGGCTGCTGCAGGAGTCCGTGCTTGCCACCCACCCAGAGACAGCGTTCAGTGCTCCCGGTCGATGGGCAGGGCAGCAGGGAGCACAGGTTGCCACGAGCCTTAAAGCTCACAGGCTGCTATGGAGAGAAACCAGCTGCACTAACATCCTCAGGGCCCCCCAGCAGCCTGCACCAGGATGAAGTGCTCAGCCAGCACAGGCTGCAGCTGTACCTCTTCCCTGTGAGCTCATCCCAACCCCTGGACCTCAGCCTGCGCTGTCAGGGAGCTTTATGACAGGGACAAAGTGCAGCGATACCAAGCCTCAGCTGGGCACCTGCTCTGCTTTTACTTTCACAAGTCAGCTCTGCTGCTTTTTCTATCCAAGACATGTGGATGCTCCAGGTATATAAGTAGCAGAAAGAAGGCAGACAAGATAAGAGCCTTGCTCAACACGGCAGAGGTGTCTGGGCCAGGGGAAGGGTTGGGGCGCTGCTGCCAGCCTGTCCCACGGCGCTGCCACACCTGACAGAGAGCCGGGGCGCTCCCAGTGCGGAGGCTGGCCGTGCACTCACCTCTTCAGCACAAGCAACAGCAAGCGAAGCAGTCAAGAGCCTGGCAGCAAACAGACCCCTGCAGGAGAAGGGATTAGAGGAGGCCTATTCCCTTATCCCTGAGGAAAGCAGCATGACTACAGCCCAGAAATGCCAGGCTGAGCTTTGAGCAGCTGGTGAGAGCTCCCCACCCCGCTCCACAAGCAGTGGCCCCGCTGCATCGGTCGGTCCTGCAAACGAAACGCTCAGGAGGGGGAAAGTTCAAGCCTAACCATACAGATAACTTTTGCTGCACAAAGGCTGCATCACAAAACCCTACCTGTCCCCAAGGAACAGGGAGTGCCCTGAAAGATCAAGGCGAGAGGAGCTCAAGCAGTAAACAGCTCTGGTTTCACTTTGCTCCAGGACAGGTTCCTATATTCACTTCAGAAACAGCCTTTCCACCGATAAATTATTTGAGACTGAAGAGATGCACCTGATTCCCTCACATCACATCCCTCATTTCACGTTTAAGGTCATTGTATGTATTTGCTGTTCTCAGAATAAAAACTTCCAAGGGCAACAAGCTGTGCTGTGCTTGTTGGCTTCCCCACCCCCCCTACGTAAACCAGCTGAACTTGACAGCCAGCAGCTTTTTTAGGCTGCCAGGCGAGCAAAACAACATGAGGCACCACACACACCTTCAGCTGGCCGTTCCCAAACCATACCCTAAGCATGAAGAACCTACACTGGGTGCCCACTTTAAATAAAATTATTCTGTAAGTGAAGAATGTAGATAGATAGCATTGAGGCAAACTGCAGATCTGGCTCATACAGAGGGTGAGAAGATTCCCCAGTGCCTGGCAGCCCCAGGAATAGCCCTCTTCTGAAAATAACAGCGCTAAGAATAAAGCCTCGGGGATGCAGTGCCTGGAGACGCTCAGCCCCAGCCCGCACACACACGCTGCATGGTGGCTCCGGCTGCTTCGCTGCCTGCTCACAACACCCAAAAACCCACAGCCATGCGGCGAGAGCTCGATCTCTCTCCACCCCATGCCTTGTCAGGCCAGCCTGCGCACAGATGACCCCAAAAACAGATCTCCCCCTACACCAGGGGGGTGAACATGGGGCCGCTCGGCTGCTTTCCTACTGATGGGAGCCTTCTCCAAGGTGCCCTCGGCAGCCACCTGCTCCATAGGCAGCACCCGCTGCCTTCCTCACAGGGGGCCCATTTCGGAGGGGGTTTTTACCCCCACCACCCATTTCCGAGAGGCGTTTTTACCCCTTTGGCCTCCACCTCCTGTACGCAGGGAGCTGAGGGTGCGAGCAGCGAGGCAAAACCCCTTGGAAACAAAGCACCAGGCGTGCTGTGAGGAAGGCAGCAGGAAGGCAGGGCGCTGCCCCCATCCCTGTGCTGCCCTAAGACAGAAACAACACCAAAAAAAAGAGAATAACGACAACAGGGAAGGGAGGGAAGGCTGAAGGGTCCCAGCCGGCTGGTGCACCACAGGCAGCCCTGCACCGATGGGCGCCCCAGAAGGGCCCCAAGGAGCCCCCCAATGCCCCCAAATCCCCCCCAAAACCTCCCCCGGGCCCCCCTTACCCAGGCAGGCGCCGCTGACGAGGGCGGTGGCGGTGAGCGCCCCGGCGGAGGCACCGTAGACCTTCCTGGCGTTGGCGACGAGGAAGGGGGCATGCTCCTGCAGGCAGCTGGCCACCCCGACGTGGTACACCCCCAGGAAGCCGCAGCCGGCGAAGGAGATATTCCAGGTGGAGTCCGTGGGGAACATGGCCTCCGACACGGGATGGGACGGGACGGGACGGGGGGGACCCGCTCACAGCCCCACCGCCGCCGAGCGGGCGGGCCGGGGGGCGAGAGGCTGGAGATGAAGGAAGGATAAAGGCTGCTGAGACCCTCTGGGTTGCCACTGGGCGACCGGGGGCCGCCGTCGCGGTTTTATGGGGCGCCCCTTGCCGGCGGCCCGCCCCGCTGAGGGGCCGGGCTGAGGGGCGGCGCTGCCGCCTCCCCTCCGCGGGCAGCAATGGGAGGGCGGGCGGCGGCTCCGCCTCACAACCCTTCCTCCCGTGAACCCCTCCGGGGCCGGGGGCACCGAGAAGGGTGTCCCCCTGAGCCTCCTCTGGTCCACCCGTGGACATAGGGGACAGGGTTTAGCGCCCCAACCTCGGTGCTGGGTGTCGGAGGTCTGTGCTCCCAGCCCGTGGGCTGTCACATCAACACAGCGCTTTGCTTCCTCAGAGCAACATACAGGCAATAAATGTGAGGGGATGGGAAAACATTGAGCTTTTCTCTTCACGCAGGAACCAGGGGGAGGCTTCCACATCTCAACAGCAGAGCACAGCGCTCCTAACAGCTCCCTGAGCCTGCCCCGAGCTCACCAAAACACAGCCGCTTACCTTTCACCAAGGTAACCGCAACTTTTATTAGTGCTTCCGAACAAGGCTGTGTTATATCAGCCCACAGCAGCGCTGTCAGCTCAGCAGAGGTCTCAGAAGCTGGAACCATCCCCTCGTCACAGCTAGGGCAGGCTGCAGGCACTCAACTCACTAGATAAGCGTGAGAGTTTACAGGGACGTCAAGAGGCTCAGCATGGCAGGCTCGGAGGTACAAAGAGCATAAATAACTTCTTAATAGCACCAATATAGGGTAAAGGCATTTTCTATCCAGAGGACTTAATTCAGGGTTACACCTGTCCTTAAGAGCTCTCAGACTAAGCCTTCCTCCCCACAGGACTTTCACTAGTTGTGTCAGTGAGGTTCATCAAGGTGGCCCCCCACTCCTCTTCCTTCCTCTGGAAGCAGCCTTTCAAAGGTCTCAAGTTTCCTGCTTATACACAATAACCTCCCTCTTTGACTTCCTCTCAAACCTCTACTTAGTCTCACAGTTTCCTTCCTTCCTCCCTTATATTGTGTGTCTTTACATGACCCTTGTCAACCTTCATCTCCTCCACCTGGAGAGGTGAGTTTTGGGACACCTGAGCCTTATCCCTCCTAGAGGCCCTTACCCCTCAGCACCAAGACAATCATGGTGCTTTCACCTTGTTCCTTTGGGGATGCTGAAAGACATTTTCCATGTAGCCAAATCCAAAGAAAACCTTGTCTTGCACTTTTCAGAACTGTGCAGCTGGACAGCTAGTCACTGGTCTGTAACATTAGAGGAAATCTGTGTTAAAGCTGAGCTGAACCTTGTTAGCAGAAACCTCCTTAACACTGGCAACCACAAGAGCAGCTTTGTTCTCGAGCTAACATTGCTTCCTCTTTTGTCAGCGTTTCACGAAACATAACGTTCCTGCTGTGTTTGGAAACCAAAAACAACGCTGTGACAATAACGAGGTTAGTTTCACTTTAGTTTTCAGTAGCAGCCTCATTCTTAGTTCTTTACACCACTCTGCCTCGAGTGGTTACCTCTCAGTGTTGCCTATCTGAGGAAGTTATTGCTGCACTATTGGAACAGGTTGATGAAATAAGCCTTGTGAACAGTAATCTCTTGTCGAGTGCTTCCTGGGTACAGATGCTAGCAAGCTGGCAAAAAGCAACTGCGTTTTCCTCCAAAATAAATTATGCCCCTAAACTAATCTTTTTCTCCTCGGTAAGAAAGTACAGCAAGAGAAATGTTCATAATCCTGCAATAAACTAGGTCAAGCAGATTTTCACATGTACTGAACTGAGAACACTGCAAGTTCATTCCTGCCCTTGCATGTTGTGATAGAACTGAGAAAACTTCTCATGCAATTCCTATTTGTCGCATTGGTTTTCTAGTGTTGTGTTTTGTTTTGGTTTTTGTTTATTTTTTTCTAGTTTTGAATTGTGAGCAGTCAGTAGGTTGAGATAATAACATACTACATATGAGATAATTACATGCGGGCAAAGTCTCTGCTGCTGTTGTGTTTTGTTTTCAGGCAAGACCTTAGTTGTTGGTTGGCAAAAGGGAATTAATAATTTTAAGTGGAAGCTGAGAGTCTGTTGTTTTCAGCATGTTACTTTCTTTAATACTGTGACCTGTGGTCAGAGGACTGGGGCACTGGTCATGAAGCCCAACCCCAGAGGCTGTGAAGGTCAGTGGCAAGCCTGACTTTGATGTCTTTTTCCCACCTGTGAGATGTATCAGAGCAATCCACAGCAAACAGGAGCATCTCCTGGTGCAGTGGGGCAGTCTGTCCTGCTCTCTGGGGACTGGATTCTTCCTTCTAGGCAAGCTCCTTCAGATATCACTGCTCTACGTAAGAGAAAGCTACTGCGTTTGGGATGCGTGTAACAGCTTGCAAAATTGGGCCTCAGTAGGAAGAGTGAAACCAGCTAATTTGACAATGCCCCCCAGGGATCCGTTGCTTATTACTCCCCAGTTGTGCCCAGGACGTTCTCATTGCTTTCCAAGTAGTGGAGATGTCATGTCACACCCCCTGGCCAGTGGGGTTTGTGAGGAAGTAAGGAATGGTTTTCAGGCAGAGCTGATTTGAGATGGAGCAGTCCCAGCGAGGAAAGCTCACGTGTTTCAGCGTCAAGCCTATGACTACATCACTCTCCCCTACAATCAATTTAGTAATAATCAGTTAGCGGTGCAATCTCCAGGCCCGAGGTTGTCCTTCCCTTTCCCTTTGACACCTTTGAGGTTTCTATATTAAAGAAGTCAGGAAAAATCTGTTATGAAACTGATTCTGCAGGGGGACAGACTAGGCCACCTCTCTAGGTCTTCACAGGCACTCATTTTCTCCGAGAGCATCCCGGAACACAGCACATCTATCCCACTGCTATCCCTGCTGTTGGAAACCATCGATAAGCCTGAAAAGGAGACAGTGACACTTGAAATCTTGGAACAGTACCCAAAGAGCAGAAGTAGGGATCCCAATTCCTTTCGCCTAGAAGCTCATTGAGATCATCAGTGGTGAACTCCACCCAGCGCACCAGACAAGCCTGCAGCAGATTTCCAGGCACACGGGGTTCTGTACACACCGACCAGGTGACAACCACCTCATACTGCCTACAGGGGAAGAAAGCTTAAAACGCCTGGATTTTGCACTTGGAAGAAACGTTCACCATGCAAGAGGTGTCACCAAATTCTGAAAAAAACGTGTGAAAGCTCTGCGCAGACAATTCTGGTAGAAAATTCTGGTAGTAGAAATTCTCTGGGCTTCATAAGGAAAACCTGCAGGGTATTGGGTAAAATACATTGCCTCCCTGTGGCAGTGTAACAAACGCAGTGTTTTCAGTGCTTTCCCCCTCAAACCACTCCTCTCCTCAAAGCAGAAGGAGCAATAGTCCTCATCAGAACGATGCACCTTCAGGAAGGTGCTTAAGGGTGATCGCAGGACACATAGCACAGGATCGCATCTGTCACTTGAGGTCTAAGAGGTTGCAATGAGAAGAAATAGAAGACAAAGAGGAAGGAAGAAGGCTGGGTGTAGCCGGAACCCTCCCGGGGCCCGTTCCTCTGCAGCAGCAGCTAACCGCAGTAGCCCGCAGCAGCTGACAGGCTTGGCTCATCCCGCAGCCCTGGGCACAGCACAAGCCCGTGGAAGAGCTGTGCCACGGAAACAAATTAGTTCGTGCGTGGAAAAACCCCGCTGAGCGGGATGACAGGGCTCGTAGCGTGACACTCACTCCTAGCAGCCAAGAAGGGGAAGGAAGCAGGTCGGGGGAGGCTCCCTGTGAAACCACAGCCTGGAACCGCTGTTTCCCAGGGGGCTGAAATGGAGCAGTCGGTGAGGAAGGAGCACAGGTAAGGAAGGAGCACAGGTATACCTGCACCCTTTCCAGTATCGAACCACAGCCAATCTCACAGGGAATTTGAGCAAACACAAGCAATTTTCATTACTACCACACGAATCACCGCACTAGGACTTCAGAGGTTGAAAACCATTGGCATTGCCCCCTGTAATTCCTCCTGGCAGCACGCACAGGTCGGGAAGGGTTAGTTGCTTAAGTGACAGCCATTTTGAGGCCCGAGGATCAAAGTTTCAACTGCCCTCTCCCTTGGCTGCTGCAAAGTAAGGGCGTTCTCCTTCAGTACACCAGAGGGAGATAAAATAGTTTTTCCTACTTGGATTTTACCCATCTGCCCTCTCAGAAGTACTTGCCATGCTTTGTCCAGTGACTCATAACCAACATAGCAGCAGCAGCTAGCGCCTTTTTTTTTTTTCCACAACTTAATTAGGCTGGCAAAGCTTCACAGCACAGAGTGCTCCAGGGTCTCTCTCTTGACTCTACCTGCGGAGACTTGGCATGGGGAGATCATCACATGTACACTACCTACTCTTGGTGACAGCCCAGGACTGCTGTAGAAATCACTGGAAGTTGCCTGCTGGAATCGTTTCCTAGCACGAGGCAGTTTATAAAAGCAACATTTACTGTCCTCCCCAGCTGACATTCTTCTGCGTGCACCAGAGATCACATTCAGTTCTCCAAAAATACTACTTTCGTCATCAAATATTTTGGTTTTTATCCTCATCAAGGAGATTCGTGTCCTGGTATTTCAGCTGCCACCAAAACAGACACTGAATATGAAGAGATCATCTTGGCATTGATCTCAGGGTACCAAGAAGAACAAGACACACGCAGCAGGGTTTTGTTAGAGGTTCCACATTAACCCTCTGGATGTCATGTGAAATCCAAGTATAGAGAAGCATTTTAGTGTTGTTGTGCCTGGATCATGGAAATACAAAGCAGCAATGAACTCAGGGATGTTTTAGATGTTTACAGAAATTATAACTAACTCTGAAATTACATTGCTGGACTTGTTCTCCATTCAAATGGTTTTGTATATTGTGGAACTGATTAAATAGACACCCCCAAATAAACTTTTATTGCTGTATATGGAGGTGAATTTCAGTTAGTGTCTGGTAAATTCAGCTGTCACACACTATTTAACAGATGGGAGCCCCAAAAACAAGCATCCCAATTCAAACAAGCTTACCAGTTCCTGACTACTTTAAGAGTAAAGTCCCATGGCTTGCTCATAAAATTCATAGAAACATGGAATCATTAAGGCTGGAAAAGACCTTCAAGATCATCTGGTCCAACCAAAAACCAAAGCTTTGTCAGAGCTGTTTACAGAACAGCTGCCTGAATCCAGTAGCATTTGCATGGTTATAATAATAAACAAAAAAAAAACCATTTAAAACAAACAGTTTTAATAATTTCTCTATAACAAATAATTAATCAAATAGGCCGAATCCCATGTCATCATCAGACTCTTCAGATTCCTCTTTCTTCTCTTCTTTCTTCTCCTCAGCTGAAGAAGGGAAGACAAGATAATGGTCAGTACTTATATTTTTTGCAGAGACTTTTAAGCAACATTTTGGTGTTCCCAGCTTCCACAGTTCACCTTCAGAACTGCCATCCCCTTCCAATAGGGGAACACAAACACCAATACCAAGGGGATGCCCTTTACACAGTGAAGTCTGTCTGATTTTCAGTTCTAAGCCAGAACAAACTTACGGTGAATAAAGAAGAGCCAATGTTTCTCATTGCCCATAGCAAAAATAACCTTTTAGTTCACATTTCAATCACACAGTGAATCGCCAAAGTGGAAAGACCTTGAGATTTGGTCTTCAGCATTAGGATTTTAACAGTGAAAAGGGAACTGCCCTGTAACCACCCCTCTCCATCCATACTCACCAGCAGCAGGGGCAGCACCTGCAGCAGGAGCAGCGGAGACCCCTCCAGCAGAGACTGCCACAGCTCCCCCAGCTGGCATGCTGGCAAGCTTGCCATTGCCTGAATGAGGAAGAGAAAGGATTTCAATGCTCATCGTAAGCACAGGCAGGCAATAAGAGGAAAAGAAATGAGCGCAAAAAAAAAAATCAGGTTGCAGATCACAGACCAAATTGTCACTGTTAGTGAGACGAGCATGAAGCTGCGCCTATAATAAAGTAAAAACTAACAAAGAAACCTCAAGAAAATCATTCCTAATGACAGCTTACCCCAACAACATGAACAGCATATTAATAAGCCTTCTGCTGTATGCAGTCCCCCCCTCAAACACAGAAGTATTTTTTTTGTTTGTTTTAAGCGTATAGAAAATTGAGGGCATGGCTGGGGCCATACAGGGGAGAAGAAATTTATGGCAAAGAGTACAGCATTTTAACCAAGTTTTCCAACACCCTATGAAACCTATTGCATCTCCTCTGAGAGTGGCAAACTTGCTTCTGATTTACGCTCGTCTTCAGCACATTAGCGAGCTCTCCGGCATCTGCTTGTCACATACCAGGGCTCCCTTGGCACTCAGGGGTCACGTACACAGTACATTTGCCTGTATTCCAATTTCTGGGAATCCATTTCTAAATAATTCCTTGTTACTTCAAGCTCTAATAAGCTTGCCAAGTAAACAAACATGTTTCATATACATGTCAGTATGTTCTAGGAAACAATTTATTTTAAGAAAAACCCTTACATAGAGAGAGAGCTTAAATGTGTTGTAAGCACACACATAATGGCTCTCTTAGGTCTTCAGACCACACGGACAGAAATGTCCTCTTACCACTCAAAACAGCAACGCCAGGCAAAGTGCTGGCAACCTTTTAGCCAACATACGCCCAAGAGTTCCCTTGTGCCTAAGCATTTGCAAAAATAGAAGGCAATTTTATCAAGACCTTTGCGCTACCTCAGCTCTGCGTTATTTTAGCCCTCTGACACAGTCAGGCAATGTTGTAAGCCCCAGCCTCAGTGAGAGCCAGCAGGTAGGAGCACGGATCAGCACCCAGAGTCCTGCCCTTACGAAAAGGAAGTGCTAGAACAGGGAGCTCCAGCAGAGATGCGCTGGAGATGCTTGTGTTAATCACTGAGGGTGTAACTGTGCCTTTAAAGTCAATTGGCACTTAATTACATTTAACAGTCCCTTCTTCCTATTTTACGTAATTAGTGTAACAAGTGGGTAACTGCAAAAAAAAAATATTTTAAGAGTATGGAAGGAGAGCTAACTCCTTCATTCAGCATGTCCAGAAAACTACGTCACGAGCAGACTACCAGTAAGCTCAGACACATTTCAGTCTTCCAGTTTGATGTGGTCCACAAGCGAAACCCAGCAGGTACTGGCACCAACCTGCGAGGCATTAGAATGGACCTGCTGGATTCCAGCCATTTCAACAGGGATCCAGCATGGAAGCCCTCAGCTGCACGAGGAAACCGATGAATAATCAGGGAGTTGGCGGCAGTTCTGTGCTCTCAAGTTCCTGAAGTAGCAGAGGCAATTATCTGTGACACTCAGGGACTGTACTTACCCTGAGCAATGACATCCTCGATGTTTTTTCCATTCAGCTCACTAATAACCTGTAAATTAGATTTAAAATGTTAATAGCTTCAAAACAGCTTGAGTACGAGCTACACTCAAACAAGCAGTGATTAATCATAACACGCAATGCCTCCGTCCTGCTGCTCGCACAGCTCCCACGTTCTTTATTTCTCAGGGGAAGGAAGAGGACACTGGAACAAGAACTCCAGCTACATCTTTCCTACCTTTCTGTGAAAGCTTTTTCGTGAAATCTGTTATGATAAATTCACAACAAATCCATGGGCCTTACAAAAGGCAGGATACACAGACGTGGTGGAGCCAGCTGGGAAACCCCACTAACGGCCTGTTAGTCGCTGAGGGACTGTTAGCATCTCTTGCTTAATGTCCACGGGGAGCCTCTGAGGCACTGGGCACTGAACCAACAACCGCAGGGTCCTGTTCCTAGCATTACCAAACGTTAGAGCCACGCTGGTTATTGTATCCTTAGGACACAGAGTCCTAACTCTAGATTTACTACCGCTGTTGTATAAGCAGGGATGAGGAAAGCAACACATGAGAATACGAGTTGCTAAAGCATGCAACCAGTTGTAATAAAAAAAGGAGTATGCCACAGAGCCTCCTAGTGAGCTCCTGCGTTAGGGGTCAGTGCTGAATGCTGCAGTCACCAAAGGCCTTTTGGGAGGTTTTCAATGTGCACCTCCTGCTTATGCAGCATGCTGCCTGCGAAATGCCGTGCCTGTACACTTGCTTCACCTACAAGGTGCTTTTAAGACTCCACTAGATTTGCACTCGCAAGAGATACAGCCAGCACAAACAGAATAAATTAATCATGATCAGCACAAATTTCAGAGATTCTTTCTGGATATCAGAGAAACCAACGAGTTTACAGAAGGATTAAAGAGACCTAGGCATGCCAAGGCCAAAGGCCCTAATGTTTCACAGGAGCACCACAACTTCAAGCCAACATCCTAAATCATACAAGGATGCTCTCAGCTGATTTAATTCATCACTGGGTTGGGCCAATGGAAAAAAAAAAAGTTTCCAGCTGGGAAAGTAACTGTTCTTCCTCCATCTCTCCAGAAACACCACACTGATGTATGGGGCAGACTTCCCCTAGCCATCCCCATGGCCATTTCTTCTTCACTCCCCACAGACTGAAAGCCTGCTACATCACAACACACATTCCCAGTACGACACCCTCTTAAAAAGGCTACTTTCCAACATAATAATTCCAGAAATTATTTCGTTTCCCTACATATTATTGAAGATCCCTATTGTCCATGTTAAAATTTACCTATGTTTCCTGGTGAAGGTACAAATGCTTCCTTGCAGCATGCTAAGAGTTTAATATTGTGTATCAGGTCTTCAGGAGTGCTCACTTTCAATCAGAAACTGACCAAGAGCCAAAATTAAACACTTAAATGCAAGCTAGACCTTAGGTCAGAATAAAACAAGGCTTCTACGAAAACGTTGCACAAACAGCTCTGATTGGCTAAGCAGTGTTTAGGAAATCTCGTATGTAATTATGTGTGAGAGCATGAAAGGAAGGCAGAGCAGACTGAGAGCAGGGGAAACAGAAGGGTGCTGGGGACCAGGGAGCAGCCCCGAGGTTTGATCACAGCGCCCCGGGGCTGGCAGGGCCCCCAGAGCCCATGGAGCTGAGTGGAACACGGAGGGTAACGCAGGGCACGGTCACGCAGCGCTGGGGGGCCGTGCGGAGGCAGCACCTTGTTGAGGCGCTCATCGTCCGTCTCGATGCCGACGCTGTCCAGGATCTTCTTCAGGTCCTTGGACGTGGGCGCCTCGTTGCCGCCCAGGACGGCGAGCAGGTAGGCCGCGACGTAACGCATCCTGCAAGACGCACAGCTCAGCGCCGAGCTCGTGTAAAGGCCCCGCAACCCCCATAACCCCCATTTCTGCCCCCTCTCCCCCCTCCGTTTAACCGCAGCGGAGCCGCGGCCGCGCTTCCCCCCCCCCCCCGCTCCCGTCCCGCAGGCCCAGGCGCACATGGCCGCCGCCGCCGCCACCCCCCCCCCGCGCCCCGAGTGGGCTCGCCCAGGCCCCGCCCCAGCCCCCCGCGGCCGCCGGCCGGGCCCCGCCGGGCGCGTCCATCGCCGCGCGGCCCGGGGGGGGGAGAGGAGGGGGTCAGAGCCGCCCCGCGCTCACTTTGCGGGAGCGGGGCCCGGGACGTGCACTCGCCGCTGCAGCCGGGCGGAGAAAGGGAAAGGGCGGCCCCACGGCGACGCCTTCTTCCCGTCACCCCCCAACAAGGCGCGCTGCCATTGGGCCTGGGCCGGAGGGAAGCGGGGAAGAGCCAATCCAGGGGCGCGGGCGGTGAGGCGAGGGAGGGGGTGGGGGCGCATGCGCAGAGCGCTTGGAGCTGCTTCTGAGGGGCCTGTGGGCTGTGCGGGGGGGCAATGCTCACACTGCCCGTGCTGCCCGGCCGCTCCTGCGCATGCGCACACACTGCATGGGGCGGTTGTGGCCAAAGTGCAGGACCTGGCACTTGGCCATGTTGAACCTCATCCCAGTGGCCTCTGCCCATCAACAAATCCTGTCCAGGGCCCTCTGCGGGGCCTTCCTGCCCTCTGGCATTCAACACTGCCCCCCAGCTTGGTGTTGTCTGCAAGCCTACCCAGAGTGCACTCAGTCCCCTCACCCAAGTCATCAGTACACATATTAAAGAGGATATAAAGCCATTAAAGAGGATATAAAGATACTAGAGGAGAGCTGTCACTTCCTTCTGGTAGTTCTGGCACCGCCAGGCTCCCAGCCTTACAGCAGCGAGCGCTGAGGTGCCAGCTGTCCTCACACACAACACAAAGAGCAGGACAGGCACCGCAAAGCCCAGCTGCGGTTTCCCTGCGGGCTCGCATTTTGGCACAGCTGTATCACAGAGCACAGCCACGTGGGCCCAGCTGCGGAGCTGGGCTGCCTCCAGCCTCCTGCTCTGTCCCAGAGCCGCCTGCCCCTCGCCCCGCTGCATCCGGCACCTCCCATGGCTCGGCCCGCCCCGGCTGAGCAAACTTTGCAGGAAGTGCCTGGGCTGAGCTGAGCCGAGCCGAGCCAGACTCAGCCGAGCCACACAAGGGCGGCCGGGCTTTTGGGACGCGGGTTTTGTGTGCCAGGGACGGGGCAGGGGTGAGATGAGCGCGGGCGTGCTCAGCGGGACACACAGCGCCTTCCGCCCGGGCTCTCAGCCGGGGGATCCGGGGGGCTCGGGGCCCTGCAGGGTGTGGGGTGGGGGGTCCTGGGGCTGCCGGAGCTGGCGGCAGGGTGGGTGAGGATAGCCTGGGGCGAGCGGGTGTGCGTGCACCGTGTTGTGTGCACACGCACGTGTCTGTGTGCTCGTGCACCAGCGCGCCTGCCCCTGTCCCATGCAGACACGTGGGGCTGCGTTTGCGGGCTCTGAGGCCTCAGGTCTCTTCACCATCAGCCGCTTTACAAAGCTGTCTTTTCGCTCACACCTGTCTGTCAGAGAGCTGTGAGGTCTGTGTATGTGTTGCCTCCTGTTTTTAGTAAGAACTACTTACTTTTTTACTAAAGCAGTCATTTCCATTTGCTCTTTCTTCTTGTCCTGATGTGCCCATAAGGTGTCTGCTCCCTCATGGAGCCGGGTGTGCTGGGGAGCATCAGTCCCAACGTGTCCCACCCTTGAAGGGTAAAAAGGAACACGTTTGGGGTGCCTCAGGGACTCTGGCTTGCTCCTGCTGCCCGCGGATGTTAAAGCTGCTAAAGGGTTTTTGTAACTTTGCATCCCTCACTCAAACAAAACATTTATTCACCTATTCAGCAGCGGCAGGGCTTAAAAAGATCTGATGTTTGCATCATAAGCCACTGCAATTACCAAGCTCAGGAGGACTTGCAAAAGACAAAGGAAGTGGAAATAACAGCTAATGGGAGACTTAGAAATGGGTAACTTGGTATAAAAACAAAGTGCCTGCGCCCATCTTTGTGCTCCCACTGTGCCCATTCTGAAAGTCCCAAAGGATGAGGGCACCAAGGTGGCAGAGCAGCAATTAATGTGCTCAGATCTCACAGCTCTGCTCCTTAAGCATGAAACCTCTCTCCGCATACTTTCCCCCTGTCTCCCTGGCAGTGGGGGGTGCTGGCGAGAGCAGCCCTGCGGAGGCAGCCCCACGCGGGCCCCGGTCCCGCTGCGCTGCGCAGTGCCCCCGCCACAGCCGTGCCTTTTACAGCCCCCTCTCCCCGGCCCTGCCACGTCTGCTCCACTGCCCTTTGCCCGTTTTCATCTCCGTTTTCGAACCACTGGCAACCAGTTTCACAACCGGGTTCGCTGAGGGTTGGTGGCAGCCTGCGAGCAACGTGCAGGCCCGGGCTGTGGGGCGCTGCTGCTGGCTCAGTTTCCCTGCCCTGCTTTTGCCCTGTGCTTGTAACGCTCCTGACTCCCTGCTAAGGCAATCTGCATCAAGCATGGGCACTATGTTTACGTCTTTTAACGCTCCTATTGCTGTTTATTCTGGGGGATAATGGGAATAACGGGTGCTGGCTAGGGAAACTCGGAGGCTTTCACTGGGAGGGAGAAGCCCCCACGGTGTCCGTCACCTGCATTTCTGTCCCCGCTGCCCACAGAGCCTTCAGTACCACGTCTGTAATCCCTCCTGCCCCGTTGCTGTGGTTATAAACTGCTTCCAGCCCCCCTGCGCTGGGGCTGGAGGCCTTCACCATGCACTTGCCTTCCCTTTCAGAGCCGTCCTCCCTCCTCTTCCTCGCCCCGGCTGCCTGGTGGTGCTGCCAGTGCCTGCCTGCACGGCAAGCTGGAGCATGTCCATCCCCTGTGGACAAGACGCAGAAGATGGCAGAGCTGCTGGGGCTCGGCGACGAGCGCGGGGAGGGGGCTTCGGGGGCTCCTACGCTCGCCGACTGCTGCCTGGCGGACAACAGGCTGAATCTGGACGTGTACCCCGCTGGCTGCCGCCGGCTGCTGCAGCTCTTCGAGGGGCGGCGGGCAGAGGTGGTGCAGGTGGAGTTCCTGCGGCTCAGCACCAACGACAGCCTGCTGGGTGCTGCACTGGGCGTCCTGCCTTGCCTGAAGCACCTCAAGTCCCTGGTGCTCAAAGGTGAGTTCCTGCACCCATCGCCTAGGCTCGGGTTTTGGGTTTGCCCTCTCTCCACATCCCAAACTGCCTCTGGGGCTTTTTTTAGTTCTAGTGCCCTGTGCGACGGCTTTGGCTCTTAGCCTTGCTCCGAGCTGCATGGAGATTTCAACAGGAATTACCTTCCAGACTCCTCTTTCCTTCCTTTCTCCTTACGGCTGCATGGGGAACAATTTTTGGGTTTGGTGAGGCTGACGCTGCAACATTTTCTTTATCCATCCTCTAGAAGAAGAGCATTTTTTGCAGAAGTTATATAAGGAGAGGGGGATTGAAAGATGCTTGACTTTTTGATAAATGTTCAGCTCCCCTTTCATTTCTGGAAGTATAATGAGCTGCCTTTGCTGCAGGTCATTCTGAATCAGTCTTAGCTTAATCCTTGCATTGTGACAGGGAGCGGAGGTTTAGCGGGGCTCGGCACAGAGCAGCCTCTGCTCAACATTTTACCAAAGGCATGACCCGGAGTGCCTGCCGTTCGGCACTCTGTAATAACAGTTACATGTCTAGCTATTATCTCAGTCCCTGACTTCCTTATCTCTTTCCTGTAGGAGTCTCTCCATATGAATGATAAATTTCTATATCTGACTGAATCATTTCACCTTTAGGAGATAACATTTGAAAAGCACGGTAGAGAAAAGAGTGGGTTTGTAGCCGAAATTCAGGGCTTACAGCTGAAATTTTCAGCTGCAAACTTTAAAGGATGAGGGTCATTTCTATGCCTGCCGCAGACTACCCATAAAATCTCGTACAGATAATCTCATTTGTCTTTCCCCCGTCCGTAAGGTGAGGATAATGGCAATGCATTTTCGGAGAATTGTTTTGTGAGCTGTATGCATCCTCCGAGCATCCTCAAGTGCAATAGAATAGTTCAGCTAAGCTTTCCTTCTGTGTGAAGTGCAGGGTGTCCGTTTGTTTGGTTACATTTTTTACCCTTATGCAGCACGACAAATGTCTGGTGCCCTCTGCTGTATGTGCTTACCGTCAGAGCAGGGTGGAAGGGGAAGAAATGGAGGGTTCGGGAAATTTGCTTTTGTGTGCTCAGCTTCTTTTTCCTGGGTGCAACCTTTCTCCACGTCAGGTGCCACAAGCTGGGGCAGGACCCGTGCCCTTCTCTCTCTGTGCTGCCATCCAGCCTGCGCAATACCGAATGACCTGCTTCTTGCCACATTTTCTCCACTTTTCCACAGCTGCTCCCATCTCGCCAGGGCAGGTCTCATTCCTTGGGGCTGTTGGTCCCCAGCAGCACGGGCAGAGCCCAGAGGGTCAGGAGGTCTCCTCCATCCCTGCAGTGGTGTGTGGTGTCCAAAAGTGGTGGAGGGGAGGGAGAGTGGGAGGCTTTGTTTAGCAGGACTCTGCGAGCTCACTGGGGCATCTCTTGATTTCCCAGCGGGTCTTCACATTTACACCCCTCTCGCGGGTCAGGAAACTGAGCCTAAGTGCAGACAACCTAGAAAACTTTGTAATCAGCACTGCTCATTGTGAGTGGTGACCATCTGAGCCTCTGCATGGCTTCAGGAGTGTCACACGGGCTGGCGAGGTGTCCCTGCAGCACACTGACCTCTTCCTCCACTCCCCTCCGCACTAGGTGGCCATGCCAGGGACGAGTTCGGCTCGTGTCAGCACGGCTCCCTGACAAGCTTGCCACCAGACGTTGGGAGCCTGAGGTGCCTCACCCACCTGGATCTCAGCTTCAATAGCCTCTCCACCCTGCCCAGCTGCATCCCTCGCCTCCCCAGCCTCCGCGTGCTCTCGGTGAGCCACAACAGCCTGGTGGCGCTCCCCGAGGACTTCGGCTCCCTGAGCAAGCTGACTTTCTTCTCCGCCATGAAAAATCAGCTGATGGACTTACCTCAGAGCATTGGGGACCTGGCGGCGCTGAAGGACCTGGATCTGTCAGAAAATGCTTTGGAAGCCCTCCCTGAAGAGGTTGGAAATCTGCACAGCTGCACACAACTGGATCTTTCTGGGAATCGGCTGTCGAGCATCCCAGACTCCGTAGGTATGTGTTTCCTCAGGACAGTGAGAACAACGGGGAACTGCCGAGCTTTTGGTCAGGCTAGGACCCCTGGGGCCCTTGCTCTCTGTCCCCAGAGCTGCTAGCAGGAGCTGCCCATTCCCCAAAAGAGCCAAAATGGGAGGGATAACCAGAAGAGACATACTTGGGTCAGTCACTGTGGGCATTAGTGACTATGGACCATGCTTTCTGCTCTGTGGTCCAGAAAGGCTCCTCAGATTTAGGTACAATGTATAGCAGCTGAGGGTCTGGCCTTGCTGCTTTTGGGAAGCATCCGGGACTGGAAACAGTAAAGCTGGGGCTTAAGGGGAAGCAAAGCGGGGCTTGAAATCAGGCTGCCTGCTGCGGAGCAGGCCACGGAGCCAGGTTCTGAGTTCCATAAAAGATAGGCAGAGTTATTGTGCCTCTCTTCCCCTTTTTGCACACACGGGAGGTGAGTGGAGACCCAGTGCAGGAGTGTGTGTGTGTGTGTGTGTGGGGAGAGCTGGCTGCAGCCCAATTAGCAGCCCGGCTGGGGAGTCAGTGCTTGTTGGAACCTGCAGGCAATCTGAAGGCGCTGCGGCAGCTGCATCTCCACAGCAATCTCCTGGTGACAGTCCCCACGTCGCTCGCCAGCCTGCCCAACTTGTCCAGGCTCGATCTGCGGAACAACTGCCTCCGGGCCGTCCCCCCCGAGATCCAGACCTTGCCTTTCGTGCACCTCCGAGGCAACCCCTTAGGAGAGACGGAGCCGTCCCCGCAGGCCGGTAATTGCAGGGCTTCTGCTTCTGCACGTTGTGCCCAGCTGTCCCCTCGCTTGGCCCAGTGTGGTGCAAATGGATTTGGATTAGGGAAGGGAAGCAGGGGGCAATCAGATCAGTACTTACTTGTCTGGTGTAATTATGAGGTTGTAACGGCACAGGCAGGCTGGCTTTAGGAGTCCGAGCCTATTCTGAAGGGCTCAGAGGACCCTGGAAGTGGGGGTCCTCTGAGCCTGGCTCACTCTTTGGGAACATTTCACAGTGGAAGTGAAAATGGGATTCACAAGAAATGGATCAGGTGGGGCCCTAAGGAGGTCTGGCCTTGTTAGCAAAGGAGGACCCCAGTTCTTGGATGTGCTATGTGACCCTCAGGCCGTGGTGGCTCGTGCTAGAGGCAGAGGAGGCAATCAGAGGTGATGCTGCTGTAGTTAGCTCCTGCTGCCCCCCTGCTCCCGGGCTTCAGAGCAGCAGCTCTTTCTCTGAAGGATTCAGACAGGTAATGGATGGGCAGGGATCCGAGCAGGGTTCCCCAGCGGTGCTCACGCTCACAAGAGCGAGCACCGATTCCAGCAGGTGGCCCTGGGTGATCGACCACGGATGGCCCTGAGAGCTGCAGGACTGGTGGAGGGGAAGCTTTTCTACCTCCTGAGGGTTTTTCCAGGGCAGAGAGCCAGCATTTCCAGCGTGGCTGGGGACCCCCAGGCTTCTTCCCATCCTCCTGCTGCTGCTGCCAGATCTGAAGCCCACCACAGTGTGAGCAGGGTTCCTTTAGCAGCTTCTGTCAGATTAGGATTCAGCCCACACTGAAAGGTGAATTCAGCCTTTCTTGCCTGCTCTGATGTAAATAACCTAACCAAAGCTTACTGCTGCAGAGGGATCCAGTGCCACAGAGCTACAAAGACTGTTCCTTGCATCAGGAGAGGACAGGTAAGCTTCTCTTATTAACAACTTACTTTACAGTAGTGTAACAAGGCCCCAGACAAAACTGTGCGTGGTAGATACCGTGCGTGTGCACGGGAAGGGTAATGCCTCACTAGGCCAGTCATACGCAAGGTGGGAGATTCTTCTGCTGAACTTTTGGAGGGTTGAAGTCATTGCACGGTGTCATACATCCGTGTATTTCTTCTGGAAGCTTTACTGTGACTTCGGAAGGCTGCGAAGTGATCCTGGCCTGTGGCATCCATTTCTACTTCCCACCGGGGGCTGCCTCTGACCCTGTGCGCATCGACTTCCGAACCCTGGAGCCAGACCCTCGGTGGGTGAAGCTGCGACACCACGACGTCCTGCTGAGCAGGGTCCTGGAGCTGCAGCCTCACGGGGTCACATTCCAGCAGGTGAGGGCCCAGCCAAGCTGCCCGCTCAGCAGTCTGCCTCTGCCGTGGCTTGGCGGAGTCCTTTGGGAGGGACTTCCCAATACTAGAACCTTCCCCACTCACAACCCTTTTTCTCCCCCAGAAGAGAGGTGCTCTTTCAGCATTTGCCCTTAGTCTGCAAGGCAAATGGTCCACATCCTTTCCCAAAAGTCTGCTTGTGTGGTTTCCACTCCAGATGCCCAGCTCCTGCCCCACTCCCTGCATACAGGCTGTGCTTTGCCTCCCCTTTTACCCTGTGCAGGAAGCCACAGAGCACAGCTAGGCCTGATTTTATCCTCTCTGTTGGTGTCTTACTGCTTCTGTGCTAGGAGGTGCAGATCTGGATGCCGTATGCCTGCCCGCAAAGCCTCCAGCAGCGTGAGGTGGTTGTTCGGACCTTCAGCGGGCACAGCTGGAGTGATCTGAGAACACAGGTGGAGCAGGAGACAAAATCAAAGGTAAGCAGGTTGGAATGACCAGTGACACACATTGCTCCTCTTCCTCTCCGTGGTTTCACCAAGCCACGAGTTTCAGCATTCAAGTGGCTGCTGTAAAATGGAGTGGATTTCAGCTCTAAGGTTGCACTGTCACGGAGGTGTGTGTCCTGAAGGTGATGACTTGCTGCATGCCATGCTCCATCCCTGTCCTAATACTCTGACCTGCCCAGGTGTTGCTGTCTCTTTTTTTCCTGCTGTTATCGTATTGTGTTGTCTATGTTCTCTCTTCTTCTCTGTCTTCTGTTACAGAAGCACGTGGCTCACTGTCGTGTCCTTCACTTCTCCTGGTTCCTTGTTGTGTCTCGACTTGTGCAAAATGAATGCCAAGTGTCCACAGAGGGGACCTTGCTCTTTTCCAGCGTGGATCCCAACATCAAGGTGACCTTCCCTCCTGGAGTGACGGAGGAGACTCGCAGTGTCAAACTCCAGGTACGCCTGCTGGAGAAAACGTGCCCCAGTAAGCCCTGGTGCAGCTGCTGACCCATGCCAAGGGGCAAAACAAAAGAAGAGACGTCTGCCCTAGGGCAATTCGTGTCTGACGTGGATGCTTCATGGGCTGACCCATCTCTGATCACTTTCTGCCTTAGTTTCCCTGCCTGCAGAACGGGCTGTGCGCCAGGCGGCCCTCGGGGGGAAAGGGGGTTTCCTTGCAGCTCCGCCAGCGCTCCCTGCAGCAGGGAAGCCCTTGCCTCTTGTTCCATTACAGACCACACCAAGCATGGCAGAACAGCTCAGAAAGCGAGGTTTGGGGGAATTATTTATGCAGATCTAATATTAGAGCAGTCCCACTGAAAGCAATTGCCCTGTAAAGCTGGTGGGTGCTGCAAAATGCTCCTGCAATAGCTCGGTCTGTCCCAGCTGGCAGTATTAGAGCAAACTTCAGCCGAAGGTCACTGTGCTTCCATTTCCCACCGTGTCCTGAGCCGAGAGCTGCGTTTGCCTACTGAGTGCTAGGGGTGCTGAGCAGGAGCTGGGGGAATTTGGGCGCCTGACTGCTCAGCTCACCGCGCTGCGCTCCACATCCAGGTGCTGCCGGTCTCCGCGGAGGAGATAGCGGAACTCACAGCTGATGCGGGGTGCAGAGCCAGTCCTCTGCTCTGCCTCTCCCAGGACTCGCTGGTGGATTTTCTCAAGCCTGTGAGAATTCAGCTCCCCCTCCCCTTCGGGGTCACAGGTCAGTTTATTCCCAAAATCGGCACAGAGAAATTGCGTGTGGAAAAAAGCAAGTGGCAAGCTATTGCTGATGGGAATCAAATAGTGAATCATGAATGTGTGGTGTTGGAGATCATCATACTCTCAGTTTAAGGCTGCATATTCTGCTAGAATATTCTAGAAGTATTCGGACAGCCTCATCTTTCTATTGCTGCTCTTTGACCAAGGCTCAGTCCTGGATGCTCAAGAGAAGGGCATGAGTCTTAACGTGGTGCATGTAAAAAGTAAATCACTCAAACCTGCGTCTGGGTATGTAAAGCCATGAATAGAGGTAGCAAGGGAGATGCAGATATCCACCTCATATTAAAGTCTTCTGCTGCATATAATATCTTCATTGTTGTTATTAGGGTTAAACTTGGATCGGTCAAGGCTGCATCTGCTCCGTGGGGATGTGCAGGGCCAAACCTGGGATGACATTACCAGCCAGGTGGTGCTGGAACTCACCCATCTCTACGCAGTGTTTGAAGTCACCCACTTCTCCTGGTAAGTGCAGGGTTAGTCCTGAGGACAAGATGTTTCCCTGCCTTGAGTTTCCCACAGCCCAAGCACGGGTCATGCAATTAGTCCTACCTACTTCTCTTTCCCTTTGCGAGTCAGGCCTAGCTTAGCGCTTTACCCATCATTTTTTACCTGCTGATAATAACCCAGATCCTTTTGCCTATTGCGCAGGTTCACTGGAGCAAAGCTCGTGGCTCTGCTCTCCTCACAATGCTCTCAGCCCTTCTTGTCTTGTAATGCAGAGAAGACAGTCAGATTCAAATTGCAAATCCAGTCAGATTTGCAAGCAGGGTGTCCTCGGAGGAAATACATTCCACTTAGTGCCTTTCCCCTTTGAATTTGTAGTTTTTCAGCTACAGATTTCCAGAGCACATTCTCTCAGCTCCCAAGTTCTCCTTTTCTTCCTCACTGGCCTCAGCCTCACTTTAAATATTATCCTTCCCTCCCGGTGTGAGTCCCTGCCTCTCGTGGACATGACGCCTGCCTCTCTTCTCAGACAGGATCCCTCCTGTTTCTTAATCCCTTGTGTGCCAGGTACTGGCTGTGGTATACCACCAAGACCTACATTGGAGGCATTGCCAAGAAGGTCTACGAGCGGTTGCGCATGTACCAGGTGAACTTCATTGCTCTGCAGAGGAAGAAGGACCCCGAGCAAGTCCTGCTGCAGTGTCTCCCCAAGCACAAGGTCTGGTATGGTTGCATTGCCTTGCTCCTGAGCTCCCTGGGCCTCTCTTTGTAGGATTTAAGGGCAAGAGAGTCTCGTTCACTGCTCCAGAGTCATGACAGGGGTGTGCTGTCACCACACGGTCTGGGCCTGCATATCCAAGGCTCTGCATAATCCTCTGACCTGGTTGCTTCTTTTTCCTTTATTTGTTCTTCTGTATTGAAATGACGCGTGGAAAGAAAATCTGTCAGGGATGTATCTTGGATCCTGGACGAAAATTCTGCTTCCAGGGAAAGCAGCAGTGGCACTCACAGTGAGATCAAGGTGCTGTGTGTCTGCTTTCCTGCCAGGGGTGGTCTTGGGGTAAGAGAGAAGGTTTACTGTGACAAATATAAAGAAAAACAGACACCTCAGCTCTAGCTTAACATGTGCACTGCCTCTGAGACCCCAGGTCTTACACTGTTATTCCAGGCTGCAATGCCAGAATGAGTTTTCTGGTACCTCCTCTGCTGTGTTCTTGTAGCACATGTTTTTTTGCAGAGAAAATGTTTTTTGATGGCATACTACAAGGAGGAAAAGGTAGCAAGTAAATCCCTGTCTTTGAAGGTTACTGACCTGTTAAAAAAAAGAACAGTTGCTGATAACCCTTTTTTAATGGCAGCTTTGGCCTATCTTTGTTAGCCCACAGAGGATTTTCTTCTCTTTACTTGGGAAATAAAGAAGCCTTGAAACCCAGAGCACCACTTCTTCAGTTGTGAATGTGTCTGGGACATAGGGTGTGGGTGTTTGTTCATTCGTTTGCATCCTTTCAGTGGAAGACGGACTTTCCCTATCAAAGATGAGTGAGAGGAACATGGTGGGTGTAGGGACACAGCTCTGGGGACAGACTTCGGTGTCAGACCAAACATGGGGCCCTGTGTTGTCACCTTGCCAGGTTGACCCAGTGTTGAAGAAGCTGCAGGACCGCTACCGAGGACCCGAGCCGTCCGACATGGTGGAGATGTTTGAAGGAGAGCAGTTCTTTGCAGCTTTTGAGCGAGGCATCAGCATCGATATGGGTATGGTAGCACTGAGCTCCCTTCTGCTCCTACCTCTTCTGCTTCCCTTGTCCCAGGCCTGTTTTTCTGGGGGCTGTACTCCTCCTTGGTGCACCCTCAGTTTCCAGAGCACTGCTCGCCCGCCGCTCACAGCCCCTGATCACATTCTCTGGTCACCCAACTTTTGTGTCAGCTTTTCCCTATAAAAATGCTGTTTGCAGGCTTTCATTTCCTGTCATGCTGCTGCAGCCTGCAAAGGGCAATATCCAGAAGGGTTTATTCTGTGACTGATCTGCTTCTGCAGCCAGTTATGCCCTTTTCCTGGCATCTCAGGCAGTGCACTGGAATGCCCTGGGTGATCTAATTCCTGTTGTCCATTTCTAGGTGAACATATATAAAAGAGGCTTTTTGGAGAGGATATTTCTGGAACAATCCAGAGCAGAAAATTCCCGTTGCCAAATTTAATGTGTATCCCAAGAGGGAGCAAGACCCTCATGTTTTATCCTTCCATTCTTGAACTTGGCCTCCACCTTGTGGCCATTCTTCTTTCTCACCTGTAGGACCTGCGTGCTCCACAGCCACTTTTCTGCTTTCCCAGCGAGGAAAGGAGGGTTACAGCTCTTTCAGGCCTGAGTAGAAGGAGTAGATGGTAGCATGGAGGCTGCCAGTGGATGGTGGGCTGTTGCCCAGGCTTGAAAAGGTGCACACTTTCTGCACAAGTTGAGTGTTTGCTGTTTCTCTGACACAGATCGCCCTGACTGTGTGGATGGACGTCTCTCGTTTATTTTTTACTCCCACTTGAAGAACATGAAGGAAATCTACGTGACTTCCCCTGTAGACAGGAAAGACCAAGCTGTAAAGGGCCAGGTGAGCAACAGTGACACGGACATTTTGTTTCCTCCTCCTTCATCATCATCATTGCTTTTACGATGCGCTGTGTGATAATCTCTTGAGCACTGGGCATGACTCTTCCTCCCCTCTTTCCCTTGGCTTTGCATTTCACTGACTAACCCCTGAACACATGGCGAGCAGAGTCTGGAAGGATCACTCATCAGGATAGCTCTCTGCCTTTACATTCCTGCCATTAACTCCTGGGGTGTTGGCAGAGAGTCCAGCCTTTATGGCAGAACCCCAGTGTCCCTCCCAGTCACACTTAATTGGGCAGTTTATGGACTGAGGATGGGTGAGGAATGCTGAATTCATTCTTTCGCAGAGAGAAAACTCATACTGCAAACAGGTTTGTCCTCTGTGCTGGCATCTGAGTCTCACTGTGTGCTTTCTGTTTGCCAAGGTCTCTTTCTACCGAGGGGCAGTTCCCGAGAGCATCCCTGAAGAGGCCAGCAGGAGGAGGAAAGGACCAGACTCCCTCTGGCTCGCTACTTTGCCAATCAAACTGCCTGTGAGTTATTCTGCCTCCTGCAGAAAAATTAATCCAGATTATCTACTTAATCTAGATTATCGAAATCACTGCCCAACTGTGTGGAAGAAAGGAAAGCCTCTTCTCTTTCTTTTAAGAGCTCTGTGTGAGTAAAGGAGGGGTGTTAGCTTTCTGTAAACAAAGCGTAGGGCAGGGTTGTGGTGACAGATCGCTGGAACACAGCCAGGCACAATTCCATGAACCTTCTTGGGCCAGAGTCCTATCAGATGTGCACTGAAATCTCCCGTGTGCTTTTTGCCTGTCACGGTGGAGATTTCCTGCTCCCCATGTGAACTTCCCAAAAGGGAAACATGAGTCAGTCTCCATCTCTCACGCTCATCTCACCAGTCTAGCACAGGCACTGGAGGTGGTCAGAGAGGGTGGATCCTTTATATAAATGAGGCATGTGGAGGAGGAGGAAGTTTGCTGTGACTAAGGGAAGTGTCTGCTTTGGTTTTAAATTTCTTAGTCACCCAGCTCATACTGACAGCCAAAAAAAAGGTCTAGGATGAGGTAGTTACAGGTGTTGGGCTTAAGTATTCTGGTGTGAGCTACTGGCTTAAAAGGCCAGTGAGAGAGCCACTTTATCTTACAGAATTTAATTGGTTTTTTTTTTTGAGAAGCTTAAAGCAATAAATACCTGTGTAGTCTGAATGCTTCCCTTCGGATCGCATGCCATGATCTCTGATCCTTTTTTGACACATACAACCTCAGCTGGGAATCTAGACCAAGTGCTTTCTTACTGACCAGGCAAATACGGTCTGGGGAGATGGTTCACCGAAAAGTGCTCTGTGAAGACAAGAAAGAAAGTTTCCAGTATGAGCTGTGACTGCGAGCATTATGATTTGATACTTTTCAGAAGCACTGAGCATTGCTGGTCACTGCCAGTGTGAGTGCTCCTTGCTTCTTACATCTGTCTCTTCAGCCTCAAGTTAAGATTTCCCCTCCTTAGGAGGAAAAAATTTTCAGTGTGGAGGCTGAATGGCCAGACAGACACAAAAGTCAATTTATTTAGCAGGTTCCCTTTCTCTCTTCTCTATGACAGAGGCTGAAACCCCGCTGGGGTGAGAACCCCAGTCCCCAGAACGGTTTCTCCTTCTCTCCCCTGAACCTGGGCAATGCTGAGACGGGCTACCTGACCCAGGCAAACCTGCTGAGCATCGCCAGGCGCGTGGGAGCTGACTGGCAGACCATCGGCCTGAACTTGGGCCTGACCTACCAGCAGATCGAGCGCATAGGGTACAACCACAGGTAAGCAGGGACTCTGAGCAACAGCACGGGCAGCTGCAGTGCAATAGTGTAAACATATGCACAGGTGGTGGGAAGTTTCCCCACTGGAATTGTTTCTCTGGATAAAAGATGGGTTGAGTAACAGCTCTCATGACTTTGTCAAGGAAAACTGATTATTCTCTCTTGCTGTTGTAAAACAAAGCTTGACGTTTGAAAAGCAAAATTCAGAAATTACCAGCTTGATGAGCTTTGTAGTTCAGTTGCGTGACATTCCTGTTGTGTTCTGTGGTCTGCATTCCCGGCCAGGCTCCATCTCCAACAATGAGCAGTTGTCCGTGGCATTAAGTGTGAATATCTGTATTCAAAAAGGTCTTGTGGCATGTTGTAGGACATGCGGTCTGACCAAAACCTTGAGAGAGTGGGGCTTGTTATGACCAAACTACTGTTCCTGTGGGAAATTTACATTAAGAAAAAAATTACCCCTTTAATTTGAAATTTCTGTTAGAGGAAGATATTCTGGGGAGATTTTAGTGCGGGAACTACAACTGCTGTGTGATGGGTGGGGAAAAGGCAGCCCCACTAAGGGCTTTGTTCATGTCTGGATGGCTTCCTATGGGGCTCCAGGTCTGGGCTTGGACTCAGGTAAGGCCTCTTTGGGTTGCCAGCCAGGAGAGTGTCTTGGTTACTTCTGCACTTATACCTTTCTTCAGAGAGGACCTTGATAAGCAGATCCTGGACATGCTTTTCTCATGGGCTCAGCAAAACTCCGAGGATCCTGACTGTGTGAGCAAGCTGATCAAAGCCATGAAAGAGAGCGGCCGCCAGGACATTGCCGACGAGGTTGAAAGCATCATTGAGCTGGGGCGGCACAAATACAGGGAGTCCATCCGCCGGGTGGGCTTGGAGCAGGAGAGCAGCACTGAGGACTCTGCAACAGCCGCGATGTAGCACCCGGCAGGAAGGAGCAGGCTTCATGTGGGGGCTCCCTCTGTGTCCCTGGGGTGACAGCACCTTGGGGCTGCTCCCCAAGGACCAGTGTCTTCCTGAGGAGTTAGCCACTGATTTAATTGTGAGCAGACTACCGAGCTCTGTTGGGTCTATACCTGCATGCCACTTCTACTGGTGGAAATTCATAGTGGCCAGGCAGTTCATAGTGCATTTATGAGCCTCTCCTGTGCTTCTCAACCTTAAGCTTTAGGTTGCAGAAACAGGAAGACGTTCAGAGCCTGAAGTGTCTGCCAGTTAAGTAGTGGCTAAAGTAGCCTTCAGTTAATTAATACTGATTTTACATATATATCTGGAACTGTCTTCTGCTGGAAAAACAGGGTGTGAGCATTTGCCAGTAGGTCTGTGTGCGCTCCGGTGCTTGATGAGAAAGTGGAGGTGCGATCATGGTGTGAAGTCAAATTGTGCAGTGGGGACTGTTTAGCTGCTTCTGTCCATTACGTGCATTGCTCACACAAAACTGTGAGCTGTACTCCCCATGAAAATGTTTACTGTTTTCTGCTAAATCTCTTCTCGTTCCCTCAAGGCCAAAACAAAACCTAAGTCTTTGTGAGGAAAAGAGAAGAAAATAATTTCTAGCATTTTTGGGGGGCTCCAAAAGCTATTCTGGAGCAAGTAAGGAAGTTTCACGCTGTCCCTAGGCTCCTGCACCTGCCAGGCTTGTTAGACGAGATCTACAAACTGGTGGTCTTTGATAGAGTGCCAGTTTTATTTTACAAATAAGTAAAAGTCAATAACCCCGTAGTTTTGGAAAGATTCTAACTTGGCTGAAAGTAAAATTTCCCTTGCAGTTTCAAAGGGTTATTGGTCACAGCCACTCTGTGAAATGTGCCCATGTACTAGTGAAGGAGTTTGCAGAGCTGGGTGAAAAGCATGATATCAATTTGCATTTTAGAAACTGGCCCAGCCAGCTGCGAGATAAGCACTGTTAAGGGGTTGGCTTGAACTGTGCCGAGCTAACCTCCCGGTTTTGCAATCTGAACATCTTGTCAAAGGCTGTAAGTATTTATTGTTATTTAACTGTCCTCCTGCTGACTGCTGAGGTGCCCTTCTCCTCCTGTCACCCATCTTGTAGTGTGCCTTAGCTGACGGCCCACTGAGGGCAGTGGGAAGCTGCACGCAAGCTGTTTGGAACAGCGCTGTAATCTGAGTGTATTCAGCTCTTTCAGGACACGTTTGGACTCGGCATATCCCACTCTGAACAATATTTAAAGGGCTGCTCTCAGTCTGCAAACCTGTATAAAAGTGCCAGGTTGTAACACCCAAAGTCAGGCTGCAGCTGCAGGTCTGAGAAGTCCTTGTGCTTTCTTCCCCCAGTGAAGAATCACCAGTGATTTCCCTGATGCTGTGCTTCAGACCTCCCATCAGTATTGAAAGAGGAGCATAAAACTGTTGCTTTTTTTTCTTTTTTAAAGGTCATTCTTACATCTCAGGCCACTGCTGCCCCTCAAGTTTCATGTTGGGTTTGTCAGCAGTCCTCTTTTGTGTGCATGGAATCTCTGGTAGCCTGTGTCATTTGTTCTTGCCTGTAATTTTGATGTACACCAACGGGGTATTTGGTTTTTCCTCCAGTTTTGGAGAGATGCATTAGGGCATATTGCTCTCATTGGGAATAATAATAATAATAAAAAAAGGTGCTTACCTGTTTCATGTCTCTGCATGATCTGCTAACCCAAAAGTGCCTCGAGGTACTTGCTGTGATACAGCTGGGTCCCTTCACACCTGTGGGCAGAAATACGGAGGTGAGCTTGGCCATGCTGCATGGAAATGGGGAGGAGAGTCCAGGGGGAGCAGGTCCAGGCAGCAGTAGGAGAGAGGGAGGGTAGTGGCAAGTCTGTGCTACAACCAGACCAGGTGACAGGAGACACACATACCAAATCCTAGGCAGTATCATCGGGGGATCATCAGGACTTGTGCAGATCACACAATGAAAGGGAAGGTAAGTCACTGCCCCAGAGATGTGCTGCTGTCTGCCCGTCCCTGCCAAGCAGCAGCCGCTGGGCTGGTGGCCCTGGTGGCAGCAGGACTTCTTGTAGCGACACCAAAGCAAGCGCTGGGCTGGGAATGTGGAGGTGCTTGTGGAAAATCAGAGCAACTGCCCCAGTGCCCTTTTCTTCAGCTGACTTGGCATCAAATATTTGAGCTGGATGAAGTCAACAGAAAGCATGCTATTTGCAGGTGTGTTATCTTTATCGATAATCTCTTTGAGGCACAGTAACTCCTTCTTTAAACCTGTAGTTGCTGTGGCCGGGAAATGCTGGTTACATTGCCATACGTGGTTGGAGCAGAAAAAAAATATTTGGCATTTATCTTTTAGTTCCTATTTTCCTCTCTTCTTTCACAAATTGATCACAGTTCTTGAAATTGACTGTCATCAGAGACGGTCAAAATAAAATAAAGGGGGAAATTGTTCTTTTTTTTTTCTCCTCCTTTTTGACTGCAACGTCTACACCTCTTTAACTCTTATTATCAGACCCTCTTCCTCCTCCTAGAGCCCTACAGACCTCCAGCAGCATGACCTAGGACCATGAGCAGTGCATTTCCCAAGTATCCCATGCCCTCTGCTTCCAGCTCCTGCTAATCGCAGCACTCCTCTAGCCGCCACGGGCTAACAGGCTCAGATAAAGTGCTTCCAGCCCATAGGTGGCTTAAACATTAATAAAGTTCATTGGTGAGAAATGAAAGCCTAAGCAAAGCTCAGATGGGTTTGTTAATTATAAAACAACACAGGCAAAGCCTGGCTGTGCCCTGGCAGGGGTTTTACACTCTTGACACAGCCCCGCCAGTGAAGGGGTGCACAGTTCCCAGTGAAGGACCTGAAGGGATTGTGGACGGGGCAGTCAGCTTGCAGGGGCTGCACTCAGCTTGTCTGCTGTAGGCCAGACAAAAATGCTACAAAGCAGCACACAACCATGGGACAGCTCTGTTAAGGGACCGGTGGTAGCTGTGGTGTTTGAATGACTGGCTGGTTCAGCCATGACCCTACAGAGCTTGCTAGGAGGGAGCACAGAAGCTACCCCACCAGCAGATAAGATTTCCTGCTGGTTGGTACCCTAAAGTTTTTCTTCACGCCCATACTTGACTGTGTTATGCTGCTCTTAAAAGGGAAAGAAAATCCCTTGAAAGAAAAATGTAGAAGCCAGGCAGGCATGGTGAAGGTGGAAAATTTGGCCTCCATCCTTCCTGCCTCGCAGTAGGCCCGTGTTTTTGACACAAGCGGGTGGTTGCGTTGGGAAGGCGGCACAGGATCCTCCTGCACCATTTGCTCATGGCACAGCAGAGCAGCTCTTGCCTTTTCCAGAGAGGAGACGGTGGAACTGGGAAATGTGACAGGGTAGGAGGGATGCTCGGAGAAGAATATCACGGAGCATTTTTTCCTCTCGGGAGGGAATGAGGGCTGAGTAGGTGGTTGCCATCCGCTGTTCCACGACTAGGTGGCAGCAAGTGAAATACTCCAGCAGCACCTGCCAAAAAAAAGCCAAAGGGAAGGACTTTTTTTTTCCCCCGCTGTGCATAGTTCTACAGCTGACTCATTGCTGTGAAATGTTTGAGGTCAAAATATAAACGTTGTGCTCGGAAAGTAATTGGGTAAATTGGTGGGAAAATGAGCCGCTGAGCGCCAAGTGAGCACGGAGCGCTGAGCGGAGCTTTCTCAGGCAGGGGGGGAGTCAGGCAGCACTGGGGCACGAGGGAAGATGGACTGGGCAGAGGGAGTGCATCAGACACCGGGGACACGGGGAGACCACGGGCAGAGGTGGCTGCTGCCCTCACCCCTCCTCGGAGCCGGGAGGATTTTGGTGGTGGCCCCTAACAAGCAGGCAGTGCCATCCAAAGGCAGAGGAGACGCAGGATTCCCACCCTGGGTACGTTAAGCTTGGACACATCTGCTCTGCCCTGATTTTACCAAATGTCTCTGCAGAGAGCTGCAGCTGGAGGCGTCTTCCAGCACTGGCCGTGAGCAGGAGGTGAGGACGCAGCACTCTGGGTGACCCCGGGCATGTCCCAGCCCAGCCACAGCTCTGCCAGGGCTCTGCCAGGACTCAGACCCAGCCTTCTGGAAGTGTTGAGCAACCCCAGGTTTAGACACGCAGCTCAGTGTGTTCAGGAGAGCAGGGCTCGTGTAGGGTGTGGCTGCAGCCCCTCTGGAGGGCCCTACCTCCCCACTGGGAACCTGGGTGGTTAGGCTCCTGGTTGCGCTTTGTTGTTCTGATAGAGGGAAGCTTTAGGTTGCAGCGGGTAGGACAGGCGAGCTGGCTGAGGGATGTTGCAATCTTCCCCTTGCTGCTTACGGCGGGCTCGCCCTCCCTCTGAAAGCAGTAACACCTATCCAGAAGAGGGACAGATGTTTTGGCTTTTCTTCCCTCCAAGCTGGAGAAAAAGGCAATCCTCGTGATGCTCAGCTTCTCCCCGAGGACGGAGCTGAGATCGAGCAGGTGCCGTGACGCTGGTTGGAGCTGCTCCCTCCCAGCACCACTTCCCAGACAGGTCGCTGGCTTCTGGGGCTGAGCGTGTGCTTCAGCAGTCAGCTGGAGAAAATCCTGGTGAGGCTCTGATCCTGCTGCGCTGAGAGGAGCAAGAAGGCACCCTCAAAAATCCCTTACGACAGATGATTTGGTCACAGCCCAGGCAGAGAAAAGAAGATCCTGCTGCTTAACAAGATATTTTCTGACAACTGCTGCGCGGTGACGATGGCTGGAGGGCAGAGACGGTCAGAAACAGATCCATCAGCTTCCTGGGGAAGGAGCTCAGGGTCCCTCAGTAACACGGCTCTGAAAGGGCTGGCAGCAGCTCCCAGCTCTGGGTGAGGCAGCGTGCCCAGGAAGCTGTAACCCTCCCTGCAGAGGTGTTTCAAGGAGGGTTAATGCGGCCGTAGGGCTCTCTTAGTTGCTGGAAGGACAGATGAAGAAATAAGCTGGGGAGAGAAGGGAGCAGGGTAAAATCCCAGAGCAAACAAAACCATTTGCAAATGCTCAGCTGCAAGCCCTGGAGGAAGAGCACGATGCTCCTCTGGGCTGCCATGTCCATAAATCCCTCTGCAGTGGGGCAGGTGGGGCCTGTGGGACGCCGTGGGGCAATTTCTCAAGGGGCTGAGGGGCTGAGCCCTGCCAAAAGGCTCCTGTGGCAATAAGCGCCCGCAGCCGCCAGCTCCCTGCCAGCAGCCAGGCCTGGAGTGGGACCTGGCGGCCGATCTCGCAGCCAAGACAGCTCCATTCATCAGCACTCGATAAACAAAAGTGCCCCGCTCCTTTATCCGGGAGATAAACGCGCAGGGCAGCAGACTGGCTGCTTTGTGCTCCCTGTGCCGAGTGTGGGAGGCTGCCCCGGCTGCCCAGCGGCACCGAGGCACCGCTGCTGCAGGAACCAGCGGGGAGAGATGTGTGGGAACGGGGTCACGGGGTGGCAGGCATGGGGAGATGCTTATCTGGGGTAGCTGTTCCTGCGGGCACGCCGCAGGAGCTGGGCCAAGGTGTGAGTCAGGTCCTGAGGCATTGCCGGCACCAGAAGCTGCTTCATAAAGGGGAGAAAATCCCCTTTGTGAATTTTTATCCTTTTTTGGCTTCTTTATGGTCAGTGATGGGAACTTGAAATTCCTTCTGCTTGCTTTTTAAATTTATTTTCTTTTTCAGAGCCTAATGATGCTGAGCCTCAATCCTGCTTTTGCTGGAGAGCAGTGGCAGGAGGGTTTGCTGGCCAGCTAGCGAGGAACACTTGTGTGATCCAAGCATCAGGGACTTTCCCCCTGTTGTTTGTTGGGCATTTGAATCAAGTAGCTGCTAAAAATACAGCTGTAGCCTCCCTCCACCGAGTCATCACTCCATGGGAGCAGACAGACCATCCTTGCTGGCAGTCCTATGGTCTTTGGGGACGACAGAGGCAGGCACGGGGCAGAGCTGTCCCCTCCTGTGCCCCATCATTCCCCACCTGCATCCTCTTCCTCTCTCCTTTCGTACAGGTGTAGATGTAAGGCTGAGTGTCAGCACCAGAAAATGAAACCAGACCTGCTGGGGCAGTGGTTTCTGGGTGATTCCCAGTGTCCAAGCCGACTGCCAGCTTTGAATCCGTGAATCATTGGATTCATCTTTGCATCAGCTAACACTCCTTCGCTGCATTTTTTGTGGTTGGATGCCGGATGCCTCTCACATCACTCTGTGCTGTTAACTCTGGCAGCCTACCCTATGATCCTAATGAAGAATGAGATCAAGCTTGTTTGAGATTGATTCTTCCTGAAAATGACGTTGACTGGTGTTAGCAGTACATTACTGCCTCTCCAACCTTTACCAGTTGAATTGTCTACCAGCACTCTGATTACCGTGTCCAGGGTGGCCACCAAGGCAGCGGTGACCAAGCTTATCAGATCTGTCTTTTTTAGTGTCAGTTTAATCCCCACACTCCTCGCGCACCTGGGGATTTCACCGGCACTCCGTGATTTATTGAAACAGAAAGCAATGCAAATGGGGAAGGAAGCTGCAAAATGCAGCCTCGTGAAAGCCTCTTTCCCTGCCAGCAGACTGAGCTCGCCCCGTTTCCTCAGCAGCACCAAAACAGCCGGATCCTCGCTGTCAGCCAGCCTGACGCTTTCCTCGCCTTCCGCTCCGACAAGCCAGGTGGGATTTTGAGATCTCAATTCCGCACGGGGAAAGGCACGGGGCAGAGAAACACGAAACCTTTCCTGCCCTTCTCTGGGTGGCTGAACCATGCCACGCAGCGGGTTTCTCTGCACGGGAGGGCCTGAGCTCTGCTCCTGGCCACGTGTGGAAGAGCAGGGGGTGCGAGCCCACCGCTGCGATCTCGCACGGACCCCTTGTCGCAGATCAGACAGCACAGGTTGCTGCTGCTTGTGAAGCTCCACTTTGTACCCAGCAGTTTTAAATTTTTTCTTGTGCTCTGTCAGGAGAAAAAAAATATGTTCGAGAGCACAGGAAACCTTGACAACCTGGCACTTGCTGAATGCGAATTCTCTTCCTCTGCTTTTTTTTTATCCCCTCTCTTGAAGGCTGCCAGAGGAAGCGGGTCCTTTGCTCCATGCAGGTTACAAAGAGCAGTTGTTCTCATGCAGCAGAACCAAAAATAAAAACGGGTGATTTTGCAGCCCTATTAAAACTCAGCTTAAAGCTGGCCAACGTTAACCTCTTCTGTGCCAGGGGACGGCACTGTCCAACCAGCCCATCTACAGGATGGCAAGATACGATAAATGGAAAAATCTGTCCCCAGCTACCCACGCTGAGTTCAGTTCAGCTTTTGTCCGCGTGAAACCTACTGATGTCTTTGTGAATCAGTGCAGAATGGGGACCCAAGGAAGGCACAGGCAGGGCCAGACGCAGCCCTGTGTCCCCTCGCATGCAGCTCATTAGCATTGGCTTGTGATATTTCACCAGCCCCTGGTTAACATCTTTTTCTCACCTTGGGTCACAGGTCTGGCTGCGATAACAAGCTCCTCTCATTTTCAGGCACATGCACCTCTCTGCCACGTCTGGGCTGTTCGTCACGTCTCCGTGTAATTGCCACTTGTGTGTGTGCAGCGTTCTTGGTAGCCTGAGGGGCTCCTCCATCCTTGTAGCTGCTCTTCTCTGATCACCCCTGATTTGTTGCACACCCTGACTGTGTATTAGTGCTCCTCCAGTTCCTGCAGGTGAACTCACGGTGTCTTTTACAGCATAGTGCCAGGTGAACGATGCTATTACAGAAGCGTTCCCTGGAGATCTTCCCTTCTTTATGGCTGTCATCCCAAGAGCCACAGAGGTCTGCCTGGCTGCTGCTGTCCTCCTGGACTCCTCTGTTATTTTCCAGAGCTTGTTGAAATAGCCTTAGTGGTGTTTGCTTGTTTGTTTTGTGAAAGGAGTCAGGTCTGAAGCCCCTGTGTCGTGTTTTTCCATCTGCAGCTCATCTCCATGAAAACCCAGCCTGACCCTGAAGCAAGCATCGGCTCCTTATTCCTTATTCAGCGGCTCCTTATTCCTTGCATACCTGGTGGTTTGTGGCCCAGGCTGCATTTGTGTGTGGCTGGAACAGTTTTTGGAGGAGCCCAGAGCCCGGTTCTTGTTTCTGGGACCCTGGTTGTCTGAAATCCTTGGAATAGCACAGGCACATTGGTATCAGACACCACACTAAAACCCCGCCATGTCCTTTCTTTTAATTTTGCTTAAAATAGCAATCTCCTTTGCCTGACACGAGCTGTCTTTCCAAAACCCCATCAGCTTTCCGCTGGCCAGCTGTGGGGCCACCCCAAAGCAGGAGGCCTGGCCGTGGCTGGCCTTGCTCCAGTCTCCCCACTGCCCTACACGTGTGTGCCTGCGTGAGGGTGCTGCAGCCCTTTCCGCCTCCTCAGTGCCCATCAGAGGTGCCGTTCCCAGTTTGCAGGAGTGAGAAAATCAGAATCCATCTGTTCCAGTGCAAAAACTGGGCAAAAACAAGAGAAAACGGCACTTTCCGCACAGCGCCTCAGGTGTTTTGGCAGAACTGGTGCTTGGAGGAGCCTCAGGAAAATCGAATTAATTGTTAAAAGAGGGGTACGGCCCCTCGGTGGTCTCTGGCCAGGACATGTAGGGTGTCACCTGCTGCTGGCAGAGCAAGGGGCTCTTCTCAACCCCCCTGCACCACCCCGGTACTGCCCTGAGCTTATAGAAACGTGAAAATGGAGCCTGCACGTGGCCTGGAGACGTTACAGCTGGGCAGCCATGCTCAGCAAGGGACAAAATATCATCACCCATGTGATGACAGCCAGCCTGGCCTTTATTTTGTGGACAACAGCAAGTTTTTGGCGTTTTGCTTGTTATTTTACCGGGGCTGGAAGGATGCTCGCCAGGGAGCAAGATGACAGACTGGTGGGTTTGGTGGGCACACCACCAGCCATTTACTGGGGGCAAGGATGGCCAGGAGGGTTTTTATTGAGAGAAAAACGTCAGTTTTCCAGCGATTAGGCTCAGTGTGGGTGCTGTTGGGTCTGGAGCCCTCGGCTGGGGACGGACTCGGGGGGCGATGCCCCAGGACCCGCCGCCGCGGGGCCAGGCTCCTCCCCGGGGAGGCCGGCGCTGATCGCCCCCCCCCTGCTTTAAGCGATTTGCCGTGAAATCCTTCAGGGACTATTTCAGGGGGGCTGCCCGTGGCCGACACAGCCAGCGGGCTCCCCACAGCCCCTTCCCGGCAGCGGGGGAGGCAGGGAGGCCGCGGCCCGCTCCGGGCCCGTGTTGCTAGGGCGACGCGGCGGGCGGGGACGGGCCCGGCGCTTTTCCTGCAGCGAGCACGGCCACAGAGGGCAGAGCTGAGCCCCGCCGAGCCCCGCCGAGCCCCGCCGAGCCCAGCCGCCGGGCAGGAGCTCCGCACCCCGCTCCCCACCGGCCCCCGGCCCCGGCGGGAGCCGCCGCCGCCCGGCCCGGTAAGTGCGGGCGGACCCCGGCCCCCCCCCGGCCCCATCGCGGCCGCCCCGATCCCCCCTTCCTCCTCCTCATCGCGGCGCCGCGGCCTCCCCCGTGCCCCCTTTGATCCCCTTTAATCCCCCGAAGCTGTGAGCTGCCCCCCCGGGCTCGCCCCGAGGGCTGCCAGCCGCCCCCCTCCCCCCGGGGTGCGGGTCCCGCTGCGGAGAGTGGGGCCGGAGCCACGCGTGGGGCGAAACCCAAACTGGGGGGGTGGTGCCCAGGCCCCCCAGGCTCGCTCGGATCTCCCCACGGGGCTGGGGTCGCCCATGGTGGGCGCTGGGGACGGTGGGGACCTGCCCCGTCCTCCCTTTGCCCACACCGGAGAGCTGCGGGCGACACGTGTGCGGCTGGAGCCGTGCCCCACAGCCCATGGCTGCTGCTCGCCGCCACCCACAGCCACTCGTGGCTGCCTCCTTGGCTTCTTTCTGGGGCTGCTTGTGGGGTCAGAGCGTCTGCTGCCACCCAAGCCAGGAGGACGGGCAGCCCGAGCGCCGCCGGGATCCTGCCAGGCTGTCCTAAGCCAGCTCGGCGCCTGGTGGAGGTGGGTCAAGGTTATCGTGCGCTGCCCCGCGGGGATGGGCAGCCTGGAAGTACGAGGAGGTTTGGGGTTTCCTCAAGGTCACCCTGGGAAGGGAAGACCCCACGCATCCTCTCTGCTGTTGCTGCACCCCACAGAGCTGCCGGGCTCCTGCTGGGCGAGGGCACGGCCGTGGATATCGGATTTTCCAGTGCCGCGGGCCTGTCTCCTGCAGGGTGCTCGGCATGGGGTTCCTACATCTTGCCGGGCTGTCAGGGTCCAGCAGACAGCAGGGCAGGACTGGATTTACTCATCCCATAATCTTTGTTTCCAGGTGGGGCAGGGGCTGTCAGCATCAGCGGTTTTTGTGTAGCCCCCCAGGGGATGGGGCCTCATCCCCGCCACGCTCGCTGCCCCGAGGACGTGACCCGTCGCGGTGTGCCCGCAGTGATTGGGATCACTGCAAGCCACTGGGGCTCGCCTCTCGCACGCCCTTCTTGGCAATGGGAAGCAAAAGGCAATCAAACTAGAGTGGTACTTGGCTGATAACAATATATCATGTGGGGCTGTCTTCTTCGCCGCAGCTTGTGTTTTGCTTTCCAGGCTGTTAAAAGCTGTTGTAAGGTATAGAGGAGGCCTGATGGAGGGAGATACTCAAAGCTCTGCACCGGAAAACAAACACCAGTGCTTAAAGAGGATTTGTGCCTGTAGGATCTTGAATCGTGTACTGCTACCTCTTGTCATTCGTGCAGGTGCAGTTTTTCTCCCTGAGCTTTGTTTCCAGGAAGCCCACCGTGGTGAGGCACGCTGGATTTTGGCAGCCGTGGCGGAGGTGGATGGCCGAGTTGGAATACGGAGCAAGCCTGCCTCGTAAATTGGAGCACGGCACAGCTCAGAAGGAAAGCCTGCTGTCTTGTTTGACGCCTAACAATCTTGTTAATGTCTTACTAAGATGCCAGAGCCCCGTGCGATCCTCCCGCTGCCATTTTAAGAAGGGATAGTGCGCTGTGTTAAGTTACAAGGAGGTAGAAACCACTGACAGCCTGGCAGGGTCATATGCTCCCCTTTTCCTGCCAAGACACACGTAGTGGAGAAGAGAGGGGGAAACACCTACCTGACCCTGGCTGGCCAAGGTGACAGCAACGTGTATATGTAGAAGCAGACCCTGCACTTGTGCTTCGTGTTTTGTGTTGTAGGATTCTGGCAGGGTGAAGGTGTGATGGAGACAAGAGACAGAGGAAGAGCTGCTGGGGTTTGGTGTGCCCACAGAGCCTGGGAGCCGTGAGGCTCTGGGCGTTTTTTGGAGCTGTGCTCCATTGAGGGTGCCACGAGAGGGAAATTCTCGCTTAGGAGCTGCGAGCGTTTCATGTGCCTGCATAATTGTTCTTATGTAACTGTCTTTGTGCCAAAAATTGTGAAATATGGGGAGTGAGAGCTCTTCTGGATTAGGGCAGCAACGTTTTTAGGGGGAAAAGTAGACGTGAAAATGCTGCGCTGTGTTCGGAGCTTGTATTCCTGATGAGGGAACCAATTTACAGATTCCTCTAAGAACAGATTTTCCGTGGGGAGTGAAGCCTGATCTAGGTGTGTGACGACTGCACAATGCTGTGAAAATAGTTAATGATCCCTTGACACTCTGGAGTGACTGACGTGACTAATACTTTCTCAGCAAGGAGCGCCCAGGTGTGGTGTAGCACTGCCTCGTCTTCCCTTTGGGTCCTCCCTGGCAGGAGCCAGCTGTGTGCTGGGCTGGGGGACACTTGTTCTGCAAGCACTGGCAAACCTCTGAACCGCCTCTTTCACCCCTCTCTGTGTCTTTTGGAAGCACAATGCTCTGGGGGAGCAATTGCCAAATTCACCGTAGCTGCTGAAAGGCAGCGTGCCCTTGTGAAATATTTGGGGTGAAAGGCGAGGGCGGCTGGTTGCGTGGCGAGAAGTTGAGCAGCACTGAATGCATCTGCAAAGGCACTCGAGTGCCCCTCGGTGCTGGCCCACGGTGCTTTTGTCACTCCATCCCTGAGCCAACCTGGGCAGGGAACTGCAAAACTTTTGCCCTGCTAACTTCCCAGCGCCAGCAAGATCCCTTGCACAGGGTGGATCTTGCAGTGGGCTGTTTCTGTCTGCCTGGAAGCACGCTGTGCTGCCAGAACGACATAAAAGAGCTTTGAACTAGGCCCCAAGGCTGAAGGAAGAGGGGAAAAATGCAAAACATTTTTGTTCAGTTGTTAGGAGATCCCGTGCTGGGGAGATGAGGTGTAGCCAAACCAGGTTTGGAATGGCTGGGAAGCTCATTTGAGCTCCCTTGTGGTCCTGCTGGCTGCAGCTCAGGTATATCATAGCAGGGTGCAAATACACCATCAAGGGACCTTCTGCAAGTCCTCCTTTTCGGGGCTGCTTCAGCGCAGATAGGCACTTCTCCTAAGCCTGCCTTCTCCCTGGCTGTCCTTTTATCAGATTTTTTTTCTGTTCTTTTTCTGTGTTTGTTTTTTTTTTTTTTTTTTTAATTATTTTGTTTTTCCCCAGGAGGAAGTTTCCACACATCTGCTGGCTGGTCAGTGGTGTCCCAGAGCTGTGCGCCGTGCCCTTGGCTGCAGTAAATCGAGGTAGTTCTGGCAGAGGCAGTGCAGCAAATTCGGTTTGCACCAGCTGAGGCCAGGTCATCATGTGCGAGCCCTCGGGCTACGGGGAAAAGCCTCTTCAAGTCTGCCCCTTACAAGTTTGTCAATGTCCTGTTAGGCTTTCAGGCGGACGTGGTTATGTCCCAGCTGCCTGCACAGCCCTAACTCTGCTCCCAGGTTTAAATTTTATTTAATTTTGACAGTTTGCAAGGAATCCAGCAGATTGCAGGGTGGGGAGGGATCTCTCGGTCTCCGAGTCCTGCCTCCTGCTCTTGCAGGGACGTAAGGGCTGGTTCTTTCTTTTCTGCATGCGTCTGTGTCACCTGATGCCTTACCACTGCATTGTGGGGAAATGCAAAAGCCTGCTTAGAAATAAATACCCAGACATCTGCACCACGAGAAGGTAACAGAATTGGATGCGTAGCAGTGCACGAGCTACAGATGCTGCCTGTGCAAGCCAGTGTTGTTTTTATTTCTGACTGTGGCACACAGCACACACAGTACCTCTGTTTTAGGGTGCATTCCCAAGGACTCCAGCATTGCAGAATTTTCCTACCCCTTTCTGTTTGCCTCCAAGCACAAAGGTAGGGTGCAGAGGGTGTTGCTGTAACCTCGCGGGATGGCTTGCTGGGAAGTTCCAGGTGTTAAGATAAACCAAGAGGGGCACAAAAGCTTTAGGAAACAAGGCAGAAACCCAAATAAACCCGATGAAAAGACCTTGCCACCCTGGGTGGTTTGGATTTCTGTCTGGCAGTTTCCTCTGACGCATCTGCAAATAAGAAAGCTTTGCATACTTGCTCTCTTACGAGGGCTGCCCACACGGAGATTATTTGCTGGGGAAAGGGAAAGGCACCCGGGCAGGAATGCTTGTTCTTAGTGTCAGAGGAAATGCGATGGGATGCTGTTTGTTTAGTTTGTGAGGTCTGTGTTGATCTTGATTGAATGCAGCCCATGGCGAGCTACTCCCAGGAAGGCAATTTGATGTTTGTTTTGTTAAACCTTCTCATAATCAGCTCTCGTTCTCGTTTCAGTGGTGCTGGTGTGGGTGGGTGGCGATGCCTTGTCAAGTCTCCCCGTGTCGTGCGCCTTCCTTTGGCGCTGCTGCTGGTGTGTGGCGCACCAGCAGAGCCGTCTGGATTTCATTTCTTTCCTGGCTGTGTGGCATTTGTTGATTTTATTTATTTATTTATTTTAATTTAGAGATTAATTTGCCAGCATCATGTGAATTTGAGCAGCCGGAGATGCCCCAAGTCCCATCAAAGCCAGTGCTGGGCTGTGCCTGCCCTACCTGGGGGCTGGCTGTGTGGCTGGAGCTCTTGCTTCCAAAAACAACAAAGGAGGTGTGGTTTTGGGACAGGATATTTCAGGCGCTAACCGTGAGTTTGGGTGCTGCCCTCTCCTTTGCCACAGCCTCAGAGCGTGACCTTGGAGGAGTGGTAAAACGTCCCTCTGCCTCTGTAGGCTGCAAGAAGCAGGAGCAGCAGCACCGCAGGGTTTTGCCTCTTGTATGTAGTTGCAACAGCAGCTGCTGCAGAAGGTGTGACCCGACAGCATGAGAGCTCTCTGCTGGGCCCTTCATTTTCCTCTTTCGTTTGATGTCAGTCTTCCCAAGCACGGGGACAGCTCCCTTGTCCACGTCCTGGGTAAGCTGAGCTCCTCTCTGTAAGGCAGCAGCAACACTTGTTGGTTCATCTCATCCTTCGGGAGCAGCTGTTGTTTGTGAAGGCTATTTTGTCAGGGGAGCAATTCTTCTACAGGACATAAAACACGTTGCATTGGCCTGAACCCCTTTCCCTGAGCTGTCCTGTGAGCTTTGTTAGCAGCTCACTGCATGCCCGTGGGCACCAGTTGCCCGACTTTGTGTTTGTGTGTTTTTTTATTTTTATTTTTAACTTTTTCCTGTCTTGTATTACCTGTCTCCTTCTGTGCCGTGCCGGCGAGCAGATGAGCAGGACTGCGTGTGTTTTTATTTGTCTGGAGCCTCCTAAATATATTCTCTCCCTGCCGGGTACTCCTCGCCTGCCTTGCAGCCTGCTGGAGTCTCTGCTGATTCACAGCACCTGGGCGAGGAGGGATGGATCACGCCGCAGACTCCGGAGCTGTCAGACAGCAGTTGCAGCCCCTTGGCAATCCTCCTGCCCGTGGCCGAGCACGGGGAAGTTTCTGCGAGGAGCTGCTAACCTCTGGAGGAGCAGCGTGACCCGTGCGGGGCTGCTGGCGAGCAAGGAACCATTTTGCTGTGCTCCCAACAGCTTTGGCGTGAGCCAGCAGCTGAGAGGGGAGGAGAAAAACGTGCTTCGTGCTGCAGGAGCAGAGCAGGTAGGTTCAGGCACCGGTACAGCAGAGGGACAGGCAGCAGCAGCGGTGTCCCGGGAGGGCTGCCCTGTGGCGGAGAGGCGAGGAGCACGGAGCAACGTGACACTGAGCTGGCACTCGGAGCGTTTGGGAGCATTAGTCACAGCCTGCCTTCAGCAGTGGGAGGTGAGGACATCTGCTGCCGTCGTCGGAAAGGTTTGGGAGGCTGGGAGAACATCCGTGTGTTAGCCTCTTCGCTCTCCACACCCGTCCTGGTGCTTTTTTCTTTGTTTGTTTGTTGTTTTTTTCAGTGTTTTTTTTTTTTTTTTGGCATGGGGAGCCAGGGGAAAGGCCTGGTGGGAAAGGGGTCAGGCTGGTTGCTGGGGGACAAAGAGCTCCCTCCTCCTTGGCAGTGTCACAGCTTTGTGCCGGGCTGGTGCCTGAGTAACCACAGCCTCTGCTGGGAAACAGGCTGACATGGCTTGAAAGGGGGCTAAAAACCCCTCCAGGGGCTAAAAAACCCCTCGTATGGCTTCCTTGTGAAAATATTTGCGGCTTCTCTGCCAGCTTGCTGCCGAGGCTGCGTGCAGCCTGTACCCGTGGCTCGGTGCAGGGGACGAGCCGCGTTGTACCGCAGCCCTGGGTCCCTCGGGGTGCCTGCTAGGAGCTGCTGGCTTTGGGGACAGAAAGCATCTTTAAAACACTGCGCAGTTCCCACGGTGTGGTCCTTGCTGCTGGAGAAAGGTGATTGCTTTGGGCCTGCTGGGCACAGCTCTGCTGCTGCCACACGCACGTGGTGTTGGAAGGAGTGGGAGCAGAGGGGAAAAACCCTCTGCTGCGGTGCTCTGTCGCGGTCCCCTAGTGTCCCCTGGCAGGAACATGCGCAGGCTTTGCAAAGGGCTCGGCGAGCACGTGTCCCTGGAGATGCAGAGCAATACGAGCGACTTCCTCTCCTCTTCCTCTTCCTCTCCCTGCCTCATGTGCCTGCAGGCAGGCACCGCAGCGCAGCCAGCGGCACCGAGGGCTCCCCTCCGGTGATGGCAGAGGTGAGGGACCCACGTCTTGGGGGCTGGCGAGGGGGGGGCTCCTTTCCGAGCACAGCCCAGCCTGGCTGGGATCGTGCGTTGCCCTTCCTGCCCTCCTTCCCGTTTCCCTTTCCCTCCTTGCACTCAGGGCTGGATGGAGGAGCCGGGCTTTTTGCCCGCTAGCCGTGCAGCCGGGCTGGGCGAGCTGTAGGGCCGAGCCGCAGCGCTGCTGTGCTGCTCCTGCAGCCTTGTCAAGGCAAGCACCTTCCCCTCCTGCACAGCTCTTGTGAAAGAGCCTGGGTTTGTTGCACCCTTCTCTCCCTTTGCCCTGGGGGCACGCTGGGCTTGTTTGAATTAATGTAATTAGCACATGCCTTATTAGCTCGCTAAGGCACAAAGAACTCGTGTATATTTGTAGCCAGGTTAAGCAGCCCCTATTAATTTAATAACCGTGTCCTCGGCGCATGGCAACAGTTAACGGCTGGCGGTGACTCAGGACGGGGCAGGATGGAGGGAATTTGGGCAAGGGATCCGTGTGCGGTTCCCTTTTATTGTGTTGTGCTTTTGTTAACGAGCAGGGCTGCGAGGGGAATTAGCAGCAGGCAGGGGAGGTGGAAGGAAGCTCGCCCTGCGCGCTCGCTCCGCAGCCAGCCTGCCGTTCTCCTGCAGCCCCCGCTGGGGGACCCGGGCAGGAACAGCTCCGCGGGTGTGGAGGTGGTGCTCTGATGAGGTAATGCCACGAATCGGCCAGAAGAGATGTTTTTTTTTTTTCCTTTTTCCCCCAGCAGGGCTGCTGAAGGCCTGTTCTTGCAGAGGAGAGCCATCTGCTGAGAGCCAGGAGTTTTGTTGCCCGTGGGGAATGAATGGGGCCTTTCACACCCCGGGTCCTCAGCTCTGCCCTGCTTGCCTCGTTCCTACTGAGCAAGCTTGAATCCAGCCCTCGGTTTCCCTTGGGCTCCTTGGCTGGTAGTTTTTAGCTACTGCTTTGTACCTTTTTTCTACTCTGCCAGTCTCTTGGCAGAGCAGCCAGGCAAGGGCTTTGCACCACGTCGTTTCCCTGGGTGCAGCAAGTCCTGCCAGCTCAGAGGGGTGGTCTGGCTGTGCCGCCAGGCTCCGGCTCTGCCTTTCCTTATGGACAAGGCTGCCGCAGAGCAGTGGAAAGGACAGATTTCATACAAGTTCTGGTTTCTTTTTCCCTTGGTCAGTTTGTGCTTTCTCCAGCTAACGCCGTGTTTCTCCAAAGCTGTAATTTCACAAAAACTGGCGTGGGGAACTGCTCCGGAGTGGGACGGCATGACAGTGTGTGTGAATCACACCGGTTCCTCCGGCAGCACTTGGAAGGGGGATCACTGGCAACAAGCACGCCTGCTGTCATCTCGAGATGTCCGAGCTGTGAACTCGCCTGAATACCACATGGTCATGTCTGGGCTGCTTCAGTGTCTGTCAGCCAGCTTCTGCTTCCACTCCGTGCTCCAGCTGCAAAATACCATCGGCTGTTGTGAACTTAATTTCGATAGCCATTGGCTCTGGGAGCTTCCCCATAGGTTTTTGTTGTGTCTGTGTACGGATTATTTGCTCTGTAGCCACTTTTTTCAAGATACCCATGAATCAGGGCATGGATTTGCAGGTGTCTGCTGACCACAGGCTGGAGCCTCCTGCTGTATTCGAGCAAAATTGGGCCTGAATTTCTGCTGCTGCTGTGCTCTGGCCTTGTCTCGCCGTGTCACTACAAACCTTACAGCAGGAGACGCCTGGAAGGGGCTTGTGTCCCTCTGGCTCCTGTGCTGCGCTGTCCACGCTCCTGTGTCTGCTGCGGGGAGCTGACAGAGGTTGCCTTTGTGCATGAGGAGCTGTCCGAAATGCAGGAGGTTGGCTCTGCAAATCCCAGCCTGCGCTCTGTGGCACGGCATTGGACGTGGCCATAGTCCTAGGGTCTGTAGGGTCACCCCGTGTGCCCCTATTCCCCACTGTGGCTCCTCTCCTGCCGCGATGGATGGGCAGCTGCATGGGGCTGTGCAGGCAGAGGCACCTCTGCTGAGACGTTGAACACTTTGTGTCTGTGGCTTGTTTTTCCTAAGCCCAAACGCTGTCTGGAGAACAGGGTGTTCCTCAGCCTGCTGGCTGCGGTTGGAAATCCCGTCTGAAGGCAAAGAGCAAGTCAGCAAACGAGCTGGAGTGAGAGCTCAGGAGCCTTTGCGGCTGATCAGGAGGCCTGGCTCCCCTCCGGGGACATCCAGGTTCGTCCGTGCTGCCTCTTCTTGTGCTTGCCAGGCCAAACGCCCCTGTGCTGTGCCCTCACCCCGAGGGCTGTTCTGCATCCCCAGGGCACTACCGCATTCCTTCACAGCACGATGGGGGCATCTCCAGGCATTTCTGTCACCACGAGGGCAGCAGGGGGATGGAGAGGCAGCCCGCACCCATGGGGGAGTTTGCAGGGAGCAGGGCGGGCAGGTGCTAGGGCAGAGTTTGCTGCTCTTTTGTTCTTTTTTTCTTCTTTCTGCCCCCTCCACCGTGCGGGCAGCCAATGGGGCAGGCGGGCCCGCGGCACCTCCCCGCAGGGACTTTGTCCTGCTTTCACCTGGGCCAAGGGGGGACCTGCCCTGGGCCTGGCACTCCGAGGGCTCGGCAGGGACGGGGCCGGCTGCAGGATCCCTGTTGGCCACGAGGTGAGTGGGTTTGCAGCTGCAGTGCCTCCGTGGAGCGCGGCACGGAGGGGCCGCACAGCCGGGGAGCCGTGTCTGCTCTCCAGACAAATGGAAGTGCATGGCAGGGAGTCCTGTTTTCCCCTTCTGCTGTTTATTTTCCAGTCAAGGTTGTAGTTCAAGTGTTTGCTTTCAGTGACAGCTCCAGCATGTGCTGGCCTCGAGCTCTGTCATCCCTGCCTGACCGCCCTGCGCAAATGTTTGTGCTGGCACGGCAGCGGGGCCGGGAACACGTGTCTGGGAGAGGACAGGGCTGCTTCTTTCGGCAGCAGCGCCAGATAACGCTGGCTGGAGGTCTCCCCTCCAAACGGCAGCCCGTGTGTGCTCAGATAAATCAGCATTTCTCAGCCGGGCAGGGAGAGAGCAGGACGGGACAGAGGGGCAGAGCTGCGGGCACGTGGTGGTGGCACACGGCCGTGGGGCAGCGCGGTGGCACCTCTGTTTCCATCCAAGCTTTGTGGGTGCTACAGCTGCTCGAGGTTCCTGGTCAAAGCCCAGATTTAAGGCTTCAGCTGTGCTTAAAAATATGGGGAGAAGGACTCTGCGACGTGTTGATCCTGTGCTTGTAGGGGGAGCATGAGCAGATGGCTCGAGTGGCTGCGTGCGGGTGCTGTGGAAGAGGCTCTGCGCCCTTCCCTGCTCCTTCTGCCTCCTCCATCCCCTCTGCGATCCCTGAAGTCTCAGCCAGGCTGAGGACAGCCGGCTGCAGCCTCCCTTGCCACCTGCCTAGAGAGGAGCAGAGGGGGAAAATCCGCCCGTCCGTTCCCCCGCCTGGGCTGTAAATCCTGTAATTACGATGTAATGATGGGATGCTTACCAGAGTAAGCACTTTTCCTTCGAGTGATAAGGAGGAGACACCGAGGTTCAGAGTCCAGCCCCAGCAGCAGGTCTGAGGGCTGCAGAGCTGGCCACCTGGAGAAAACCTCACAGGACGAGCGTGTGTGTGCAGCAAGGATGGGAGGCTGCGAGGACTGGATGCATCCAGAGCTGGCCACGTCTGTGCTATGGTACCCTCAGTCCGGCTCCTCCATCCCTCTTTGGAGCTGTGTTTTTGGGAGCTGGGGAAGGCTCGAGTGGGCTCCCGGGCTGTCTGCACGGCAGCGCGGGCTGTCACGGCGCCTCTCTGCCTGGCACGGAGGTGCTTCCCCGGGCACGTCGCTCTAAAACTAATTTGCTTGATCATTTTAATAAATGGAGAAGGGACGTCGTGGGGTGCGAGTAATGGGGCATTAATCCACGCCTAGCTGTGCTAACAGCACTCTAGGAAGGAATTACCGCCACGTAATTCATCGCCTGCGCAGCTCTCGTTGCTGTAATTACGGCACGTACACATCGGGACCCCCTTCCACTGGGGTTCCCCAGCCTCTCCCACTCGAAGGCAGGCCTCTGGTGGCTCTCATTCCCCCAGCCCGCCTGTACCAGCTCCTCCAGGCTCCTCGTGCCTCTCCTCCCTAGGATAAAAGCACAATGTTGTCCTGGATTTCTTTTTTTTATCGTCCCATAAGACTAGCAGCATTCTCCTCTCCGCTGATGGTTTTGCTCCTCTCGGGCTGCAGTAGTTATTGTCCTGCCCTGGGGTCTGGCTCTCCCCAGGAGTTTCCCTGACAGGACACCGAGGGCTTCATCCTGCACCACCCTTTAAAGGGCTCGGGGCATCCTGCAGGCTCCGGGCAGGCGCTGAGGCAGCGTGCGCAGTCACACTGCGCCTGTTGTGCAAGCTGGAGCCGCGCTTAAACAAACAGAGCTCACGCAAGCTTTCCGCTTCGGTGCACTAAAATCCCTCAGTGCATAAAAATCCCCTGGCCACGGACATCGAGGCCTCTGCGGAGCCGGGTGCTGGGTGCGTGGTCCTCAGGTACGTGGCAGGAGGAGCGCAGCCGAGCCGGGCAGGTCGGGATCGCCCTGTCCGAGCTGCTGCGCGGGGAGCACAAACATCCTGCGGAGGGTGTAGATGTTATCAAGCGAGCTTTCATGGTTCAGGGCTTATTTACGCCGGGATAACAGGCTTTCAGCTGGAGCTGGCCTGCCTGTGTTTGTTTTTGTCTACTGGTCTTGTTCTGGTGAAGGCGATGGGGAATCAGATTAAGCCGACCTGAAGGAAGTTGCTCTGGGAGACGTGACAGCGCACACAGGGAGGTGCAAGCACTTGGGAAGTGCAGGCTTCACCCAGCTCTGGGCATTTTTAAGCCCTGCTTCCTCAGAGCAGTCCGGATCAGGCGAACTCTCTGGAGAGGGATTGTGGAAGAGCAGGAAGGTAGCATGATGCAGCAGGTGAGGTCGGCGTGCAGCGTTTGGAGAGGAGTCCCCTTCCTTAGCAAGCCGTGTGCTGGTCGCTCGGGGCTTGGGCTGGATTTGGGGCTGCCAAAGGCAGCTTTAGTCCCACACCGCCAAACTGTGGGGCCATACAAGCGCTCTCCCTCTGCCCCATCCGTGACACTTGGCATAACAGAGTGGTGCGGGTCAGCGCTGAACCGTGTGTGCAACCTTCCCCCTGCCTCGGGGTTAGGCTTTCAGGGAGCTTTTACCCTCGGGAGTGCCTCTTGCCCTCAGGTTGCATCTCCAGAGCAGCAGTATGTCAGCCCGAAAGCCACCTTGCTGAAAGTGAAATCCTGCAGGGCTTAGGAAATCATCTGCAATCAAGGGGCAAATTTCAATCCCGAGGCCAAGGGCAGAGGTATTTCCTCTGCTTCTGTCCTCCAGAAGCGGTGTGTCTGTGCTGGAGGGAGGGGCCGAAGGGGTCTTGCAGTGGCATTTGATCCTCTCGGGGTGGCTGCGTGGACCTGTAGAGGGCTGGGGTCGGGGATCCTGGTGTTTGAGGGTGATGAGCCCCGCTCTCCTGGATGCCAGGCAGAGCTCGGGCACTGCCTTGCTGCGGCCCTTCCTCACGTGCTGCTGGAGCCTGACGACTCTGGCAGCTCTTCCTTCCAGTTGTGCATCTATATTTATGTGTATGCGGGTGTATTTTTACACGGCTCCCTCGGGAGCCCAGTCAGCAGCTCAGTCTCCTCTAGCAAAGGAGACGAGGTGCTCTCCCAACTCACTTCTTCCTCTGCCTGTCTCGCCCTGCCAAGTAGGACCGAGCTGCAAGAAGAGCAGTGCCCGTCCTCAACCGTGTCTCTCTCTCTTTCTCTCCTTTCCCAGGAAGAAACCAAACTGGAAAAGAAGTGACTGAAAAAGAAATTAAAGAACGGTTTGAAGGAACAAATCCATTTCTTAACAAGATCAAGTTGGAATTAAATGGCTGATAAACAGATCAGGTAACGTTTTTTAAAAATGTTAAGTTGTTGGCTGTGCTTTGGAGTTGTCTGTTGAAGTATTTCCAACTCAATCCCTTTTGTAATACAGGAGGTTGGAGAAAAACACCTGGGCATCTCTTCTGACCTTAAAGAGCTTTGACTCCTTCTCTGCTCCTTTCTTACCTTCTTTTTTTTTTTCTTTCATCTCTTATTTTTCCTCAGCCTTTTCTTAGTTTGTCTGCCATGTTGTCACATCTCTGCTTTCTCAAGCTATTTTTCTCACTGCTTTTTATTTCCCTCCTCTGCTTTTGACCTTTCATGACCCCATTGCTTTCTGCTTCCTCTTCCAAAGGTCAGCTTGACCTGCTGACTTCAGCTGCTGACATCAAGGGAGCAAAGCAGGCTCCTTGACCAGCTGCGGATCCAGTGCTTGTCGGTACAAGGTCCGCGTGGATGCAGCCTTGTGCCCTTCTTCTAACCCCACTCTACACTTGAGTGATTGCAGGAACATGAAGTACCAATAATAATTTGTGCCACTTAAGTGCACAGCAGGAGCTTAAGAGTGTTGGTGCCAGCATATGCAAAGGCTGGGTCTGAGTCCGGTCTGGGGATGGACTGGGATGTGTTTTTTCACACCATCGTCCTCTTAGCTCACGAAGATCTGTGCCAGTGCTACAGCTGGGTTGAACTTTCTGCTGCTTGTGAAGTTGTCCAGGATGAATGACTCCTGTCTGCCACGGGATTCCTCTTGTTTTGTTGTGGTTTTGGTGTTGTTGTTGTTGCCTTTTTCTGATAGTTGCCTTTCCAGGTTGTTAGCTCAGGACAGGAGGGAAGCAGCTAGCCTGGACCAGTGGGGGAATGAGACCTGGTGACAGAGGACTGGGATTTGGTGACAGCTGAAGGCTAAAGGACAGAGGGCTGCCCCTTCTTAGGGCTTGCCATGATTAGGATATCTTCCTGCCCACCATCCTCCAGCAAATGAAGGCAGTCCTGAGCTGCACTGATAAGGATGCAGCACTGCAGGGTGTTCATGTGCCTAGATTTGCCTGCCGCCACTCCAATCTGGAGCCCTTGGCATGCTCTTATGCCAATGAAGGGCACGCTGAGATTCACCCCGTGAAGCCTGCCGGGTGCATGTCCCTGGTAGCCCCAGCAGGGCACCGCAAGCAGATGTCCCTGGCCATGCTGAAGGAAGGGGAAATGCCCTGTAAGGTCTCCTCCAGCCTCCCCGATACTCCCTGGCAGTGTGAACAGAAGCCTGCTGGCTACAGGGGCTGGTTAGAAGGGCTCAGAGGGAGCACTGGGAGAACTGGGATGTTTCTCTCTCCCTTCTGGTGTAAAACTGAGCGAGTGGCTTTATTCACGTGCCAGCCTGCGTTAGCTCCACTGCAGCAAGCACTGTGCACGTGGGCTGTGAGAGGCAGGGGCCGTGCAGAAGGTAAGAAAGGGAGAGAGCAGAGAGCACCAAGGTAAGACACGGAGTGACTCAGTCATAAAGGAAAAAGCTTTTGCTTCAGCTGTGGTGCCCAGCTCTGTCTGATCCTTGGTTTCAGGTTCCTCTCTGTGCCCCGATTCCTTCCCCTTTTCCTGCTCAGGTCATCCCTGCCATCTGTGGGACCGTGAGCCTGTGGCAGTCACAGCCAGCCGAGCTGAGGACATCCCTCTGAGCTTGGGGAACACACCGAGCGCCTCCTCCCTTGCAGCGCAGGGGGATGGCACATCCCGTTGTCATGCTAAAGCAAAATGAGCTGAACACCAAAAGACCCAAAGCCACAGCAGCACTTTGCTGCAAGGTGAGGCGGAGGGCACTGCATTTCCGCAGCTGTGCTCGGCTAACTTTATCTGAGGGTTTCAGCAGCCTGTCTGTACCAGGCTCCCTCTGCAGTGCTCCCGCGTAAGCAAGGATTTCTCATCCAGAGGTAGGGTGAGAAGCTCTGTGCAGCCCATGTTGCCCCAGGTTTTTGGCTTGCCCAGATTTATCAAACTATCCCCCTTTTGTGCTGGGGTCCACGCTGAAATCAGTGAATCTTTTGCCCCCGGTGTGCCAGCAGGCAAGGTGTTTGCCGTGTGCCTGTGCCTCGCTCCCCCCTGATGTTAAACCCTGGGATGATCTCGCTGTTGGAGCAGGCTGAGAGCAGGCATCTGCCTGCCCCGCGTGTCTCGGAGACACTTAGAGAAGTGGTGACAGCTCTGAGGCTGGCAAGAGGCACAGGTAGCATTTGTGACCTGCCAGCAGTGACTTCAGAGCTGAATTTGGGGAAGCTGATGTGATCCTCTCTTGAAATACCCTCCCGTCCAGCGGAGCTTCCATCCTGATGCTCTCCTGTTTGCTCTGTAGCCTGCCCTTGCAGTGTAACTGGGGGTTAGATGAGAACGCTGTGAAGCTTGCTTACTCCTTGACATTTCCCCGTGTCCTGAGACAAAACCAGCACAGGAGCTTGCAGGCACATCTCTCCCCTTCTCCAGCCGTGGTGCGAAGATCCCTGAGGCAGCAGAGTCTCAGGCTGGTGAGTTTTTAGTCTGGCCCAGCGCTGAGCTCCTGCACTGACTGGGGCCTGGCTTCCACACACGCCGTGCCTGATTTAATCTCAGTCAGCACCGCCTGGCTCCTGGCTGTGGGCTGAGCCAGGGCTGCTGCCCATCCTTGGCACCTCTTCCTCCAGCTGCGGCAGCCGCGGGGCTGCCGGGGAGGAGGAAGGAGCTGTGGCTGCCAGGGAGCAGGAAGGAATTTCCTGCAGCGCCGAGCTCCTGCTTAGCACCAGCGGGCAGGACTTCTCCTGTCCCAGCCCTCGTCTGGCTGCTCCCCACGGCGAGATCTCGAGCAGCAGCCCGGAGTCTCCACGCCCAGTGCTGAGACAGCTGTTTCTGTGTCCTGTCCCCTCGCAGTTTACCTGCCAAGCTGATCAATGGAGGGATAGCTGGGCTGATCGGGGTCACCTGCGTATTTCCCATTGACCTGGCAAAGACTCGCCTGCAGAACCAGCAGAATGGCCAGCGGATGTACACCAGCATGTGAGTACTGCGTCCGCGGGGCTTTCGGTGGGGAACCCGTCCTCCTTGGTACCTCTGCCAGCTGAGCTCAGCATTTCCAGGAGCTCGGCTTTCCCCCGGGAAGCCAGGGGACCATCTCAGAGCACGCTGTGCTGCAGCAAACAGAGCGGTTATCCCGGCTGCTCAGCCCAGCAGGTGAGATCTCTGCAGAGAACACGTCTGTTTGTGTCCCTTGCTGGGGAGCAGCGTGTTCCCTGCTTGTCAGCACCGGCCAAAAGGGCAGGGGGGATCAGGACCAAAGCACAAGGAGCCTGGTTCACTTCTCCGCTGAGCCACAGCCAGGTGCACGAGGGAATCTCTGGCTCTTCTGTGGCTGTCATATTAGAGGGAACAATCCTTTCCTTTGCTGTCAGCTTTGAAAAGGACAGAGTAACCCATTCCTGGGCTGGAGCACCGCAGTGCAGCCCTTCTGAAGCCCCACAGGCTGCAGAGGGTTTCGGGATGATGGGGTCTTGTGTCCAAAAAATCATGCTGCAGGCTGTAGGAGAAGAAGGCACAAATGCCTTCAGCCCTCCCAATTCCCCTGTGCTTTGTGAGGTGCGTAGGGCTGTGTGTCTGCCGTGGGAGCGTGCGTTGCCCTTAGCACAAGCTGCTTTAGCTCAGGAACCAGAGACAGGCATTGCTTTGCAAAAACTGGTGTCATTGAGGGGAGAGAGGGGTCTGGGACTGAAGATGTGCATCCTCTCCTCCTGCCAGTTTGTTCAGAAGCAGTGCCACTTGCTCCCTGCCCTTCCACACCGGTTATTTTCCCCTTCCCTGCCCAGGAGATTCTGGAGCAGAGCGGGAATAGGAAGGAAACGCTCCCTGCATTGAGGGGAAGGGAGCAAGGCTGGGCTCCATGTCCCTGCTGCAGCCCAGGGGGCTGGGAGTGCTGCCCAGGCCTTACAGATCCAGGGCAGGTTGCGTGGGGTGGAGGCAGCTCTTCCCGCTCCCCTCTCTGCTGTGGCCTGCTCAGAGCAGCACCATTGGCTCGGGGAAGGTGCCTTGCTCCAGCAGCACGATGGAAGAGCCCGATGGGTTACAGGCGAGAGGTGCCCTGAGTCTGGGGCTGGGAATGGACGTGGGGTGCCCCCAGGAAAGAGAGGGACGCGTGCAATCTGCAGGAGTGGGACAGGCAGGGCTCCGAGGGATGCGGGGGTGCTGGAGGGCAGGGAAGCTCAGTGCCTCGGCCGGCAGCACTGCAGGGTGGGCTCCTTGCAGGCACTCTGTTACCCTAGAAACTGTCTTGGCCAAAGCAGGCAAAAAAGCCCTGGAGAGAAATCTGTATTTCCTTCTCTCCCACCTCAGCTTTACTGCAGAGCGGACGGGAACCTTCCTCCTTGTGCTGCCAAGTCTCTCAGAAACGTATTCCCATTTTAATCAGCTACATTGCCCTCGTTGCTCCTTAAAAAAAACCTGTTGCTCCTGAATAATTGACACGTGCATGCATGCGTGCACACCTCTCCCTCCTGCTACAGCCACAGCAAGCACCCGACCCCTCCCAGAGGCTCCGGAGCAACCTCCAGCCAGCCATGGAGGACCCGAATTTCTTAGCCATGCTTTCAAAGGGCTTTAAGCAATTCCGACAGCCCGCAGAGCTTGTAGGTTAAAAGGGAACGCAGTGGGGGCAAAGAAGGTGGCAGCTTTCCCCCGGGAGCTGCCCACGGCTGCCTGCCCTGGCAGTCAGCATGCTGGAAGTCAGCGCTTTGGGCCGAGGGGGAGGCCACGGCTGGCTGAGCGCTCAGGGCACCCTGTGTCTGCGTGCCCTGCGTCAGATTTCATGCAGGAAGCGGAGCGCTGGGTCCCCTCCCCGCTTCCCTCTCTGAGCCGGATCGAAAAACACGCGCACGGGGATCTGCTCGTCAGAGCACCTCGTGTGCAGTGCCACGGGGAGCCTGGATAAGCAGCCCTCGCAGCGGCATTGTTCCCTTTGTGTGTCCAGAAAGCAGACAGCGCGTGCGGGGCGAGACGGGGGTTTCAAAGCCCTGCTGAATTAGGGGCTGAAGTCGGGCTCGGGGCCGAACAATGGGGCATTCAGCGCCTGACGCCTGACCTGGCCCGGCTCGGGGTTTTGCTGACGGGTTGGAAATGAAAACCACTCTGAGAGATTTGGTCTGTTGCCTTTGGGCTCCCGGGGCTCATCTCTCCCTGTTCTGTTCGCAGGTCCGACTGCCTCATTAAGACAATCCGCTCGGAGGGCTACTTCGGCATGTACAGAGGTGAGAAAAGCTGAGGCAGGGCCCTGTGTGCTGACCTGCTGTAAATCTGCCTCCTCGCCTTGCTGTCAGCAGCAACTCCGCAGCTCCTGAGGAAACGTGGACGCTGCGGCCACCCAAAATGGGAAACGGGACGTGGGACATGGGACATGGGACGTGGCACTGGCTGCTGAGGCAGCAGCACCTCTTGCCCAACTGGCTGGTGGGCGTTTCGGGGGTGTGGGGTGGATGCTGGGGATGGATTGGCTGCTTTGGGGCAGCTCTCCCGGGGGCAAATAACCCCGAGGAGCCCTGGCACGCTCTGTGCTGAGTGCCAGCACAACGCCTGCCCCTTGGCTTTCCCGAGCAGCGGGCTGCTCCTGGGTTCCCAGCCAGGAACGAAGCCTGTGTTGGCTTTGGCCTTAAAAATCCAGCTGCAGGCCAATTTCTGGGGAGCGGAAGGAAGAAGTTGTTCCTGGGAACCTACAGGGGAGATCGTGGGGTCGTCAGGGCTTTTGGGAGAGACCGCTCAGTCCTCTCAGAGGAGGTAAAACACATCCAAGATTCGTGAGAAGCACGAGTGCTTTTCTGGGAAGAAGGTAAAGAGGTGGCTCAGCCGTGCAGGCAGTGGGAGAGGGAAATCAGATGGTGGGACTGCTTCCTGCCCCTTCCTTCTGCCCCCGTGCCCCAGCAGCTTGCAAATTGTCTGGTGCAGTAGACAAGTCCCACGGCTATTCTGAGCGCAGCCGTTCAGCCAGGCTGGCAGCAGCCAGCAGCCCGGGCCAGGCTGGGAAATGCCCTTTGCTGCGGGTGACGTGTGGTGTTTAGCTGCATCTCGGCTGAATGTGTTCCCAGCACAGTGCCACAGCGGTGTGTCAGCCTTCCCTGGCCTCTGCTAATAATATCTCCCGTCTCACCCCCTGTATTCACACACCGCCTGCCAAAATTACCCTGGACTGCCAGGGTCATGCTAAGTTTTCCAGGCTTCATTGTATCCTATAGATACGTGGGATAATTATCTCTATATGGGCCTGGCTCTGCCCCTTCGCTCCCCGTCTTGCTCAGTTCTGCTGTTTCTGACATCCTCCATGCGGAGCTGCCTCCGTTTTCTATCCCAGGAAGCACGAGCCGTATTTTTCCATGAGGTGGTACAGCAAGGTGAGCTGTGCCCTCCTCCCCTGCTCGTGAATCGGCTCAGTTTAGGGATCACAAACAAGAGCACCAGTCCTGCACCGGGGTCAGAAAGTGACTCAAGCCCCCTGCTGTTCCCTAGGGCTTCCATGAAAAATGAGGTTAGTGACAAAACCTGAGGCTCGGGGAGAAAAGGGCACTCAGCGGCTCTGCTGGCACACAGCTAGCTGTTCGCACCTCTCCCTGCCCGATTTCATTCTTTGTGGTGTTTCCCTGCTCCTTTGCGAAGTGTGTTATTCTTAATGATTGCAATTTATTTCGCGTTCTGGTTGCCTGCCATTGCTGCAGGTCCGCGCCGCGTTGCCTATAGGCCAAGATTAGCTTTTAATTAGGAACACACAGTTGTTGGCATAGCTAACTTGAAGAGCTGTGAGGTTTTTTGAAGAGGTAGAAAACACCTTGGAAAGCAGACAGCCAGCAGCTGAAGTATCTAATTTCTCCTCCTCCAGTGGCTCGATGCTGCTGTGGATTATCGAGGGCAGGGATTATCCATTCTCTGCTAAGCAGCTTTGCTGATAATATCAGAGATGGAGGAGAAAAACCCAGGTTCATTTAACTTTTCCCTGTCTTTTCTGTATTTTCTTTTTCGCTTGCTGCCACACAGTCTTGCTCTGTGGCTGTGGTGGGCAGAGGGAGAACCACATCACAGTGCCCAGGCATGGCTGTTTTCTTGCTCTGACTTCCCACACGGTGGAGATGCGTGCTCTGAGCAGAGGAGATGGCTTCAGGGATGCCCGTGTGATGCTCCCATGGAGAAGTCGCCCTGAGCCTGTTTTTAGGCTGTCTGCAAGCACCAAGCAAAGCTCTGCTTTGCTTTCCGAGATGCCTGGAGCTCAGCGTGCTTCAGCGTGGGCAGGGGAATCGTAGTCATCCCCTGCAGGACTTTTTGAGCCGTAAGATTTAGAGGGAGGAGAATATTGGAGCACTAACCTGATGGTGCAAAACCCCGTGTGCCCAGACGGGACAAGCCAGGCGGCCAGTTTCCCCCAGGGCAGCTTGCAGGCTGCGTGCCCTGCTGTTGGATGTCACTAATGCCCGGCTCCATGGCCCCAGCTCTTCTTTGTGGCGGGCACAATGCAGGGATTTGCTGCTTGGTGCTCCGGACAAAAAGGAGTTCAGCAGGGGGAGCGAAGGATTGTGCGCCCCTGGTCCCCAGCGAGCCCAGCCATGGGGCTGGGAGGGGAATTTCTGCACACCAGGGCTCAGCTCATGGGGACAAAAAGCTCAACAGCCCCACGGAGCAGCTGCTCTGAGGGTGACACCCAGTGGTGATGTACAAACGGGATCATCAGACCTCAGCAGTCGGTGCAGAGCTGGCTGGAGCCTCTGCAGAGGAACTGGTGGCCTTCAGCAACGAGGCAGCAGCACACACAGGAAGGGGGGAGTTGTGCTTCCCGGTACCACAAGGTATTTGCAAAGGAGCTGGGACTGGGTTTTAATCCAGCTTGTGCTCCTTTCTTGGTCCTCCACCCTTCTGAATTCATAGCAATGCATCCTTGGATGGGGGACAAGGAGGCGTGGTGCGGGTCAAGAAGCACATTACAGACGGAGCAGAGCCGTGTCACAGCCCTTCAAAACCCAAGCCTGGTGGGAGGCAGGGACCCCACTCATTTCCAGAGGTGTTTTGTGGGGCTAAATCCCGTTGGGAGCTCTCTCCCAGCTGGCCTTGCTTTTTAGCAGGGGCTGCAACATGTTCCTGAGTGCTCCAGTGAGCTGTTCAGCCCTCCGTTTGCATTCTCCAATGGACTTTCCCTCTCTTCCTCTCCTAGGAGCTGCGGTGAACCTGACTCTCGTGACACCAGAGAAGGCTATCAAGCTGGCAGCCAACGACTTCTTCCGGCATCACCTCTCCAAAGATGGGTGAGCAGGGGGTGCAGGCCTTTAGCATCCGCCTGAAGGGCCACCAGCCCTCGGCACAAGGCTGGCGAGATGTCCAGGCAGAGGTGGAACGGGGTGATGTGCTGACCTTGGGCAGCTCAGCCAGCCATTGCGTTTGAGCGAAGGATGTCATGTCTAAAACTAGAAGTGAAAAGCACTTCACGGGATGACTGCTTTTTATTCGAGCCTCTAAAAATAGTCCTAGATCTTAGTCAAGGTTAACAGATCCCGGGTTTGTAAGCAGCGTGTTTGAGAGGAGCCCGCTGGGATGGCTGCTCAGGCAGCTGCCGGGAGGCCCCATGTCGTCAGCGTCCCGTTGGGTGCTGCTCTGCTCTTTCTGGCTCTTCAGTGATTGTAGCTCAAACAGATGGCAACCCAAATTCTCGAGACCCCAGACTCTCTCCTCTGGTCCTTTTATAGCTTGAAAATAATTTCAGGGAGGTGATGAATGAACCCAAGTTTGACAAAGGGCACTCACTGGCAGTGTTGCCCAGCATGTAAATGCCGAAGGAGTAGGATTATCTGTTTAGTTTGAGTGGGGTGGGGGTTAGTTCCTGTGAATTAAATGCCAGTAAAAGATGCTAGCTGGGCACTTGAGAGGAGCTGGATCCTGAATATTTAATGCTGTTTTCACCAAGATATTTCCCCTGCAGTTCAGAGGCCGCTTGTGTCCCCCTTCAGGCCAAGAGCTCTCTCCAGCAACAGCCAGTGAAGGGCCCAGCAAGGGCACTGCCTCAGGTCCTCAGTGACAGGGCTAGAAAACAGCCTGCCTAGGGTATGAGCCTAGCTCTGCAAACGCAGAGCTCTGCTGCAATCACTTGGTTTAACACCTCCCCGTGCCGTGCTGACCTCCCCTGCTGCAGGTCAGAGGGGCTCGACCACTTCAGGGGCGCTTGCAGGCTGGCACGGGTTGAGGAGCTGGGCCTTTCATGCACCTCCCTTTTTGTTCTGCAGCATTTCTGAGCAGCACTTGCTGTGTCTGCGTGACTCATCGGCTCGCAGCTGTTTGCGATTGTCTGCCTCTTCAAATAGCATCCGTCCCCGTGCACCCTGCGCAGGGGGTGGGAGGTGATGATGTCCTCCTTGCTGCTTCCAAGTGCCGGGTCTGAGCCCTGCAGCACACAGCACAGCTAGCTCTTTGCCACCCTTTGTGAAATGAGTTGAAAAAGGTTGTGCAGGGAGGGAGAGCGCCAAGCTGAGTGTGTGTGTCTGCTCTCCGTGCTTAGGCAGGCTTTGAGCTGGTGTTGGGGTAAGTGGGATGCTGCCGTATCCACAGGGAGCTGAGGACAGGGCTTCAGACAGGCCATCTACTGCGGCCCTGAAACCAGGGTCTAGGCAGAAGGTGTGGTGCATGCTGTGACCTGCCGTGGGTTTGCCTTGATCTTTCAAGCTCTTTGCAGTCGGCAGGTTTCTCCCTTGAGATGCGTCTGTCCCTTCCTCCTGGGCTGGTTTGGATAGAAGACAGGGCAGGACAGCATCCGAACGCCTCTCCTCCTGCTCAGGGTGAAGTAGGTTGTGTACCTCCTAACACACCTCAGGGCAGGGATACCTCTTTCACAACTGGACCAAAGCCCAGGCACGAACAGCAGAATAGCCTGGGGGTAGAGAGGTGAGGACCAAAGCTGCTTGGTGTGTCAGTTGATGGATATGGCTTCATTTATGGGTATATAATTATGGTTAAGCGGTGTGAAGTACAGCTGAGGGAGTTCGGCTCGGTGTAAGCACTGCTTTTTCACAGTGAGTGGTTTTTCGTGGCCATCAAGATCTTGTCTGAGCTGCACCAAAGCCCTTCTTGCACGAGGCAGGCTGTGCATTCACAGCATGCCGTGCTCTCAGACCAGCATCCTAAACGACATGATTCCCATCAGGTCTGGTGCTTTTCTGACTCGGAGAGCTGCAAAAGTCTCCTAGATCTATTTGACATTGAATGCCTTCACGGCTAAGCTTCTAGCACTTGTCTTGCTTGAAATATGTTGTTGATCAGATCCGTGTCTGATAACACGTGCACGTTTTATCACTATTTGCTGATTAAAATTTGCTGTGTGTGTCTTCCACGTGCAAGTGGAAGAAGCACGTGTGGGCAGCAGAAGATGTGGCAAATTCAGCAGGACCCAAAATAGCCTCAAGACATGCAGCAACTGTTAGCGTGCTTTTTTCTTTCCCTTGAAACACTTTGTGTTTAAATGAACCTGCTTTTAAACTGCTAGAAGAAGAAAGTAGCACAAAGCCTGTTTCCAAGAGGCCAGATGGAAAACACCCATGGTGTAGGAAGCTCCTGGCTGCGAATTGCTGAAGGAGTATTTTGGGGATGCATCGCTGCAGGTTTGTGCTAGACTCCCTTTTTTTTTTTTTCTGGCTGTGCTCTTGGATGCTTCAGGAGGTGGGATACTGGGGCTGCAGGACTGCAGGTGGGACCCCTGCCCCTGTCGGTGAGCTGTCTCCCCGAGGTGGCTGTTCCCGCAGGCCTCTCCACCCTGGGATCAACTGAGGTGGCCTTTTCCAGTGCTTTTCCACTTCTTTTGGTACCAGAAATGTGTGTTCAGAGGCTAGGGGACTTCATTTCTGCTTCTTTTCCTGTTTCTATTCTGATGTTGAGGCCAGTGTGGCAGCCTGCTGCTAGCACTTCTCGTTTCCAGAGGAAGCAAAACTTACTGCGCTCGCCTTCCCGTGCTGTCCTCATCATTTCAGACTAAGGAGCGAGTTTTGTGAGCGCTGGAAAGCCCCTTCCTTGCTAACGTGGCCTTGTCTCATGATTATTTTGGCTTTAGGGTCTCTGCAGTCCCCAGGACAACAAGCAGGAGGGACCCTCAGAAGTCTTCATGGGTCCTCATTCCTGTTGTGCTCCGTGCTTGCTGCTCCCTACCTTGGGGGGAAGGCAGGATGGAGGGAGAGGGGAAAGTTCCTACCTTTAGGCTTCAGGAAACAGATAAGATTTTCTCTCTGCTTTCTGAAGCTGGCCATATCGAGACACCCCTAAACTCTTTTATAGATGCAAGTGTCGCCCATAATTTTTTTTGTCCCCTTTGAATTCAGGTGTTAAGCACTGCCTAAACACCAGTCCCTTTGAAGTCTCCTCTAAGGTTTCATGTTTATCTCCCAAGCGCTGAGTGCCAGACAGCTGTTGTTGGCCACGTGTTTGCCAGGTTTTGTTGCTCATTTCTAAGGCTCGTGGTTAAATACTCTGCCCTGGCTGTAGTAAAATGTGTCTCATGTCTTCATATAAAAGGGATTTCTTGCTCATAAAATCTCTGCAGTGTTCCTGGATGGGTTTCCTGCTGCTCCTCCTCAAGGTGCATTATTATGTATTCCCTAACCTCTCCTGTCATCTTGAATCTTTACCTTCACTTTGTTTGCTGTTGTGGAGCAAATCTGCTGGCAATCTGCTGACTGAGCAGCTCAGGTTCCTAGGAAGGCCGGTACAATTGCGTCATTTCTTTGCCAGTGTCAGCAATTTTTCTTCCTTTCTGTCCCTCTTCCTTTCTAGCTTTGCTTGGAGAAGTAGCCACGAGAGACAAGAGACAAGGCTCTTTTCCTGCTCTCCCATGCAGATATGGAGACTGGACCTTGTTCTCTGTTCCCTTGCAGGCTGGTACAGCTCCCCGGGGCTCCTTCCTCCACATGCTCTTTTTTCAGGCTCTCTTGAAATACTCAGACCACCTCTTCAGTGGCATCTGTATAAGCAGCTGGCTGATCCTTAAGCTGCAAAATACACGCAGACAGGCTTCAGAGAGAGGCTTTTGACTTAGGAGGGAGGAAGGATGCTGCCATTAGTCCTGCTGCTGAGCTGCTGTGTCATCTTGCCCGCTCTCACGGGCCAAGGCAGTCTCTCCTCTGGATGTCCAGACACGTCTTTAATGCCGATAACCCTCATCCAACCCCCTGGGACCTGTAGGAGGGAGGCTCCAGCCCTTCCTTAAGAGAAAGAGCAAGTTAAGAGCTGCTAATCTTACCGTGTCTATTCAGGGAGAACTATTTTGGGGATGCTCTTCTATTTAGGACACAGAGGCACAGGGGGTTACAGTGCATTGAAATCGTAGTCCCCAAAGGTCAGCCAGAAAGTGAGTGCACTTTCCCCTGGTAACCTGGAGGGAGCTGGAGACGGGCTGTGTCATCACAGCAGGCACCCACGATGGGAGCACTGTCCTTGGTAAGTCCCGGGTGCCCTTCCTGGGACAAAACACGGGGCTGTGCCCACGCTCAGCTCTAGTTTGAAACTTTATATTTTTGAAATTTATATCGAACATGAATTTGTTCGATTTAGCACCCTCCTGCTGGGATAAAAGGCGGGTCCTGCCTTTGTAGGGCCAGTTCCTTGCTGGGGTCGGGGCTTTTGAAGTTGGCTGAGCTGTGCCCCTTTTTAAGGCACTGAGGACAAGGCCCGTGGTGCCTTAAAGCTGAAACCTGTTGTTATCCAGAAATGAACCCTTTTGCAACTCATTTTATGTGCAGACCGGTGAAGTTTTGCGATGGAAGCTCGACCCTTGTATGGCAAATTGTAAGCCTCCTGACAGGAGATTTGCTTATCTTGGTCTGTTGTTTTTTTTTCTTCCTGGACTCTCCCCAGGTTCCCAGGAGATGCAAACGAAAAGCCGGAAGCCCTTTTTCTAGCTGCTTTTGATGTACCTGCTTAGCATCTCTCTCAAACACCCCCACACACGCCGATCCTGCACCGGGTTGCGCTGGCGCAGCTCCACGGCGCTCAGCCGAGCCGCGCTGCCTTCTGTGGGCTTCTCCGCAGAGAATCACGCGGGGCACGGCTTCCTGATCTTTTGAACTGGGTATCAAAGCTGTTCCCGTGGATGAAAGGCAGGAGCTGTGTGCCCCAGGGCTCTTTCTGGAGCGGGAGATGCTCTGCCTCGCAGAGCAGGGAGCGGGACTCAGCTCTGCGGGTGAATTTGGAAAGGGAGGGCTGTGAAATGTTCCTTCCTTCAGCCTCAAAGGAGAGCTCTATATTTAGGGACTGGTAATCCCTGCCGTGGCTTTGTGCCTCTAATCCCCTGCTCTGGTGCCCTGCCTGGGGAAGATGAGAGCTGAGGGAGCGGGCGCAGTGGACGTGGCAGGCAGCAGGCTCGCCGTGCGCCGTCAGCCTCCCAGCGGTCCCGCCGTGTCCTGGGGTGCCCTGTGGCGGTGTGAGCAGGGCTGGAGGGAGCCCGGGAGCAGAGCAGAGCAGTGTGCCCAGCCTGGGGGACCCCGAGCAGATCCCTCATGCTGTGTGCTGCTCGGCACACGGCACTGACAGCTCCTGGGAGCAGTCCGGACGTTGCTCGTCACGCTCAGACCCAGCAGTTTGCACCCACGGGATTCATCCGAAGGCTCAGGCTCGTGCGTGTCGTCATCAATAACACGCTCCTGGCGTTTTAGGAAAGAGTCACAGGCTCGAAACCTGTGCTTCCCTCTTACCCAACAGAGACTGAAAGGCATTTCCCCTCCCTTTCCTATAGGGCTGGAATTGAAACTTCTGGCACGCGGCGCTGCAGCTGTGCGGTGTGTGCATGCGTACGAAACCCCTGGCTTGGTTTTGCAAAGGGATAGGGTGTCATGCTGGCAGATCGCCTTTGCCACGGCATGGGGCTTGCCTCACATTGCTTAAGGTGAGGTTTTGCTGCAGGAGCAGGGCTGGGGGAAGTAAAGCTCTTACTTGCATTTAGAACAACAAAAAAGAAGCCCGTTTCCTCTGTCTGTGTGATTTAGCTATGCTTTATTTTTTCCTCTTTCAAAAAAGGAACAGATCCTAAGCGCTTTTTTTTTTTCTTTTAATGAAGTCAGTGATTTGTGGTGTCGGGGGTGAGATTTTTGTAGGGTGAGAACTCCTCGGTTTCTGAAAAATGACCCTGTCTGAGCATTTGCCTTCTGAGTTCCTCTTTGAGTCTCAGCTGGGGTGTTTCGTGGCTTTGGGAGGGGGACAGCTATGTTTTGTAAGGCAAGAACGTGCCCCTGGTGCCCCCAGCTCTCCGGCACAGAAAAGCACAGCGCTGCAGTGCTGGGGGCCTGCCCCATCCCTCGTCCCTCAGGCAGGAGCAGTTTGGTGCTGTTCCTGCCTTTGGGACGCAGGCTGGGAAGAGGCAGCGAGGTGAGGAGGTGCCAAACCACAGGGGGCTGCCTCCTCCACTCTCAGATCCACTTTTCACATACCCTGCTTCTGTCGGAGAAGTCGAAAGCAGTAACTTGCTTTGTTTTGCCCTGTTCCTCGGCCTGTGGCCTTGGTTTGTGGGGATGCTGTCAGTGCTCAGAGGATGAGGCCGGCAGGAGGAAAGCTGCTTGTCTCCCTTCATGCCCCTTTCTGAAGGCTGTGCCCTGATGGCACGGCGTGACAACGTGCAGCCTTGGCGTGTGGGGCTCTGGGGCTGGTCGGGGTAGGCTTGTGGAGTTTTCTAAATACCTGCCACCTCCTCTGACTGCCTCTCTGTTCCTTTGGGCAGGAAGAAGCTGACGCTGCTGAGGGAGATGCTGGCGGGCTGCGGCGCAGGCACCTGCCAGGTGATCGTCACCACTCCCATGGAGATGCTCAAAATCCAGCTGCAGGACGCGGGACGAATTGGTGCGTGCGCCTGGCCTCCGAAACCCTTCTCCTTCCTCCCACCCTCCCGGGCCAGAAGTGTCTCAGGTCGCGGTGGAAATTCCTCCTCCTCTTTCCAACTCGTTTCCTCCCCCACTTGCAGAGGCCCTTATGGCTACAAGAGGTGGTATTTCTTGCTCAGGGCTTGGGGAGTGAAGCAGCAAATGCTGCTGGTGGGTGGAGAGAGACAGCAGAGGTGGCTGGGTGATCAGCTTGTGCGTGATTAAGACTAATTAGTTCTGCATCCCCAAGGGGTTAGCATCCTCCCTTGTTCTATGGCACTTCATCCGTCCCTGTGTTTTCTGGTGTCTTTTCTCTCTCTTTTGCCCCCTGTGTGATAGCACCCCCCTGACAACTTCCAAGGGTCCTTAGCAGATGATTTTTCTCTCCCCTTGCTCTTTATTTTCCTCCTGACAAAGGCAGCAGCTGTGGCTGAACCGGTAAATAAAATTCTCCCGGCGTGCTGGCTTTGGAAGAAGTTGGGGGCCAGGCTCTGAATAATCACAGCTTTATTTTCCATTCCTCTGCTTGCTGTTTGCAGTGCAGGCCTTATCCTCTTTGTGTGTAGCATTTGGAAATGTTTGAAGGAATTAAGCCGCGGTTTGAGGGCTCCGAAGAGGCTCTCTCTGCCCGAACAGCCTGTTCTCTGGGCGGCCAGGGGCCCGCGGCGTGCCAGTTGGTTGCTCACGGGTTGATGTGCTCACGGGTTGATGTGCTCACGGGTTGATGTGCTCTCCACCTCCTGGCCAGAGAGCAGAAACGCATCGCGGCTTGGAAGGGCTCCTGGAAGGAGCCGAGGAGCTGCCGAGCTGCTGATCGCTTCCGAGGGAAGGAGGCTGAGAGCAGGGGCGTGAAGCACGGTGAGCACCTCACAGAGCAGCTCTCTCTGCTTCTCCCCAGCGGCCCAGAAGAAGCTGATGGCGGCTCAGGCCCAGCTCTCCTCGTCCTCTGCGGCGGGGGCAGCGGAGCCGGTGGTGGAAGCACGGCCCACGGCGACGCAGATAACCAGGGAGCTGCTGCGCAGCAAGGGCATCGCGGGGCTCTACAAGGGCCTGGGGGCCACGCTGCTAAGGTAGGAGGCTGGGTGCAGGGACCAGTGCCCGCTCTGACACCCTTTACCTGGGCTCACACGCAGATTTAAGGAGGGCAGAACAAGAGCAAGGCCTGGTGGGGTGGGGGGCAGGCTGTGAATGTCTTTTAATTTAAAAATGTTGACCTCTGAGTGTGCTGGGGCGTTGAGAAATCAGAGGGGTGGCTCCCTGCATGCCTCACGGGAACCTGCTGTATCCCACGCAGGCAGCTTTGACCCTGCCGAGTTTCACTGACTTTCTCACGTTGATTTTGCTCATCCTCGTCCTCCTCCTTCCCTCCCCCAGGGACGTGCCGTTCTCCATCGTTTACTTCCCGCTGTTTGCAAACCTGAACAAGCTGGGCCAGAAGGACCCCAGCGTCAAGGCCCCCTTCTACGTGTCCTTCCTCTCCGGCTGCGTGGCTGGCAGCACGGCCGCCGTGGCTGTCAACCCCTGTGATGGTGAGTGCTCCGCTGGCCGCCTGCAGCCACAGGGCAGCTGCCAGAGGCCCTGGGGCCGCCGAGGTGAGGAGGAGGGTGACCAGGCCTGCCTCCACACGCCGCGAGCCTGGGGGAGGTGTGGGAAGGGAGCCCTGCTGCCAGGGCTGCCTCCCGCAGCGGGAGGTGTTTCCTGCAGTTGGGCATGACCTGGGCTGCTGTTTACACAGAGCTTTGCAGTGCTGGCTAGGCACAGCAGGAAGAGGATGCCATTTGTTTCAGCCTTTCTTTGAAGGATGTGCCCCTGACAAGGCACGTTGCCACGTGCAGCGATGCCCTGTGCTTGCCAGCCGCTTACACGCGTTCCAGAGGTCATGGGCAGGATCCCTTTCCTCCTGCTCCACAACATCTGCCTTAAATGACACCTCCTGGTGGCTCTGCTGTGAAAAACAGCAGAAGGCAACTCCTCAACGTTACACGCTTCATGGTGGAAAGACATCTAAGAGCAGCACCATGTATTTTCGATGCTTTGGTCTGCTCTTCCAGAAGGAGCTGAGCATTTGAAAATGAGCTACCATTTTGTACACGAATACTGACTTGGAATTATTTAAAGCTAGGTCAGCTTTGGAAGGCTTCCTAGGTCACAGTGAGGGGAAGGGGTGGTCAGCTTTTGGGTAGTTGTGTTTTATTTTTGTCTGTAAAGGAATGCGTTTGCTTTTCCCCATTTTGCTGATAAATGTATGAAAATGGTTTCTGTTCCTAGTGATCTCCTTTTGGCTGTCTTAAAGACGTTGCTGGTGGGTTTGGCTCTTGCCTGCTTTGAAACCAGTGACTGCAGGTGGAAGGGCAGCCACTCACTCACCGCTGTCTCCTCTTTCTCCTCAGTGATCAAAACACGGCTGCAGTCCCTGCAGAGGGGAGTAAACGAGGACACGTACTCAGGAATCCTGGACTGCACCAAGTAAGAGTCCTTGTGGGACAGATCATCGACCGTACGGCACCTGCTGGTGCTGCTTCTAGACCCAGCCAGCTGCTTCCCCACTGCAGGTTCCCTCTATCTACCTAGATATAGATAAACAAACAGATACACACACACAGATATCTGTGTGTATATGCAGATACCTGTGTACATAGGTATATAAGTATATACGAGACCAGATATATACTGGCCATATATATAGGTACACAAAAGGGAACTTGCTCCTATTTTAAGCAATGCAAATATAGCAAAGGGCCCACTTCTGTCAAAGCCACAGCCGTCACAACAGCAAGCTTTTAATTTTGCAAAGGGAGGCACTGGCGTGGCTGTGTCTCCCAAGGCCCTGTTTGAAAATTCGACAGCATTCAGCCTCGTATCCCTCTCGGGAGAGCTCCAAGCACTGGCTGCAGCAGTGGGTTCTCTTGGTTTTATATCCCGAGCTGTGCAGGCACCTCTGCTCCTGGCCGGAGAGGTGAATGGGGTCCCGTGGGGAGAGGTAGATGATGTGTGGGGGCTTGGGTTTAGCACCAGGGGTAGTCGGAAAGCCAGAGGCTGTCCCACCACGTGGAGGGATGAGGTGGACACTGAGCTGTGCTGTCTCTCCCCAGGAAGATCTGGCAGAAGGAAGGGCCCACGGCCTTCCTGAAAGGGGCGTACTGCCGAGCCCTGGTCATCGCCCCTCTCTTCGGCATCGCACAAGTCGTCTACTTCATCGGCATCGCCGAGTTCCTCCTGGACATGCTCCCGAAGCACCGGGCCTAGCCCCGGCATGCCTGTGTGTGCCTGCCCGTCCTCTGCCGAGCCCAATTCATCCCCGTGTCTGTCGTCCGTGTCGATTGGTGTCAGAGCAACAGCACAAAGGGTTTGTGCCGGAGTGCCGAGTGGAGGTGGTCTCCAGACGAGCAAGCATGGGGAGGGAGAGAGTCCCTGTTCTGTCTTCACCTGGAACCTGCCCCCTCCCGCTCCTGCCACGGACAATACCTAATTATGCATATCTTGTTCTTTTTTTTTCCTTTTTTTGTTGTTTGTTTTTAATTGTCATTCTTAAGGACACTGGTAAGCACAGACTGGGCCCGCAGACCCCTAAGTCTCCTCCCAGCACCTGGAAGGAAGAGGGACGGGAAAATATTAACCTGAGCCCTCGTCCACCTCAGCTCCCTCTTCCTTCCTGGGGGCTGCAGCTGGCTGAGGAGGAGCTGGAGGGGCAGCAGTGTCCCGTGTCCCCTCAGCCCCTCCTTGGCTGTGCTGGGCCCCAGCTGGGGCAGGTGCTTTGCACAGGGGGCCCAGCGCTGCTGGAGGGGCGGCAGGAGGGGATGCTGGAGCTGGCAAGTTCCTTGGCCTGGAAACCTCCGCCCCTTCCCTCTCCCTTGCTCAAAATTGAGTTAGACTTAGCTGAATCTTTTGGAGATCGGAGGAAGGGAAAGAGGCTCGTTGCTAGTGTTTTGTAATTATTTCTGTTTTAAAGCAAAGGGACTTCCCTCCCAGCTAGGTGTCACAGGCACATCAGCGAGACGCAGAGCCGAGCTGGCTGCTCTGCAGGGAACATGTCCGTGGGATCCTATGGACGTCTGAAGGTGCTTCACTGCTTGGCTGCAGGCAGGGGAGGGAGAGGAACTTGGGATCAACTATTTTTTCCTTTTTTTTTTTTTTTTTTTTTTTAAATAAGCAGGGGCTGTGGGGAGGGAAAACCAACCAAGTAAAAAGAAACCACTCACATTCCTTCAGCCTCCCCGCCCCAAGCATCAAGTGGTGGCCGCAGCGGGTGCACGGTTAGCCGTGCACATTTTCTGGCCTGGCCCCAGGTGCAGGAAAGGAGGAACCTGTTCTGTTGCCATAGGGCCCAAGCTCCAGGAGCCACACTGTAAGGGCTGAGCATTTGTTTGTACCTCGCCAGGTGAAAACACAAGGTCTAGTTTTGCTTTGAGGAGCTGTTGGTACCTGCGTGGTTACGGGATGGAGGCCTGCGGACCACAAAATCTCATCATCCTGCTCGCTCCTGGGGTCGCGATCGCTGTTGGGTGGCAGGGGGCAAATCCACACTGAAGAACCCACGCTGTCAAAGGGATACTGCCCAGATCAAATCACTTGTCAGAGGACTTCCTTGCTAAGTACTCTCTTGGGCTGTGTTATTAATTCTAGCTTAAATTATCTTAAGTGCTAGATCGTCAAACCCAGCGTGATCTCCATTATTTATTCCATTTGCTGCAATCCACCCGACCTTGATGTTTAAATTAAACCAGTCAAATCCACTTTTCATTCCTTCTTTTCACTTTTTTTCTCCAGGCGCTTGCTTGGTGTTTGTGTTTCAGATGTATATTTAAATTAATTTAACAAAAAAATCCATGTTTTTAATGTTTGAGAGAAAACCACCCCTGTTTCAATGTCCTTGGGTTAGTCTTTTTTTCCAAACCTGTGCGTTGAGGGCCTTCTTCCTAGATGTGTCCCCTTTCTCTTAGAAAAAAAGTTGTTCTGTGGCTGATTCGTTACTTGTCACTTTGCTTCTGTGAATCACTTTCCTTTTTTATGACTTTTCCTTGTACCTGGGAAGGAATCTGTGCAGAGATGATCTCTGAGTCCGATAGATGTCTGTGGTGTGTGTAGTGCCGTGATGCTGCTCTTGCTCTGGATTTCCTCTGGGTGGATTAAAAGAGAAAGATTTGTGGTTTTCTGTTTTCTTTTTTCTTCTTTTTTTTTTTTTTCCTTGCTGCTTTGTGATTCACAAGGAGGGTCCCTCAGAGAAACCCTGCACCTAAAGCAGGGGGGTTCTGCTCGCCCTTCTGCACGGGGATTGCCCCTTAAAGCTGGTGACCCGGGGACCCTCCCCTTGTGCTGTCTGAGTGTTGGCAGCTGGGGGGGAAACTCGGTGCAGGTGCAGGGCTGAAATCGAGGGAAAGTTCCCCTTCTTTTAGATGCTTTTAAAAACCTCTTCATGGAACTGCTCCCTCCTCCTGAAACCTCCAGCTCCTCTGGTGCCTCACAGGGAAATTGAAAGAAATCAGCCTGAGCTTTGCAAAAATAAGGAAGGGAGGTGGGATGCACACCAGAAAGCAGCAAACTACCCCAAATCCCACTTGCCGAGAGGCCGACGTTTATGGTTTTCCAAACCCAGGTGTAAGTTTGGGGGGCCTCAGAGCTCTTTTCCTCCCTGTTTTCCCCACCCTGCATTTCGGAGGGGTGAGGGCTGGGGGGCACCTGAGGGGTTGGGGAGGTGGCAGTGGCTGTGACCCCGCAGGCTGTCACCGACCAAAAGCTAAATACAGGTCGAAGTGGGGGGATTCCAGTCAGTTAATCATAGAAACCTGTAAATGTTTGTTTTTGTTGTTTTTTTTTTTCCTCCAGTATTAAGAAAGAAAAGCAAACAAACGTGCTTAGAGCAACACAGCTCTGCCCGCCCTGGCCAGGTCTCTGCTCCCCTCTCTGCAGGTGACGTGTCCCCAGGGCAGGGGACAGCAGGGGCGGCACCTGGAGCAACCTAACCCCATTGCTCCAGCATGGGGTTCCCCTTGGCCACAGGCCCCTTTCGGTCATACTTTGTCCTGTGTCACCTTGTCCCTGTCCTGGCACTGGATCTGGAGCTTTTTGGTGCATAGTGCCTGGTCTGGGCAAGGAAAAACTGCCCTGGAGGAAAGGGGGGAAATGCACTGAGAAGTGCAGCATCTGGAAAGCGAGGAGGAAATGTCCTAAAGCAGGGGGAGGAAAATCCTACAAAGCAAAAGGGAAAAGTCTGGGGAAACGAGAGAGAAATCTTTAAAAGCTACAGTGAAATATCCTGGAGAGTGATGGGAAAATTTCCTGCAAGACGAGGTAGGAATGCCCTAGAAAGCTCTAAGGGGAGGAATTCGTCACAAGCAAAGGGGCAAATTTCCTGGGACTCATCAGGAATTTTGTAGAAAGCAATGGGTGGTGTGCCTAGAAAGTAATGGGGGAGCTAACAGGGGCATTTCCTCAAAAACACAATGGGAATTCCTGGAGGATATAGAAAACCATATGGGGTGTCTCCTGGGAAGCAAAGAGGAAAAAGTGCTAGGAAGCAACAATGACATTTCTTTAAAAAAATAAAAATAAAAAATGTCTTTCTGAAAACAAAAAAACAAAAAAAAAAACTTTGGAAAATTGGTAAAATTCTTGGAAAGTGAAGGGGGAAAATGCTTAGTAAGTAAGTGACATTTTGTTGGAGCATGAAGGGGAAATTTCCTGGAGCAAAAGAGGCTAGGAAGCAAGGGAGGAGCTTCCCAGAAAGGAAGGTGAATATTTGCTGAAAAGCAACAAGGAAATCTCCTAGGAAACAAGGGAGGATCTTCCCAAAAACCAATGGGAGGGAAATGTCCTGCAAAGCCACAGGGAACGTTCCTGGAAGACAAGGAAGGGGTCCCTGGGAAGTAATGGGGAAATTTCCTGCAGGGCAACAGAGAGGGACAGTGGGGGAACTTTGTACAATGCACCGGGGGGAAATCTGGCGAGGAAGGAGAAGAAATTATTGGGGAGCAACGAAATTATTGGGAGCCTCTCAGCACTTCCTCGTAAGCAACAGGGAGAAGTTCCTGGAAAGGAGGAGGAAAATTCCTCACAAGCGAGAAGTGTAAAGGAGAAAGGGGCCCAGAGCAGGTGCTAGGGCCCCAGGCTGTCAGCACTCGAGGCCTGGGGCAAGGCCTTTGCCTGTCTGCCCCCGGGGGCTTCTTGGTTTTAAACGCTCCCCCCAGAGCTGGGCCAGGCTCAGGGAGAAGCGAGTGCTCAGCCCTACTGCCGACTGCCATGAATTATGCCATTCCCTATTTTCCCCTCGTCTCACGCGTGGCCTCCCCAGTCCCGGAGGTGCAGGGGGGGCTCTGTTTCTCTGTTTTCCGTGACGGGCCCCCGGCACTTACTGGAAACCAGCTGCAGCCCGCCCGGGCGCCGCTTCCCCTTTCCAGCACAGGGAATTTGCCCCCAGCCTCCGTCCCCCTCCCAGGGGCTTGCGGGGCCACAGCAGCTGCAGGCGGGCACCCCGTCAGAAATGTCCCCGTGGGGATGCACAGCATCAGGCCTGATTTATTATTTTCCCCTCTTATTTCTTTACGTTTAACCCTGGTATTTGCATCAAGGTGGCAGGAGGCTCTGTGGTGCTGCAGCTGTGCCGTCCTCGGGCTGTGCGGGGAGCCCTCACCCCGGGAGCTCCATTTCCCCGCTCACGCCCTTAGCGTGCAAACCCAGGCAGCCTGAAAGGAGAAGGCACGCAATAAATATCGAGCAAGCAAACATAAAAAAAGAGGCACGGGAGTTTCCAGCCTCAAGGTTGAGCCCTGCGTGCCTTTGCCAAGCCGCCAGTGCACCTGGAAAGCCCCGGTGGCGGCGGGTGCAGCCAGACCCGGGCGTTTTGGGGCATCCAGGGGCCGGCCCCGTTACTCCATTTTGGGGTGCTGCCCTCCCTTGCCTTGGCTCTTTGGGGCTGGAGCAGCCTGTGGGGAGCGAGAGCGGCCGGCAGCTGTGCTGGATGCGGAAACCACAGCCACGGCACCGAAACCGGGGCCGGGAGCCGCCAAGGCTAGGCCAGCACCGGGCACCCCAAACCCCCCCCAGCACAGCAGGGTCTGATCCTGTCCGGGACCCCCCCCCCCAGCCCTCATCACCTCCAGGCCTGCAGCCCCCAGGGGTGTAGCTCTTACAAGTGCAGCTTTCAGCCTGAATTTGCTGTGTTGTTGTTGTTTTTGTTGTTGTTTGAGGGGTGGAGTCACAAATATTGCGGCGCGGCACTGGTCAGCGCAGTAATTACCTCGGAGGGCACTAATTGCTTTCAGGTGGGCACAACGGGGCTGGCAGCTGCTCCTGCTCACCCCCTGCCATCATCGTGGTGGTGCTCGGGGGGCTGTGCACCCCCATCCTGAGCCAAGCCCCCTGCACAGCGGGGACGGGGATGGGGAGGGGAAGGGGAAGGGGGAGACCCTGTGAAAGGGGACCCCAGGGGTTGCAGCTCGGTGCCGTGACCCCCCAGCCTGCCACCCATCCTCCCCCCCAGGCACCCAAGCAGCCAGTTTCAGTTTCGGGAGCCCCACGTGATTTCCAGGAAAGCCGCTCCCACTGCTGATCCTATAAAAGCCGGCACCCGCGGAAGGGAACCCCGATACCAGTGGGTTGGGGGGAAAGGCACCGGGACCCCCCAGCCAGTCCTGCTGCTGCAGGGGGCTCCGGGAGGGGAGCGAGGGCAGCGGGGACACCATGGCAGCGGCGGAGAGCGAAGGGTAAGCGGCAGCCTCCGCCTGCCGGGCAGGGGGCCCAGCACCGGGCCGGGGGGCTGCGAGCCCCGAGCCCCCCGTGGTGACGGCCCCGTGCCCCCGCAGGGACGCCCAGAAGCTGCGCTTTGGGCCATGGCTGCTGAAGGCCATCGACAGCGGCTTGTACCCGGGGCTCTGCTGGATCGACCCGGCCCAGAAGGTCTTCCGTGTCCCCTGGAAGCACAACGCCAGGAAGGATGTCACCAGCAGCGACATCGAGATCTTCAAGGTGGGTGGGAGGGAGGGGAGAGGCGGCCGCCCCGCCTGGGCCGTCGAGGTTGGATGGGAGGGGGTGCAGGGAGCAGGGACCACAAAGCCTGCAAGGGAGGTGAGGTGGAGGCCACCAGCAGCGACCTCAAGTTCCTCAGTGTGGGGGGACGGGCTGACCACGAGGCGGGGGCACAGGTGTAGGCCAGCAGTGACCGTGAGGTCTCCACGGTGGGTGAGATGGGCAGACTTGGGGAGGGGGCACCAGCATCCCCTACACCGGGTGCCCCCGTGGCCGGGGTCCCTGTGCTCACCCCCGTGCCCCCCAGGCCTGGGCACAGGCCAGCGGGAGGTACGAGGGGAGCCCCGAGGACCCGGCCAAGTGGAAGACCAACTTTCGCTGCGCCCTGAGGAGCACCCACATGTTCACGACGCTGGAGGACAACTCCAAGAACAGCGACGACCCTCACAAGGTCTTCGCCGTCACCTCAGGTGAGCCCAGGCCCGCAAGGAGCAATTGGGGAAGGGGAGGCCGAGCTCGGGGCGCCCCCCTCACCCCGTTCTCTTTCCAGCTGCTCCCCAGCACGGCCAGGACGCAGGGTTTGGGGTCCCTGTGGCGGACGCCCCACCACAGCAGCAGCCACAGCAGCAGCCACAGGTACCGGGGTCAGCATGGCAGGAGGGGAAGGAGCCAGGGCCTGCATCCCCCATCCCCCAAATCCTTGGGGTGCTCCAGAACTGGAGCCCAGCACCCACCCCGTGCCCCAGGCCCTGTCAGTAAAGCTCCCTCCTGCTTCCCTTTGCAGCTGGAGCTCAACCACCACGATGTGGCCCCACAAATCGTCCCCCGAGGTAGGCACCGGTCCCCCAGCTCGTGGGGGGGGCACCTGGGTGGGTTTGCCCCAGGGCCAAGCCACCACAGGGTCCTGCTGGCTAGCGAAGGATGTAATTTGGGGTTGCTGATGGCTGGTAAAGCTCCCCCCGCCGTGCCCCCCCAGGCAGCACCACTGCTTCCACCACGCCGTCAATGACGCTGGAGGACCTGGACACACTGCAGTGGGTGCTGCAGCACTGCAACATCTCCAACACCGACCCCACACCGTCCCCCTGGCCGCCCGCAGGTGAGACTGGCCCTGCTCGGGGCCGGGGGGAGGCGCAGAGGGGTGGGGATGACCCTGTCCCCACCTGTGCTGTCTCCTCAGGGGATGTCCTGCACAATGAGGATGCTCTGCTCCAGCCCGGCCCCGGCCAAGGCGGCTGCCTCCCCCCGACGGCGTTTCAGGAGTGGGGGCCCGCGGCGGAGCAGCCCCCGCTGGGTGCCTACGGCCCCTCGGAGCACATGCTGCTGGGGGAGCAAACCATCCCAGGTGGGTGCTGCAGGGCTCCGGACACGGGAAACCAACATAATGGGGCAAGAAGTGACTGGGGGGGGGTGTTCCCAAATTGTGAGGCTGACGCTGTCCCCGTGCTGTCACAGGAGCCGTGCCGCTGCCATGCCACACGCACCCCGCCGAGCCGGAGCCTGCTGTCCCCGTACTGTCCCCGGGCGAGGAGCTGCTCTTCCACCCCAACGCCAGCCCCGCGCCGCCTGTGGATGACACAGGTGAGGGGCTGGAGGAGGGAACGGGTTGAAGTTTTGGGGGCCGCCGCTGACCGCTGCTTGTTGCAGGGATCCCCCCACACCTGGATGTCACCATCTACTACCGGGGGAGGACGGTCCACCAGGAGGTGGTGAATGACAGGCAGTGCCTGCTGACCTACCAGTCCCTGGACCCGGTGGTGGTCCTGCAGCCGGGGCAGCACGTCTTCTTCCCCAGCCCCGAGGGCCTGGCCGACAGCAAGCAGCGGCAGTACACCGAGGAGCTGCTGCTGGGCGTGGGGCTGCGGCTGGAGCAGCGCGCCGGCAAGCTCTTCGCCACCCGCCTGAAGAAGTGCAAGGTCTTCTGGGCTCTGTCGCAGCAGCTCGACAACGGGAGACCCCCACCCAACCTCCTGTGCCGGGACCAGGAGACCTCCATCTTCGACTTCCACAGGTTTTGCACAGGTGGGGAAGGAAGGGTGGAGGTGGTAGGAAGGGGGCAGCCCCAGGCTGGGCACCACCCGACCCCTCCCGTCCCTTTTGTCCCCACGGTGCCCGCTGCCGTCTCTTGGGCTCGCCCCGAAGCCAAGCCCGGCCTTTGCTTTGCAGACCTCAGGGACTTCCGCGACAACCGCAGGGAGCGCTCCCCCGACTTCACCATCTTCCTCTGCTTCGGGCAGTGCTTCTCCAACTGCAAGCCCAAGGAGTCCAAGCTCATCCTGGTGAAGGTGAGCGGCCCCAAGGGGGCTGATGGCCACCCCTACAGCCTGGGGAGGTGTTCCTGGGGGCCGCGGGAGGTGGGAAGCTGGGGGGGGAGCCCTCAGGGGCTGGGGGTGATGTGGGGCTGGGTACAGGTGGAGTGGGCCCCTCGGGGACAGGGGTGCCCTGGGTGCCTCCTTCCTCAGCTCTAGGGGGACGGGGCCACAAGGGCTGCCTGCAGGACACGGTGCCCCTTTTCTGCCCCAGCTGGTGCCCAAGTTCTGCGAGCACTGGTACGAGCAGGTGCAGCGGCAGGGAGCCTCCTCCCTCAACAGCGGCAACGTCAGCCTGCAGCTCTCCGACTCCTTCAACCTCTACGAGCTCATCGAGCAGTACAACATGCAGATAGACTGACACCCCCTGCCCCTGCCCCCTCCGGCCTCTTCTGCGGCGCTTGCAGAGTGTTTTCGGGTGCTGTTGCATCTGGACGGACCGATCTCCCCGCTGCACAGCAGGAACGAGCTGCGTTAGCTCTCCCTGGGCACTCCGGCACCCCTGCTCTGGCCGCAGGTGCTGACGGAGAATTAGCAGAGCACACCTGGGGCCATGCAGGCCAGCCACGTCCCACCGTCCAAGAGAAAGCAGCTTTAAAAGCTCCAGAAGTGGTTGGCAGAGCCTCTGCTCTGGCTGTGCGGCACTTTACCCCTGCAGCAGTGGCGAGGCATCAGAGGTGGGCTCCCTCCTCCTCCACCCCCAAGGACAGTTTCACCGGCCGGTGCTGGAACTGACACTCAGCTCCTCTCAGCCAGTACGGGCAGCTGCTATCCTGGGTTTTTGTAGTGTGGTCACTTACAGATTTATTTTTCTGATTATTTTTTTTTTTAAGTTTAAATATATGTATATCTAAAAGTGCTTCCTGCTTGCTGGTGTTGCATAGACATCTGCCCAGAGCCCTTCGTGCCCTGAAGCCCCCAGGCCAGCTTTGTCCCAGCAGAGCCGCGGCCAGCTGCAGCCCGACAGTGACCACGTCCCCTTTGGGAAAGGGATCGAGGCAGGGGTTAACCCCAGCAGCAGGGAGTAGGCTGCTTGACGTGCAGTGGCCTTTGCAGCTAAATTATTAACCTTTGGGGCACCAAATTGCTGCTGTGCTTTGTCTCGTAGCTGCTGACACTGGGCTCGTACGGCAGCAGCTGTGAGCACGCTGTCCCCTGGAGACGAGAAAATTCCCACACATGAAGGACGCGTTTATTTATGTATTTATTTCCATGCATCAGGGATGCATGCAGGACTTGCATGCCAGGAAGAAAACGCGTTGAGAGCAGCTCGTCTCTGCCTTAAAAGTAATATTTATGTCTTCCACAAGCACCTCCCTGCTCGCCTGAGGTTACTCACTTGAGATGTTCTGGAAACAAAAAATAGAGTCACGGCAACACAGAGCACGGGGGAGCGCCGCAGGACCAGCCGGCTGCACGGACCTGCGTGGGGAGGGTGGCACGGGGACACGGGCAGGGGACCTGCCACGCAGGGCCCCCACCTACCTGCCGGTTGACGTGGATGCTGCTGGGTCCAAAGGTGGTGGTGCCGTAGCTGGTCACGTAGTAGTGAACGGCTGGCTGCGCCGGGGGCACCTCCGGGTGCGTGGGCACTGTGGGGACGCAGGAGGGGACCGTCAGCTGTTAGGCAACTCTGCTCCCATAAACCCAGCCACTGAGTTATTCAACCCTAAAGATAAACAGGGAGCCCCACTGGTGACAGGACAGCGGGTAGCAGCTGCTTTGGGCTCAGAGAGAGAGGGAAAACTGCTGCGGTTTGGGCGTCGGGGGACATGCTTCCAGGCACAATGGGCAGTGGGAAGGGGGAGCACAGCCGGTGTTCCCAGGCCTGGCTGTCACAGCCACCGCCGGCGTGGTGGCCAGGGCCTGCCCATGGGGTGAGATGCCCTGAACCAAAAGGGTTTGCAACCCACCGAACTGCACAAAGGCTGCTCGCTGCCACTGCTGGGCCGGGAAGAGAGGGCCATGAAGTGAGCAGGCACCAGGCATGGGATTTCCCCTACAAGCTCCTCACCATTTAAAGACAGTAAACACGCCCCTTTACCCCCACACCTCCCATTTAACCCCCTGCTTCTCGTCTGGCTGCTCTGTGGCGCTGCCCTTTCTGGGCTCACCTTTTGGTAAGAGCAGCTCTGTTCCAAACCGATGACCACACGTTCCACAGGTTTTAACTTCTTCCTTCGTCCTGTAAGGGAAAAAGCCCCAAGGATAAGAATGAGCAGGATCTGCCTTCAGCACTTCCCATGGAAGATGGTGCCAAGGCGGTGGGCAAGGATCCCTCTTCCCACTCCGATGTAGGGCCCTGTGGTTGGTGGGATGGGGCCGCCTCCCTGGGTGCCCGAGCCCCCTGCTCTTTATGAAATGGGGGAAATCTGGCACTGCCCTGTCCCAGACCAAGCCCGAGAGGACATTATGTGACTTTTCCCTAAGCCCCCAAGTCTCAACTTTTTTCTCCTTTCCTTCCTTGCTCGAGTTTCTCGTGCCATTAAATGCTACCACCTGTGTGGCACGGGCTCAGAAGGGCAGCACAGGGCCTGGCAGCATTGCAATGAATTCGACACATCTTTTAAAAGCTGATCAGCCTCCCTGGCACTGCAACAGCAGCCATCAGGCTCCAGCCCTGTGCCTGGCGAGACAGCACATACATACACAGCGTTTTTGCCGTCCATGTCTGGCCAGACCAGCTCCGCAGGACAGCCGGCAGTCCGGCAAGGCGTCTTCACGCACACGTGCAGCCCTGGCCACTCCTCTGAGAGCTTCTGGACGATGAACACGACAGCCATGAGGAAGTCCCAGGTAAACTGGAATCCTTCAGGACAGAAGGAGAAAGTCACAGTTACTCATGACCACCCAGAGTGGTGGCCTGGGTGAACGTGGATCATTTCCTGCTTGGTTGTGTCCGTCAGAACCGGTGTGCCAGCTGCTTTTCGCCTTAACCAATTTCCAGCCCTCTTCAAAGGGAATTGCTGCAGAGGTTTTTGGCTGGGAGCCACGGCACCAGCACAGCACACAGGCTGCACGGGAACAGGGACCCTTACCCGTTGTTCCTGCTGGCTTTCTGCTTCGGAGCTCCAGGTAGCTGTACGCCCTCTGGTTGTTCTCTTTGATCAGCAGAGGCTTGCCGTTGCATATGAGCAGACAGGTCATCTTGGCCACCCAGTGTGTGGAGTAGAAGGAACAAGCTTTCACCAGGAACCTGCAGGTAGATTGCCTGAGGCTTTAATCTCCTTCCTCCCGCACATGGAGAAAGAGTGGCACCTGGTGGGCCTCAGAAATACAGAGCCAACATCAGCCAGAATCGAGCTAGAAGATAAAAGAGGACCTCAAAAGCTCAAGCAACCTCTTAAGCCAAGAGCTGCTTCCATGTTTGGCCACCAGATAAAACTCTGGGTACAAGTCAAGAACCCCAGGAGACCTTCCGGAAACTGGAACTGTCCCAGTGGAAACTGGACCCTTCCCAGCTCTCTGCTGTAGTGGGACTGGGAGATCTCCAAGTGCCTGGATAGGCAGACTAGCCCTGTGGCCTGCCAAAAAACACCCTGCATGAAAGGTAAAGCAGAAGGACTGTTTTCCTTGTTCACATCCAGTCAGCAAACATCAAAATGATTCACGTACAGCCCCACAAGTCTGGGGTAGAGTTGAGGTCCCACCATGGTCTCCCGAGTCCTGGCCTTGTGCCTCAGCTGTTTTGGTTGCCACAGCTGAGAGCCTGTCATAGCTGCTGTGTCCCAAACCAACCCCAACGCCAGCCTCAGCACGGCCAGAAACAACTGCTTACCTCTGAAAGAAACCCTCCGGTATTTCAGGTGAGAAGTAGGCGCGGATGTGGAGGTCCTCGGAGTGATCTCCTCCCCACACCTCAGCGACCTCTTCGGTCTGGTTCAGGTAGGTTGGGAACAAGTACCAGGACTCCCCTTGGCCCCGCGTGGTCTCCCACGGCTTCCCAGGCACAAACTCGCAGGCCTGTGGGTTGAGAGCTTTGGCGTGCCTCACCTCCAGGCAGAGCTCGAAGTGCTCCAGGAGGCTGAAGAGCTTCCCTCTCCCTCTGTGGGGCTTGTACCCCATGATTTCCTCAAAGACGTCCTGCATCCCTTCCGAACAGAGCTGGTACTTCACCAGAGCCCGCACTGCCCGGTGGCACAGCATTGCCTTTGATTTGAAGGTCCACACCCAGTTGGACCTGTCTCTGATGGTGGCGTGCTCTGCGATCAGCGTGTCCACGGAGATGCTCTCCAGCTGCTGGACCAGGCGGTACCTCACGAGGAGCTGGGCAGGAAGAAAGGGAGGCAGGAGGCTGCAGCGAGAGGAGCACCGCTGGGCTCGGGCTGTGCAGAGATCGTGGTCTTTGTCCCCGTGCTTACCCTGAACATAGTGATGAGGAAAGTGGGCTGCAGGAAGACGGTGCTTTCCAGGTGCTTGATTTCCTCGTACCACACAATGAGCCCGATGCGGTGGAGGTACCGCAAGATGTCCTGCAGCAGCTCTCTGTCCAGGCTGGCCAGGTGCTCACGCAGGGAGAGTTTGCTGAGCAGGTACTGGAGGTCCATCATGCCTAGAGGGAGACGCAGGTGCTCAGTACGCTGCCCACAGCTGCCAAGCCAGCAGTTGGAGGCTTTGCAGAACCAAGGAGCACCACCAGTACCCATAGTCACACAGGCCGTGCCACCCCTAGGGCAGCAGCCGGGACCAGAGCGATGCTCGGTGCCCGTGGCACAAGGTGCTTTGCCCACCCTGGGCTGTCCTGCTGCGGTGCTGCAGCAGAGGCCTGAGAAGCAAAGCTCAGAGGGCATGCAAAAGGTGTGCACAGGCGTCCCCAGGGAGGTACCAGCTCCGCTGCCGCTCACGATGAGTGCCAGGGGAACGTCCCCATCTGCACACACGTCCCTTGGGGCGCTGTAGCGAAGCCACCGTGCAGGAAGCAGCAATGCTTCGCCCCGCCACCCTCCAGCTCCCATGGCATTGCCTTGCCTCAGCGCTGGTGGGAGCTGATGGCCTGCCAGGACCTCAGTGGAGCACCTGAAAAGTGAGGCTGATTCTGCTTTTTTCAGTGTTTGAGCGTATGGCTTGTTTCCCACTAGAAGACCTCTGAGGCAAGTTTAATCTCAGTGTCATTTAGTCATGCAGAGAGCACAGGGAGACAGGCAACAAAATGTGGCTTATCTCCACAACACACTGGAGTTTGCTCCTCATCCTCTAGCCCTGCAGCTGCAGGGGAGCCAGAGAGGACTCAGGTGGTGCAGGAAATTTTTTTCTTTTGCTTTGGAAATGTAGGTGAGGAACTAGGGCTGCCCTGCTAGGCCTGTCACTGAAGACACAGAGAAGGGGCTAAGGGCGTTAAATAAATTTGGCAAAACATAGGTTTTGGAAACCAAAACCGCTCACCATGCTCGGCCACCTCCTCGCCCTGCGCGATATCCACGATGGCGGCTTCCACCTGCCGGTAGACAGGCGGCAGCACCCGGACCACCTCGGGGAAGAGCTCTTCATTCCTCACATGCTCCAGAATCGTGGCTTCGAGCCTTTTGATGTCACGGTGGTTCGTGCAGTTGACAGCAACTAAGTCTAAGATCTGGAAGAGAAGAAGCACACACACCTGCCAAAGGGAAGACCGGCGGAGGCCAGGGCCACACAAAATGGTGGACGCCCTGCTGAGGGAAGCCAAGCAGCGCTCCTGGTTGCCCAGTGAAGCTCTGCATCCTCGGAGGTTCGCCACACTGAACAGTGTGCTAAGCACCACAGGAAGGACAGCTACCCCACTAAACAGGCCTGTGTAAGCATCCCAAACCCTGCGAGCTTGCCCAGCTCCCCTGATAGCTGCAGCAAATCCACAATAATCGGCCCTACGGTTAACATGTGGTTCTCCATCTCCTTCAGCCTCTCCCACTGGTCCACATAAAACTCAGGCTCCTCGCTGTCCTCCAGGTTGTTGATGAAGTGAGCAAGGTTGTTTTTTCTCTCCACCAGCATGGCCGTGATCTTGGACATGATGTCGGACCTCTTCTCCTCCACCTCTCCCTCCCGGCAGCAGTCCACGTGGGTTCCCACAGGAAGCACCACCGAGTTTGGGACTCGCATGGACAGGTTGTTGATCCAGAAACCAACAAGGTCCTTGAAAGTGTCATCGTTAGTTTGGTACCTGGGGAGGGAGAGAGAGAAAAATTCCCAAATTCACATCTAATGCTCTGAACCTTTGAAGACTGAGTCCTTGAAGAGGAATCTCTGAGGCAGAAAGCAAAGCTGGGGACCACATAAATTGGGATCACTTGCCACAAGACAAGTTAATGCTTAAACCTCTCAAAACAGGGGGCTTTAGTAAGGTGATGCCAGAACTAGTGGCTTAATAAAAAATGTGATCTCCAAAAAGGGGGAGAGTGAGATCTATTTAGTCCAGCAGAGAACAGCTATGAATGTACAATGGAACTGGCAAGAATTGTGGAAATAGAAAGGAAAAGCTTACCCAACCCAGGTTCGTTTGTCTGCTCCCACTCTGCCTTGAATTCAGCACTTACCTGTGGAGGTTGATGACAAGGATGACAAGTGCCTGTGGGGTGATGAACACGTGGTGAGTCATGTAATACTCCAGCTGGCCAGCAAAGTCCCAGAAGAGAAAAGTGAAGTCATCGATCCGGAACTCGCTGATCTCTATCCCAACTGTCCGCTCTTCCTTGGGCACCAGTTTGCTTTGTCTCTGCTTCAGGCTCTTGCAGATGGTGGATTTCCCTGCCAGCGAGGCCCCCAGGAACATGGTCTTGACCCTCTTGTCCTCCTGCCCTGAACCACGTTGGAGCTGGTTGAAGTAATTCAGGATCTGCTGGATGCCACCGGCGCACACTTCGCTGGGTGGCTCCCTGAGTGGGTTCCCGTTGGCCCTGAACATTTTCAGGGACTGTCCCTGGAACAGCTCCTTGGGGAGCTGGCGAAGGGCATTATTCTGCACGTGGAGCTCCTGTAGGTTTGCCAGCTGCAGGACAGGCTGGGGGAAGGTTCGAAACAGGTTGTTGGAGATGTTGAGGTACTGGAGGCTGCCTCGACAGGCTGCCAGGTCCCTGGGGAGAGCACCCAGACGGTTGTTGTTCAGCCGCAAGTGCTTAAGCCTGGGGAGATGAGAGAAAATCCCCTCTGGGATGACTCGGATTTGGTTCTGATTCAGTTCGAGCTTCTCTAACCAGACCAGTCTCTGGATTTCGCTGGGAAAGTCCACGATCTCGTTCTTGGACAGTATGAGCTTCTTCAGGTTGCAAAGCTTAGAAACGCCAGCGATGCTCCTGAGTTTGTTCCTGTCGAGGTCAAGGCTCTCCAGCGCGGGATTGCTCAGGACTGCTGGGGGCAGCACCCGCAGCCTCTGGGTGGAGAGAGTCACCTCCCGCAAGCAGTCCTGCTCTGGACCTGGGCACGTGGGACAGGAAAGGTTTGTAAGGACCCCACGCAGCTGCCGGCCTGCTGGAAGAGAGCCTTTCAGCTGCACAGGGGCAGATCGTTTGCTCTCTTGAGACCTTGCGCTTGGCAAAATTTGAGACCATTCTGTCCAGCAAGGCAAAGCTGAGGCTAAACGCAAAGAGCTGTTTGAGCAGCGTGACCACAGCTCCTGGCCCCGCTCAGGAGAGGGAACAAAGCCGAGACGAGAGGATCTTGTCTGGGCCTGAAGATGGGGGAAGCGGCAGAAGAAATGGTGCCCACCACGTCTCAGCCGGGAGCCCCAGGGTCGCAGTAACAGCTTTGCTCTCATTAGAGCACTGTGAGAGCTGTGCCAGCAGATGCAGCTGCCCTAATTTCAGCAGTGGGCTGGCATGGCAGAGCCAGCATGTGGCGGAGAGCTGCTCCCCAGATAACCTGCCCAGATCGCCCTTGTGCTGCCACCCACCCCCAGTGCCAGACCACAGCCAAGGCAAAGATGCTTTGAGGCCAGGGCTGGCGAGATCAGACACTTCCTCTCTCACATCCTCCCCCTCCACATGCAGGCTCCGACTCCCCAAATCACTGCTGCCAGCCCAAGGAGGCCAGGGAATAACGCAGGGAGATCAGGGGTGTCCCAGAGGATAGGGAGCAGGAGATGGGTGCTGCAGAAGGCCTCGGGCCAGAGCAGCCCCAACAGGAGGATGCTTATAGCAGAGGGATTTGCATGTGAGAATAGAGCCAGGGGTCAGGACTAGAAGCAAATAGAGCTGAACTCGCTCTCCTCTCCCTTGTTTCACTTCCTCGCCGGATGACGCCGCGCGTGGCACCCCCTTGCGCAAGATGCCGGGCTCAGGAGCTTTCAGCATCACCACCTAAACCTGGAGTGTGCCACGAGCCCGCTTGGAAAGCCAGCTTTGACCCGCTCCCAAACACCTCTTCTTGCCTCTCTCCTCCAGAAAGACAAGCCAAAGGGCTCCCACCACCGTCCGAACCAGGCCCCGTGGGCAGCACGAATTGCCGGGGCAACTACTCACAGGCTCTGGGCTGGGCCATGGCCCTGCAGCGCAGCACCGGCTGGATCCTCCTGATCGCTCGGCCTCCCCCTTTCGTTTCCTCCTCTTGTGTGGCTCCCCGCCTCCCCGGGCTCTGCACGGGAACCCCACCCTCTCTTTCTCCATCCATGCCCAGAGCAGCTCCCAACAGCTCGAGCACGCCTGGGCAGACACCAAGCCCTTGATCACCGCGCTCGACAAATGACGGGAGGATCCCGGCCTCCTGTTTTCAGCTGCCCGTAACGTAGAGGACTCAGAGCAGTTCTTCCTCACACTCTCACCTATTTGCATTCTCTTACGGGACAGGAAAACAGCTAAATTGCGGAACAACTTAATTGCTTTTAAATCCTCATGGTGGGGCAAGGGTACCTACCTGTACTGCTTGGTAATTATGAAGCATTTCCCACATGGAAACGAGCTGCCACCCAAGATCCTGGCCTCAGAGTGCTGTACACCACCCAAACTGTTGTAACCCTAAAGGAACACTCTTCTCTTAAAATGCAGGGACAAGGGCTCTGTGTAAGACAGGCCTTCACCCCTACAAGGAGGACAGTGACCTCTTTCAACATTACCTTACACAAGCCAGGGAGCTCATTCCTATAAAGAATGCCTGGAGGTCACCTATGGGATGAAGACGGTGGCAGAGCAGGGCTCCTGTCAGCCTCCAACAATCCTTGTGCTTGCTAAAGGAACTTCTCTTTAGCTTAAGTGTTACCACTGGTGTAGAGGAGGGGAAGAACATTAACAGGAGGTCATTGCGCACATCAAATAAATGAGATTTCTTCTGCTGAATAGGTGGCAGCACCTGATCTGAGAAGGTCAACCAGAAAAAAAAATGCACATGGAATATGCAGCATACTAGAAAAATTGTTTTGTATAACATGCTCAGAAAGGCATTTTAAGGTATGTCGCTCAATGTAAGTCAGCCCTTGGGAGAGGCAATCTCATGAATTTATTTTTCACAGTAGGCAGATTGAAGGAACCAGTATTATTTCTCACACAACTTCAGGGGAAAGCACTTGCACAGTGCGTGTTTTTCAGCTTCGATGCTTCTCCAGGCAAGGGCAGGTGCAGATGTAAGTGAAATTTAACAGCTCCTAGACTATACACACATTTGAAATATCTTGCACCAGGCTATTACCTTTGCAGCTAATTCAGACTAGTACCAACCAAAAACTGAAAACAGTGAATCTGTCTGGGGAACAAAGCAGGAAGTTATTGTCTTCCTAGTCACCAGCATAGTTGCTTCCACTACTGGGTCAAGCTTTGTCATTCAAACCTCTTGTCAGGTGCAGGCTGTTCACTCGAGAATTGTTCCTCTGATAAATCCCAAAGTGTCTGATTGTCAGCCTATATGGAAACTCAACTAGATAACACTCTAATTCTTGTTTCATCAACACCATAAAGGCTTCTGGGCTTTATTTTCTCAAGAAACCTAGCAGAAGTGTTTCTGTTCACAATCCCACACCCACCTGTGAGGCATGCATTCTAGCTACATGTTTAACTGTAAAACTAAAACTCTGCTCCCTAAGAAAGAGACTTCCTTCCAAAGTTTTGGAAGTCATCAACCCCTCCATTCAATTTGCACTTTCATACAAAGAGCAGACCAGGGAAGACCAACCCCAAAATGCTCAGGGCTTCTCCTTAAGCACAGCTCTAGGATAGTGAGATAGCAAATTGTGGCAGCGAAGTGGTGTAGGAGGTCAGGCAGTACTGGTGGAGGTTTTTGTTTGTTTGTTTTAAACAGTCAAACACACACACAGAACAGATACTTAGAAGCCATCAGAATTACAATATGCCAACAAAGCTCGAGACAGAAATCAGCATTTGCTAAAAAGTCAGGAAAGCCAGCAATGGATGGGATTTCTTCCTATTTGTGAGCTCTTCCCATGCTCACGAGGAAAAATAAGAGCTGAAAAGTTCCTTAGTTCATTTAAAACAAACAAGCAAACAAACAAACACCCCCAAGAGCTTATTTTCTCTTTGAAGATGAGCAGCAAGACCCTCAAAGAGGGTAGTTCCTGTGTGCACTTCACAAATGTTACTGATAACTGGTCTAACGGGCCACCTATACTCAGATCCCCTTGAAAGGAAAAGCCACTTTCTAAGTTGTTTTTTAAGTTGTAACTTACTGTTTTTTTCTCCAGCTTCCTTATTAAAATGCCTTCTCTCTTCCTAACACAGGAAAAAGGAGCTTTTTGTCATATTCAAAAGGTGCTGAATATATTTTCAAGTTGCTGTATTTCAGACGATCATTTAAAACAGTAGTTGCTCTACAGTATGTGTGAACAAGGAGTGCTTTTAAAGTGTTTTTAAAGCAACACAGAGCCATTACACATGCAAGATGTCCTTGCTTCTTGAAAAGGAAAGCAGTCCCCCTCCTTCATAGGAGGAACACTTACTTATCCAAATCCAGTCCTCTCCTAGAAACCCAGTATTCCTTTGTGTACACATTTATACAGAATGGTCACGGAAAGGGGCAACTGAAAGGCAAACAAATGACACCTGCTATAGGACTAAAACCGTTCAAAATAACTTTATAAATTCTGTCACATTTCTGCTTTGTACATCAGTTCAACCTTGTCCCTCAAGCTTGTTACTGAAAATTCACAATGTTTGCTTTTTGTTTCATTTTTCCTGAAAGGCAGACACAAAACCAGCCATCAGTGCATTATTTACAGAAGTGCAACATAATCTCCCACCCCCAAAATTAAACTTTTCACTAACAGGATATTTCCAACAGGATGTAAATAAACACCACGGGTTGAGCAGTGTTTCTGAAGTCAATTTATAAAGGTTAGCTCATTTCTGCAATCCCCAAATGACAGAGCGAGTAAAGCTTCGCTCCTCATCGAGCAGGCTAAAAATACCACATTTCAAGTATTAAATTAGAAGTTTCTAAAGACAATCCATATTTTGATAAATAAACACAAGGGAAACAGTATATAGCTCTCAATATACTGTATATGAAAAGTGGTGTCCAGTTTCAAACTTTTAGCAAGACAGGTGCACGGGCCAAAAATGTGATCAAAATAACCCTGAAAATGGTAGCAATCCGGGAGTCCCAAACATCAATCTCTTCTGTGTTTCCCCTGGAATTACTCTGCTGGTCTGAGGCATTTGATTGTTATTGAGTTCTACATCTGTAGGTAATCAGAAAAAAAACAACAAACCCAAGCTCATTCCCATATGGAAACAATTCAAAAGTAGGTTCAGCAGATAAATCCTATCTTGCTTCTCTGCATTTTACTTTTGATGAGATGTTACTGCAGATCTGTTATTTCTTCTGGAATAATGTTCTCAGTTCATAGAGTTCAATTCAAGTCATTCTGGCTGCAGCTTACTCTCAGTTTTCCACTTCACGTGCATCTTCACCATCAGACTTCTTATGTTTCCTCATATGTTTGTATTTTTCCACATATGCCTTCACCAGATTAGCTACCTTCATAGGGTTGATCTCTCCACTTTTGCTGTGGCAGATCTGCAAGAGATTAGAAAAGGCATTCAGTCGCTTAACGGTATCACAGCAGCTCAGGCAGACAAGTAGTGACCAAGAAACCCTGAACTTCCCAGGAGAACTGATTCCTTCATAGGCTCCTAGACTCTCAGACCAGGACACAAAGAAAGACTCAACAAGACTCAACAAGAATAAAAGACTCAACAAGAAAGACTCAACAAGAATAAGAGTGTTTTCAGCCAACGCTGGGGTAGGTCTAACCCTCTATGGTTATTTGTAAAACCTACAATGCATCTTGGACTAAATGCACATGGGCAAGTCATATCAAACCCTTCCTTGCTGTGATAACTGCATCTGTGTTCTGTCCGAGAGAGTTCAGCCTCTGTTGCATTGCAATAATGAAGCTTTCACCTCTGATATATCCAAGTGTCAGAGCAACCTGGCATGACGGCTTACACATTTCTGCGGAAATCATTAGCACATCACCACCCCCACCCAAACCGTATTAAAGAACACCACAGAAGTTACGCTTGATCAAAGACTAGTTAAGAAGTCCTTCCAAGAAAACAGATACCCTATAATCCTAGCTGGCCTTCTTCTGCACGTGTAATATTTAGCCTCAAGAGCTGGACACTGTTGTACTCCCACCCCTCCACCATTGCTCAGGATGAACAGCGCTCACTGGTAATATTTTCCTTCATGCATTCCAGAAGCAGCCCGAGCACTTCCCTACTGAGCACTAACTGAATGCATCTCTGAAAGTAGAATCATTCATTTTTATCATGGGCTTTTCTGTGGTTTCTAATTAACATACCAAACTGCACTGCAATTGTCCAGCAAATCCTATATAATACATGGTAAATTAATGTTTATTTCCCATTTTTCTGACGGTTTTGAGGAAGTGATGTTCAAATTGAAAGAATTTGGCACTTTTGAAGGCCCATTCTGAGATATGTAGTGTCTGCTCACTTTCTCCCAAAGTACTAAGAACTTAATCATTGTTCACAGGGACTTCAGCTGTAACTGGTTTTGCTCAGGTCTTCTACAAACTGGATTTTCTTTTCACGTTGGTCATGCAGAAGATGTGAAATTGCAGACATTATCTCAGGAATTGTTGTTTACGATGGAATTTCCTAGTGATAGCAGGAAGGCAGAGCAGGGAGAAAAATAACAGTTCTCCAGGGTATCATTTACCTGCCTCAATCGCAAGAGCATTAATTGCTTTCACAAGACAACATGCATTTGTCTGCTGATAAGGTATTTTTTTCCAGACACAATCTAGTCAGCACTAAGATTTGAGACAAAAGTCAGCGTCAGCCAAATTGCAAAGCCCTCTTCTAAAGTTCAGGGACATCACAGGTGTCCAAGGAATTAATACACAAAATATTTTCTAACTTTAGGAGAAGCAGCTTGACAATTCAGGCTGAATTTCTCAATGAAAGGGAATTAACAACTCCCACCCAAGGCGTGTGCCACGTAACACCTGAGATCAGGCAGCTTAAGCTTTAATGTTCCATGTCGCTGAAAACATATTATAAAAGGGTCAGCCTTGACAGCTCTCAATGACACTGCTCAGTCCTACTTGGAGCAACTTCACCATAAGACTGTCGAGTCCAGGTCAGAGTCCAAAAATCTGCTATTTCAGTAACACCACGTAATTACTGAAGCTTGCAAGTGCAATCCAAAGTACTGCCACTATTTAATTACCTGCACGGCTCCTCCCCTTCACAGTCACCTTACCTTTTGCACAGCTTTTCGAAGAATGTTCTTATATTCCTCCTTTGTAATCTCCCTCTTCTGGTAAAAAGGTTTAATGGCAAGTTTCACTTCTTCCACAGCTCTTTCCTGCATGTGAAGCTTCTTCATGTACTGCACAGCAAAGAGAAGTTCATTACCTTGTTTTAGCCTGGGAATACTTTCAGAATCTATTCTTCTTAGAAGTGCTCAGACAATGAAAATACCCCTTTCACCTTTCAACAAACCAAGAGCTAGCCTCAAAGCAATCTCCTTTACTGTACCTTGCAGTCTTGAAACAAAACACGCTTCATGCAGTGAGAAAACCTTGTTTTGTGAAACATTATTCTGTCTTAGAGAACATGTTTTAAAAAAGCAAACACGACACCTTAATTTTCATCTCCTCCGCCCATTCCAACAGCTCTGGAGTAAACATCCATCAATCAAAGAGGCTGTCAGAATCTAAAAGCAGCAGGTCAGAAGCATAAATACAAAGCTTCGCATAGCTCTAAAGGTACTCTGACATAAGAACATACTCTATCAAGACAAATTCACAGAAACTGCTGCTGAAATGGAGGTTGAGTTGAAAACGTCTTTCCATCAATTTGTTTTTTTAACTTTATGATAGAAAATAGAATAACTGGCTAAATGACTGTTCTTGTGTTAACGTGCACTGTGAGTTTACAGCAGATGGTCTGTACAGCAGATCCAAAACTCAGCAGCAAGGGACTAGCACTGTTAGATCTCTAATGGTTTTTTCAGTGCTGATTAACAGCAGGATGCAGTCCTACCTCTCCACAGGACTGTCATGAGAATTGAAGCTCATTTCAAAACTGAACAAGAGAGGAGAGCACCAGGTGTTTGGAGTTTGGACATTCTGGCTTTCTGAAAGCAGCTTTCAAACATTCACACAAGAAAGTTTCAGAAATGTAAGGATAAATTAGCTGCTTTCACTCCTCTCAGAGAGAGTACAGAGAAAGTTATAAAACCTAGGTTTTAAAAGTCATAAAAAAAAAACTTTAAAATTCCAAATAAGAAGCTTATTAACATATTATTTCTAATTTCTAAAGAATGGGTAATGCCTTAACTAACAGGACTGTGGCCTGCATGTGCAATTCCAGTTACGCATTTGCTACTTGAGAGCATTTACTCACTTCCTCATTCTTCGTTTTATCCACTGGAGGTTTCGGTGCTTTGATCTTTTCTTCTGCATTTCCAACAGAAGCAGCTTGAATTCCTGGCTCAGAGGCAGTAGCCAAGCTGCCCGGCTCTGGAGTCAGGCTCTGCCCCGCCACGCAGCCAAGCGCTGGCAGGCTGCCCTGCATGATGAACTGAACCGTGGGCTGGCTGACGGGCGCGTAGGGGGGGAGGCTCGAGGGCAGAGGTGGCGTCAAAGGTAGATTTTGACAGAACACCTGTGAAACAGAGACCGTTTTGTAAATGCCTGTCCTCGGTAGAGAGCATCAGATTGGTATTTTCAGAGCAATTTTTATCCACTGAAACAGGCAAGTCATTAGTAGTGTGAATCAGGGAGGCTGTAGTCCACCTCTCAGCTAGGTTGGCACACACCTGTGCCACCAATCTATTTTATTTTATTTTATATTTTTTACAGCCTGATTGCAATTAGCAAGATGCTCAAAGCTTCTGGAGCAACATGGTTGTTCATCAGGGAAGTGCTGAAAATGGAAGCTGCACACGTGGTGCAGAATGGAAGGGAGATGTGCTTCTTCAGCTGTAAGAATCACTCGAAAGATTAAATGATTGGAGGATTGCTGAGGTGTATGGGCTTTATGAAATGCACTACACGCAGAGGAAGGCGAGCTCTGCCATGAGGGAAGGGTGTCGTACAACGAGGGCACAGATGAGGTGGGATGCCTTCCATGACACTGGGCTGTCAGAATAGGAACCAACCTGAGAGGAATCTAGGTCAGGAAACATAGGCTCAGGAATCATATAATTGGTTGGAGGAGGCTCATTTAACTGCACCTGATTTAATGTTTGGTTCAAGTCCTCTGCCTTCCAGGCCCCTTCTTTTGCTCGCTGAAGTTTGTAAAACGGCATCCCTAGGTTCCCCAAGAGAAGAAAAAAAAAGAACAAAATAAACCTTGTGGGTCAAAGATTCGAAGCAGTTATACATAAAAAACCAACAGTGAAGATGGTTCTAACAACAAGGCTGGCTATTAAAGGACTTAGTTTAGTAATCATCAACACTTTAAAGCTGATAAGAGTGCTTATCATCCACTTGTGCAATTGTTTTTAGTGGGTTGCTGTGAGAGAAACTCAGAAGCACACAACTGTCAATACCCACAGCACAGGGCACCAAAGTCGAGCTGTTTCGAGCAGCTTTTGCTTAGCAGAACTCACAGGAGCAAGCTGTAGAGATCTGCAGCACTACTCAGTTTTGAATAATCTTAACTTCTGAAGGATAAATCATTCTAGTTAAACGCAGAAAGCATGGAACGCAGGCTGCCAGTTCAGAGATCAGGTTGCAGTGTGCTTCACAGCCAAACAAGTCGCCACTGGCTAGCCGAGCTGCTGAAGTGACAGCAACAAGTCATTAACGTGATTTGCCTCGTGTTTTTGGCAGGTACAAAACACAGGCTTTCAGGACTGGGAACCACAGCATCACCCCAGCTCAGATGACAGAGCTACTACACTTACAGCCTAAGCCGGGCACCTAAACCCTAAGCCTTAGGCAGCCTTCTCCAACTGCTGCTTGTTTTCCCCAAGAGACTTACGTGGAGCTTTTCCAGCAGACAACGCACCGCTCTCTTCCTCTTGAAGATTCCAGGTCACTCTTTTCACCGGTGCTTTAGATTTCAACGCGGGACCCTGAGGTACCACCTCCAGTTCAGGTTTAGTGAAATCACTGGTTTTCTCCGTTGACACAAGGCACTCATCTTTAACCTCTCTCACACAATCTGTTATTTTGCTTTTGGATGAGCTTTGAATTGGCTCAGCCTCAGGCTGAACTTGCACGATAACCTCTTTCTTTGGAGGTGGCTCCATCAGAGGCGGACACAGCGCAGTATTTTCTATTTTAACTGTAATCTCCAGGTTCGTATTGCTACAGCTACCAAGCAATGCTGGATCACTGCTAGTCATTAATTCAGTTTCAGCCAAAGAATCCATGCTGCCAATCGGAACACAGCTGTTTGTGATCTCTGGCACAAGGAATGCAGCTTCACTTGCCACTTCCTCACAAATAGGCTCTACCTTTATAGTTTCTTGGGCTTCCCTCTGTTGCACGGAGGTCTCAGCCTGTACTTCCTCAACTTTGACGTTGGGTTGGATGGTTATGGAAAACTGCTCCAGTACTAGCTCTTCCTTCGGCTCCTGTTTGAAGGAATGGGATTGCTCTGGACAGCTGGGTACATCCTCAGCTGGAGGCTTTTGATCTTTTTCCGGCTGGGGAGGAAGCGAGGTCTCTTTTGACCTGTGTTTCCTTTCTTTGGAACGTGATCTCGATCGTGGCCTTTTTTCTTTCGATTTGCTGCTTTTGTGCTCCCGAGATCGAGATGCAGACCGTGACCGAGACCTCCACTTTCTCCTCTCTCGAGACCTGGATCTTGATCTCTTTCTCTCTCTGGACCTCACGCTACTATCTTTTTCATACCTCTCATAGCTCTTGTCTCTCCTGTGTTTCCGCCTCTTAGTCCTTTCAGTGCTATTTGAGCGGGAACGATCCCTCCGTCTAGATCTTGACCGAGACCGCCTTTTCTTCTTCCTGTTTTCGTAAAACTCAGAAGTACTTCCAGGACTACCTGAACGTGACCTCGATTTCCTTCTCTCCCTAGACCAAGAAGATTTTGCCTTTTTATCCTTAGTTTTATCCTTCATTTTCTTTTTTTTGGATCGCTCGTGACTGCTGGAACGGTCAGTAGAAGACCTCTTGTTCTTGGGTTTCGAGGTGTGTGTTTTGCTGTGCTCCTCTCCACCTGACCAAGACGTAGATCTGGAACTTCGGTCCCTCGAGCGTGCTCTGTCCCTAGACCCTGATCGGGATCTCTTACGGTCTTTGACAACTGCCTTTTTCCTCTTCACCTTCTTCCTGCTCCGGGAGCTGGAGTTTGAACAGGATCTGGAACGTGATCGTATCTCTGGTTGTTCTGTCTTTTGGCCTTTTTGCTGCCCATCATTCTTTGAGGGACTTTCTGGTTCTGGTTCTAGTTTCACACTAATACTAGGTCTGATTAATTCTTCAGCATTAAAGAACACATTTGGGCCCTCTCTACCTTCTTCCTTTAAAGGCTCTGCATTAGAGATTTGCTTCACGACAGATGAAGTGCAAGGACCGCTTAGAAAGTCTTCCTCATCCATATTGTCTCGTTCCTCCGTATCAGAGATCTGTTCTACAATCCTGCTTTCTGCTGGCACGTCTTCATGAGACTCCGTGTTACTAGAGGGTACATCAGATTCAGCCCCAGACCCAAATATATTTTCTACCGTGTAAGGAGTGAAACGACGAACAGTTTGAAATGTTTGAACTTTTGGATTTTCGATGGAAATAGTCCTGGTAATATTAGTTAGTGGGATCCCTGAGCCGAGCCTTTCAGGACTACTGCTTGCTGAACTCGAGTCTGACCCTGTTGGCTCAAAGGGATCGTATATTTCACTTTTGACTTGCTTCTTCTTGACTGAGAAAAGAGGTGAAGGAGTCTCTTTCTGTTGCACTTTGTCATCCACAGGGCGAAAGGTGTTACAAAACCCTGGGTTAGGCAGTCTGCTGGAAGTCCCTACATTTCCAGGAATATTAATTTTAAAACTCTCAAAAGAGCTCGGGCCTTTGCTCCTCGAAGTGCCCAGAAGTGATGAACTGCTATACACACCTGCATTGGTAGAAAAAGATGCCCCGCTCGTACGCGTTTGCTGCTGAGATTCCTTGGCATTTGACTTCTGACTTTCCACCCTGCTGCCCTTTCCCGGCTGATTAGCGCTCTCTTTGCCAGTCAGCTGCGTTATGCAGGAGCTGGGGATGTCGCAGCTTTGGCTTCCTGTGGGTTCTGGCTCCACCTGCTTGCTGCTGGTTTCCTTTTTAATCTTTGGTATCCTGGGAAGCTCAAAAATGTCAACTCTCTTGAGAGGTGGTTTTAATGGTTGCCTCACAGTTACAGTCTTAGAACCAGAATTCAAGTTACAGCTCGGGGGCTTTGAAGATGAATTAGTGGGGGCAAAGTTTTTAGAGTTCCCATTAAATCTGGGCATTTCATCTGACTTGGAGCCGTGCCCACTCAGGCTAGCTATACTGTGAGTCTGAACAGACCTGGGTGTCATCGAAAATTCCGATTTTACAGTTGCCTTTTCTGACGTGGTCTGTGCAGGGTTTGCTGCGGGCTCAACCCTGCTCAGGGAGGGTGAAGGTGATGAAAACAAACTTGATGAGGTGGGTCTAGTGCGAGTATTCAGCCCCGAGGAAGCTGAAGGTCCAGCAATGGAGCTGCTTGCCATGGTCCCTGAGTGCACTGTACTCAGCTGGGGTTTACGTCCCAAATCATCATCTGGTCTCGAGTCTTTTGCTGATTTTCTGTGAAGTGGAGCTACAGCACACAAGCAAACAATTAAGCTTTTCAAGGCGTACTTATCATTTTCCCTCCCAACATGAAAAGAAGTACAGAGATAATTATTTTAATTATTTTAAGTTCCATTTTGGTTTGTAGACATACCACACAGTAATAAGGCAGTCCAACAGTTCTTTCGATCAGACACACAAGGGTTACTGCCAGACAATGGCACCTTTGAGGTAAATGCCAATATTTAAGAGATGAATAATTCTGTTCTGTGGGTCTCACTAGATTTGTGAGTATTATCCTGTAGCCGCCAACTGATAAAAATGACTTTAACATAGGATGTTATCAGTTATATACTACTATATAGTATACAGGTTATATATTATGGAGCATGCACTTTTGACATAGGACCAGGGCAGGCGTGGATAAAACAGGCTAATTACAACAGCAAGTGCCAAACCCTTACCTGCCTTCTTTGCTGTCAGAGAACCATCTCTGTTGATGACCACGTCAGAACTACTCATCATGAGGAAGCTCTGTCCAGACAGGATACTTCCCAATAGATCAGGCACGGGGGCAGCTTCTGCTTCGTGATCAGGACTCAAGGCAGGTACACTGCTTCTGCATGTTTCAGAGGGGTTACATTTCCTTTACTCTTACAGCACTTGTTCTACACACACACATTACATTAAAAAGAAACCAAAACCAACAGTATAAACAGAGGTCAGCCAGGAAAGTTCACTGATAGTTTTGGCTTCACTAGAATAATTCTGCTCCCATCTCTCTCCGACACAGAAGTTGAAGTATTTACTTATCTGTAAAAGTATTTACAGATCGGTATGATTATGTGCTTCCTGAGACCTTTGGTAAGCAAATGCTTTTTATCTTATTTAAGAATGACGCTCAGCATTGTCACGTATCAGGACAGCGCATTGTTCAGTGCTACGCAGAGATACTTCCATCCCAGCTGTCTCTTCTCCCCACCAAAACAGGATCACAACTGTGTTAGTCAGACCTACACTACTATCTAAAAAGAAACCAAACACTGACGCACCTCATAGAAGTGTTTAGCATCAGCTGTTGGAATGCACATCAGTGCCTACCAGTAGGGTAGGTACACTGAAAAATAACAGCAGTGTTCCTACACATGGGATAACAAACACTCCCCTTTATGCATTACACAATCTTAAGAAAATAGTTTTAACTGCAGCTTCTCTGGGCTTAAAGCATGGTTTTACTGGATTCATGTTTTATGAACCATTCTGGGGGGATTAAAAAGGTTTGAGTGCTTTTGGTGGTTTGTTTTTCTTTGCTTGTGTGTTTAGTGGAGTTTTGGGTTTTATGTTAGTCTTTAAAAAAAAAAAAAGAGGTGTTGAAATGGAACAAATAGACTTGGCTTTTTCAGGGAGCTAGACTTCATTTCTGTACAACAAAGCAAGGTTTCCAAACAATACACACCAAAAATCTGCAGCATACAACAGAACAAGAATATGGGAGGGCTAAAAGCATCGGCCACCTAAGCCAGACGAGGAAACTCACTGTGGTTCAGGCAAATCAAACCCTTAGAAAAGCTGAATTTCAGCTGAACACGTTGCTCGAGCTACTTCAGAGGACATGGAAAGCTTCCTGGAAGGCTTCCTTCAGGATGGAGATAACATTTCCATGGTAACTTGGGATATTTCTGTACCTTTCCTATCTGAATCCCAGGAAACAAACCTTTGCTTTAAGTCAGATGCATTAGAAGACAGCCACGTAAATCTCTTACGCCTTTCATCAGGTTAAGATGAGCTCTCTGCATTTCTCCTAGCCTTCAGCTCCCTCAGCCTTGCAGTCTTCCATGACTTGGTTGGTACCTGCTCCAGACATTTTCCTCATCCCTGTTCTTCTCACCATGCCCCTCTCTCTTTGCCCTACCTCTCTGCACTGCATCCTGTGCCCCAGTCCTGAAACCCCACTGGGGCTGGTAGTGGCAGGCGCACACGCATGTGCGTGCATGCAAGTACACACAAATCACCTACCAGACAGCAAAGCAGAGCAATTGTTCAATTATAGATTCAAACAAACAGTTTCTTCCAATTCTGAGCTCCAACAGACAACAGAGGAGTAAAGTGATGTGGCTACACCCCTCATTCCCTCCTTTGGATATGCACCTAGCTTCCCCTGCCTCCCCAGATACGGGAGCAGGACATTTTGATTGTTTTTTTTTTTTTTTTTTTTAGAGTTAATGAGACTAAGAATTGTTTAGCAACCCCATTAGTATATTTGAAATCCCAACTTGAAAGACTTACAAAATACATCTGGTAAGAAAAAAGTTAAATAAGAACGATCACCTGTCCTTAGAGTCATTATACAATTTTAAAAATAAAAATAGCACTTGATGGATTTTTACCTGGGAAGTCCTACAGAAACAGGTCTAGCTACAGGACGGTGAGACCTCAGAGCTGACTGGGAGAGAACTCTCCTTTTGGCACTCACTGGTGAATCTGGATTTGCTGGAACTTCTTCGTTGCTGTGGATAAAACACACACACACCCTGAAATTACTGTCAAATGGATGAAGCAGATAATATGATTAGAAGATGTACTGTTAGAGAGCATGATACTTAAAAAAAAGATTTGTGCCATATATTTATTTTCTCTTGATTAATAAGCAGAATTGTGCAACAGCAGTTACTGCATACTGTTACACAGTAGAATTCTACATTTAAATCTCATGAGATTTTTTAAATATTAAATGAGTAGTTTCCTTCTAAGAGACTGTCAAAATGGTCTGCTCGGTAGAAAATTAAATTTCACCAGCAATAACTTCAGATACCTCCCTCACCAAATTTCAGAGCTTAAGAGTGATACAAACTATGGCACAGGGAGATTCCTCCTGAATTTAAAGCACCTGAAGGGGAGATTTGGAAAGGAGAAACATAAAAAATTCCACGGGTCCACCTAATTCTACACGAAGTCACCGTTTATCATATAACATAAATGATAGCTACCTTTACTTAAAGTAAACAATTATTGGGATCTGACTCCTTCATTCTCTAGCCTTTAAATAGCCTCATAGATCTTAAAGATTTTCATGCGGCTTATTTCAGCAAACCCCTTTAATGGCAGCTGATTCTTTAAGAGCTCAGCAACTCAGCCAAGGAGGGAAGAAAGAACAAGTACATCATTACATTATTGTGAGCTGTGTAGCCCAAGTCATTTTTAGGTGTGAGATTTACACTTTTTGCAGGAAGTCACAAGCTCCTTTCCAAAGTATAACCCAGTTCTTGAACTTCTCCTGTATTCTAACATCCCAGGTTTCAAATACTCATGAAGATATGAATACATCCATGCACAAGTGCAAACAACCCAACACGAGTGAAATTAACTTTGGATTGTGGTCATGGACCTGGGATCTTACCTCTCATAAGGATCCAACTCATATGGATCTCCAAACACGGACAGAGAAGCTGCACCAATGTCTGCCCTCATCAGACCAAGTGAGGGCTCCGTTGGTTTGTATATGGAAGGAATCGAGGCCCCACGCACAGGTTTACTAAGACCGAGAGTTCGTGCAATACGGGAGCGAGTAGTAACCTCATTTTTTACCTGCACAGATACAGAGATGGGTTACTTGTATGCTAGAGGCAGGTACAAAGTCTTCACTTAGCAAGTGCAGTGATCAGGTTACTACTGTCAGCAGCAGAAGCAGTACGCATTTATTTTCTGTTTGCTTTAAAGCATTTATAGAACATACCACAGCCTGTATGCCACTTCGTACAGAGACTGCATATAGTAACTTAAATGATCAGACAAGGGAAATTTCTACAAACCTGTAAGACAGACACTCAAAATTGTCACTTCCTTATTAAAGGCTGGGAGGTCAGCTGTCTGTAGAACATAACCTCTAGCTAAGGTGGCTGAGGACAGAAGTCAAGCTGGTACGGAGTATTCAGTATAGTTCATCCGAGAACACTACCCACAACTGAAAAGGATTTTGTGAGCCCTTAACGTGGTTTGCAACAACACATATGCAAATTACCACAGTCCGTTAAAAGAAGTGGGTGGTGACAATTTCAGCTGAGCTTACACCAGTACCAAGTAAACACGAGAGCTTAATGGTAAGAGCATAACACAAAGCCTGCAGGACGCGCTTTAGTGTGATCCCTGCAGCTCAGGTAACGGGATTTGTTAGCAAATCCAGCAAGCCTGCTTGGAAGTTGCAATTCACTTCTAGGTACATACACTTTTCTGCAGTACACTGGGCATAACATCCTGTACATACTTCCACCAGAAGAAAAAACCTGCCTGCTATCATTACAAAACAGTATTTTTCTACTGAATACCACGATATAATCCTCTGATAGATAAAATAGCAGAAAACTGGCAGATTCTGATACTGGCAGAGACTCACATGCGATCTTACTCTTATCTTTTTCCCTCTTCTCTTCTTCGTTAAACGCTTGCGTCTCTTCAGCTGCGTCCCTGACGTCTTCTTCCCAACAGAAGATTTTGTCTGAGCTCTTTTTTTGCCTGCTACCTTCTTCCTCCTACCTGATGGGACACAAGACAACCAAGTACCTGGCTAAATGCTGGTGCTGTGTTGTACCCTGCACTCCCCCTTCCATACCCCCATGGCACACAAAGCAGCTGAAAGTGACCTACCGTGTGCTGCAGCAGTATAAAACAGTGCAGCAGAAAAGAGTGAAGATATTAGGATTTATTTAAAAGTAATCTTTACAATGAAAAGATATCTTGGGGAGGGAATTACACAGACCTATGCGTGTACATATGCACTGGGCATACTTCTGTAGCTGCACAGGTGCAGCAGCACACAGCTGCTCTAAAGTATTTTGTATGATTCAGGCTTATTTTCCCAAAGCTTTTATTCTTGCAGGTGGGAGCCACAGAAGGCTTCTGATGCCCTTACCTGTTTTTCTCTTCTGTCTAGCAGGAGCCCGCGGTGTAAGAGGACGCTGGTAAATGGCTGTGTTCAGGCCCGCTACAACTGCCTCAATTGTTTCATCCAGAAGAGAGGACATGAGGTACCTCGGCACATGCTGGGGGGGGATTAGAAGTTAGATGATACAGGTATCTGACAATCAGCAGCAAGTTCGGTATAAAAGCATTTGAAGAGAAAGTGAATTGACATTCAGAAGAGAAACACTGATGGCAGCCCAAGCTGCCAGTAAAGCAGTTATGGCACTGTTCTCACCTATTGGTTGTTGGATTAATGAGAACCTGCTTGCCCTTCATGCTCCCTCACCATCACAAGCCATGGGTAGCTTAATGCCAACTTTGTTAACAGAGTACTCCCACTCAGCAGAACTTCCACAAGTCCACTGAATTGACCTCTGACCCATCACACAAGGCATGATGAACATGAAGACCAAAAAGCCAACGTAGTACAGCTACCCCACCAAGGTTCACCTTCGTCTTCCTCTCTACACAAAAGGGTCGACCCCATTTCAAATATGTTTAACGTATTTGAATTAAGTATATGGATTCTGAGGCTCTGGTTCCTTCCTTTGGTTGGAAAGAGGTGACAAGCAGGTTTCTCTCAAAAGCTACGTTAAGCATGTCATGTCCATGCCAACCATATTCCTAGAACGTCTCTAACCCGCCTCCCTCCTTCCTTCTAGCAGTGCTACAGTGGCAGGACAGACATGACAAAAACCTAAGGCACCGATTTCAGCCTGTATTAACAGCTATAATAAAGACCATTTGGGTTTCGCTAAAAATTTCTCTCCTCCAATTATAATGATTTTGATGACAGATTCAACATGTATACTCCAGAGAGCTAATTAACAGTCTGTTGTTCTTCAACCAGTAGGAAAGTAAGATGACAAGAAAGCTTACACATTTTCTTGCCCAGATTTTGGCATTTGTTTTGCTTCCCTCAAGCCAGTCTTCAGGAAAGTTATTTTTCTGCCTGAACTTACAGAATATAGAAGTGTTGCTCACAAATTTGAGGCACTTCACAATCTTAAGTACATTTTCTTTTTCTTTCTCACCTGACCATTACAACTGGATTATACAGGAAACCTTGAGCCACCAGACCTCTCACCACTAACTCTGTCTTTTGCCCATCTGTACTTCACACTCTAACGAGAGCCTCTGCACCTAACACAGCCTGAAATCCACAGCCAACTGACTGACTTGAAGAAACATTTAGTTTTATCCACTCTCTTCTCTCTTTTTTTTTTTTTAATATATTTTCTTATCCTTGGAAAAAAAGGCAATACAGTCAAAACCAAAAGAGCATGTTATTGTCAGATGATAGAAAGCTTACGTAGAACTATGGAGCAATTCAAGTTGGACAGAACCAAGGGGTTCCCTAAGGAGGTCTAACCCTTCTGTTCATGGCTGGGACAACACTGAATTCAAACGAGGTTGCTCAGGGCTTTCTCCATCTCGGGGCACTAATGAAAAAACAATTAACGTATCACTAGTCCCACAGAGGTTATTTACAGGCTCTAAGTCACAATATGTTCCTGTGCAAATTAAGGCTTCTTATATTTACGGAAGTGAAGGGTAGGTACTTTGGCTAAAGCCAGAGGGGAGGCCAGGCAGGAGATCCCCAGTTTGAAAGTGCTCACTTTGCAGCACAGTAATTGTTACCTAAAGGATCCCAATTATTTCAGACAGCGTCACCTCACCCATCTCTATTTGTTCAGTAAGCAGGTCCAAGAGTAAAGGATTTCAAGTACCTCAGGGATTTTGCATAGATTCTGGGGAATCTATTAACGAGGTTGAATTCACACCACCATATCAGCAAGGACACTAGGATTTGGGTTTGCACTGCAGTTAGGAGAATAACTGTCAAAAAAAAAATACAACTTAATGTTTTTTTTCCCCTCCAGTTTGGCTGAAGGTGGCCAACGGGTCCAACCACTACTGGGAGGGGTGTGTAGGAGGACAAACAAGCAAATCCTCAAAGCTCAAATAAACAGGAACAATAAAAAATGGGAATGGTGCACAAATTATGAATTAACATCTGCTGGAAATAAAAATATAATTTTGTTCATGGCTGAAGTAATAAAAATGCAGATTAAGAGAAGAAGCTACTACAGATTTCAAAATAGAGACAATCTTGCTTGTGTGTTGCAAAGCCACTTGTGTTATGTCTCAATTAATAAAAAACAAGAACTCCACAACTACTGACCGTTTTGCTGTGGGTGGTCAGCACTCAGACAGATGAGCTACGTCAGGGGTGGGATGCATTTCAGTGCTTCCACAAGGTTCTTCCAGAAGCTCGTTAGCAAATAATTCTACATACCTGAATTCGTTGTGCAGTTGTTATCCGGTTTCTGTTCACTGTTGCCCGAACTCGCTCACTCTGCCGAGTCCTGGCTATAGCTCGGGTTCGGACGTGAGGACGTAGCCTGCTAGTGGTAGGAATAACGTCAGCCACGAGGGCAGCAACCTCTTCTTCACTCACGTGATCTGTATCTTGAAAGAAAAGATGTCCAGGTCACTTCTCTCTCTACAGGTGAAAGCATTCGAGAATCTGGGACAACAACAATCTGCATTCCCCTTCTTAAGTCAAATGGCCTCCAAACATGGACCTCATCCTCTCAAAAAGAAATGAATACAGACACCACCAATACTACTGCAGACTGTGACACAGAAACAAGGTTTTCTAGGTAAAACAGAACACTACCACCTTGGCAATCATCTGAGGTCAGGGTGCTAATAAATTCTTTGCAGTGTAATTTAACACAATTGCACTAAGGTCCTGGACTAGCTTCAGAAAGGTTGAAGAATGCTTATGAGAAGAAACTCCATAGATTTTTTATTAAAATTTGGATTGGCAGTTACAAAAACCCCGTATCAGTCAACAGATTCAAGAGAAGAATGCCCAACAATTATTCTAAAGCAGATCAAAGCAGGGGTTAGACATCTTTTCAAAACAAGACATGCTTCACAGCATTTAAGTCAGGAGAAACTTGTTTACTCTTATTGCACACCACCAAACCCTCACCTGCAGCAGCACTGATACCCATGGGAGCACAGGCTGGACAGAACCATTCATCTACAGGGACTTCACTCAGAGGTGGGTTAAGGCATTCCATATGATACCTTGAGAGAGAAAAAGAAACAAAACAAAAATCAAACAAAGTGCTCCTTATCAAGGGAAAAGAGCACTTTATGTCTAACTACAGAAAAGATAAGACCATAACCCCAAGTGCAGATGCATTTCCATAAGCCTGAAACTACAGTCTGTGTATCTTCTTCTACCATTCTTCAGAGAAACGATGCTACCTGATAGTTGTGTAACGGTCTTTGATTCTAGTATGTATTTTTAAATCATTTTAGGCCCAAATAACTCCCTGAAAAGTGCCTGGTTTAACCCTCATGGTGGGGTACATGCTTACCATTTGAACTCAACAAGTGTTCAAACACAACAAGTGGCCAGAGCCAAGACTAGTGGTGGCAAAAAGAACAGAAAGAAGCTGGTGAAGCACTGACATGACAGACAATCTGGAAACGACATCAATTTCCTGAGAACCAACGCAGCATCACCGTAACCGAGAGTTATGCACATTTTACTTTGCATGACTGGGCACCGGTCAGCTGCAATGCCTTATTATGTTAAATAAACGCATTTCATCCCTCCCCCACAGCTCTTGATTAAGAAAACAACTAGCGATGAGGATTTCAGCACAAGAGGATGAAGTAGGTTGTAGAGCATTGTGCAGCTGGCTGCCTTCATACACCTGCTTGCTGCCTGGAGAACACCACCCTTCAGCATTTTGAAGTGTTTTCTAGCCAAAGAGAAGCTATCCTGGAAAACCTTTTAATATTACCCAACTTTGGCTCTATAATTCACTCTATTCCACTTTCAGCCATTAAATTAACACACACACAAAGGAACACATTAGTAGCCCAGAATTTCTAAAGCAACTCCTCTTCAAGTTACACTGCTAAAAAGAATTCAGACTTCCCAATAAATGAGATGCTTCCCATCAAAACCGAGTGTATAGAACAAGTTCCCCAGTTGAGCAACACTAGGATGCACACACAAAAAAAACCTGCAGAAAATACAACTGCTCATTCACCTCCCACCCACTGCTCCAATTTCAGATTTTGTCTTTCAAACCTGTTCCATGAAATTGTGATTAACTCAATTTGTGACTAGATTGCAAAACCTGCTATTATGTTTATGTTAAAATGTATTAATTATAAACACAAAATGGAATATCATGTCCTTATTGCAGGGAAGAGCACATCTGAGCAGATGAGATTTTACACTCTTTCAGAAACACAAGAAGAGGAAGTTGGAAAATGATGTTTGCAAAAAATCGCGATGTTAGAGTAGCAAAGTATTTTCCTTATCTGGGAAAGGAGAGCTCTTTCTCCAATTGCCAGCTACCAGGTATGAGATAATTTCCCTAAAGTGGTATTCTTACAAGTAACATTGTTCAGCCTGAAGTCGTAACAAAAGTCCTTATAGCAAGAGCTTTGTTAAACACATTTTATATTATCCCTGGGCTTTCTGAAGTAGCATTTGAAAACCCTGGACACTGGAAAACCTATTGCAACAGCTATTTAAGAGCTCCCCAGATATTGAAAGAACCCAATCACACACAAAAACATCATAACAAAACTCAGTGCCAGACCTTATGTAAAGGTAAGGTGGTATTTGCTTTGCAAGCAACTCAGAGGTAAATTGATTTTATTCACACTCATTCTCTCAGTCTCATTTACATGTACTCATGTGCCCACCCACTCACAAGCACAAACACTGTGCACCCAAGCACTCTGGCCAGGATTATACCTGTGCAAAACAGCGGGAAAAAGACATCAGCAGTCAAGTTCTCTACACTTCTCTTGGACTCTTTGTGACTGCCAGTGGTGAACTGGTTTCAGACTTCTTTTCTGGGCTGTTACGGAATCTTCTGCCTTACTATTCTGTCTCAGTCCTCACAAATCATAAGAAAAATGACATCTATGGAATTCAGGAATTTTGGCCACAAAGCTAGCCCTGTTTTTCATTTTGGTACCCATCTTCAAGTCTATTCTTTAAAATGACAGAAAAATCAGGACTTTATAGTGTTTCTGAAGCCAGTGCTATCTTCCATATTTATGGAAAGACAGGATGACTCCTTTGGCTATAAGCCTGATGGAAAAATAACTGATGAAGTTTTCAATGCAGTGTCAGGTCAGAGAGAACGTGAAGGAATAAAACCAGGGTTTGAAGCAAGCTATTCCATGTTTTCCTAGGAATGATCTCAGCCAAATGTGTTTTTCCCCCCCAATTATTTTAAACTGCACTTGTTGCTCAGTGTATTGATGACATGCTTAACAATATTTAGTGTTCCTGACTGTGTCTTCTGTTTAGAAGGTGAATCAATGCACATGGAGGCTACAGAACACAAATAAAAAACTAAACCTACCAGTTATCTTGTAAGCTTGATAAAAGCCACCTTTAAGAGATTATTCTACCAATTCGTTCAAAGAAGCATCTCATTTTGTTCAATAGGGGACTTCTGCCATCAAACTGACAATGCTGCAAGACTGATTCAAACAGTAGAACAAGTTGAAACTCTAGCAGGAGACTCTAGGCCCAAAGTCACATATCAGTTCCTTGGTGCCTCTACTGAGCAGTTGAAAAATTATTTTATTTTTCCAGGAGGAAGAAAAAAAGATGTCAGGTAAACACAGCAGTAAGCAAGACTAAAATAATCATCTAATAGATGTGGCTATACAGAAAATACCTCAACATTTCATGGAACTGTAAATCTCAAGCTCTCGCACGCAACATTAAAGCCCAGTCAACTGGGACAAGTCACGCACCTTTTCAGGGAGGCATAAAGAATGCAAGTGTCAGTCACACAGGTGCTGTACTCCCTTCACATCTTTCTTACCCTGCATCACAGCCATCGCACAGCAGCAGGCGATCCTCACGGTCACTTCTGCCACACACCTCGCAGAAGGTTGGATCATCCTCTCCATCGTTACCCTGAGTTTGTGTGTTCTCAACTGGAATCTGGATAAAAAAGGGATTCACATTGTATGCAGAACGTGCCCCTTCTAAAATCCATTGTTACATGAGCAGTAACAGCAGCAAAACCTAAACATGAGTGAACCGAGTGGCCACCACAAACCCGATCCTTCATTTGAGTTCATTCAACACATCTCAGACGTGATCAAATACTTTAAGCCAAGCTCAACAGATCTCATGTCTATTGTCAGATGCTGACAACCACAGAGAACTCTTTTAAGAAGCAGTGGAACAAAAAGTTTGAATAAGATCAAAAGTAGTCAAACAAATAAAAAAATCCCAAAACAAAACCTAAGAGAGCAAGCTTATCTCCCCCCCCCAAATTATAATTTATTTAAGTCTCAGTAATCATACCTCTGCTAAAATGTAAGCAATAATAAACCTTCAGTTTATGAAAACATAACAAACTCAGATGCCCTCCGAAACACGGTACGTTTCAGATACTGATTTAACAAGGACAGCGACAACTTCAATATTGTTTTGTGAGAGACCATCACCACACTCAACCTCTGCCTTTACGAGCTCAACTGCAGCCTCCTCTTCCTCCCTCTCCCCTTACAAACCCAGCTGCTACACAACAGAGCTGGTAGCAAGACATAAGGAACAGGTCAGGTACGTTTAACCCACATTGTTCCTGTTGGTATTGTACAGTACTTGCACAACACTGGGCACTTTCCCCTCGGGAACTGGCTTATCAGTGCAGAACAGCTTAGAGGCAAACTACAAAAACACAGTTGTAAAATCCTTTTTGCCTTCTGAGCCAGCACCACACTTCAATCCACACACTCTGATGAAGGAAATGTGGTTAAAGATGAGGAAAATTTATAACAGTGCCTTAAAAGGCAACCTCAGATCAGGAAAGAAATAATTCACGCGGCTACCAACTATCAGACACATGTGCTAAAAAAGTAAGCCTTTGAATAGCTTTTTTGTGGCCATTTGGGTTTTGTACTACAGTAGTAAAGCTTACCTTTTTTAAGATTTTACCACCAAAATGCGCCCGAATGCTAATGTACTTAAAGAGGATTCGATCCACTGGGCAGGAGTTTGCATTCTAGAAGGAAACAAAATATTTTTCCCATACAATTAATACACACACCTTGATTCCATTCCTAAAAAGCGAAATTTAAATTATTCATGTGATCAGCATTAATGTAGTAAGCATTTTTAAAAGCTACTGGTATTGACATTTTAAGCAGTTAAATCTGACATCTGTCAAACAACCTTTTGCACCAGAGAAGACACTTTTTTTAGAAAAACATTTATTATATCACTGAAGTCATTTAATTATTATTCAATTGCTAAAGGAATATCAAAGTTCTTCCAAACATGGCCTTAAAATACTGCTCATGTTGGAGGAAATTTTCTTTCTTTGGGTAAAATGAGCAACTCAAAATTACCTGCAAATCCATCCAGTAACTCTGATTTTAATTACCACAGGGACTGTGTAATTCTCACCCCGGACTATGATTACAGGAACTAGGCAGTTAGGTGGCAGCAACTTTGACTGAAAAATACTGAATTCAGAGCAAACTGCTGATTTAGTAATCTTCTGTGTCTTTCCTGGGTTTAAATGTTTGCTGTTGCAACAGACCCTGATCCTGCTGTCACAGCACAGAAGTTAGAGAGGTAAATATATGTCTACACGCACACACACACAGAAAACCAATACTGTTGGTGTCTTGACTTGAAAACAAGATTCTTAGATGCCTAGAAATGCACTCGCTCACAGTATCACAGCTTTCAGAGAACAGAACACATCAGAACGGGTAAAAGAAACAGATCCACACTTCTCAAACATGAATCCTGGCATATAAAGCAGTCACCTAAGCCCGTGTAGAAAAGCTCAAGGAAGCAAATATAAATATTACAGGGATCTGTTCTCATGAAAGAAGAACAGTGTGATCAGAGAGAGCAGAACACATCAGAATGCTGCAGGAAATCAAGTCCCAGCAGCTCACCTTTGACCACTCCACGATGCAGTCCAAGCAGAAGTAATGGGAGCAGTTCTCTGGAGTCCCAACGGCCTGATCTCTGAACGTGTTGAGGCAAATGGGGCAGTTTTCACCATCCTCATCAGAGGAAACATTTGCTACGTTTAGGTGTGGCTCTAATTTCAGAGCATCAGTCATTCCCCCCCCAGCTTCTTCCTCCTCCTCTTCATCGTCATCTTCGCAATCTTAAAAAGTGAGAAAGGAAAAAAGAATGACATGCTGTAGGGCTTCAGCAAGGGGAGCAAGCACAGGGAGATTTGTAAGGGATGTTAGCTTGTGGAGAATTCTATGTAAGCTTACTTTACAGGGCTGCAAGGACAAAACATGACCTCCTCAGTCTGAGGTAACAGTTTTTGCTGGTTTTTACTCTTCCCCTCCCTCCCCTCAAGTCCCCTCACTAAAAAGCAATGGATTACCCTGGCCAAATAAATAAATAAATAAAAGCCCAATAATGTGACTAGTCTTGCAAGAGCTTAAAAGGACAGACAGCAGAAAAACAACAGGTTACCACAATACCAAGATATCTCAGTATGCCACTGAACACGGAGCTTAAAAATAAAGTTATCAGGTATCCAACTTTTCTTCTGTTTATTAGACACTCCAGAAAACAAGGCACAGCAACACACTTGCCTCCAGAAGAACAGGCTAAAGAGTTCACAGGTAAATCACAGTTTTGAGGGGATTTGGGTGCCTGGCTGGAGACTGCTCAGAAAAGCTTGATTTTGAGTAAAATTCATTTTTAACTCTCATCACGGGTTACTGAGAGCTGTTTTCATTTTTAGTCCAAAATACAGATATGTCTTAGTGTTAAGACTGTGAAGTTGTCAATTTCAAGAAGCAATGAGAAGTTACGTAGAAGCATTCCCACTTGAAAAATAAAGGACCAAGAAAACAGGGCCTGTGCGTTTTCTGTTGATTTTTCCTGGCAGGATATAGGATTGATCATTCTAAAAGATGGATTAATTAAGTCTTCTGGCACCTTGCATCAGCTTGTTAGAACTAGCCTGTGTTCAAATTAGTCTAACTGGTGCTTGGAAAACTGTGCTCTTCCTTGCCTTCCTAGCAAGCACCAAAATGTGACAAAAAACTTTGTTTATCCATTTGAGCGATTCAGTTTCAGAAGCGTATGCATTTACACACTACGTTTGCAGTACAATTAATAAATTCAATATCATCCCCACTCCTTTTTCCAAAGAGAAATTCCTTGTCTTCTTCCCTCCTCCCAAGGCTTAAAAGCAAGCTTAATCTCTTTCCAGAACTCCCCATCACTATGTTCACTTTCAAGCTAACTGCCACAAACACACCTTTTGTAAGTGAAAAAATTTTTCATTGCTGTAATTCCAACTTTTTTTCTACTCATGCTGGGGCTCCACCACTGTCAGTCACTCCTGCTGCCTGTAATTACACCATTTTTGGTAGTGGATAGTCCTCAAACATACAAATGCTATAAACAGCTAGAAACCGGGCAATGTCCGTGTTTATTACTGTAGGTTCTGGGCACCACTCTACAGAGCAGCATGGATTTACGTTTCATGGTTACTTTCTGGAAGGAAAACTTTCATCTTGCTCCTCCTTCAATTGTTAAAAAAAAATATCAGTTGTGCACATTAACAGCCCTTACCTTCTAATTCTTCATCTTCACTTTCTTCTTTGTCCTCCTCACCTCCCTCTTCCTCAGAGTCATCTTCCTCCTCACTCCCGGTGTCATCTTCTGATTCGCAGCTGTTCCCACCGTTGCTTTCTAAGGAAGAAAAAAGAAGAGGGGGATTTGAAACACAAGTACAGCACCAGAATTCCTGTTCAGGATGTTATATAGGAAGTGAAACCCCAAATTTCCTCGTGAGCTTCTCAGTAGTGTCAAAGCCAGCAGCTCGGAGCAACTCAGAGGAAGCACGCCAGCAGTTTGAGATGCAGTGCTTAGAAATAAAACATTTTTCAGGCAAAGAGAAAAATGGTCACAATACAGCTTCACTTCTTTTGGAAGGTTTAAAAAAAGAATCAGTTCTCAGACCTCCAACTGGACAGGTGGAGGCACCGAGAGCCCGCGGTTACCTGTTTCACTGAGGAGTGCCAGACTCTGCCTTTTGCCCTTGCCCAGCGCAGCGTTCTTGTTTATCAGCTCATCCTGGCTGTCATCATCCATGGCAGGACATTGGGAATCTGCTCCCTGCAAGAAGGCAGACAGCGGTGAGGCAACACAGCACCTAAGCAATCGCAGAGGGTATTGCTACCGCACAAGTGCTGAGTGACACTTGGTTCTTTTTATTTTTCTTCTGGTTCGATCTACAACAACGGAGGTCTGGCTTCGTGCTGCTGGAAAGCAGCTCTTACAGGAGGAGAAAGAAAACCCATTTAGTTTTCCCAGTTTCTCCTGAAATCATCTTCTTGTGCAACTCATTGCAGGGGAAAAAAATTCAGCTTATTCTTGGATGACCAAAAAAAGCACAGCCAGACCTCCCCACTAAAGGCAGGAGAAGAAAACCTGCCAACACCAAAACCATCCTGCATACTAGCTGTAAGGAGCAGCATCGAAAGGGGCCAGAGGTCAACCTGCCCTTTGGATGAGGGCTGACGGGATGAAAAGTAGAGGTTTCAAATCAAGACACTTCATCCTGCTCAATTCCAACGAAACGAGAACAAAGAGGATGCGTTTTAGGTCTTTTTCTACAAAGGCCTTTTCACAGCTCCATCGTGAAATAGGAGAGCCTCAGAGCACACAACCGCAGCAAAGAGCCCACTTCATTGGGCGCATATTAATGCAATCAAATTAATTGCAGTGCATTAGCAGACTGGCAATAAAACTGGCAGATACCGAGATGGCTCCTGATCCAAATCCATACCGACGACCAAACCACAGCTTTCAGCACGCGGTGCTACAAAGCATCAGGGAAGGAGGATCGCTGCTCCATAAACAAGCCGTGGCTGAACACAGTTAAGTGACACTCACAAAGCTTGCTGTCACAACTCAGCAAGGAGGAGAAATTGGATTCTTCTGCAAACGTGGCAAAGAAGTTTCGGGTGCTCTTCTCCCCCTCTCCCTGCTCTGCATTATGCAGCTTACATATTAAAGTCATTTTTGGAACAAAACATTATGTTTTATTCAAGCTCTCGAAGCACATCCTCGCTCGTTCACTCCCTTTTTTGAGCCACGTAGCACAGCTCTGCACTTAAGAGCCCTAAAAATGCAGCCTTTGCTAAGGCGGGCTGAGTTGTAAACGCAGCCTTCACTGCTCAGGAAAAAAGGCTAAAAAGATCAAGCTCCAGGACGAGCGGGTTCCTGGTCAGGATTTCTCCTAACTTTGGTGAGAATCTTGCCTAAGCAGAGGATTAAACTAGCTGAATTCGTGGCTGTTCACAGGAGCGCGGAAAAATGGTTTTTGTTGGCTGAAAACACGCAGACTCATCAAAGGGCAGGCGCTGCAACGTACCCAAACCAAACTGGGAAGAACCACTGGTTTCCACCAGGAACGCGCCAGTTCCAGCACTGCGCACGGATGAATTATTCAGAGCGAAGCCGCTTACATAAGAACCTCCCAAATGGGAGCTCACGAAGCTGGAGCTGGGGAGCAGCACAATTTCACGAGGGGTGACTTGTGTTTGTCCCAAACCTCCTCATCTGGCAGGAGGTGGGAACACCTCTGTGACCCCACCACTACGTCCAAGCAGCCACGGATCTCCCCAGCCCCCGAGGAGTTGACAAACTTCTCAAATCTGAGCTGCTCTCAAGGAAAAGGGAAGCGAGGTGGGCTGTGCTCTCCATACGATGGCTCGTCCTCCTGTTCCTTGAGGAGGACAAGCAGCACTTCCCAGTTTTTCTTCTCAGGGGAGACGTGTCAACATTTATGGCACACGTCAGGGCTGCCCAACCCGTACAAAAGTGCAGCTGTCACCCCGGTCCCTATCCTCCCTCCACCCCGCCAGGAGCTGGGAGCAGCAGATAGCAAACAGAACGATTCTTCCTGCCATGTGAAAGAGAAAAGTTGCTGGAGAAGGAGCTTGTGCTCATCCCCTTGAGGCCACCCTCAGCTGCACGCCTCCAGCACAGGGCCAGGATGTGTTGGAGCACCACCCTATTTCCAAGGCAATGCAAGCACTTCCCTTGAGCTGCGTTAGCAATTTGTTTGAACGCTTCCTCTAGAAGAGGGGATTGTCAGAGAAGCACCCCGGCTTTCTAAAACCCCACGGACTGCCACAAATGGGGATTCTGACTGGCTGGGAGCATGCCACAGCCAGGAGGGAAGGACTAGATTAGAGGCAGGAGATCTGCTGGGCAAGGCATTTGTTTTAACCTGCGGGAGGGGCACTGGGGACAGGGCCCAGGCAGAGAAGGAGCCAGCTGGGTCTCCTCACTGAATGCTGATCTAATTTCAGGGGTAATTATTGCTCAGCCTTGTTCCGGAGAGCACTTGTTACTAAACCGAGGGCTACTAAATACTCCAGCATGCACTCGCATTGCCATAGCTGCTTTGTTATTATCATCATTCCCCCTCCCCAGTGCACCCTTTTCTGTCTCAAACTGGCAGATGCCACACACCTGGAATCGAAGCCAAACGCTCACAAACTCACCTGCTACATTAAAAAAAAAAGAGTTGTAAGGGATGTTTTTACACACAGGGTGCGTGGTGCACCTGGCACCTGCCAGCACCCTCCGAACAGGGACGTTAAGAGGGGCTGTGCAGGCACCGCAGGCACCTCAACGAGCGCCCTACAGCCCTGTGCCAGCCTAACGCGCCCGGGAAGCTTTACAAAAAGCCCCCCGGGCCTGAATCTCGCTCGGCCTTTCCCCCGTGTGCGTTACAGAAGCGATTAACTCCCAAAGCCCGGTACCGAAACGCTGCGGGGGCTTCCACCGCCCGGAGCCCTGAGGAACCGACCTGAAAACCGACCGCGGGGCGGCCGCGCTCACACCCCCACCCCCACCCCCACCCCTGCCCCTGCCCCAGACCCCAGGGCCCGGCCCCAGACCCCAGACCCCCCCCAGGCCTCAGCAGCGGGGCCGGGCCCCGGGGCCCCGCTGACAGCGCCCGGGGCCCCCCCCCAGGCCCCGGTAACAGCGCCCGGAGCCCCCGGAGCAGGCCCCGGAGCTCCCCTAGGAGGCCGCGGCCCCCCCCCAGCCCCCCGGAGCCCCCCCACTCACGCAGGAGGAGGCCCCGCGCCCGGGCCCTGCCGCCGCCGCCGCCGTTCCGGGAGGCACGGCCGGAAACGCTCCCGGAGCTCTTCCGGGTCGCGGCCCCGCCGCTGGGCCGGGGGGGGGGGAACGGCGGCGGGAGCGAACCACCGCGGGGCGGGGGGGGGGGGGGGGAGGCGGGGAGAGGCGGGCTGGGGGCGGGGTGTACCACTGCGGGGCGGCGGGGGGGCGCTGTGAGGGGAACGGGGAGGGATGGGGAAGGGTGGGGAGAGGATGGGGAAATGATGGGGAAATGGGGAAAATTGCGCGTTAATGAAAAGTGGGAGAAAGAGGAGAGCGGTGTGCTTCCCTCAGAGCCCCGCTGTTACCTCACAGCGCTCAGGCTGCTCGCTGTGCAGTGCACACAAACACACCTGGGTTTTGCACCGAGTTTCAATTTTAACCCCATTATCCCTCACGGGTCTGTGGTGACACAAACCCCGTCTGTGACTGTCCCCACACAGCTTTAGCCCAGCACTCACACCGCAGTCGGGGTGCGAGCTGAGCTGGGCACACGCTGTGCTCCCCATGGCGTGGGAGGCACACGCACGGCGTGCGAGCACACGGACAAGTTCCACATTCCTCTCTGAGGCAGCTGGGATCCTGGCTGTTTGTGTTTTTTTTCCTAACTCTGCGTGTCTGATCCCAACCCCAATGTTCCAGCCCCGCTGGGTGATGGCAGGCACGTAACGGAGGAAGGATATTCCCCCTCTCGGTGCCCTTCCCTCAGACACGGTTTTCTGCCCGCCTCGGCTGGCCTCAGGGACAAGGAGCAGGGCCCCGGCTGATGAACGCGGCCGGGAGCTGTGTGCGTGTCCTCGCCAACACTCAGCTCGTTGTCAGCAAGGAGACCGGGGGAGAAAACAAGCTCCTTTTCCTGAAATCGCAGAGCGGAGCGAAACCTGTGCCAGCACCGCAGCCTGCCTGTGGGTCAGCGAGGGGTGGCTGCGGGGCGAAAACCCCGCTGAAGCAGCAGCAGCTGCTGAGCACAGCCCATCCAGACTGGAAGGAGATCCACACCAAGGCTACGATGGCCCTGTGCTGTTAAGGGATGAAATTTTAATCACATTTTACCAATTTGCTGGTCCCTGGAGGTAGAAAGGGCACGCGTTGCCCTCTGCTCCCACCCCTGCTCCTGGGGGCAGTCCCCGGCTGGCAGTGGCATGCTGCGGCTGGCAGAGCTCAGGGGCAGCCTGTGGCACGGGCAGGGAAGCCTCTGCCTCTCATCAGAGGACGTAGCTCCCCGTAAGCCACTGTAAGCATCATCTTTTTGGCAGCGCTGTCAACTAAAAGCTAGCCGGGAACAAAGGGAAGAGCTTCACGGCTGGGATAACTGGGGGCTCTTCCAGCAGCCTACCCGCACAGCACCGTCAATGTCAGCAGGAAATTTCATCCCAGAGATTAAGGGCTGAGCCATGAGCTGAACAGCGCGTGTTTGGAGCCGGAGGGGGGAGCAGGGACAAGCAGCACCAGCCACCATTTCCGCAAAGCCCCCCGGGGCCTGGAAGCTCACAAGGGCAATGTCAGCAGCAGACCGTCCTCTGAGCCTGGGGGCACAAGGGCAATGTCAGCAGCAGACCGTCCTCTGAGCCTGGGGGCACCTCGCGGTTCACTTGAGCACACGAAAGATGGCAGTGCCAGAGTGAGCACCCGTCCTGCTTTTCACAGGGCTGCACCAGAGCGGTTTGCCCGCCGCAGCTCCAGCTGGCACGGCCCCAGCCCCTGCTCCAACGCGGCACAGTTGAACACGGCACCCAGGGCGGCCGCAGCAACGTGCAGGACTGGACTCTGCAAGCAGCCAGCTGTGCAAGCACCGCTGTGAAGCACGCTCCTCCGCTGCGCATGCACAGCCTCTCCCCGGGTGGGGAAAGGTTTTGTTGTTTTTTTTTTTTAACAAAACCTGAAATGTAAAGAAGAGCCAGGGGATGCAGAGGAGCACAGCAGCACAGGATGCTGCTGCTCACAGACGGCAGCCACTGGAGGATCCAGGCAGCTGCTCCCCGTGCAGGCAGCCCCATACTGGCAGCAGCAGTGCTGGCGGGGAGGTGTCAGGGCAGTACCCGACCACCTTACTCCACACCGGATACTCACTGTTAAACAAAACGAGTATTTTCCACAGCTTTTTGCCTTGGCTCACCCTGCTGCGGGCAGCGCCAGCCCACCGGGAGGGCGCCGGGGCCAGCGTGCTCGTTGGCTGATTTTGTTCCCGAGGAGCGCTGCTCGCGCCTGGGTGCGAGCCCTGCGCCGGAGAGAGACATAAAATACGTGACTTTCTCCGTACAGCTGCTGGGTGAAAACAAAACCCCCACATAGCACACAGAAAACAACAGAGGCTGTTATTATGCGGGTTGTCACGCAGGAGAGGGGCTGTCCCCCCCGGCCTCCCCCTCTGGCAATGCGGTAGAGCCCAGAGCTGCCGACGACTTGTAGCGCTCCAGCAAATCCCGTAGGGAAGCTGGGTAGAGAATCGCAGCGTGCTGTAAGGTTTTGCTTTCAAATCTTGCGAGTGAGAGGAGAATCCTGGCGTGCCCCCAGCCGTGTGCGGGACGTGCGTCGGGTGCACGGCTGTGCAGGAAACCACACCAGGACCAAGCTGAAGAGCGGCAGGCTGCTGAATTCCCACTAAACCTTCAGAAGCTGCCAGGGAAGTTTCTAAAAGGGATGCAGAGACGGTGTCTTCTGTGAGATCGTGTGCTGCTGTGGGGCCAGCAGCCCCGATGGCACACGACAGGCTGTCTCTCACCACCAGCAGTACAGACAGGTCGCACACCACTCAACACGGCTGGCACCCTACAAAGGACGGGGACCCAGGCGTGGCAGGGTGCCTGCAGACACCCTCACCTCCCCACCACCTTTTCTCCCCCTGATGTCCCCCCAGACGTGCCCGCCGTGTCCAGCCCGTGGTGGATCTGTTTGGGGAAGGCGTGAGGCAGGGCAGACAGGAGCCAGCGCCTGACTCACCGTCTATCTGAGCGAGGCTCCTCACCTCCGCAGGACACCGGCACACCCACCATAAAGCCCTATCTATCTCTGCCGCTCAGCAATTCTTCGTTAAGGCACTCGCAAATTTCCAGCACGAAGGCCATTGCCTGAGGGTGACACGTTGCAAAGCTCCAGAGGGCTGGAGGGGGTGGTTTTGGGGGGTGTTTTGGGGAAGGTGCCGTGCTGCAGGGCTGCTGAGGGGTGCCTGAGTGTGAATTCTGCACCTATGGGCGCTGCTGGGTGGGGAACGGCTCGGGGAGAGCGGCCTTTCCGGGGGGACTGGGGAAAATGGACTTTCACCGCCCATCCCTAGGGGAAAGGCGTTTGGGCTGCAAAGTGCTGGGGGCCTGCCAGCCTGAGGGGAGGCTCCGTGGTGTGTTTTGGGGTCGTGATGGCGCTGTGAGGGTCCGTACCCCTCAGTGCCATCGTGTCCCCCTCAGAGCCACCATGTCCCCCTTTAGAGTCATTGTGTCCCCCTCAGTGCCATCGTGTCCCCCTCAGAGCCATCATGTCCCCCTTTAGAGTCATTGTGTCCCCCTCAGAGCCATCGTGTCCCCCTCAGAGGCATTGTGTCCCCCTTCAGAGCCATTATGTCCCCCTCAGTGCTGTGTCCCCCTCAGTGCCATTATGTCCCCCCCCAGAGCCATGTCCCCCTCAGAGCCACCACATCCCCCCTCAGGGTGCCACCACAGCACCCACCCCCACCCCCGTCCCACCCCACCCCAAAACGGGAGGACGAATTTTTAAAAAAACACCCAAACACCCTCAATCCACGTTAAATTCAGCCTTTATTGCCCAGCAGGTAACGTCCCTCTGGCGGTGGGGGGGGCACACACACAGCCCCCCCCCCCCCCCCCCCCGCCGCCTACGTGCGCCCCGCCACTGCCCTCATGGCCCGGCCCCGCGGAGCGTACCAAGGGCCGGCGGGGGGGGGGGACAACGGAGAGGGGGGGGGGGTACCGGGAGGGACACGGGGAGCTTGTGGGGATAACGGAGGGGCCGGGGGGGGCCGGGGGCTCGGAGCGGCGGGTCGGAGCGGGGAAGGGGCGGGGTGAGCGCGGCGGGCGGGCCGGCGGGGCCGAGTGGTTGCTGCCCGCCTCACGGACGTGCAGAAGCGAACGCGCTGTCACCGGGGGGGGGGGAGGTAACGAGGGAGCGCGGAGCCGCGGGGGGGGGGGGGCGGGGAGGAGGGGGCTTCCTATTGGCCGCCGCGCCTCGGGGGCGTGTCCCGGCGGCGGGCGGGCGGCGCGCCCATTGGCTGCGGCGGGGAAAGGGGCGGGGCGAGGGGCCGCGGCGCGCGGCGTGGGCCGGGCCGGGGGCAGAAGGGAGAAGTTGGCGGCGGCGGCGGCAGCGCGGAGCGGAGCCCAGCGGGCAGGTGAGGGACGGGACCGGGCGGGGCGGGGGGAGCGGGACCGGGCCGGGGGGAGCGGGAGCGGGGGGAGCAGCCCCCGTCCGGAGGGTCCCGGCGCTGCAGGAGGGCCCCGCCGCCACCCTCCAGGAGCAGGTGAGCCACTGACTAACGCACATTGTGCTCTCGGCGACCCCACTGTGCGTGTGACAGCGGCTAACCTGCTCCTCGGGCACCGCCGGGCGGCCGCCGCCACGCCTCAAAGCGCCTCGCTTCATCGCACCTCGCCTCGCCGGCACGACGCACACCCAGGAGATGCCACCCGTCCATCCGTCTGTCCGTCCAGCCTTGCCCAGCCTCACCGCCACCATCCGACCTGTGAGTGACTGCCCATCACCAGCCACACCGAGCCTCACAGCCCCCATCCGTCCGTCCGTCCGTCCGTCCATCCGTCCCACCCGGAGTGACTGCCCAGCAAGGAGTTGGTGGCGAAGTTGCACGGGTGAAGGAGAGAGGGTGTTTTTTTTTTAACCCCCCCTCTCTCCGCCCCTGCTCGTCTCCAAAGTAAATACGTGCTCGTGGCCGCCGTACCGAGTTCAAGAGGCGCTTTATCCCAGCCGGTGACGTCTTGATACCCAGTCAGTGACTAACTGAACTGCTATTGCCAAGGGTGTGTTAATAGAAGAAACCATGCCTGGTATTGCCCTGGATGAGTCACCTTTAAAGAGAGACTCTGTAATCTGTTAAATGAGGAGCAGAAAGGAGCCTTGCTTTCCTTTTTTGCTGTTGCTTGCTTCCCATCCCACCCCTCACCTTTGCTCCCTCCTTTCTGCTTCAGGCGCTGGGGCTGTTTGGGTCCCGGCTGGGCTGCCCTGCACGCTCACGCTGTGATATCACGCAGAGGACTCTGACTTCATGGCCTGAGGAGCAGGAAGGCGAACGGGCAGGGACTCCTCCAGCTGTGCAGGGCAGCTGTCACTTGAAATCGAGGAAGTGACGAGGCAAATTGCTTCTTGAGCAAAGTTCTCTCTTTCGCTTTTGAGCCCATTGAAGGAGCTGGGTGGTTGAAAAGTGTCTTTTTAGAGCACGGCTCGGCTTTATCTCCTGCTTAAGCTAATAATAACCAGATAGGATTCACTGCAGCCCTCCCAGGTTTCCTGAAAGGGTTTTCTGAAAGGTAGCCTCCCTTGCTTGGGCTGCTGGCATGTAACCCCGGACTGCTGTACAGGCATAATCTCCTGAAGGACTCAGTAGCGCTCTGCTCAGTAAGTACTTAACCACACAGAAAAGCAGAGCAACATCCTTCCTACAGAGCAAGTCTTACAGAGAAATTCTGCCTGTCCCCATCTCCCCTGCCTGTGCTCATTTGACATTTCTCCTGTCAGGTCCCAGAGGAGCATCTGCTCTTCAGAAAGGAAAATCAGTTCCTTGCGTGCCTCGTGCTGACTAGGTGAGTCAAGGCACACCAGAAAGTGAGGAGAACTGCCTGAGTTTACCAAAGCTGCTTTCACATTTGCTCAGTAGCCAAATGGGTCATGTCTGACAGTGGAAAAAACAAATTCTCAGCTTTGCCAGCCCCAGACAGCTTTCCTGTTCCCCAGCTGCGCTTTCCAGCTGCAGAGCTGCGCTCTCTGAGCTGGCAGGGGTACTGGTGTAGCCATGGGGAGATCAGGGTGGGGGGAAACCTGCAAGATACCAGTACCTGCAAGATACCAGTATGGGTGGCTGTGTCCTGACAGCGCATCCGCGTGCTGAAACTGAAGTCTGCCAGTGCCGTACCACCTTATTTTACAGGTAACAAACCCGTGCCCGAAAACGAAGGCGCTCTGCTTCTCTCTGAAGAACTAGCCCCACGTTCGGCCCCGTGCTGCTCAATGCCTAACTGCTGGAGGTCCCGCCAACAGAAATGGCTCTGCAGGTCGCCTAGTTGCTCTGGCAAGGTTTGTCCCAGTTCGCATCAGGCAGCACTCACTATGAAAACTTGCAGCTTCCCGCTACCTACGAGACCATCCTGTTGAGCTCCAGCAAGCAAAGGCGAGGGATTTAAACGAGGTTTGTTTGTTTTCCCTTTTTTTGTGTGTTTTTCTTCAGTATTTGGGGAAAGCATACGGCTGAATTCCTGTTTTTAACATTCTTCTGGCATGATTCAAAACTAACCTGCTGTGCTGTCACCTGAAATCTTCAATAAATGGTGCAAAACCAGTGTTTGGGTGCTCATTACTCTAACCTGGGGCTCAGGACAGAGCCAAGCAGCTCTGTAAGGTGTCTGGTTACCCTGACCAAATGTAGAGGAAGGCTGTGCCCACTCAGTGAAGTACCTGTCTGATGTGTGCCGCATGCTGCGTGCCTCCCATCTCTGATTTTGCCTTTCTAGTAAGAGAAGGCAGCTTGAAAAGGAGGGAGGAATTGTCTCTCAAGCCAAAACCCTTGTGCTGGTGCCTTTGCCCCTGCCCTAGCCCAGGAGCCCTTTCTAAATGTGGTGCCTGCGGAGCCAGGGCTGCTCTGAAGAGTGCTCCTGAGCGATGAGAAAATACACCAGGGCTAGGGCGTCCCCTCATTTAAGCGTTCAGCTTGTTCAGCAGCCAGTAACCAGATTTGTAAGGTGATACTTCGGTAACCAGAGCATCCAGGAGCTAAAAGATCCTGCTGAGAAGTGATGCGGTAAGATTTTGGGGAGAAGCGTGCCTTACAGGCAGGGCAGATGCTGAAAGTCAAGCAGGCCTGTTAAGCCAAAGGGACTCTGTGCACCTCAAAGATTTCACTCTTCTATTTCAGCACTTCGCAGAGGGAAGCGAGCAGCTGTAACCTGTCGTGCACTGGGCTAGGAAGCACCTAGCATGCTCTGTCGATAGCGTGCCAGGGGCAAATCAAAGCTGTGAGTCTCTCCAAAGGAGCGAGCTGGCCTGTCAGGAAAAGAAGGGCTACATGAATTGTTTAAGAGGAAGCCGGTTAGTTACATGTAAGCAGGGACTTATATAATACATCTCAAAAAAAAAAAAAGATTTCTGCTGGCAGGAGGTTCCGTTGGGAAAGAAACTTGCTCATCCATAAACAAGAAAATTTCCCGGCTTCCTCTAGTGCTCTGTGATTTTTTTTTTTTCCAGGGCAAGGTAGAATGTGCTTGGTCTTTGCTGTGAGACACAGAAAGGAAAGCCATCACTGTGAGGACAGGCAGCGCTCTGTGTGGACAGAGACGTGCACGCATGCCAGTTCAGATAGTTTCCCTTCTCTGGCTTCAGTGAGCTGCCCTTCCAGAATCTGTACACCCGGGAGCGACAACCAGAGCATCTGCACATCATTCAGAGAGCAAAACCAACAGGCAGTTTCTCCTCCAGTCATTCACACCTTTCCTTATGTAACTGGTGCTGAAGCGTGTGCTTTAAAAGCTGCTTGCCAAATCCAGGGGCTGGGAGGAAGCAGAAATGCTTCTAGCACTCTAGCTGAATTTAAAAAGAAAACACAGAACCCACCAGGACACCCCAACCCTGGGGAGCACATCCAAACACGCAGCTGCTCACGGGACGTTTCAGGTGGCTGCAGCAGAGTTGTCCTTTGAGAAACCATTCCAGAGTGGTGCGGCACTGGTGCCCCGAGCTGCCTTTAGGGAGGAGGATGCCTGGCTTTGCGAGCAGACACAGTATGGGTAGATGGGTGAGAAACTGAGAATCATTGTCACACAGCACTAAAAAATAAATCAGGTTTTGTCACACACTGAGCGGCTTCAGGAGTGGCACAGGGAAGCGACTGAACCTGAGCCTGTGGCTGAACTCCACTCCTGCCCCGTGCCTTGTGCTGAGAGAGCCTGCGGGTACCTCACAGGTCTCAGGAAACACCACCAAAAAAAGGCTGCACATGGGAGATGCACCCTGTGCTTCATTCATGGTGTTTGGGTGGCAGTGAGCGAGCTGCACCCCATGGCAGGGGAAGGAAGAAGCTGTCCTGCTGCCTGCAGTGCCCGGGGACACAGGGACACGACTGCGGCTCGACCAGGCACAGCATCCTCAAGCCACCCTACGTACTTGGATCGCTGCCTCGCCTGCCTCGCCTGCCACTCACTTGCTCACTCTCCAGGAGGCGTCGTATGCTGGGCTTGATTTTTTTTTTTTTTTTAAAGAAAAATAATAATTTGCTTTGTTTTAATCTCACAATGAGTAATTCCTTCCTACCCCTCAGTAGTGGCCTAGAAAAGGACAGCATCGTCTCCACTGTAGCAAGAAGGCTTCTCCCAGGGCATAAAATTTTAATTAGGAACAATCATGCAGCCTTGAAATGGGAATTGCAAGCAGCGAAAAGTCAAATCATCAATAAAATATTCAATGGCAGGAATGTATTATTGACACAGCCTTTAGAGCAGATAAAAGCAGGAAGGCAGAGAGCTGCGGCGAGCCTCACCCGGTTAAACACCGCGCGCGGCGTTAAGCGCAGGCTGGTGGCATTGGATGCAGGACAAGCATTCTGGTGCTCCCTGGCCAGATCCGAATTCGGGAGCCCAGGGGGTGCCACTGCGTGCCACCGCCTCCCCGAAGCGCGGGGCCCCTTGTGCCACGATGAATTTAGGTCACCGCCGCTGAGCCGCGCGGCGGGGGCACGGCAGGGCGGGGGTCCGGGGGCTGGATGCAGTCAGTCGTTCATTACCTTAAGGAACTCGCCGCCTTTGTGGCTGCTGGTTTTGTAGAGAAAAATAAATCAATCTATCCACAGAATGCCACCAGGCTCTTGCCCTGCATGTTGGTAACACAACGTGCCCCGTGGGACAGCCCTCGGGCTGCCTTTCCCCCAGCGCAGAGATGTGCAGGGCGCTGGCGACGGCTGAAAATCCAGGGCTAGCGCACGGCCGCAGCGCTCTCTCCCCAGGGACACCCAAACCCACAGAAAATCATCTTCAAAACAACAAAACAACACCCAAACAACCACCCCGTAAGCGGTAAGGCAGGGCTAGAATCAGAGATTCCACCGCCGCTGAATTATTTCTGTGGTTTCCCCCCCCTGCAGGAGGTGCTGTCAGCAACGAACCTTTTCTCTTTATTCCTCTTTGCACACAGCAGAACTACAAACGGGGTCCCCAAATGAAAGAACCCCCTTTTTCAACCCGCAGATGCCAGGTTTGCAGGCACGCTGACCATTTCAGCAAACACCTCGAGTTCTCAGGGCTGGTTCGGGGGGAAACGAGGCAGCCAGCGCAAGGTACTCGGCCAAGCAGGGGCAAACAGCCCGCGTGTCCCCAGAGGAAAACCTGGCTGCGGCCAAGGCAAGCAGTTTTTCTGAACCTAGGGTTTGGGGTTTTTCCACAAGCAGCACTGAAATGCTCTTTACAACCTCCATCATGCCCCAGCACTTCCCTCGGAGTCTCGTTTTAAAAGCAAGAGTAGCAAGAAGTTCAAAAAACAAGCAATCAGCGCTCTGGCCGCAGGGGACAGACTTCGTCATGCGGCTGCACGGAGCAAACGTATTTTTAACACATTTTTTCCCAACGCACGTTTCCAACTCCAGCGATTCGAGGGGGGAAAAGAAGGAAAAAAAGGAAGAAAATCTCAGTTCCAAAAGGACAACCCTGAAATCGCATCTCCTCGCTGTTCTTCAGGACTAATCGGAGACTCGGCACTGGCAGCGGCCTCCAAACGAAGCAGACTAATCCTTAAACGCCGCGTAGCCAGCTGCTGAAGGGCAGCAGGCACTCACGCAGCGAGCGGGGGGCTCTGCCGCGCCGCCCTCGACGGCTTTCCTCTCCCCCACGAATATTTCACTCGCCCGCAGCCGCCCCTCGCTGCGGCACGGGGAAAATCCTGCGGGACGCCAGCGGCCGCCGTCCCCACGCCCGCTGCGGTGGCACAGCCGTGCTGGGGGCTCGCGGGCACCTCCGAAAAGGGCCGGGCGAGCACGTCCAAGCGGGGTCAGAGAGCAGCAGAGCCTCGGTCCACCCTCGGGTTCCCTCGGGGAGATGCTGGTGGGGAGAGAGCCGGCATTACCACGTGTACCCGGCCATGCCGCTGGGACGGATGGGGGGGAGTAAAGGTGAAGGTGGAGGCTGGCCCCTTACCTGCTCATATCTGCAGCCACGTGCCGTCCCCTTCTCCTCCCGTCCTAAAATGCTCCGTGCCGCTGCTGTGCATTATTAACAAGCTGCCATGTTTCATCCTGGAGACGGCTGCCTTCTCGGCGGACACCAGCTTCATCCACTGTGTGTAAAGCACTTTGTGATAGAAAAGGGGGGGGGAAAAAAAAGAGCAGCGTGTGCATAAGCAGCATTCAGTCATAAAATACTTACGGCTTTAATTCCCTGCGGAAAGAGGCCGCCGTGGGGTACGTGAAGCGCTCGCCGTGCCCCGTACCTGCCGCAGGGACGGCTGGGCTCCAGCAGCACGTGCACACTCGCTTTACACAAATCCTTTCCAAAAGATTTATTGAAAATTGAAACCAGACAATGCCGTCGCGCGCAGGATACATTCATACACAGAAAGTGTGTTTTACAGCGAACACAGCGTCCAAGTCACATTTTTTTTTGCATACAACGGAGAGGACACGTGGAAAACAAAGACACCGGAGCGCTGGGACCCCCCGGACAAACCTGTCCCCTCCCCGGGCCCCCTTGGCCGCTTTGGCTTCACAACTAAAAATACAGCAGAACCCAGTGGGACAGATGAACAGAAACAAGAGGAACTACTGGCCATCAAGGAAAAAAAATAAGAAACACAACCAAAAAAACACAAACCAAGAAAAAAAAAAACATTCAGTGAAATGTCACCAAAAGCGTTTCTGTCCTGCACACTCCGGCCATGGGCAGCCGGGGGGGGGCTCATCCTGCTGGCAGAGTACTGATTTAAGAACAAGTTTAAAACTAAGTGGACTTAAGAAAAAAAAAGTCTCCACACGTGTCCCTGTCTCCTCGAAGCCTGGTTGTCCCCTCTGCAGCCGGGGAACGGCTGCTTGCTTCTCCCTCCCTCTTAGCACCATGGAAAGGGGGTTTCTAGTACAGGTTTCTTACAATAAAAAAGGGGGGCAGAAAGTTGTCTAAAAAAGCTGCTCGTGAGCCCCCTGGCCAGTATAAAGGCTGTTTGTAAAACCCACCAACCCGTCCGATAGTCCCAGGGCATCTCCACGCTCTCTGCTTCCCCCAAAAGTCTCTGGCTCAGGCAGCCACCCCGAAGCAGGTGTGTGGTGAGGATGGAGACGTCAGCAGGGCAGCCGTGCCTAGAGAATTCCCTCTGCTGCCCCAAAACAGGGCTTTTTGGGGCTGCTTCAGGATTTGGGGAGCACGCAGCCCCTCCAGGTCGTGCAGACATCCACAGGGGGTCGAACCCAAGGAGGGCAGCTTGGCAAATGGACTATCCACGCCGTGCTTCTGCGCGAGGCGGGCAGGGCAGGGTGCTGGTGGTCGCAGGCAGCCGGGTCGGCCCCAGGACGGGTGCGTGCCTCGTGGCAGGGGTCAGCTGCTCTGGAGCGAGCACAGCTGAGGGATTGCCGCAGCACAACATGGGACACAGCCCGGACTCCGGCAGCTCCTTCATCGTCGTCAGTGCTGGGGCTCGCTGGGGAAAGCGCACCAAAAACGTGGCACCAGGTCCCACTGTTCACTTCGCCTGCTTCATTGGGTGAGGCTCAGCAGCAGCCCGAGGGCGGGTCTCTGCCACAGGAGATGTCAGCCCAGCCGTCCCGATGCAGCTCTGCCCCGCTAGCCAAAGGGACGAGGGCTTCTCGAAACAAACCACGGGTCTTTGGGAAGGCCCCGCGGAACGTGAGCGCTGCCACGGTGTGTTAAATACGGAGAGCACTTTAAAAAAATAGAAGGGGGTTGTTTCATCCACGGGGGAAGAGGGTTGCTTTGTCTGGTCGGTCTCGGTCTTATAGTACAGTCTGTAAAAATACTCTGGCCATCCACATCCATTCATGATATAAAGCAGTAAAAAATATAATATATATATATATATGGAATATGGGTTTATTTATACAGTTACACTTGCAAGGCAATCAATCGTCCACTGGCTGTGCCCTTCTACCTCCAGATGCTCTGCCTGGTTGATAGGACTGCAAGACAGACAAAAATAAACGGCGTGACCCCAGGGCAGCGGGAGGGTGAGCGTTCCCAGAGAGCAGCACAGCACAGCACAGACGTGACGTGTGCGAGCACCGTGCGCCTGCAGCACGAAACCCAGCAGAGATGGACACACAGACACCACGGTCACAGCGTCGGGTGAGATGGAGGACGGATGGTTTGGCCCCGAGGTGGGCAGAAACGGGAAGCCGAATCCTCCCCATCCTACCCTCAGCAAGGGCTTTGCCCCGCAGTGCTGCAGGGCCCCCCGACGGCCCGAAAGCCGCCGGCAGCATCCCAGGAAACCGTGCCTGGAGGACCGCAGCTGGCCCCGCACGCCGGGGACTGCTTTGGATGCCACACCACTGGGCTCACCGCCTCGCAGGCTGGCCGGGCACAGGCGCTGCTCTCCTAATGGCCTCTATAAATAGCTCCGGCCTCCCACTCCCAGCACACGCACGCAGGCTCGCTCGCCACGGCCCGTTCCACGCAGCGAACCCCTCTCCCCTTCCCGCAGGCCCTTCCCGGGGATGTACGCACCCTCGGGGTTCAGGCTGGACACCAGGGGCTCCGGCAGGGTCCGGGGATGGCCGAGGAGCTGCTTGGTGCTGGCGCGGGGAGGCGAGTCGCTGCCAGAGGGGGGAAACCCTGCGGGAGAGGAAAGACACCCAGCTCAGGCAGAGCTCGCCGGGCACCTGGGACTCACGGAGCATGGATATCCCTCGGGAGAAGGGACCAGATCCCCATTTTCCCCGTCCCCCACTCCACAGAAGGCTGTGCAGCCGCTCTCGGTCTCTCCCCCATCCCTAACACAACGCTGCCGGCCTGGCCTCCATCCCCGCAGTGCCCCATCCCGAGGGCTGTGCCATGAAAGCACGGGCACGGATCCCGGGGAGCTGAGCCGCATGGAGCCCAGGGGGAGGAGGAGGAAGGAGCCGGGGCCATTGGGGAGACATTTGGGGTCGCAGGGCAGCCCCCCGTGCCGAGCCGGCGCGCTGACCTCCGTTCCTCCGGCAGGCTGGCAGCTCGCGCGGGCTCGGCTCCGGCTGGGCGTCCTCCTCAGACCTGGCCTGCCCGACCGTCACCGTGGCTCCCGTCTGCTGAATAAACTGCTGCAAATTACACTGCCTCAGCTCCTTATTTAACTCCTCCAGCTCTTGGTTCTGGGCCTGCAAAACACATTGGGGGGGACAGGGTGAGCTGCGTGCCCCCCACACTGCTCTGCGCCTCCTCCCGAGGCCCCAGCCCCGCTCCCTGGCTCATGTCAGGGACTCGTCCCCCATGGGGACAAGGCCACGCCACCGCCTGTGGGGACTCCAGGCCAGCAACAGCCACGCAGTGCTGGGCAAACTGCTGCCAACAGGCCCCCAGATGGCTCTGGAGCCTGCCAGCTCCTCTGGGATGCAACCCCAAGCAGCGTGGGGATGGGGATGCTCGGGCAGCAAGGACAAGGACAGCACATCACACAGCACCCAGACCCCAGTGGGACAGGAGAACCACAGGTCTCAGTGCCTCGAGCCCGACAGCTCTGGCACAGCTCAGCTCCTGGTTCAGAGCCAGCCAGCCCGGAGCAGTGCCAAAAAGCCTCGTGCCTGGGCACCGCGGAGACCTGCGCTTCCCCTCTGCTACTCCTTTTTTCGGACATAAGAACAACGCTGACCAGCAATGCCAGCGGGGACACTGACCCCCCATCCCTGCCTTTTGCCTGGCCACACCGACCCCACGCGAGGGTCCCTCACCCCCCAGGGCCAGGTAACCTGGCCGTACCCACCTGCAGGGACCTTTCGGCTTCCTCCAGGGCCTTCTCCACGCTGGCCAGGTTGCTCTCCAGCTGCGTGCCCTGCTTGACTTTAGCTTCCAGATCCCTTTTCATCTTGGCAGCCATGTCCTCCAGGTCCGTGGGGCTCGGCACCGGGCTCTCCTTGCCCCTCTTGGCCCTCTCGGCCATCTCCCACTGGATCTCCTTCTGCAGGGCCTCGGTGCGGGCACTCAGCTCGTAGATCCTCTGCGTGTACTCCTCCAGGCTGGCCCGCAGGCTCCTCACCCGCTCCTGCCTCTCCCGCTCGCACTCCTTCTCCAGCCGGAGCTCGCTCTGCCAGAACTCCTCCTCGCCCAGCTCCGTCTCGTTCCTCCGCACCAGGTGCTCCAGGTAGAGGATCTCGTCCTCCTGGCTGGGGGCCCGGCCGTGCTCCCAGAACCGCAGGTCCGTCTCCAGGGTGTCCCCGTGGGCCTCCAAGGAGCTGAGCTGCTCCTGCTGCCGCAGCACCGTCTTGAACAGCTCCTCCTTGGAGAGCTGGCCGGCCCCGCCGTCCTTCAGCTCCATCCCCTCCCAGGCGTGCTGCCTCCAGCGGCTCTTGGCGAACAGCTCGCCGGAGCCCACGGGACCCAAGTTGAAGGTCATCGATTTCCTGGGCTCGCGGGACCGGGGCCCCTCGGTGCTCACGGTGCGGGGCTTGATGGGCAGGCTGGCCCGGATGAAAGTCCTCTCGGGAGCCTGGGGAGCGCCCTCTGAGGACGGCCGCTCGGCCACGCTGGGGCCCGTGCGGCGCAGGATGAACTGCACGTCGTTGGCATACTGCCCGCACTTGGCCAGCGACTCCAAGGGGCACTCGAGCGGGAGCAGCTGCCGCTCCTTCTCCCGCAGCTTCTGCACCAGGACGTAGCGCCCCGTCTGACCTGAGGGCAGGACACAAGCACGTCACCCAGGGTAAAGTCGTGGCGGCGAGCAGGGGTTGGTGACATCCCTGCTGCCCCCAGGAGGTTCCCTCTCCCTAAAAAGCACCCAGAGGTGCCCCTACCCACCAAGGACGGGGCTTTTTTGTTGTGCTCTGGGCACCAAAACGAGCGAGAGCGCTGGGGGTGGATGGTGCTGGGATAGCGGGGTGAAACCCACACAAATTCATTTTCCTCCCTTTCCAAACCTTCCCACTGAATCTCCCAGCCATCACCCAAATCTCCCACCCATCTCCCCAGGGACACCCAACAGCACGAGCAGCTGAGGGCACGAGTCATCTCCCCATTAACAGGGTCCCGTGCTGCCCCTCTTTGTAGGACGGGGCGTCTCTCCGCGAAGCTCAGTGCCTCCGCAGTCACATTTCTGCGTGTGACAAAGCTGAGGACACCACCTGGAGCTGCCCTGCTGTTCCCTCAGCCTGGAAGAACGCACGCCCTGGAGAGCGGAGGTGGAGGAGACATCAGCCTGCTGTTCTTTTTGGAAGGCATGCGAGGGGAATCGGAGGTACGAGGGCTTTGATCTACGGGGCTCGACCTCGTAGCTGGCACGGAGGGGAAACGTGGCAGCGCAAAGCCTGCGCGCGAACAGGATCGCAGCATTTTGAGGCCGAGCCACTAGAAGGCAGGATTGACCACGGGCAGGAGCACGGCAGGCACCGGCATCCAGGCACGCTGTCCACGCCGCATGCAAGCTATTTATTTTGGCCATCTCCCCAGCAAGCCTCCGTGAGGAGGGACAAAAACACACGGCCGTGCCGAACGGAGGGCGAGGAGTTTGCTCTGGTCTCGAGAGCTTTGTTTTAGCTCACTCACCTATGGCCCGCGCCAAAGCGATGACCACCTCCTGGCAGGTGGTTTGCTCCGAGACGCCGCAGACCACCCGCTGGATGCCGTCCACCCACACCTTCAGCTCCATCCCCGCGGCTGCCGGGCCTCAGGCACGCTGGGGCATCGCGGGACGGGGTCCCTGCGGGAGAGAAGACACAAGGAGTCAGTGCTGAGCCTCGTCTAGGGCCGATGCTTCACCTGCCCTGCTTTTAGGTCTGCTGGACGGCTGGAACAGCCACTTGCTGTTGCTCACAGGTCGGATTTATGGAATTGTTGCTAAAATACCAGCGTTCACCTGCAGTAAAACCCTGCTGTCTCACCAAAAACCCCATACACAGCTCAGCTCTGGGCAGCGGGGCCACATCCTCGCTGGGTGAAAAGCACTAGGGTTTGCCCATGTGCGTGGTGGGTCTGGGCAGCCAGAAAGCACCCTGCCTATTTCTGCTGAGAGCGCAGCCTTCTAATGGATTTGTTGGACTTTCGCTGCTATTTCCCCAACAATTTGGCAGTGCGGCACTGGGGATTTTCCAAACAATATCTAAAAGGCAGAGGAGCCTCCGGCCGCCCTCCCGCCCACCCTTCCCAGCTGTGCAGAGGGAAACTGAGAGGTGTGGATGGCGCACGTTGTGCTCTATTTACCTTCCCCTCTGTTAATCTGAGAGGGATTAAGAGATGGGAAAAATTAACTGCAGCAAAATCTCGTTTAGCACTCCGGCCTCTGCCAGCAGCCGAACGACCTCAAGGCTTAACAAATGAAATTAAACCAACGTAATCTGCAAAGAACTCAGATCTCTGGGTTTATTCTGGTTTTAAGCACTCTCAAAACATTTTTTCCAGATCCTTCAAGCATCAAGCCTGTCTGAAGGACCTGGGCAGAGGAAGGCACAAAGGGTCCTGAACTGCTTTCCAAACCCAGCCCAGCTCCCAGTCTGCCAGTTCCCCGAAGTTTGGGGACACGCCACAACCGCTGCCATCGCCCCAGGGGGCGCCTGCAAGGAGCAGGCTGAAGGAGCAGGTGTCAGAGCAGGGAGAAAAGCTTTAGCTTGGGTTAAACAGCTTTTTTATTATAATTTTTGACACCTTAAGGAACCAAAGCAAGGGCTTGAAGGCTCCCACCTTGAGCAACACGAGGCTTCGGCCGTGACACAAGGAAGGCGAAGGAGGAGCCTAGGAAATGAAACAGCCCCACGGCGCTGTTCCCACCACGAGATCCGGCGGTGCTGGGGCAGAATGACTTGGTAGAGAACAAACCTGAAAGCCAAATCCATCCCCCGGGGAGCACTTGGGAGCAGCTGATCCAATGCCAGCCTCCCCGTCAGCCGCAGCAGCGCTATCGATCCCTCGCTCCCAGATTCACCCGCGGAGCACAGCGGGGACCGAGGGCAGCGGGTGCGGGGCAGCCACCACGGGCACAATTATTCGCCTTGGCAGCACCAAGGAGTTCGGGCTCTGCCCTTTTCTCCCACCAACGTCCCCTAAACGCTGTATTGGCGAGGTGGAGACCAGGCTCCTTTCAGAGCACGGTTCTGCCCCACTGCATGGCCGCAAACTCTCAGCGAAACCCGCGCCCGCCCCCGCCACAGAGCAAAGTTCAGCGTTGCTGCCGCGCTCGGGCACCACCCGGCTGGGTTTTGCCGCCCCAACGCCACCGTTGTGCCCCACGCAGGACCCCAAGGACAGCACCGGGTGGCAGGGTGTCCTGGGAAGCGACGTGCCACCTACGGGCACCACCAGAACCAAAACCACCCGCGGAGCCGGGCTTTTCCTCCCCCATCCTACCCCACAGCCCCGGCGGAGGCCAGGAGTGGGTGGTTTGAAAATAAATAAAAGCAGCCGGCTGTGTTATGAGAAAAGCAGCGGCCTCACCTCTCCTGGCACGAAGCGCCGGCGGCTGCCGAGACGAGGGGTGACCCAAGCCGAGGGGTGAGGAGCGATGGTGGGGCCGGGAGCGGGACGGGACGCCCGTGGGTCCCGCATGGGTGAGAGGCTCCCGTTTGGGTGCAGAGCCAGCCTCTGGCAATCATTTACCAGCGTCCAGCCCACGGCAAGTGGCACGTAACAGAGAGGCAGGGAGCGGCACAGGCGCTTTTCCTCTTACAGAGGAGTTTCGGCTTCGAGCTGCCCGTGGTGACGCAGGGGCTGGGGTAGGAGCTCAGCCCCAGTGTCGCATCGCTGCTGGAGGGAGAGCCGAAGGAGGAGAGTGTTTTGTACCAAAAACACAACGCCAGCAGCTAGCAAACTGTGCTGTGCCGGGGAAGTGCCCGTGGGTAACACGGCTTCGAAGCGTATCTCGTGGAAATCCCTACGGGGCTACTTGGGAAGGCAACCCTTTGAGTCTCCCCCAGCAGCAATGCAGGGAGCAGTTTGTACCCAGGGAGAGGCTGAAGCTCGCTGTTGGATCTCAGGGACAGCGATTTCTCAGCTCTCCCAGACCACTCTCACCCTTCCTGGCTTCTCCAAACCTTTTCCATCAGCATCGCCACCGTGCTGCAACCCAGACCAGCCCCGTGGCCTCTCCTCTCCCTGAAAGTTCACTCCAGACTTGGAAAAAAAATATAAATAAATTTGTTTCCATAATTATGCACAGGGCATTATCTGCTCTTTCACTGCAGCGTTATCCTTGTTCCTATAACAGCTTTCAAAAACACAAAGCTCCACCTCATCCCAAGGCATCGCCTCCTGTGTAGCCACTGCTGGTAAATTTCTCATATGAAGTTATTTGCCTTCTCTTAGCTGTATTTTTGTTTCCCTTACTGTCAGAAGAACATGTGCATATAGCATTTAGAAGGCTGTTCCTTCACATTTTCCTCCTTTACCTTACTGTGGGACCTCGCTGGCCACCCCAAAAAAGCACGGGGAATCAAGCAGGTGGCTGCTGCGCCGGTGCGAGGACGTGTGACAGCCGCTCCCGCAAGCTGCTCCTCTGTTTTACCTCCCCCCGTGTCTTTCTAAGTCAGTTTTATTGGAAGCAGATTAACGAAGTGACTAATTTTCTGCTCCCTTCCCATGTGATCGGTCCTAAATTGATGGTATGGATGATTCACACAACTTCTTCGACAAATTTCCTAACTGGGAGTTGGAATTTCAAGTGCTGGCACTGAGAATAAAATAAATAAATTAATGCTCCCAGATCTTACAGCTTTATTTTTTGCTGCATCTTAGTCTAAATTGGAAAAAAAAAAAAAAAAAAAAAAAAGCTCAAAAAAAAAAAAATGTTCAGACTCTATTCGAACAGAGCTGCAACCTGCCATAAATCAAGGCTGCTTTTAAAGCTCAGGGTCTGAAGCCAGCCTCAGGTTACCTTGATTAAAAGTGGGAGCAATCAGTCCTCCTGCTAATCGAGGTGTTTCGCAGCCCGACACAGCTCTGCAGCAGAGGCAACAGCCGAATTTTAACTCTCACCCTTTGGCTGACCAAGCTCGCTCCCCGGAGCTGGCAGTGGGCGATCAGGAGGGAGCTGGGCAGGCTGCAGGTGCTCCGAGCCTCGGCCGCCAGCAGGACCTGCTAAAGCAGCAGGAGGCAGAGGGGTTATTTCTGCAGGTGAGAGGATGCACGCTTTGCATAGCTGGGTTTGGTGCCCTGCAGACGAGCAGGGCATGTCCCAGCCGGCTCATCACCACCCCACGGCTGCTCGCAGCAGCATTGTGACCTCCTGGGACCTGCACCATCATGCAGCCAGCCAAGAAAATCAGCTGGCTGCCCTGATTACAGAAGCACGTCCCTCCACCGATTTGCAGGGATCCCTCCTGGCCCCTGCAGGGGCTCCCAGAAGCTTCTGGCCAAGAGACCAGGGGCTGGTGCGGGGCTAGGGCTGGGCTGGCAGGAAAGCACCAGCGCAGGCAGAGCTTCGGGGCAAATCTCATTAGGACTTCAAACGGCCAGCAGACCAGCAGTTCACCTTTGCCCAGCTTACAGGTCCGGGTTTTGGCTGGGGATAGGGAGCGGTGCTGGCACCCAGAAAGCACCAGCACAGGATCCCAGCCCCAGTGCCGGGGTCTCACGCCGCTTTACCGACCGACAAGCCGAAACGTGGGCAGCAGGGAGAAATCCCGTCAGCAAGTCCCGCTTTGAAAAGCCCCTCCAGAGCAGGGGGAGGTCTGCAGAGAGCCCATCGGCCAGGCTTTGAAATCCCTGTTTGCACCACGGTTGCCACAGGAGTGCCTCTGGATCTGAATTCAAACGCATACAATTTTTTTTTTTTGAAGTCCATAATTAGGGCCGCCGTGCTTGATAAACACGGATGAAATCCTCCCGGGCTGCTCTGCTCTCTGCTCTTCCCTCGTTAACCTGAGCAGCGGCCCCGTGCCTGGCTCCTGCCCACGGGGCCGGCAGAGTTTCGCCTGCTTTGCAGTTTCACCTGCCCAGCATCGCTGAGCTCCGGGTCCCACGCTGACCCCTGGCCATCAGGCCCTGAAAGGGGTCTGCAGGCAGGCAGGAGCATCCCCAGCGCCCTGCGGTGAGCAGGGAGTTGGAGGTGACAGGAGAAAAGGTAGAGAAGATGGGAAAGCTGCACCTGGAGCAGCCAGCCCAAACAGCCCTCATTTCATTCCTGATTTCAACCTGAACTTCTCACGTCTTCTCAGCATCCCCTGACCCCACACTGCAGCTCCCTTAGCCTGAAAACAGAAGGCCGCTGCCTCTTCGTTCCCAGCCCCAAACTGTTCGTGACAGCCCGAAGCCGGAGGTTGAGAAAATGCTGCAAGGTTTTGAGGTCCTGCACCAGCATGGGGAACTTCCAAGGGATCAGGAGCCCGAGGAGGAGGTCTCGGACACCCAGCTGCTGGGGATGGGGCAGGAGCACCCTGCTGGGCCACATCCAGGTGGTTTTGGGGTGACTGTGGCCTGTACCTGGGGACAAAGCCCAGCCTGAAGAGGTGGGGATGAGAGGAGAGGTGCGAGAGCTGGAGAAGACAGGCATATAGGACGCAACCTGCACGTGTGAACCCACAGCACAGGAAACTATTCAAGGAGGAGAAGAAGAAGAAGAAAAAAAAACACCACACAAGTCAATAGCAAGTGGCGGCAGGAGTGGAGGAGCAGCCACGTGCTGCCATCCTGCATGTCTGAGTGCTGGCAGTGACTCACCGCCCGTGATCAGCTGCTGCGCTGACACATCCAGCAGCTATTTAATGCTTCCCCAGGTCCCTCCCCACCCCAGGGAGCAGCCCGGCTCCTGGGCACCCAGGGGAAGAGATGGATCCTGCCTGCCCACCTCCCAACCCGCCGCGAGCTCCGGGGACAGCAAGGCGCCTGCGTGAGCGCTGCCACGAGACTCATTCACCGACAGCCACAAACAAGGGCTCCCTAAGCGGCCCTGGATGCCCGCCCCAAGTGACAACCCTCCATTAGGAACAAAATAGAGGCTCTGGGATTTTCTGCCCCGCTTCCTCTCCCAAATGACAGGGAGGAGCAAACCCAGGCCAGCGTGCCCGGGGCGGACCCAGGAGGCCTGGAAGAGCCGGGGGCTGCCTGAGCTCCTCCTGACCAGGAAACCGCCTCGGGGTCACGTCCTCAGGCAGGGATTTGGGCGAGGGAGGCTCAAGCCCCAGCAGGCCGACTGATGTGCCCAAAACCACAGAAGCCTCACCCCATGCCAGCCCCACCTTCCCAGCTGCCATATTTTGGGTCTGCCACGGCATCCAACCCGACTTTTCTCCCCCCACCTCTCTTTACCCAAGCCAAGATCGCATCCAAGCGGCCCCCTCTAAGGGGAGTGGGGTGGCCACCGAGGCGGGAGGTGACCGTGACACCCTCCCCGGGGTCCCAGCGCGGCCTTGATGGAGGCCAGCGGGTGAATTAATGACTAACCGCTTCCTGCCCGGCTGGCAACGCCGGAGCCGTGTCGAAATGTCAATAATCACGGGCAGCGACAACACTGCAGGCACGCCAGGAAATGCTGCCGCTTGATTCAATCACCGCTGCAGGGCCAGGAGGGGGATTTTTCCTTTTTCACTTCGCCACACGGCCCCCCCAGCACCCTCCTTATGGACCAGCGACGCGGGCGGGCTCCGTGCCAGGCACACGGCTGCAAATCCTGAGCCCAGAGATGAGCAAAGTCTTGGCTGGTGCAGGCCACGGCACCAACCGAAAGCTCGTTATAAATTAAAGCAAATTTCAAAAAAATAACACCCACTGCTGTAAACACCGAGAGCTGGCCAGGTGGATTTGTAATGGGTGAGCGCATGCATGCACGCAGCCTGGAAGAGCCGTCTTCCTCACCTTAACGCCGTGCATTTCTCCCACGCAGCACTGATGGCAGCTATCCACAGGGGGAGAAGAGCAAGGCTGGCTATTAAAGCCAGCCATAAAGATTAAGGTTTACGAGGGAAACATTAGCAGCACCTGCTATTGCTGTAATCATTATGATCAACCTCAGACACATGAGCAGAGAGCGCCTTCATGAAAGCAGCCGAGAGTGAATCCCTGGCAGTTTCTTCCCAAGGGGGTGAAGCAAAATTAGCAGCAGCATCTAGATTAGAGAGGAGAGAGGAAAGGCTCTTGCACGTAAGCCAGACCTTGCACTTCCATGCTCATTTTTTCTTGTGCAATGAGCCCGCCCAGGTGCTAAGCCCTTGGGAGGAGGGGCTGGGAAAGTATTTAGGTGTCCAGCTCCCAGCCAAAGCTGGGATCCAGACTGAGCCAGATCAGCCCTGAGGACGGGAACTCAACTCCTTTCAGGGCTGCACCCCTCCAATCCTTTCCTATAATTATTGCCTTTACTTTTAATAAAATAATTAAAAAAAAAAAAAAGCTTGCTTTCCAGCTGTCAAAAGCAATACTGAACCTGCAAACATTGCCCAGCTATAAGCCCCAGCACAGCAGCTCTGGGATGCCCAAATACTCCACTTCTTTAGGGGACAGGTTTTTGGGGAGCACTCACAATGCAGCTCGTACAAGCCAGGCTCTGAGGGGTATCAGACAACTGCAGCGTGCATTTGCCAGGAACCCCAGCATCTCCACCGCGTCCACTTCCCACAGTAGCCAGGACGAAAAGCATGATGCAACGCATGAATATTCCCCTGTTATTACACACAGACCATTCCCCAAGACAGAAAACAGCTTATATTTATCATGACACGGGACGCAGGAGGAATGCTGCAAATCTGGAGATGCAGGAGCCCGGTTCAGCCTCGGAAATGCTCAGAAATACCCAAACTACCTGCTTGCTCCTCTGCTGCTCCTCCCCAGCCAAAGGCGGGGGGAAATGGTCCCTATAAAAACTTTTAAAGGGATATTTTTGCTGCTCTGCTTCAATTACTCACGCTGCTTTCTGGAACCAGCTGTAAGCTTTAAAGTCCCGTAAGTTTTAAAAGCCCTTATTAGGCAGCAGAGCTCTGATGGGCCATAGGCCACTTCTCGTGTCTGCTCCAAACATTTGGCTTTATCAGTTCCACTAGGATGGATCATTTCTGTAGATGGGTCACTCTGCCCGTGATTCTGCCCCTCGAGCAGCCATCTCAAGTTGTTCTGGGGCACGGCTTTGCTCCTGCTGCCCTACACACTGGTGTCTTCACTACTCCAAATACTGGTCCCACCCAGAGTCCTCACGCTGCTGGCAACTACAAAAGCAGAGGCAACCTTCCAGCTTGTTTTCCACGCGCAGAGCAACCCAGGCTCCTTCCCTCTCCGGAGAGCAGCCGCGCGCCAAGGACGCGCCGCTGGGCCTCGGGAGGGAGCGCCGAGGATGCACTAATGAATATGCAGGTGCACGCCGCCACCAATGTTTATTTATAACTCCGTAGGATTAAAAAGGCCTTTAATGACCACTTGCGGGGAGCTGAAATTGCTCCTTTCTTTCTCCCTGTCTCACACAGACACGGAGCGAAACAAACAAAAGAGGCGGAATTAATCCAGGCTGAAACTTTTGATAAGGCGCTTGTGTATTTTGGAAGGCTCTGCTTTCACGGCACCTCGCGTGTGATTAATTAGGCGAAGGTGCCGTCAGTCCCAACCTGAACCCACGCAGAGATAACGAGCTCTCTGAAGCACTGAGATGGAGGTGGGTGCATCTTCAGAGAGCCAGCTCCGTCCCTTATCTGGCGCACAAACGCAGGGGGCTATCTGCAAAAAAACATTTGCCTTTCGGGTAACAGCTCTGCAGAAAGAAACGTTGGCGAGGGCCAGGGCAGGGAGCCATCCGTCGGGGGTACAGGTTGCTGTCTTTCAACAAAATGGTGTTTTAAAGTAAAATAGGAGCAGCAGAGGTTAGGGCTGCTCAAAAGGGTAAAAATCCTTTTTTTATTCCCACCCCCCCATAAGCATTTAGGTGTTTAAGCTGTATGCGATACAGGCTCATCTCAGGTTGCTTCTGGAAACCGAGCTTTTAGAGCCTTTTACCCTGACTTGTCTGTGCTGTCAGGTCATTAAGAGCCTAAATGAGCCAAAAGCGACAGCACCGAGTCCAACAGCACAGCCTCCGCGATTCCCAAAGCACCATTACAACACTTCCCAAACTACCAGAGGCGAAGCAGCCTCTCCTCATCCAGCCCAGGCGTATCTGCCTCTTCACAGAAAGGAGCGCTGCCACCTCCAAACACAACTCAGGGGGAAAAAAAAAAATCAGCACGTGAAAAGAGCAAGCACAAAGCCTCCAAAGCCACACCGCCTCTATCCTGTAGAGATGCCTCTGGTGCTCGCCCAACTCCCCGCACACCACCAGCAGCCTCAGGCAAGCATCCAGAGGCAGGGACGAGATCCCCAGCAGGCGCTCGCACCTCCTGGGGGAAGCAATCCCTGGCAGCAATCACAAAACCAGAAAAAAACTAAAAAAGTGCTCTTCCAGAGCCTCCCTCCGTACATCAGCCATGCGGTACAGGACACCTGGCCCCAAAATGCTGCTGAGAGTGCTGTGGCACCAACGACACCCAACCCAGTTCAACTTAGGAACTGGTCCCAGAGCCCTTCCCATCCTCAGTCCTCCTGGGCACGCAGGAGGCACCCTGGGGCTGCGGGGAGGTTTTAGCACACAGCTCCTAAAACCAAGAGCTCCAGCAGGTCCTGTGCTGCAAAGGGGATTACGAAGAGGCAGAGGAAACCACCCCAAACCCAGGCAGCGCTCGCCTGCCCCAGCACTTCCAGCTCAGGGCTGACCCACCCATGTCTTCAGGTAAGAGGTTTCTTTTTTTTTTTTTTTGAAGCAACGAGTTATTCTAGATGACTAGCCCAGGGCAGCTGGAAGCACCCCAGCACCCTCAAGAAAGTGCTGACTCCAGCCCACAAAAAGCAAGATAATCAGCTGCTTTTAGAAGCTCATGAGCTTGGCACCTGAAAAATGGACGGGCATAAAATGGTTAGCAATCATTTACGATAATAGGATTTTCTTGAAAACCCTGCGTGTAGATGCATTTACGCCTTAATTTGGCTGCACAGGTTTACAAGGGCACAGGCAAGTTGCAACAGATAAAGGAACATCCTTTAAAAAGATGCCCTTAAAAACCACATGCACAGAGGTAACTCCGAAAACATCCCTCCCACCTCTAAAACCAGGCACAGGCCAGCCCGTCCCCGATCAGCACCTGGACTTCTTTCTAGGGCAGGGTGCTGAGCACAGGCACCTCAGGCCCGCGGTCCCACAGCATCGCTCCCCTGCCCGCAGGGGGAACACTTGGGTCACCTCCAAGCCCCCGCTGAGGATCCTCCCCCAGCAGGAGAGCCGAAGAGGACGGGGCAGAGAGGCTGGGAAGCCGCGGAGGATGAGCCAGCGAGGCCTGCAGCTGACACACTCGGGCAGCGTTTCTCTGCAGCGTGGTGCAAGGGCAACCACGACATGTCTCCACTTGGTATCCAAGCACGTATGCACCAGGTATAACCTCGGTATCTTCACTAATTACACCGCTCTACCTTTTTTGGCCAAGCTGCCTCGCAGAGAGCAGGGAACCAAGTGCCCTCAGATGATTCAGCCCCGCCGCTGCCTCGCTGCTTTCACCAGCCGCAGCCCGCTGCCAAAAGGTTTGGTCAAGGCTGGCAAACTCCCCAGCACGTTCACTTGGGCCTGCAGGTATCCAAACCTACCGAGCACAGCTCTAAATTGCTTTTCTTCTCAAAGAGAAGAAAAAAATAGTAATAAAAAGTGGATTTGGTACCGCTGCTGGCTTACAATCTCAGGGACAGACGGTTGCTCAGGCTGCGCTCTTCAGAGGGGGAACCCTTTTCCCCCCACCCCTTTTCATCCAGGGAAAGCTAATTCCCTGTTAGCTGTCTCACACTCGGTCAGGGGGGTTTATTTCTTAGAGCCACCAGACCCCCCTGCCAGGAGATGGGGGTTTTGGAGCATGGCACGGCCCCGTCCCAGCCCTGCATCCCCGCGAGGGTGAGGACGCCCCGCTGAGGCTGCCCCGAGCATCCCCCCAGGATGCCGCAAGCTGTGCACTCCAGGCCTTGCAGCTGTTCCCAAAAAAGTTGCCAAAAGGCTTCTGCACATGGGGACCCCTCGCTTTCCGCGTTATTTATTCCAGGGGAGCGCGGGGCGGCCGGCAGGGAGGCGTGCTGAGCGGGGCCAGGCGCCGTGCCTGGGCTCTCGCAGCAGATAACCAGGGCGGTGGAGCAGCGTGGGGACACGGGGAGGGGGATTCCTGGCATTCCAGCCGGCTCCGGGCAGGGGTGAGCTCCTCCACCCCATCCAACCCGCACGGCCCCCCTGCAGCACCGCCAGATAAGCAAGGTGAGCAGCATTCGGGGCTGGGGGTGCCTTTAGCACCGCTTGCAGCTGAGCCCCTGTGCTCGTGCACGGTGCTGTCGGCATCCCCTGGAGCCTGCCCTGGCTCTGCTCAGGGAGCAGCCAGAGCTCCCCTCGCCTCTTCAGATCCCCTCTGGTCACCGCTCTGCAAGAAACCCCTGCAAACGCTGCCGATGCCGTCCCGAGGGGAGTATCGTGTGCTGTGCCGATGCACCTGCTCTGCTCGAGCAGGAGGAAAGGCAACGCCACCCCCGAGCTCCCCGCTGGGATATTAGGGTGCAGTGCAAAGCGTTGTCACAGGGCAGGGAGAAGGCAGAGGCCAGTTTGCTTCTGGACCCGCAGCGCGCTACGAGCAAAGTTACAAAACAACCTGCTGAGTGCCACTGGAGTTCACCAAAGGCATCAGAAGTATGCAGCCAGGAGCCGAGCGCTTATCTAGCCCAGTGCCTGAGGAATTTAACCCCTCTCTGCGCCACGCATTTGGAGACGCTTCTGCTCTTCCTCCCTGCAGAGGAGAGGGAGATGGACAGACGGCTTCCCCGCGTGGCTGCGGACCCCGTTTGTGGCTAGGCTCAGCGCTGACACCCCAAAAACACACAGCTGAGCCCCCGTAGCTGCTTCGCCCGATGCTGCCCTGCACCGCTGCTCCTGCAGGCGGGTTTCAGGGCGCCGTGCTGGTGGCAGGAGGCGCTGGGGACAGCAGGTGCACCGCAGCGTTGTCCCCAGGGTCCTGCTGCCACCGCCACACGGGTGGCACCGGGTCCCCAGTGCTTGGAGCAGCCCCGCACAGCCCAAAGCTGCTCCAAACCACCCCAGCCCCAGCTCTCCATCCTTACCAGAGGTCGGTGTCCACGGCCCCGAGCAGCGGATGGCGGCCTCCTTGTGCCACCGAGGGAGGCTGGCCTCGCCGGGGCGGCTCTTTTCGCTTCGCGGCCTCCCGATAATGGGCTCAGAGCTTCCCAATAAATGTGCTCGGAGCCTCCCGCAGCCAGCCCCTCGGAGCCCCAGCGCCAGCCAGGAGCGGAATACCTGCGGGTTGCTCCGGGAGACTGCTCCCAACTTATTTCGGGGACGGAGGCTGGCAAAGCGCCACCTGCCTCCGCCGTGCCGGGCCCTGGCACCAGCTCCTCCGGCAGCTTCGAGGGCGAGAGGCAGCGAGCCTGGGGGCTGCTGCGAGCCCTGGTGCAGCACCAACAGCAGCAGCAGCAGCAGTAAGAGCAGTACCAGCAGCAGCAGCAGGGCCTCGCTGCCCAGCACAGAGGCTCAGCGCGGTGCCGGCAGTGCCGGGGGTGTTGCAGGGCGGCCGGGGGCTGCCGGGGGGTGTGGGCGAGGCGCTCCCCTGCAGCCCAGCCCCGCGCCGGGGGCCGGGCAGGACGCGGAGCCCCCGCAGCCGCCCGCAGCCTCCGGCGCCGCTCACGCCGCGCCCTCCTGGCCGCGCCCCCTCCCCCGTGGCCCCGCCCCCCCCCAGGTGAGCCCGCCCCTCCCCCTCCCCTTGGCCTCCAATTCTCAAATTTTGGCTTTTTTTTTTTTTTTTTAATTTTTTTTTTTTTTTTTGGAATAAGCAAACCGACCGCATCGGGTCTGGCGTTTGGAGGACAGGGCAGCGAAGCTCAGCCTGGGGAGACCCAGGCAGCCTCCCAGCCTCCACCGAGCCTCCCGGGGAGGCTGGGGGGGCTTCAGCCCTGGTGAGGCCAAGGGGAGCCCTGGGCATGGGGGAGGCTCCAGCAGGAGGTGGCCGTGCCGCCCCTCGCCCTCCGAACCAGCCTCCACCAGCCCCAGTGGCAGCCTCCCACCTCCCAGCGTGGAGGCTTCAGCCTCTGCTTTCCCCAGGGATCGGGGTTGTTGCCGACCCGAGCAGCACAGGCACAACGGGGCAGGGCTCCTTCATCACGGCAATTAAAACCCCAGGCTCTCCTGAGGACCGGCCCCGCTGTGGAGCTGCTCAGCTGCTGGTGGAGGCCGGAGCAGGTGGAGGCCCGGGGGGCAGCCTGAGCAGGGGCAGGGGCGAGAGCACCCCCGGCCCACGCGTTTCGGCTGCTGGGGAGCCCTAAATGCGCCGTAAGGAGCAGGCACGCCGGGGCAAGGACAGGTTGGGCAGGTCTGGGGAACGAAGCAGGTGCCTGCTGACACGCCGGAGGCCTCGCAGAGGCGCTGGGCCTCCCTCCCCGCTGAAGGAACTGGTGCTGCACGCCCCTCATGTCACCAAAAACCACCCCTCATGTCGCCAAAAGCCGATGGCAGCGAGGGGAGAGGTTGGCACCGATGCCCTTGGTCCCCACTCGCAGCCACGGGGCCGGGTGCTGAGCCCCAGAGCTGAGCAAACGCCGCGGTGCAGAACGGCCTCTGCAGGCGTCCTGAGCGCCTCTGGTTCTGGGACCTCGCCGCGCTCAGGACGCCCCTAACTGCTCAAATCTCCCCGGGATCAGTACATGATGCAATACCTAAGTATGTAGTTGTCACTCGGCAGCTTTAATTGGTTTTTGAGATGAAGTTTTCTGTTGTTCTGACATATTCTGCGTAATTATTATCTCCCCAAATCAGATAATACACCTGGCAATCTGCAGCGCAGGCCGTGCCCTGGAGAGCTCACGGTGCAGAAGAAACAAAGATCTATATGGGAAAACAACAAAAGCTCTTCTCAGGAGATATATATCTTATTTATTAGTTTGGATAATCTTCTCAGATCCTCATCAGACGCAAGCTGAGCAGAGGTTCGCTTGCCACTGGTTAGGACGGTTGTCTTTCCCTGTCTTTTAATAAAAAGATTTTTAGTTTTAAATCTTTTCACCTTCAGCACCTTGTAAAAAGATTGGAAATCTCTTGTAAAGGTAAAACTATTACTGCGAAAAATAAACAAGCCTCTACCTCGCCTGCTAGCCCTCTGGCATCCCACGGGGCTGCAGCAGCGTCTCGCTGGCAGCTTTGGCCTCATGGAGAATTAAATCCCCGAGTATTCACCCAGCTCGAGGCTGCTGTGACCAGCCCGAGACGGGATGCAGCTGGCTCTCCTGCCCAGGGGAGAGGGCCTCATGGCCCTGAGACCTGAGGGGTTGCTTCTGGTCCTGCAGAGCCTCCCAAAATGTGTGTCACCGTCCTGCCCTGCCTCAGCCACTCCACTCACCTGCCACGGATAAATTACCCAGCGCATCGGTTGCCTGGCTCAGCACACAGAAGGGCACGTTTCCCCAGAAAAAGGCCTCCCTTCTCTGATAAATACAGCTACCCCCAAAATCCCAGCATTTCCAGAGAGCCCTGGCTTCGGGAGATAACAGGAGTAATTTTCTCTTGCCAGTACCATGTGGCACATTGACTGCTTCTTTCGGCAGACCCCCCCAACCTTGAAAGCTGTAATTTAAAGCCAGAAGTGAGGACGGTGACCTTGGATCTGGCCATAAATAAACCATTGCATGTAATTGTGTGACAGGCTGTCTTAAAGGCAGGCAGGGCAAACCTGGGCAATACAGCCTGGGTGTCTGGTACCTCTGGGGGCTGACAGCGTTCATCCAGTCTGGGCAAGGCTGTGCACTCCTATGGAAATATTTGCAAATGTTTTTAGCATTCTCACCAGCATCCTTAGCCAGAAAGGCTCTGAAAGGCTCATAACCAAAAGCCCAGTGATGTCTCAGTCAGAAGAAAGATTGCTTTTCTGCTTCCCGCTCCGAGGAGAAGAGGATGAACAAATAGCAAGATGTGTGGGGCCAGGACTGAACACAAAACCCCCCCAACTACATCCCATTTCACCCCCCATGTTGCTCAGCCTGTACCTGTAGCAGGGCTGGGAAGTGCCCACTGACCCCTTTAGGCATGTAGCACTCTGAGGACTTGTGGAAAGTTTGGAGCACGTGAAGTTTTCTCAGGTTTCTTTAGGAGGTTTTGAACCCGCTGCTATTTTTCTCTCAGGGATTTCATTATGTAATGGCACGTTGTTTCACTGAGAGGCAGAAGATGCTGCCTCGAGTGGAACAAAAGGGCCTGCCTGAAAGAATTTTTTGCTCTGTTTCTAGGACAACAAGAGGAACGAAAAATAAAAGATACCGCAGCGTCGCAGCAAAGCTGAAACAGGGCTGGGAACCGCAGAGCCATTGCAGCTGACGGAGGGTGCACCAGGAACCACGTCCCTGCTGATCCACCTGCAGCCCTGCTTGGCCTTGCTTGGGCCTTTTAGGAAGGCGGCTGGCCCTAGTGGGAAGATTAGCTGTTCTCCTTTAAGGGCAGGCCTCTGCAACATGATACACCTCCTGCCCGGCTTTATTCAATGAACTATTCATTCTGCTTTTGCAGCAGTCCTGGAGAAGCTGCTGAGCCCTTGTCTCCTGCAGCTGCAATAAGAATGGGGGATGCTCACCAGCAGCCCGCAGGATTGCAGCCCCGGATGGCAAAGTTTATGGCTACAGGGCTACATCAGTCTTCCTACGTATTTGGGTTGCACCTTGTAGGCATACAGCACTTTTTCCAAAAGCAATAACAGCAGCTGCAGAGTCTGCGTGTGCCTGTCTGCGGTGGTGGGAGCAGCAGAGGGGGATGATCTGCAAAGGATCTCGCAGAAAGCGGTGCCCTGGAAACTCAGCGCAGGTGAATGGGAGCTGAGCTGAGGGCAGTGCTGCTAAAAAAACACGCGATGGGATAATTGCCAGCAAGCTCAAGGTCCCTGCTGCTATCATCCACCAGAAACCTGTGTTGTCTGCTCTCTGCTAGAACAGCTCTTGGAAAATGTACTAGCAAAATCTATATTTAAAGTGGAATGAATAACTCAGGGTGTGGATCAGGGCTCACCATTTCTGACAAAGAAAGCAATAAAAGTAGAAAAAAAGTGATGCTGTTAAGACTGGAGCTCCTCGTTTCCCATCCAGCAGCCCCAGGCGAGAGTGTGCTCTGGGTTGTTGCAGCTTCGTCGCTGTTTCCCCTCACCCAAACTCTCCACTTCTGCAGTGAGTTGTGCTGCATGACACCAGGAATGGCAGAGAAAGCCAAGCAGACAGCGAATATAAGCAAAGAGACAGAAATCAGGAGGTAGAAACAGAAAGGGGAAAGGGTAGTGGTGTCAGGAGGTAAAGCAGGGGGAGAAAGGATGCACAGAGTACATCCCACGGGCTTTTATTTCCCAGCCAGGTGCTGGGTAGGCTTCTCAATATCTGCCTTCGCCTAGGAAATAGCCCCATTAATTACGTTGTTGAGCATGGGAATGCAACAGCTCCTTGCCTCTCCGCTTCTGGGGGAGCCTGCGACCTAAGCCATCCGGGTTTCCCAAGCCTTTAGCAGTGTGGTCATGCTAATTTAGTTAGGGTTTTTCAAAGCCTCGCCGGGAAAAGTTCTCCCCTTCGCAGAGGCATTGAAAGTTTTGACCTCTCGACCCCCCTTTTACTAGGAGGTTCAAAAGCAGCATTGCAGCTGTTAAAGTTTTTCTTCATGCCTCAGTGGTTCTCTGATGGGGGACCGAGCCAGTGTTTATCTAGGGCTGACCTCTCTTCTTTGAGCCTGCTGATGTCTCTTTCTTGTCGAGCTGCAGACAGCGCGGCCCTGGCTGCCTCCCTCTCTGCCCATTCATTCCCTCCCGGTGCGTAAATGCACCAGGACCCATCACTAATCCGTCCCCTGCAGGGAGCTGGGTTTCCCAGCACTGATCTGATTTGTCCATCAAGCTGCAGATTCATTTACGTTTAATTCACCGCGACTTGCCCATGAAGCACGACCCTCCTCCCGCTCTGATGCTGGGAGCCAGTTGGCTTCCAAAAGTCAACTGGGAGAAAAAAAAACACCTCCTGACTGGCTACCGTGGGGCCTGACACAGCCCCTTGCCACCTCATCCTCCCCATCATTTCCAGAGGAGACCCTCCCTTGAAGTTACATCCTTGTGGATCACTGCATCCACCAAAGAGCTCTTGTGCCAGCCTCCCCCTTCCTCAAGGACCAAGGGCATCAAAGAGCTCAGCAGAGCTTTAACGCCTTGCTTTGTGATGGCACCACTCGTGTCACAGCCCCAAGTGCCAGCTGGGCCCTGTTGTAGGAGCCGAAAGGTGTGGGACAGGCGGCCTGACTTGTTAACTCCTGGACCTTGGGTATTTCCAAGCCAGCACAGGGGTCGGAGCCTCCTACATGCCCTTTGCATGACACTGCTGGTAGGGGACAGCCAGGCTGGGATGCAACCTGACCCACGAGGAGGCAGCAAGGGAACGGTCTCTGATTTTCCCCTGTCAGCCCACACAACTGCAGGATTAACGGCCTTCACGCTCACAGATTAGGGTCATTAACATGGTCATTAAAAAAGGGAGAGTCCTCCTGTGAATAATGATGGGTGCTTCACGCTGGCAGGTGCCTGTCCCCTCGGTGGAGGCTGGGAGCTGGCAGTGATCACCCTGCTGGGACAGCTGGAGGGCAGGATCAGTCCTCACCCTTTTTGTTCCTTTCCTCTCACCTGAGAACCATTCACAATTTGCAGGCACTCAAGGCTGGGGTGGTGGCACAGCGATGATTTTCAGCAGGGACTGTGAATGCAGTACTGAGGGGCCAAAGGTTTGAATTATTCCGGATGATCGAAATGATCGTCGCATTTCCCTGAAATAACTACACCCATCCCGGGGCATCCCATCCTCCAGCCCGCTCCTGCAAGCTGATGTCCCCAGCGCCCACGCAGCAGCACGCTGGTGGCAGAAGTTAGCGTAGGGCCTGGCTCTCTGAGCTCCTCTATGCCTGCTCGGCTATTACCTCATTAAGGGAGCTCAGCTACCCTCGCTGCAAAATGGGGATAATGTTTGCTTTGCTTGCAGGGGTGTGGAGGAATAATTAATTAATGTTTATGAAGTGCTTTCAGATCCCTAAACAAGAGGGGTGAGATAAGCAGCGAGGATTCATGAGGTAACTGCAAAGAATTGTGATGAATTATTGTGATTAAAAGGTAAATTATTGTTGTTACTGCCTCATAAGCAGATACAGCCCTGGACAATCTGATCTCTGGCTCTGTTAGCTTCTTTTTTTCCTCCTTCTTCCCAAGAAGAGCTCGCTCCTCACGCCCAGTGAGCTGCCTAAAAGCCTCCTCCAGGTAGGCAGGTACAAGCAATCCAGCTCTGTGCAGTTACCACCCTGCAGCCAGGCCAGGGAAAATGCCTGCGTGCAAGCCCCCGGCAAACACAAAGCCAAACACGTTGGCTCAGGAAGGCTTAAATCACCAGCACGGCCTCACACTGGTGCTAGGTTAGGGGTGCGGGGAGGCAGCGATGCACCTTAGAGGCCTGCAGAGACTCGAGCACGTTCTGCCCAGGTCAAACCTGGCCCGAAAACAATCTCGAGGCTGTTTGGCCGTTCAGCTGCTTTGAAACCAAAGCGAATGCGACCTGTTTGAAAACAGCTTGGGTAATGCGAATCCGGCCTCGCACCAGCAGGTTTTTCCTGTTCTCCCTTCGGCTCCCCCCTTCCCGGCCCTGTTTGCACAGAGAGGGCATGGAGAGGCTTGGGCCTGCGGGAGCGGCTGGGGAGGAGCACGACTTCCACCCTTTGGGCCACCTTTTCCTGCTTTCTACCGGCTTCAGCAGCCACCTGTTGTTCTGCATCGGTGTAAAATCCCCGTGAACACACCCAGACAACCCCACATCTGCTTGCCCCACCGCCTGCTTGTCGCACCCCGCGTCCTGGCCTTGCAGCGCTGCCTCCAGGAGCCAGAGCACACACAAAGGTTTCAGTTCAGTGAGATAATCACACGTGTGTTTGCCTCCGTCAGGATTTAAGCACCGGTTTCAGTCCCATCGAGTCAAAGGGCACGACTCTTAAGCTCTTTGGGGAGCAGGGATGAGTGGAAACCCAGAACTGCCTGGGGCAGGGGGCTGGCAGATCCCTTCTCTCACCGTATGCCTCCCTGGAAAGCCTAGTCTGGTGGGAAAGCACCTGAGCAGCTCCAGGGAATTAGGCCTCTAGAGTTTCTCTTGAACAGATAAATCCTGAGCAGTGAGTTTTTAAACTCTCCCAACTGTGAAATGGGAAGAAAAGTGTTTCCATCTACCTGCTTTGCTGGCTGCTTGTTTATACTGAAGTGCTGTCTGTGCTGGAAGTGCAATGAAAATAACAGTAGCTATCCCGACTTAAAGTCTTACATGAGCCTTATAAACAACTGAAATACAGAAATAATAATGCCTAAATAGTCTGAGAGGAGCAGAGATTTTTTTTTTCCATTCACTGACAAAGATGTGCAGTTTTTGTTTAATTTTAAAGATGAATTGCTATCACCCCCAGAAGACTAATTTCTTATTTGCTATTGATTTTACAAGATTTGTCAAGATACTTTATTTCCTCTCCATGTCCAGAGTACTCGAGGAGGTCAGATAATGTGTCTCAGTCAACTGCATCTCACGTGGAAAGTGAAAGATACGATAGGTTTTATTATATGTTATGCTGAGGGTAAATGGTACCTGATGCCTACAAAGCATCCCTGCACACTTAACCTGAGGTTTTCTAGTAACTACATAAATCATGCAAACAAAGTTGCTTTTCCACTTAACAGCATTCCTGAAATAGAAATATCATCCGACAGATGCACGTTCAGCATGTATCTTCCTTTCTATTGGAAAGTGAATAAATTGGCTTTCACTTCCCTAGCACTGAGCTCTTGGCAGTTTTTGAGCACAGCCATCCCCAGCACGCGGTTGTACAGCAGGCAGATCCAATAACAGGAGATACAAGCAGAGAGGAGGATTTCGGCTGCCCTTGCTTGCCTGGATTTTCCACCTCAATTCACCTTTAGGCTGTGGGTTATTTAAAGATGTCAGTGGCACCTGAGCAAGGAAGAGGCTCTGCAAAGTGCCACTAATCTCAGAAGCCAGCAGAGCCCCAAAACACACGCCGCGACCCAAACAGGACGTGCCACGGCAGCTTCTCCCCTTAAATTTGGCACCTTCAAGCAGCTCTCTGGCAGGTCCTGCTCACATCCCCTTCTCCCCCAAGCAGGCAGATGCTGGGAAAATACTAGCAGTATTCAGCAAAAGCCGAAAATAACCCAAGAGCCAGAAGCTTCAGACAGGACGAATGCTGGAGCACGTCGCCCTCGAGGAGGGGGAGTTTCAGAAAGCACCACCTTTGTGAAGCCAGGGAGCAAAAACAATGCCCAGCCTGGCACGGCCAATGAAATATGTATGTACCTAGGACCTAATCCAGCCCTCTCCAGCCATTCCGGGTCTTTCCTTCACATTCAAGGGGCGCTGGATCCCATCCAAAAAGATGAGGGAACAAATGTAGCCCTGGCAACCCCTCCAAGAGCAGGGAGGAACAAAGAGGACCCCCAGGGCTGAATTTGTTTCCATTTTAATCCTTATCTATACCAATCCCCACCATGCATAGAGAGAGGCTGCTCGGCTGTATAGATTTGCATTGCTATGGGAGCTTGAAGTGATAAAACATTTGGCCTAAGTATTCAGAAGCAATTAGTGATTCAAAGCAGCCCAAGATATCTTAAAGGGGCCTGATTTTCAAGAGACAGGTGCTCGGAGCTGTGCCCTGACTTCAAGGGAAAATGGAGATTTTTGGAAAAAAAGCTCACCGACTGGCTGCTTGAAAGTATACCTTGTTCAAGCAGTAGTGTTCCTAGTAGGGGAAAAAAAAATCCATAGAAAATTCCAGTTTAGGCCAGTAAAATCTGGAAGAAATAACTTAATGTGCAGTGTTGGTAGAAGTACCAAGAGGAGGAGGCTGGCACAGCCATCCTGCACTAACACCGACATCCCAGCGTCCTGTCTCAAAGAAGCTGTCAGCTCTGAGACAGAATAGCAGAAAACCCAGATCTCCTAGCAAAGCATGAGGTAGTCTTCAGAGCTCAGTTGCTTTTGAGCTGACCCTCTGTGCGCCACCCTCCTGGGGGGGGTGCTGATTGCCCCAGGAGGCTTTTCCAGGCAGAAAGCAGCAGGGAAAGGCTGTAGGAAGCGGTAGGGCTGAGTTAGAGGAGAGGATTTCTTCAGGAGGCTGCTGCAAAGCTCACAGTGCAGAGGTGTCGGAGCCAGGTTAAAAATAAGCAGTGCTCAGACACCAGCCTGCACCTTTAGGCACCTACACATCTCCATGCCGCTGGCTCCGGTTGGTTTTACTTAACCTACAAAGCTCAGAAGGCACAGAATGACAACTTCTTCCCCTGATCCCAGGCTGCCTCCCTGCCCAGGCCAAAAACTGCTGCTGTGCTCAGCCAAAACAAGGAGCCAGACCCAGCAAACCTATTCCAGGTGCTCTGCAGAGCTCTGCCTGAAGGAAGAGCTATTTAGGGCCAGGGCAGGAGTGCAGGTGAAACGCGAGCAGCAGCAGGGAACAGAGAGCCATGGGCATCGTGGAAGAGGACCAAGCCACCTGGCTTGGTGGATCACAGAAGATCCGGGAGCCCTGATGATGCCACTGTGTTTCTCCTCTCCCCAACAGGAGCTGACAATACGGGTGTCTCACTTCCCTCAGCACATACACCACCAGGCTTTAGCTACCAACGCTGTGAAGAAACACTGGAAGCGTGACCCAGAAACACTGCAAAGGTTCAAAAAGCGGAGTACCCAAAATTTACTTCTTAAAGCTTACACTTTGCCCTGGGGCTGTGCTTCTTTACAAAGAGTTGGAGCAGTCTCTCCATATGATGCCAGTAGGGTTTTCACAGGTCTGTCCACAGCTGACAAGCTGGTGTGGGACCAGAGTAGTAAATGCCAGAGCTTCTCCCCCCAAAATCAGGTGTCAGAGAGGGGAAATGAATCTAACAGCAGCTATGGGAAGGACTTCCCCAGATCCTACAGAACCCCCAGCCCATATGACAATGCCGTGGGAAAAACTCACCCCACGAGAAGCAAGAGCAGACAAAGCAGGGCTGCTGGCTCTGCAGCTGCGGGACGGGAGGCAGAGGGAGCGCTCTGCCAGGGGCCGGCAGGAATAACCAGGTCAAGAGGGAGGTGCAATGCAAGAGGAGGCTCCTGCTTCCTTTCGCCTGCTTCTCCCTTTGCAAATGTCCCCTGTAACTCGGAGCTGCAGCACGGCGAGCATCACGCAGCCCCCAGGGCTACAGGGTACCAGCCTGCCCAGGGTACAAAGGGGCATCGAGGGGACCACCTCTGACCCTCAGCAAACACCGACCTCCCCCAAAGGGGATTTCCTGCCCCTGGAGGTGACCGGCATGGCGAGTTTTTCCTCACCTACCTCCACTCTGGCATTACAGGGCCAGCCACCCTCCAGCCAAGAGGATGCTGCCCCGTGACGGGAGCGGGAGGCGAGCCTTGTAATTAGGGGGTGGGTGCCACCCACCAGCGAAACCCTCCTCGGCCCTCATTTGGCCCAGCAGATTTGTAGCCAGGCTTGTTTATATTGCCCATACAACTTATCATTTGCTGCTTTTCATCTCCCGAGCACTTCAGCAGGCGTTTTTGTGAGTTTCTTCCCTGCCCTCATGTGAGAGAAAAGTTGTATCTTTGTGTTGTAAAGGGGATGGAGAGGGAATGGGGAAGAGAAAAAGCCAAATAATTTGCCCTGGGCCCATGGGTTGGATCAACCCTGCCTTTTAGTCGTGTGCTCAGACCTCTGCCTGCACCTCGCTACCCTCAGGCTCAACAGCAGTGTCACGAGGCCTTGTGCTCATCTAGGTGCTAGGGAGCAAGTCCTGTCCTTCCAAGGGATTTGCTCCAGTTTGGCACCGGTTAACCAGCCCACACAAGTAACGTGAAGATGCTGACACCGCTTTGCATTAATAATGAGGTGAAATGAGAAGGCTCCAGCAGATAACGAGCCCCTGCACCAGAGCGCTCCCGGCAGCAGACCCCCCCCTGCGAGCTGCTCCACGGGGTGGGTGAGCGCAGGACCACGGGCCCTCAGCTCTCTGGGGAAAGCCCCTGCCCTCACCTGCTGTTTGCTCTGCTTCTGGCAGCATGTGACAAGGCCTGCTCGCATTTCCAGGGAGGTTTCTGCCCCCCTCTCTGCTTGCTTCCTCCCGGCTGTGAAACGGGTGTAATTCAGGCGGCGCCTTTCCCAGAGCCCCGCAGGACCTGCTGGTGAAGACTCCAGCAGCTTTAGAGGACTCTGGTGTCACTACAGCTCCTGTGATTACTGCTTGCTGGGGTAGAGGAGGGTGGCAATTATAGGGATTGAGCTTCCACCCCTCTCCCCCACAAGCAGACGGTGTAGGACAAAGCAATTTGGGCTTCTCCACCGCAGTGGACAAACACAAAGAGCCAAGGCTGGGGACGATGCAGAGCTGGACACAGCCCCAGACACAAGGGCTGGGGGCAAGGTGAGGACTCCCAGCTCCACATCCATTCAGGATGGATAACATCCTGAGGAGCCCAAACGCACCCAGAGAGGGCTGGGGAACCTTGCCCAAGGGCCACCGGGGCTCTAGCGAGTGACCGCACAAGCTCTCTCAGATCCCACATTCATTAAAAGTAGAATTAACGTTTCCCTCTAATAACCTCGTTAGTGATGCCTGCTCTCCTAGGACCTAGGGCTGTTGGTGCTGAGGGAAGCCTGGGTTTCTGCTGAATCCTTCTGGTGAGCGAGCCAGGCACTGCATCTGGGAGGGCTTGCTGGTGGCCAGCAGAGGTGGGATCCGTGCTGCCCCTTAGCAGGGGCAGTAAGGAAGCCTCTCTTTCCCCTTCTGACCTGTTTTCATGACATGGGTACATGTCCTAGAGCAGAACATCCCTACTTCTGAGCAGTTTTTAAAGGATAAGGAGAGAAGGAAGGGGCACAAATTGACAGACAAGCGAGACTTACCAGGAGCATATTATCTCTTTAATAAAGCAAACACAAACAGATCAAGCATTATTTTCCTTGGTAAGGGGAAGGGATCATTTTCTGGCCGTGATTCAGCAGTGTCACATGGAGACAATGACTGCCCTTCACACACCTCACAGCTTTGCCTTTATAACACAGCTGGTGACAACACACCTGGCTGGGTAAGGTGCAATTACCTGGGAGTTCACTAGCTCATCGTTAGCAATTACCTGGTTGTGCTGTGACCAACAACCCACCCTAATCACCACATCATCGCCACAGACCTCAACCAGCTACCTTCCACCGTCAGCAGCAAATACCAGCGTTAAGCCCCTGCCAGTGAGTTTGCTATTAGCCGCGGTGTGATTGCCTGCTGGGGTCACTGCAAACTGAGCAGGGTTGTTATAAAACACGATCCCAGTCAAACAAAAGCCAATGCTCGTAGTGAGCAACAGGCAGTGCCTAGACCTTCAGAGAAGCGATCTTAGCTGTTATTTAGGCACAAAAACATTATTTAATCTCATAGATCCCATAAATGGGTCTAACAGGCAAAGCCTATAACACTGTAAGGCCCCCCATAAAATCCTGAACTTATTATTACTATTTTAACAGACAACTTGTGCTCCACATTCCCACTTAAACAGTGAAAAATGCTCTATGTAACAGGTGTGAACCTGTCCCTCTCCCGAGCCCTCCAGCTTGGAAAAAAAAAAAAAAAGAAAAAAAAAAGAAAAAAAAAGAAAAAAAAAGAAAAAAGAGATAACTTGCAAGCTCCTTGAGCACTCAGGGCAACCAGAGCCCAGGAAAGCCCCAGGGACCAAGCTTGTCATAGCTCTGCCAACACAAGGATAGGACACAGAGAGAGAACCCTGACCACCATTTTTCCACATGAACCCTTCAAATAGACCCAGTTTGAAGCTATAGGTTTTCTCAGCAAATTAATCCCTGCCCGCTCTCCCTCGGACCAGCTCCTCCACAGGAGGGCTCTCCCCATTGCCGTTCCCCTGACGGGCTTTCTGTACCTGGCAGATTTGTTTTTCCACCTGCCCAGTGGGAACAGCGAGTGAGGGTAATCATGTGCACTCATCCACACCCCGATGTCCAAACCTATCCGTCTCACAGGTGGGATGATATTCCTGCTGGGAATAGCAGCCTTAACCACGGCAACACGCTCCAGAATCGCAAGCACAAAGGCGCTGAGGTCACAAAGAAGCTGGAAAAGCAGGAAAAGAGGAGAGGGACCAGGTCCATCAAGGCCTGCCAAGAGCCAGGCACCAGGACCTGGGCTGAGAGGCCAGGTAGGAAGGACTTGGGTACCACTTCTCCCCATTTTTCCTCCTTTCACACTCACATCTCAGTGCCTCGCTGGTAGAAGATCTTATTCCACCACCTCTGGCACCACCAGGCTTGGTTTCAGAAACCCTCCTGCCTCAGTTGATGCCCAGAGCAGAGCTTCAGCTTTCTGTTAGTCGCAGCCAAAGTCTTGTCACTTTTGGGCAATTTTGCCTGCAGCTGCCCTCAGCTGTCCCCTGTGCCTGTGACGCCTCAAAACAGCAGGTTTCTCCTGCAAACCTTGGTCCGGCCTGGGGAGGGAAGGAGAAAATCAAATGGCCTCACATCTTCTGGAGGGGAAAAGAAGAGTCTGGGCTTGATGAACCCGTCCCCTCCAGCTCTCAGCAGCACTGCTTGGCCCTAGCGTGACCTCAGAGCTGCTGCTAGCCTTTCTGGAGGGTTATGTGGGTCTCTTTGCTTATTCTCGGTTAAAACCAAACGAGCCTTTGTGCCCCCCCGCAGCCCGCAGATAGCGAAGGAGATTAGGAAGCAGCACATTGTCTTTGGGCAGCGAGACGAGGGAGGACAGCCGTCGCTTAGGGAAGCCGTGCCCGTGCCAAGTGGGAAGAGGAGCTGCTCTGAAGTAACATCAAGCACAGCTCACTTATTCGCAGAGGGGGGGAAATGAGTGATGCTGCCAAGAGGGAGCTAAATCAGAGCTGCGCGGGGAGAAGAGAGCATCCGAGGGCAGCCGGCTCAGCGAGGCAGAGGGGTGTTGAAGGGTTAAAGGGTTTTGCTGGGTGCACAGAAGAGACTAAGTAGATTGGAGAGGAGAAATCCAATTAGGAGATCTAACAGGAAGAAGCCAAGCCCTGAAACAATAAAGATAATAGTTTTAGCCGCCAAAGAAAAGATTAGAAGAGAGTGGGGAGAGCGGATTTGTGGTGGGGCCAAGAGGAAGGAAAATTGTTGAAAAACATTTTTTTAGAAAAACAAAATAAAGAGTTATTGTTTGTCAAGACAGATTCACGTTGGGGTTTTACCTGCAACAAAGTTCATCTGAGGATCCAAGCTGTGCTGTTGGTCCTCGCTGTATGAATGCCTTCAGAGTGGCTGGAAGTTTCAGCCCATCCCCGCCTCCATCACACGCACTAAGCCAGGGGAGAACTGACCTCGGTGAGGTTTGTTTGCTTGCTGTTCTTTCTATGTTATCTTGTCCATACATGCTGCCCAGGATAAAAACAAAGGGAAGGAGCTGTTACAGGCTACAAATGCACCAAAACGGAATAGGGACAACACAGACAATGGGATCAAGGGGGGATCAAAGGTCTGGGGAGCAGGGGACTCTGGAGGGGACGTGGTTGTCCAAACGAGGTGCTGCAGAGATGAAAGGAGTTTCCCCAGCCTTTTTCACTGGCTCTGCTGTGGGTGCATCAATCCTGAGCAGCAAGAAAGCACCTAACAGCTTGGAGAGGAGTGGGCAGGAGGGGCAAGGGCAGAAACGGGTCACAGGTGCCTCTGCCATCATCTGCTGGCCACAGGCTCAAGCCTTGTTAGTGCCCAGAAGTTGCACTGATTTAAATCTGTTGGAGTAATTACAGCAGAACAACTCATCCATCATCATCATTACTATCATTATTATTAAAGACAAACATATACATACCCCTGTAAAACGAAAGCAGTACCATTTACATTGGCATAGCTTATTCTTGCCTGGGAAAGGGAATGAGGCAGTGATACAAAATGCCTGAGCGACATGTTTATATCAAGTGTTGCACCCCATAGAAGACAAAAACTGTTCACTTTCCGAACGCCTGCCACGTTATCTGACTGGTGTTTACATTAGCAAAAACATCGCGTGCGCTCTTGGAAAATTAATCCCTAATAATTAAGAGTGCAAGTTTAGATTAGCTTAGTGGAACTGCACGGAATCTTTTTGTACACGCTCTCATTTGAAATAAATGGTCTTTTAATTCAGGTTAATTTATAATTCATCAAAAAAAAAAATCATTAATTAAACTGAAGGGAACATTACTCTGTTATGTCCCCAGTGCAGATGTCAGCTCCTGGCTCATTTCACACCCCCTGCTGTAGTCACAGCAGGGCAGGGACACCTGTGAAGTCCCCTGGGCAGCCCAGACACCCCCAGGGTGTGTGATGGAGACCCCGGTCACTTGAGCCCTGTCCCTGCAGACACAGCCATGGCCACTTGCACTGGAAACGTCCCTTTTTGGGGACATTCAAAGGGTCTCTGGAGCCTTCAGCCTCAACACCTCCCCACTCCCCATGGGCTGCAGAGGGAACCGCTCCCAGCGAGGTGCGGGTTCCTCTGCCAGCCCCGCTCCGAAGGCCTGTTAATGAGGGCTCGTTAAGCCTTCCCGGCCTAATTGCTTTCCACACTGGGCCTTCTACTGATAGTGATTGGCACAGCAGGGCATGGGGAGCAGCAGACCCCCAGAGGACCTCACATTTCCCACTGCAAGAGAGGCCAAGTGTTGGACAAGGCCTGGCCTTGGAGTTTGTGTTTGCTGGACAAGTTTGGGTGACATGGGAAGGAAATGGTGCCGGGGACGAGCAGCCTGGCACCACAACGTGACAGCAGGGAGCTGGTGGCAGCCTGGTCACCCTGCCTGGGGACAGGGCCCGGGCACTTGCCCCTGGTAATTCAGACAAAACCAGGCAAGGAGCGGTGACACGGCCCAGGCCCCGCTGCTTCCCTCTGCGCCCGCGTCCTTCAGCCTCGCCCAGCCCCGTTAGCTGTGCTAGGGTAATTCTCCCAGCGCCGCTGAAGCGATGGAGGCTTTTCCTAGAGCGACCGGCGGGGAGATGAGACTGCAAAATGATTCCTTCCCTCCGTGCCAAAGGCACAGACGATTACAGCTTCATTTCTGACTCCTACTCATCCCGCCTCTGAGAGACCAGATTAATTGCGGCACATGATCCAGAAGACTGAAGCTAAGAAACCAACAACCAGCTAGCTGCAGTGACCCTGCTGCAAGGCTGGGGTGGAGATAAGGGCTGCAATTTTGGTGCAGATCAGCCTGGATTTGGAGCTAACCCCGTGCGTCTGCAAGCCCTCCAGCCGCCCTGCTTTGGCAAGGCTCTGTCAGGCTCTGGGACCCATCCATCCCCTTTCATGAGTGCACCAGCAAAAGGCGTGTGCGATGCACGTGGCACTGCCACCGCAGGGGGTTTGCCCCCACAGGGCTCGGCAGGCAGCTGGGACGCTGCAGGAGAGTCTTGGTGGGGATTTTTGTGGTAGCCCCACTATGTGAAAAGCCTCAGGGTGCACAGACATGCTCCCCCCTGCCCGCTCTCAGTTTCTGGGATGACCCCAAGGAGTTGTGTCTGCCTTGTCCTGCGGGGAGACCCAGCGCAGGTGTCCCGTGGGGTCTGGCAGGGAGGAGATGTCACCCCCTGATGTCACCCATTCTACTCCAGGTTCAAACAAGGGCTTCCAGCAGGGCTCTTGGAGCTGGAAAATCAGTGCTGCGCACCCAGATTTTGGCAAACCGAGGCGAGGAGACGCCTGTCTCGCACGGCTTGGGAAGCAGGGAGCAGCCTCTCGTGGGCACGCTGGTGCCAGGCAGAGCCTCACACGTCTTGCTGACTCCCTGAACACATTTCTGCCAAGCCTCAGCAGTGCTGGAGCCGTGCTTCTGGGGCAAAGATGCTCGGTGACTGGGGCAGGACTGATGGCAGCGCTTGCCTCGGGAGGAGCCAGCAGAAACCCTTTGTCCCCCTGTACCTCCAGTCTGGGCTCTCAGTGCTCACAAACCACCAGCCACAAGGTCTGTAACGGGGAACGCAACACGTGCCTCTTCTCTCCCGAGACAGGAGTGCTGCCTGCTGCCCTGACCCCTCGCCATCCCCATCTCTTTAGCAGAGCACTCCCTGGGTCAGCCCAGGCTGGCACAGGACACAGCCCCCGACCACCAGCCCCATTTTGCGGCTGCTGTCACCCCAAGGCAGCAGCATTTAAGGCTCACAGGCCTTAAATTCAGGGCTGGGGGGCTGCATCCTTACCGCTTCGCCTCTCTCCATGGTAACAGGAAGATGCTGCAGCCCTGTCCCCCTTGGTGGTGCTGGGGCGAGTGGGGGGGAGACAGATGGCAACGGAGGGGAAAAGGGCCCAGATCCTCCGGAGTCGAAGAAATAACAGGAATCCCTGAGTGCCGGGGCCAAGACGCTGACCTGGAGCTGTGGGAGGGAGGAAAGGCGGAGGCGCGCGGCTCTGCCGAGCCCGGAATAGCAGAGCAGCTGTGAAGTTATCGTTTGTAATTATTACGGCATATGGGAGGTAAAGAAATAGCTCCGAAGGGGAGAAAAACAAACAAGAAAAAGGCGGGATGCTGCAGGGCTGAGCCGGGGGGGCAGAGCAGCACTTGGCACCGCCGTGCGGTGAGGGGGCAGGAATTTGGGCGATGGCAGCACCGGGTGTTTGGCCTCACCCGAACACCTGCCCTAGGCACAGTTGGTCCCATGGGGCATTCCATGTGTCCCGCGGGCGTCCTGCTGCAGGGATGCTGCCGAGAGGGGAAATAAGGAGAGGACTGACAGCCTGCAGGCGAGGAGCAGTGCCAGCCGCCCTTCAGTTCTGTGCTGTGCAGAAAACAAACATTTTATCCAATCATGGCTGTTATCGTGATGTGCTCATGTTAAGGAAAAAAAAAAAAAAACAAAAAACCAGACAGGCCGCCTTGGGAAATGTGGAGCCATTCCCAGGGTGTCAGCAGCACAGCAGGAGCCACGGCATGGGGATGAAGGCGGGTGAGGGGATGCTGCCCTGTGTGGCTCTGAGCACAGAGAGCCGGCCAGGCTGGGGGCAGCTTTCTCTTGGACATCACTTCTGGAGCAGCAGGATATGGGGCTGATGCAGGAGCCCCAAATCACCCTGACTGATGACTGGGGACCCAAAAAGCCAGAAGCTCCTGTGACAAGGGACAACGTTTGTGCTGGTCAGCAGGGCAGGGGGAGGAAAGCTTTTGTTGCAGCTCGCCTCATGAATCACCCTGCAAATGAGGCCGCGGCGGAGGCACTGGAAATAGGAAAGACCATTCAAGCTCCGTGATCCAGAACATGAATAAATCGTATGTGGCAGGGAACAGCCCCAGCGCCCATTAAAAGCAACCAGGCAAACCCTGCCGGCATCCCAGGATCCCTGCCGAGCCACGTGCGGGGCCTGCAGAGCGAAGGAGCAGCTCTGCACATACACATCAGCACATTCATATTCATTTATTTATGTTTAACTGGTGGGACAGCACTTTCACAAGGGCTATGATAAAGCCCCTGCCTCACAATTTCTGTCTCTTCCACCCTGATCCACCTTACTGAACCTGCCAAGGGCTGCAAGACCCTCAGACACCGTCAGTGCAAGTAGTGGTGGTGCCACCAGTCCGGCACATGTAGTGTCCGAATGTAAATGGTTACTGGGAGCTGGGACCTCCCAGAAACATTCCCTCTTTTCGCTTATCTTCCCCTGTAAATCCCCTGAGCCAGCTGACCTGCTCCACCTCTTCTTCCCCTCTCGGGGCTGACCCGTTCGCAAGCTCTTATCTCCGCGGCGTGTTTGCTTTGTTCAAACTGCAAAGAAAAATATATACTAAAAAAAAAAGACAAGCTAACCCTTCTTTGCAAAGTCTGCTCGATTTTAAGGTGAAGCCGTCACTCTTTCCGTAGCAACAAGGGCCTCTCCTTTGTTTTTCCAGGCCACTAATCTAATCCGAAGATTTGTGTTTGGGTTCCAGCTTCCCCTGGACTGTTCATAATCCAAAAAAAAAGTCAGTATTGTGCAATAGCAGTTGAAAGGGGAAAATAACACCTCTCTTTTTGCCCTTTAATACCACAATCTGACACTAGATACCATGAAAGTGATAGGACGATCAGGGAGAAGACGGCATTTTAGCTTTTTTCCCCCCCCCCCCAATAAAGACAAGTAATTCCTAGTGACCACCCAGGGGAAAAACACACTTGGTGCTTTGACCCCACAAGACCAATCAATGTTTCTAATCTCTGCCTATCACTGCCCCAGCCCAACAGGGATGAGACCAGGAGACATCCTCCAGAGGGTCCTGAGCTTCTGAAAGGGAGAGGATTTGGTAACTCGTCCAGGAAATCCTGCTGAAGATCCCTCAGAGCATCGAGAAGGAGGCCCAGGGATGGGCGAGGATCCAGGCTGGAGCCATGCATGAAGGAGATCCCAGCAGGGAGAGGGCAGGGACGGAGGCAATGAGCACTGGGTGGTGGGCACCTCGGGGTGACATGGGCACCTGTTTGTCACCCCTCGGTGCCCTGCCCTCTCGGGATCCCTCCCCAGCGAGGCACAGGGAAGGGGACGTGGACCCCAAGCCGTCTGAAACCGCCTGCTTTTGGTCTCCCCGTCTCCTTTTCCAAGTCAAAGCTTGCGAGACTCTCTCCTCCCCTCTAGCGTCCGTCCCAAGCTATTCCTCCTGCTCACCAAGCACGGCTCGGCTCACTGCTCCTCCAGCCCCGCTCCCCCCGGCAGCTTTTAGGCTTCCAAATAACACCGCAGCTCTGCGCCCAGGAACCTGACCCCTTATTTTGGTCATTTATTTTCCACCTGTGGGATTTAAGATCCAGGTGAATCACGGGACCCTACAGCCGAGCCCTCCAAAGACTATTGGAAGGGCAGGGGCAGCTTTGCAAGCTGTGATGGGGAAAAATGTCTTGGCCTTCCCGCAGCAACTGGTTTGGGCACCGAGGGCACGTCGGAGCTGTCTCAGTGCCTTCCTCCATCTGCCAGGCTCGTTTGCCACCAGACACCCCGTAATTACACACAGCGGCCTCCGCAGCCCTGCACAGCAGCCCAGCCTCTTCTCGTGTCACCAATTAATCCCGAAGGACAACTCGTGTGTGGCAGTGCCCTCCTGCATTTGGCTGGGAAGTCACCGTGAAGCACCAGGCTCAGGACCAGGATTCTGTGCCTCTAACCCCCTGACTACCCAGTGCTCAGAGGCTTTGAACTGCTGAGCCTGGGTCAACCCACCCCAACGCAACAAAGCGCGGTCCCAGGGGAGCTGCAGGCCCTCCCGAGGGGCAGGGGCCTGGTACCTCTAGCCTGCCGTAAAACCATTTGGGGTTCTGGAGTGCAATCTGCTAGAGATGAACAGTGAGGTTTAAAAAACGATGCTGTCTGTGAGCTAACCCCATTTTCTTTCAGAGCACAAGGAAAAGCTTGCTCTCTGCCCTTTCAGCAAGGCTGCCTGGTTCAGAGCAGCAGGAGAAAAACAAAGACGAAAACTGGAGAGGGGCCCTCAAGCACCACCCGTTCCACACTGCAGTGCCGCTCCTTCAGAGCAGCTGGGGGATGGAGCGGGATGCTCGGCTGCCTCTGCTACAGGCTCCCGTGGCGTTGCATGGCACCAAGCAGGTGTCAAAACCACCTCAAACCCTACTTTATAAACAGAGAGACTAAAGCACAAACCATCTGAGTAGCCATGCCCCTGAAGATGTCTCCTGGCCTCTCTCCTCCTTGACAGCCATCTCGCAGTGAAGAGGAATTTGTTCCAAGCACAAAGCAGCCCATGCCCAGCAGCAGCACTTTGGGGCCAAATCCTTCTTCTCTTAGCCCCGAGCAGTGCAGCTGCTCCTGCTCCCTTAGCAAAACCTCAGCTGCTCCTTGTCCCGGAGCACGACAGCTTCTGCCAGAGCAGAGCAACCGTAATAAAAGCATAAGAGGGAGGAAAAAGGCACAGGGGAGCAGGGCTGCTTCGCCCCCGCTAAGCGGGAAGTGCTTTGGAGAAATAAACAGACCCACCAGGAGCACGCGCTGAAGAGGCTTCGTTTCTGGCAGAAAGCTCTTCCCTGCGGTGTTGATTTATTAACAGGTGGTGGTGGGGAGCAGATCTCGCCCCTCTCTTCTGCTCGTACACTAAATATCAGTTTGGCAGCCAGCAGCAGAAGCCAATAATGTAACAATGCTTAAAGGCAGCGGCAGCTCCTGGGCCATTACAGGCATGGAGGGATGGATGCTGACATCCCAAACTGGTCCAATCCAGCTGGAGGCAAGGACTTGTTCCTTAAGAGACTTTGTCCATATTTAAGGAATCAATGCAGAAGAAACAGTGACAGAAGAACCCATGATGAACCCCCCCCCCCCTATACCTCCCTTTGGGGCCAAGAGAACCCCCGCGTATCCCAGGGCCCTAGCTCCTGGCACTGCTGCTGTGTGCTGCAGGACAGTCCTGCCACAGCACACTTTGTACCTGCTGCAAGGTGCCACAGCGCTCACGCCAACCTCTTCACTCCTCTGGCTTTCAAGTCACCTTTGGACACACACACAAAAAAAAAAATCCATAGTGACGCTGAGAGAACACAAGAACAATTGATCTGAACATGGTTCAAGTACGTGTCTCGCACACCCAGCCCGCAGTGCCACACACACACCCGAGGAGTTACTCCACCACGAGATGGTGCAGGGATCAAGGCTGGGTCGACCCGGACAAGAGATTAGGGGTCTCCGTGATAGATAAATGATGACACAGAAGGCAGATGTAGTGAGGACTGCTCTGATGACACCCATACACATACTACTAATTATTCAAGCATTTTTACCCTCTTACCATTAACCAGCTCATGGTAATTTTGCAATGCAAGGACAAAAAAATCATTTTTTTTCTCATCATTTTTCCAAGCCCTCTCCTGCACCCCAGTGAAGCTCCTTGCCCAACACCTGCACAGAGCCGAGCTGCGTTTGCTGAGAGCAGAGCTCACGGGCACTTCTGGGAGTACTTTCCAAATGTGCACCCGGAGTTTCGCATCTGCAGATGCACAGGGGCAGACCAGTCTAGCCACCCCATTTTCCAAGCACAAAAACCCACTTGTGCTTTTTTCAGCCCCTTTGAAACCAAAGATGCAAATGGAGGAGGAGGCTCGGAGTATGTGGAGAACACGGCCCTACCCCTCACCCCTGCTACAGAGAAGGGGCGAATTGTTACCCGCGCCAACTGCCAGAGAGGGCTGCGGACTTCAGTCACAGGGAGGGTGCAGAGCGCTTTGGAAAACTATGCTGCCACTTTCTTCTTTCTTTTCAAGGTCAGATGTTTCTGGTCACGGCCAGTGACACTGGCAAAGAGTCAATTTTAGTAGCCAGTTTAATGACACAGGCACCGTTGTTGGGCAACATCTGGCTGGAAGTCCTGCCTGCATCCATAGTGTTTCACAGAATGACGTGCCACGGAGTTTTTAAGGCTTTTTGGTGTATAATTCCCTCTGGTGCCCACCAAAACCAGGCAAACTAGTGTCTAGCCGCAGACTATTTTGTATGAGAAAGTGGTGCAACTAGCACCACAACAAGCTGAAGGTTTGGGGCTCTCTCTGCCATTTCATTCCTTTCCTTTAAGCTGACCGGTAGAAAGAAGACATAAAACAATTAATTAACTCATCATGTAATTACTGTTTTATCGAGTGATTAAAAATATATATCTAACATGGTAATTTAAACTATAAAAAACGTGATGATGTTTGGTTTCAGACTGCAATTTCAATGAAGTTGCATGCCCCAGACATTTGGATCAGCATTTCAGTCTGCAGCCACTAAAACAGCTGCTCTGAATCTCACCCAAATATAAAGTAAATGCCCTATTGAAAAACAAGAGATCATTTCCTTACTCTCCTGCCTCATCTTTGCTGCTGCATTATTTAAAATTACTTGGTCATATGGAATCGGAAAGGCTATTTGACCTAAAAACCTGGAGGTGAGACAGCCAACTGTACACACAGAGGAGGCTCTGACATGGCACAGCCTGCTCGCAGAGGTTAGCACCACTTATGAGATTCTGGTGTGCAACGCCTACCCACAGCAAATGAAAGAAGTCCTTCCAGGCAGCTGTGGAGCAAATAAACGTGTTAACAGAGCAACGAGTCACTTCTTCAGCACTTGGTTCCACAGCAATGCAAGGAGACCGAATGGGCTAAGCTCTGAAACCACCCGGCCTTCTTGGGCTCTTCCTGTCCTGGGGATGTGGGCATTGTGTCTCTCCCCTGCAACACACTCAGGTCAAGGATTCCTCTTGAACCCTTGGCTTTGTCCCTAAATACCGAGGACAACGGGGCTGCTTCTAAGCCAGGCTGGCGTGTGTGATAGGAAATGCCCCATGTCCCTCACCTCCTCCAGCCCACTCCAGAAATTGCAGGCTCTAAGCCCTGTCTGGTTTAGTGTCACTGCCTCACTCACTGAGCAGGGCATGATGCAGAGGAGAGGAAATATGTTAAGCCTTGTTCTGTTTTAGTGCATGAACTCTGCAAAAATAACCATGTTTTCTGTAATAAGAGGTTGATTAGCTCTTATGTTGATCAGCAGGTGCTCTTTAAAGAAAGCACTTCTGGACCAGCTGTAGCCTTAATTGAGGCAAATCATAGCATTTGTTTAAACTGCTCTACTTGCACAGCTCTGCTTTTAGCTTGCAGAAACAGCTGAAAGACAGCATCGATCCTTCAAGTGTAAGGACTGCATGCAGTGATTGAAGATCGTGCTCTGTAAATGGCTCCAACACACCCAGGCTATCTTCTAGGACTGGGACCCTTGCTCCGAGACGTTGTCGAGACAGCAGGTCTGTCTGGCAACTTCTGCAGCGTGGCCCTAGCAGTCGGGGGCCAAACTGCATTTGCTGGTCCAAACTTCTTTGAGGCTTTTGTAGCTGAGCGAAGAACTGGCAGGTGATGGTTGATCACTGCGAGGGGACTCTTGTCCATGACAGGCCTGAGAAAAAGAGAGAAAATCACCACAGTGAAATTGCACTCCAGGGCTGGATATCTGCGTTCTCCCCATAGGCTCTGAAGTCTCCCACTCTGAAAACAGAACCAAAAGCTGCCAGGCCCAGGATCCACACAAGGCACAGCAGCTTTGCACACAAGGCATGTGCTCTGTGTGCGTACTGTGTTGTAATAGCTATGTTCACTTAGAAATCAAGGTGTCATAACTCTTCAGGTTTAGTTCTTTGAAGAAGCAATATGATGTTAATCTTACAGTAAAAGGGTCAAGAAACAACCATGTTTTGGTGCATGTGACACTTATCTAATGCCTACTTTATTTTTCAAAGTGCTTTCTAGCATGAATTGATGTAAATCACAAGGGGAAAAATCACAGTGGAACATTAGGAACTCACTCTGGGATTTATCCAGGGAGTCTTGAACAAGTACCACTAGACAGCTCTGCCACAGACGTAGATAACAGCCCTGCACTGTGAACATGAGAGTGGAGCGGAAAGGACACAGGAAAATTCTGGGACGTTTTTCAAGAAAATACAAAACTCAAGTGCTCAAGCTATAAGTAGCATGAGAAAATGTTTCGTTTAGCTTTAGAAGGATGAAGATAAATGCCAGCACAAATAAAAGGAGTTCTTTTTACAGAACAGGCAGGGGACTCCGGAGCCAGCACAGAATTCTGCTTTTTCCTGCTGTGGTGCCCCTTCTATTTTCACTAGACATCCTGCAGGCAGAGCTGCCAGCAGCGTGCATACCTGATGCTTGTTGATCCAACAGCTGCTGGTCCTGAAATAGGTCTCTGCCTGCCCGTGCTCCCATCAGGCTGGTGCTCTCCTCGAGATCCGCAGGGTGAAGGCTCATGTGCTGCTGGCGCACTGTGCAGGCTCAGGAGAGCAAGTTCCTTGCCCAGAGGCTGGGCTGAAGTTTCTTTCCTATCCCTTGTCTGGCATTGCTGTGTCCACTGCCTGTCCTCCTCTTGGCTGGGCAGTTTTAGGCACCTGACCCTGTGGTTCCTCGTTTTCCAGCATCTTGCTGCAACACCCCTTAGAGAGGCAGGCGAAGGGCTTTTCGGCGGAGATGGAATTAGACAATGGCTCAGGCTGGAGGATGCTGTGCCTTCCTGAGCATGTGATGAATCTGAAACATGGCAGGGAAACGCAGCAATTTACCAGCTTGTCTCACTCCTCAATGGCTGACCCAGTTAATGAAAGGGTCTGAGATTCTGTTCAGATTTTAACCCATCTAATCCTCAGGTGAAATACACAGAAGAAAAATTGTATTGGTGATGTATGAAGAGAACGTGCAGGCATATATGCTTAAAACCATTCTGTACATAGCAGGGATCCAATTGCTCTTGTCTATTAAAAGAACCAACTGTACCTAATTACCCGATGTGCAGAGTCTGGGGCAGGAACACAATCCAAAGAATGTGCCACAAAAACCCAGGCACAGAAAATTCATCTTTATAACTTTTAACTGACTGACACGTATTTTACTGTTTAGGTAACCATATAAATCTGACATAAATTTTTCACTGAACAGTTTCTGTCACACTGTATGATTTTAAAATGCCTGAATTTGATGGTGTTTTTTGTTTGTTTTTAAGTAAAGATGTTCTAAAAGACCAGTATGCCTGACTCAAGGGCCTGAAATAACACTCACTGACTTCCAAAGCGAGCAGATTATATAGATCTGATGCTGCATACACTTTTAAATAGGACTGGTTTTGCTCAGATGACTTGTCCTTTTCTGGTCAGGATTATTTCCAGCAAGAAGCTCCGCTGTCAGAAAATCACACTGGGTAGGGGGACACTTCTAAAGTTCAGTGCTGAGACATTTAAATACCTCTCCAAACCTTGAAATATATTTTCAAATCGCAGAGGTCAGCGTGTGTTTAACTGCCTTGCTGAACAGTCAGTCAGCCGCTAATCTTGTATCATGTATTTGCTCTGTAAAACACTCACATCTATAAATGCTTGTGATTATCTTGTATGAACCTTGGTTTTTATGGCCAGTTGCTTGTGATCAGGGTGACCCTCCACCCCCAGGTGATACTAGATTTGAAACCACTCAATCTCATAACCAAATCCCAACAGATCTCAACGCCCACATCTTAGCCCATCCATTCACTTTTACGGTCCTAAGGGATATGACACGGGCACACAGAGGTACTCTGGGTATTGTCTATTAAATCTAAAAAGTTGATGAGATCACAATACATCATACTCAATCTGAAGAAATCATATTAAATCTAAAGAGGTCACGAGATCATAGTTTAAGACTTTTGTGGCCACAGGACAAGAGGCCGTTCATTTGAATTTTTCTAAACAGCTGCTGTTCTTGTTAAGGAGATATAATTCACCTTACATTTTATACAGAGAGCCTTTGAATAATTTAATTATTTTACTAATTATGATGCTTACATTTTTTCCAAAACTATTATCTTTTTCCAATTCTTTATTGATACATTTTGCTCATATAAGAAACGTAAACCCCAAATTCATGTGCTAATACTTATTGAAGCAAAAATGTGGTTATTAACAATAGAAATAAATTTAAGTCATACTTCTGCAATTTCTTCTACCTGATATGTATTTGGAATAACCATTATTAATGTTTCTAATAGCTTTAAATACGATATTCAACAATCCTGCTTTCATCCATCTAACTGCAATTCCAGAGAGGTCTTTGGCTTTCTTCCTGAGTAAAAGAGCACATTTCATTTTTAATCTCTTGCCTGAACATCTTCCCAGAATTCCCAGCCGTGTGGTTGAACCTTAATCATCAGCTCAGCCATGATTTGCATCGGTGCCAACTGGGGTAAGACATAGCTCATTTGGAACAACGGTATTTTATACTAACCTGAGACTGCCACAAATCAACTACACAAGGTAAAAGACAAAGGCATGTCCTTCCTCTAGACTGGATGCTAAGCTGGTAGAAGATCAAGTTTATTTCCCTTAATTCTGTGCTGAAATATACCAACTGATGGGCAGTCACCATGTCCTGCTTAGACAACAGAACGGCTTACTCAGGGTCTGGCTCTACAATAGGGTTTCCAAACTGCTCTCTACAGCATGGATGCCAGATCTCAGAAAACACTGCAGGTACTGATAAATCTACCTGTGAACAGTTAGCAGCACTTGTCACTACACAATGCCAACCCTTCCCAATACCTGAAGACGACTGTGAGACACAGGAGTGGCAGGAAGAATCAATGAGGTCCTCATCAGAAGTCTCCCTCAACTCTTCCTCACTGCTGGCAGCCAGGCTGAAGGCTTCATCCTCTTCCTCATCACTAACAGTTATCTTCACTGCTCGGTCAGCCTTGTCTTGCTGACCTGTTTGCGGGCACCTGGACAACATTGAGTAAGCATTACACATCTAGTTAGCCTTTGAGTTGAGAATATGCAGCAAGCCAAGCGCAGCTTGGGGTAGCCACACAGGCAAACGCTGAGACTGTGGATTTAGTCACCCACAGTGATTGGGCACTTACCTGGAGATCTGGAAAATCAGTCTAAATGGATCAGGCATGTAAGCTGCCTATGACTGAAGTTAACCTGAAGCATCCTGAAGTTAACCAAGTGAAATGGGGCAGTACTAGGATGTGAATTAAGTTCAGAGAAACAAAGTGATCTTTACTTCTAAAACAACTATCATCTGTCTATGTGACGGGGGAATCTCAGCATGCTGTTATTTTCCTTTCAGCCTTCCATTTGGTCAGGCTGGCGTGACACTTTTGAAAATCCTCACGTGCTTTCATTTTTATTTTTTTTTTCACTGTCAGAATGCAAACACTGACAGGACCAAGAATATCTTACTTGTTATGAAAAGTCATTCCCTATACTCTCTAAGCAAGCAAGCCCACCCTATATGTGCCGAGAGGACAGAACCTCCCCAAGGTTTCTTTTTCCTTTCCCCATCCCATAAACCGCTCAGGAGGGGTACCACCATAAGGATTTCCATCCCTGTCTGCAGGGAAGGGAAGGCAGAAGATGAGGGGCTATCCCATGAAACTGCCACCAGGTGGCCAAAGAGCTTATTTTATTTTACAGCAGAAAGTGAATCCCTGGTCTATTGCATAACAAGAATTCTCCCACACTCACCGCTTATGCTGTTCTCTCCATACTCTCAGCTCAGAAAAGACATCCTTCTGGCTCAGATCTTCTCCTCCTACAGAGACATAAGGGTTTTCCATCTTCAGACTGCACTGTTTCAAGGGGCTCACTGCAGGTGGCTGAAAAATGACAGAAGTAGTCTTGATAACCTCAGAAACTTTCTCCAGCTCAGTTTCTGGACTTTGTATTTCGGAAGGCATCTGTATGCTGTTCCTCTGGAGTGCTGAGATCACCCCTCACCTCTTCTATTTTAAGAAACCTCATGGCTGCCCTGTACACTGGTATAGTTCTGGGAGCTCAGCAGGAGGAACCCAGGGTGGAAGGAACAAATAGGTTTGATTTATATCCCTCTGGCAGATTATTCTCCTGTAAACAAGTGTAAGCCTGCAGCATCTATGCCAATGAGCATATTAAGACCAGTACTGCAGATACTGCATCACTCAGCGTATGGCTGCAGTCTCCTTTCACATCCCAGCTTACAACACACTGTAATTCAATCAGATGTTCACTTTTGCGTCAGAAAAGCTTCCAGTGTTTGGGCAGTGGCAGCAGAGAGAAAGGGAGGGCTGCATTTTTTCCAGTGGTTCTTTAACATCTGTTGTCAGCATTAAGAGAAGCTGCAGACAGAGCAGAGATGCAGGTGTCCTGTACATGCCGTTTCCCTGATTTAGCACAGCCTGTTTGAACTTATGCACATGTGGCCGTGCTGTACTGAACCTCAGGGACCATAAAAGCTAATCATGGTGAGCCAGACTGCCCACCCTTAATCCCACGGGTGTTTTCTCACTAAGTTACTGGCCCGCTGACACGAACAGGCTGACCTGCAGGGCCACAGCACTACCCCATGGCTGAGAACAACAAAATTGGGCTTGATATTTATTTAGTCAACAGCCCCAGCCTTTTAGGCCTGACTACCTACACCAACATCAAACTCCTGAAAAATCTTTTGCTTAACAGCTGTTGTAGAAATACCACCAAAATTCACAACTCTGCCCTGTGCTTCGACCAGCCAGGATGGCATAAATGACTTCTGTCTGCTAATTGCCTTATTCTTTATTTGGGGGCTCACGGCACGTGTGTGAGGGAGCACAGACTGGGGTTGCGTCCAGACAAAATACTTGTTGAAAACAAATTAATGAAGTCTGAACTCCATGGCCAAAGTGGTCCCATGTGCTTTCACAGCTCTTTACCATCCCGCCTCAGCAGGGACTAGCACGTGTGCACAGAGGCTTTGTAACATCAGGGCAAAAGATTCTGCACCCTCTTCAAGCACAATTCCCTTTTTTTTGTGGGGGGGGAGTTGAGGGGAGCAGGTGTTGGAGGTTGGACTGTACACGAGAGTAAGCCACCAGAAATCACAGTTGAAACTCAGTTTATCATGGAATTTATGTGGGTGAGCTGGCAGGAATGCGAAGTGTACATGTACAAGAAAAACATACACCTAGCTTTTGCCTCCTTGCACGAAGGGCCTTGACGGGGTTCCCACAAATAACTTGGCTGAGTCCTAAGAAAAAAAAAAAAGGAAAAAAAAGAAAATATTTTACTCCGGTGTTTAGCAAAATGTGCTGTCTTTGAAACCAGTCTGCATAATTTCCTACATACAGGGGAGATGTAATAATTCAGGATGTAGGTTCACACTGCCAGCTTACATGGTCTGACGCTGATGCTAAGAGGCGGTTTCTCTGTTTCCTTCTGCTCCTACCTTGCCTCCTCCACTGTGCTGGTGCAAACACTGGTGTGGTCACATGGGAAGTAAGATCAGGAAACAGAGCCAGAATAAAACAGAGTATGTATTTTTTTGTTTTGCTGGGTTATTTTTCAGCCTGATCTTGGGCAGGATCAGGTTCCCCATGTGGCTATGCAGAGACAATTCTTTATCTAGCCTGGAGATCAGGTATGTGAAGTCAAGGAACCGACTCCTCTCACTGACCCAACCCTGGAAACCCAAAAGAAAGGGGTGATTGATGGCAGTGTCCCTGCCATGCTGAAAGCCTGCAGTACACACACTGCACATTTCAGCATGTAATCCACTGGGGAGCTAATGTGCCTCACCGTGCCTTTCTAGAGGACTACACTGCGTGGACCACATCACAACAACTGAACAAGATGTGACCAGATTTATTCACATAAGCTACACTTAAGCGAGCCCCATCAAGGCTGATAGGTCATTTAAAGGACTGAGCAGGACAGCTTTTGTGAAGGTGTGAGAGCAGAGCGTTTCACCAAAGGGAACTTCAGCAAGGGTGCACCACTGCAGCACGTGGCTGTCACGAAAGACATGATGTATGGGAAGGGGGAAGCCCAGATAACTTGCACCTTCTGCAGCAGTGGAAAGTAAAGGAAAGCCCACGCTAGAGCAGGTAAGTGCCACGGAAGAAAACATGCGCCGAACCTGATGTAGCAGTTGCATGGGTGGGTGTTATTCAAAGCACCCAGGCTTTCATCAGCAATAATAACATTCACAAGGAGGTGGAGGTGTGGGAAAGTACAGGATTAAAAAATTGTATTACCATATGTCAAATCACTGGAGTCATCTTCTGGAAACAGATCTTCAGCAACCATCGGATCTGAAAGAAGAGAGCCACCGTACAACAGGGGGGCATTGCTACATCTTCCTGCACTTGCAGACCACTGAGCAGTTCCAGGGCTGGAAGCTGAGGGAGGTCTTGGGCTGGATCCAGACTGCTTTGCCACAGCCCCAAGACATGGACCTAAGGGAGAGGTTTCAGCAGTGTAAGCAGGCTGTAAACCACACCATCATTGCATGCTGCCAATGCAGTGCCTAGGGCAGGAATAAGCTGCCCCTCATTGCTGCCCAAGGCACCCCTGGCCCCAGGGAACAACTACAGGCTTGCCACAGGTACAGTCCAAGCCCCCAAGCCTTAAAACACTTTCCTTAATGCACAGACACCATGCAGGTGGTGACAGCCACCTTCCCAGGGCTGTTAGTCAACCAGGGCAAACCACGTGCCATGACTTATGGTAATCTGGGAATTGCAGTGACAGATTTTTCCAGTATCATCTCACACACTTCTCCAGCACAGAAAGAAAGGTGCTAATTTAGTTTCATAATGGTACAGGACAGGATGAATTACACAACAGCCAGTGGAGGTAGAGCTGTGAGCTCCTACCTGCCCAACGGCCTGCTGTCCTGGGAGCAGAGTACAGCTGCACCAGCAGCGTGTGCAGCCACCAATTTATAGGAGAACAAATTTCATTTCAGTGCCTAGATGAATAGCTTGCTCTTTAAAATGTCGAGCATCTACCAGCTCCACAGCGGAGCAATCAGCACTGTAATAATATGGCCATTTCATTAGGAGCTCAGTGTTAGAGGCCTTCCAAATACCTCGTTGCTCACACAAAGCCATGAAGCACACAGCATATGCAGAGTACCTGAGTCAACGTTGCTATAGGAAAGAAGACAATATGGGGATGCTTGAACCTGACCAAGTGAACTCATCAGTTTATAGCTGAAGGCAAAAACGTAAGTCTGGCTACACTAGAAAACAATATGAATTCAAAATGTTGTGCTCGTTCCCCACTGTTTCTCTCAGTCTACTTTGTTAACTAGTTCTCTGAACCATAGCTGATGCTGCCAAAGCAGGATCACTCAGGGATCAAATTTTAATGGATTTTTTCACTACCATAACTACTACTACATCTAATGATTTGGACCTACAGGGATTAAATAAATGACAAACATATGTACTTATTCCAAAACAAACTAAATTTTTAATGGAGTACAGTTGGCAGGCATACCTCAGCCGTGGGGGCTGGGAAGCTAACTGCATTGCCCACACTAATGGGAAGCAACAGGAGCAGTTATAGGAAATACTTTGTAATATTTAATGGAATGTGGTAAAGTGCATGCAGCACGATATGTAAAAGCACAGACGTTTGAACTATAACCGAGGCTACAGGCAAAGGGACAACAGATTTATTTTCAAACCATCTACTCTGTCCTAATGAATGTAATGGACTTAATCACAAAGGCAAAGAAAATGGAATAGATGTATTACAAGACCACACAATCACAGTTGCTAGGATGTTGCTACCATTAAGGCGTGGTGACCAAATTGCCTTTCCTATTATTAAATTGGAGTAGGATATCCTGCTACATCCACACGACATGGGATTGACTGCTACCATAGAAAGGGCTGAGAACAGCTGTTGATGAAACATTTTCCAAGCTTTGCTTCTTCTGATCATGCCGAATGAATGCTAAGCACAGACTCCCAGTTACTGTTGCATTCACTTGATGCTTTACAAGTCGTTTGCATTTCTCTGATCTTAGTGGCCAGCTTTGGACAGCTTTCATTTAAATCTGCACCGTACTGAATCCCAGCTTCCCCACCTCTCAAGTGAAGAAGACAAAGTTCTTTGTCCCTTCTCTATAATTTAGCTTTGGCTCTGAAGAGGCCAGCTTGCTCTTCATCCTTCTTTTTCACACATCATAACCTGAAAAATGAACCTTGATAGGAAATCTGACGTACCTAACCATGAAATGTCTCTGGCTAAACCAGCTTCCTTGATGGATTCCTTGATGATTAGCCAGTCCTCATTCATCTTCTTGGAAGGGGGGATAGCAGTCTGGCTTGCTGGTATTTCATCCAAATACTCCAGGTGGGGAATGAGCTTTTTCACTTCAGCTCTGTAATTATAACCTGGCTCCTGTAGAAATTGAGAAAGTGGTCACTTGAACAGTTCTGACCGTCCTTCAGAAGCATGACGGTGTTCAATTTGTATGACTACTGTATAACCTGAAATACTTCTATGAAGTAAACCTACTTGCCTCATTCAACTAAAATAAATACCATCAGGAGTTTCAACTCACTGTGCTTTCTCCTCACATGGTTTCTAATCAAACTGATCGCAAACATGTTCTGAGTGCAAACACATTCCTCCTGCCCAAACGCCTCTCTGCCGTTCATGTGTTGATGACTTTGGTCTTTATCTTTGTTACATTAATATGTATGCTACAAAAATGAAGGCAGCCACTGATGGGAAAGCCTGGGCATCCTCAGCATTTGTCCAGCCTCTTTGCCTGGTTCTGTGATTCTCTGGTTGTTGCATCAACAGTGAGGTTACAGCAAGACTGAAAACAGGTTATGAGTGCAGCTACGCTTGCTGATGGATAAAGGTACAGTGCACTGAACGAACTACGCTGACTTTCTGGGGCACTCCTCAGGGTACCCATACATGATTTTATACATCATTAGAAGAGATGACTTACTTCTAACCATACTTTCTTCTGGCAAGAGGTTGTATGCCAATAGCAAGTGCACAAAAGGTTAAAACAAACTGCTTTGGGGTTGCTTTTCAGTGTGCTGGAAGAACAACATCATCACCCCCAATGCATGTGGGCTCACTGTGACACCTAAAGGGTGAAGCACAGATGCAGCTCCCTTCTGCTTGTGACATTGAACAAAAATATTCATGAACACGTGACAATGCCTGGGACCTGTAGGCAACAAGATCAATGAAGAACAGCGACAATTGTTCCCAGAGCACATTGTGAACTGGGCTGTTCTGGTGGATGCCGGCAGTGGAAAGGCATCTCCACGTGGCACTTTCTTCTTTGGGAAAACTTAGCAATACCTCAGGGCAGACTGGGTTGTGATGCTTTGCAATGGAAATACTGCAATGGAAAATTGTCTCAGATTACAAATGGCAACAATGATGGTGATCTCATACATTTCCTACTCAAATAAGCATAAAGCAAGAGCGCATCGCTAGTGGCAGAATATGAATGGGTGGCTTCCCTGAAAGTGATCAGCTACCTATAAAGCAATTGCTTAATTCAGACAAATGTTATGCTTTTCAGGACATTACGAGCAATATTAGAAAATTTCAGACAGCTAAGTCCTCCTTCAACACGGAGCCATTATAAACAGAAATCTTTCAGTGGTAGCTGGATGGCTGTACACTCCCTCCCGCCCTCCCAAAATGCAGCACCAAGGCTGGCAGAGGGAACTCACCAAATAAAGCGTGTAATTGTTGTTGTTAAGAGGCAGACACTGAACTCCTCTAACTGAGCCTTTAATCTTAATTTAGAAAATGAGTCAACCCATCGCCATGTTACCACGTACCACATGTACTCTGAACAGAGCCTGGGCTAGAGCCAATTTATAGCCATGTCCTGTTTGAGAGCAGCATCATGTTACGCTCATGGTACATTACTGCAACAGAGGCTGCAAAATTTATCATCAGGTTGTTGCTTTTGGTTTAGATAACAGAGGAAGATGAGCTCATCTGAAAATCAAATTACAGAGAGCAAACAGGCAGTCTGAAGAAAGAGCAGTAAATCTAGCTGGACCATTCTGTAGATGAGAAGTAAATAAATAGGAGAGCTTTTACAGAGCTGTAGCAAGAGCCACACTACAACAAGGAGATCGAGGAATGAAAATTGGCCATCTAGAGCACACCAAAGTGAGTCTGTATCTACTCTTTTCTATATATAGGTGACTTTTTTATACCCTGAAGAAATGCAAACAGTGTCAGATGAAACCAAGAAAGTGGCAATGCCCAACAAGATGCGCTAGGCAGCCAGGGACAGAGCCAGCTTTGTAACCACCCTAGAGCAGAGCAGCTTCCCAACATGTGGGAGTCCACAGTTAACTTACACTCTGTAAAACGTACTATTGTGCAGAGTCTCTCATCAAATTCTGGCCGGCATTTGAATGCAACAGATTGCATAGAAGTAGAGGCAACCATTTAGCACAGGTTAATGCAACAAGGCACACCACAACGTAATGCTCCTCTTTCAGCTCCCATTACATGACAACGTGCTGCAGCAGCTCACAGACTGATTTCCTCAGCTAAACAAATCACAGGCAATATGACATTATGATAACTAAAGCCCTACCTTCTGCTGCTTTTATTGCGGAATGTGATCAAGCCAGTAGTTCCATCTCAAAAATACTAACAACTCACGAATCTAAAAAAAATGTGGAGATTTAAAATATGCACCTATCTACTACATGATTGAGTTTTAGCGATAGCACCTCAGTTTTCAAGACTAAGTCCAGGACAAGTCTTGGACACCAAACCCCTCCTTTTCTGAAAATTAACAGTATGGAAACAACTCCTTTGAAATGCACAGGGCAGATATGTAACATGGTACGTTGGAGACACAGCCCCAGCTCCTGCTCTGCTTTCTTACTCCCTGCATTATCAGCTCTTTATGGTGCCTCTATGGGATGTGCCATCCCTAGTGAATGCTGTGCATTACACACCCATGTGTATGCATATGCTCATGACCTTCCAAAAAATATGGATGAGAGTATATAGCGTGTTGGCTACAAACCATCCTCTGGTATGTATTTGACTGTATGTGACCAAAATGAAGAACAGTCTCTTTTGATCCAGTTTCTCAAATTCTGATTTTCCTCCTGTTACCTTCAGAGTAGATGCAAAGATGTTTGGTTTTATACCCTATGCTATTTTTTCAAAGCAGGGAAAGAGATTAATAAAGCTTTGAGACTGTTCATGTAGAACTAGATCTTCCTCACTTTTCTTGTGGAGTATCCTGAAACCCAAAGCAGATCATGTATTACTTGTTTTCATCTCTGTGACACAAATAATCTCATGCTTTTACCAAAATTCCTCTGCAGAACTGATTTTATCACTTCAATATGTATGAGGTGAAATGCTATATTTTTTATCTTCAGGTTTTTATAAAAAGTGTTTTTGATAATTTCATTTTACCATTTTAAGGAAAAGGACAACACGCAATTCCTACAATACAGCTTTTCCCAGTCATTTCAACATCAACTTCAACTTTTGAGCAGTGTGGTCCTGAAGAACTTGCTGTTGGACAGGGGATCCTCCAGAAGAAATGCAAAAGTCTAAAGAGAGACATCTAATTGAGACATTATAATTGGCACATCCCCTAAGAAAACCCCTACAGTTTGTGTCCACACCCTACTTGCTCTTCCTTTAAGACTCCTTTTTGCACTGCAAGCTGTGAGAAGAGGTGTTTATTGGCTAAATGATAAACAGCAGGAGTTTGAAAATTGTTCTTTTTTTTTTTTTTTTTTGACACTGGCTGAACCTCAGCAAAAAATTAATGTAATGTGTACAAACCGTGTTCTCACCTCTGCAGATTCTGCATTTGGCTTCAGACAAATAAGATTACCCTCCACAGTCAGACTCCTCAATTTGCAACAAAGTCCCAAATACTGCATCTGGTTGATGTCCTCAATATTGTTCCCTTCCAGGTCCAAAACCTCAAGGTGATCCAACAAGCTCAGCTGGCTGAGGTCTGAGATGTTGTTATAGGCTATGTAGAGTTCCTGAGCAGAAGTAAACAGAATACATAAACCTCAGGCTCACACAAGTAACACTCAAGATTTGCAAAATATTTCAAATACTACATGGCACAGAATGAAATTAGCATGGAAGCGAACATTTTGCAAGTGTGGCTGTTGCCACCTAGGACTAATATGGAAATGAACACTATGCTGCATCAGACATTTTAAGGGTCTGAATGCTACGCCTCAAGTAAAAAAAATATTGTAGCATCTTTTAAATCACCACATGCAATTCCAGGCATATATTCAAAGTCCTTTAGAAAAACAAAGGGTGAGAAGAGAACAAAGACTGCAATTAAAGAGAGAAGTATCAACTGAAGATAGTTATCGGATCATCATTTGGCAGGACACATCTGTACTTACTTTTAGAGAGCTGCAGGACGAGATCCCATCTAAATCTGAGAGCCCACAACGAGCCATCCACAGCACATGGAGATGGGACAACGTGGTTCCAAGATCCCTTAAGAAGGAAACAATTCAGGCTCTATTTGAATGGACAAAGGAACTCAAGACTTGCTTTATGTTTCCTAAGACTTGGCCGCTGCTTCTTGCTTCAAAACATGTCATTTACAAGAAATCACATTAAAAACTGTCACCTTTTGAAGGTGGAGAATACAACTGTAATTCAAACCTTTCTTCCACAGACATTTTTGTTCTTGTATGCCAATGAGTCCAGTGCCAGTTCCAGTCCAGTTTGACTCAAAGTCTTCCAAGAGCTAATTCTTTCATTAAGTGAGGTTTGTTTATGCTGGCACCATTTACTCCACGTTTATAACCCAAATATATCTGATCTGACTGCACAGTCATCTCACTCTGTACTTTCATGGAGTTACCTTTCTTGTGTTTTGCAGTTGAAAGGAACAGCACTCTTACCAGATAAGGTTATTTTTCAATCAGCAGAAAATTCTAATTTGCTACATCCTCAGAGAATTTGCAGAAGATAAAACGGTATGGTCACAGGGGCTCTTCTCATCTTGGAATATACCTACCAGTTCCCTTATTCATATCTCATCACTAGGGGCTGTAGGGAAAGAGAACAACTTTGCACTGCCCTCAGAGAGCCTCTTGCAGCTTTGATGCAGCTTTGCAGCAAAAAAGACTGCATGCTTTGGGGATATTGCACAGGCAGGCAGCCCAAGAGGTTAGGAAGGAGTGCTTTTGCAAGTAGGGACAGAAGTATTATATTATGATCTGTGGTTTTTGTCCACAGTCTGAACACTTAAGTCAGGCTGTCAGGAGAAAGGAGACTGCAGAAGGCAAAATAAAGCATGGCTGCACAAAAAAACAAACATCCCCAGATGCCTGTCTCAGGCACTTTGAAAATACAGGGTTGAAAAAGAGCTTCCAGGATGAAATAAACAGGTCTGGGGGATTTTTGCCCCTCTGCCTTAGGTGGCATGGTTTGTCCACCGGCATTATTCAGATTTATCTCACTTCATCCCTTCCCTACCTGCTACAGGGAGCCCAGACACTGGTGGTGCCTCTGATCGTCTCCTCCCTGGCTGCTGCAGGTTTAAGTAAGCACAACCTGGATATATCATATAGCATCTTTAAGGATACTTCTACAGCTTTTGAAGTACAGACAGGGCTGCGGAGCTAATGATCAAAGCAAGTAAGAAAAAACCTCAGCCATACGACATCTCTCTGTCCAAGGCTGCTCCTTGTTTACCATGGCATCCCCGTATGTCCTCATGTCTCAAGACCTTGTAAAAAGATTTTCCAGAGGCCATTTACACTGCATATTTTATAAACAAAACACTGGTCCTAAAGCTTCCTTAAGGAACAGATGCCTCTCAAAGCAATAGTTACAGAAATTTATTATTTGATTTGTAAGCCGTGTGCCTATAATAAGAAAAATTAAATTATAAAAACAGAACCTACCATCAACCAAGGCCAAGACATCAATAAACGCAAATATGGCAGTTACAAGTAATGTGAAGGAAGGGCATTGCTCATTTCATGACCCACTTAAAGCACTGATCAGTTTTTCAATTTTCAGGATCATTTTGGGGCAGAATTGTCTTTCCTGTAAACCACCGGTCATGGGTACATGAAAATGGTCATTCTTATCTTCAGGTTGTTGAAACAACCTTAACCTTATTATTTTGCACACGGTGTAGTAAGGAATGACAGGGATTTTATTTGTCTTGTACTTCTCATGTGAAGGCGTTTTGCTACAAAAGGAGTTTTTGTTAATATGCTTGTTATTAACATTTTTTTTCTGTTAATAAACAGGATGCCAAACCAAAGCAATTTATTAATTCCTACACAGTTTTACACAAGGCCCTGAGAAGAAACAGCTATCCCTTCTACTGCTAAAACCTTGATCTCTTAATACATTTTGAAGAAGCAGTCCCCTGCTCCTACTCAGAAGTCCAATGGTCCCAGAGTTGAATCATATTTTTCCGTCTGCAAATGGGACAGCTACGGTTTCCAATTCCACTGCCAGCTAGAGATAAATCAAGTGCACATGAACGTGAGCAGTCCCTGTTCATGCTGCCTGCAAAGTCACGCTCAGCACTAGGTTCCCCATGAATTATTAGCTAATGCATCTTCAAGCATTCTCCTACAGCAGATACAATCAGAAAAATATGGTAATTACAATTATTTCTAAAGCACGCTTGGCTCACTATGTACAATACATGCTGCAAGCTGTGGAGCCTCAGATCAATTCCTGTTCATTGAATAGGTTACAGCTCTGACTCTCCTAGAGCTAACCTGGGTGCAAATCAGGAGTAGCACGTTTGAGGTTATACTGATCAAAACTGCCCAGACAGAAGAATTAGGGGATATCTCGCAAGTCTTGGGTACCTGGACAAGGCAGATCTCCTGCACGTTGCAGAGCAACGCAGCATTTGATAAGAGGGTTATTAAAAGTGACTGTGTCCCCCCAAATTACCGTGTGTCTGTCCCTCCTTCCCTGCTGCCCGTGGCAGAGAGCAGAACTGAGCTTTCTCTCTGCCTAACCCAGACTGCAAACCTTGTGCTGCAAGTTAAAGACAGGAACAAAATTCTCCTGACTCACTCAGGGGTTGTGTTAGCCGCTGACGTTTTTGGTTCACACAGCCAAATTTTGGCCCTGCAGATCTTTGCTGCTGCGCCCATAACGAGTGATCTTCGGTCAGAGGTGCTACAGCAGCACAGTGCACCTGCAAATGTTTTAAGCTGCCAAAAGACTCATTTGGAAGCTGTGTCAATCACACTGCTTTATCAGAAAAAAACTCCCTCTAAATTAATTAATATGGATAACTCCCCCCTGGAGCGTGGCTGCTGTAAGGCTGCAAAGCTAAGCAGCAGCATAAGAAAGAAACCATTGACTGGCACTGACCTTAATGAGACACACTGGAGACAAGACACTACCTGTGTTGTGTACGGTACAAATGTACAGAAAATGACAGCACCTGCTCCAAAAATAGAGGTTAGCAGGAAGAAGATGAAATGCTGTAGAAAGCTTGTGGCAGCACAGGACTGCCCTGGTGATGTGCAAGGCACAGAGAGCACACAGGAGGAACCAGAGGACACTACTGAGGAAACACAGCTCCCATTAATACATTCAACAGGTCACTCAATTCCAAGAGGCGAGCGTCCTACCCTGAGCGATGGGGAAGCTGCTAACTTTACAGAAAGGGCAAGGAATTAATAGGCAAAGCAGCTATAAATCCTGCTCACTTCTGCAATGGTTCACGCAGGGCACTGAAGCGGAGAGGCAGAGCACGGGGTGGGAATGTGCACGTCATATCTCTGGCTGTGATAAACAGAGGGTTACAGTCTCTGAGGTCACCAAGCCAGTGTCCTCCAGAGGAATTACTCCACACACAGCTACGCATTTGCCTACAGAACGTGCACTGAATACCAAATCACACTTTTAATACCTAAAAGTGCTAAGAAATCAACAAAAGCTCCCCTACTTTCACCTTGAAGCCACAAACTTATAATTATTATTATCATTTTTTTTTCATTAAAATGAATAACCAGAAGGGTTTGCAACTGAAGCTCCAGCTATCTCCAGATACTGCTGCTGGGGAGGGAACTCATCAAACAGCTCTGGGTTTCTGCGAGGGTCTTGGCAACACCCTCCCCACTTGTGTGCAACCATGGGATTTTTTTCCCATGAAATGTGATGCTCCCATCCTGTCATCACTCCCCCAAACTGGGGGGAGAGCATAGGGGCAAGGAACAGTTTGGCTGACAACACCTAATAACAGTTTGGGAAATAAGAACATGTTCTTCCATTAATCCAGCATTCTTGTTCTTTAGGGATTGACTCGTTTGAGCCAAAATTCTGCTGGATGGAGAGCAGACCTTGAGAGCCAAATCCTGCTCTTGGTTTCACCATAATAAATCTTGAATAGTTCCACTGAGCTCAGGCTACCCAGTAAACACTTGACAGCACCACCCCGAACAGAACCCAGTCCTGCACAGCCGTCAGCTTCAAGACCATCATTTCTCTTGGAAACTGTTTTATAATCATTCACCTATAAATAAAGCACTAAATCCATTGAACTTGCAAGCAATATCTTAAAACACACACATCTGTTGAATCAATCTGCAGTAGCAATACATCTAAAATTGTGATCCAGGCTGGTATTATTTATTTTCAAAGGTCACTCAGAAAATGAACATGCCGGTGTTCGGAAAGAGTTTAAAAGAGTGACTGAACTACTGTCTTACAAAACAAAGACAAAAAAATCTCTACAGAGATCAAGCTGAATTTATCAAACCGAATAGTGATAACAACGATCCGGCCCATATGTCAGTACACAATGGTTTTGTTGTACTGATAATTCTGACATCAGAAGCAAAAAACTTTCAAAGCCTGGCTGTTCTTTAAATCAGTAACATATGTTCTAATAGGGAGCTTACATAATAGCTTCATTGTACTCCCAAATAGCTGTAAAATACTCGAAATTGTAAAACTGATTGCACGCATGTGTGGCTCTTACTTGATCAAATCCATGACAGCCCCCAGCCATGCAAGCAGTGCTAAGGCCATGTCCTCGTGTCCCTGCAGCCCAACAACCTTCACCTGAACGCAAAGACCTGACTGCAGAGATGCAGGACTGCAGCCTTGCTCGCTTTTGTACTAACTTTTCCAAATCCAAGTAGCAATGTGCTGAGCCCCTTGGCTCGGATGCCCTCTGTCTTGCAGCTTGCTGCGCTCAGGTTGCCATTAGCACCTTGTGCTCCCTCACACAAGGTGCACGGGTAGGGAGCACAGCCTGTCCTTCCTGCCAGGAGCGTGCTTCTGGGCTGAAATGCCAGGGAAACGTAACACCTAATCCTGTGGCCTCGTTCTTCCTTCTGAACTGTAGAGCTTTTTCTCAGTCAGTGTTCCTAACCATGTCAAGACATGCTGTCAGAGACTTCAAAAGCTAAGCAAAAAAAGGACTTGGCCAGGCAATTCTCAATTCATAACCTTAGACACAGAGGAAGGAAGGTGTGTTTTAGTCACCAGGGCTGAAAAGAAAGTCTGCATCTACCAGTGGTCTTTTTAAATGACAACCATCCCGTGAAGTTCTGTTTTCATGACTTTTTTCCTGGCTATTTTCACACAAATATTTCCCTGTGACTGAAAAGCTCCTGTTGCCCAGGGACTTTGCAGGAGGGTGGGTGTCTCTGTTATCCCATTTTTGGGAGATAACCTTCAAAGGAATAAAGAGCTGTTTTCCACATGGCCTGCAGTGCTGATGGCACTGGCAGCATTTCTCCTAAGAAAAAGATTTCACTGTTTTAATTCAAGGATTATTATTTTTTTTAATTTCAGGTTTGAAAGGGGGATGAAGGTATAACACTTTTAACCTGTGGATCTCTGCCTCACACTTCACAGACAGCAAAACTGATCTCAAGGGAGGAAATGCAACTCCCCTGGTGATGCACAAGTGATAAAACGGGGAGAGCACTCAGGTTTTTACGCTTTGTCCAGCCCAGTACAGTCAGCAACTCTGCCTTCTCAGCTTCGTGGTTGCTCCAAACCGAGACCCAGCTGCCACAGCTTTCACGGGCTTGCTAAAGGACATTGCGATCGTCACGGGGCCACGTGCTTTTGGCCAGCACTTCCCTCTAAAGCAGAAGATCTCAGCCCCTCTGAGCCACATCTCCAGGCTGTTCCTCTCCTCCTGCTTAAGACACTTTCATACAGTATTGTTTCTTCTCATTGAACTCACTGTGGCAGCTGCAAGATTAAACTTGCAAGTACTTCATCTTCCATGGCAGATTATACCTCCTTTAAGCCCTGTTGAGACCAAAGGACAGAGGTCTTGGAAAACGGCACAGAGCACCGATACACACGTTTCTGGAACGAGTTTCTAGTGGGCCCAGGTGTTTACTTCTGTTAAATTTAATATGCATGGCAAAGCGAACTGTAGCTTCAGTTTCAAATGCTTTCATTCTTAGCTGCTGCCATAAAACCCAGAGCAGAGTAACAGGCTTGATCAAAGCTGACGTACCCAGAGTCACAAAGAGCGGTTCTCCAAACCCGTCAATATACACCACGCACAGGAACGATAACAAAATTTTGTGTTAATTGCCTTTTGATCACTAAAATCGCTTGTCAGCCTAGTTACCTGGCTGCATTTTAGCAGGTAGTTCATGGGTAACGATGAACTCTCAGTTGCTTTACCTCAGCTCCCACAGCGTAGAAGCAGTAGGGGTTGCTATGCTGATTATACAGGCCAAGACCTGCCCTTGACCTTCCTTTTCGATATGAAGCTGTGCCACAGAAATGCTGCAGAAACCCAACACACAGCACTATGTCTTACTGGGTGCACTGCACGCCCCACAAGAGCAAGGGAATTTTCAAATAAAGTTCAGACAGGCAGTAAATAAAACTGTCACAGCCCCGTATCAATTGTCCCTCAGTCTAGCCCCAGAGCTACTGCCACTTCCTATAGCTTTGGCAGTCCTCCACTCCCACTGTTGAAAGTTTACACACAAATAGTAAAGGATAACGAAACTGTGGTTAAAGAATGAGTTATTTACGTTGCAGGAATGAATCCCACAGCACTTGAAATTTCCTGCATGAATACCTCTGCAGTCCTCTGCAAATTGTGTGCCTGTTTCACGGTACGTTCCAGGTCTGAGCTCAAACGACAGATATATTGCAACTTTGATTTAACGTGGAGCTCATCTTTCAAAATCAAGGCTTGACGCTTTCAATGCTGCGGGTTAAGCAGAAGGAATATTTCATAAAAGACCCAAATCAGCTGATAGATTCACTGCTGTTAAAAATCTTTTTTTGTTAAAACAAAACAAAAAGAACAAGAAAAACAACAAAAAAAATCTGAGTATCATAAAAGCTGAAATTCTAGATTAGTTGACCACACAGAACTAAAGAATTAGACCAGCTGTGAGATCCTATTCATCTTGTGTCGTGGCAATAGTTAGAGTTTTCACCAGAAGAAAAAAAACATTTGAGATACCGTAGAAATGGGCTGATATGAAAATCCATAGAGAGGATGTAATTTAAAATTATTTAATTTGAATATACTGGAATGCAGGTTCTTGAGATTATTTAGATCTGGCATGCTTGTACTGCACCAATGACTTTCTGCCATGGCTGCCATTTCTTCTTTGTACCATTTTCCCCTTTTATTTTTTATCTGCTCATATATTCAAGAAGAGAAAAAACACAGAAGCTGGCAAGGAACAGATATGGTTACAGTTTGGGTCTGTGAATGACTGACAAATGCCAGTTGAGCTCCCCCAAATTTCTTCTCTCCTAGCCTCTAATATAGCTGCATCCTTCACTCCAGATTTGTCACAATACTCTCCGACATATGTCCTGAGTCAAAGTTTTTTCCTTCAATGTTAACTCCAAGGGAGAATTCTCCTGTGCTTGTGTTGGCCTCCAGATGTCTTACAGCAAGCAAAGGAGATTCAGAAGAGAACCTTGGGGGATGTCACAGTTCACCAAACTGACTGCTGAGGCAGATGAGACCTTATCAGATTTCCTTTCTGAGCACATTACTACAAGACAGAAGCACAATACTTATTTCACAGGAGCCCAATCAGCAATTTGCTGCAGGTGTTTTCTGTGTGTGCAGCAAATGCATTTGCGCACCAATTTGTGCAGCAAAAGCAGGTGCAGACTGGATGTACAGCAAATTCCACGCCAATTCCAGCAAATTCCACAATTTCTACACTAATATCAAGAAAGACATTCTTATCAGATGCTATTATGTTTGATCTGGCTGACTTTTGGCTTTGAAGTAAGGAAAAACATGCACCAAAACAGCTGGACAAGAGTCAGGTAGCCCAGAACCTGCCACATTATTCAGAAGTATACACTCACACCATCAATTTTTAGTGGTTCTCTGTTATCTCTCCGGTGAACACAAAGGTTTCCCAACCGACATACCGATGAATGTTTGCATAAGCTAGTTCACACTGCAAAGCCAAGCTGGTATTATTGTTAAGCATGGATGGTAGGAAGTGAAATAATAGTTTAAGAGACAAATAAATTTCACAGAATCATATCTTGAAGGTCTCCTTCAACCAAAGTGATGCTAGGATTCTTTCAAACTGTGTTGAAATTAACTTTTCTTCTGTACCATTTACTTCACTTGGAAATGCAAAAATGAAAAAAAAAAAACAACACAAAAAAAAAACACAATTCAATATAAGAATGCTCTGAGTGGTATCCAGTACTAACATGTATAAGGAGAGATGACATTCCCTAATTATCATGCTTTGTGAATTTAAAAGTAGATGCCACTTAACATAAACTACTTAGTAAAAATAATGAGATTCTTGGAAGAAAGAAAAACAAACAAACAAAAAACTGCTTGTTTAAAGTAGTGCTTATTGCAGGTTAAGAGCAAATACTGAGAATATACAGCCTTTGCTTATTCGCATAGATGAACTTTACAGAAGGTCCTTCAGACAATAGAGGCAGTATTGTTTACACAGAAAAATGACAAAATAAGACTCGTTATACAAATAAATACATTTTCAAATATTTTTAAATCTTCAGGATGATTTAGCAACTAGATTTTAATGTGTTTATCTAAAAAAGGATGAAAATTTTACTAGTCCTCCTTACTGTTTCTATTGCCAACATTTAAAATATGGTAATAAACATTTTTTTTCCCTTAAATAAATTCCTGTGGAACAATTATTGTGTTTTAAAACTAGATTTACTTTTGGATGCTGAGAGCAAGGATGTTAAAAAAAAAAGTCTGTGGAACCTTAATAGGATAATTCCTAAGGGCAAGATGAACTAGACAACAATAAACAGAGCAAACTCTCTAAGTCACTGTCTGTGGAAAGATTGATAGGATAGCTAGGAAATGTACAAATGGTCTGTCAAATGCACAATCCTTCCTAAAATTTCTGTCACTGGAAGTGGGTGGAAGGTTTCACTATCAAACTTTTGTCTTCAGCTTCTCCATGTGAAAAACAAGCAGTGCAGCTTAAGGCAAAGAGGGACAACTGTGCATGTGTTATGCCTGCTAGCTGAATCCCAAATCACACTTCCTAAAACATGAAGGCATTTTGGTATTTCTTCTTGCAGGTATTGATCCATCCCAGAGAGACCTGATGCAGTTTGCAATGATCTCAGGGCAAAGCGATATAACTTTGCCAAACAGCAAATAAGAAATAAATCTACAGAGAAAGAAGCGTGCAAATGGAAAAATAGCAACAGGCCCTCAGTGTGCAATAATGCGTCCACAGAAAATAAGAATAACTAAATCAAATCCCACATGGAGAATACTTGATAGAAATTAGATTATAAGAACCGGTTGTGCAATGAAATCCTATTTATTTCTTCATTGTGTATACTTATTGCTTGGCAGTTACCAACTGATGAATACAATCAAATAGCTTCATTTCCTCCTCCCACCCTTCCCTTTTTCAAATCAGCACTTACCTTGCATTCCAAGACCATCATTTTCCATTGAACCCAATTATTTCTTCCCTTTCCCCAAAAAAAGTCCAAACCAACAAGCTGCAGACAAGCAACTCTCGTGATGGAGGGAATCAAAGCAACCTGCAAACACATTGCACTGACGATAACATTATTTTCCTGCCTATATCCGTGAGGCCAACCCCTCCTGATGGCTGCTTGGACCACAGCTGATAAGGAGACTATGGAGCCTGGATAGCTCCACCAGCAATGGTGTAATTACTGCTGCTTCCCAACCCAGTTCTTTGGGTTTTCTCAGATGATGGTTATAACCATTCTTTCTTATCACTGAATAAAACAATCACTTAGGTGTATATATTCATAAGCAATCTCCAGCCCTGACATCTGAAACAAAGCAGCTGCAAACCCTAATAGCAGGGCATGTAAAGCATTTATTTGCTGCCAGAAATCTACTTGATACCACTAACATTTTTATTTATCATATTATAGTAGTGTCCAGAGCATGTAACCGAGATCATGATCCCATCAGGAAAAGCCTTGCACATAATTCATAAAAAGACTGTGTCTGCCCCTGAGTAATATATAAAATAAATGACTGAGATTGAAAACATGGTGAATTTCTGCAGCTAGCCTGTTCCCACAGTAGAAACAACAGCTAACCCCATAATTAAGTTGTATTTTTGAAATCCTGGTCCAGTGGCTCAGCCACGAAGCCATTTGATTCCCTCTAGTCTGTGGGTAAACTGCTGCCATTGCTATCTCCAGTTGGTTCAAAGAGTAAGGATGCCCCCATAAGCCCTGAATCAGGTGAGTTTGTGATCCCCCAAAAGGTTCTCATTCACTAGGAGGGATCAGCACGTAGCTAGATGATTCTTGCACACAAACAATGCTTGTAAGACCAAAACAGTGGTTAATGTAGAATTTCAAAGGTGCTCTTTGGAAATGATAAAAGCTTTTATTCATGTATTTTCTTGGAAAAGGATGAGGAAAAGAAATAGTATACAAATAGTGAGAGCCAGAGACGTGGCTTTTAAAGGTGTGGTTGTATGCACTTCTCTCTGCTCACTGAACTTGAGAAAGTACAGGCTGGATTCTTTCTGTGGGAGCAACTGTGCATCCTCAAATGCCGGAGAAGGAAGGCAGGATGCCTCTATCCTCAGACTTTCTTAAGAGAAGAGAAAAGCTGAAAAACGCCCATCATCTCCCCTCTAGTCTGCTGTCCTGGAAAGCACCGTATTGTCAGCACATCCTCAGCTCAGTGAGTGCTCACCTCAAGGTGAGCCACATCTCTTGGCTGGACAACGCCAAATGAAGATGACCCCAGAGGAAGCTGTACAAGGAAAAGGAGGAAAATAAGAGGATTTCAACCACCTGAGTGGTGGTAAATGCTGGTAAATGCTCTAGGCAATCAGGTTTTGCTAGGACTTAACACAGACCGGCTAACTGTGCTTTGCTGAAAATAATCTGGTCAATTAAAAATAGCTGCATTTCTATCCCAAAATCATGATTATTATTTTTTTAATAGCAATAATATGAATACTTAAACCCATCACTGCTAAATAAAACTTGAGGTCACAGGAATTTTGCCAAGTTTTATGATATTCCCAGGGATGTGCAGACATTAATACAGAGAACTTATTAATACAGAGATTAAGTTTCAACTCAAATGCTTTCTTTCGTAGCTCCTGGCAAGCACACTGCATTCTCAAAGAATATGTTCTTAAGATTGACTTCACAGCAACCTTAACTGCTGCAAGACTTTCAGGCTGGCTATACAAAAGCAGCAAAAGAAACATTTTATGAAATAAACTAACTTGCATTTGAAAATAAATGCTTTTTCCATGCTGAAAAGCAAACATAAAAGCAAGCAGTGCTGCTGTAGGCACTGAAATAAGGACACAGAGATTCACCCAGGCCAAAGCAGAGCAGCAGCTCTCTGACTGTGTGTGTCAGCACAACACAATGCAACAGTACCCTGATTAAACTCTCTAGGCACTGCTGTCATACAAACAGATCACACATTAACAAACACTGACATGTTTAACACAAACTAAGTATCTGGAATGATTTTAGAAAATATTTTGGAATTTTATCTCAGCAATGCTGACCTCTGTTGCACAAAAAATGGTAGGTATTTATACATAGTACTTATGTCATACATATCAGACGTAAAATTCCCTCATTGAAAAAAAAAAAAAAAAAGACTGGAAGAGGAAGAAGGAAACTAGAGAAAAAATAGCAAGGAAAGGAATAAGTAAGAAAGATAAAGAAAAAAAAAAAGATTAAAGGGAATGATGTCCCATAACATCTGTTTGAGATAAAACTATCCAAAGAATAGCAGATGCTCAGACACTCCATCAGCAGCACTTTCAGTTTTGGGGCTATTTCTGTTACAGATGAGCCTGCTATGGGATGGTGCAACTTGCTCCAGGTCCCACAAAGCACCTAGAATAACGTTCAGTCCTAGCTGGCAAGCAGTTCCACCGAAGTCAAACTTCTTGCAACTTTAAAAGGTGAGCATTCGCCTAAACTCTCTGTTGGATGAATACCAGGGCGTAATATTGCTAATTGCAAATTCCTGAAGATCCTGACTGAGGTCATGAAGGTATTTTTAAACATTGGCTTTAAAGCTCTTGCCCCCAGTTAAGAAAGAATTAGTTTGGTTCTGGTTGCTTAAAGTCATGAAATCATCAGCAATACCCTCAACTCAAGCCACTCATTTCACATTTTCACTCATCTTTTCACAGTCAAGAGGGCTTGAAACCTTTCAAAAAGTGAATACACAGATTCCAACGAAGCCAGTCTTGGCCCCTGGAGCTGGTGGTAAAATATATCTATCTATCCTAACACTCAGAATAAAAGCATGGGCACTGACAAATTTGCATGCACTCTGCACCTTGCTCATTTTAACCTTCACAACAACTCTCTCTCTCATTTTTGCTCTCCCTTGATGACTTACTGACCCAAATTGCCCAAGATTAACACACTCTCGTTCTGGGGGAGTCTTTTTGCAATAGGGCAAGAGCAATTCAAGACTGAATACAATGCAGACCACAGGGAAGAAATGTAAACTGTATCTGGATGAAGGAAATCTCCTTTCCTTTCAGTATAACCCTCATACTTATTTTGTCCCTGTCGGTTTTCATCTCACTTGAAATTCAAGAAGTCTCTTTTATAAACTGTTGCTTAAGTAGCCCTGGGAGCAGCCCAGTCCTCTGCTAGCTGCCATGCACAGAGCTGAACTGGAAGAAATGTGCTTCAGCTGGTGAAACAGCTTCTGCTATAACCTTATGGGAACCGAGTCCTGAGATTCCCATATCTGATTTAAAAGCCCTTTCATAGAGATTTTATCAAACATTTTAAAACATCTCTCTTAATTCATTCCTGAATTAAGAATAAAAGCAATCGGATTAAAATATACAGGAGATATGCCAAAGCAGAAGGAATAATTCCATTGGCCTTGAAATATAGCTCTTTTACTGGAAACATTAGCAAGAGAAGGACCGTGTGTCATCACAAAAGAAAGGTGTTTTTTAAGATGCACTCTCTTCAGAACAGGTTCCATGTTTGTCTTCAATTATCAGTTCATAAATTGAGAATTTCTTGGCTGCTAGCAGATGGGCAAAGGTCACCAAATGGGGACCTCATAAACTTAGTGCAATTCAGAAAATTAACAAGAGTCTGAAGTAATTTCTTTCCGCAGCACACTGAGTATTCCAGAGCTCTTCCCCCTTAGCAAAAGGCCACTAGAAAACAAAAACCCAGAAAAAGACAAAAAAGATGTTCCCCTTCAACTGCCAAAGTGGGTTATCAGCAAATAAACTTGGATATGTTTTCCTTATGAATTAAATGAAATGGTTGATAACGATATCCTACACTTATATATAGCCTTTAAGTTTCAAGTATTCAAAAGTAACTTCAGGGGGAGGTGGGGGGAACCATTAATTCACAGGTAAAGCAGCTCAACCACATTCCCAATCAATAGCATCAGAGCTTCTTCAGGAATTACCAGGAAAAAACAGGACAAAACATTTCAAAAAAAAAAAAATCAGTGACCAAAGCAAGGATCATAAATCCTTATTTTGGCACCTTGCTATCTGCTGTTTGCCATCAAAAGCAGCTTTTCCCATTTTCAAACTGAAAAGAGATATTTTAATTCTTTTTCACCCTAAAATAATTAGAAAACTTTACAGGAGAGAACAAAGTAAAAATAAATGACAGAAAGCAAGTCTCCTGTATTGCTACCCACTCATGCATACACAGATAGTCTTTTGTTCATAATGCTTCATTATATTTTCTCATGTAAGATAGCATGAAAAGAATGTTCACTTTTAACATCTTGAGTATACATCAAACACTCTCAATCTTTTGCCTGCTTTTCTTTCCTACCTTCTTTTCAGTAAACAGACCAATCTTCTACAGTCTGTCCTCGCTAGACATTTCCTGTTATCTGCTGCCCATTTTCAAATTACAGCCACAATGATTCTGACCTTATCCCCAAGAAAGTTTACAGGAATTACTTTTCCTGAGAAGGAAGAACATTCTTCTGTCATCCTCAAAACCATCAGTTACATGGGTTTGGTTGAATACGACAGAATAATCAGCTTTTGGGCAAAGTTCAAGCATCAACAATTTTAATTTGGAAATAAGCTTTTTAAACGTTTTTGAGTAACTGGAAACAGACCATTAGAACGGCAGCAGCTACGCCACGTTAGCTGTAGCAGACATCGCTACTGCCATGACAGCAACGTTGCATTAATGGGTATTAAACTGACATGATACAGACATCTAAAAACAAAGTTCAAGTACTCAGGCTGTGCTTGCATCGTAGGCTGTGCCCTTAAGTGATCTATGTTCATCAGTGACAGATTGTCGAAGATGGGAACTAATAAATGAAAGCTGCTCCTGTCCTGCACTGACTGAGCTCTGGTCTGGGAGAGTTACCAGATTCTTGTTCTTCCTTTACCTGTTTCCCTAAAATTGCATTTAATTGGCACATAGAAAGCCTGCTTATTTAAAGGAGTATGTATTTAAAGGCGACCTTGCTTGGAATCTGTGTGTCTGGGAGTTGTCACAATAACAGACTTCAAGCCAAAACATAGCAACATTATAATTGATCAAATCAAAACTCAAGAGCCTACATTACCTGCAGCAAGTGCCAGAGGTATATTTTCTCATAGAAGACGGTTTGCAAAAACTTCTCATGGAAAAAATTAGACTTGCAATACAAAGAAAGGTGCAAAATCCTGCTGAAGCCTTAAGTCAAATAAACTAGATGGTCATATTCAAAAGTTTTCCTGAACTGCATCCTGCATTCATTACTAACATAAATGGTTAAAACAATTTCCATTGAATACGGATTTTTGGACCAAACCATTTTTTTTTCTTTTTAGTATAATGTCTTCTGATATTGTCAAAAATAGAATTCCTTCACTCACTCCTTACTGCACAGAAATTGAGCAATTTCATGCTTCCAGCAAAGGTTGGTTGCCATTAAAATATTTGCAGTAATGTAGATTCATCGCTTTTCCACGTTACAGATTTTAAAGTGGAAAAAAAAATATTTAGACTGCAAATACTTCATCTCATCATCAGAACAAGGGAAAATATGATCAAAGTGTAACAACTGAATGATAAAGTAGCATTTTTAAAGACTATTATCTGTAGATTTTTTCCCGCTGATTCAAAGCCTCTCTTTAAAAGGATATTTATGATTGAGAAGCAGTTTGTGTTCTGACTCAGAACAAATGACAGCCCAGGTTATCCATTCTCATAATGGCTGTCAGATCAAATCTGCTCAATTTTCTTTTACATTTTTTTTCCTTCTAGCAACTAGTACAAGCTCAGTCAAAGATCTTAATAACGATCACCAGTAATAAAAAATGAAAGTTTGTTAGCTACTTTAGCGATGATGTATGGGACAGAGAAGGATTTCTTGCTGCTTTCCACTAGGGAACATGTTCTCCTCAACAAGAATTAGTAACATGTCTACTTTTTTCCACAAAGTTAGTAGGTAGCAATGCAAAGCCAGAGAGCAGACCTGTTTAACATAAAGATGATCTTTTACACAGTCCTTTCCTGACATGAACTTTTCCATCACACGTTAACTATCAAGGGTAAAACAAACAACAAAACGGGGGACAGAAGACAGTTCTGCCTTCTCATTGAGAAGATTTTCACTTATACCTTCCCACGCCTCCCAGATCCCCAGTTCTCTGGGAGAAAATATGTGATGCTCTCATGGAGCTCAGCAAGCCAGAGATGAAGCTTCACAGCAGCTTTCAGTAAACCCAGCTCCACTGACTTCAATCAAGTGAAGATTTTCATCAGCTGAGGAACTGGTCTGACCTGCATAGGACAGACTACTGTGCACAATAAAAGCCCAAGGGCTGAAACACTCTGAAATCCAAGCATGCACGCACAAGAGGTGAAATCTTAGTGCCTTTCAAATTTACAGCAAATTTCCACGGACTTCAGCATGGCAGGAACATTCCTGGTGTCAGACCGGAGGGTAATTCATCGGCATCACCGCAGCGACACTGATTTGTTCCAGCTTAGGTTCTGTCCTTAAATTTAGGAGGTTGCAGAGCATATATTCTGGGCCTAATCCATTATAATGGCATGTGGAAGTGGAAGAAATGAAAGCAGCATAAATGAAGATTTTATCATTTAAATAAAATTGAGGGCTGTTATTTTTTATGTATTTGTTTCAGTTATCATTTATTTCTTACCTCACAGTTACAAGCAAGCTATTGTTCAACTTCAGCTCTCTCAGATTAGGTAGATAGGCACCTACGGGATGAGAATAAAGAATCATTTTGCACACCTGGTAGTAGAATAAAGGAAAGTTCTGACAGTTACACACGGAAGCATCTCATTTTACATGCATTTTCTGCCAGATCTGTGCTGGACCTCTTCTAAGAAAATTAATGAGATTATTTCGCTCAGGAAATATTTCATCCTTTGCATTTTTGCAACAGATACGTATTGTCGGCTTGACTACTGAATTATCATTTTTGGAACCCCTTTCTGACAATCCTGATACAGCACCTTTCCAGAGAGGCAACAACAAAAACTGGCTTCATGGTGACTGTTTTTTTCATTCTAATTCATAATCCTTGTTGTTCACTATTCAACTGTAGAAGTTTCATATCTATGAAAAACGCAGTACTCCTTCATTATTATTTTCATTCACATCTTCCTCTATTCCTATGAAACAATTTCTTTTTTGGTTACTTACGTACATGTCTCTGACCCAAAATCACAGACCAAATCCCTCCAAGCTCAGAATAATTTGGATGTAATCTCAAGTCACAGGAAACATTTGCTATTGACAAGGGCAAATTTTTACCCTAGCAGAGAACCCTCCAGTTTAATATGTCACCATGAAGAGGCAGCACCATTTTTAGACAGACTGGATTGTTACTAAGACACTAAAGTCTATTCTTAAATATTTTGATAAGCCCTCTAATTAATCCCTGTCTGGCAAGGATGATTTAGCAGTGACCACAAGAAGGACATTCTAGCTCTAGCTCTTTGTAAAGGATCAAAAAGAGAAGAAAAACAAATAATAATAATAAAAAAAGGAGTGGGATCTCAAAAGCAAACAAAGAAGGTCATGTTGTTCACTCCATTTCCCCAAACAGAACAACAATGTTTATGGCAAAAACATTTTAATAAATCATGTTTCAGAAGAAGCATTATCTTTATCTAATGCTATTTGGGAGTGATTATAATCCACATATTGAATTTCATGCCATACTGGAAACAACTTCATTTCTTTGCAAAGCTCTTTAGAAAACACTAAAAATTCAAAACACATTGTGCAGTTTTTAGCCTTATTTTTAATCATACTCCATAGTACATAAAAATTAGAGTACAAATTATAAACACACCACCCCATCCTGCAAGGCATACTCTTTCACGTTGAGCAAGTTTTTATAAGGTATGGCAACAAAATACCTCAGAGTCCTGACAGAGGAAATACTAATATCCCTGTTAATTATTCACAGCAGTCACATACACTACAGAAGCAAAGACTTCTGTAGAAATAATCCATGTGCTGAGAAAGACCTCACAGAAAAAAAAATATATCAAAATCTAGATGATTAAAAAAGATCGCTATCACGTTACTGATAAGAAACCTGAGGCACAGAGAGATTAATTGACTTTTCCTGAAGCATTTCAGGAAAGAACAAGATGGATCTAGCCTCTTCAGTCCCAGAAGCCAGTGAGGTTCAAGCAAAAGCTATTGCAAAATATTAAAAAGCAAAATATCACAAAGCAAACAGGTTTTAAAAAGTGGTATGAAGCAGAAGATTTGACTAAGATGTCAAAAAGGCTAGCTCAAGAGAAACTGAGAGACTTGCTCAAGAAAAAAGGCTCTCTACTGAATACATTTAGGGTTGGTTCAGGAAAAAAAATACTATTAAAGGACTCAAATAGGCAGTGGGGTGTGGCAGCCAGCGTTACAGACTGAAGAGACAATTTTCACATCTGGTTATTTCATTACTGTAACACGATCCCCCATCTCGGACATTTTCTTGTATTTTGGCACAAGCTACCCCTGGGAACTCGTAGAGTGTTAAACCCTAACGGGTTGTTTTGTCGACTAAAATAAAAGTAAGCTATGTGCAGCAGTGCAAAAATCTGCCACCAAGACTCGAACAATGTTTTTTTCAGCTCCACAGGTTCTGCCCTCTTTTAAGTTTTCTGTTAGATACATAAATGTCCTGCAGTGCTAAAAAATCATTGACTGATTTTTTTTTTTGTTTGCCTATTTTTGTGTTCCAATTCCTTGCATACAGACTGGAGACCAAAAGATTAAGATACAGAGAGAAAAGTGTAAAAGAAGGATGACAAAGTAAGAGTCCTATACAAACGCAAGAACTTATTTCTAATTTTCTTAATTTTAACCCTCATGCCATCTTTCCTGAGAGCAAGGACACAATTCGTTCTTATATGAATATAAAGATACCCTAAAATACCAACATGATTAACTTTAAATATTGATATTTAATGTATGAACAATATATTCCTCATTCTGAACTGTGTTCCTACTATATAATTTAAATTCTAAACAATAGAGTCACTCACAAAAGTGCTGGTGACCACAGTGCTGGTCTGAATATCTGAGAATACAGAATGGCTAGCAATGCTCTCCTGTTTTTGATTCCCTTTACTAGCCTTTTGCTATGTGGCTTTGAAATTAGCAACCAGCAACAATGCACAAGTGTGAAACTATTCAACCATACTATCCCAGTGGAGCAAAAACTGAATAAAGAGTCGAAAGAAATCAAAGCGTAAGGTAGGTGCTTCATACCATTTTCTTTGAAACAAAACAAAACTGAACTTATTTAAAACAAACAAACAAAAACAGCACTTAAATCAAAGTAGTACGCAGAATGTTTTCATGAAAATTAGTTTGGTCCACCAACACAATGAGCATTCTTGTGGTAAAGTCTAATTACTCTCTAAGATGAATCTTCTGCAAACACCTACCTCAGAGCTGCTATATTTAGGTCCAGAGACTGCAATTCTCAGATTACTAACTACACTGCTGAATAAAAGCGATACATGCACATTCAACAGCATTGCCTTAAGTAATACACTTCACAAGTAGAGTAGTAATGAAGATATCTTTCTGAGCTGCCTTAGTATAGCAGGTGACATTTATATAACTAATTAGGACTAACGAGAAAGCAGGCAGGTTGCTGGTCTAATTATACTCCAGAAGCTACAATACCTATATTAATTGCACTTGTTGTTTATATTGCAATGTATTCTGCAGGCAATACCATGTATATCGTTTTTCTGTTGTTAGCAAAAAATCATCCTGGCTTGACTTGCTAAGCCTCCTGGAGTATGACCTACTGCAAAATATACACAGAAGAAATGACTGACAAATGCTGGCTTTGGCATCAGGGAACCCATGTGTTTTGATGACATTACAGTACAGAACAGGCATGTGAACTCAGGCTGCACTTTTCCAGCAACAGCAACCTGATATGTAAATTAAGCAGGCTATTTAATTCACTTCAGTTGTGTTTGATCAAGTTACATCACCTTGATGTTACTCCCATGTATGTTCTAAGCGTGCCTTTTTGCACGTTTCTGGGGGGAAATGGACAATATAGCTGGAGATTAGACTGCAGCAGCTGCAGACAAACCCGAGCTAGCTGCAGTCTAGCTACCTGAGATTACAACCTCACAAAAAGAGGCATCAGCATAAGGTTTAATATGAATTCACTGCTGGATGTATTTCTGATTCCTGGAGAGGCTGTCTAGCCCTGTGCCATTGCATGTCCTCGGTGAAGCTTGTTAATACCAGCTCAATTAAAGGCAGCTTGGGCAGAAACACGTGCTGGAGCCGTGCCTGCAGCCTCAGTGCCGGCCTGCCCCAGGTCCTGCCAACGCCTGCCGATGGATGTCTTCTGCCTTTGCCTCTTGTAAAGAAACACTGACAAATAGAACTGAAGGAAACAGATAAGGCAACCCTGTATGAAAAGCAACATATGCCTATTTCCGAACCTTTAGCAGAGCTTTTCCTTGATAAAATGCTTTCTGCCGAGCAGCAAGAGAGTCTTCTGCAGTCCCCTCGCAGCAGAAACCAGCTGCCTCACCAAAGGGAAGCAGCGGTCTCCAGACACATAATCAACTTAGACTGGCTGCCAGAAGGCAACAATTGAATAAGTACCAGGGAACAGCATTGTGGGTAACTTGATTTGTAGCTATTAAAATCACTTAGAAATAAGAGAACTATGTAGTGTCTTAAATGACTATATCCCACCATTACTTTCAACAGGGATTTCTATGAGCTGGTCATGAAAACGGTCCCAGATCTGTCAGCAATCAAAACTGAAGGGATAAGCTAATAAAAAGGAAACAGCCCATCTGTTTGAGTACAAGCTGAAGCCTACATGCAGTTAGAGAACACAGAAGTAAATCCAAATTCCACAAAGCTGGATATACGACTTGCCAGGGAGGTTCAATGTTGTGCCTGTCACTCAGCAAGGTGCACTGAAAACAAATAGCTAGAGATTTCAGCAATTGCCCCCAGCCCCACAAAGACTCAATTTCAAGTTCTGGCATGAAGCCTTTCATTATTCTAATACTGAACACATGAGAACATTTTCACATTAGGATTTTAGGGTTTTAGCCCACACCCTGTCCCTAAGAAACATAACTGTTCCTTCCTGCTATGTCACACCACTGGGGAAAGGCTGTCCTGGCAAATTGGGAAAGGTTGACAAGATTACACTGTAAAGCTCATCACATCTCATGAGTGGAATGCTTATAAGAAAAGCAACAAGTTTTAAATCACTCTGGAAATTTTGCTAAGGAGATGCAGACCCTCGAGGCTTGGGATACAATCTGTGCATCACCAAGAAGTTTAAAACATTTCTTGAGTGAAAATTTCTGTGTAAATTTGGGATTCAAGAACTACGAGGTTCCATGGACTTACATGCATTCTAGTAACTGGATCAGTGTCCAGGTGGAGATCAGTGATGAGTGGTGCTCCTCACAGGTCAATATTGGGACCAGCACTGTTCAACATCTTTGCTAGTGACATGGACTGTGGGATGGAGCGCACCCTTTGCAAATTTGCTGATGACACCAAGCTGTGTGGGGTGGTGACACTCTGGAGGGAAGGGACGTGGAGCAATCCCAAGCACAAATACAGGCTGGGGGGGAGAATGGATTGAGAGCAGCCCGGAGAAGAACCTGGGGGTGGTGGTTGGTGAGAAGCTCAACATAAGCCAGCTAAAAGAGGGTATGTTTAGATTAGATATAGGGAAGAAATTATTCACTATAATGGTGGTGAGGCAGTGGAAGAGGTTGCCCGGAAAAGTTGTGGAGAAACTGCAAACCAGTGACCACTGGAAGCATTAAGTGACAAACTTTCTGCCCTAGCCATCTGGTGGCATTTTCAAAGAGATTTTCACAGGAGAGAAAGTAATGCACATAAAGACAAACAAACACACACAGGATAGTGTTGATGTTTTGTTATTCTCACAAGCAGTGGGGACCCAGAGCTGCCTTTTATTTTTCTTTATAGCCCCCAAAGTCCAACTCCTGGTGCAAACAGTTGGACATAAGATGGAAATTGTTTGCAACATGGGAATAGTGCTCTGTATTCTGTAGAAGTTGCAAAAACCTATCCAAAGGAGCAGAAAGAAAGGGAATTATTCCAGTAATGGAAAGGAAAGGGAAGGATGGAGGACACATGAAAAAGAGAGATCAGAGACATGTAAATTATATACATATTTTTTTGTTCTTCTTCTATAGTAATACTTCAGAAAATCTACAAGATTGAGTGCGGTATGTTTGTGTGAGCACATAAGGAGTAAGAGGCGGTAAGGTAAAAGTTCAAAAGAAGAAATGGAGGGGACTACATATTTAAGATAATCGCATGACACAGAAATCACTGATAAGGTAAGACATTTTGCTAGCTTGTAACATCTGATGTAAAATGACATAGGAATGGGAGCACCACTTTGGAGCACTAGTAGAAAGCACATAATAAGATTTTCTTATCAACTGGAGGAAACATGACTCGACTGATCATGAACTCCGAAAGAAACAGATGTAATTTACCTTAAATTACCAACTGCTTATCATAAAGAGACCTATCTGCAAAATAAACCGAATAACCAATATAAAGTGGCATGTACAATGCAAGACATACCCACTCCCCTCTACCCCCCGTTGCACTTGCTTTCTCCATTCTTCATACATTGTCATCAAAAGGCCCACGAAAGCTGTTTGGCTGTTACATTGTAGTCACTTGCATACCTTGGTGGTCTGCATGGGAAAATGAACTGCTTGTCTGAAAATACCAGCACCCACTTTTGGGGGTGTGACTCCATTTGGCACATAAAATATTACCCTGCAGTAGTTACTCTGTTTCAGTGTAGCTGAAGATGGACTTGGCTGTGATGAAAGCCTACACGTTGCTGACAGAAATGACTGCCAGTACTGGAAAAAGTAAATCTTTCATATACTCAGTGTTAACTCTGCTATAGAAGGAATTCCTTCAGTACTTCCTTACTTCTCCAGTGCAGAGATGATGACACAGAGACAAATCACAAGCATTAGGGCCTCCTGGGGCTCATCAGATGATGTATCTAGAGGAGCTTCCTCAGGCACAATTGCCAGCACAGCTTGATGAGGCAGTGCAGGAAGCAAACATAGGCTGCTGCAAATATTAGCAGCCTGATACTACTAGTGATTTCTCAGCCACAGGGGAATCTTCCAGTGGAGACAAACTGAACTTTGGCTATTCTGTCTCGCTAGAGTAGCATCAAGTACCCTAGGGGGCAAGGTAATCAGTAAATGCTCATTTAAGGCTTAGAGGCATGTCATTTGTGAGGAATTTGTTCAAATTAATTGGCATTAGACAGAAGTGGTGTCACTCATCCCATTGCTGTAGCGTTCAGTCCTATGTAGTGCCTCACAGAAGGAAACAGTGATCAAGTGAGAGATACAAGGGAGATCAAGTTTCAGAAACTCCCTAGCAGGACAGTACTTTACACTGGCTGTTGATTTCTGAGTCCCCAGTCCTGATAAGATACAATAAAGGAAAATTTGAGAAAGTAAGCAGAGGATAAATCGTTTTCTTACCGAAGTTCCCCAAGCTGTTCTCTCTTGTATCTACTCGCATCTCTAGGGCCTTCACTTGCTGCAGATCATCTATCCCTGTCAAAGCTTTCTGTAAAGATAAGCAGAGATATATGTTTATTCTCATGAAAGAAAAACAGATACAGGAGCAAAAAGGTGTACAAAGGCTTTCAAGCTGTGCTGTGTCAGCATGTGCTCCACGTCAAAATGCCTAGACATGTGATCACATCAAAATAAATTTAGCACTGAAAGATCTTTTTTTCTAGTAGCTCTGAATTATTCCAATTTCATATAAATTCTACATTGCTCACAGAATCCAGGCTGAGCATTAAATTCAAGCAACAAAACAAAAGACCTACATGCCAATTAAATTCATTTGAACTACATGTCCATACTTTAGAACTTGTGTAAATTTGTAAAAACTTGTAAATCTTGTACAACTCCTTAGCAGATAAGAAATGTTATCATAGTGTCACCTCTAATCAAGAAGGTGCTAGATAGTAAAACTCTGTAAAAGGCTAAGCAATGTGTTTTGATCAGAAGCTATCATAAGAAAACATAATTTTAGTTCAAGATGGTCTTAAAAGGTTTGCTTTTCTGGTAGAACACAACAGAAATTACAAGAATTACAAATTTCTTTTAAAAGAGTTAGCCAATGTCAATGGAAGCCTCCAAAACCTTTTGTTTTTGCAAAACCCTCGTGATATGATCAACTGCTGCAGAAAGCAAGGGTGTGTGTGAATGCAATTCACTGTCACAGGTTCTTTCCCTAAATATCCCGAAGTTGGCATTGACACATACATTCAGATTTTGCTCTATATTTAATATAGGGTCAGTTGAGACTACCTGTTTTCTAGCTTAATCACAACAAATGATAGAGCCTTGAACCAAAATCCTGGCATGCCACTTTCCAAAGAAAAAGCCTGAGAGAGCCCACTCAGTAATATGACCTACTTGGCAAAGGTTAGCATGAGGACAGAAATGAGCAGAAATTATTCACAAACGAGAGAGGGAAGCTCTAGGGCAGCCAATGAAAACTACAGTGAAGTCCTATGGTCCCAGGCTGCAATTCCACAAGCTGTTGAAACTCTCTGATGTGTTACAACTGCCAGAAGATTGCTCTCATCCCCTGTTCCCTCCTTTCTTCCCCACTACATGTCCCACTGCTTCATTTGCATCAGCTTTGGGTGCTCAGTGAATCCTTCTTGAACCAATTTAATTAAATAGGCCAGGAGGGAACTCTGCCCCTTTTTCCTGATGGGTTACTGGTTCATGGAAGGGTCTGAAATACTCCAGAGAGATGAGAACAAGGCTTTAGGTCACCGTAACTGCCTGAAAGAGCTGAGGCTACAGATAGTGATACAGCTGCTAGATTTTCACCTTTCTGTGCCAGAAGAGTTAGGATTTACAGCTAAAAAAGTCTGCTTCAAAGAAATGGCTGATTTTGTTGAGTTTCTCCTCAGCATTACAACCAAGAACACAGGTGGCAAGACGTATTGTCACCTGCCTTTTGCCATGCTGTTGAATGACTTTGTTCCTTCACGTTAAATAATCTCTACCTATGGGAGATAATTTTTCTTACTATTAGAAAGTTACAACATACTTTAGCTTGTTTTCATCTGGAGACCAACACTAATAAGGGGGAAATGATTCATTAGAAGAGAATGTGTGTAGGACCACCTCTGTTTATGAGTTTGGGGAGGAAAAAATAACCGCAAGAACATCCAGTTCATTTTTGTAGGGAAAAAGGGCAGTTGCAACATTCCCGCTCATCAAGTAAAATTTGTATTGCTCACAAGTGACTGCAATTTCATTCACCCAAATGGCTCCACATCCCCTAACAAACAAAGGACCAAAACAGTCTGAGTGGAGCTGAGATGACAGTTTAGAAGGGCATGGTTTCCTGAAACAGCTGAGCAGCCCTCCTTGAAAACCTGGCTCCCTCTGTGAGGCTTTGAATCAGACTCCTCGGAAGCAGAACTATCCAAAATCTTCATTTGCTTCTGAATCACCTTTAAAACATTGTGTTTAAAATTATTTTTAGTTTGAATTTTTACGCTGTGATTTTAAGCAGGCTGAGCCTAAGAAAGTTTCTGGACTTTCTTGCCACCACACTAGAGCATAAGAAACAAAGGTCTAAGGCAAAAACTTGACAGAGCTCAGTGGCATCCCGAAATTTACTTTCTATCCCCAGGTATGGTCCCCAGAAGAACTGTTTTTCTTCTTCCAAAGCAGCAAGCTTACCAGCTACAGACAGTTTTCTCCCCCAAGAAAACACAAGGTCCTTCACTGCAAGCCTTATTTTGCAGCAATTCTTTTCAGCAGACGACAGTTTGTCATTTAGCATGACAGCACATGAGAAGTGAGAGCTAGCTGACATCCTGGCACACAACCATGCACTCGAATTGCTGAAGTTAGATGCAAACTTATTGTCATTAAATCCAACTCCTGAAAAAACACCTCCCTCATCTCCATCAAAGTAGCCTGAGTACCTGCTTTCCTGAAAGACAGAACAGAAAGAGGTCTCAGAACAAGTAATAAGCTTTGGGTCATATACTTTGTCAGTAGACTAGCAGAAGGCCCTGGTGCCATGAGGGGCCTTTGTTTTTCTCCTTTGCTCTCTGCAAGTTCCCTTTGTGCCGTCCTTCCCCCTGCAATATCCTACACAGCCTCCTTTCACAGCTCTGACCACAAGAGGTACAGCTCTGCTCCTTGTCCTCCTCTTTCAAAATTGAAGAATAAAAGCTGTGTAAGATTATATTCTCTTCTCTTCTACATTTCCATCTTCTTTTGCTTTGTATTAGGAACTACTGTCTTTTTTCTCCTTTTCCTCTTCCAGATCCACCCTTTATTTGTACTTTCCCCCCTGGCTGAGAGAGGAGTCCCTTAGTGCATCAATATTTAGTGCTGCAACAAGCAGAGCTGCTGCTCCAACGCTGTAAAAGGTTATTAGCTGCCACCAGCAGCCCTTTGAACTATTGATAGCTGCTTGAAGCATGTGTTAAGCAGATGCAACAGGCTCCATGTGTTCACAGCCTCTGCTTCCCTGGACTGCTTTTCCAACCACCTCCGTGAAAAACACTGTCCTTCTGCCTGCTGATGCTGAGGAGATTCTTGAAAGAAAAAAAAAAGGAAAGAAGAAAAGCTCTCAGGTTGAGGATATGAGCTCCCTTCAAGGTACTAGAAGCACAAGAACCCCAGGTGTGACTGCAAGCTGGTAGGCAAGCAGAAGGTCAGGGCAGCAGTTCAAGAGAAGGCTGAGCAGCTCCTGGGGTGGGCAGTTAGGGTGCTCCCACTCCCCAGATCCCTTTCTTGGCACGCTGGTTCAGCTGGACAGGTCTCGGATGTCATAGCTAAAATTCTGGCACTGGGAATGGAGGAGATTAAGGCAAGGACATGGAAACATTTAAAATAAAAAAATAATAAGGATCTCCTTTTTATACTGCTGTTTAATGTCAAAGCACGGGAACTTGCAGCAAAATCTAAAAGGAAGGATATTTGGGAGGAATTTTACTGCTATTAGGTTGTAAAAAAAATCCCAGCCAAACACACTGACAAGGATGAGCTGCTTGGACAGAGAGATGTCTGGCACCATGTGAGTAAAAGTGGTGCAAAGGCACTGAGCAGCTCTTCACTCCTAGGACTGTGCCAGGTCTAGGACAAGCTCCTGCCCTAATTCAGAAGTGTCCTACTGTGGCTTCAAGTCCTGACCACTTGCCCAAAGCTCCACAGGCTGTTTTGACAGCCAGCGACAGAAGGTTTCCCTGCCTGTGCTGCAGGAATGCTTACAGACATGAAGGCGCTGTGCCATCTAGGGATTTCTTGTGTTGTTTACAGCTGCAGCAAGGGACCGAGGATCTACTCTAGGCAGAGAACTGGATACACGCAGTTATTTTACAGCAGAAAAATGCCTGGAAAAAATGAATTATAATTTCAGATTGATTGCTCGAGTCCAGAGAGAGTTCTGCCTGCCACCTGCCTACTAACGTGAGCATTGGTTAGATGGAGAAGGCAGGTGCTTTCTGAAGAATCAAATACCAAAATCTTTCTTGTGGCCTGACAACTTGATTCTGTGCAGTGAGTGTTACACTCCACCCTAAAATTGCTTATTTGAAAGGATGAATTTCCATGGCAAAGCAATGCACAATTCTTCAAAGACTAAATGAGAAGCGAAACAAAGATGGACAAAGTTCACTTTACATTTCTGTACCTCCTTCAAAATAGGAGGAAAACTCTTTTCCATGAGATCATGCAAAAGCTATTGGTAAATAATTTTGCCAGTATTTTATGAAGCAACTCCTTAACTGCTCACAAACCTTTCTCATTGTGCAAAATGTCTGGCCAATATCTAACTGGAGAGCATGTTTGGAAAGCTTTTCTTCTGACTGACAAGAAAAGACATAAGTATTCTGTGAAAAACCGTAAGTGAAAAATGTTTCTGTGTTTGCAGAGCTTCCCAACTGGCAGAACAGGCACTTGGGGATGCAGGGAAATCCGGTTCAAGTCCCACTTGCACCTCTCTGTAAATTCCTTAATTGGCAAATAATATCTGTTCAATTAAAGCTGGTGTATACAGCTGATTTCTTCGCTCTTCCCCAGATTTTTCACATACTCTAAGAAAAGTAGATATGTTGCTGAAGAGCATGTTGCGTGCAGCTGTCAGAGAAGCATTTCCAGCTGTGCGTTTATTTTGCTGATCTTGGTTAATTTGGCTAGCACAGGAATTCCTGAGTGGTGAGCTTATTTTCTTTTAATACTACACCTGTATGCAAATACTAGATTCATGTCGATTCATGCATTCATTGCTTTTACAAGGATTTTATTTCTAATTCCCAATCCAAGTATAATCTCTTCCTGCACAAAAAATAAAATAAATAAATGTTGCTACAAGTACAACAACGTATTTCTTCTGAGAAGAAAATTACTAGGCCATTAATGAGGTTTTAAGTATTTCCAAGTCAAGAGATTTTCAATGAAAGGGAACAGAACTTCTCTGTGGTCCTACATATAATCTTCCTTTAGAAATGGTTACATGTTGCAGATGCCTGTAATTACAATATTTAGCTTTATTTCACTGCTTTCTGCATATACATAGAAGGACACACTTTTCCCAGCTCAGATGAAGAGATTAGCCTGGCATGCAGTCTGTGAATTCTTCTTGGGAATCTTCTTGGCTAGTACAAAAAGGGTAGATGAGGATAAGAATTGTGAAGTTTAATTGTTGATGGATGGATCAATAAAGATGTCTTTTCTCCCATACTGAAGCCCCCAAGCCATGGAAATAGTTCTGTGTGCTCAAGGGACAAGATCCCTGCCATCCCTGCCTTGTCCTGCCATCAACAGTCCAGCTCCTGACCCATGCTGGGGGTTCACAGTACTGACACCTTTTTTTTTGAAACCACCATTAAGGGTCCGATGCTACAGGTTGCTAAGCAATCTCTGTCTAACTATCACAAACTTAAGAGGGGAGATAGTCCTAACATCAATTTTTGCTACAAATTTGTTTAAGAATTTACTTTCCCTCACACAGATATACCATACACTGATATTAATTCTTACTCCTATCTAGCAATTAGGTGCATAGCATGTGGCTGCAAACATTATTTCAGTGTAGTGTCACCACTCAGAAGCCAAGGCTCTGTTCTGTAATTTTGTCAGCTGAGCAGCTGCTACTATATGCAAACGAAAATCTGTTTGTTACAACAGGCATGCATATGTGTACGTAAAGTCTGCTAATGTGATAATTTGGACATAAAACGTGGGAATTTAAGTAGCAGGATGAGCACTCTCATGTACAAGCCTTCACTGTAGTAAAGGTAGTTAGGAAGGACATTCCAAAGGAAAGGTCTGAAACTAAATGAGGCTTTGTGGCTTCTTTCCTATTCACAATATTATGTTTACTACTACCTTGAGCAATCTGATCTAATTTTGAAACTAGCTGTGCTTGTAGTAGAAGGTTGAAGTAGAAGACCTCCAGAGGTCCCTTTGAAGCTTTTTTTTTTTTTTGTTACGTTAGTTTTAAATGGTTACCCAATTGTAAGGAAGGAGTCAGAAGATTCAAATTAAATCAGTTAGGTCCATCTTGTTGACTCCATGTAAGAAAAATTAGCAAAATTTTGCTCTTGCTCCCTTGATTCCAGTTTCTTCTCAAATTCATTTAGCTTACAACTGCGAGGAAAACTTTCTGCCAAGGAAAAAAAGGAAATGATTGAGTCATTTCAGTAAGAATCCAATCTGTTGTTCCAGGACCCTCCAGGATTTTCTTCTCCCCATGAGGATGAGTGCATACCATATGAAATACACCCTAACCTCCTGAGCAACAAAACTAAACACCACTTCCGAACACGTGTTCCTAAGTTTAAAAAACATGATTAATTGGAGCAGGATCAATAAATAGCGAAATAAGAAGAACGTTTCCTTTGTTCTCTAAAGATCACATACAAACCATGATGATAAGACAAGTTCAGGAATGGAAGCGATTACTTTTGATAACGTGACACTATCTGGAAGATCATTTTACCCTGTAAGATGAGTTTAATCTGAGAAGTTGAATACTTCTTGTGGAAGTCAGGAAAAGAGCCTTCCTTTGCAAAATACTGAGAACAGATAGGAGGGTTAATAGTTAAAAATCTGAGTCAAGACAGGTGGAACTCTTAATTTCAGTTCCTCCATACATAATGAGAAATCTATTCCACAACCTCAATAAAATTGAAAATTAATTGCAGTATATTCTCCATTAATACCCAGTTTTCAGAATAAAGGGAAAATGGGGAAAAATTTGCTCACCCTAGCATCACAGAGAATCACAGTGTTCTGTATCATATGATAATAACACAAGCACAACACAAAGAAGAGGTAAAGAAGGGAGCTGGAAATATTAATAGCACATGCACAAATGGGAAAGCAAGAGCAACTATTGATATAGATGAAGATTAAACAGCACAACAGAAAATTGATATTGATGCCAGCAGAAAGCATAAAAAAGAACAGCTAATGATACCAACCCTTGCATCAAATGACCTGTAGCTTGGATGAAGAGTATGCAAACACAAAAGGCCACAGTGTGACATCACAGCAGGAGAGGTACTAGCAAGCAAAAAGCTACAGAAGATGTTATTAACCTGACTAGAATATGGAATCACACAGAATTTGTGAACAAGCATAAGACCGAAGCACAGTGAGTCTGCTGTGGAGAAGAGCAAAATGGGCAAGCTTTGGAGTAGTGGTCTGTCTCGTGTACTTTGGCATTCAACACAACAAAAAAGAAAGGAAAAAGCATTTTTATAAAGAAATCATTTAAGGCCAAGCTCTCCTCTGACAACTGGAAAAAAAGGTGAAGGAATACACACACACCTTTTTGAAATTCCTTAGTAATTGAGACTGCTAGCATAGAATAATAATTCCTTTAGTAAATGGAGACTGCTACTGCTATCCCTCTGGAAAAAGGACAAAATGAGTAAAATATGCAGGTACAGACAGGGCTATGTCCTTATCTGAATGTGAAGTAATTTAACTTTAATGAGCATGTATTTTAAAAATCTATTAGCTCCTTCTTAGAGCACTTCAGTGAAAACAATCAATAACTTTAAAATATTCACAACTGAAAGACAACCAAGAAGATATTGTAAGTGTGTTGATTCAAGCAAAACATCCTTTCAAACCATTTGCTTATCAATGGGTGGTTCCTTTAAAAATACGCACGTGATTTTTTTTTTTTTTTCCAGATTGAAGTGTTTGAAAAGTATCTCTATTTTTACATTTGAAAGTGCAGAGGAAGTAAATTTATGGAAGCAGCAGTCTCAATTTGATCAACATAAAGGTCAAAGAATAGATAAATTGGAAATGTTATTAAAACAAGCTATAAACATTGTTAATGTTTCCTTGACAATGTCATATAATTTCTCCTCTCAACAGGAAGTATCCCGGCTATGCCAACACAAATGTCAGGTTCCAGGGCCAGGAGATAACTGTGTCCAGAAAAATTACTCGGACAGTATGCAGCCATTTAAAAGTCTTTTAAGTGAATCCCTTACAAATGTTAATATGCACAATCTTAAAGTGGCAAGACCCAATTAAGTTCAAGAGGTAATTTATTACATGAATCGTAAAGATTTGCTTTCATTTACTAAGAAAAAGGCTAGAATTGGAGGAGAATTTAACTTCTGATCTGTATAAAAAATGAAACATGACAAAATAACAAACTGGGTAACACTGACTTAGCATGCTTTTCTGCTTACAATTTACTGTGAACTAAAAGCGGCACAGCTCTAGAAAAGGAAAAAAAAAAAACACTACCAACTAAAGAACTTTCTAAGGGCTTAATTCAGAGTTTATGGAAGTCAAAGGACAGCTGTTTTGGTTACTCTAATGGGCTTTGGTTCATGCCCTAAGAAAACAGACTAATCTGAGAACTTCCTATTGGATTTATACAGGGTATTGTAGGCCACAAACATATTACACTGGTCAAACTCCATGCCAAGTTTTAAAAAAAGACCAAGAAGTTGTCAGCGGTTGACATTGGCCAAAGGAAAGTGAATGGGATAGATCGTAAGGTCATAGGCTGTATTTTATTTCCAGAGAGTTTAAAATACATACTCGACAGAAAATGATTTGCTTAGGAAGAGTTAGGTACCAAGAGAAGAGAGATTCTGAGAACAACTTCCTATCTAAGCTCCGGTGCAGAGTCAAAATTGTGATCGGCGAATGTCTAGGAAGGCATGTAAGTAAACCTGCTGTTTGAGACATCAGCTGGAACACAGCCCCTGCAGGATGTGAATGCACAGAGGGTTATGGATGCAGTGAACACCACCCCAGTCTCTGGGAGCATCTGAAACACAGCCTTGACCCCCTCCATGTTTCACAAATTTCTACACAGTTCTGCAGCATGGAAAGCTGCAGCTTCTCCCTTTTACCTTCTGCTCGTAGCTCTCCCTCCCTCTTGCAGGAACAAGCAAGGCTACAACTCAGCTTTTAGCTCCCAAAGGATTCCACCCGTAATTAGTCCTGAGCAAGTACAGCACAACATACAAGAAGGTCTTCCTTTACTAGACATTTCCACACATTACTCTCATTCAACAAGCTGCATGCCAAAATAATTTTCCCCTTGTCAAAACGGAACACAGCTTTCAAATGCACTTTGAAACATCACACTTTGATAAATATAGAAAATGTTTACAACACTTACAGAATATTTTAATTGGCTTCTTAGCAGGACAGAGGATTTTACTAATTCAGAAAAAAAGTTGTCCTTTTAAAGTTACATTTTCAATCTGTAGAACAAGATTCATGTAAGAAGCTTTTTCTAATGCTAACATTCAAGGTACTTCAGACAGCATTAACAAGATCTGTTTTAAATTATAATTGTACTACCGATACTTTTCTTCACGCTGCTTCAAGAAAACTGGCAATAAAGACAGTAGCATTCACGCTGGGCATATTTTTATATGAAACAAGGAGAAAGGAGGACAAACATTTGATAAATTTCCATAAGACAGAACCCACTTTATGCAGAAGTCTGTCAAATATGCGACAATCTGCAATCATCACAAGAGCTGCTGGAAGGTTATGTTAATAGAGCTCTTTATATGCCAGTTTCCTTTTTCTCTTTAAATCGTTGGATGTCTACTCACCAGTTTCCTGGGGGAAAGGTATTCATCCATAAGTAGCTCTCCACCACCCTTAATCAGCGGACGGGGATTTAGGTTACCTCGCCAACTCAAGTCAGTCACACGGATTGCAGCTGAAGCCGGACGAGAAGCTCTGCCAGGATTCCTCTTCAGTTCCATCTTGATATGCTTTGAATATAAGGATAACAAATAGGCTGATTTTTGCCTGTATTTATTAGCAAAAATATTTATTTTTAGTAAACGCTATTTTGATTCTCGTCACAAGTTAGTGCCTAGAGAGACAAAGGATTCTCTAATCAGAAACAACTCAATGCAATGCACCACATCAGATGTACTCTTCTTTTTCTTCACCCTCATGAGCTATCATAGCCCTGCCTCATACAGCTTACACTCTAAGCTTTTACAGTGAACTATCTTTTGCAGCTGTACAAGAAGCCAATGGCATACCTACAGCTTCCTATACCCATCCCCTCTTAGAAATGCCAGCAGCACACAGCAAGACTCTGCTGGGCTTCAGGCTGCAAATGTCAGCACCAGGAGACATCATTACTTCTCTCCAGCCCTGTGAGCTTTGCCTGTAGGCAGCACATATAGCAGCAGTGTACATTTCCTTGCCTAAGGTAAACATACATGCGCTGATACTGAGGTTGCTCAGGCCATGGCTACTGACTGCTAGTTCTGAAGGGAGCCTTGGAAAAAAATAAAGTATAATTTAAACAGAGCTGTGTATGCCTTAAGTGAGGAATGAAATCCAGAGTTTGAAGATGAAACACTTCAGAAGTGTTTATTCTTCCTTTTCTGAATCTATTCCTTTTACAGAAATATTAACGATTAACTTTGAACTATGAGAATAAGCATATGTATACCAGCTCGAGTCAAAAAGCAGTCAGCTGTACCCAGACAGTACAAGCATTGCTATGATTTATACAGCTATTTACTATTACTTGGCAGCAAGGAAGCATCACAGCTGGAAACACTGCTGTATCAACAACAGGCTAGACTACAAAAAGCCTCCTCATTCGGCTAAGAGACACCTGCAGTTTCCCCCCCGATTCTCCACTGTGAGGCAATACCTTTTCTTAGTGCTGGAAAAGTAATTAAATAATCAAGCTAATTATAACTGGCTGATGAGGTTTCACTGGTGGCTGAGAGCTGAGAATTACCACCACCTTTACTCAGAGGGTGGTGAGGCACTGGCACAGGTTGCCCAGAGAAGCTGTGGATGCCCCATCCATGGAAGCATTCAAGGCCAGGCTGGATGGGGCTTTGGGCAACTTGGGCTGGTGGAGGTTGGAATTAGATGGTCTTCAAGGTCCCTTCCAATCCAAACCACCTTGTGATTCTCTGATGACTTTTCTCACTACTCACATCCAGTCAAAAGCCTTCATCGACACCCAGGCAAGAGAAATCCAAAAGACTCAGTAGTCAGAAAAAAGTAGTAGCCCTTATCTGAAGAAGAACAGCTAACAATCCCCCAAACCTCTCCCTGCAGTACCTCCTAGCATTAGGAAGAGAGGAACCAAAATATTCTTCCTCAGGAGTCACTGCACGTACCTGATAAGCAATCCCAGAAATGAAACTGGCCTCTTAAGTGTGCTACTTCTGAGCCACCACAAAGTTCGTTTCTCAAAGATATAAAAGGACACATTCTTCAGAGACAGATAACTTTTTTTCAATCTTTCTAATGGCTTATAAAATAAATACCACAAAACGAGCTGAGCAGTGGTGCATGCAGCTTCTAAAACCTCAGCGTGCCCATAGTAGTACAACTACCACACTTCTTTCCATTAAGAGGAAAAAGTGATCTCACAATACCATGTTTCTTACTTTCTGGGGAAAAAAATTAGCCTATCAATTTCTAACATGTTTCTTCCTCTGAAGAATTCCGTAATTTCTGGGTTTCTTTCCTCTCTGTTCTTCAGAGCACATAGTTATGGTGTAGCCAACACACTGAGTTCTAACAGTCATCAGTTGTCCAAGGAGATTCAAAAAACTTACGTGATATGAAGGTCTTGTGGTGTTGCCTTTATTTCCCTAAGAAAAAATTAATTTTGCTCAATAACTGGCTTGGATTAGAATATCTGCCACACAAATGCTGTGATACTTTGACAATTATAAGAGACTTACATTGGATCATGTGTAATACTGTTGGTTCCTCCTAATTCAAGCAGTCATTATTATCCAGATAATCCTGCACATTACTGGAGCCAAATGGGTCAATAGTCAGAAATTACTGATGCAACATGAGTGCAAAACATAGATGAGAAGAGCAAGATTGTGTAAATTTGGGCTGTAAAGAGTTAATACACTTGCATAAAACAAATTATTTTTCTCCTTCCTTCAGTCCATCGCTATTACACTTCAGCATGCCCTCCAATCTTTGAAATATGTGTTGATACAGCACTTACTTACGCGTTGACAAGCAGATCAATTTGTGGCCTAAGACCTGAAGTAACACTTCCAATTCTATACTTCCTGCTATCGATCCGCTGCTTGTAATTATTGTAACAATGGATTAGAAAGGAGAAAAGTATTTTCATCACAGATTGTCTGGGATGAAATTGAGGTACTGTCAGCAAACAAAGCTAATCTTTTGAACGTGCTTCCATCACTTCAAAACATCCTCAAAACAAGGGATAGGGAAAAGTTAAGATTGGTACCTCAACGTTAGCCTCAGGGGAACAGCTCACAAGGGCCTGTGTTGTTATTAAAGGGGTCTGAAAAGTCACGAACCTGAAGATGTACTCCCCAGAGAAGATGGCTGCGTTGGATATACTTTGGATATATACGAATGGTGGCGCAGAACATTCCTGCAAGACTCTGGGAGACCAAAAACAATGAAAGCTAACAGAACCTAACAAGCCTTCAGAGAAATAAACGGGAAAGCAAAGCAACGCCAATGAGTAGATGGAAGACTTGGGTAAAAGCAGAAGTTTGTAGGAAAAGGAGGGGGGCCTACCCTGCATGTGAACTTTGAGCATAAAACAATGAAAGAAGATGGTGAATTAGTGTTTGAGAGATTTGCATCAGGGGTCTCGATTTCGCAGGCTCTTATGCATTGATAACTAGGAGCAGATAATCAATGAGTGCAGGAGAAATGAATGACCAGCGAGCTGGAAGACCCCGGATCCAACAAGCAGCTTATCTACCAGCTTCCTCCACCGCTGCCGCTCTCCCTCCTGCAGAGAGCACGATAACGCTAAGCTATTCAATTTACGGGTGCGTTGTGAAGCTCCACTAAAAACTGTATGATACTTTCAACATACATAGATTAGCCAAGCTAAGAGAAATTATTATTAAAATTAAATCAGCCTTGGAACAACATGTTATTAGAAATCCCTGCAGAATACTGTAATTTGCTAGAAAATTTGGCAGAGAAGAGTTATTTGATGTTCTTAGGATCCAACAAACTGGTAAAACTCCAAGACTTAATTGTCTTCCTACAACATTTATCTAAGAGTCAATGATAGAATTGTGAATTCTTCATTAAATGTGTATTAACATGTGTTTCAAATACAGCAATTGCCAGAAATGTCTGACTCCGTATTAATGAAGTCTTCCTTAAAGTCTGGGAAATACCCCGTGAATGATGTGACTAGGCATTATAATTTCTAATGCAGCCTTCAAGATATTACCTAAAGAGCTTGTCTAAACAATTAGGCTACTGTTGTTTAAAAACAAACAACAGTAATCAACCAAGATTTACCCTAGGAGAGATGTATAAATCTGTGCATTAAAGACGTTCTGGGAAATGAAATAAAATGCAAAGTCCCCAAGGTCGAGGGAATATTCAGCATACTCAGTTTACCATTTGAAAGCCCCCAACATGATTGTTGCAAGTTTCTGCTGCCTCTAGCAGCTCTGCAGGCATTGCATTGATGCCATCACATGAGCCACCCAGCCCTTTTGGAATACTGAGTCATCTGGAAATGGAAAACACATCAGTCTTCAGCTAGCCTTCAGAGACACCAAGATTATCTCACAGCCCATATGATTTTAGGCAGGAGAACAGGAGCCCAGGCGAGTGGGTTTCTACCTCTCTTTTTTTCTGCTGTGGTAGAGATGAAACACTTTCCTGGGCTTTCACAGATCCTCTTTCCCAGCTCCTAGCAAACTCCTATTGATTTCATTTCTTCTTGCCTAGCCCCAAACAAAGGAGGATAACATCCCCCACAAAAATGAATCTCTGCTCCCTTAAGCCAGTTTCTAAACCACCATCCTCTTCTGCTCTTTGGCTACCCATGGCTTCCTAAAGCTCCTCTCTACAGGGAGGAGCGTGTCATTGCAGGTAGGGTACCACAAGCTGTATGCCCTTATCTTTATGTCACCAGCTGAAAAATTCTCCAGAAGGAAAAACATCTCAGAGCCATTTTACCACCCCTTCACGACAGGAAACTTGCACTGCAGGCTTTGGTTTCTGCTGCCCTGTTTTTTTTTTTTTTAATCCAGAACCAGAAGTTACAGCAGGGGCCACACTTACCGCAAAGGATTTGGTGTTCACTAAGGATTTGACAAAGGTCTGGGTTATAAATCCTAAGGGAACTGTGAGTGTCCTTTTAAGTGTAATTTTGTGCAAGTGCACTACAGATAACCTCTTCTGGAAAATAACTGTTTGGGCAGCTGGAATTTGCTATGATGTCATCAGGAAACTACTGTTACAATAATCCACCCCTAATGGCAAAAACAGTTCCTGCTCCATTTATGCGATATAAAGCATTCTGCAACACAGCACTCTGCTTTAGCAGGTGCAACTTTAAAATGCTGGAAAATAAAACATCTGACTTGGTATTAATGGGAATCTTTTTTTTTTTCCCTCCATATATGAGTAGATGATATTGTTTTAATCATTTGATTTTGTTAAACAGAAGGAGGTAATGCCTACTTCAGCAATGCTGCTGTAATATTAAGTGATCACATAAACACTATAAAGGGTTCATAAACATTCCACTTATATGGCCCTTTTAAGAAACGTTTTTATGAGAATGCTGAAATATCAAGTACAATTCTCCTCCCATTCAACATCTTTCAAAATTCACCAACTTCAATGACATTGAATGACTCAAACGCTTAAAATGGTGGCTTTATTTAATCTTTCAGCCAGTTTGAGGCCTTGGTTCAAGCAACCAAACTTGCACATGAAGCAAACATATTGACCCTCCTTATTTATGGTGTTACAAGCTGTACGAGCACCCAGAGGTCCCTTGGTATTACATGTAAATCCTGCTCCAGAGCTGCCATGGCCATGGTGGGTAAGCCTCAGGATCTGCATCCCACTCAGTCCTCAGGAAAAGGTCTTGGGAGCTTCCTGGTCTTTGCATTCTTCCATGCACAAAGCTGAGCTCAAACTGCGCTGTCATCCAAAGAAGCAGTGGCCCTAGAGAGGAAAGCCCACACTACAAACCCAGACTGGGTTTGAGACGACACTCTTGAGGTAAAAGGTGTTTCATATTCTTCCAAAACAGAGCAGTAATAAATAAAAAGGCAATGCATTTAAATGCCACCAGTTCTTCCTTTATATATCTACAGATTGCATCTATTAAAAAAGCTAGATAGGTAATACTTTCCCACATCCTGCCAAAGAGGTTATAAGGTGATGAGAAATTTTTATCACGTGTACTGGAAATGCCTCTAAATTAAATCACTCTGGAACCAGCTTGTCAAATGTTGTGATAGAAGGATAAAAAGCACATTGCTCTTTATTATATGTGCTGTTACGTGTCAAAGACACTCCCAAAGTCCATTCAATTGTTTTTAGTTTTAGAGCATTGTGGTAGGAAGGGATCAGTGGCAACATCTAACTGGCTACGAACATTCACTGATACCTGCTGTGGTGCAAGTGGTTATGCACTTTGAATGAACATGGCTACGAACGCTGAACGAGCATGGATTACCTAAATCCTTGGCTGAAATTGCAAGATGCCCTGGATACATTTTTTCTTATATTTTCTTTTGCAAGGAAATGTCTCCAGAGGCTCTTCTGCTTTCTGTCCTCGCCCCTCTCCACAATCAGCATAAGAGGAGAAAAGCAAGGGGTAGGATGTGGAAATAGTAGGTTAAAAACAGAGGTTGTGGAAAAACAGCACACCCAAGATGCTGCCAGGAGGTCTCCTACGATTGTTTTCGGCAGTGGAGGAGACAAGACGAACCCGTCACCATTTTACCTTTCATCAACACCTTAAATGTAACAGATGTCATTGGAGACAAAAATTGGGGAAAATAATTATTTTTAAGCAATCCTTAACATTACAGTTTCAGCTTTGTTAAAGTAAATTATTCTTTTCAATTATTCCCAATGTACAGATATTAATTTGAACCATAGTACCAGCCTAAATGAAGGCTTTCATAAGAAAATGCTTAATATTTTTCTCTTTGGACCTTATTTCCAACATCCTATCTTATTTCAGAAGACAGAATGCACAGATACGTGCATCCTCTCAGAATGAATTCAGATTTGGTCTCAAGTTTAACGCTTGATTGGTTATCCTAATATCCATCAGATATTCTGTAACCTTCAAAGGACAATAACCCAAGCAATTATTTTCTCTGAAATGTCAGCCACATCATTTACCTTCCTAGCATTCAAAAGGACCAGTAGTCTCATATAACAAGCAAATATTCAACAGTTACTTAAATTGCAGATACAAGGTATTTTACTTTAGCTGTGATGCTCTGAGGACATAAAGCAAGATTTTGTAGAAAGAGTATCTTTATTAAGAGCAATACGGTTAAGAAATCACAACCAGTTTTGGGGTACACAGGGCCATCTTGAAGCGTCAGGCAATTATCTGTGTGCTACATGCTCTCCAAGCTCCAAAAGGAAAAGCTAACTCAGCACTGTTGTTTTAAGGCCCTAATCCTGAAGACTTACATGAATAATTACACCTAGTGAAAAGGGAGTACCCAAGTAAAAACGTTCATCACCTACCTCACTTAAGACAGAAGTATTTGCTGGTATCATTTAAAGTATTAACAAAGGCTTTCCCACAAGGCCCCAAAAATAGGTATTTCTTCTTTACAACACCTCTATGACATGTGGTCTACGAGCAGGCTGACGGTCCCTGTTCTAATTAATCAGCCACGGCATGCTGAGGGAGTCTGGTTAACAAAAAGTCCCACAGGTAAAGGCAAAAGTTGCCCAGCTGTTTCTTGTTTAGTTTCTGATTTGACTAAGACAACTTAAAAACATGAATCCCAGCATACTGCTTCTGAGCTGGGCTGCAGAAAGGCTGCCAGACAACCCTCAGTGCCCAAGATCAGCACTGCACATCCTTCAGTCTGTATTCCAGTCTGAGTGCATTAAAAGAAAAATTATCTTCAGGGATCTCTCCACTTAAGATGTTTAACATCTGGAAAAATAAACAATACTGTCTAAGTACACAGGCTGCAATATATCTTTAAAAAGTAAGAAGCAGCATGACGAAAACATATTATAAGGGGGAATAAAAAATAATCAAGATCTGAATGTGTGGCTTACAGCTAACTCATCATTCAAGCAACCATCTCACTGAATTAGTGCCAGCGGGTGAGTTCTTTGGGTATCTTCTATTAGCACAGAGTTAGCTATTTGATAAATAAAGCTTTTGTCAGTGATTAAACGCATTTGCCAGCTGATTTGTCTTGATCCTACCATATTCTGCTGGTAGCCATGCTGTGCAAGTAGTTTGAAATTGACTCTCGTCAGTTGCAGAGGATTAAAGCGCAAGTTTGTATGTCCCACAGAGAATTAAAATTTCACTGAAAGATATTACATACAAGGCAATGTCAGTGTTGCAAAGACAAGGGACAATATCAAGAAGGAAGGTGTTCCCTTGCATTGCAAACTTACTTTTTGGTTTAGTGTTGCCCTAATTATCTTGTCCTGTTAAACAAAAAACCTTCTCACCCTGTATAAATGTTGCTTTTAGCCTAGCCCTACTGTCTTTGTCTGGGGCTTAAGGCAAGAGACTTTAACATCAGTTGATCCTCTCCCACCTGAAGAAGCTGAGTGACCTGCACACTGGTGTCTCTCCAATACATTCCCCATTTTCCCCTTTATGTCCAAAGCTCTTGTAGGCTCTCTCTGTTCATTAGAATAAAATTGTCACAGTGCTGCTCTGTTTTCTGAGACACAGAGTAAAGAGATGCATCCACTACTGTCTCTCTGCACGGGTGAATGACGTACCAGGGAGGAGCAAAATACCAGATCAAGCTTACAACATTGCTGCTTGTTTTCAGGCTAGTCTGGCCCCTGGACCCAGGACCTAAGGTGATAGTCTAAAGGTGCCAAGAAGAAAAACTGTTCTTGGTCTTCAAAGCATTTTTATTATCCACCGTTTAGAAGCATTCCCAGATTCCATCTCAGAAATGGACAATAAAAACAGACTTTTTTTTTCCAGCTACTGTTGCACTGCCTTTATGAGCCCTTTGAAATCCAAACTTCTATGCAGGATGAAAATGCATCACATATAGCATTTCTGAGTTTTAAAGTGCTCTGCTGCCCCTCAACAATTTTCAGCCCGTTTTATTAGGTAATTAAACTGATTGAAGCAAGAGATTCCATGGCATGCGAAGCCATTCAAAGAGTCGTTTTCAATGCTGGGATGTTTCCGATTTCCATGTGTTGCTCACATGGGGTATATTGAATAAGAGGAAACCAATTCTAATTTAACTCATAGGAAAACACCAAGCAGTGCAAGACGGTGCAGGAGCTTATTTAGTAACACCCAGCCCTAAAATTTTAGCAAGAGCAGACAACTTACAGTGCAAAGGACTTTATAAAATCAATTTAGGCTACTAATTAGGTTGTGTTATAACTGTCGTGCTGGGTTGAGGCAGAGGGCCAGCTAGCTACTCTAGGCAGAAACAGATGCTTAAAAAAATACTATCAGAAACAGAAGTAGTCCCAAGCAATCCTTCCTCTGACATATTGTCTTCATTTCTGGCAATCAGCTAGTTAGTAACATCCCGAGCCAAAAGGTGTATTGTGTTTGACAGCCAGGGAAAATAATTAGGGAAGCAGTTATTTGTCACGTCTTACGGCAAGCAGTCATCCAACGACTATGGATTAACGAAAAGCAGTTTTTTAAAAGGAAAAAAGGGTATTTTTGCACCGTCTTTGTTTAGATTGTAGAGGTTACTGTCATGGGTTGTTGTGAAGACTAAAATTATAAATGAAGTCACAAATGGTTAGACACAATCATGGACAATCTATTCATCTATCCACACCATTCCTTAGTTTATACATTTCTTTTGCATCTTTTTTCTAGCTGAAGAGTCTTATTTTATTTTGTCTCTTTTCCATTTCTCATCTTTGTTCTATTTCATGGAACCAATTTCAGTTCTGCCATTTACTTTCCAAGGTCAGAACTGCACATAAGATTCAAGATACAGGCACAGAGACAGGACATGAATTTATAGTCTTTTCGATTCCTTTTCTTAGAAGTTTTAACACTGTTTCTTTTTGACCAGCTGCAAGATGATATTTTCAGAGAACTAGCACAGTAGCTGAATGCTCTTTCCCAAGAAGCAGTAATTTATTTCAAGCCCTTCATTCTATACACCTTTCCTCGCCATGTTCATTGCTTTGAACCTGGATGGATTCTCTATTAAAATAAAACAAAAACATACCCAAACGTTACTTATACTAGTAATGTTAAAAAAGAGAAACCAAAGTAGTGCTAGAACTCAGTGCTGAAAAATTAAAACTCAAGGTGTAAAAGCTGCAGAACAAAGAATCAGAGTTTGTTATACTTCAAATCCTTCATGTGAGATACTACAATAAAAGTGCTTTCTGAATTTCTTCTTTTTTCTTAAAAAAAATAAAAATAAATAAATATAATAATCACATAATGCTTCTTTGAACTGGCCAGAGTCTACAATCTTTTCCTTTTAATACAGATAAATTAGCTTTTATTATATCTGTCACAGCAAATCTGGACTTATGATTTATATTATAGCAAGGACTTGCAGTCCTACTGATACAAAATAGGCTTCCCTCCCAAGTGTTTTTTAAGCCAACTTAAGAATCTACTGAAAGTATAAAGACACTAACCATTTTACTAGCAAATTAAATTTACACATTAATTTCTCTGAGAAGCTCATGAATTTTCTTACTTAAAAATGACCTATTCATAATTCCTCCTGAATAAATATTAAACCATTCACATTAGTGACACATCTGGCAATCCCAAATTTATGGTCTATCACATAATGATACTATTTTGCAGAATTAAATTTTATACTACTTCAAACTTGGAAATTGTGTTTCTTTAACCATGCCCTTAAGAAGCTTCAGTTAAATAAGTGCACACACACTAATAGTAACAACAATTAATCACCCTACTCTCATACTACACTCACATTGGTCTTGTATTGAATCTGAATCCTGCTTTCAGATGGAATCAGGTCCCTAGAGTTGAGGAAAAACAGGCTGATGATTTCAAAGGCTGAGGACGGAGTCTGATGTTCTCTCTTCCACTGACAGCAGCGTACGACTGAATTAACAAACTGCCATAGGTGCATGTACCCACTTATCAATCTCCTGAGGTAAGACCTACAGGAATGTGCAGGCATGCAGTTCCCACTCTTCACTGCACAGCCCGCAGAGGAGCACAGGGCACTGACCATTTTTCTCTCACTAAAGATGGTACACATTGTCTGAAGTTTCATCTCCCTACCCATGTTCTCAGTATTAAGGCCAACAGAGAACACATAGACCAGAAAAAAACAATAAAAAAAAATCTGTTAACAACAGCAACCCTGAGCTCTGACATATCTGAACATTTCATTTTTAATGAAAGCTCTCTTGTGCAAATTATTTGTCAGACAAAACACATAAAATAGAGAAATAAAATAAATGGGAGCCTTTTTTTTTTTTTTTTTTTTTTTAAGTACCGAAGCATTTTCAGTCTTTTATACATTTTCAGTTATTTTACCTTTTTCTTCAATGGCACTGCTGCTCTTTCTCTTTTGCTTTCCATCCCACTGCTGTAGAGGCTTTCATTGAGTAGTCAGTCATTCATCTCCATTTACCTTCAATGACGCATTTGCTTGTAGTGCAATTTCTTGTTTCATTACTCCATATCCTGCTTAAACAACAGTAAGAACATGGTCTTAAAAAACAAAACAAAACAAAAAAACAAAACAGAAACAACATGACACAGACTGAGCATTCTACAGTTAATAATACAAAAGTACTTCTTCATCAGCTAAAACAGAAGATCATGCTCAATAGATCTGCAAAGTGTAACAGGACATTAAGATCTACAGCCTAGAAGAGCTTAATGAAAGTGTAACTGAAGTTTCCCAAGGAAAACATGAGAACATGAAGGATTTAGTACAGAAGAATCTACACATGTACAAAAAGAGCTTATTTGCTGAACAATTATTTATTCAAAACCCAGTCATTTCTTAGGCTGTGAGAATAAGCAGAAACTGTTACAGAAAGCCTTGGCATCAGGCTGTAACAGGTAAAAGGCAACACTGAATATATTTTCACTGTATCACACACCTGAAAATGTTGCCTTGCAAAAGCAGTTGGAATGGAGAACAAACAGGTGAAGAGAAACATACATATCACGAAATGGTGATTTTTCCAAGCAAATGCTACAGGTTAGGTGCAGAGCCACGACAGCACAGGCTTTACTGACAGGCTGATGGGAGAGCTTGAGCTATTCAGTATATTTATTGTCTATTAAAAACTACGGGCAACATCTCCATCATAAGCCTCTTCCTTTTAGTGGGTTCCTCCCTAAACCACTCTCTGTATCACATATGGATCCTAAGGTAGGGAACATACCAGGAGCATACCAGGAACACACAAGGAGCCCTTTCTGCAGGAAACTGAACAAGGCTTCAAACCCATATGAAGATGCTGCATTTTTATAAACGATGCCTACTCAGCCATCACTTGCTGAGTAGGAGCTGAAAATTATGGAAAAGCTCAACATAAAAACAAAACAAAAACACTAAGGGATGCTTCCACAACTTGGAAGCGACCTGGGCTGTTCATTCACCGAAATCTTTTTCTACCACAGCGTGAAACACCAAGGCACGGTCAGGCACAGCCGGCTGGCCACCAGCCCCAAACAAACCTTTTGCTACAGCAACGCCAGCCTCGGAGCGTGCCAGATGCAGCCCAGCCGACCAACTGAATCGCTACAAAAGCCCCTTTGAAGGTCTGTAACAGGCATTTAGCAGGTTAAGTCCTACCCCTCACCGCCTTCTGTCGCTAGTTAGCGCAAAGTAGTTAATAACAAAGCACAAACCCCGCCCTGCGCCGCTGCCCGGCTGCTCCGGGCTGCCACCCCTGCGACCGACCGAGGCACCAGGAGCCGGGGTTGCCTCCCCCGGGGTTAGGAGCTGCCGAAACCGGGCTGAGCCGTGAAACGAAGGGGCCCGGAGCCTTCCCTGGGAGCCGCCTCGCCCGGCCCCGCGGCAGGGCCGGCCCCTACCTGCGGCCCGGGGCCGGCCGTCACCCGGCAACCGCCCGCCGCCGGGTAGGCCCCGGGCACGGCTGGCAGGGGGCCCCTTGCGGGGATTAAGGAAAAATTAGGGGGTTGTGGGGGCATGGCTGTGCCCTTCGGGATCTGAAGGCGGCTTTGCAGACTGGCACATAACTGGGAATCCTGTAAAAAGGGGTTGTGCCACCCCACTGGCTACCCTGTGCACTGCTAACAGCTCTCCCAGGGCTGGTTACCCCTCCAGCTCTCAGTGCTGAAACACAAAAATAAAATAAAATAAAAAGTAATAAATAAACCCAAGAAACAAACCGATGAAACAAAGCCTAAGTTTCCACAGCAGAGTAGCCAAAAGAAAAACTAGACATTTGGTTTGTCATAATGTGGGTCCAGCAGACGTGTTCCAACTTCCATTGCTCTGTCGGTGCAACGCTCGGCGGGTGAGCAGCAATGCACCATTCGTACCCATTCGTGCCCATTCACCGTCTCCTGGGTGGGCAGTGCTAGCACATCATCCTGCTACTTTTCCACTATTCAGCCCCTGGTATGAAAAAAGAATGCTTACTAATTCTGGGGGGAGCTGGGGGGGGGATTCTCTGGGACATTCCTAAGTATACCATCTGAGTGTTTCACAGACTTTCCAAAGCAAATCTTTGTACCACATATGTTAGGCATGATGGCATGTTTCTGCTGAACTAAGAGCTTGGGAATGAAGACACAGCCATTAGTGTTAAGTACGCACCCAGGGCACAGACAGGCCAGTGTATGGGATTAACTTCCTGCCATTCAACAATTTACCAGGCATCTGCAGGGCCATCGTAACTGACCACACTAATAGCCCTCCCACTCTCTGAACCAAACTTGTTTACTTTGCCTTAATATGATTTATTTGAAAAAGCGAGGGCTAAAGCACAATACAGACAGTTTTCACAGCTCCACTGAGAAGGAGTAATTCATTAAACCGGGTTAATTCGATCATCCAGACTCATCTGTCCATAAATTAAATTTGCCTGTTCAAAGACACACATTACCTGATCTTTCCGACTCATCACAATGTACTTATTCAGAACATTGCTCTTATCATTTTCACTTGCAGTTAGGAAGAATCAACATTTCCACACTTTGGATATAGCATTCATAAATAAGGAATCTAGGAAAAGGAGATCACACTCTCAGCAGTCCCATGTGAAAAGCGTGAATTTTCAGGGTTTACTTCTCTGATTTTCCTTGTTTTCCTGGGAACAACCCTTAGCACCATTCCTGTTGGGGGTAGGAAGATAGGTCTGAGCAGGAGACACAGAGGCTGGGATTTTGAACACACTACTTGCACGCACACATCGGTACCCACATGGTCAATATATACCGTACCTTTGCAAGGATGCTGGAGCACAGCAGCTGCTGGAGGATTGCATCATCATTTCCTTTGCAACAACATGAAATTCACTCTAGGCTTTGGAAAACACTATCTTAGACCACAGATCAGGAAATGTGTTGCCTCCCCTCTTGCAGGGCCTGACAGTTGATTAACGTCAGAGAAGATCACCAGGGGCCTGTTTTTCCGAGGTGATGAGCACACTCAGCTCCACCTGCTGTCATTGCAGTCCAGCTGCCCACCTTCACAGGAAGGAAGGCAACGGGCCTTGACGTGCTCCAGGAAGGTAGTGTGATTCAGTGAAAACAACACCAAATGAAGCATCTGCCACTTGAATTTTATTCCCAATTCTTTCACTTATCTTCTGGATAACAAGCATAAGTCACCTTGACTTAGTTTCCCCCCACATCTATTCTTGGTTTACATTTCCTAAAGGTTATCCATGCAGTAAGTATATAGTGTATGCACACCTCTGCATAGTAGTTTATTCTTCTGCTTCTTTGCTGAAATAATCTTGTTATAGCCAACACAGCCTGAACTATTTGAAACCAATCAAAGGAGAAATGCATCTTTCCATCGCTGAGCAAGAGAAAATCTGGCACAATTTCAGAGTAAATACAGGAGCTTTATGCCTGCACTGTTCAGAGTTACTGTAATTGTTCTGGCACCATTCCCAGAGCTGAGCTAAGGTCAGCGAGAAACCTGTAAATTAATAACTGTGGAACTGATGTGATCTCTATCCAGGAATCATGTTGTACATACATGAAGCTTTATAGGAGTTATACTTCAGTTGTGCCGTGAAATGTGGAAAATGTTAAATTTTAGTATTAACAATTAGCTTACTCTGGACCCATTCAGAGACCTTGGACCTGATTTTGATCTCACCATTACAGGTGAGAATCCACAAGCTAAAACAGGTTAGACTGGATTAATTATTTTGATGCTACCCAAATGAATGGAATCAGGTGAAACTCTCTCTGAAAACCAAGCCTAGACAGACACGCTTTTCTTCTGGGGTCTTTTGAAAAGGAGATACAGCTGTCCTTGTGGTTTTATCCTGTGTATCCAAACAGCAGCCAGTCACAGAATCACAGGATGTTAGGGATTGGAAGGGACCTTCATCCCACTCACTCACGAATATTACTGATTAATCACTAATTGCAGTTGAAAGTTTTATTATTAACATTTAGGAATTCCATTGCACTGTTATTTAGAAGCACAGAACCAGGAAGGGGTTTTCTGGTTAGGGGAACCAGTTTCCTGCTATTGCAAATAACAGCATGGGAATCATTTGGATTACCTGTCAGTATCTTCTACCTGTCAGGCTGTTCTTTTGAAAGATGGGTGCAAAGTGTCTCTCTGAGGATTGCAGACCTCCTAATTTATAGGCTAAAATTATTTATTGCCAGTTTATACCTATTTGTTCTTTTGCCAAAATATTTTTCAGCTAAAAATAACTCCTCCTTTCTGATGTTTGCTTTCCTGATATATTTATAGGGCCCACTCTCATCTCATCTTGACATTTATTTTGCTAAGTCATACAAGCCAAGCTCAAAATCTCCCATCATAAAAGGCAAGCTCACAATTCTTATCATCTGTGTTTTTCTTTTCTAGCTTTTCTTCTTGAAGATGGGTGACCAGAACAGTGTAATTTACTCCAGGTCTTATGCAGTGGAATAAATAGTCTCCTTTCTGTACTGGAAATACCATGTCTCGTATATCCTGGGAACGGGTTATTGAGGTCATATTGAATTGGTTGCTCATAATCATTGACTACTAAAATGAGGTTCCCTATCTGTGAAGACAAGGGGAGTGGAAATCCCCACTACAACCAAAGGTTTTCAAAGTACCTGACTCTACACTTTGTATCACTACATTTTATTCTGTTCTTATTACCCCATCCCCTTTTCCAATCTTTCTCTGATCATGCTGTTTAATCATTATCAAATGTCATTAGCATGCTTCTTTTTTATTTTTATTTATTTATTTTTTTTTGAAAGGGCTGTAACAGAAATTAAGATGAGTATTGTCTGTAAGAACCTCCACTACAAATTTTCTGCCTGATACTCCCCATTTCAGCACAATCTTTTCTCCCTATTAGCCAGCTCTGTAAACACCTTTTTGTCTTGTGAGAATACATTCTTCTCTAGCAAACAACCCATTTCCTTTGGGGCACAGTACTGAAGGCTATTCTGAAGTCCCAAACTACCTAGATCTGTAGTAGTCTCTTCATTTAGAAGATTAGTCCTCTTACAAAGGGTAGCTGTAATCTTCCTTGGTAATTATGCTTTCAATTAAGATTTGTTTTAAAGTTTTATGTACTGTTAGGATTCAGACTGATAAGTATGTGTTAGCCTAGACCACTTCTCCTTTGCCTCTCAGCATCTTCAGCACCGCATTTGCAGTCCTCAGTCTCTGTAGCATCATCCCAATTTTGTTTAAGATGCTCTTTCAGTACAGCAAGGCAGAAATTACTCTTTTGCCAGGTAAAGTGTATTAAACTCCTGAAATTTTGCATTCTCTCTGGATAACTTCAATTTCTGTGTATTCAGTTTTCATTAGCCATCCTACCCCTGCCAGAGTGCTACACTACAATTGAAAGCAGAGGAACAGAAATTTAGTTGTTAGTCTGCACTTAGATTATCTTCAGGCTTTCTCCATTCTGATTTGATTTCCAATTTTTCTTATTTAATCTCTACACAAAATAAAATACAGCAAACACTACGAGGTAAAATACAGAATGTATGGTAAAAGAGGTTCCTCCAAAAGTTTATTATTCCAAGTAGATAACTCAGAACAGATACATTCACCACCATTTTATACAAGGCAAAAATTAGAACTAATCTGTGAGGAATTTAAACTGTGGTTGTGACTCCCTCATTCAGACTGGATGACCATTCTTCTGGACCATTCCCCCATGTTGCTGTATGGCAGAACATTTACCTTTGGTTATTCCTGTGTTGATTACGAACTTGCTATTACTGTGGCCTTTTGAAAAACCTCAGCTCAGATCCCTAGAAAGAGCTTTGTTTGAAACCTCAATTATAGTATTAACCTCATGATTTCATGTGCTTAAAGTCACTGCGTTCAGAAGATGATGTAAGAACAGTTTTGATCCCAGCAGGTGTTCAGGACGTCATCAGAAGCAATGAATGAGCCTTGGTGGGACTAAGAACTGATCCAAAGATCCAGAGGACGATAGAAGCCTGTGAATTGAATTTATTTTGATGTAACTACATCTGGCATGAAAAGAAAGGGCAATGAGAAGATCCAGTTAAAAAACATTTTCTCTGACTCACTGAATGCAGGCATTTGTTTTTGCTCCTTTTCACAGGCTTATGTGAATTCATAAAGTGCAATCTGAAAGGAAAGCTTCGTCAGGCAACATATGGCATTTTGTACAAAGCTGTATCTTTTCAAGCTGAACTAGACCTAAACAAATTTTAACTAAATTCTTTTTGAATATTTATCTCACATTGAAACATTGGCAATCATAATTTATTTGTCTCTGCTACTGTAAAGAAGTAAACCAACTGACTTTATGGAGGTAACCCAGAAGCAGCATGAGGACTCTGAAGCTGACCAAGCACTCCAGGGCCTTACCTTGGTCTTGAGTGACAGAGCCCATCTCCTCCCACTGCTGCATGCCCCCTAAAGACCCCTCCTTGGGTTGGTAGAGCTTCTAGATTTGTCTTTTGCATACTAGAAGGCAATAAAAATAGCAAGTAGGACCGTTGTATGGAGAAGAGTTTCATAGAGAAAAGGTAAGCTTCTGACAGGCTTCAAATGTGGTGCCACCAGCTTGTTTTGGAGGGGTATCCTATTAGCTTAAGCCCTAGGCAGATTCAGTTATGCTGGGAGGGAAAAAATCCCGTGGAATTCCACTTACTTTCAAGCAATATCCAGCACAAATGCCATACCAGAAGGTTCTTTCCTTCCTTTGCATTATTGTTTTAGAAAGAGATTTTGGCTCACAACAAAGTGGCTCTGCCCAGAAGTGGCAGCATTAATGTGTGGTTGAGGTGACTGATCGGGATGAGAGACATGAGGTAGCAAAGGTGAGACAGGTTACTGTATTAACACGCCAAGTCAGAATTTCCTAATTCCAGAGGGGTTCATCTCCTAATTCTGCCTAATTTAAACTAAGAGTTGTAAATAAATAAATAAATAAGTAAATAAATAGAGGTAGGATTTCTCTCCCTTCACACTTTCACAGGAAAGAAGCAAAAACTTTCCTAATCTGAAAAAATACTGAGAGCCAGAAAAGCATGCTTGCACTCCCTTGGTATTTATCATTCTTGACTCAAGATGAATCAATGGTAACTTGAAATGTCTGTGTATAAAATAAAAATTATTGTTTTGCATTTCTCTTCAAGGCCATCTACCTTTCTCAGTTTCTTTTGTGTCAAACCACTTCCTGTGTTTGGGAAGCCCAAGGATGCTGATTGCACACATCTTCTCTTTCAGGCTATGTGTCATCCTGTCCCACTGCACAGGACAAGTCTAAAGCTGCCCCACAGCTGTCAAACAAACATTTTTTACGAAAGAATTGGTAGTTACAAAACCCAATACTGTTACAACTATAGGACTACCATAGGGGTTTCATTTAGTTTACAGTTTTCACCGTGTTTGGTGCTGAACAAGTCTTGAGCAAGAGATAGTCTTGCTGAGAGGGCTTTAAAAATGGCAGGCTTAAAAGAAAAATATAAAAGGAATAGTGCTGGCTGTGGGATTAATGCCCCTGGACACAGAAGGCCTCTTGCTGATTCTATTTATAATTCACACCTGGTCCACATTGTTGGTGGTCCTTGCATTTCTTCTGGGATGAATTCCATGGCCAATGATTGAGTTACAACTTAGTTTTCAACATTAAACTAGGAGAAAAATGAATTGATGTTGGAAAAGAGTTAAGGTCAAGGACTGTTTTGCCAGTTTTTCAGGAGCATCACTTGTTCTCTGCAGTGCAAAGAAAACTTGTGACCTCACTGCGTTTACTGTTCTGTTTTTCCAGGCAGGCGTTAGCTGTGAAATTCATCTAGCTGTCTTCAGGCAGGGGAACCAGCAGCTTTGCAGCATGTACTTGCTTTTGTGCCAATGCAAAGCCACCACAAAATGCTACCAAATCAGAAAGGTGTCAATTTATATTCACTTCCCATCAGTGTAAGTGACAACATATGGTGTGAAGCAGTGGAGAAATTGGGCCTTTTAAAAAAATTAATCAGTGCAAAGCACCAGTTTGCATGCAATTACACCACTAGTTTGCATGCAGTTTGTACAGTTCAAAGCTTACTCTGCATGCAACTCATGTACACCAAGGCTTTCAGCCATCACTCCAAAAGCACCGCAGCAAGCCACACCAAGGCAAGAGCTCTGACAAAAGTCCTTCACAAATCCCTGTCCTACAGGGAAGGTGTCAGGTGTCGGGGACACAGTCTGCAGTGATGTAGGGAGGAAGTCAGCAGGTAGATGAGGGGTCAGACATTCCTGCTGTTTGGGCTGGAACAACCCCCTGTATCTACCTATGTAATCCCAGGCCCAGCACCAATATCTGAGAGGACACAGCTCTCTGTCCTAACAAAGAGCCAAAGTGCTTCTTTTGTCTTAAGTGACTTGCCTGTTCCCAGTGCTCCCTGGGGTATTTCAGCTCCATGGTCCACTAGATGATTTATGCTTGCTTCTGGCTCAGCATCAGTGAATGAGTTGAACAAAGCCAAAAATGGCTGAGCTTCTTATCTGCTATGTCAAAGGAACCCTTGACCCTACATAACTGCTTTTGCTTCTTATTCTGTAGCACACAGCCTGGATGTGAGTCCAGCAAAAGTTTCACAGGAATGAAGTGATGCAACCCATTGCCATCTCATGCTGGGATTTTTCCCTAGAATTTAAGAGGCTGAGGTTCCCTCTCTCATGGAAAGTCTTTTTGGAAAGCCTTGGGATTCATCTGTATTTGGGTCATTTGCCTTGTGTAACTTCCTTGTCAATGCTAGCTACTAGAAAGAATCCTATCCTCATAAACAGGGAAGGATGTTTCCTCGATGTAAAAATTACAGGAGAAGCCTGAATTCCAAATACCCTCCTTATAGGCCTGGCTCTGATTTTGCATAATACATGCTTAGTAAAAGGACTATGTACGTTGTTATTCCAGCAGCCAGGTTGGATTAGTGATGAGAGAAGATGAACTATTGGTATGCTCCTGTACTTTTGATGCGCTGTCAGTAAAATATATTTCTGTTAAGTAACTCAGCACACTGGGTGAGACCAGGACAATCACTCGAGTGGTATTTCAGAGGATTGAAAACCCTAAAACACGTCTCAGTCCGTGCAAATCTCACATCTACCTCAAACTCTTCACCTGACAGTCTGTTTTCAAGGCTGGATCTGTCAGCAGCCCCACTGGCCCCACCGGACATGGCATGTTGCCTGCTATGGGAGCCTCCAGCCATACTTACAGGGCAGCTCTCTACCTGTGAACCCTGCAATTCATCACTATGTGATTACTCTTCTGGCTAAACACTCCATCCCAGCATCTTCTCTTCTTGAAACACAAAAAAGACCCTCAGGTAAACCTTTGCAGTGTGGATTAGTGCCTAGGCTGAATGCTGTGTATGTGGCTGCACAAATCCATCCAGCAGAAGACAGAAATACAGAATGGGAAGCAGCTCATGACTGCAAACTACTGTTATCTGTAGGGGTCATGACCCTCCTGCAATATCGTGTCTCATCTCTACTCACTTCCTGCAGTCCAAGGAAAGACCTTGCATTTCCAGACTTGCTCAACACTTAGCAGTGGAGATGGACCTTTGACAACCTCCATTCTGATTTGGATCTGAACTTTTGGAAAGCATAAAGGGGGCAAAATAGTGCTGGATTTGTACCTGACCCCTTCTAATATGCTGAGACTTGACTCATTTCAAGTTTTGTTCTGAGATGTGCTGAAGTTCATGCCTTTCGGTAGCATTATACCAAAACAAGAGCTTAACATGTAACTGGAATTCAGTTCCTCTCTGGCAGCAACTAATCTGCATACAGTGTTTGGCTCCTGTGATTTTGTAGTGCAGGCTAATGTAGACAGACACATCTAAAATACTACAGAGCAGGGTGCTGAAATGTGTTCACCCCCTAACAACTCTTAATGTGCCACCACTGCCCAAACCTGTCCTCTGAGCACACACAAACCTATAGAGTCACTCCCTATGCCATGTGGTGGATGTGATATCCCTGGAACATTCATTAACAGACCATTCACAGTAATCTTGTGTACCAAACAGTGGCAGCTGGCTAATATCGAAGTTATCAGTTGATTACTCCCCGCAGTAGCAGGTCAGGGTACCAGTTCAACTGGTGTTAAGAATACATTTCCCTCAAAGTCAGTGGAAACACATGTGTGCAGCAGTCAGCTGTGCTCAGTGCTTACCAGCTAGGTCCTGGTTTGTGGAAGGCAGATTCTGAAGGTGCAGTTCACAAGTTTCTTTTCCAGAGAATCGAGCAGCTGGAAGTACACCGGGAGCTGTTTGGCATATGACATCTTTTTCTGCTTTGAGATATCTGTCTCACAACGTGTTCAGCCCTTTGTAACCTAGAGTGAAATATAAAGGTGGGGGAAATAAATAAATAAATAGGTAAACAAACAAACAAATAATCAAAGAATGGGTGTGGTTCGAAACCTACAGAAATCAATGGAAGTTTCAGATCACACCCACCACCTAGCCCAAAAAGAGATGCCAAACTAACTTAAAGCTATTGGGCTTTCCAAAACTCCCACCTCCACAAAGAACATATTTATGGAGTGTTGCGTTCCCAGACAACTATTGTGTCTTGTTTCAGCAGCATGCTCGGCTGCATCAAGAGTTCAGTGAAATTGATTGTCGACTGCGCGCAATGAAAAAAGGATCATAAAGCATACAGTGAAAAATCCTGTTTGTCACAGAGTCAGCTTCCCAGCAAGGGCAGGAATCTTGTATCACACAACACACCTTCTTGTTTGTGATCGTATGCTTGAATCACTTCCTCATCATTTATACAGCAGCTATCTAGGAAATACGTTCAGGGAGTATCCTAAGGCTTGCAAGCACGACTTTCTGATACGCTGTATTTTTGTGTTAGGCAAACATCTTTGCTGCTTAGAAACAGAGGTCCCTGTGACCACCCTACCCTGCTGATAAGGCTGGAAGTCTTCCTGCTGCGTGGCGTGGGGCATGGCCAGGTCCTGGCCCGGAGAGGACCAGGGCTGCTTATTCCACAACACTCCCCATGGATGAAATGGCCCCTCCCTGGAGCCGGACAATGGAGCCAAAGGGATTTGGTGCCTGGGGGCTCAGATGACTGACTAAGATAGACAGGAACAAGGGCTAATGAAAAAGCTCTGTCTGAGAGATAAAGAAGAGAGAATAAGTAAAAAGCAGGAATTAATCTGGAGAATATTTCAACCATGGCCATTGAAATGCCACAGATAAGGAAAGATCTTGGAGTAGGAGAAGTCTCCAGCTTGGGCATAGCAAGAGCTGAGTACCTTTCAACCAGGAAACTCTTAACATTGTTTATGCAGGAGCTTTATATCATCTTCCCCGCTGGAACACAGTATCTGCTTAAGCCTGACATTTTGAAATACTTCTGCCACATGGACACAGGCGGGTGACTCGGTAGAAACACGCAGACCCCAGCTTGGCCCTTAGATCGCAGAACAGCGTGTGAAATCAACAGCTATGAGATGCTTCTGGGAGAAGCGTGCCAGCCAGCGGGCAGATCTGCTTGCACAGTCACTGCACCTGGCACAGCAGCTTATGTTACCCTCCAGCCTGTCTACAGATATCACCCCATCTACGGATGGAGCTGTTCAAGGGTCTGGGGCGGCCCCAAGGAGCAACAGGCTTGGGATGGAGCATGCTGATCGCTGCTACACCAAAGCCAGATGAATGAGGTTTACTGACACGGCTGGAGTTTGTTTTCCTGCTCTCAGAACGAGGTGCCATTTCTGTGTCATCGTCTGGATCACTAACAGCAGCAGGCTGCAGAGCAAATCCTTTTCTTTGACTGACACAAAGGGAGTAAGGAGCACCAAGTGATTTTTTGCTGAGCCTAAAGCTGAGCTCCCCTGCGCTGGGTTGCAGCATGCAGACAGCAGGGAGTGGGAAGGCACCCACCGTCAGCACAGACAGAAAGCTCTCTGCTCTCCAAGCCTGGCACCCTGCCCAAGCCCTCCGTTTGCTTAAAATGCGGTCTGTAAGGGTTTGTCTCGAGACAATTTGATGGATACCGTGTGGGTGCTGGGGGCAGGCGAAGCCAAGAAAATGAGGGATCTGTCTGACAGCTGATCTATTCCCTCAGATTTTTAATGCAAACCCTTCATTTCTGTAAATATACTCTGCATGCTGCTATAGATAGGATATGATTATTGGTGTGATGCCATGAGAAAAAGGTGCCATACGTGAACCAAAACTGAAGAGTTTTCATTTATGGACCACATTTCTTATAGGTAGTGATAACATCCATGTGATTACAGAAATAAATTCATTTATTTCTGTAAGCTGGTAATATATTACACATCAAAAAAAATAATCCATGTTTATCCTACCCACTCTTTGACCTTCCCTGCAATATGCCTAGTGGGTCTTCTCTGTTTGGACTGCTTTTAACTTTACAAAGTGCCTTAAACTCCCTGAGTTTTGATCATCAGTTGCCAACAACTGCACTTATTAAAGCGAAGCCTGAGCTATCCATATTAATAAAAACTCAACACTTGCCTTTTCTGCAAATCAGATTTCAACAGCACTCCTCTCCTCTTCCCCCTTGTCTGGCTCTGCCTGAAAAATATGCAGGACCATTTGCCAGGGTTAATTTTTAATAGTGTCCTCACTGCTGCAGTGAATTAAGTCATTTATTTTCCAGCGAGCAGCACGCTAACACACTGGGCAACAACAAATGCTGAAGAAGGTGACTCGGGAATAAGCAGGCGGGCACAGCTTTCCATTTCCACCTGCCTGATGGCTCAGCATAAAGGGCAGAGCGCTGTGTTTTGGTTTACTGTACACTGAGTCTTCATTCGAGGGACTCCTGGATGGAAGCCACAAGGCCAGCTAGGTTTATTTACTCTGTAGTCATGTGTATACGTAGGTATATAAACAGAGTCACAGCAGACTGTGTGGCCAGCCCTCCCCTCTGCCTGGGCACTCGTCTCCTCTAACTCAGCGGGTTAATATTCCTCCTAGGTGGTCACCCCTGCAGGGGGAACGTGTCAGCCCAGGCAGTTTGGCCCTAAATATGCTCTGTGATCTCTGGTGGCCTGGAGCTCAGCCTGCCCACCTGTAAAACAGGTTTAATGGTTGTCAGCTTTTCTCTAGAAATGCTAGAAGGATTACTTCATGTCTGAGAACTTTAAATGAGAGCTGCTCAGTGATAGAGAGCACTTTAAAAGAGCGACTGGAAAACAGGGCTAGGGCAGGCTGGCAGCCCCGTGAGCACGTGGTGGCCACAAAAAGGGCGCTGTTCTCCTCTCATTACCCCAGATCCTCAAAAAGGCTGGGGTGCAGATGAGTCAGAAACAAGGGGAGAAAGTGCTTTTGAATTACTTGTTAGGTAGGATTTATGTTGATTTTACTGTTCTGGGACATACAGGTTTGGGATGTAGAATCTCTTTTGCCATCTCTTCTGGGTGAAATGCAGTGGTAATATAGGGTTCTCTCCCCTTGCACCTACCAGTTGTTGTGTTTCTGTGTCCACACAGTGGTCCAAAGGCCACTAAAGAATCTTCCCCATAGCCTGCAGTAAGCTTTGGATCAGATCTTAGTGATCAGCAAGAATGTGCTGCTCACCGTGCCGTAACAAGTTCACCAGCACGTGCTGGTCACTGCAGGACAGCTGTTACAAGAATGCTCCTAGAAATGAGGAAGGTCTTGACTAAGGAGGCAGCACCTTCCCACTTAGTTCTCACCCCCCACGTGGTGCCTGAAATGTTCCAGTGCCCTTAAATTTGGGAACAGGGCAGACCTGAATCCATTGCTTCCTCTGTGCGATATCACAGGGAAGCCAGAGAGAGAGTATTGCATTACTCTTAATTCACTTTGTGATCGTGTAAGTCTCCCAAATCCCAATGCCAGTAAGCTCTGATGATTAAACAGCTTACTGAAAGGAAAATATAGCTAACGCTTTCTATCCTTATCAAAGTGTATTGCTAATGAGGGCTGGGAAATCCCTCAGTGTTAATACAACATCTGTAGATTAATGTTAGCTTACTCATGTTTTCGTAGTCAATGGCTAAAATTCAGTCAATCACTTGGATTCACACATTTCTAATTGGTGTTACAGTACATCAGTCTCACTATTTTCTCAACTTAAGTACATTGACTGGAAGTAGGAAGGGCAATGCCAAGAGTCTGAGGCCAAAGAAGAAATGCGCTACACGTTGATTAGGACATCTTGACTTAGGAATCTTACAGGAGGTCTGACTTCAAAAACGTTTAGCTCACAGGGAGCAGTATAACTCGGGTTCTCTAGCTGTGGTGGCAAGTGGCTGCACTGCAGGAAAGTCTGCCTTTGCTGTAAGTAAGGTGGAGGCTGAGGCCAGTGCAGATTTTAGGTGATCACTGAAGAGGATGAAGGGGCTGATGGAAATGGTGGGCACAGAGGTTCGGGGATCCTTATGGAAGAATCCTTATGGAAGGAAAATAAAACTTTAATGGAAGATGTGACAGAAAAGAAAAGGGTCAGCAGCTTGACTCTCATGATGTGAAGGAAGGATGCGTGGCAGGGATAGAGACAATGTGCAGCCAGCACATTAAAAAGCAATCAAAGGGAAAGAAACCAGTAGTTTAACAGGATAAACACAAATGTCTTTAATTCTATCTAGTTTTACCATGTGTGCATACTTGAATCATGCTGCGCAACATTGCTTTGAAATTTCTGTGAGAAACAGATGTAATTAACAATTGTTCCCCAACACTGAAAGGAAATCAGCATTAGTTGACAAAGGAGTAAGAAGATTTTTTCAAAAAGAATGAGAATGTCTTGTCCAGGAGTGCATGTGGAATGGTCTCTCAGACTTAAGTACAAAGTCATCTGCTACAGAGAAGCAGACGAACTACACGAAGATAAATCTGTTGCACATCAGTGAATACAGAAATGACAGAGAGACCAAGACATCCCTTAGCAACTCATCTGGTTTCCACGCCTGGAAATCTGGCTCCTGCCAGCAAAAGTGACATAGATGACCCAGAGCATGGGAAGTGATCCGAACTGTCCCATAAAGAAACTGCTGGTGTGCCAGTGTTCAAACGTCTCCATAGGGTCTGAAAATGAAAATCACAAGGGGCCTAAATATTGCAAGGGCTTGTTAGAAAGAAGAAAAAAAAAAAAAAGAAAAAGAAAAAAAAGAAGTAGGGTTTTCTGTTTCCAGAGACCTGAGCTGCTGCTGCGTGAAGATGAGGGCAAAAACCTCCCTCAGAGTACAGTGATCTGAGGATCAGGCTCCAAGAGAATGATTGACGTTCAACTCATGCTGACAGCTAACAAAAGCTCTTGCACACGTGCCAGCAAACCGCTGCCAGGAAAGTCAGCATGGCTCCTAACTTGCAGATTTCTCCATTAGCAGACCTCGTACCCTGTTTGACCTTTGCTGATCTACCCTGGCAGTCTTGGCAGAGAGGCCTGGGGTTGCGTGGAAGTGGACAGAGGACACTTATCAGCCCTGGTCCCTCTTGGTCAGGCAGGGACATCTCATAGAGGAATCTGTGCCATTTCTAAGTACCTCAGGCTCTCAACTCATTGTACAATCAGCTATAACCCATGCAAAAAAGTCAAAAAATCAACATTTGCTAGGGACTTAAGTACCCACAGGAACAAATGGGACGCGTTCTGTAGAGGGCAGTGTGCTTCGCATCAGGCTGCAACTGGTAGAGAGCACCACTACTTCTAAATACAGCCTCTGACCTATATGGATATGATTTACAACTCATCTCTCTCCATCGCCAGCATAATTTGATGTCCTGACACACCACCGTCCTCCCAGGTGAGGGTTTCACATTAATAACTACTACCTGTCATGCGTAGGGAGATACAATTGTTCATTCCTACAGTGTCTCTACAAGGAGACTGGCCCATTAAAAGTGACCAGTCTTTGAATGATGTCCATTTTTGTGTATTTTTGTTTGTTTGTTTGTTTTAAATAGAAAAAAGGAATCAGCAGTTGTTTGTATTCTTAAACTGTGGAGCACACCTTCCATGTCCAAGCTCTGACTACAAAGCCTTTTCCTTCTGTGATTCTAGAGCATCTCATGTCTGTGAGTTTCTATTTTCAGTTTATAATTGATCAAATCCGACTGGTAGCAAAATCCATTTAGTCAATAGGAATCTTTCTCTTTCTCTGGGGGAGCTTGGGTCCTTGGGAGTACCCGGCAAGGCGCTGCCTGAATTCTTTGTTTATTTCAAAAAGGAAATCCATGATGAGAAAGTTTGTGACATGGATTAGATTACTCTCTGAGATCAATGATTTTGCTCTGTCCACCCAGAATCTTCTGCAATGTTTCAAATGGTTTGATTAAAAGAAGCTCGAGTACTTTATTTAGTATAATTAAATCCAACCTTAATGCTGTTATTGTTAGGATTAAAAATACAGTAGGCCCAGCCACCAGTTGGGTCATCTGAAGCAATGCAATATTTTTGGAGATGGTATGCGAGGAAGGTTTTGCTAACTGATTTGGGTTGATTAATTAGTTCAGAGTTTGGTTTTGTTAATTAATTACTACAGGAAATCTGTCTAGTTCTGCTCAGTATCTGTCTTAAAAAAAAAAAAAAAAAAAAAAGAAAGAAACCAGGACTCACTGGTCTTCTTTCTTCCTCTGTCTTGTATCTCAGCTGGACTTCTGCTTCCAAGTTTCAGGTGTCTCTGTGCGTCACAGCCCCTTGGGACGATGGCAGAAGTTCACACTTGTGGTATCTTTTGGTGCAATCTGCAGTAAGGATTAGATGACAGACTTCTTCCATTCTCTAGAACACTGTGTTAAATTATAGCGTTGAATAGTTTTAGCATGCATTTTCTTCTGTAATTAATGACTTTCATTTACCTCCTCGTTTCTTTGTGCTGCAGAAGACTCAGATTTTCCCCATAGTGTTTTTATAGCCAGTCATTCACAGCACAACAATTCATTGTCAGGAGTAAGCTATAGCCTTGCATCCCCATATAGATTTATCTGATACATTAAGCACTTCTCTCAAAGGCTGCTTTCCAAGTCGTGCTATTGTTGGGGCTTGTGATCCAGCAGTATTTTCTCCACAACCTCATCAGGAAGTTAGACAAGGATTGTCCGGGAGTTACAACATTTTTATCTTTAAGTCCCCAGGCAGCTCAGAAGGCTGGCTGCCATTTCTCATGCTGGACCACTTTACTACTACATCAACAGGCTAAACTTTAACTGCGAGAGAGTGTTTTTAAAATAGAAAGGGAGAGCATATGTTTTATTCTATCACTCGGTTGGAGCTGTGTTGCTTGTAGCTCATATCAATAGCCTAGGGATTAAGAAACTTTCAGGTTTTCTTTCATTTTTCAAGGCTATCCCCCAGAAGGCATCCTTTCTAGCTCAGGCATAAAGCAAACTTTTTGTGTGTGTTCTAGACCTACTCGAGGTTTACAAATGAGCCTACCTTAAGTGCAGGGTAGCTCCACTGGCTTCTTTGAACACCTGCACATATGGAGCGGTCTGCCCTTCCCTGAAGCATCCCTTTAAAGAGAGTGGGTTTGAACATGGACTGGGAGCCTATCCCATCCTCTGTCCCAGGTAACTCCAGAATACTCCCAGATCTGCAGAGAAGAGTTTTCCCCTTAAAAGCAATTGGGAAAAGAATGGCAACTGCCAAAGAATGGAAGCCAAATTAATTTCAGTAGAAATAGGTTCATCCCTTACTGGCATCTGCAGAGTTGCATCACTTGCTGCGGAAATGGATTAGGCCTTGTGTTTCTGAGAATCCAGCTTTGTTTCAATTCTTTTGAACACTTCCTTCTTTCCTTCTGACTGCACTTCGGTTTTGGTCCAAGTATCAGGGAGGCTGACAGAGGTGCTGCCACATATAACATAAGGTTATATAAATAAGTTTACAGTATAAACTTCTACTGACAAGTTCTGTTACCTAGATGATGTGCAGCTCACCAGTGAACAGAAAGGATAAGGTCTCAGCTTCTTCCCTTGCTATAGCAACAAACCACCTTGTAATGATCTTTTTTTGTTTGTTGTTTTTTTGTTTCATAAATCGGTTGCCATGACAAGTTACTTGTGTTGCATTGTCAGATATGAAAAGGAAACAATTTGCATTCCCTAGAAAACTTAAAGTTTTAAAACTCTCTCATGTATCAGTTTGCTTTCTGCCATGACATTACTCATCCCCTATGCTCAGGGAGAGATGAGCAAGGAAAACATCCTAGTACAGGAAAAGTACTTGCAGGTGTATTGAGTCTGGTGTAGCTGCAGAAGGAATAAATTAAAAAATCATGAAGAGTATGGTGCTGTGGGAAAGCAGAGTTCACCAGATCCTCTGTTTTTCTCAGTACGCTCTCAGACAATGATAAGGAGAGCAGAATGCTACAGTCTTCCTTGCAAACACTTCAAGAAAGTTTCAATTACACAGAAGAAAATATGCATCCAGGAAAATGGACTACCTGAATTTAGCCAGAGCTCAAAAGCTACAGAAAGAACCAGGAAGTAGTCTGCATAATTAGAACACAGCTAGGTGAAAATGTGGATATGGCAAAGTGACAGAAGACACAGGAGAACAACAAAAGCAACTTGACACCACTCATCTACCCTCTGTGCCTGCTGAGAATTGATATACCCTTCTGTTTTTCTTGGTGAAAAATAGAGCTGAGAGCAAAATCTGGATATATTTAAACAAATATCCTTGTGAAGCTAAAAACAACAACAACAACAACAACAACAAAAACAACAAAACAACTGTTATTTCTTTTTTATTTCTTTTATTTCTTTTTTTTTTTTCTTTTTTATTTCTTGTTTTTTTTGCTGGGTGTTGTGTTTTTCTTTTGTTTGTTTGTTTTGTTTTGTTTTTTAAGGACAAAAGAGAGGTTAGTTCAACTTGGCAATTACCTGGGTGTTTCTGGTACAAAAATCCGTAAAATAGATTAACATCCCAAAATTTTGGGGGATAGCCTTGACCTATAGCTGATGTGCAAGCTCAGTTATTATGGAAGCTTGTGGCCTAAGTTTGTCTGTCATAAACTTGTGTTTGTATGTTTGCATGTCATGCTAAGTCTCTTCTTGCAGAGGTTACAGAGGGAATTACGATTATTTTGGGGGTCATAGCACTTAGAAAAATCAGTGATGTATGTTTCCAGGACTGAATTTAGACTGCTGTTTTAACAAGTCATACTAATATTGATGGGAGAAGCAAGGCTATGAGATAAGGCCTCTCGCTTGCATGCTATGTACAGTTTGGTGAAGATGATCACGAAAAAATGAAGGCATCAGAATGACAGAGCAGCTTTTCAACCTCACTGCAGATTCTGTTTTGACAGTATTTCTGTGGCAGTAAGGCTCTTGTGAGATTCTCCCCATCTCCTTTTTATTGCACTGTGTGTCAGTAGGCCCAGTATTAGACTAGCCTTCCTTTCCTGCCAAGCAAGGCTTGCAGTGGTTTGTATCTCTTCAGGATTTCTAGAGAGGTGCATATTTCTCTTTGCCCTCCTCGAAGTTTGCCACAAAGGAAAAAAAGAGGGTTCTATCTGTAGATCAGGCTGTATCCTAAGCAAGTGTAAATCTGTCAGCTTTGCCAAAAGCTGTGTTGGTTTGCAGCAACTCAGGGTCTTATCCCAGTATTTTGCCTTTTTATCAAAACCAACATGAACAACAACAAAACGGGGGGCAGGGAGACATATTTAAGCTGTATCACGCTCTGTGTCTTCACAAGTTTATGTCATCATCCCTGTGTGATTGTGTGGTTATGACTCACCGATGGATGATTATGCCTCTGTCTTCCAGCAGGCCGCCAACAAAAAATAGTCCTCAGGTATCTTACATCCTGATGTGATCTGGCATTGAGGAATGAGCAAGAGGCAGTTTCAGTCCCGTCTCCTGGTGCTTCTCGGTTCTTGTAGGTCACTGAGAAGCCCAAGAGGCGTGAAACTGAGGTTCACCCATAGCTGTGTCTATTACACTACGTTTGGTTTTTGCTCCCCGATCAGTTCTTCTGGGCCACCTAGGTACTGAAAAATACAACCCTGCTTTCAGGGTGCTTCAAAAGGCAAGATTTCTGCACGCCCCAGTACCCTGCCTGCTCACCAGAAAGTGGTGAGACAAGACGAGACAGGCAGGGCGGAGAGGCGGTGCGCTGTGCGTACGTGTGGCTGCCTGTGGAGAAACCCATCACCTTTGTGTTCGCTGCTGCTCCTGCCGTTGGCTTGCTCGGGAGAGATGCCGTGTTCCTGCGAGCTGCGGTCCTTGCTTTCGTGGAGAAGCGAGAGGTCGTTCAGAACCAGGAGGGCTTGTTAGGAGCAAGCAAACAACTCTCAAAGTAAGTCAAAGCTTCGCCCTGTTCGTTTGGACCCGTCTGTTTGCGTTCTGGCTTTTAGAAAGTGCTCTGGCAGGTTTGCTTGTGCTGGTGCAACACATGGCTACGAGACCTGAAAAAACCTGCACGGCTTCTCGACGGGTGTCCTTAGAACTTGCTTAATCTATTCCAGCTATGAGCTCTGCAGGGCATGAGCTTTCTTTTTATTGTGTGTCAACTGTAGTATCTAGAACAATGGTTTCTAGATCAATTTTCAGATTACTAGATACCTTTCTAATGGAAACAATAAATTGTGGTGATGTGGTTGAAAATTACATCAGAGCGAGCGGTGTTTTTCCAGCGCTAGGAACACAGGCTTCATGCAGGCATATCGCACTGTCCTGCCTCAAAGCGTGATCCTTCTGCATGCTCCCGGCTTGCGAGGTGCTACGATCTGCTGCTCACTTTCCGCAGCAGCAGGGGAATTGCAGTGCCTGACAAAAGCATTAGATAACATAGGTGTGCTGGGACAGGACACAAGCGCTGCGTTGGCACAGCCGGGTGCACAGAAGGGAGCCGTGCCCATGGGGTTTACAAGCTCAGATCTAACCGTGCTGCTTGTGGCACCCAGGTAGGGTCGGACAGAGCCGCTTCAGACATGACACCTGAGTATTTTATGTTTGCCTAGCGTGTACCTCAGCTGCCTTTGTGCTGACCCAGCTCGTCTACCTGTGCTTTGATGACCTGCCTATGTGGCTCCTGGACAATTTTGGAGCTCTGTGTTCCCTAGACATGTCCAGGAGCCATTTAAGCGCCCTGTGTGTCGGGTTTAGCCTTCAGGCTACCAGCTAGGGGCCGGCAGCAGCCCGGCGGCTCCCCCAGCCCTCACCGGGCTGGCTGCCCGAGCACACGGGGTGCCGGCAGGCCGCAGGGCGGCTGCCCGTGACCGAGCCCCATCTCCCCCGGCACCGCCACCGCCACCACCGGGTGGGGGAAACCCGACGGCGGGCGGCGAGGCCGAGGGAAGGGCAACAACGGCCGTGGGGCACTCGCCCCTCACCGGGGCTTTCGCTGGGCGCCGGGGGGGGCTCCCGCAGCCTCCCCCGAGCGATGGCGGAGCCCTGAGGAGGGCCGGCGGGCGTCGTGTGCGGCTCCCCCCCCGCCACCCTGGGGCCGCGCCTCAGGGCGGCCTCACAGCGCCACCGCCCCGCTCCCAGTCCTCGGCGGGGGGGGGCGGGCCGGCGGGGCGTGATTGACAGGCGGCGCAGCCCACGGGGAGGGCGGTGGCGGCGGGGAGGACCTATCAGAAGCGCCGGGCGGCGGTGAGTGACAGCTGGGCGGGACTTGCGTGTGCGTTGGGAGGGGGGGAGCTGGGCGTGTGCCGGGGCGCGCTTCGGCTGGGTTCGGCAGGGTTCGGCCGCGCTCGGCTCCGCTCGGCTGGGTTCGGCGGGGTTCGGCGGGGCTCGGCGGGGCTCGGCGGGGCTCGGCTCCCCCCGCCCGGCCGCGCATTGTCCGGGCGGCGGCGGCGGAGCGCCCCGGCGCCCGGTGCCAATGCGGGGGGGGCGCTGCGCACCGGGGGCGCCTCCACCACCGCGGTGGAAACTTCACCTCGCCGCCGGCCCCACGCACGGCTGAGGGCTCCCCCCCCCTCCTCCCCGCCCCGGCTGGCTCGGCTCTCGGGGCGTTTTGCGAAGAAAGCCGTCGTTATTCCGCCGCAAACTTCCGCTCCGCGCATCCCTCCGTGGCGCGGGGGAGGGGGGGGCGAGCCGGTGAGTGACCGGGGGGACGGGGAGGGGGGTGGCAGGGACCGGGGGGGGGTGGCGGGGACCCGGAGGGGGTGTGGGCAGCGCCCCGCGGCCGGGCACAGCCGCAGCCACCTGTTAGCGGGGCGGCCGCCCCCGCCCGGTGCCGCTGGTGGGGGGGTTTGGGGTGTCCCCGGCCCCGGGGGGAGCGGGGGGCACCGAGCCGCAGCCCCCCGGTGCCTGCCCGCCCTGTGCCGAGCCCTGGGGGCGGCCCCACAGCAGCACGGCTCGGCCCCCGAGCCCCCTTGCCCGTCCCTTGCCCCCCCTGCCTGTGCCCCTTCCCCTCGCCTGCCCCCTGTCCCCATCCCTTGTCCCCCCTGCCACCCCCCCGGGCACCCCCAGGCGCTGCCCCGTGCCATAGGGCCGCATGCAGGTGGCGGGGGTGCAGGTACGTGGGGCAAGGTGCCCCGTGCTGTGGGGCCACCGGCACCCCCATTAATCCAAGGGACACCCAGCTCTGTAGGGTGGCAGCCCCGGAGCTCAGCCCGCCTGGTTCCTGGACGTGTGCTGTGGGGCATGCCCATGGACAAAAGAGCCGCTGAGCAACGGGAGAGGACTGGTGAGCTCGGGGGTGATGGCAGAAAGGCTGAAAGCAGCTCGAAGGTCGGTGTGTGTGAGGCACGGCTGCGCTGCTTAAATGGCCTGAGTGGTGTCTCGTCAACCTGCGGTGCACAGAGGTGCTCCCGGGCAGCCCTGTAAGGTGCAGGCCGGGTACAAGCCCCGGGGTGGCTTTGTTGTGACTTAACCCCGCTTGGGTGGCATCGCTGGGTCGTGCACCTTGGAAGAGGGACTGAGCAGCAGAGCCCACGGGGCTTCGTGCTACCTTAACTCAACAGTTACTGGGGGTTAGGCTCTTCTGCAAAGTCTGACCCCAAATCGGTGAGGAATTGCCTGCCTCAGAGACCAGAGCATCAGTTGTAAGGCTGATGGGCGCTGGTTTTCCCTGGTCAGAGCTGCTGGCCTCTCTGTCCTCGCAGAGCTCCCGAGTATTTTGCTTTTACTGCCGGGGCCTTGCACGATTTTCCCAGGTGTTCGTAACAGAGTCCGTGTGTGTCCCCCCTCCGTGCACCCAGCCTCGCCACTCCTTTCTTTCTGCTCCTCCAGCGCCTTCCCAGTGTGATTAATAACAAGCGAGCTGCTTCATTTCAGCACCAGGGCGGCTGATGCTGATTGAATTCCCTGCTCGGGCTCCTCGGTGGGCCTGGAGACTGACGGCTGTTTTCCCCGCGAAGGAGCGGGCTGGGGTGGGAGCTGTCAGCACGCCTTCTTTCAGTCTCGGCGAACAAACGAGCGGCGAAGCGTGCCCGGTCCTACCTTCTATGTTTACATTCGAGCGATCCTGTAATTAGCAATAATTAGCTCAGCTCGGGGGTATCGCTTATGCGGCAATATTTAAACAAGGCTGGAGACCCGAGGGGCGCTTTTCTGCCTGGCGGAGAGCCCCGGGGAGCTACCCTCGGGGTGGTTCTCTTGTAAATCTGCTGCTCGGCTCCGGCTCCGGGAGGTGGTGAACGGGAGGTGGGAGCAGCATCCCGTGGCCTCCAGGGTTGGGCGGGTAAGGAGAGGTACTGGTGCATCGTTTTCCACATCGCTTTCACCCAACTTGCCTTGCCTTTGGGAGAAGCAAAGCTAATTTCCCAAACTTTGCTTCCTGAGACGTAGCCGTGCAGCACAGACACCCCTCACTCCAAATTGACCCTCCTGCTAATTTAGGGTCGGTTCTCCCCGTGTTTGTAACCCAGACCAAAAACTTCATGTTCTTGACTTAAAACAGCTCTCTGAAGTTGAATATGGGGGAACGTTACATACAATGAAAACAGAGACAAAAACTACCCCGTGCAGAGCGATTTTGGGGGGAAGGCTGCAGAAAAAGGGAAGAGGCAGGAGTGCCAGCCAGGGCCCGTCTCGCCTGCCATCTTCCCAGACACGCTGTGCCACTGCTTCTGGCAGCCTAGGAAAGCAAAATGGTTGTGCGCTGAGCACGCTTATCTAATTGTAATTTATTATCAGCTTTCTACATAATAGTTTTGAAGTGTAAGCTTACAACCAGAGCTTGATAGGCAGCAGATAAAAATGTAGAAGATGTTCGGTGTTACCTGTATTAATCTAGCAAGTACATTTATGAAACGGTATTTGATCCCCTTTATAGCTGGGTGAAGACCACGAAAGAGTATTAATCAAATAAATTATTTGACAAATACAGATGAGATTAAACAAATGATTTATTTGCTAAGTGCAAGTCAACTGCTCTGCCGTGTCACATTCCTCTTTCTCTTCTTATCTTTCCCTTCCAGTTTCACTCCACTCCTTCGTGGTTTCTCTTTCCCTGAGCTGTTCTCAGTATTTGTTTCACTTCATTTTTCCTTCCCCTTTCTCTTTTCCCTGTAGTGTTTTCACTTCTCTGTCATTGTTTTTCTTTCATTCTTTCTTCTGCCTCTCTTTTCATGCTTGTTTGGTCTAAATTAACCATCTTCCCCTTTTTTTCCACCTTGGTGGAGATTTTTACTGAACGCTCCTAGCCAGCTGAACCAAAGGCAGTGTCTGTGTAGGAATATGAAGATGTTTGCTCAGTGGTGATGCTCCTCCAGCTCTCCCCTGACTTTCTGGCTGCTGTGAGAAGGGTGTTTCTGCAATTCTGGAGTTTTCTTCCAGCTCTCATTCTTGCCATTTATTTTTCCCCTATGCCTTTTTATTTTTTTGAAGCGATTTTGACTAAATATCCCAGTATCTTTGTATCCTAAGAGAATGACTAGGACCAAATGGCAGACTTTGTTCTTTGTTTTTGTATCCTTATGCAATCTGTTTTCATCTGCTGCCTGACATACCCCCATCAACCCTCCTGGACCTCCTGGTTCCCTGCTCTCGGCATCGTCGTTCCTCCCTTTCCTGCCCTCTGAGGTTACATCCGGGAGGTGTCTTTCAGTAGGGCAGGAGGATTTATTAGGGCACTGGAAGTTTTCTCCCTTATTGTTACTTTTCAGAGCCTGGATGTCAGGTTGGTTGGTTTAGTGGCAGGAGGCGAGCAGGTTATTGTGCCTGACCAAGCAGAATATTCACCTTAGCAGATCCTGTATTAAAAGATTAAAGTGTCCTAAAAAAGAGCATGCTGTTATGGATAAGACTTCTTTTTTTTTGGATGAAATCTACAGAGAATATTCTTGAAAACAATGCGAGAAATAGAAAGCGATGCATTTCAGGGGAGGAAATTTGTCTTGCCTTGGCAGCAAAGCTCAGACAGTCTAGAGGCAAGTGATGGAAGCGTTCAGAGCGAGTGATTTGTCTCCGCTGATGATTGCAGTGGTGGTGCTGCAGCGAATGAGCTAAGGCACGGATGTCACAGTTCCCTGCTTCGGTGCTAGGAGCTGCGCGATGACGCCCTCTCGTTCCAGGAGGAAAGGTCTCTGCTGGAGGTGAGTTACGCCGTGCCTCTGGGTTGCGTGCAGTGCCCTGGATAACACTCGAGTGCACTGTGCAGGGAGCAGCCTGGGCAGCCTGCAGTTACAAAGCACCACTGACCGGGGAGGAGGAGGCCAGGAGGAGTGCTCCTGTGCAGTTGATTTGCTGTGGGGAGAGAAGAAAGCTGGTGATGTTAGTTTAGCATGATAGCTATCCAAAGGAAAACGCTTTGTGATTATCTGTTCGGTTCCCTGTCCTTGCCGCCTGTTTCTTGGTCTTATGAAAACCAGCGCTGATTAATGGCTTGTTCAGGCAAAGCAAAACTGGAATCACCAACTCCTTGCAGCCGGAATCCAGCTTTAAATTTTAGTAGGATGGTCTGTCTCCCGTCAGAGAGAATGCTCTTTCCATGCTGGCTGCGATACCCCCGCCTTAATGCACGACCTGCCCGTGGCGTCTGTCTGACGGTGAAGTGCGATCCCTGAACGCCATCCATCTCGCCAGAGCCGGTGCTGACAGAGGGCTCGGTGGGTAAAGTGCAAGGCTGAGGACCCAGGAGCCCTGGCTCTCTCGCTGCTCTTGGCTGAGCTTGTTGCTGTCTCTCCCTGGACCCTCTGCTTTGTTGGGAGTGATGCCTAGCAGGGTGCTGGGTGGCTCAGTGCACAATGTCCCCTAAAAAAGGGGGGTGTCCTGGCTGAGGGTGCTCTGGTAAGGCAGAGGCAGCAAGAGGATAGGTACTTGCATAACACAGCACTGGGCACATCTGTAAGTGGGTTTTTCCTTTTGCATAGCTAAGCCCATTACAAATCAGGCTGCTCACATTTAAGTTAAATTCAGGAGCTGATGGAGCTGAATTTAGATGCGTGTGGGAGCGGTAACTTGACAAATGCAAAAAAGAGACATTGCCACAGCTACAGTTCTCGGGGAAGATGCCTGTACATCATCTGCTTGTTTAGCATCCTTGGAGAGCAGCAGACACTGGGGAGGAGCTGTGACCTGTGAAACGAAGAGGAGGATGCTCTGGCAGTGGGAGAAGGCGGTGAGTGAGATCTAAAAAGTCAGGGAGCAGGAGTGAAATGAGAGGAGCCCCTGTGCACAATGGGGTTGGGCACTTCTGCTTTCCCTCAAGCTGTTCTTCAGCACAGCCCTGTAGGAGGAGAGGCGAGGAGTGAAAGACGAGATCTGTGGAAGAAGGCATCCCCAAGCCTGCTGCATGAGGTGGGCTGAGAGCTTTCCTGCCAGTCCAGGCTGAATCAGTGTGGCCAGCCGAGAGTCTCCCTGAGAAAAGCAGGCTCTGGTGAAGAGTCTTCTAAGGAGAGTCTCACTGCAAGCACTTAGGCCTGAAGCGAGTCGGGATCTTGCTGGGAGGCTCGTTGAGAAGCGAACTCGGTTCATCAGCTGGAGTGTCAGGCAGTCAGGGCTTGCTCTAGTGCCCGATCTGCTCTGATGCCTCCTTCGCACCATCTTCAGCCCTTCTGTGGTTTGCATCCAGCTCCATTCACAGTCTTCTCCAAACCAAAGAGGAGTGTGTATAAAATAGGTCTGAACATATGAAATTAGGCTGCAAGTGATTTATTTAGTCGCTTGTCCTTTTCATTACCCAGCTAGCTGCTGCAGCAGCCTCCTGGTGTGGCACTGGCTCATGTATTTCTGCAGTGACAGTAGCATGTGTGCTCTTTCTCTGTGTCTGGCTTTGTTAGAGCAAGAAAGAGAGGTCAGAGCGCTTGGTGTTACACAAGACGCTAGAATTCATCTTCCAGAAAAAGAAGGGTGGGCTTGAGAAGTCAACCTTTTCAGTGTAAATGGGTAAAACATCAGTCGCTTGGAGGCAAACGGGACAGACTCCAGCTTAGGCATGTGCTAATTCTGTGACTGACTTTTCTCTGGTCTCCCCTTGCATCCGTATCTGACTGGGTAACTCATTTCAGGTACTGCTGGGCTCCTGCCGTGGACAGACAGGCTGTGCTTTGCAGCAGGCAGACCCTGTTGGCAAGGTCAATGCAAACGTGTTGCCCGGTGCTGTGTCAGTTCTGCGTTCCCGTCCCTGCGATACGACCGGTGTCAAGGGATCAGGGATCGAAGGTTTCCAACACCTAGTTAGAGATCTCTTCAGGTGCAGAAGGCTGAAAATGCTGTCACTTCATCTCAGCCGCTGCTGGTGGTGCCTTGGAGCTGCAGCATGGGCTTCTCTTGGTCATATCACTGCAGCCCAGCTTCAGCCTCCACGGGAGAGTTTCTTTGAAAGATGCTAGAGGGTTGGAGTGAAAGGCTTTCTCTCCACAAAGAGCCTCAAGAAAGCGGGGTTTTATTTTTAAATATTTTTGGTATCAGGTCTTCAAACAGATGTGAATGTCCCTTCCGTGTAAATCTTCAAAGCTGTAAGTGGCATCATGTCTTCAGGAATGAGTTGGTGCCCCATAGTAAACCCAAGTGTCTTGGCCTGTTGTGGGTTGGAAAATAGTGAGAAAACTTGAGTAATTGACAAAAATGTGGTAGCCCTCTGGATAGGGAGAAGAGGAAGGCTCGATGAAAAACCCAGAGAGCTTTTGGCTCTTGATTTCTGCTTGCAGCAGGTAATTCTGAAATGAGCCATCTCTCTTTCGTCAGCTGCTCTGAGGCACTTTTCATGGAAAGAAGAGTGGATGTAAAACACCAGATGCAGTTAATTGATGAGGTATTTTAGGATAAAAAAACTTCCTGGCGGGTGGGGTGGTGGTGGAGGGAGAGGTAGATTTCTATGAGAAGCAAAAAACCTTTATGCTTTTTTTTTTTTTTGAACTCGTTTCCCAGGCACCTAATCTAATCTATCCAAAACAATTCTCCTGCAGCCAGGGCTCACATATTTTAAAAAACAGTGTAGAAAGGAATGTATTGTGACAGTTTAATTTGCCGCTGAAATACGGTCACCTCTGGGGTAATTCAGGGAAACCGTAGAGGAGCGGATGATAAAGCTGCTCAGGAGAGGAGGTGAGTAACGGGAGGCTGTTCGGCTGGAGTGGCAGGCAGGAGATGCCAGGGAGGTGTTTGTGGAGGTGCTCCGAGGTGGGTGAGGAGAAGACCCCCTTGTCCTCTGGAGATCGGATGGATTAGGAGGGAAGGGTGGAGGATTGCAGCACGTCAGGAGCCAGGCTGTGTCTCTGGGAGCTTGCATTGCTGAACACACATAAAGGATGAGTCCTTTGGTGTGCCTGCAGATAGAAAATTAAGACTAGCTCTTGCTGCTGGAAATGGATGAAAGGGCTGAGGCTGCATCCGTGCTCCTGAGACCCGTCCTGCCTGCTCGGAATTAGGGGCAGTGTGATTCAGGAGCCGCTCTCTGGGAAAACACAAGCAGCAGGTCCCTGCCTGCTGAGCCTGCAGTACAGCAAGCTCCCCGTTGGCAGAGAGCAGGCGTGGAGACAGGATTTCAGAGAGCCAGCCTGGTGGTTCTGCAATATCTGACACAAGCCAGCGCTTTAAAAATACACAGTGCTGCTGCTGCTGCTGTCGGGAAACCCTCCAGGCCCCAGTCTTCCGTGCAGTAGCTCCAGGTGGAAGCCAGTTGGTTCATTTTATGCTCTGCAGGAATGAATTATTACTGGTTTTGGTGATAAATGGTGGCACGGCGGGTCAGATCTGCACAGTCTAACGCCTGGGGAAGTCGCTGTATGCTCCAGTCCCTGGCTAGGGGCTGCTGAAGGCGCAGGACAGCTGACTGGGAGCTGCAGTTACAGTGCATGGGTGCAGCTTCTCTCCCCGCAATCTCTATGCTTTAAAGAGAAAACAAGACAATCGCAGGGCTCTTTTAAGACAACAACGGAAATCCAGCTGGAGTTTTGGAGCAGAGGTGTCCAGTTCTAAGTAAAGAAGTCCGGAGTTGGTTTTGTAGGCCAGTTTGCGGCCCTCAAAACCAGCCTTGTCCGAAGTGTGAACTCCTGGAGAGGAGAGGGAAAGCTGAGGGCATAACAGGGGGTTGGGGTTTTTCAGAGCATGCTAGTGAGCGCATGGTTTTTGGCAGGACTTGGCGATTGCATTGCGACAGGGTTACAAGGTCTTGCTCAAATTCTGCTGAAGTCGGCTGAAAAGCTCTGCGAGCTGCAGCGAGCATGGGCCGGCAGTCGGAGCGGCATCTCTTAGGACAGTTTGGGTTTTCATCTTTGTTTCAAAGCCTGCCTCCAGAACAAGCTTATTCAGGCCACAGCTTTAGTAAATATCCCCAGGGAGGGGGAGGCAAAAACAACAACAACAAAAAAAAAAACAAATCAAAATAGTCAGAGGGCTCCTGCTGTGGCTGGCAGCGGATGCGTGGAGCAGGACAAGCAGTGGGAGCAGGTACCTGTTGGGATGAAGGTGCACGGAGATGATGGCTGAAATCTGAGGTGGGAGCCTGCAGACCCCATCGTAGGCGTAAAGTGGGGTGGATGCAGAAGAAAAAGCTCTGCCACCTATAAATCATCCTTTCAGGGAGCTAATTTGAACATCTTTTTGTTTTCTGAACCCTTCAGTTCAGTTCCACTGTAGGTAAATGTTGTGCAGGCTCTTCCATGCTTTTTTCCCCTGTTTGATTTGAGGGCTTTTTGTAGCAACTTATTCCTCATTTATCCTGCTGTCAGGGAAGTTATTCTGCCTGCAGTCCCTCTTTGAGCCTAATTTTCTTATTTTCTGTAGCACCAGGGCTGATGGCTTCACAAATCTTACAATAACTCCTCAATCTCTCCTCGGCCAGTCTAGCAGCGTGACAGCTCCATTTAATGTGTGCTCTCTGCTTTGGCTTTCTGCCCCCAGACTCATTATTTAGCATTTGTCTGCATCAAACCCCGGCGTTGCCAGCCCCAAAGGATCATATATCAGAAGTCACGAAACAGAGAATCCTCAAGACTGCTCTGCAAATCCCAAATCTGCCCGTGGCGCACACAGATGGCACAGGTCTTTTTTCCTTCCCTGTCCCCTGTGTCTGTCCCTGAGCCCCTTTGTGTGCGTGCATCCTTCCCTGCCGGCTCCAGTGCCTGTTTTGGGGTGTAAAGTGAAAGCTGCAGCCTCGCCGGGCTCTGCAGTTCTCACAGCACTGAACATTTGGCTCCTGGGACGCTTCCCCTTCTTCTTCTGCTGGTACAGAGGCGGGTCGAGACCTGCAGCTCTGCCTCCTCGTCGGCAGCCCAGCGGCCCCCGAAACGCCTTGCATCCACTTGGAATATCGTTCCAGGGAAAAGCGCTGCGGAGCTGTCTCTGCGGTAGATACTCGAGAGTATCGGTCTCTCTCCTGCCGTTTGAAGTGTGGTGTTACCTCCAGGCCTCGGAGGCTGGGAGTGCTTTCATGTTGGGTGCAGTCCCTCGCTGAAAAGCTTCCGAGCTCGGTGCAGGATGAGAAACATCAGGGTGCAATTTGCGTGCCCAGACGTTGACATCTCACATCTCGGCTGCTTACCCTCGGCCCCCGTGGATGCGCGGCGGAGGAAACGAGCGCTTTCATCTCGTCCTAATGCAGATGTCTGAAAGCAGGCAGACAGATTGCGCCTGTCTCTTCCCATCGATCGCAGGGAGGCTCCAGCTGATGGGCTCTCTTGTAGGTGAGATGAATCCCACCTTGACTGCCTCTGTTTTGCCAGGAAGAGTAGCACAGAGAGCAAGGCAGCGTTGAATATAGCCTGTCCTTAGCTGTGTGCTGTCTTACCTGGTAAACCTCTACTGCTTTGCTTGAGAAGCTGTTTCGTTGCAGTTCCTTGCTGGCTGAGAGCTAGAAGGGTGCAGATACCTCCCAGCAGCTCCCTCCTGTGAAGCAGAGGCTTGAGACCTCGAAATCCTAAATCTGGAGCTGAGACACCTGCGTGGGGACTTGGGGTTAACCCTGTGGTGCCTCCAGGTTACAAGGGCAGCAAACGTGAGTGCTCTGGGGTTTGGTGGGTAAAACCCATGCCCCTTAACGCTGGAGCACTGCTGTGTTAACGGAGCTGGGTTCTGTAGGGTTGCTTCCCACTGGTGCTCAGCCTTCGTGGTTGCTGTGGAAAGCAGAGTGGTCTTCAGGGAGCAGGGCGGAGGTGGCGAGAGCCATTTGTGAAAAAACTGCAAACCTGAGCTGAGCCAACAGGTAGGAATAAAGCCTGGTAGCCCGGGGAGGATTTTCTTCGCTGGCTGAGTTTCCCCTTTGATTGGGAGCGCTTGTTCCATCATGCCTTCTCCTGGAGAAGAATTAGCCCGGTGGCAGGAACGTGATGCACCAGGTGTTTCGGGAGCAAGGAGGCTGGCTGCAGCAGGAGCCTGCGGAGCTCAGCCTCAGTCCCTGTGCTGGCAGCCAGCACCGCGCCTGCCCTGCCCCATTTCTTGTCCTATCCCATGCCTGTGTGGTTAGCATCAAATCCTATTACCCCCCCAAAAAATACATGGCTTTGTGCCCCACCTTGCTGCTTACTGAAGCATTAATTCCTGCGAGGTCAGATACCTGTAAATCAGCGTTCAGTTCTGGACAGCCTCAGGAAAGCCACTGCTGTGTTCCAGCTGCTGCAGGCCTTTTAACTGCGGTTCTCAGCCGCTGCTCCTGATGTAGGCGAGGAGCCCTGGGTGGTTTTTGAAGGGTCTGCAAAAGCCGTGCAGTACAAACAAGAAGTGCTGTCAGGGAGCTGAAGTGTGTTGTTCGGAAAGCTGCACAGGGATGTGTTTTTTTTTTAGGATTGATAAAGGCAGAAAATCATTGCTGTACAGTAAACGGACCCTGTGCAGTAGAAGACCAAATGTCACAACCGTAATGTGCCCACGAAGAGACCTGGAAATGTCAAAGGGGCTCCAGTGTCTTTGCAGTCACGGAGAGTATGTTAGGGGGAAAATTTGGGGCTGACCGCAGGTTGGAAGCTCCTGTTGCGTGCTGCAGAGAAAGGCAAAAATACCTCAGTGTTTGCTATGTGGTGCCTCGTCCTCCCTTTGCAATGCACCTGACCTCTCCCTGCTCTCTTAACCAGCTGCCTGTATCCAGGACAAGCTTTTCTGCGTTACATCCCACGATGTGAAGGGCTGGGGCTGCATGAGGTCTGCTCGAGGGGATGGATGTGGCTCTGCAGCCGAGATGGAGAGCATATGGAAAACTTTCAGGAGCCTTTAATTCCCGAAGGAAGGTGCCCCAGAGGCTGGTAGTGCAGCCCCACAGCATGCGTTTTGCGTTCATTGCCGTCCTTCCCCTCTGAACTTTGGCACGACAAATAGTGGCCGTGTTTGAAGAGTGTCCCAACGCCTGGCACAGCACCAGGCACTCGCTGCTCCCTGCGCGCCTCCCGCTGTTTGCTGTGCCTTCTGCCTGCTGGTTGTGGGTTCAGCGGGTGCATCGCTGGTGGACCTGCCCCATTTCCCAGCTCTTCTTTGGTAGCTGCTTTTGTTATTTCTTCCACGGGGGAAATAGCCAAGTCAGCGAGGGCCCAAAGAGACATTAACGTGGGATTGTTAGCGCCGTGGGTTTGCTCTGCTCTCCCGGCTCAACAGGCAGGTGTACTGGTGTTGGAAAGCTGGCGGCAGGAACCAGGAGCCCTCAGTCTTTGTCAATTTTTTGTAACCGTGTGACCTTCCTAACTAATTTCTCTGGTCTAATTCCCAAACGAGATGTATGTGTAACTAAATCCAGCAGGGCTCAGAAGACTGCATCAAGCCTTAGGCACGGGAAATAATGGAACATGGGTAAAGCTGCATGTCGTGTCCCAGGCAGAGCTAACCTTGTTGCACGAGGAATTTCCTTACGAGTTTAAGACCTTTCGGGTGGGAACCAGGCTCCCATCACGGAGAAGCCATCTTCCCTCCTGTGCTCCTACCGACGGCTCCTTCGGTTTCTGATTCAGCTCTGCAAATAGCGCCCGGTGGCTTCAAACTGCCTGAGCAGTAGGCTGGTATTATTTCCCCTGTGAAGGCTGGAGGGAGGGAGAGAAAATTAAAGCAACTTGTCTTAGCCTGAGTCAGCATCACGGAGTGACGAGTGTGTCTCTCTGAAGCCTAGTGAAAGGTCTCTGCCTTATCTGGCTTGATACTTCGCCGGTTGCACAACTCTCACATCCCCTAGATGCAAATATTTTCCCGGGGATGGCCCCAGTTGCCCAAGCAGGGCGTTTGTTCAGATTCTCATGCTTTGCAATTACTATAAGCTTCTCGTGAGAGAAAGGAGGGGGAGTGGTTCAAGGTGGTTTTCTTTTTTTTTTTTTTTTTTCTTCTGCCTATTGTTGTTCCTCATCAGCTGGTTGCTTTGAAACAGCGCATTGTGGTTTGCCTTCAGAGGCAACGTGGCGCTGCGAACGCGGCTTCAGAGAGCTGCTGGCAGCTTTTGGCTGCGGGCGAGAGGTGCAGGCAGGTCGTGGCGCTGGGGTGCCGTGGTGCTGAGCTCAGCACTGCAGCCGGCTGGTGCCCAGCAGGACAGAGCCATCATCCATCACCCAGGAGCAGCAGCGTGAAGGCTGCAGGATGTCAGCCAGCGGGACAGAACCTGGTGCTTTGCAAATAAATGTCCATGGTGGGTGCATGGCACGCTTCGTTTTAGGTGCGGCTGCAGAGCTTTGGGTGGACCTCGTGTAGCCAGCAATTCATGGTGTTTTGGAGTGTGCTGAGCATTCCTTGGGTTTCTGTGCTCTTCAAGAGCATCAGTTCCTCTGGTGCTGCAGAATTAAAAAAAAAAAACAACAAAAAACAACTTGCTAAAAAGTGGCATGAAGCACTTGTCATCTAGAGCCCAGCTGGGGCACTGACTGTTTCACAATGGTCTCAGTGTCTTCTGCAGACCTTGCAGCTATGTGGGAGGCTTTAAAAAAGGCCGACTGCGTGAATTTTTTGTCTGAACAGAATTTTGGACTGTGAAGTCAGATTCTTGTTTGGGTTGACGTAGTTTATCTCGAGTTTGATCAGAAGTAAGTGGAAATAATGACAAATTAAGCCTGTGGAATGTCAGCCTCCGCTGGGAACAGCTCCTTTGCAGCACATCTCCATTCCTCTGCCCAGTGTTAGACATCGGAGAAAGACACACGAACTTCTGCTTACGTTTCTAAGTGTGATGCTGAAGATGAACAGAGTATGACCAGTGGTGACAGGCCAGCAGAACTTCAGCAGCCCCTTCATCCTCCTGTGGGTTGTAAATAAGTGTTTATGGCTTGTGTGACGTGCTTGCTCCCTGTCCTGGGGCAGCAACAGCCCAGGTCCAGCCACTGAACCCTGGTTTGGGATGCAGGTCCTACCTGAGGCAGGACAGGAGCAGGACATCATTGCGTGGTGGTACAAAAGATGTGTGGTTGGTAGGGGTTTCCAAATCCAAATCCTGGATCCTAATCAGTCCTGGACTGCAGGAGTTCATTTAGGAGTTCATTTACCCCAAGTTTTGAGGACGGATTTTGAGGCTAAGTTGACAGGCTTTCAGAGCTCGCTGCTTTTTCCCTGCTGTTCAAGTATGAATTTTCCTCTTCTGTGAATATGTTCCCCCTGCAGAACAGTGCAGCGTCTATTTTTGCTTGAGTAGTGTTTCAAGTTAAAGTTAGCTTGTTTGACATGCAAGCTGGTGGTTTTCTGTGGGCTTTTTCTGTTTAAAAAAGTTTTTTGCAAACATTGATTTTTTATTTTTTTTTAATGCTTCAGCTGAAGTTCCTGTGTGGGAACAATGAGAGCTATGTAGGAACCGTACCCACTCCGCCATGCTGTGGCCTTGGAGGTTCGTTGTAGGGACAGACACAGTCCTCAGGGAGCTGCTTTCTGAAAATAAGAGTGGGTTTAAGGGGGAAATGAGGAAGCAGTTTATTTCCAGTTAGGTGTGAACGATGTCCGAGAATGACAAAGTGCTGTGTATGCCTTAAGAGCCCTGAGGAGCAATGCTGGTGAAGTCTGCTGCTGCCAGATGGAGGAGGGAGCCTTCATCAGTACATCATCACTTCCCAAAACCTCGCTGGTGACTTGTGTCTCCTCCAGGCTCCTGCAAAAGCAAATAATCATGTTTGAGATCTTACAGCCAGTCCCACATTTCAGTGTGTTTCCAGGAGGCCTGATGATACTGGCAAGGCCATTAAAAAAAAATAAAAATCGCAGTTCAATCTTAATCTCTGCATTTATCTTTCTTTTCCAAGGAAGGATTTTTTTGTCTTCTTACCAAGCTTTTAAGGAGAAATGGACGGTTTGGTTGTTCTCTGTTTGCTTTAAAACAAAACAAAAACCCAACCACCACCAACACTAAACCAAAAGAGAGCCCCCAGGCCCTCAACAAAGCTCTGAAAGATCTGGTGGTGCACAGGTAAAGACGATGTGACTGCTCTTTGTGGCTGTTGGCTTGAAGGGATCACTTCCATGTCTTACGGATAGAGCCTGACTTGAGGCTCACAAGATGGCTCGTGCTGTGACAGGAGCTGGGAAGCTTGCGTCACCTCATGAGAAGGCGATGTTTTTAGGAGAACCAGCTCATATCACCTGCCCGTTTTCTCATTTTCTTATTCTAACTCGTACAGAACAACCTGAGCCCGTGACATGTGTTGTTGCTTGGACATTTGTTGCCCTCACGGCCTCTACCAAGTCAGCAGAGGTACCGCGGGCAAGTTCTGCAGGTAGGGGTGAGGATAAGTGGAGAGGCCTCAGGCCACACGTAGCACCAGGCCATTAAGCTCAAACAGCAGCTTCGGAGCTGTTGCAATTCATGTTTAGAGTAGCAAGCTGACAAAAATGAAATAAAATCACCATCTTTGGTGCTTGGGAGGGCAGATACTGAACACCTTGGAAGGAAAGGACGGGGCCTGTTTGGTTGATGAAGGCTGAAGGGTGATAGTGTGAGTTGCTCCCAGCACTTGGTTGTTTCAGAGCAATGCTGGCCATTTAGCTGTTCCTAACCCCCACTTTAATAGCATATATCAAGTAAGTTTTAGTCACAATGATGAGGTTGCGTTGCTATATGGTAGGGGACTGAAGGGAGATGCTTGGATTTTTCCCAGTGGGCTGAAGGGAAGGTCATTTTATTTAATTTTTTATATTTTAAACCAAAGCCACAGTGTTGTGAATCAGATGGGTCTCGGCTACAGCAGTTCTGTCTGTGGTCCCCACGTGTTACCCAATGTGCCTGCAGCTCCCCTAGGCTGGACAAACCCTGAGACCACGATGGGACACCTGCAGGCCTGGTTTTCTGTTGCTCCCCTCGCAGGAGCTCCTTCCTGGAGGCTCTGCTCATCCTCGTGAGCCAGTGCTGAGGAACAGGAGGGAACGCAAAGGTGGTAGGATTTGGGTTAATTAAGAGACCTCAGCACTTGTTCTGACTCTACCATGCTTCACTTGGCTGAATTGGTCCATCATGTTTCATCATGTTTCTGCTTGTTTTTTTGATTGCTGACTTTCAGAGCTGCTCTGCAGTCTTCCTCTGTGCCTCCTGACTGAGTGTACTTGTACTTTTAATCCTTCATTTCCCAGGACATGTCACTCTGCCTTGTTCCTGTCTCAAGATGCTGAGAGGGTTAAATGCTCCGTATGTGCTAAGGTTGAAAACAAAGATAACATGAAGCCTTAAGCCAATGTTGACTGGCTTGGCTTTAATGGCTTCATTGATGATACTTTCTATCTTTCCCTTAAACCGATCCTCCAACGTCAGATATCAGGTTGGACACTCAGGAGTTTGGTTGTGACTCGTAGCTTGGGCTAGCCTCTCCCTTCTTCTGGAAAATTAAAAATCTCACACCTTTTCCATACTAGACACACATAGCGGCTCAGGGCTGTCAGGTGAAGTTTTGAAATTCTGAAGCTCTGAATTTGCCTTTTGTGGTTCTTCTTTTCTGAGGCCAAACAGAACCGTTTCCATGAGCCTTACCAAGTCCAAGAATAAATCCAATAAACGCTGCTGTGTTTCTTTTTGGAACGTGTCTGCAGTGTGTGCATCCTCAGCGTTGTAGAGCTGAGCTCCTGCAGCAGGATCAGAAAGTCTGAGGGGAGGTGTAGGAACCCTCTTTCTTGTTTGGAGAATACCCAGTAGGACGAGACCCTGCTCTGGGTCTCATACTTAGGGTTGATTTCCACTGGAAAGAGGAAAAGACAATTTTGGGGCTACTTGAGAATCCTCTATGACATCTTCCATGCCCAGGCATTACTTCTGTTGTCCTAAGGAACTGAGCTGGGAGCCAGACTGAATGCTGCTTTTCTACTCTGTTTATCCTGGGAAGTGTAGCACAGTTCAAAGCTCAAAAGTTCCTCTTTTGATTGCCTATACTGGAAATAACAATACAGGGAAAGAAAGCATGCCTATTATTGTGCACGTGAAAGCTGACAGTGCCTGTTTAGACCGGTGCTTTAGCCCTTTGGCTTCATACTTATTTTTTTACTAATACAAATAACAGCAGGCTTGTGCCGAGTGTTTTATCCTCAGCATTAATTTCATCAAACAACTTTCCTGTCCCCTTTCTTTTTGTTAGCAGCTTTTCCTCCTCTAGCCCCCTCTTGCCCCTGTCCAGCTGCGTACTCTTGGCTCCGTCCCGCGATGTGATGCACATCAACGTTTCTTGCTGCTGCGGGGCCGGGGGAGTTTGCCCTTCAAGGTTGATCTATGATGGAGGCATATTGACATGCCTGAGGGGAAAAGAAAAAGGACATTAAAGGACGTTTCAGCTAGATGAGTACCTGTGGGCTCATGTTGCTCAGTTTTGCTCTCCCCAAGCTGTGACTTCTCCAGCTTGCACTGCAGACGTTTGGGCAGTACTTTGCACAGTCTCTTCCTTGGTGTACCCGCAGCAGAAAGCAGATCCTGAAGAAGGAGGTGAAATGCTGTTGCTGTGTTCTGTAAGCACCAGCTGTGTTTGATCGCCAGGTACCTGCTGGAATGGCACCAGCTGCTCCTCTGTGCCACCCTGCGGGCAGGTCTGGTCCCTGGTTGCCGTTTTCTCTCTGGAGACTTGCACGTTTTCTTCTTTCTGCTCCCAGTTCAGAGCCTGCATCCAAACTCCCTTATTTTTGTCCTTTTTCTTCAAAAATGGACAGCTCAGCTTTGCGTCCTTTTACTTCGTAAGCAACCTGACTCAGTTTTGCCCAGCGAGTTGTCGTTCTGGAAGCTCGGGTTATCTTTCAGATAACTGGGAAATCCGGCTGGTGTGACTGGAGGGAGTGCTTGCCAGTGCTTTTGTGCTGATCCGGTGCTCCTCAGAGCCCCGCGATGCCTTTTTCTCCCTGGACAGTTGCTCTGCGTGGAGCCAGCACATGGTCGAGTCTGAGAGGCAGGGCAGGGTCCCTGGGGTGTGACGGCCACGTGAAATGCAGTGAGATGGCCGGATCCGGACCTCCTCCTTGCCTCCACCACGGACCAGGATCCAGGGACCAGTTACGCAGCACCGGGTTTCAAAACAGGGAGAATATTCTCAGGGATCTCAAGAAGACCTTGGTGCCTAACCTTTAGGCCTTATCAGGGGAACCTCAGCTGCTCTGCTGCTCTTGGAGGCTTTATTTACTTGTTAATCAGCTTGTCAAGCTTCAGTTAACTTCTGCGTTGAGGTGGAGCCACATCTCTTGCAGGTCTGGTGCCTCGCTTTTCTGTGGTTTCTTTTCAACCTTAATGTGCCTTTGGAAGCTGGCTGTGAGCCTGCCCAAATCCTGCACGTCGTCGTTGCTGCAGGCTCCTGAGGAAATTCTGGAAGGAAACCACCCCCCCAGCTTCTGCTGATGGTGCAGTTCTGCCCGCAGATGCTGGAGGTGATGGAGCTGGCATGGTGATCCTGTCCCCTGCACGCCCAGCTGCGGACGGGAAGCACGGTCTTGTGGCAAAGGCTCGAACTTGAGGGAGCAGAAATCCCCAGCTTTACCATAAGTTTCCTGTGTGACCGTGACCGAGTCACTTAATTGCGGCGGGTTCCTCATTGTGAGGGGAGTTATGTGCTTGATTGCTGGGCTCTGAGTTCTCGGCGTGGGATGGGTGCAGCTGCACGGCAGGCAGGATGGAGTCCCTGCGCCGTGGCTGTTCATCTGTCACTCCTCAGCCAAAAGAGGGAGAATCCTCTCTTTCCAGTATCGGGACGTGTAAGTCTTATTTGCAGCAGATCTGTGCCGTGACAGTGATTCATTTAAATAACGCACCCACAGCAACAGTGCTCTGATTTTTTTTTTAATTTTTTTTAAATCCAGGCTGCTGCAGAGGGAGGGAATGTGAGCATCACAGAAAGTAAGTCCTCTTGTGGCTAACTTACCATGAGCAGCAAAGTGAGGCTTGAGTAATTCAGGACCCAAATTTAACAAACAGGCTCCTGATCCAAACTTGGCTCTGGTGCCTTTAGACCTCTCTCCTCCTGTGACTGTTGCTTGATGCTACCTGCAGGATGCACCCACCTCGCTGCTGGGCCCTGGCAGTCGTCCTCCTGAGCCGTGTCTTGCTGAGAAGTTCGTCCTGTGAGAAGTGCTTGCTTTGGCCGAGGTGTGTCTGCGCAAATCCTCACCTTGCTTTTCTTCTGTGATGCAGCTGAGTGGGGTCAGCTCCTTCTCTTCCCTCTCTGGGCCCCCCTTTCCCAGGCACCCGTCAGGGAGAGCGTTATTGTTGCAGAGCGATTCACCCTGGGCGGATTGCAGGGTGAGGAAGGGATTTGTTTAGCTGTCCTGCTCAGCCTGTAAATCAGCGGCGTGCCCTGGACTAGCTGCTGCATAACGCCTGATGCATATTCATGCCCACGAGCAGCGCAGCACGGCTGGGACAGCTTTGTGTCACCGTGCTCATAACGTGCCCCGGGGGGACGGGGGCAGAAAGGGGTCTGTCTCAGCAGCAGGTGCCTGCCTGCTTCCCTTTATCTCCCTCCCCAGCTGCCCGCTTCTTATTGGCTCCCCAAGATGCACAGGCACTTGCTTTTCTGCAAAAAAAAAAAAAAGTGCATTTTTTTTGTGCCTGCAAAAGCTCTGCAAGGGCTAAATGAGTGCGGAGGAATGATCATTATATTTGATCACGGAAATGAAATGGCTCACTAATAAAGGAGACACTCTAGAAATATCTGATTTTGGCTCCGTGGGGTCACTCAAGCTGTTCCTTTGAGCTCTGGCTTTGAACGGAGCGTGAGGAGGTTTTTATCAATGTCCCACGGGGAGGGCAAGGCAGGGAACTCGCTCTCCTTCCTTCCTTGGGCTGTCCCCGTGCTCCCTCACCCGCCACCGCCTGCAGAGCCGAGGCTGTCGCAAACGTGCTGCTCTGCCCCGTGTTTCGAAAAATGGGGGGGAAAAAGGCTGTGCCACGTTCCCCTGGAAAAGATGACGTTTTGGAGGATGTGATTAGCAGCCTGGGGTACCCCGTGTGAGAGGGTGGGTGGGGATCCACCCTGCTGTTCCCCTTCTAGTACAAGACCTAGGGGCTGGCTGGGGACGCGGGCAGAGATGAGTTAGGCTCCAACACGAGGGTTGTGTTGTCCCCCTGCGGGGAGCAGACCCGTGGAGCTCCTTGCTTTGGGACAGTGTGGGTGGCAGGGGCGTACGTGGGCTCAGGGGAGGCTGGACAAGTCCTTGGGAAAGAGAGCTGTTGTGGGTTACTGAACGCAAGCTGTGCCAGGCCCAGGAAATCCCCTGGGCTGAAAATAGCCGGACGCTGGGCGAGGAGCAGGGGGAAGCAGCGCGGGGAGGCTGGGCTTCGGACACACCAACACGGGGATGCTGGAGCCTTGCTTTTGCTCCAGGGTGAACCTGCCGGGAGCTGCCGCCCCGTACCGGTGTGCTGCTGGAGCTGGGTGCCACTGGGGTTGTGAGGATCCGGGGTTCCTGCTGTTTCAAGATGTTTTCATCTCATTTCCTGCTGCTGACCAACAGGCTCCGTTCCTTTCCTTCCACTCCCCAAACCCAGCTCCCTGTCTGCATCTTGCCACTGCAGTAGCTCCACCGAGACGGGGCGTGTGCGGCTTGCACCGTTTTGTTCCCAGGGACCAAAGCTTACTGATACTCTTCCAATAGCATTTTGCTCCCAAAATTGACCTTTTTAAAGACTCTTTTCCATGAAATGTTAAAAATGAAAGAATTCAAAGCATTATTTAGACAATTCTCAGAGCTTCCCAGTTGCACAGACCTTGTTTCCTCACCCATTTATTTCCTTATGTTATTCACATACGTTAGGCTTTAAAGCAAGCAGGAAGCCCAACAGCCAGACCCTATTTCCATTGCAAATTTTTTTTTCTAAATGAAAATGGCTTAGATGTGTTTCCTGAAACCGGCTTTTTGGTTTTTCCCTGTCAGCAATTGCTTCGGAGGCACGGGGCAGGGTGGGGAAGGAGAGGAGAACGGAAATCGTGGAGGGAGAGCGCAGTTCTTGGGGACGGGGCGCTTTTTTCCCTGACACATGGTGTTGGTTGCTGTCAACTCAAAAAAAAAAAAAAAAAAAAAAAAGCATATCTCAGCTGCAAAATGTTGCCTGTGACCCCTGCAGAGTGTTAAATGCGGCCCTGGGTTGGTGAGTGCCTCTGGTCGCTGCCCTGGCCTGTTTCAGTGTCGGCTGCTCTCTTTTCTCCTGTTACCCTGCCTCATCCGTGCGTCAGGGCATCCTGTCCCTGCCTGTCCCTGCCCCCTCCCCGTGCTGGTGGCACAGTTGTGAGTTCACAAGGATAGCCAGAGGGCGATTTGGGCTTTCCCCCTCGCTTTACTCTGCCTCTCTGAGCATCCCTGCGCAGGGAAGCGCTGCTCCGCGGGGAGCTGTCAGCTCTGGCAGCCAGACACAAAGACCCAGCAGGCAACCAGCGGCTTTCCCATCCAAAACCTGCACGTGGAGCTTTTCGCCTCCCACTAAGGCCCTGGATGGGAAGTTGCCTCAATTTAGTTTCTGCCTTTGCTGCTGGCGATGGCTTCTTTGCCTGGCTTTGCCGGCCTGTGGGATGAGGAGGAGGACGGTGTGCGTGACCAACCCCAAGGCATTACAACCTGGTACCAGGTCAAGAGGTGGCTCAGAGGCCAGGATTTTAATGGGTTTAGTTGTTACCTGCAACATGGGCTGTGTTTTTAACTTCCCTGGGTACCTGTCCCTCTCTCCATAAGCACCTGCCTGGCCCTACGAGGCTGTGCTGTGGGCCGGAGGGGAAAGCAGAGGAGCCCATTTCCTCAGACCTCTCCGTGGATCAGCAGCGAGTGACGTGCAGAGCAGCACGTGTTATCTCTGTAAATAAGCCACGGGTGGCTTGGAAGTGTGCTTCTCCTGCAGACACCCCAGTGGGACAGGCTGGTTGCTCTCAGGGAGAAGCAGTGGTGGTGGGAGGTGAAGGTCCCACCGTAAACTGCAAGGACATTACGGCACCTCGCAGAGCTTCTGGAGATGTGGGCGTGAGCAGCCCAGGCACACTCAGTTTGATCTTGGGGCCATTTTGCGCTGCTGGAAGTTCCCCTTCACTGGTGAGTGCAAGTGTAATGAGAAATTGAGGAATTGAGGAAGTTGTCTGTGCTTACACTCGGGCCAAGAGGAGAAACGCTGGTGATCAGCTGATGGCAAGTGCTGCACTGGCTGTTCCTTGGGGTCAGGCTGTGGTTTATAGGCTCCTGAGATAAGGGGCCTGCTGGTCTTTATATTGAGTGTAATCGTTTTGTTTATACTCAAGATTTTGTATTTTGTATCATCTAGGGGTGACTCCTTTCCTGAGTATCAGTTCAGAGAGAAAGCTCTTGGATAGCTGGTTTCTTGGTTGTGTTACCGACTTACGGAGATTGTTTGCTGCTTTCTGGTATGTTAATAAAACCACTTGGCATCGCTGTGACTACCAGGTGCTTTTCTTACAGAGGGAGCTGGCGAGAAAGAACTTCGTTAAATTTAGGAGCGGGTGAGCAAGAGCAGCGTGGTCAGACCAGCTTAGTGCCAGCAGCAGGTAACTGTACTGCTTTTATTAACTACCAGGCAAGGTGCAACACGAACAGAGAGAAACCAGAGATCAGCAAGCTGTCAGCAGTGCTGGTGGGGATGGTCCCATCCTGCTTTCCTCTCTCCTCCCATCTCTGCTGGCCCATGCAATGACCAGAGGCTTGAGCACCACCTCCTGCCACCCTCGCCTGTCTTCTAGGAGAGCACTGAGGGCTGGAGGCCCTACGCTGCCTGGTGGCACGATGGCAAGCGAAAAAAAGCTGGGATTTAACTTCTTTGTGGTCAGGTAGTCTCTGGCAGAGGCGATCTGTTGCCAGAGGTGCTCTAACTAAAGCTGTGTCCAGAGCCAGGACCTGTCTGTGCCTGTTGAAGATCTCGTGCAAAGCCATGGTTTGCACATAAGTGCTGGGGCTTACGAATGTGCTGCAGAGACAATCCTTCTCTTTCAGGCTTGCCTCTGACTTGAACCTGCCTGCAGCTTTCTGCTCTTCTTCCTCCAAGGTTTCCTGCATCCCCTTGAACATCTGCCTGTGCTTTGAGCCTCCTACGTGATGTCGTTCCTTATCCCTTTTCTCCTCTGGAGCAATATTTTTGTGCTCAGTCTCTTGGGACAGGCTGCCTGTTCCTGCAGGTCTTAAAGAGCTTGCAGAGGATGGAAGAAGTCATTCTGTTCCTCTTAGACTGCTTTTTTTTTTTTTTTTTTCTCTCTCTAATGCAAGACTTTTATTATGTCCAAGCTGGTTCTCCAAAGCAGGGCCATGATTTGCAACTTTCCTCACACCTCTGGCACCCCTCTCTCTTTTCATCTTGCAGGCTGCATCGCCTGAGTTTGCAGATACGAAGCCAGCAGCCAAGCACACTGTGTTAGATTTGCAGCTCACTTCTTGGTTAATGTAAAAACAAACAAACAAACAAAAAAAAAACACCAGCAAGTAAGTGAAAATGAAGCATCGGATGGGCTGTGATTCACACTAGAGCAGCAGCTCTGCACTCCCTAACCTCTTTCAGGCCAGGCAGGCCACCGAGAACATCAGCATTTTGACCCTTGAGTGAAAACGAGAGGTGGCATTTTGTGCTCCTGGGGGGGTTCATCAGGCCCTTAGGATGCTGTGCTTTGGGACGCTGCTGGCAGTGTTGTGCGTGAGCAGGTGGAGGGAGGGGTGCAGGCAGCAGGGTTTGCCTTGTCATCAGGCAGGATTCCCAAACTGCAGGCATGGTGGGCTGCTGGTGACAGGCTGAGATGAGCCGTGTGTTGTAGAGGACTTGGGGCTGCTCTGCCTGGTAGGAATCCTTGCCAAAGGGAACTAAATCCAAACGCTGCGGCGTTTGTGGCTGAAAGGTTCCTCAGTTCTTGGGATGAGACCTATTCAAAGATACTTGCAGAGGTGGAACTGTTTTTGGGTGCATTAAAACGTGCTGCCGGTTGACAGGTGGGGTGTAAGCATTCAGCAGTGAGCAGCGTTTGTAAAACTTTCATCGTGGAAACGTGAAATCCACGGGGGAGGATTCGGGGGCTAGCGGGCTGGGAGCAGCTGCTGCTGCCAGGCGGAAGCGCTCGGCTGGGCTTTCCTAGACAGCTTGAATGGGAGCCAGGAGCCCTCTCTCTCCGGGAGAAAATCCACGAGGTCAGGAAATGCAGCAGCAGCTCCAGCTTCACGCTAGGGCCCTTGGCTTGGCACTGAGATCCCAGCCCTTTTCCCAGGCGGTGCGCTCCTGAACGGCTCCCATCTCCTTGGGGTCTTGCTCAGCTCTTGGTCCCGCTGCCCTGCGTGGCTTGCTGGGAATCCAGCTCTCAGGAAGGATGCTGGGTGCTGCGGAGGTGATAAGTTTGGTTTGGTGGGGAAAACACCGGGCAGCGACCCAGCTCAGCCTTCCAGAGCGCTGTTCCCGCGTGGTGCAGGACTGGGAAGCTGTGCTTTTGTGTTTTCTTTTGGGTCAGCTCTGTCTGGCCTCTGCACGAGCTGCTGAGAAACGCAAACTCTTGTTTTTCCTCCACTGGAAATTCTCACACCAGGAAAGATTTTCACAACATTTATCGTCAGGCCGTGCATCTCCATCCAGCAAATCCCCGTGCTGCAGTGTGGTAACCCTGCATGCCCGTTACCATCTCCCTGGCAGAAGCCCCCGCGCTTCCCTTCCCTGCCTTCCCCTTTTGGGAAAGCCACAGTCACCAGAGGTCCTGCTTTGCATCGTGGTTGTGCTTGCTCTTTTGCAGCCGTTCCCTTGCTTTTTCCTGAGATACTGAGTGCTGAGAAGGACACGCTCTTTGTTTGTCTTCCTGCTGCTGAGCCAGCAGCTAAGAAAAGGGCTCCGGAGAGAGAGAGGTGGCTGGCTCTGACTGCTCCCAGCCCGGGCGGGTGATCGAGCTGTCTGAGTGGTTTAAGGTTGCAATCAGATGGGGATTGAAGTCAGAAAGTTCTGGCCTACTTTAGAGGAGATCTCTGCTGCGTTAGCAAATCCAGCAGATGCGGACAGGGGCTGGGCGCAGGGTGGCTGCTGCTGGTACACCGGGTGCCAGCCTTAGCACCAAAAACACCCTCCGTCGTCTTCGCAGGAGAGGTGGCAGCTTCTGCCAGTGGCTGGATGGCAAACACCAGGCTACCAGGAGCAGCCCTCGCCCCTGGGAGCAGCGGGCTGGTGGTGTGCGAGCTGTGCCTGCGGGATGCCAAGCGAGTGGAGGGACCACGCGTGCGGCGATGCCTGCCCTGGGGTGGCTCTCAGCAGGCAGGGCTTGCAGCCCGGCGAGATTGCTATTTAAACCTTCGGGGTTTTGTAATCTTCCTGCCGTAAGCGCCGAGCTGAAGTTCCTCTTTCTCAGCAGGAGGGGAGCAGGAATTTAAGGGAGGGGGGAATTTTCCCCCGCCGAAGGGTGATGGCAAGTCCGCATTGCTGCCCGACTTGGAACTGGCTATAACGAGCCTTCCCAATTAGTGCTTTCGCTGGTAGCATCCTTCTCCCCTGTGGTCTCTGCCAGCCTTCTGTATTCCCTTATTCCATCCTCTATATTCCCTCACCTCGCGCCACTCGCAAGTTTGCACGCGGCCTGTCAGGCTGAAGGATTGCAGAGCACCAAGGGTGAGGCGCTGGGCATGTTTTTGTGTTGGCTTTGATTGATTTCTTTCCCCATTTTAAAGTAGCCTTCATTACGCGGGGAGGGTATTAGGTTAAAGAGCTCTGGATGCTGCAGTTCCTCACTGTAACCGTAGACCAAGCCTCGTGTTGTAGGTGAGGTCATCCCGTGTCTGAGACCCCAGGGAATGGGATCATAAAAGGCAGCGGATCCCAGAGGCACGGCACGGCATGACAGAACAAAACAAATGGCGTTTTTTTCTGGCCAAATTTCCAGGGTAGTTGGAGTGCTGGATGGGGAGAATAAAAAAAGTCCTTGACCCTTGGGACATCCCACATTTTCCCCATTTCTGGCCGTGTTTAGGGCTTGGGAGGAGAGGCCAGGGCAGTGCTGGAGAGCACCCTGCAGTGAGAATTTGGTGGCTACTGCAAATCCCTGTGAAAACCACACACATCCCCAGCCTCTCTGCCTTTCCCGGCTTCCCATCTGTGCCCCCTGCTCTCCTGACGTGGTGGCCGTGTCTCTCCTTGCAGGTCAGGCTGCTCCTGGAGGTCCTGAGCTGGGGTCGGCTGGAAGATGACCGAGTACAAGCTGGTGGTGGTGGGAGCTGGTGGCGTGGGGAAGAGCGCGCTGACGATACAGCTCATCCAGAACCATTTCGTCGATGAGTATGACCCCACGATAGAGGTAAGCGGCGCCGCCTGCGTCTTTTCCTAGTGCTCTTTGCTGCAAACCCCATGTGATCAGCTTGGGCTTGAGTCTGAACTTGAGCAGGGACGGTCCTCTGCTTTGTAAAGCCCTTCTCAGCTGCCGCCTGTGTGTTTGGAGGTCACAGCGACTGATGTGTGCGTCCTGAAGAAGGACAGCAGTGTCTGCCGGAGAGAGGCAGCGAGGGATGCAGCAGGAGCAGGCAGAGCCAGGAGAGGCAGCACAAAACTCCTCCTTACCGCCTCCCAGGGAGAGATTAAAGGTTTGGGACCGATGGGCCATTTTGTGCCTGTGCTTCCATTTCTCCTTCTGTGAAATCAAAGTGAAGATACTGACTTCCCATGCAGGACATTTGGAGATTTTTCTTATGAAATGGCTTCTGTCAGAGCTCGTCCTGCAGTTTGGGTGAGGCAGGCAAAGCAGTGTGGGGTCAAGAGCCCAAGCAGAGCTGAAGACTGATGATTATTTTCTTTATATTTTATCTTTAAGAGATCCCCACAACTCCACAGAGCAGAAAGTTCAGGGACTGTCTTTGGGCTGCCTAATACATGGTTATAGATCTGCTCTGCAGTAGGAAAAATGACACTGCGGTTCTTTTCTGCAGCTTGCAGGCTCCGTGAAACAGCCCAGGGAGCTTGTGCACTGCGCTCTGGGCTTTTGTCCTCCTTCAGAGCCCAGCGCGTTCATCCTCCAGTGGGAGGCGGAGAGCTGGGGTGTGCCGCAAGGCCCACTGCTGCTCGTTCTCCATCACGGGGAGCAAAAGATGAACGTCCAAAAGATGGATGTACTCGTCTGGAGTCAGCAGGGATCTGTCTGTGTTGAGCCTGGTCTGTCAGGCTCAGTACCCCACCTGAGAGGCAGCCAAGTACCTGTGCAGGAGAGGTTCAGTACTCAAAATCCACTTTTCTGCATTTCAAGTGTAAACAACAATTATTATTATTATTTTTTAACCTTTTAAACCCAGCCCCTTCTCCAGCTGTTTGCACTGCGTCCCCCCTGCTTGCGAGATGCGGATCACCCACCGTATGATTTATACCTCGGGCTGGGGGAGGTTTGGGCAGGACCGTGCTCGTGGTGCCGCTGCTGGCAGGAGGAGTAAGTCCACCCTGGGAATGCAAATCACAGCTCGGTCACGCCTCTCAGACAATAACCTCCCTGTCTGCAGTCCTGGAGGATTCTCCACCAGATGTGTCTAAATACAGCTGTGGTTACCGCAGTTGTTATTATTATTATCACAGAGCCTAAAAGGTCCCAGCTGAGGTCAGAAAGCTATTCTGGTAGGTGTTGTATGTGCAGTCCCCACCCTGAAGAGCTCACAACTTAAACAAACAAGAGAGACAGGGCTCAGTATAAAGGCAGAAATGGTTTTATCCTACAGATGGGAAGGAGAAAAAGCACTTAATAACACGTGCTATTACATCATTTGGCCAAGGTCACTTAGAAGGTCCGTAGCAGAGCCTGGAATTTAATTTAGGGCTCCAGAGTCTCAGTGCTGCACCTTGCATACAGACCCCGTTGCCTTCTTCTCCATCTCCAACTTCTGCGCAGGCGAGAGCGCTGTTTTATTTTCCTGCCTGTGACTGCTGTGGGCGATTTCAGGTTTTGGTGCTCCCTCTTCCCTCCTGCCGTGGATTTACGGCGTTGGTCTCCAAGGGCTGGACCCTTCCGCAGGAGGGTGGGACGTGGCCATCCCTGCCTTCCTCTGCAGTCGCCAGTCCTGCTGGGTCTGCTGCTGGCAGCGTCCCACAGCGCGCGAGTGGGGATGGAGCAAAAAGCCAGGCTGCATTGAGAAACCCTCCTGTTTGCCTCGCAACTTCTAGCAGTCCTTAGCCTCAGGTCGTGTCCTGACCGTAGCGTTTAACACACACGGGGGGCTGGGCACCTAGCTTGGTGGGGTCCTTCTGCTGTGCTGCAGCCATGGGGACAGCGGGGTCAGCACCAGCGATGTCCCAGCCGTGTCCCTGCTCCTGCAGGCAGCCCCAAGTGTCCTCTCCCAAGTGCCTGCAATTTCTGGCTCCTGTGTGAACGTTGCCGGAGAGCCGGGATCACTTAATTCGGTCCTTCCAACTTCTGGAGGAGAATCTGTCTGGGATCCCAGGTCAGAGCCCAGAGCCACTGCTCGCTGTCCAGCGGGGACGGCGGGGTTTATTTCTGTCAGCCGGCACTTCTTGTTCCAGCTGGGCAGCCCGGCCCGTCTGTTGTGCAAGAAGATGGGGTAAGACATCAGGGGCCGAGGATGGGGAGCTGCGGGGTGTCAGCATCCACGCTGCACAGAGGGGCTGTGCCGTGCGGGATGGGGTGCCGTATGGGATGGGGTGCCGTGTGGGATGGGGTGCTGTGTGGGATGGGGTGCTGTGTGGGATGGGGTGCTGTGGGATGTTGCCTGCTGTTAATGTCGTGCACTGAGGGACTCGTCCTCTGGCTGCAAGCCAGGGCGCCGGGCTGGGAGGGAGCTCTGGTGTGAGAGCAGCCAAACACGCACCGTCTGCCCTCCCCAGTGCCCCCCTGCCCCGAGGAGGCTGTAAATGGGAGTGGAGATGGTGTTTAATTACAGACAGGCTAATGACAGCAGCACTGTGAGCTCCCTGATCCCAGTGCTGCCCAGGTTCCCTGTGTAGATGGAAGCAAAGGACGGGGATAACAGCCACGGGAAGCGTGGTCCCAGCTCATGGGCCCTGCCTCGGCCGCCCTCTGCTTTTCGGGAAGGCCGCGGGCCCGATGCCGTGGCCCTGCCTGCGGGGTGAAGCGAGGCCTCCTTAGGCCCGGTAGCCGCCGCTGGTGTTGTAGTGAGCAGAAGGGTGGAGTCCGTGCTGGCCTCGTTCCCTTTCCGCACCGCTGCCGGTCCCGCCGTTGACCTTTGCTGTGTCTGCTCTTTGTCTGCAGGCCTATTTTTCAGGGGCAGAGCTCATCTGATAACATTGTTGTGGTCGCTGGAAGAGCAGCAGACGCTTGAAGTAGTTTTAAGCCGAAACCGTAGCCGCCACAAGCGGCTGCAGAAGGCAGAGCTGTGTCATGGCGCTGTCACAGCCCCCCAGCTGTGTGTTTGTCCCGCTTTTTGGCCTCCTCCTGTGGCCGAGAGTCAAGACAACTGCATTGGGCATGGGGCAGGGCTGGCAGAGACACCCCCGGGCTGCCCCAGCAGGATCCCTGTGACGGGGAGGTGTGGAAGGAGGGAGCGGTGCTTCCGAGGAGCCCGTGTTGAAAATCAGACCTTCGGAGGGAGACCCTGGGAGAGCGCTCGTGGTGATTCCCAGGGCTTCTCCCACGTGCGATAAGTTGTAATCGTCTCCTCCGCAGGGCAAGCGCACAACTTCAAAGGGCCTGGGTGCTCCGTACCTTCCCCAGAGCCCCTCTGGGCAGGGGCTGGCTGTGGGAAACACCCTCCTGGCGGCCTCCTTTATTTATTTTTTCACGTTTGCATGACACCAGCAGGTTCGCCATCGCTTCGCAGCCTCACTGGTGGCGATTGCCTCTGGCACCTGATCCGTGTCAGGGGTGCTGGATGGCCGGCCGGGTTAAACACCTCCCAGCCCCGAATATCCCAGCTGCTGGAAGGAAAGCCCGGCTGCCAGGAGCCTCCAATTGTGTTTCCCCTTTCTGCATGGGACTCACCGCCTGGAGTGGAGGTGGCAGGGGCTAGCCAGGCCTAAATAAAGTTAGGAAAACAGTCAGTGCTGGTGCCGAGGGGTGGCAGGAGCCAACCTCCCCTTGCGTGCCCTCCCTTAACACTTTCCCTCCCTCCCCGGGCAGGATTCCTACAGAAAGCAAGTGGTCATTGATGGAGAGACCTGTCTGCTGGACATCTTGGACACAGCGGGGCAGGAGGAGTACAGCGCCATGCGAGACCAGTACATGAGGACGGGGGAGGGATTCCTCTGCGTCTTCGCCATTAACAACACCAAGTCCTTCGAGGATATCCACCAGTACAGGTGAGCGCCGCGGGGAGGCCCCGTCCCGGCCCCGTCCTGCCCTCCATTTCGCTTCAGGCCCTGCGGTGGAGGCACTGGCTGCCAGCACAGGCAATTAGCTCGAGTGGCCGTTCCCCAGGGAAGAGAGGGAGCAGACGGCTAATGTCAGTGCCTCCGATAAAACCCATCCAAAGGGATTGCTTGTGGCCGCTGGGGACTCGGTAATGTAATGTTTAAGTGTTTATGGTAACTAAAGGGAGAGCTGATCCTTTACGACCCCCTCCCTTCCCCTCCCTAATTAATGGAATTGTTTTGTTAGTGGAATCGATCTCAGCAACTTCTGCTGTGCGGGGAGCTGGAGGGGGAGCTTCGGCCTTTTTGAGGACTTGCCTGGGACAGGAGGTGTTTGCAGAGGATGCAAGGGATGGCTTGCCAGCCAGCCAGGGGCTTTTGAGAGCAGTGTAGGAAGTGACTCATGGCAGTTTCCTCCTGCTCCTGCTCGTGCCCAGCTCCCTGCCACTGGAGCTGGCCCGGCACAACCTTGCCTGCTGGCACGAGCAGCCCAGATGGTTTTACGGGGAAAACCAAAAGAGTCACATCTGGAAACCCCGAGTGGTGATCCTGATGATCCATCCAGGAGAGGGGAGGCAGCAGACCAACCCTGGGGGTTGTACTCAGCGGGTCGCCCTCCGCACACAGCAGGGTCCCAGTGGGGCCGGGTGTTGGGGTGCCCCCGGGCAGCTGCTGAGCAGCAGTTGTGCTGCGAACGTGGCTGCCAGCTAACTGTGTAGCTCCTGGGGCAGGCACAGCCCTTCCTAACTCTGTGGTGGGAGCTGGTGAGATGGCTCCAGCTAACAGGCGTGTTCGTGGCAGTAACTCTATACGGGAGGCTAATTTGGCTCGGTTTAGCTGAACCCTAGGACAAAGGATGGGATTTTCCTAAAGCACCTGAGGGATTCGGTAGCGTTCATCCCACTGCCTTGTGCTGGTGCCTGTGAATCACTCACAGGATGGCTTGGTTTCAAGCCCGGGTTTTAATCATGATGTAAATCACTGGCTTTAATCTCGTTTCACATGTGCTCTTTGCATTTGCACTTTTAAAATAATTTTCCCCAGAGAAATGCTCATTCTCCCTGGTTAAGACCCATTAGGAGGTATCTCTTTTCAGCTAAGTGTAGCCTGTGCCCTAGATTTAGTGCTCGGGTCTGCTGATCAGGATGTTACATCGAGCATTTAAGTGGCTTTATGGCATATCTGACATACATTCAGGCTTCATTTCTGTGTTCTACTATATTAAAAAAAGATGATTGATTTTTTTTTTTTTGTGCGTGTGATGCATGTCCAGCTACTTTTGGATGGGAATTTTGAATTCAAATAAGATAGAGAAACCAGCATTTAAAAAAAAAATGCTTTATTACTTTAAAATAAAACCACGTTAATTGTCCTGGATGCGTGAGCAAAGAAAAAAAAAAGCTGTTTTGCATCCCAAGTTAAATGATTTATTAAACAAAGGAAGTTATTATCTCTCATGAGGGAATTGAGTGGATTGTTTGTGGTCATAATGGCCTTTAGGATTTTAGAAGTAGTAGATCTCGTCCTCGCCCACCTAGTTTTAAATCAGGGGTTGGAATGGAGAAGCAAGCATTACTGCATTTTTGGTTCCCAGTTGGTTCCTCAACTTTAAGTGAACTGAGCTAAGCTGAAACGAAGCAAATCCTGTGCATCTGCGGAGAAGCCTACAGCTGCCAAACGCTGGCTCATCGGCTCAGCAAACTCTGGTTGCAGGTGTTTTTTCGGGTGACTTTTACCTTTTACCCATTCAGGAAGATAACTCGATCTAAAATGCTGGAAGCATCCAGGTAGCTGCTTGGGTATTTGTTTTTATTTAGTTCACGCCGCGCTGGGAGGATGTGGTAAGCTTTTGTCTTGGTATCGATTACCGTAATTTCAAGCTGAAGTTTTAAACAGTTGCACTTAAAGAGCAGAAGCATTTTTAGTTTCTCTTTCCCAAACTGCCCCACTATTCTGCTGCTGGTTACTTGCTTACATGCTACGGTCACGTTTGTCCTCCTGAAAGCCCTGCCCGAGGCACGCTGCAGCAGGGAAGCGCAGCTTGAGGAAGAAGCAACCTGTCCTCCGTGCCAGTGGGGAGTGCTCTGGAGCCTTTTCTGCCTTCACTTCAGCATCTCTTACTGTTACAGGGAGCAGATCAAGAGGGTGAAGGACTCAGATGATGTCCCCATGGTGCTGGTGGGGAACAAATGTGACCTGCCAGCCCGGACAGTGGAGACGCGGCAAGCACAGGACCTGGCCCGGAGTTACGGGATCCCCTACATAGAAACGTCGGCCAAAACCAGACAGGTAGGAGGAGGAGCAGTTAACACTCAGACCAGTACCTTGCCAAAATCTTCCCTTTGCTCCCTTTTCCCCTCTTTCTTCCTATAACCCTGGAGAGCCACGTCCAGGGTTGCTTTCTGCCTGCAGCCCGTGAGTAGCAGCAACACCAGCTGATCAAGTCACAAACCCTTTCCCTCTCACCCCCTCTTCTGGGTGTTTGCAGCTTCTTTGGGGCTATGACAGTTGCTTCCACTGGCAGAGGGGTGAGCCTTCCCTCCAGCTGCCCTGCCTCGCGTGCGAAGGGGCAGCGGGAGATGGCGTGGCTCTGCCAGCAGCCTCCCTGACGGACAGGGGCAGGACTGACGCACGGCCACGATGACAGGGCTGTGTGCTCAGGCTGTCGGGCGAGCAGCGCTCCAGCTGCTCGTTACCCGGCGTGCTGTAAGTCTCTCTGACAGCTCCGAAGTGGCGGCAAGCAGGGAAGGGAGCGTGAATTAGAGCAAGCCAGCATGGGCACTGATTTACTGCTGCCGAGATGCTGGGAAAGGAGCTGCCGGAAAGCTCCCGAGCCGGCCGCGGCCTTGCCTTGTGTGCAAGCTGTGATTGATGGCCCGAGGAGCCTGTTCAGTGATGGCACCGGGGAAATAAATTCTCGTGGCAGCATCCCCAGCCCATCCCCAGGCTGCTGCCTCTGTCTCGGGGTGCCCCAGCAGGACAAACCCTGGCAGTGCAGAGCGGCAGCGTGTGCTTTGGTCTCTGCGTGCCTTGCAGACAGATCTGCTGGCCTTAGCTGCTTCCCTGAGGCTAAATGCTCCATCAGGATGTTCCCCTCCCCATCAGGGCTCACGCTTCCAATCTGCAGAAGATTAGTGCTCAGGCAGCAGCAAAGGGAAGATGACTGCTACGTAAGCTCACGAATTGGCCTCTAAATGCCTTCGTGCTGCTGCAGTACCAGGAGCTCTGGCAGATAGGATCTGTGTTGGTCCGAGCCCGTGGGATGGCCCAGTTTCTGCTGGGAAGACGGAGGAGGCAGAGCCAGGGGAACCCCAGGGCAGCCCAGGCAGCAGCCCTGAAGCAGCACGGTGCTTTTCCAGCCTCCCCGGGGGTTTGCTCTGCAGGCAGCCAGAGCACAGAGGTGGCAGAGGGGCGCCCCACCTTCCGTCACGAGCAGGGGCTTTCCTCCTGGATGGCAGACCTTGCTCAGGCTGCTGAAAGCTGCTTAGTCACTAGGAATCCTTGGCCGTGCTGTCGCTTGCTCAGTCTTGCTCACCGTTTGGGGGCTGTGCTAGGATTCCTCTCTGTCCTCTTGGCTTAGTCTCATGCCTCCAGCTCGGCAATCCGCGCCGCGTGGAGGCAGCCCGGGGGCCGGCAGGCCCAGCCCTTTTTCTTCTCAAAGCGGGCAGCTGCTACAAGCCAGGTGTGTTTCCTGCAGGGCGTCGAGGATGCCTTCTACACCTTAGTGCGGGAGATCCGGCAGCACAAACTGCGCAAGCTGAATCCGCCCGACGAGAGCGGCCCCGGCTGCATGAACTGTAAATGTGTCGTCTCGTGACTGCGGTGAGTGCCACCAGCGGGGACAGGGGGCAGCAGGGCATGTAGGAAGCAGGGCAGGGGGACTTGCCGGAGAACAGATGCGTCGGAAAACATTTCAGCGATGGCTATTTTTTAATTCAAGTGATTTCTGACTGAAATAGCATCTTCTGTCAAAACATAGGTAAGGCAAAACTTCCCACTTTCCTGAGGAAATGTGTGGGAGGAAAGGGTTGTTTATTTTTTCCCCTCATTCAGCAGAACAAATTTCTACAGAACACTGAAAAAAAAGACATGTTTTTGTCATGTTTTCCCCAGGAGAGCTCCTTCCCATGCTGACCCTCCGACGGCGGAGGGATGCTGGTATTCGAGGTGTGCGTGTTCGCCAGGCTGACCCTGTAATTGCTTAGATGAGGAGCTGTGTGAGCACATCGCCTCCTAATGCATACATCGCATTGTCCTGAGGCTTCAGAGCATCTGAATAAAATCAGATAGATTTCACAGGCAGAGCGTCTGACTGAAAGGCCTCTGTTCCTCAGCAGAGTTTTCCCATTAGGTGTATCCCCAGGGATTTGTGAAGCTGATGCAATGCCGAGAATTAGCCATAAGGGGGCTGTTTTGCTTCTACAAACGGTGCGTGCTGGAGCCAAAAGGAGTTGTTCAGATTGTCTATATTTGCTTGCCTATTTTTCTTTTCTCTCCTTGATTGTTTTTTGCTTTTTTTTAAGTTCTGAATGTATTTAAGTCACTGCAATCCTGTTGGATAGCAGAATTCTGTAGTGGAAGGAGGGAGAGGCAATGGGGCTGAGCACCCCAGGGACATGCACGTGTAAGGGACAGCTAGAGATTGTGTCCCTAGGGCTGGGGCTTGGGAGAAAAGCCTGCACACCCATCACTCTTGGTGTGATGTCTACTGGGGGGTCTCCCAGACATCCCACCTGCCCCTTCATCCCTTCACACAGCTGTAAAGAGAAAGGCAGCAGTACAGCAGTGACTGTGCTTGGAGGCTCCAGCTGAAGGTGGAGGTGGGCAGCTGGTTTCCCTCCTTTGCTTTTTGAGGCAAAGGCCGCCAGCTCAGCAGCGCTCTTCCCCCAAAAAACCCCATCGCTGGCAGCGTTTGCTTCCTATGAGCAAGATCCCGGCCGAGCACCCCACCCCTCCGCTCCCCGCCGAGCAGCGTGTGGGCCCTGGGGGCTGAGCCGTGTGCCGTGCCTAGCGCCCTCCCGGCTGCCGAGAGCTCTCCAGATGTTGGGCCCCTCCAGATGTTCAGCGGCGCTTCCTCCGGATGGGGATGTGAGCGCGGGGCTCGCTTCCTGCCCTGGCTCGTGGCTCACAGCACGTGGGGACGCGCGGGCTGCGCTGAGGCTGCCGCCCCCTCCTGCGGGGACTGCTGGTGACCGGCGTTGGCTTCAAACAAAAGGGCTGGCCGCAGCCAGGAGGGTTTTCCCCTCCGGTTCCCTCTGCAAAAAGAGTGCCCTGTGTCACCCACGTCTTCTGCTGCCACCCTGTGTGGGTTGCTCGCATGGGGGCGGAGGAGCAGGGCCTGTCTGGGCAGCACTGGGATGCACATACAGCCCCTGCGGAGATGCACAGGCATCCTGAGATGCCTCTGTGAATTGCACAACCCGTGGCAGATCCCCCACAGCAGGCAGGAGAGGAGGCTTGAGACTAGAAGAGTGAAAGGAGAATGTTTTGCTGCGTGGCTCCTGCCCTACAGGACTAGGTACAGCCCTTTCCTCCGGGCAGTGCAGCTCCAGCGTCACAAACTGGACGCCAGGCACGCCAGCTCGCGTTAGCCAGCTGAGGACAAGAGCAGAGGAGGAGGAAGAACATCAGGACACAAAAGGAAAGGCTGTGTGTGTGGCCGGGGGAGCTCAGAGGTTTGGCTCCTTGCCCTGCTGTGGACTCGCCTTATGGTTCCCCTCTTTCCTGGAGGAGGGAGGAGGAGATCACCGCAGGGCAGAGGGTCTGGTGGGCCCCCAGAGCCTCACCTGCTGCTCCTCGGAGCATTTGTTCCCTTTGGCACATGTACAGAAGCCTTTCCTGGCCAGGTCCAGGCTTCCATGGCCTGCAGAGCCCTTGGCTTTCCCTCCGTGGGCACTAGCAGGGCTGTCCCAGAAGGTGAGGGGTGGCAGTGGGAAGGGCTGCTGCGGGTTCTGAGAGCCAGGGGGACTAATTAGCATCCTTCCTCTTCTCGTTTCAGCTGACTGGACCGCGACTTGGAGAGGTTTCCCCTGTGCAGAGCGCGAGGAAAGGTGAAGCGAAGGAAGAAACAAATGGATCTGGAGGAGGAGTACAGGGGGAGAGGAAGAGGAGGAGGAGGAAGAGGACAGGGGGTGCATCAGCCCCTCCAAGGACTATCTCGCACTTCACCTGGGCCTGCAGCAAACGGATTTTTTGTTTTCTTTCCCCATCCCTTCCTCCCTTTGGCCTCCTCCCACCCCCGGCAACTGTACAAAGCCACAGATTGAATCACAGTAAATTATTATTTGATGGTCTCGACAAACCCTCTGGGTGGCTGTGTCCTGCTTCCGGAGCTTGCTGCCGCTGGCGTGTCCCTGTGAGGTCTGTCTGGGGGACGGGAGGGCACGTGCCGGATAGGAGATGCTCGGGTTTCCTCTCAGCAGAAGGTTGCAGGCTGTGGAGGAGGCAGGGACGTGCTATTTAAAGGGGGCTCGGAGGAAAAACCCAGCTGGGTAGCTCTGGAGCCCACACGTTGTCTCCTGGAGACCCGTGTTGTTAGAAGAGGCGGTGAGGTGGGTCAGGATTGGCCTCTGTGGTCAGAAAGCTGGGAGGATGCCCATCAGGGAGGGCACTGCGGCTGGTGGCGGGGGTGGCGGGATACCCAGATCAGCGGTTACATGGCACAAAACCTCGTGCTTTGAGGGCGCTGGGCCTTGCAAACACTTGATGCGAAGAATTTGTCCTTCAGAGGAAGAGCTGTCTTGGCTGCAAGTTGTCGTTGTCACCTCCTTCCCTATATGCACGTGTTTTCTTACGAGAAGCCCAAGCAGAACCTGCTGCTGGCCCCGAATTTTGTCCAAGTGGAAGCATGCAACCAGCCCCAGTCTGTCCTCAGCTCTCCCCCTGGTGGCTCGCCTTTGGCCTAGCCTGCGTGAGACTTTTAGGAGCTCAGACGTGATGCCTGGAAGGGAAGGAGCATCAGGGAGGAGATCCAAGAGCTGCCTTCACCTGAGCCGGTGCCCGTTCGGTGCTTCCTTGACTTATCTTCCCCGAGTGGCTTTTCTAGCTGGGCAGGCGGGCAGAGGAGCTCCTTCCTCTGCACGGCTTTGTGTGGGAGCACAGGGCAATGACTGACCCCGCTGCTTCCAGCAGCCTCTCCCCGCAGCAGGCTGTCCTTACAGCCCGGCAGCCCCCTGCTGCCACAGGCTAATGGAGCCTGCATCTGCCCAGAAGGAGAGCATCGAAGGGGGAAGGTGATGCAGGAGGCAGGGAGCCGTCCTGCACGGACCAGCCCGGGCCTGAAGAGGTTTCAGTAGCCAAGGGTAAGTAGCCGAGGCAGGTGAGGGCTGGGAGTGGCAACACAGCATGAGTCACGTAACAAAATGGGCACAGAAGCCCTGCTCGGCCCCAGCCCACCATGGGTTCCCTGTGCCCAGCATCCATGCGAGCAGCCTCCTGCCCCTCTGCCTGCCCCCCGGCACGCCACGCAGAGGCAGGATGGAGGCAGGGGCTGCTTGGCCCTGCTGCCTCTGCTTTTGGCCCGGGCAAGAGAAGACTTGTGCTAACAGCCTGCTGCAAAGCGCCGTGTCAGCTGCGGGGCTGCAGCTGCAGGTTTTGGTCCAGAAGGTGGCACAACTGAGAGAGCTTGCGTGCAGCTGAGAGCAGGGCACAAAGGCACGGTATGAGATCTCCCTTTTGGAGAGGTTTCTGCACTCGTCAGGTTTTCCAGCTTGCTCAGAAAAGCTCTGGGTTTGGTCAAGTCGCACGTGTTATCCGAGTTTGCTCAGGTGTCTTCTGGTTGTAAAATACCGTTGCTTGCTTGGTGTGGCACTGAGAGGTGCTAAGGATGAGCTCTTCAGTGATGCAGCATCCAGCGTCTGTGTTAGCAGCACTCCGGGCATATAACAGCCTTTCTTCCCAAGGCAGGGTTTGGCTGAAGCTTTACTCCTTTCACTTTATGGCACACTTCAGGTGGTTCCACATGGTGACAGTGGTTGTTGGGTGGCTGGGTATGGCCCCATTTTGTGTGTGGGTAAAGCAGACAGAACTGGATCAGGCATCTTTGGGGTTCTGCAGTGGAGCTGGAAGTTCCCCAGGAGCCTTGGCACAGATGGTGGGACGGTGCCACAAGAGGGCAACACTCAGAAATCCTGCAGGCAGGTCAGAGCTGGAGACTGCAAACCTCTAAGGAGGGCCTGCCTGAGAGGTGGTGCTTGGAGCTGGGCTGATGGCAGACCGCTTCTCCTCTCTGTGGTGGATCACACCGTCAGAAGTGAGGCAGCTGGGACCCCGGGTCAGTGCTGGTCAGTCACGTCGCCTCCTGTGGAGCTGGAAGCGCTGCCTGTCAGCTTTCTGCTGGGACAGGAGATCACCAGGAGCCCCACACTCAGGTAGGTCAATGTGGAAGTCCGTGCCGAAGGTGGAGGCAGGCTGGGAGCAAAAGGAGGTGTAAAAGCTTGACGCAGCAGCTGTCCTCCTGAAATCATGGACTGCGAGATCGCACCTTCACGTAGCAGCACATCCTTGTTTCCAGGAGCTTAGCTTCCAGCAAGGCCAGCTTCAGGGGAATCGTGGCAGATCTTCAGCATGTCAGCAAGGCATGTCAGCCATGATCTGATAGCTAAGGTAGGCAAAACCAGATCCTACTGCTCGCATCTCAAGCAATTCCTTTGGACTTCGCATTTTCACTTGCTGACTTGGTGCTGGTAGGTTGGTACGGGATAACATCTCACTGGTCACGGCAGGCGGGGTGTCAGCGTTCATGAGTTTGTGATGCATTCTTCACTTGGTAGCCAAATTTCTTGGGTCTGGAAGTGTTATCAGGGTCGCAGTGTCATTACAGCGAACGTAGGTCTGGAGAAGGAACTGTTAGGTTTGGAGCTATTTAGGAATTTTCTCCGTGTGCACTTAAGGTGCATTTGCTCTAGAAGTACCTGGGATGTGGTTCCCAGACACTCCAATATTTTATAGTTTCCCTTATGGCAAGGAGTTTTTTGGACATTTCAGGTCTGCTTCTGTGGCACGAGCTTAGGCAAGCTGAACACACCCAGGCCCTCTGAAGAGCTGAACAGCATAACAAGCACTTATGATTCATTATTCAGTTTCCATGGCAGTAAAGAAGGAGGGTGAGTCATGCTCAGTTTTGACTTGTCATCCCTGGAGCATCTCCCTGGCTGTGCAGCTCCGGGGATGGCAACTCCTTCTCCACCTTTGGCCTTGCTGCCTTGGCAGAGCAGGGTAGGGCCTCTGTGTGGGTGGTGAGGGTGTGCTGCAAGGGCAGGAGGAGAGCAGCTCTGTATTTTGTCTATATTACACTAGTAATAGTGTAAGGCACACAGACCTGCGCTTGGGACACAGGAGGGCACATGTCACACACTGCAGTGTCATGACTGCTGTTCTGGGAGTCATTTGCCAGACCGAGCAGGGGACGTTCACCTCAGCCTGTGAGAAGCAGGTGCCCAGAAATGGGGCTGAAGAGACATCCTCGATGGACTTACGTTGGTTGAAGTCAACCATAAACACTTTGTATTTATTTATTTTGGCTTTTAGTGACACAGCAGTTTCTGATTTCTGTCTGAAGGCAGTTCAGGCTGCATGCAGGGGGAGGAAACATGGACTTTAGCTACGATGGAGGCACAGCAGCAGAGCCAGGGAGGGCTGGGTGCTGCTGGGCAAGGCAGCCAAACTGCCCAGCTCCTCCAGCCTACCTTCAGCAGTGGGGACTGTGACACCTTCCATTGGAAAAACAAACAAACAAACTAAAAACACATTAAATATTATCTTAACCAGGCCTAAGACCTAGTCTGAGGAGAGCTTGTTAGTGACAGTCATGGCACTGTACTGGCTGTGTCCTCCTCTATCATTGATACTGTCAGTAGCATCTCTTTTCCTTTACCAAATCTTTCCCAGCTAAACAAAAACTGAAACAAAGGCAAAAGCCTTTAAGTAATGTCTTCACAATGTTTTCAGGGCTTGTCTTGCCTGTGTGTAGAGATCACTTCAAACTCATCAGACTACGTGGGTTGTGCATGTAATGAGAATATCCCAGTACATGCCAGCGATGAGGTGGCCCTGCTTGAGCTGGGGGTTGGACCAGATGACCTCCAGAGGTCCTGGAGCCCCCATTCCATCCTTGACCATTCTGTGATAAAACTGTGTCTGGAGAGTTACCCAGCTGAGGGTTTGTGCTAATTTATGGACTAATTTTTCACCTATCCCAATTGTTTAAACACAAAGCAGCACGGATCCCACTTGAAGACTGAGCTGTGTGTCATGGACAGCTTTCCCAGCTCAAACATGCAGTCCGGGTCCTCATCCCTGGACACGATGCTGCTGCCTGTAGTCAGCTAGCCAGTCCCAGTCTGTCCCAGTCCGTCCCAGTCAGTCCCAACCAGCCAGCCCGGGCAGCGCTGGGTGCCACAGGAGGGGACCCCTCTTTCCTGGAAGCCGCCCCGCTATCAGCCCGCGCTGCCCTCCCGCCCAGCGCTATCAGCCAGGCGGCGGGGCTGCGGCGGGGGCGATAAGGGGCGAGGCGAGGCGAGGCGAGGCGATGCCGCCCGCGGTGCCCAGCGCTGTGGGGCCGCCGCCGGCCGCCATGGGGCGGTGCGGGCGGGGCGCTGTGGTGCCGGGGCCCGGGCACGTGGTGGCGGCGCTGCGCATGTGAGGGGCCCTCCCCTCCCTTCCCTCCCCTTCCCTCCCCTCCCCGGCCGCCGCGGCTCATCCCCGCCCGGCCCAGTCCCCGCCCGCCCGCCCGGCCCCCGGCGCAGCGCCGCGCTCCGCTCCCCGCCGCTCCCCTCAGCGGCTCCGCTCCCCGGCGCGCAGCAGCCCCGCAGCGCAGGCAGCAGCCGCCGCCGCCCCGGCGCCATGGTGAGGGCGGGCGGGGAGGGAAGCGGGGACGGGACGGGACGGGACGGGACGGGAAGGGACGGGAGGAAGGAGGTCGGGAGGGCGGCCCCGGGGGCGGCGCGGCGCGGCGGGGCGAGGGGCTGAGCAGGCCCGGCGCGGCTGGGCTCGGGCCCCGCGGGCTCCGGCGGCCATTTTAGGCTAATTTTAGCCCGCTGCGGGGGGACGGCGGCGAGGGGGCTCCGGGAGGGGGGCGCCCGCTCGGCCCGGGGGGCTCCGGTGCCGGCCCTGCCTCCCTCCCTCCCTCCTCCCTCTCCTTCCTCCGCGCCGCGAACAAAGCGGGGGGAGCGGCCCCGGCCCCCCCCGGGACAAAGCCGGCGCCGCCCGCAGCTGGGGGCTGGGGGCTGGGGCTGGGGCTGGGGCTGGGGCTGGGGGCTCGGTGCGGGCTCCGGGGCTCTGCCGGGGCTGGGTGGGGGCGGCAGGAAGGAAGGAGGGCGCCCGGCCGGGCGGGATGGGGCTGGGGAGGCTTTAAAGCGCCGTGTCAGGGCTGACACAATGCAGGAAGCATTTCTGCTGCTGCTGCTGCTGCTGCTGGCGGAGCCTGACAGCGCGCCGCAAAGCCAGGGGCATGACGGCGCGGGGTATGCGCTGCTGCCGGAGCGGCTGTGCCATCGGGGTGGGAAAAAAAACAACAAAACAACAAAAAAAACACCCCGGCCCCAAGCTGCAAGCCCCCCTGTGCACCTCCCTGCCCCCCCAATGCACGGGCAGGGAGAGGAGGCTGCTGCGGCAGCACGGCTGTACGCCCAGCTCTGTAAAAGCCCAGCTCTGTAAAAGCACCGTGCAGGATTAAAGTTGAAGATGCCGAGCGTGCAGAATTTGCCTTGCCTTGTATCTTCTGCACCGGTCCTACAGAGATGACTAAACTCATAGTATGCCCAGGTTGAGTATAGTGTTTTTATCCTTGCAGGGCGGGTGGGCTTCTTTATCTAGCGCTGTGGGCTGTCGTCTTGCTTAGAGAGTGTTAATTTTTGGTGTTTAAGTTATTCCTTTGATCTCGTTTCACAGGCTTCTGGAGTAACAGTGAACGATGAAGTCATAAAGGTTTTTAATGACATGAAAGTAAGGAAATCTTCAACCCCAGAAGAGATTAAAAAAAGAAAGAAAGCCGTTCTCTTCTGCCTAAGTGATGACAAAAAACAAATAATTGTAGAGGAGTCAAAGCAGATACTGGTTGGTGACATTGGAGATACCGTGGAGGACCCCTACACAGCCTTTGTGAAGTTGCTACCACTGAATGATTGCCGATACGCTTTGTATGATGCCACATATGAGACAAAGGAATCTAAGAAAGAAGACCTGGTATTTATATTCTGGTGTGTAAAAGCAAAGCTCATAGTTAAAATTGAATTTTCGTGACTTAACACTGGGTGATTGAATAACTCTTTGGTGGTGGTGGGTTTTTTCTTTTCTCTTCTCTTTAAAGGGCTCCTGAAAGTGCGCCTTTAAAAAGCAAGATGATCTACGCAAGCTCTAAAGATGCCATTAAAAAGAAATTTACAGGTATGGGCCTAAAATCGTTTCGGTCATTAGCTGCAATGCCATTTAGAAGCTGAGGTTCTCACAAACGTCCTGTTGTCCGTCTGTCTTTCAGGTATTAAACATGAGTGGCAAGTAAATGGTTTGGATGATATTAAGGACCGTTCAACACTTGGAGAGAAATTGGGAGGCAACGTGGTAGTTTCACTTGAAGGAAAACCCTTATAAAAAGACAGACAAGTGCCATCTGGATCTAAGGAGCTTCCATTTCTGCAGCTCGTTCAATTGGAATAGTATTAGACTCCCTTTCCCCTTCCCTCCTCAAAAAATAAGTCCCTTCCCTAATGCCCCTGAAGGAGATGTCATTGTTAAGCAGTCTACCAGTGATTGCCATTAGACTGTTTAATCCTGGTAGTTTTATGTAGGATCCAAGGAATGCTTTCACGTCACACTCTTAGCCAAAACTGACGTTGCATGCATTCCTTGCAACATGTACAATGAATGTGATAGTTAATGTGAATAGTCTAGCAGACAGCAAAGGGTAAGCTAATTGAATGCCTTGAAAGTATTGTCCACTGGTCGGATGGTAGACTCTATACAGTATTACTTACAGTTGCACTTGATTGCAGTTCCATGAGGCTCTTGTGCATTCATACACCTCACCTGCCTTGACAAGCCTATTTTTGTGACATGGCAGCACACAACACTATGCATTTAAAGCACTTTTTTGTAATATGTTTGACCCGCCCCTCCCCCCCAAAGGAATGCCAATTAAGTTGCTGTAACTGTGTCATCAAATTATTGTAGTACCTCAGTTTCATTCCTGTTACATGCATATCTTTATAAATGAAGTAGCTGTTACGATGCCTTTTGTTTTCCATTGAATGTACACTACTGATCAGGAGTAGAAGTTATCTGTTTACCATGTGAGTCTTGAAACACTAAAGTTTTGTAAAACATCAGTCATGATGGCAATTTCTGTATTAAAAAGAGCCTTAAATGGAACATTGTTTTTGAGATCAAAAACTGGCCACGTTGCAATAAAACTTGTGGCTTATTACAGAATGTTGCCTTGTTTTCATTGGAAAATACAGTTTTTAAGTATGTTTAATTTAAGCATATTTCAAATAACTTAACTTCTGTGGAAAGTATTGTAAAGTTAAACAATCATTAATCTCATCATAAATAATGCAATTTTTTCATTCCTAATCATGATTTAGGCACTGCTTTACTATCCTTTGTGGCTCTATTCCGATCACTCGATGAAGGACCCGTTCCTAGTTTACCGTTAGAGAAGCTACCGCTACTAGAGACCATTAGCTCCACGAACCACTTGTGTCAGGAACTCAGAAATACCAAGTAATAAACCCCGCAGTGTGTTCCGTACCTGAATGTTCTTAAAGTTCTACATGTCAGAGCAAAACCGTACGTGAAATCTTAACGGCTCTCTGTCTGTCGATAGGGTGATGTGTCGTGACAGCCATACGATATGCAGTGTACGAATCGGTATTTTTTTTTTGTTTCTTCAGTGTTAATGCTGACTCGGTACAAGAAATATCCTAGATGAACTGTTAACTTCTATGTAAATAGAACTGGAAAGTGTTTGCCACTACCGAGGCTTGCACTGGGGACATGTTTTGGCTGAGGGCCAAATAATGCTCTCCTTATAGAGAATTTGATCTGCTCTGTGTGAGCAATCCTCCCTTAGCCAGAGCTATTTATGGCAAACACATGCTTTTGTATCTTGTCATCGTTATCCACAAATGGCAAAACTGGACATGATTCTACTGGTATGCATAAAGGCACTCTGTTAGGCAGCCAGTCACAGCTGAAATGTACATGCTGCTAGAAGGAATGCTCTTTATCATTACCTTATTTTAAAAAGTTGGTGGAGTAGAACTGTCGAGCTTTTAATTATCGGCCTTTTATTTTCAGTTCATAGCCCTTTTTTCAACGATGAGGCAGAGAGTCATCAGTTCTATTATTTTTTTTTTTAATTGTAAATAACTTAATGGTACTGCGTTTAGGCTTTCTTGTCCTGTAGAACTTTAAGACTTTATTTCAGGCTTCTAGCTATCCCCATGACTTGCACACTTCATTGTGTTGGCTGTTCTATGTAGACTAAACTTTACTAGAATTTAACTAAAAAGGCATGATGACCACTGACTTACTAAGTGTATCGATGAGTCTTGGTTTTGTTCTACAAAACTCTCCTTTCAGGTATCTTTTAAGGTTGAGAAGTAACTGATGGTATGCATGTTGTCTATATATAAGAAAAAGAAAAAACAGCTTTTTATTCCTCAAAATAGTCTCTTTATTTCTGATCATTCATGTTGTGTGCAAAGCCCAGTTTAATGTAAAGATCTACTTTGTGCTTTATGTTTGACTTGAGTTCAGTATAATGAAAAATCATCTTTTAACTGATTTTCACAAGGTATAAATGGTTTCTTTAGAAAAAAAAGCCAAAACTGAAAATGTTAAATTTTAATAAAGCATTTGAATCTCATTTTAGACACTAAACTTTTTTTTTTTCTTTTTTAAGCAGTACTGTTTAAATTTAATGTTTGTCTCTGCTGCAAACAGTCTGGAAAGATGTCTGTGGCTTCTAAGTTGAATATTAAAAGTTACCTTTTTTTTTTTTTTTTTTTTAAACTAGCTTTGTTGTATATGCACTCAGTCCAAGTAGATATAAAATTGAAGCACAAACTGTATTTATATATGATTCAGAACTCCTACCAAAACAGGTTTTGGATCAAAAAGAATCAGCTTGCTTTCAGTTTGTTCTTGAAATGATTGACTGATGTGAGGTCCAATTCACATGGCTTTATTATTATTATTATTTTTTAAAGCAACAATAAAGTGCTACAGAACTGTTACTGTTCAAATTATAAAACAAATGAGAGACAGCTGGCATCTGTTCCAAAATGGGTTGTCAGCTGTTGTTTTCTGTCATTATGCAAAATGGTGAGGGCCTCATTGTGATCTAGAAGTGGAGGAAAATCCTCTCAAGTTGAATATCTTCTGTGTATCTCCATGTCGACATGACTTTTGGGTATCTTGGCTTCAGTTACTTTATTGATAAAGAAACGTTAAATGCAATTTTCATGAGAGTAGCATGTGCAGAAATGACATTTTTCTTCTAAGAAATACTTCAAAACCAGCAGTTGTTTTGTTTGATTTGGTAAATCCTGGAAGAGGTATAGGCATACAGGCTTGATTTCTCTGAAAAGGGCAATTAAGTCCGAAACGAGGGTGATGAGGTGAGATTTGTGGTTGTGGCAATTTTGGAGATGCAAAGTTTAAACTTACAAGGACTTCAGTGAACGAATCATTCCTAGTCGGGTCACTGAACAGATCTGGGCTATGTTCGGTTAAAACCCAGAGTGTCAATTCCTCCAAAGGGAAGTCTTTTTCTGCTCAGAACCAGTAATGGAATACAGCAGCAATCAAATTGCCACAACCTGATGATAAGCTTTACTCTCTTACACCAATTCCAGTATAAACCAAATTTTCATGTCTGCCTATTTTCATAAACTTTGTAATTTCCCCTTAGTTTGTGGTGGAGAGTTAATGACTGTAGAGTGAAAACATGGCACTAATGATGGATGAAAGATCATCAATGTAGCACCTGTCTTTAAGTATTGAATTTCTTTCAAATATTTCTGAATTTGAAAACCTGGTATAAATAAAATTAATTTAAATGTCTTCAGATGTCGAGTGAGTTTTGTGTGCTAGGCAGCACCTACGCTGATCAGTTTGCTCTTGTCTTTGGATCGGGAGCAGTTCAAACAATGCAAAAGGACGTGTTGTGGAGTAAATGTGTGGAGTGAAGCATTTTTGTGATGGATTTCTGCTGCAGCTCATTCAGTACAATACCCAGTAAAAGCCAGCATCGGTAGCTCTGGAGGTAGGTGTAAAGTATTTAGTGGGTAGATGCTGGATAATCTTCTTCCTGTGTTGGATCCCACTTAATACCTTCAGAAAATGAGCTTTTTGTTGTTTGTTTGTTCGTTTTGAAGGTAGCAAGAAGTCTGTCTATGCTGACAAGTCTTTTTTAATACTTTGAGGAAAGTGAGCTGCTGAAATGTGGGAAAGGTGACTGGAGTATGTGGGAAGTGATCAAAAGATTTCCCGTTTGGTTCCAGTGGTACCTAGTGTTAACGTTTCCTAGATCTAGGAGCAGCTTACATGGAGCTGAGAGAGTTAATCCTGTGCACAGAGATCAATAACTAGTCAAGAAGTAGCTTCACCAGGTTCTCTGGTAAAGGCATGCTTTCACACTAGATTAGCAATCTTTTTACCATTTACCTAACACAAACTGTGTGATTGTGTAAGGGGGTATGTATGAAAATACATATTAAAATAAATGGAAGGTCTTTTATGAAACTAAGTCTTTTTATAAAAATTACTGCTTAGGTCAAAAATCTTTTCATTTTTGCTACGTTCATATCCAGTGTTTGATACCCTACTGAATTTGGATGCTTTCCTACCCCACCCCTATGCTCTTAAATTTACAGTAACCCCCATACATACCACTGTTCATTGCATTGCCTATCTATGCAATCTACTGATAACATCTGAAAAAAATAAGTGAAAAATTAGAGCCTTTGATAGTAAGGAAATTCAAATGGTTAGCATCATTTACAGTGTTTATTTGATATTACACCTGTCTTTTTGGACTGTAAGGTTTATGGCAAAAATGTGCTATTTGGAGGCAGTAAAGGTACTTTTGACACTGCCCTTTTAGTATCTCGTGGGCTAGTATTTCTGCTGTCAGCTTTGTTTTATGGTTACTTAGAAAACTATTTTTTTGGAGAAGGAACTTGAAGGTGCTGATTATTTGTAAAAGTTTCTTAATGTCCATTCAAACGATAAGGAAAGAAATGTACAAACTGTTTCCCACTGCTAGCTTAATTTTTATTCCTGTGTGAACAGGCTTAGGAATGTGTGTGTAGCTGTAATCATGCCTCCTCTTCCACCTCTTTATTTTTAAAAACAGCTGTGTCACTGCAAATCCCTACCATCTGCCCACCATCTTCTGTAAAGCTTTACGGACAATCTCCACTTGTACCTTTTAGTATCTGTTTTTCCCTCTCTTGTTTGTGATTGTAGATTTGATTTAGAAAAACTAAATGCTGTAATATTATGCTACTCAAAAGCTTTTCTATTATGCAGAAAGTTAAAAGCATCAGTTACTCTCTGGTGAGCGCAGCTGCAGGGTATACATTGGCTTGCAAAAGAGATGTGATTTTGAAAACCGGTTTAGAGAGCCTTATTTGTGTCTGCTTCCTCTTAGTGGCAGCACTGCTTTCATGTATGACCTTCTATTAAGGCTAATGCGAGAGCTAAGCTTTTCTTCCATTTTAGCTGTTTCAACAGAAAATTGAATGTGCATGTAGCAAACAAGGTGCAGAGAAGCAGAGGAAGGCTTAGAACAAGCAGTTTTTCCTGGAGACCTGTATATCTAAGGAATAAATAAAAAAAGGTTACAGCAGAGGATTTTTTTTTTTCCTTTTAATTTCAGCATGGGCTTTCAACTGTAAAGACTGAGCTTATGTTATTATTTGCTTTGCTGGAGTATACTGATGCCACAGTCTGCACTGTCTCAATGCTTTTAAACCATGAAATGTGAACATACAGCTCTGTATCAAAATTTGCTTCGGTCCTACAAATACGAAGTCAAGCTGTAGCGAGGCTTTTGGTTTGTGGTACTGTATAGGCAGTGCACAGTACAGTACAGTGCATTTGAGCAGTCCTGTAAAAACGTGTGTTTTGTTGATTATACCAAAGACCATGATTAAGCTATGACTCTGGGCATTAAGATGAACTGGTATAGTTCTTAATTAGGTGGTTGCAAGTGACAAATGTAATTTATGATCATATTTATGAGTCTTTAGCCCTGTTATTTAAGCATGACTTAGCCATGAAGCACTTCCCAGTCCCCAGAGTTCGCTGCCTGCATAAATCCTTTTATGAAGCAGTAGCAGGAGTTTAGCTCGTCACTGACTATCGATGCAGAATCTGTCACCTGAAGGGTTTTGTTCTTTTGCGTTTGAGTTCCCTTTGTTATGCTGCATCATTTCTCTGCATCCATACTCGAAAATCAGTTCCCAGAACTCTCTTTCCAAGTAGCCAGAATTCCTGACCAATATTTATTCTGTGTGACTAAAGTAGAAAGGCATCTTGTAGAACACCCATCGGAAACAAATGCATGGCATTAGTCTACGTGGCCACTGAATGCATCTCTTCCTGCGTGCCGCCTCTGACTGGTGGGTTGCTCTGGTGGCAGTGTCAGCCACTCCAGGTTTGCGTGCAGCAGCCCAGCCCACAAAATGTGTGGAAGCAGAGCAGAATGTCTTAATTTTTCTAGGGTAAAGGCTTTACCAGCTGGCTGAACGCCTATGCCTTGCTCACCGGTAAGGCTGAGTGGAACAGTTACCACAGTCACAGGGATAAACACTTTCTCTTTTTTTACCTGTTCTGACAAAAACACCTGGCTTTGATTGTAGCCAGTTTTATAGATTTACTTTGACAGGTGCAATAGTTGGAAGTATCTTCAGAACAAGCTATATTTAGATATATGACCTTTCAATAATTCTAGTCATTGCTTTGGTATCATTATTATTTTAATTCAGTCACTTCAACTCCATTACAATCTTAACTGCCTGCAGTTCAGTGTTGCCAACATAATGTTCACAGCGCAGCACAAACAACATTTAGAAGTCATCGTTGTCAAAATAAGTAATAAATTTAACACAATCTTAATTCTGTAGCCTGGTCTCAGTTTTGCAAGGAGGAGGACTCAAAAGTCAAGCATCCAGTGGGCTCCCCCTGCCCATCTGCTACCGATCTTTAGGGTGTTGTTGGAGAGGTGTTGGAGCATTCAGGTCAGAGCAGTTTATTTTGCTTCCTTGCATAGCCGGATACGTTGTCTGTCCTGGGATATACTGAGGTTCCAATAGTATCAATGTCTAAACCATTTTACCTCCCTTTTCTTTCTGAATCGAATGGGCAAACTGCAGCTACAGCTTTTTCTTCTGGCGTTACAGTCATCTGTTTTGGCTATGGATTTTATTTTTTCATGATTACTGGAAGAGATAAAAGAGTGTATTATCATGCCATTAAGCAGCATAAGGCCAAAATACAGCACTGGAATGCGGTCGCCATAGCTGTTTTCAGCTACTGTGGCTGTTTTAGCAGATACAAAATGTTATCTCGTCAAACCTGAACCCTGTACCTGTCTTGGTAGACTCCAGAGAAGAGCTGCGGTGCCAGTATGAGCAGCTGGCACTGTGCTCTCTCACTGCAGCACCTTTGTAACACCACAGGGCTATGTCCACTGTAGACTTTTCTTTCAGGAATCTTACAGTGCTGAACTACCCTGCTTGAAAAGTCAGGCTGACTGACAGCTCAGCACATCTTCAAGAACACTTGGGCTTCTCTTGCTGTTCATGCTCGTAGTGAACTGCAAGGCTGAGGTATTGCCAGTAAGTTTTGCACACACCAGAGTCAAGAAGCACACGGTTCTGTGTTTATCTGCAGCCATCCCCTGTACAAATAATGACACAAATAATGATTTTTAATGTTAAATATAAAGATATATTTAACACTAATAGCGATTCAGAATCTCACTTTAAGTTACTTTATTTTTCAAATATTCACTAATTGATATCCAGGAAATGGAATAATATTCTTTTAGGTTTGTGCATTAAAAATGATTTGGCCAGATATTTTAAGGTATCTTTTTATTTGCTTGTTCCTTTTCATTATTGTGATTTTTGTTTGTTTGCTTTTTAATTTTCTCTGTATGTGGATGTCATCTCCCCAGTTGCACCAAAAAGAGAGACTGTGCTGGCTTGCAATGAGTCCTTTCTACTATGAACAGACCTAGCAGCTGAAGTGTTTGTGAGGTTTTAATGCTTTAAATATAAGATGCTGAAAATAAGGATTTTTAGGGTATGAATTGCAGTTCTTTAATGTTAAAGGCAATTAAAATGATTGGTCTGTGGGATAAAGAAAATTACATAGGCCAAGTATTGTATTTCCTAGCATCCTTGTATGGACAATTTGGAAGTAAATACGCTTACAAAGCACCAGAGAATGATGAGTCTCTGGTTCATGTGTTTCAACTGAAGCAGCTCCTGCAGACTTTTATAAACCAAAATCTGTTCTTCCTATTCAACAAATTGGGAGCAGAACAACATGAGATTGTAATTGTAGGAAACCGTTTGCTTGACCCATTTTTATGGAGCTATTTCTTTCTATAGGGATAGGATTGCAATTAAGGAAAAGGGACAAATGGGTTTGCTGAGAGTGTTTGAGAGTGTTCGGGGGAATGAGATTATTATTGCAGTACTTAATCCTGAAATCATCGTAGACCATCTCATCAACCCTATGCCAGCATTTGTAAGAGATGAATATTCTAACTGCCTTATGATATTGGTCTGAGATCCTTTCCCACTGTTATAACTTGGAGCTCTCCAGATAGATATAGAATAGAATATTTATGCCTGTGATGAATGTTTTGAAGTTATCACATTAAAAACAGAAAAATATATAACTAGTGGAGGTATAGCTTTTCAGCATCTTTTAAAGGGCTAAAAATTAAAGTGAAAGTTGGTTTTAGAAACAACAATTTCACTTACTCTATTTTAGGGAATTGCTATAATGATATCAAGTTCGCTTTTCCATCTCTCAGGCACAGCGAAAGCGTGCATAGAAAGGGTGTTATGGTGCTATAGTATCTGTGACCATGGTGGTTAAGTGAATTTCATGGTAGTGAAGTTACAAGTCATGCTGCATGCAAAAGGAATAGGAAATACTCTCAGATCAAAATCTGTAATTTTGCTAGACAGTAGCATTTTGTCCCCCCTTTGAACAGGTATGAGTGTTTCATTGCATCTTGCATTTCCTTAAAGAGGAAAATGACAAAATTGAGTCCCTCCCTTTGACTGGCTTCACTGTCCCTTCTCCTCCTAGGCATTTCCCCCCCCTCTGACCTACATGTGGAGATTGCTCACCTGCTTCCTCACTCCAACCCTCCATTTGTCTCAGTTACCTCAGCTTTACCTGTTCTTGTCACCACTCATTTTGTTCCCTGCTAGCTGTGGCTCTCCTCTGGTCCCACTCCCTCAGTTTCTTGCTGTGCTCTAGTCTTTATCAGAAGCATATAGCAAACAGGAAAAAAATGCCACTTTTGATCTGTTAAAAACATGTAGTCTGATACCTCTGAAGAAATTGTTCAAAGAGTAACTCAGCTGCAGTTTACCAAACTGGCAAACAATTAGGAATAACCTCTCAAGACAATTGAACAGCTCCGCTCTGCTCACAGGGTTTAATTTTCAAATCCAAGCTTGATCATTTAGATAGTGAACCATTGTATTGGGTTATTTGATACTTTTCTCGGTGCTAGAAGCATAACCTGTCCTATCTTGCAGCCATTAAAACTTCTGGTTTCAGCTGTTAGCTTTCACAGAAGTGCTAAGTGTGCAGAGATGCTATGGATGCATGAATTTACGGTATATTGAATACTGAAGTGTAGAAACAGTGTGAAATAAACTGCATATCAACACAGAAACCTGAGAGTCAATTGCATGGCTCATTGGTAAATTCTTCATAGTCAAACCAAGGAAATCTGTTTTATAAAATATATAGGAAGCTGTCACAAGGATAACAGGCCATATTACCAAACTTACATGTTCAGGAAAAAAAAAAAAGAGGTTTAAAAAAATCATGAAGTAGCTTTTTGTATAATCAGATGCTATATTAACATAATATATTTAATAGTTTTCATCCGCTTCCTTTTCTGAAACCTTGCATTATGCTTAATTCATCACCTCACATTTCTCTGTGCAGTCACAAGCACTAGAGACAGGCAGCAGTACAGTGAGGATTTATTTCCTTTTCCTGATCTTAAAAAGGGAAAAAGTCTGTATGAAGAGATGATATGAAGTAGGGCCATCTGAGGGTGCTGTTCGACAGCATAGCAAAGGCAAGTTAATGACACGTGTCCGATGAGAAGAGGCTTCCTAGAGAAGCCAGGCTGTGTCCTCCCCCTCATTCCTGCTGCCGCACCATGCAGTGAGCTTAGGAATTTACGCTGCTCACTTATTTTGGAAAGGTTAGGGATTTGCTTGTTTTTGGGCAGGGACAAAGACTGAAATGCCTCCGATGTTTCTGGGAGTTGCCTCGATCCAGATAGCTCAGGATATGCTATGCAGGCTGACTCTGGAAGAGCGACGCTTTGTGCTCCAGGCAGGCACTGTGCTCCTGTGTTGTACTGAATGCTGGTGTATGACATGTATCTTGTACAGTAAGTCCAGCTCTTCCAGCAGGAATTGGACACTTTGTGTATTACACAGCTTTCATATATATCCACAATATATTTTAAGTCAGACCAAAATTAGCGGATGTTTGGGTCTGTAGGTTGTGAATAGTTCGGACAAAGTCATGCATGTCGCTGCCTGGCAAATCTCAGGTAAGAGTCCAGACAGATGGGTGACTGAGAAGCTTGCATCTCAGCTTCTCAACAAGCACATGCTTTAACCTGCATGTTCTGTAGCAGTCTGGCTCCTGTTGAGCTGATAAAGCAGTGGCAAAGTCCAGCCCATCAAACCTCAGCTGCTGATAACACTGCAGAAGACACACAAAGTCTATTTCCATTTAACTTAAAGGTGAAACTTGGAGGTGCACTACATCAGATGTGCATGCCTGATGCCAGATCTAGCTTCCTCTTTTCACCATTTCTAACAGCGCTTTGGCCACCCTTCCCCCATGAAGTTCAGTGATATGAATTAACCAAATTCCTCAGATTCTGAAGTGCTGACTAGGAGTATTGCAGAGGCTGGGAGCCTTGCCATGCCACAGCCTTCCTAGGCATGCTCCATGGGTAGCACGTCACACAACTTTCAATATCCAAAGGCCAGTGTTTCTTGATAGATTTTTTTTTTTTTCTTTGCTTTGTTCATGCAGTTTCCTTGTGGGACAAATTTTGTCCAGCTTCAGCTTTCTGATGGCTTTCCAGCTGAACTGTATCTAGTAGTGTATTGAGCAAAGTAAATTATGTGTTTACTACAGACTAGCTAGAAAAATTGAGTAATAGGTAAAATAGGTGACCAGATATGTGAAATTTAGCCAGTGCCCACATGCTAAGTGTATATGAAGTTTGTTTGTTTTTGTCACGTTTGATGTAATTCAGGCATAACCAGGGGTAATTCCCATTAAAATCAGTGGAAGTTAGAAATGCTTATTGCAAGTTTGTTAGTGTCTGGGATCATTAGGACAGTATAGTATGATGAAGGCAGCAGGGAAATGCTCTGGGTGTACAGCAGGTGAAGGCTAATAATGTACCAGCATTACATATATTTCAGAGCATATATCACAGATTTGTAGTTTTAGACAACTAAGATAGTGTATTCCAGACTGAAATGTCATGGTCTCAATATAAAGAAAAAATGCAGCCATAATTATTTTAATCAAAAGGTTGTTCTGAGTATGTGTTATTAATTTAATCTAGCAGTGCCCACTTTTTAAATGCATGACATGAAATGCTAAATGTTGTAGTCATGTGGCCACTTACACCTATTATGACTTTTTTGGATCAGCATCCATGTTCTGTCTGCTTGTGTTCTGTATGTGCACAAAAGCCCACCTCATTTTTGTTAAGTTCAGAAACAATTCTGACAGCACAGCCCATCTGAGAGCCCGGAGCGGGGCACCCCCTGTCCGAGTCTCCCAGGTGGCCCTGTGCTGTAAGGGTGCTTTACACATGACCAGCACACAATGACAGCACAGGGTGCAGCACAAGCATTGCACAGCACAGTCTTGTTGCCATATTAATTACAAAATGGCCGAATGCCCTCTAGTTTTTATACAAAAAACATAGGACAAGAAAGGTAGAAATTCACCCATCATGGAAGCAGCCTGAATTCACCTCTGTGTTAACAGATGTCATTCTAATTCACAAGTTCATGCCCTAAGCAGGCCTCCATACTCCACCTTCTCTTTGGATTGCAAGTTAGGGGGTTCTCCCATACTACTGTGTGTCAGCCTGGCCTGATGGCCAAGACTCATCCTCTGACACTGCAGAATTAAAAACCTCACCCTCTCAACTTACTTCAGCGCAGTCACCCTCATATTGAATGCAGCAGAACTTCACATCTTGAAGGGCACCATTTGGTGGCTAGGTTCTGGTTTGCCTGGCTTCTGAACCAGAATTGTACAAATGTTTTATGTTGACATAGTGACTAGGGAGCAGATATCTAGAACTCAGGCACGGTGATGTCTGTATCATCATGGTAGCGATGTGTCACCGCATCCATCTCACTTTGCACTTTGTAGATTCAGCTCTCACTAAATATGACACAAACATCTCCACAACTCATACATGCCTTACTCGTGCTAATTGTCTCTATAGTGCTTGTTAATAAGCCTGGTGAGGTTTTTGAAAAATCAGGTTCAGTTGTCAGAAGAATTATTTATTTTTATGGTACAACATCATGGTGTGTTTAATTTACTTCCTCCAGAAATCATCTTTTGATCACTGCCTTTGATCAGACGTGAATGTGTTTTTCTCAGCCTAAGCTCCAGTGATGAGGTGCCCAGGAAACACTTCCACAAACTCATAGGCCAGGAAGTGGGAGAGGAGTCCCTGTAAGCTAATCCTATAAGAATCAATTCCTGCTGCAAAGACAGCACTACCTACGTTGCCAGAGCTTGCAGAATGGACTTATTGAACAGGCCAAAGCTATTTTGGTCACTTCTTTCCACATGAGGATTCTTTGGTCTTGTGCCTTGCTGAAGCTTTAAAGTGACATGGCCAAAGGAAGACAGACTTCCCTGGTTGTGTTCTGGCCATATGATGTACCACAGCATCTGAAATGTCTGCAGGACTCTGACCACATCTCTCCAAACCTGCAGTAAGCACAGATGGTAAAGGTATGGCCTCCATACAGTGCACATGAAAATTTGCACGTTGTTTTTCTGTGGTACGTTGGGCTGACAGGGAACGGAGAACCTAGTGCCACCCAGTGTGGTTTTCTTTCCAACCACCTGATATTACCCACTCTCAAGCCATATTGCTCCCTCACTCCTTGCCCCTGCCTTTTTTTTTTTTTTTGGGTCCCCAAATATAGCAAGTTGACCTTAAAATTAGTTAGATTTTTCTTTCTACTACTGCGATAGAGAGGGTGTGCCAGAACAATACTTTGATACTCTGAAGCCTTATTTTAAGTCCAACCTAAAGATCATCGCTTTGCACTATTTACTATAAAATTTCATCTTATTTCTGTTACTGCAGTCCTTCAAGGTCATGCAGGTCTTCCTGCATGCTATTTCAGTTCTCCTCTGTATCAGTAGTATCTTCCAGCTATGTGTTGTCAGCAGATTTCATTAGCTCATTTACTTTCTATTTTTTGTGCCAAGGTCATTAATGAGAAGATTAAATAAGATTGTTCCCAGAGTGAATCTAGGAAACTCCGCTAATAATTCCCCTTTCTCCTGACAGAATATGTCTCTCCAGTTAGTCTCTTGTATGCTTTACAGTTCATATGTTAGTCTTGATTTTCATGTTAATTACTGCTCTCCCATGCCGCGTTAGACAAAACGCACTCAGGAAGTCCAGCAAGATGAGGTCTAGTGTCTATCTTTGTAAAGAACAGGCAATTATATTGTCAAATAAATCTATAAAATTAATATATAATCTACATCTATAATTTATCAATAAGTGGATATTTTTTCTCCCATTTCTATACCCCTCTTTATCTTTTATTCCTTCCAAATGTGTCCAAATCCTGGTCATTATTCACATCAGACCTACGTACTTTGGCATTTACCTAGTTCTCTTATTCCCTCTCTTGAATATATCTAAAATTTTACATTACGCAATCTGTATCTTGCTTTTCATAAATGAAGTCCCAGATATTTAGTACTTAATTCAAAATAAAAATGTAGAAAACTTAGAACAAATTAAGCATTTTTCTAATATTTTATTGATAAATTTAAGACAGGGTATCTCAAATATATAAAAGAAGGGAAATATGGAAACAGTGAAAGATGAAATAAACTTTACTGTGGGCATTCACCAGTTCTATAAGCATCATTTACCCAACTTTCAGCTGTGGGGCATGCAGTTATCTTCCTGAGGAGCCCTACGTGGTAGCCTTGTAGCCCAACATGAATCGATCGCTGGCAGCACTTCAGACAAAGCTGTGATGTTCATTGTTGATGTGTTTTAGATTCAGAACCAGATGTGAACTGTAGGTGACCCAGGAGGAGGGGGTTTAGAAAAGCTGCTGGATCCCAAGGAGAGGACTGGACCTGATGATGTTGTGTAAATTTAACAAGGAGCCTTACTGAACCTATTTGAACATTACTTGCTCTATTTGCCTTAGCTCATCACAGAGATTATGCATGTCACACACAACCACAGCTCAGGCAGCCAAGACATTTTATGATTCATCTGGAAGTCAGAGCCCCTTGTACCTAGGGCATTGGTTCATAAGTCTCACAGAGGGAAGAATACCACCAAATGAATCATCAGTATGACAACTTTTGCTGTACTTTCCTGTAGGCTTGTTCCACAACCGACTTGGTTTAACTCAATTTTGTTGTGGTTGCAAGATTTGATACAGTATTGTACCACTCCAGCACACTGGGGTGTTTTGTGGAGCTGAAATTCATGTACATCCTAATAAAGTAAAGTAGTCATGATTAAGCAGAAATCTTTGTTGTATGTGTCTCAGAGCTGATTTTGTGACAATATGGCTAGGAGACAGGATTACTTAAAGTCCAGAGCTAAGAAAGGTCAGCCCAGGCTGGAGGGTGGATCCATTGTCAGCACGCATTTCTGGAGCTACTCTGTCTTCAGTGCTATGCTTGGGAGCTTATGTGGAGATGTGAAGTAAGACATACAGCACAGAGAATCTTTTTCTATGAGCCGTGAAAGGAAAAAATTAACCTAAAGCTTTCAGTCTTTGGTCAGTAACTGGGACTTACTCAGGTGCCTACCTTTGTCCTCCTACCTATCCTCTGGGTGGGGACATTTCAAAGTGCAAATTCCAAGAACAGCATTGCCTTAAATGGTGGGAAATGAGCTGCACTGCAGGTCTGGTAAATCTGAAGGTTTTGTTCCGCCACTTAGTCATAGCTGCCCCCTCAAGTGAAAAATAACAAAAGGAGTTTTTGGAGAAGGTGGGACTAAAGCAAAATATAATGAAGTGAAATTGTATGGGTCCTTTGTGCTCTATATAAAGAAGCTGCAGTAAAAGATGTCCCATTGTAGAGTATTATCTAATGACTAGAGCCAATAAATTGGACATAGTGATCCTGACTTCATGTAATCAGCAAAGCTCCATTGACTTTAATGGAAAAACGTTGATTTGCATTAGCAGAAGAGCTGAGAGGAAGGAAGTAAATTCCTGGCTATCTTACTCATGTGGGTAACCTGAAATAAATCTCAAAAATAAAGATGATTAGTTTCCCTTTTGCAGGTCACATGTAAGCAGGGCACTGAGCCCTGCCGTTTGCATGGAGTCAAATACTGCCCTGATGGAAGAATTTTTGGTGTATCCCATTAGCTGTCATTCCAGGTTACAGCTTGGCCTGGTCAATACAAGCCAGTTGTGCTGGCTGGAGGCTGATAGACAGGTGCTTTTGTTGTCTGTATGCTTTCTGCAGACCTCCGTGGTGATGAGAGCTATCCCACTGTGACAGACTCAGTGCCTGTGTACGATCTGTACGGCAGGGCCTGTCCATCAGTGAATGCCACCACGCTTCTCTAAAACACCATGCCACACATATTTTAACTTGTTTTGCAGGAGCCAGAGGCTGGCATGAGGTGTAGCTGCGCCTGTAAGCCAAGGGCAGGTTAAGCAGTGGAAGGTGCAATGTATTTTCGTGCCTCAGAAGAGGCACAGGAAGAAGGGAGGGGAAAGACTCCCCCTCTAACCCTCGCCACAGGGACATGGCTGTCGACATCTTGGGTTGGCTGTCACCATTTTGTCTCTGCTCCCTCTCCTCTCTGCCCTGGCAGCACAGGCCGCAGGGGCTCGGGGCAGCATGATATCCCCTCCTGCAGCAGCACGGCCGCTGGCTTTCTCCCAGCCACACTCAGTGACTGTGTCACATTTGGCATCTCCAGACCCAGAGAGATGGTTCGATGAGTCAGGTGGAGCTGGCCCGTCTGGAAGCACGGGCAGCGGCTCAAGTGCGGCTGGTCACACTGTGGGAATCAGTTATTCAGTGCAGCAGGTACATTCACCCTGCACATCCCGGCTGTTGTGCACCGTCAGTCAAATCAAGCAGTCTCGGGGGATGTTAACTCAAAAGCAGACAGCTGGAAGTAAAACTGCAGCAAAGCCTAACAGTGAGTGCTCTGTGCGGCTGCAGCTTAACCCACGCCTTTTATTGCAACTGGCTATCCAGCGTGATTTAAAATTAACAAGCATCTGCATAGCCGTGAGGTCGGGGAAAAGGAAACACACAGGATGATATGGTTGGCTGGCCAACATCTATGTGGCCTGAATATTTTTTTTTTTCCTGAATAATCCTCAAGTTGTTTCTAAGGCCTGTGATGACAACATATGGAAAAGAACACATTTGGATGCAGCACAGGTATTATTTTATCTGGATCACTGGGCAAGCAGGCATTTGAGACTGTGGATGAAACATAGGATGTCTTAGGGTGGCTGCACCCACGTGTGTGTGCTGTAAAACAAGTGTCACAAAAGACTCACCTGGAGATGGAAGCAGCTGTGCTTTTGAGTCAGACATGATAATGCTTGAAGAGCTGCCCTTGGCCATTATATAATGCCTCAGCTAATTGCTGTTTTAATGCTGGTTGATGGTACCTAGTAAACACTGCATTTTCTCTGGTAAAACATTTATCAGAAATAACATTTTTTTTTTAGTTCCCTTGACTTGTCTTCCATTGTTTTGAGTGAGATCTCTTTGGTCAGAAATGCTAGCCAGATAAGGCTCACCTGATACATGTAAGAAGACAAAGGACACCGAGTTATTGTTTGGCAAGCTCGTGAATGTTGTGCCCAGTAGAGCAGGATAGAGATCGTAACATTCTCTTGTGCTGCAAGTGATGCTCTAATACTCCTGTCATTCATAGGACGTGCTAAGAGCTACCCCAGGTTTTCAGGGGAGAACTCAGAAGCATTTGGCTACCTGCCAGGCATCAAAGAGGGCAACAGTTAAAGAGGGCAACAGTGACATCCGAGCGAGCCAGAAACCAATGAGGAATACATTAGGAGAACAGAGGACTGAATACAAGACTGAGAGAAAGAAAAGAGGCAAAACCAGAATGAGCTGGGACTGATTACAGAGAGTACCTAAAGGCTTGGGAGTGAGGGGAGAGGTGTCATTCTGTGATCAGCTGGAGAGAACAGACAGTTGCCTTCAGGCAAGACTGAAGGAAAATGAGAACAGAAAGACAAAGTCTAACAAAGAGAAAGAAAGAGACAGGTTGAAACAGGAATGAGAGATTAGGAAGGAAAAATAGTAAATGTTAAAAAAAAAAAAAAGGAAAAAAGTACAATGAGAAAAGAAAATAAGAAAAGAGGGAGCAAAAGTCAAAGAATAATGACCAATAGTCACCAAAAATAGGTATCTGCTGAATTAGGCAGAAAGTGTCATTCAATCTGTTCTGGCAAAATAAGCAGCACTGTGAAGTCCTTCCTGATACCCATTATTTGTACCAATGACAAGACATGACAAGAGCTGCTTTGTCCCCCAGCCTGGTGCTGCCCTGCTGGGGCAGAGCTGGCCTTTGAGGGATGACGTGCGTGAGGTCAGTGTTAGCTAAGCTGCTTTTTATCCTTTTTTTTTTTTTTTTGGTAACACTTTTATCAACAAGGCCTTATTTATACTGAGGGGTTTTTGAATCTGTTTTGCTATTTCCTAGCCCTGACAAGAATCATCACTGCTAGCCCTGTAAAAGCACTACTGTAAATGGCCTTCTGGTTGTTTTCACCATAGATTCATCAACATCTCATGTGAAAATAGTGATAAAACTACTTCAAGGAAGTCTCCCATAATGCTCCTATCATTGGAGTTATTCACTGCAACCTCACTTTTGGTACCCCAAAGCATTCATATTGCCCTCCACAACCCAGGAATTAAAACTGGCTCTGAAATTAAAACCCTGAGATGCTACATGGGAAGAGAATCTGGTTTCAGCAGTGATGTCAACATAAAAGATTTTCTGGTTCTGTTAATAATAATAAATGCTGTTGTTTGTGTTGTTATAAAAGGTTTTCTGCATCTGCTAATAATAATAAATATTATTAGTATTATTATTACTACTGCTATTATTGTTACTGTTATTATTACTATTATTATTACTGTTGTTGTGCCAGTATGAAGAGTAAGTAACACTCTTAGTCTGTACCAAACATGAGGCTAGAAATTCTGTCTTTTTCTTAAAGAAATACATATTAAGATTTGAGAAGAGTGAGAGTGAGAAAAAAAGGATTTCTGCAGAATATTCTCTGTGTTTCAACTGTTTTAAAAAAGGAAAAAGGACTGGAGTTTAGGAAAATAGGTGAGATCAGTGGCTTTAAATCCAGATTAGGTAGCTGAAAGTCTGTTCAGTCCATAATTTTATGTATAAAATATAAACTCTTATAAAAGAGTGATGATTAGGTTAATAACAGTATGCAGTCCAATGAAGAAAAAGACCTTCAGAAGGTTCAGGGCTCAGGATAAGTAATTTTAACCTCTGTTTACTGGATAACAAATTCTTCCCCTTACAGCTTCTTGGTATTAGCTCATGGCACAGGTGAAAGGTGAGGCTTTAGATTAGCGCAATGTTCTGTACAGGTGTAGTTGTATATGAGTACTAAGTCATTCATAGCAGACAAGTACAAAGACAGAATGTGTCTATAATGCCATGCAAATGAATTTTAAAAACAGAAAAAAAAAAAAAAAAAAGAAAAAAATATTTCCTAGGGAAGAAGTGTGCTGAATTGCATTACAATGTATATGCATACATATAGTCAGCATCTGGCACAAGGGGATTTTTAAAACTGCGTAGTGAGTCTTTTCAGGATCTTTTCAGTCTGAAGAAAAACCCACACATCTTTATTATTTGCATATGGCCCCATTATGTTTTGGAATACACAGAAGTCTATTCCACACTGAGAAACACATTTTATTTTTTTTTCCGATGGAAATTATTGTTCTTCAGAGTGGCTAGAAGTTACTAAGCACATACTGTTCTAAGCTGTATTTGATTTTCTTTTCTAGAATATTATACATATTTTTTTCCTCTCTGTTGTTATAATCCTACAGCTCACATCCTCTTTGTGCTCATAAAGTAATATAATCAGTTTGATCATATTTTTTGCTGCAAAGAGATAGATCACTTTGCAGCAAAAAATATGAAATAGAAAGCCTCAATTGATAATTGTGCTTTTTAGAATGGTTTTATAATAAGATTTTGAAACCTCTTTCTCTTTCACCCTTAATCTTCTGAGAACATTAAACTTAAAGCTCTAGTTTTTCACAGAAATAAAAGGTAAATATTATAATCTTTTTTAAAATATAATTTTGTGCTCTGCCACCAAAACAGTACAACAATAAAACACAAACAAAAACCCCCTTGCAATATAGCTTTAATGATATGGTTCTGTAATAAAGTTTCAGTTAGCAGCAGTGGAGCAAATTTAAATGAAGTGTTTAAGAGAATAAAATATTTTCTTCTGAAAGATGAAATGAAAGGAGGAAGCAGCCTGGCACCGAGGTATGGGAAAGCTGGTCCTGATGACCAGTTTGTCTGCAAGATGTTTTATTTGAGCTCCACATGAACAATACCTGAGGTTGTTTAAAAAAAAATGAGAGCAATTAGGTTAGAGAGAGGAGTCATGAATAGTTGCTCACACTTTTTTTTTTTTTTTTTTAATATACATATATATCAGCTAATGAAAATACCAGAACTATAGCGTTTGCGGAAATCAACCCCCATGCATTCATTGAATCACTCAGTGATTATTCATACAGTAGTACTATAAGACATGATGCCAAGGAATGGAAAGTCTTTAGATTTCTGTAGCGATTCCCTGATAAAAGCCAAATATTTCTTAAATTACGTGGCTTCTAGGCTTCCACAGCTATCACAGTCAAAAGAAACGTTATTGGTTGGTAAACATCGGCCAAAATATGTTCCTAAAATATGTTTACAGCACCATCTACCGTCATTTTGCATCTTTGCAGGTGTTTGGTTTTGGACACTGAAGACCCGTGTTTTCCAGCAGTGCTGTAGTTTCCTCATTGGCATGGGATCGCTCCCTCTTTCTACTTATGGCTCTACAGACTCAGAATAATGGCGATCCTTCCTGCAAGAGGTTAACTGCTAAAATGAGACTAAACATAATAGGGTAGTAGAATGGAAAAAAGTGAATTAAAAAGTCAGGAAAAAAAAAATAGATGTGTAACAAAGAGCTGAGTAGAGTCAGTGCATGTCCTGGAGCAAAAATGAGGTGTTTTTAGTAAAGGGAATCATTCCTCAAGACATGGCGTGAGAGCCCCAAGACTTCCCTTTCCTCTGGCTTCAATCTCCTGCATCCTCCTCTGGCCCAGCCATGCAGCTGATTCGAGTCAGTGCAACTTCCCTGAAAAAACAGCTTTCCCTTCCTTCATCCTCTGTCATTTTTCTGCCGGCTAGGCAGGTCGAGTGGAGGCAGGGCCCGATCAAGATGTAGATATGAAACGTGCGTGGAGGGAAGGGAGGAATGTGATGTTACCGGAGGGCGGTCAGATTGCCACAGCTACAACACGCAATTTCCCTCTTCCAGGGTTATATTTAGTTCATTGACCTGGTTTACGATTGGTGGGTAGACATAGAGGTGAGTGCGCAAACAGCCGCGATGGAGACTCCTTCAGTGGGGTGAGCTGTCAAAGGAAATTTAATGCAATCCTACAGCCTCAGCGTGGGCTTATGGAGCTGAGTGTTGACAGCAGAGCACCGAGAAGAGGTAAGCTCTTCTCTAGCCTACTAGCCCAGTAACCGGGATGTCCCCACAGCTGCAGGAACATGCATTTGACTCCTTGTTCTGGTTCTGGTCCTTGCTTGTCCCTGTTTTCACAGATTCACACTAGCCTTTCCAGACTGGCCTCACATCTGTCCTGGGAGCCTCAGGCCACTATTCACACAGAAACCCTTCTCACACTATGGGCATGCCACAAACCAGGCAGCGGACAAGAGGGATGTGGCTTCTCACCACTGCCGAAGCTGAAACAGCCAGCAGCAAGCACTTCTGTGCCAGCAGGGAGGAGCATGGGGCAAAAGTAGGGCAAGACGTGGAGTTGGGAGAGATTGATCTGATCAGGGCATGTCAAAAGATTTGTATCATGGATAAGATTGCTGCTTAGCAGTTTTGGTATCATGTTGTACAGAATAACTTCTGGGCCACAGTACTACTACTGCCTATGTTGCTCCTTGGTCCCCAAGCCACCAAAAAAGGACCGAACTGCTTCCAGAGCCATGCTGGAAAACCATATAGCCATTTATTTATTTATTTTATTTGTACATACTTTTGAGATGGTCATGCTACTGGGTTCATGCCAGTCAGCTGGAGTCCTCAGCAGTCTGAAAAAGGGAGTTCTCTTTTTTATTATTTGTGAAGCCTTTTCAAAGCTCTTTGGGTAAGGTTCTTTGGCCCTACAAGAATGTATTAATAATTAAGAAAAGAAATCAACCTAAGGTAATTCAGGTAGTTCTGTCAGTGATCTTAATTCTTCCATGAAATTAAGATTTTGGGTGGAGTGGCAGCACGGCACTGAGCCCAGACTATGCACAGAACAGGATGCTGGTACACGCAGGTATATCACAGAAATGCCACAGGTATACCACAGAAACCAGTTTCCTGCACGGCTTTGTCTTTGCCTCTCCAGCGTGGCAAGATCATTATTGAAACAGAGGCCACCTACTCTTTCTCAGCATCCCATAAAATATTTTTAATTCTCTAGACCTGAGGAGCAAATCAGTACTGTGTAAAATTGCACATGCCTGGATCAGCGCAGAAACTGACTGCGTACATGAAAATTGATGGAAGGACAGCCTATTAAATTACACAGAAAAAGCATGTTCAAAGGCCTTTTTCCACAGCCACGCTAAAGGCAATTTTCAAGACAATTTCTGTTATCTGACTCCCAGGTGTGTTTTGAAGCATGACGGAGCTCAGGAAGCTTTCTCTTCGCGCACCCCACAGCTGCAGGAACGGGGCTCTCCACGGTGTCACCTCCTTGTGAGCTTAGGCCCAGCCACCCCTGGTGCTGCTGCTGGGAGCGGTGGTCCTGCCCCATTAGTGCCTGTGCAAACGTCTTTTTGGCTGTGTGGCGGCGTTGGCTCAGATGGAACCAGCTCACTTTCTGTGGGACTAATTTGCATCGGGACCAACTCCCTCACCTCCCTGCACCCCTGGGGGTGCTGATACCCACCCTGCCACCACCTCTCCCCCTCCCCTCGCAGCCCAGCTGCCCCACGCCGCGTCCCCTCAGGCGGGGAGGCTGCGACCCGCCCGCTCCCTCGCGAGAGGCGCCGCCGCCGCCGCCGCCACAGCCGCGCCCCGCCCCGCCCCGCCCTGCGCGCCGCAGCCCCGCCCCGCCGCTGGGCTGCGGGCGGCCTGGCGGGGGGAGAGCGGCGCGGAGCGGAGCGGCGCGGAGCCGGGCAGCCATGATGGTGGGGGTCCGGGCGGCCCGCGGCCGGGGCGGGGCGGGCGGGCAGGGGGAGGGCGCGGCCGGTCGCTAACCTGTGCGCTTTGTCTCCCCCCCCCCCCCCCCTCCTTCTCCCCTCACGCCCGCCCGCTCGCCGCGTCCCCCCGGCCGGCCGCCAGCAGGAAGGCTCGGACGACGGCCCGGATTTCCTCTCGGAGGAGGACCGAGGGGTGAGTGGAGCCCGGCGGCGCTCGGGGGGGACGGGGCCGGGCAGGGCAGGGCCGGGCAGGGCGCTCGGCCTCCCGCTGCGGGGGGCTGCGGGCTGCGGGCGGCCCCCCCCTCGCACAGCTCCGGCCGGCGGCGGGGCGCGGGGTGCCCCCCGGAGCCATGGGGCCGCCTCCAGAGGGGGGCCGGGGCCTAGGAGGCGGCCCCGGGTGCGCTCGGTAGGCCCCGGAGGTGCCCCGGAGGTAACAATGGGACGGGAGCGCCGCGGGCATGCGCTGCCCGGGGAGCGCCGCGGGGAGAAGTTGGGGGGACGGGGCCGGGGCTGGGGGCTGGGGGTGCCCGGCCCTCCCGGCCTGCGCGGCGCTTCAGCGGCTGCATCCATCCGTCTGTCCGGCTGCGCCTTCCCGTCTCACCCAGCAGCAGGTCAGGCAGGGAGCGGGGCTCATCCAGGGCCAGGGCAGCGAGCTGCCGGTGTGGTGTGAGGGGCTCGGCCTGGCCTTGCGGCTGCTGGGAGATGCCACAGCTGTGTCCTGCTACAGATACAGGATCTGCAGAACACGGTGTTGCCATGCTCAGTGTCCAGTGTAACGTGAAGTACAAAGCCATTTTTGGCTGTGTGCATCTGGTAGGATTTTGTGCATTTTCCGTTCCAGTTCCTCAAACCAGGGCTGAAGAACACCAGCAGAGTTGAATTTTGCATGTCCTGTCCCTATTACGTAGGAACAGACACCAAAACGCACGGTTCAGTTGTTTTTACCTGACGACATAGGAGGAATACGAGAATGCAGGTCTGATCCTGTGTGAAGCTTTGCTGTTTGCTTTTTAATTTTCTAAGGCCACAAGTAGTCAGAGTTCACAATGTAATTTTAAAGCCTTCAGAAATCTCTTAACAGTCTTATTTGTGCTGCTGGACAACTTGCATCATCTCAGTTGGCCAAATGCACTCCTCTGTCTTTCTTTTTTTCTTCCACTTGCATCCAGCACTGAGGAAATAAACACTATCCTTCTCCTTTTCCTAATTTTGCTTTTAGGTTTCTTATTTTCAGTTGTTTTTTGCCACCCTACTGCTGCGTAAATCCCAGGGGTTAAAATACAGTCCATCATCTGCACGATTTTGATTGTGCCACAGAAAGCCTAATCAGAAGCAACACTGGCAGCCTGTTCATGAATGGGTTCTCTGTGCTATTATCTTCAAAACCTTAACTTCTTTTTTTCTTGGTAGCAGTAGTATAAACAAACAGCTTTACTCAGATTGTTTCCCTTGTTCTGATTTGTCACCTTCTTTCACTTCTGATTAAAAAGTGGATAGGTGAAGCCTTTATTTGAAAGTGCGTATGGCAATTTCTGGTTAGAGTAATTCACGTTTAGTTTTGAAAATCAGTACTCTTTTCTTTGGAGTTTGGAGATCGTTAGGACAACCGCAGTCGTAGCTCTTAGAATCGTGTTGGTCAGCTGCAGTTGTGTTAAGTCCCATGTGGGGATGATGGGATGAAAAGAGGACTGGAAATAATGCTGATGCCACATAAAACGGGAATTCTCCAACAATTGCTTTATGCCATATGGAGTCTTTTCCGGAGGATTGTAAAGCAGAGGACTGAGAATCATCTTGGAGGAAGTAGCAGTGGGTGGTCTGTAGAAGGAACCTATTATGAGTAGTCTGCATAAAATGAACTTGCAGGAATTGCTTTTCTGAATCTCACTTAGGAAGATACTATTGAGTCCCCTTAGAGTAACTCAGTTCCTGTTTTTGTGCGTGTGTGTGATCTCTAATGTAAGCAATGAGTGCTTTAAAAGGTGGTATAGTATTGCCCTGCTAGTACTGTCTTGTATATTTTGTGTCTATATATACTTCAGCTGACTTGGCTAATGGTCCCGTGTGCTCATTTAGGGGAAGTGCGCTATCCCTTAGAACAGGTCTGCTAGAAACTTGATGCTGTGCTGAGGCTTGGTATTCTTTTGTTGCGAAAGTGTTGTTTGTTTTCCTTGCTCTGAGTATTTAAATGTCTGTAAAGAACCTGTTGAAAAAACCGGGTCCTTCTTCTCTAACTCTTTTGAAAGAGTTCAGAGTATAGCAGTTACTGCTGTTAAAGGATGACATTGCCTAGGAATGTAAGGTTTGCTTGTTCCCCTTGTCTCTCAGCTTCCTTTCATTATCATTTGAAGTATATTTGGCCCTTGAACAGGGGTTGAGGTGCTAAATCCTCTCCATTTGCATTGTGTTTTCCTTTAGTACTGTAACATCAATTAGTCCTGTTTTGGCTTCTGGCATTTTTTTTTAAGACCCTTTGAATAAAAAAGGGCCTCTGCTAGTATAGCTTAGGAAACTATAAAGCAGCTAAATTAACTTAACTTTTGTTTTGCAAGTTATTCAGCATAAGTGTAGAGCATGTATGTAAGCATAAAGTTACTGTGCAATTTTATGCCTATTAGGTTAGGGTGGGTGGTGGAGCCAAGAGGCAGAGGGATTTATCCCATCTCTGTTTTTTCCGGAGTTTAAAGTAGTTTCATTTCAGTTTTTGTCCAAGTCAGACTTTGGAAAGTTTTGTAGTGTGTTATGTTTTCATTTTCTGTTCTTTGTGACTAGAAAACCATGCACTGCTGCCAGTTTCCTTTTGAAGCAGTGAAGAGATCGCTTAAGTTTGTTGTGTGATGATGCTGTTTGTGAATTTAATTCCCAGTAATACAATGTGAGCCATTGTGTCAGATGAATAAATTTATGGTCCTTCAACTTTCTGGTTGTCTTTGACACCTTTCATTGAATGCTTCATTACCATTGCAGATGAAAATGTTCCCCGTTGGCAGTCAAGCTATGTAGCATAATTTAACATACGATTAAACTCTTCAGGATTGTTACAAGTGTAACTTGGTATAAATCAAACAAGTAGTCCTTTATAGTTGTGTGTCTTGAGTGAAGTTGTTGGGGTTCGTGTTGCTCTTCCTTTTCTCAGTACAGATAAGCATTTTGCTTCTGAGGTTGTAAAGGGTGTGTATGGCCCCATAGGGTGTGATGCGCTAGATGCTGGGTAAGTACCAGTGACAAATCTGAACAGTGGTTTTTCTGAATCTTAAGGTTTCTAATTGTACGGCTTTTTAAAAAAAAAAAGGAAAACAAAGTATATTAGTAAAATCGTTAAGACTTGTGAAAGACTACCAAAAAAAAAAGTCTGGATAATTCAGATTATTTGCCGAGAGCTTTCTGCTGTGCTCGTTAATGTGTTCTGGGGGACTGGAGAAGAACGAGCAGTACCTCAAACAATGTAACCACTAAAAACTTTTTTCCAGGCTGGAAAAATGTGGTGTCATGACATAAGGCTGACACTGGTATGTCAGATTATATTTTTCTTTCCTAAATTAGATGTTAAGCACGTTGGAAACTCAGTAGGAGCTGGGACGTTCTGCTTTGGCGAAGTGATCTGCAGCGGATCGTTGCATGTTATTATCACGTCTTTGTGTGAGGCAGTGACCCACTTGGAGGAAACAAAACACCCCCAAAATACTACTATTCGTGTAGTAGCTGTTGAACGTTATTGTAGCCTAGCATAATGCTCCAGGCCGTATGATTTGGTTTACCTTAATACAGTAATTGTAAGCTCGAGCAGCCTGGTCGCTGCCGCATAAGCAGCGGAGTTGCTGCTGTATTAAGTGTAACAAGAAAAGTAAACAGTGGGTGCTGACCACTAAAATTTAAGATCAGGGTTAAGATAACTAGCAGAAAACAAGATGTGGCAGTTGATGCTTCTCTCCTAGCGCTGTTTCAGTGCTTTTCAGTGTTCCTTTCAGAATCTGCTTATGCATAGCCTTTGTGCTGTATGTCGCTGATACTTGGTGTGTTTCTGGACTCGAGCGCAGACTTCAGAAATGCATTCCTGAAAAATCTTGCAGGAAAAGTCTGATCTCTGTATGGCAAAGCACTTTTATACAGTACAATGTGTTATTTCTAGAAATAAATGCAACATCAAAGACAACAAAACGCTTCAGTAAAAAGTGACTCTCACAAGCATGACAAATGAAACAACTTCTGACAGTGTGACTGTAGAAGATTAGTTAGCCTCAGTACTTGTAAAAGTATTCTGAATGTTGTTTGATCGTGATTATGAGATGGTCATGGAACAAATTGTTCTAGAACAGCAAGGGTGAGGGGAAGTGAACTTCTCCTTGAGGTCTAGGTGAGGTTAGTTTCACTGGGTAGTGGTGAAGCCTCTGGTCCAGCTACTGCCAAACACAGACACATAATTGCAGTGCTCAGATAATCTGATTGTTCTGTATTTGATCATTGTCTCATTTTCTTCTTGATTTGATTTGCATTAGACTGTGATAGTTAAGATTTCACATGCGACATGGAAGAAAAAATGTATGTTGCTAGCACTGTTGCCATTTCTCATGCTGTTTTTGAAGGGATTGGCATCTTGTTTTTTCAGAAAAAATGTTTCAAAGGAAACTTATCTCTGTAGTTCAGAGAATTATTATTATTTTTTTTTTAGCATTTTCAGTCTATTATAGGAAATCTTAAGAATAGTGTAAGGCAATGCAAGTAATCTAGGTCCCTAACAGATCTTGCTTTGAAATACAGGACCACTTTTCTTCTCAAAAACACCTTGACATCTATCAGTCACTTTTAAATTACCTTACATGCTGCAGGTTGTTGGTTGAGTGTAGGTATGTGGAAGAATGGGGATGGAGTAGAGAAGAGAAACCTATAGAACTGGCTGCTATCTGTAAATGTACTTTGACCATCTCAATTGCTAACAAGTTAACAATACACAGAAGTGAGGCTGGTGCACATATAGGGAATGCAAAAAGGGATATCATTTGTATGATCATGTGTGCCATAAGGAGTACTAACAGATCCCCTCCCACCCCCCAAAATAATATTTTATTTTATTTTATTTTGTAATTTATCTTTAGTCATTTAAGAATGTTCATTGTTGCAGGAAGGATCAGGGTTTTTCTCAAGGGAAGTATAACGGAAATGCAATTAACTTTTTTTTTTTTTTAATTTGAGCTAAATAGATTTTTTCTTTGTTTAGCTTAGAGCAATAAACGTAGATCTCCAGACTGATGCTGCTCTGCAAGTGGATATCTCAGATGCACTCAGTGAGAGGGATAAAGTGAAATTCACTGTCCACACAAAGGTAAAAGACTGTTTGTGCACTGACTTTTTTCTTAATTATAGAAAAGAAAGTTTGCTTAGATTGTATTTTTGAAGCAAGTGTAATATATATATTTCAAAGGAAATGAGAAAATAGCACTGTCTCATGTTTAAGAGACTACGGAGCTCAACAAAATACATGTATTCAATGACAAAAAATTGAGCTTTAAAAAGAGCCTATGAAAGCGTTCTTTTTTGTACCAATGTGATATCATGCGACTCCTAGGCTTATTAATTAGCCTGTTTGCAGGTAGAATTTTTAATACACCTCAATAATCTTTAGTGTGGTTTTTACTAGGCTAGCCATCGTTTCAGAGTCTAAAAATACATTTCATAACAAATTATATTCAAGAATCACTTTTAGTTACTGTTTATGTCTGGCTTCTTTGTGTAAATTTAATGGTTTATTGATTGCAGAATCACAGAATGGTTGAGGTGGAAGAATTGCTGGAGATCGTTTAGTCCCATGTCCTCCCTCCATTGCCACCGTAAAACTGGGGTGAATGTGAGCAGGTTGTTCAGGGTTTTTGCCCAGTTGGGTTTTGAATATCTGCAAGGGTGGAGACTGCACAGCCCCCCTAGGCAACCTGTACCAATTTATCGATGCACTAATTGAGATGAGGGTAATTATTGCTTTATAAATTTTTTTTTGACCAAATCCATATCTGGATGCTTGGATTTTTTTTTTTTAACAGGGTTATACTTTGATATTCCTCCAAGGCTCTTTTCATATACTAATGAAAAACACTGACTTTTGTTTTTATTTTTCTAAATTGTAGTTCTTCCTTTTCCCTTTCCAGAGTTCCTTACCAAATTTCAAACAAAATGAATTTTCTGTTGTCCGGCAACATGAAGAGTTTATTTGGCTTCATGATTCCTTTGTCGAGAACGAAGACTATGCTGGCTATATCGTAAGTATTACAGTTCTTTGATGTCTGTGGAAAACAGGGCGTGTAAAAAGCACTCCTGGCTTTTAAGTCCAGTGGAAATGGCAGCTGTTCATTCCTTCTAAAGGGAGATCTAATGCTTTACTGTCATTTTACACAGTTATGCAAAGTTAATGTTTGAGGAAAGTCACTGTAGTTGTCATACTTCTTGCCTTTTAGTCCTAAGGAGTGAGTGCTTTAATCAGTATCCAGCATATTTTTAGTCCGCAGTGTTGAAGTGTGGTGGATAGGTGAACTGTATAACTTGGTGGTATTTTCTTGTTCTTTTTTTCTCTCTCAAATTAAGCCAATGTTTAACTTAGTTACAGGTTTCATGCAGCCTTTGTTTTAGCTGGAATGGCAGAGTGCAGTAACTGAGCTCTAGTAATTAGGCTTTTTCGGTTTGGAAGATCAGAATCATAAATCAGTTGGGGGGCGGGGGGGAGAAAGCAAATACCATCTGTAACTACAGAAAACCTTAATGCATAACTTAGCATTTTGTGGTTTATTTCAGGCATTCAGGGAAGAGGTGTCCCAAAAATAGTTACCTTATGACTATTAAAAATGGGTGCTACTGTTCATACTTTAATTACAAATAGGAATACTTGTCATTTTGGTATGAAAGCTTTGTGTTTGGGTGAGGGGATCTGCTGATTCAGTAGGTAAATGTGTTAAATTTCTAATTGACTCCATTTGATGGATACATCATGATTTGATGGATACGTTATGATGAATATTACCTGTGATGTGTCATACCATTCTTGAGCTAGTCTTTTTTAGTAAGAAGAGCTATTTGGAGTGACTAGACCTTTGGAGTGGTAGTAACTAGCTTCAGACACCTGACTGAGTAGATTCTGGCATTTTTTTTTTTGGTAATGCATTAATGTAATGGGCAAATATCAGTGAACTTAAATTTTATTTGTTCTGTTTGTCTTTGTTCATAGCATTTCAGGATTAGTTTGACAGCAGTCTTTTCTCTTTCAGTGTTAATATACTGCATTACAATATTAGCCTAGAGACTTGTTTATTGTGTGCTTTGGTATTTCAGCAGATATATCTGTAATGTCAGCAGTGCTGCAAGAAAGAACTGGTGCCTTCAAACAACACAGAATGTGGGTTTTTCGGTTTAGTATTTTTGGGCATTATAAATGGATGGTTTGAAAGGAATTGTAGAATTCTTTCTTTAAACAAGAAACAATCTACACCAAATAAGTGAAACCACCATTTTATAATCAATTCTGGTTTAAATTTGTAATTCCTTGTATTGGTAAAGCTAGGTAAGGTTTGATTTCTGTTGTAATTAACCTACTGAAGACATTTAGTTAGTTCTTTAGTAATCTTCAAAAACATCTGGCCAAAATTGGCATAGTAATGCTGGATGTCTAACTCATTCAGGACAGAATTTACCCATAAATACCATAATGAATGACAACGTATGAAAAAGCTGCAGGCAAATTTCATTTTTTTTTTTTTTTTACTGAATGGATATTGTTTGACTGAGAAGTTGAGCAATTAAAAATTTTTGATTCAATTCCAGATTCCGCCAGCACCACCCAGGCCTGACTTCGATGCCTCAAGGGAGAAATTGCAGAAACTTGGAGAAGGGGAAGGATCAATGACTAAAGAAGAATTCACCAAGATGAAACAAGAACTGGAGGCGTATGTAGACTTGATTACTACTTTTTTTTAAATCAAATTTTAATGCTGTTTTGCTATCCCGTATTTCTGATTTCACTGCAAAAGTTCTCTGAGATAAAGGCTTGAGAATCAAGTTGCTGCATAACCAGCATTATCTTAGTGATCATGATCAGAGCCATTAGGAAAATTGTAGAAATAATTGCTTAGAAATTATAAAAAAAAAATCATGGACAATCTTATGAAAAAGGAGGAAAATCAGCTTGTTCTTGAGAATTTTTTATAAGGGGAAAAAAACTAGTTAGGTCCTTTTCCTTACAGAACACTTGCCAAGGGAGGAGGTAGCCTCAGTCTATATATATATATTTTTTTTCCCTGGTGTTCCCAGTTTTATAAGCACAATGAAAATTTAAGGTTTATAAATCTAGTGAATGAACTAGGGATTTTTGCATGTGGTTGGTATTGTAAGCATAGATGCCATCCTTCTGTTCTGCAAGAATATGGAGATTACTAGAAAATCTTTTTTTTTTTCCTGAGTCTTCTGGGTTTTTGCCCAGGGAGAACATATCTCCTGAAAATAGTATCTTTCCATACTACGAATTTAGTATGTGTTGAAACATTCGCAACAAGTCTTTTCCATACCAAGTTACACAGCGAAGTTTCTCCTGGCTCCATCCACTTTCCTTGTCATGTGCTCACTTCTTTGATCTTTTTCCTGTCATTGGTTTCATTTTTTAAGTGTATATTTACACTGCTTCTAGACTGTTTCTGTCAAGAGCTCTGAATTGGCAAGAAAAGTACCTAGAACTCTTAGTAATGCTGCTTTCTCTCCAAATTCTGGCTGCTGTGAGCAAATATCTTAAAGCTCTGTATTAGTGTTACATGCAACATAATTTATTGCAGAGTAGATATACACTTCATATGCAGAGAACTGGAAATTAGCAAAACACTATAGATCTTAAAGAATCTGTGGTTTTCCAGCGGCCCTGATCATGATTCTCTTGTGGTCTGGTTAGGGGTTGGATAACACAGAAAACTTTGGGTTTCTTCTACTGCCACCTCCATCCTCTGCATCCTCCTTTTTTGTCTTCACTGAATGACTACTACTCTCACTGAGATCAAACATCTCCCAACACTGGCCCTGCTGGTTTGCTGGTATGTAAATCTTAACCTCTTGGACATAATGGAAGCAGAAGTGTTGATTATCATTTCAACTTTGACCTCAGAATGGGGAAAAAAGCCTCTTCCTCGTTTCTAGAGAGGTTACAGCTTATTCTTTGAATTTGCAGAGCAAAACGTTCTAGCAAACTTGTATTGATAAGAATGCCTTCCTCTTAATTAAATCACAAATGAATAATTGCTTTAAAGTTGAGTCGGTTCACTTGGGCAACTGTGCAATTTTCATGGTAAAATGTGATTATTTTTTTTGGTGGTACCTACCAAACACAATTTCACTTTTAGAACCACTATGAAGCATGACATCTGTGTAAGCTTCAGACAAAAAAGGCTCAGTGCTTTAACGTGGAGTAAGAGGCAGCTATTTAAAGAGCTAACAAAATAATATGAGCATTTAAGTAAGGAAGGAGGGTGCAAACAGGCAAGGGGATGGAGATGGGGAGGAAAGAAATTGCACGTCAGTTAGTGTTGTTTGTGTCTCTATTTCTTGACTTTTGTGGATGCAGGGAAAAGACACCTAAATGAGGTTACACTTACAGCAAACCAGTCAGTGTTAGCTAGTCTTAAAAATTAGATTGTATTTGTTAAGTCTTCTTTAAAAGTATCTGTAATATGTTAAGGCTTCAAATCTCCTCCTGCCCCCCAGTATTAACGTTGTGCTATTTGTTCATGTATACATAAAATATCAATAATAACCTCAACTATGTGAGCTTAAAATTTTGTATGCTTACTGAGGGTCTCTTTAAGCTTCTCAGTAGGTTTTTCTCAGACTTTATTGCTTCAAGTGAAATTCTTATGTCTGTCTTGTTTCTTGTTTTCAGTGAATATTTGGCAATATTCAAGAAGACAGTTGCAATGCATGAAGTATTTTTGTGTCGTGTGGCAGCACATCCTATTTTGAGGAAGGATTTAAATTTCCATGTCTTCTTGGAATACAATCAGGATGTGAGTATTGAAAACTGAATTGCTGGAAGAGAAATTAAGATGGACTTCTATGGTAGCACGGAAAATTGATTAAGAGGGCTTTACCTCCTGGAGCATATTGCATCAGTTACTTCATACCAGACATATTTGTATTTTAAAACTTAGAAATTAATTTAGGTCTGGCGAGTTCATTCTGCTGTCACCTGGGGAACCAAATGCTCTGTGTACTCTAGCCTCAGCATCAAAAGTATTAATGGATATCAAATATGTTTTGGATTAAAAAGATTAGCTTTTGATAGTGATTTCATTTGGTGTTGTCCCCTCCTTGGCTGGAACTTGGGGTGTGGAGTGAGGGTGGGGGAGTTAAAGCAACAAAGCTGGAACACAGATTTTTCAGGATTTGGAACCGTGGTTTAAATTTTGTTGCTCACAAAACCAGGGTGAATTTGTTATGAAATTTTATGATAAAGCTTTTTTTTTTTAAATGTAGGTGACATTTCAATTGTTTTTTGTTTTTTCTCCTAGATGCTTAGCTACTATGGCTATCGAAATACTAAGTGCTCATGTTCTACAAATGCAGTAAAGGCAGAAAAATTGCAGAAATGAGCATTGAATGTTGAAGTAGAAAGCACTGATTCAATTGAGTACATGCTTATCTTCACAATATATTACAGAGGATCCTTGTTGGTTGATGTAGATATGCCAGCTCTAATTTCCTAAAGCAGGCAGAATCAAATGGGCAGGAAGTGTGTGAGCAGACTGAAACCAATGTTATCCTTCGTCTAGTAAGGGATCTAAGGCTTCTGCACTTTCTGAAAGTGAAAGATCTGTGATTCTACACTTAAAAGAGCAAAGCCTAGTAATATTAAGTTAACTCATCAGCTATACTATGCATGATAAATACTGTATTATTGATAACTCAAAGGTAAACGTCATATGTTTAATATTATCCGTATCTGCTTGATTAATGCTGATTTTTTTTTTTTTTTCTGGAAGAATATTTTCCTTATAAGGACAGTCTAGTTAATGAGAGTAGTACATGTATGTTCTGGGTTGCATGGTCCTCTGTCCCCACTGATGTAGGGTTTGACTAAGCAGAGAGCAGGAAAACTGGTTTAGGAGTAGCAGGTTTTGGTATGTCAATCTATATTTACAAGAAAAAAAAGGTTCTGTTGCCTCCAGGAAATGAACTAACGTGATATATGAATTTGTTTTTCAGTTGAGTGTTCGTGGGAAAAATAAGAAAGAGAAACTTGAAGACTTCTTTAAAAATATGGTTAAATCAGCAGATGGTGTCATTGTTTCAGGAGTAAAGGTGATTGAAGCTTAACCTATTAAGATTTTAAAAAAAAAAACAAAAAAAAAACGTATTAACGTTGTTCTTTTTTTCAATTGAGCTGGAATTTTACATAGCTACAATAAGGACTTTTTAGCCATGTCTTTCAAAAATTAGAGGCAGAGCATGGGAAGGGACCTGTGCCTCTGAATGCAAGATCTCTGAGAACTATCTATTTGCTTTTGTGAAAGGGGACTTCCAATATACTTTCCTTTCCCCTATTTTACAGAATTAAGTGTTTTTGTTTTTTTTTTCCACCAATAGGTAATTGATTATCTTTTTGTTTTGGTCTGTCTGCTATGCACAGCAGAGGTGATACTATGTTTTCCCTCAGAGAAGACTCAAGAAGATAGCTGAGATGATGAAAATTCAATTTTATTTCAACTTTTCCTAAAGTTGAGAGAATGGTTTTATAACAAACAAATTCTGCATAAGCTGATGATGATCTTTCTTTCTAGTGATTACTTTCCATTTGCAAGCAAGTTAGCGGAGCTAAAATTCCTAGTTGTAAAATCTTGAATTTCAGCTGTGCTGGGCAGTGGGTATAAGATAAAACCATAGGTTAAATGTGACTCAGAGAAAAATACAGAATTCAAAATAACCAGCAGTTACTATTCAAAAAGTTCAAAATTGTTCAAAGCCTGTGTTGTAGCCTGTTACGTGTTTTTGAGCATCTGTTCTGTTTTTGTTTTAATTTAAGTAAATGTAAACCAAATACCTTAAATGGCAATGCAATGGCTATTTACACTTACATACATTTACCAACTTGAAAGACATCTGTCAGCAAGATCAGCGTTCCTGAGTTCATATGGCTGCAACCATACCATTTGCACAACTGGGTATCTTTCTGCCTTTTTCTAGGTTGATGTCTTATATTAAGCACTTGACATTTATCCTATTTTTCTATCAACAAAGTGATAGTAGAGAACTTATTTTCTTCATTTCAGGTTTAGTTACTTAGACCTTTAAAATGCTTGCTACAAATTCATAATAAAACTTTAGAACAGGATAAAATAAGTGGAAAATAAGAGGAAATTGATTTACATAAGTGGTGATTTAGACAATAAAAATAGATTTCATTTCCTGTCACAGCAATATGTGCCAATCTCTGTATAAATTACACTACACAGAGTGAGTGAAATCTGAGGATTTTGAGCTTGTCCTTGTTTTTCTGCAGGATGTGGATGATTTCTTTGAACATGAAAGAACATTCCTTGTAGAATACCACAACCGAGTCAAAGATGCCTCTGCCAAATCTGATAAAATGACAAGATCCCACAAAAGTGAGTTCTCCTTCCAGAAGGAAAAGAGTACTAGCTAAAGTGCACAGAAATGACTTGTGAGGAGCAGTAGTTTTTAGTTTTATTTTTACATGCAGAAACTGATTTTCTCCAAGTGTAGTTTTCAGGTAGTGAAACAAAGTTTAATCTCATTTTCAACGTTTAACCTTTGCTGTAATAGACTGGATGGAGTATGAACAGTGCGCAGCAGCATTGAAGATATCCTCAGTCTTCATGCTGTCCCTTTGAAGAGAAACACAAAACTTTATGTAGGCATATGTATTTGTTGAAGTCTCATTCTTCTTAGTTGTTAATGTTATATTCCCCACTTTATATTTTATTTGTGATTTTAATCCTAATGAAGTTAGTCTTTATTAAATGAGCTAGCATTCATCAGGGTGCAAATTGTTACATACTATGCGTTGCATTGCCTTGCTGAGCAGCATACTCATGTTTGGGCTGTTAGTTCTAGACCAGGAGGTCCAGTTTCCATTTTTTTTTCAGCCTTCTAGAATGGAGACTGGAATGTGTATTCAGTAGCGTGGTTTGCAGGACACCTCCTGTTGCTGAGGTGAGATTCTTCACTTAGCTATTGATTCCTCTTCCTGAGATGAATGCTAGCTAATGGTCATTTCTTGAAGCTCTAGGTAGTGCTCTCAATTGCAGAGAAAATCGAAACCTTTGGTTTAGGAATATATATATATATACTTAAATCCTATAAGTTTACTGGCAATTTTTATTAAACTGAGAAGTGAGACAAATGGTACCTTTTGAAATTCTGGCTAGAAGATTAGAGCTATAACCTCAGAAGCTCGTTTTGAAAATGGGCAATCGGTAGGTTACGAATAACTTGCTTGTGATCTGTAGATTGCTGCAGTGCTTATGGAGTTACTGACTTCCTATTTCCAGCAGAAAATGTATTTTATGTTTAAATATGAGAAGTAGATGTGAAGGTTAATGACTACCTAATACCATTCTTCACTGTAACCAACTGCACTAATTCCCTTGGGATGTATGGAGTAATGAATTATTGGACTGATGATGACACACTCAATCTGTTAAAACAAGGTTGTCTTACTTAATAATGAGAATTCCTTCTGATGGCACTTTGATACAATATAACTGGTTCTAACTTCCAGTTGAAGCTTGAAGTTGTCATTCATAATATGTGTTCTATATGGAATTTCATTTCTGTTTCTGTATCAAAGCATGTTCCTTTTAGAAAAACGCCCACTCTTGAAGAAATAAAGGAACTAACTATCCAGAAAGGAGAGGTATTCAATGGTAAAAACAAGTGCTTCCTTTTTTTTCTCTAGATGTTGCAGATGACTATAATAGAATTGGTTCTTCATTATATGCATTAGGAACACAGGATTCCACAGATATATGCAAGTAAGATTTTGTTAATAACTTATGGGGGGGGCTTTCCTAGTAGCAGTTTTCATGGTGATCTGCTGAAGTTGGTAGCACACTTGCTATGAGAACAGAATTTATTGTGGTTGTATCCCATTAAGAGATTTTTCCTTAGCATTCAAGGTAATGTCTGTCTTCTCTCAACATGAAATTACTTGATTGTAATTCAGTCTGCTGTTATGCTGAACCCCTTGTTTTGCTTCCTCTGATGCAGATACGCAACACTGTTCAGCCTCCTTGCATCTCAAGTAGGGCATGGCGTGTTTACTGTTTGGAGAAAAGCACATTCAGATTTGAGTGAAGGACACTTGATAATAGCATAAGACTGTTAACCAGTGTGGTGATATTTGGAGTTTATCTTAAAGCGTAAAGAATCCTTGAGGAGCAGTTTGGTTATTCTTTAGAAAAATCCGTTATGCTTTGCCTCTTACCTTTTAAGAAGTTGTACAACTCCCAAACATATGAAGTACTACAATTTAAAAACTTTATTTTCTCTGGTTTCTGTAAATTACAATTATAAGCAGCACCTTTACAGCTTTTATTGCAATACACAAACTATATTTTGAGTTACAGAAAATTGATTAGACTGTTAATTTTGTTATAATACCAACTGTTTCCTTCCTGCAGGTTTTTCCTGAAGGTGTCGGAGTTATTTGACAAAACAAGGGTATGTATTTTGAAATCTTTGCATATATATTCTTTGTGTGTGTGTTTGAAGTGTCAGGATGCTTTGTGTCACTTAAACATGAGCATGTGGATGTTCTAAGGATGGTGCTACATTGAATATTTAAGAAATGTGTACTAGGGAGTGAAAAAATGTAAGATTTCAGTCATCTGTTTTGTAAAATGATTGATCCTTATGAGTATTCAGTCTACTAAACTTTTCTTGGCAGTCTTTCTGTCTTCTGTGTAATAAGCTATTAAAGCTGCTGTATATCTTAAATGCTTAGACTACCTTCCATACTCGAAATTGGTTATCACAGAACTTGTTAAGGGAAAAAGAAATTTAATCCTTAATCCAAAAAAACGGAGAACGTGTTGCTTTTTTCTGAAGCCAAGACCTGTTTCTGTAGAGGCATGCCACATACTAGGAAACCTTTTGAGTGGAGTGTGTGCATTTCCTAAACAGTTGTATCCATGTAAATGGGTGCTTTAAAGAAAATGAAATTTGCGAAATTACTTGCTTTGACCTCAAATGTTGCCTTTAGAATTTGTTTTAAAATTAAGATTCTTAAAGTGCACCTACAGACTCGGTTTCTAAATTCACAGAAATTTGTTTTAGATACGAGCAAGTAATCTTATTGGGAAGTAGTATTTTGAACCATTTAATGCAGTGTAGTTACACAGCTATTCTGCAAGGGTACTTTAAATGATTCCATTCGGTCTCAAAAATTACACCACTTCTTGTGCAACTCTTTATACTACAGAAACTGTTTCTCTAGTATATTATATGTATGTGTATACTAGAAGTTGGAAAGGAAGCTTTGTTTAAAATAGCCAATTGTCAATTACTGCTCGCACAGTAGGTTATTGCTTATATTTTAATACAAAAGACTGATTCTGATTCTCATGATGCACATTTAAGTATTCCATCACAAGTGCATGATCTTAGCTTTTGAGAAAGACTTTTTGAAAAATCTGTCATGCACTATTGTATATTTTATGTTGTATTTACATCATACGAATGAATGCCTGATGTCTAGATGTTTTTAAATTGATGCTTTTACTTACTGTTTTTCCAGAAAATAGAGGCCCGGGTATCTGCTGATGAAGATCTTAAACTTTCTGATCTTCTGAAATATTACTTAAGGGAATCTCAAGCTGCTAAGGTGAATTTGTTGCGTGTTCAATGAAGTAGTGTTTCTTTTTTTTCTTTTTTTTAAAAAAAAAGGGAAACAAAATTGCTTTGAGAAATACACAGTATGTTTTTTAAAAGTGGGTATGTTATAAATACTACCACCTCCAACCTGCTATTTCTACCTCAACTGTAAAAATTGTACTTTAACTGTGTTGCTGTTCCATATATACAGTAATTTGGGATTGTGATCCACTTATCAAAGCTGAATTGTACAGTATAATTAAAAACAGTGGAGGAGCATTTGATGAATTTTTCAAGTTGCTTGTAGACTGCAAGCAGTCCTACTCTTTTTTGTAATATTAAAAAATGGATATTCTGGATGCTCTGCAAGTGCTGATGCAAAAACATGTGGGCCAGGTTTGATATTCTATACCTACTGAGATTCATTCTTAGTGTTGCTTGATACAAGATGATTAAGTAATACGACAGGCTAAAGAAACGTCTGTATTTAAATCACAGCAATAACTGTTGCACGAAAAAAAGAATACTGCTGTCTCTTAGGCCCTGTGTGTATTTCTAATCCATAATCTAAATATAGTTTGTTTCTAATCTCAGAAGCTGTGAAATTTCCAATGATTGCCTCTTCTTAGACTTTTTGCAGTATCATCTAAGCCATCTGGTGCTAGCTTCTGTCAGACAAGATGCAGACCAAACAATATTAAATTGCACGTCTGATCCAGTATGGACGTTTTTGTGATTTGCAGAATGAAGTGAATGAAAATTATCTAGTTATAACTGAAATGCAGGAAGAAAGACTAAAATTAATCTTTTTTTTTTTCCTTGGTATATGCTAATAAAATCCTTGGGTAGATTCTTGTAAACTTTATACATCCTTCATTTATACATCCTCCTTTTTTTTTTTATAGGATCTCCTATATAGAAGATCTAGGTCACTAGTGGATTATGAAAATGCTAACAAGGCATTGGATAAAGCAAGAGCAAAAAATAAAGATGTGTTGCAAGCTGAAACTACTCAACAGATATGCTGTCAGAAATTTGAGAAAATATCTGAATCTGCAAAACAAGGTACTTGGGTGGTCTTTGATCCTATGTTACTACTTGAAAATTAACGGATTTTAAGATGCTGTTACTGCAAAGAATTTTTTGTTCTGTGTTCCCTAAGCAAAGTATTATCTCTTAATCAGTACTTATTTTGGAAAGTTCAAATGGTATTTTCATTTGGCTCTGATAGTTACATTAGTCAATAATATCAGTGTCATAATTGCTTGGCAGAGCAAAGTTTAGGTACAGATTTTTTACCTCTCTCTTATCCTTTCATGTACTATTCTATGCATATAATTGCTGGCAGTAATGGCAAACCTGACTTTTTTTTTTTTCAAGTACTGTTGAAATTGCCATTTTGGTTTTATGCATTCTTCTGTGAAGGCAGCAGTTGGTGGCAGCAATGATACTAGAAAAGGGAGTGATCATGGAGAACAGAGTTACAGTAACTGTAGAGAAAATCAATATTATTTACATGTTGCCTCTTTCCTGGAAACTTACTTTATTTTTGTCTAAGACTGTTGTGAGTAAGTAGTCATCTGACTCATTTGGGGCAGATTTGTACAAGGTTTAAACACCATGCTCTTCCGACTTTATAAGTTAAGAATTGTTTGTTCCTGTAAATTTGGCTAATGATTCCTTTAGGTAAGACAGTGGAGGATGTGTGAACCCATCAGCCACGAAGTTATATGCATAAAGCATACTTGTTTCTTTTGTTCTTCATGCTACTTTTGTCAGGCATCTTCTGTAGAGACTTTCACGTACCAGCTTTCAAAGCATAGTGCACATAGAACACAAGAATGAAATGTTTAAAACCATCCACGTTGCAGTCTTTTCAAAACGAGCTTGGTGTTCACTAAAGGTTAGCTAGACATGGAGAACTGCAATGATGGTTTGCTTCCTTATAAGGATGTAGCAGTATCTTTGAGTCTGGGATTTGCTGTGATTAAACTTGATTTATTTTTTTTTCCTGTTGTGTTCTCTCTTACTCTTTCCCTATTCCATTTTGAAGGAAAATCAGTTAACAGTTAAGGGCACTAGCATTAATACTGTTAACGAATCCATTTTTATTTTATACAGAACTGATAGACTTTAAGACAAGAAGAGTTGCAGCATTCAGAAAAAATTTAGTGGAACTAGCAGAACTGGAATTAAAGCATGCTAAGGTAACTGTGATCCCTTTTGGCCTTTATTTCAAATGGTTTTAAATATTATTTGCTTGAATAACCAAAACAGCTGCGTGAGTTTTGTGTGATGCATGTTCTGCATCCGAGAAAGAGGAGTTTGGTAAGCATTCTCCAGGAAGGTGAACTTTCTACAGCTTTCTTTAATATTTAAAGAATGAGTATAGGTGAAATAGCTCTAGGGGACTGGTGTGCTTTGAGGTGCCTTTGGAAAATTCATCTTCTGGAAGACAATCTTGGCTGCAGTTTTATGGTTCTCTGTATCTTTGATATTTATCGCTGCAGTTTGAATACCTGCCTCTTTTTAAAACCTCATTTCATCATTTACAGTGAGATAGGAAGTGGTTTCTCCTGTTGTCCAGATGCTGAAGGCTTGATGTATACAGACAGATATTAAGAATGAGATCACACAGAAGGCCTGTCAGAAGTTAGGGATTAAAGGCAGATCAGTTCTGTATGTGTGCTTTTTGAGTTTACTTTTTTGAATTTAAACAACACTAGCAAAAGGGAAATGATGTAGATAGCCTTTATAGAAATAAGGGGTGTGTACTGTCCTTAAATTTCACAGTGTATTTGATTCTTTTAAGCAATATGAAATTATTTTTTAATTAAATCGGACTAGCTGCTCTGATTTGCTAGACAAGTATAACTGTTACACTGTAGTCCAATAGCAGAAAACATCTTTCTTCAAAAAGTCAACTCTTTGTTCATTTTCATTTTTCATTTACCTGAAAATGTGGTAAACACCAAGATTTGAATCACCTCAGAATATAGGTGTTAAATGGAGTAGTTAAGAGATTTGTAATGTTGGTGAGTTAACTTGTTCCCATCTTTTGGGCAGCTTTACACTCTTTTCAGTAGTATTGATGGTGTCATTCTTCATTTTGCCAAACCCATTGATTATGATACTAACATACTGTGAAATGCTTTTTGGGACTTGGTGGGATTTTTTTCCCCTAATCTGTGTAGGTTCAGTTTGATGGGATATTTTCCTGGCAAATTAATCAGTAAAGTCGGAGTGATCAACTCCTTTTTCAGATGAGCAATGCTTACTTTAATCAGAAATTTGGCAATTTTTCCCTCATTCTTAAAACTTCTGGAAGAGTCAATAAAGTTTTTACAAGGTCTGTTGTATCTGACTTCTTGCTGAATTTCTTGCTTGCCTTGGAGTAAAATGCTTGCAAAATGTCTGTTTTCTAAATTATTGTCAAAGAATCATTTGTATTAACTCTGTGCAAATCAAAATCTTGTAGTGATGTTCTCTTGAATTTTACTAACTAATAACTGGAAAAGGTGGGGGAATGTCATTTATTTCTGTAGCTTTCAACTTACTTGATATGTGCTTCTTGAGGTCCTCAATTTACCTGGAAGGGCTTGAAACTTTTGAGCAAGTTCTTCATTTGTCACCAGTCTGTGTTTAGGACATGTACCATCAGATAGTATGTCTCACCTTGTCTTAATAAGTTTACTAACAAGATGAGGCTGTAAGAAGCTTTGAACTCTAGCCCTCTTTTTAAATTTTTTGTTGTTTGTTGAACATCTTTTACCTATTTTATCATGGAGCACTGAGACTTGCTAAACAGTCTGGAATATTTAAATATTTCCAGTTGAAGGGGGCATTTTGACAAATGATGACTGTTCTTGGAATGTTAACAAACATTATGACTTGTTTGAGCAAAAGGATATTTTGTTTCTCATTAGTTTGAAAGTTCTGTTTTTTTCAAAGGCTATGTCTTGTGTTTATTCAACACATGCAACCACTGATGGATTAGTTTGGTTGCTATGCTTTTATTTTTATAGATTCTCAGTTGTGTTACTACAGAATTTACAAGTACAATAGATTGTTTTCCTGTCTTGTACAATGGGAGATTCTCTTACGCATTTGAGGATAGCCTTATGGGTAGTTTTCTAATTAGTCTGTACAGGGTATTGAAGAACTGAATTGTTTGGCTGAGACCCTCTTTCTGAGGTACCTCCATAAAATGAAGAAAGAAGATATGAAAAGACCTGGATTTTTTTTTTTTCTGATAGCATAGTCCCCTGATATATGAACAACAATGTTAGGGGAATACGGGAATATAAAGGTTTTTCCTTGTGCTGGAGAAGATTTTTTTTTTTGTACTTGTTACAATGCAAAATAAATAATCCTGGTTTTGAGTGGGCTGAGCTGGGATATTAATAGACACCTAATTCTTCTTGCAGTGGAGCCAGAAGAGGGCTGGTAGAAACAAAAAGAAAGCTACTTTTTTTCTGCAGGCAGTAAGTTCATCAGGTCAGACCAGAAGATCCCCTTTAATTTTCTGGACAGAGTGCTTTGCCTCATGCTACAGCAGTCCTTGTCTTCATGCTTTTGTGGCTTTTGAAGGCAGGTGAAGGGTTAGGCGCTCCAAACTAGGAAGCAGGCTTGGCAAGGGGATCTGGAGCACAGCACTTCCAGGCTTGGCAACATGTGCTGTTGTTCAAGTCTGTGTGCTCTTTCCAGCAAAAAGCTAATGCTGGGGAAAAAAAAGAGGGTGGAGAGGGCTGGGAGCAACAGATAGAAAAAGCGAGCAGCAGCGTATAGTTCTTTTAATGTGATTTTTTTTTTTCCTGGAATGAGTATCTCTGGACTAGATGTCATGTAAATGCTTCTGGCTCTGAATCATTCTAGCTTTATGGCTTCTAGACCTGGAGTTGCCTGGCATAGAAAGCACAGAGGTGAAACCTGCTCACCTGGGAGGTTGTCTGCTGAGACAAAAGGTGAAACCTGCTCAACCTGAGATGTTGTCTTCTGCGAGGAATTCAGCCACACTGAACACAGCTGCATGACTTATTGTTACAAGTTTTGCTCAAAGTTGAAAGAAAAACATAAATCCTAAAACACAGCTGTGCTAAAAGAAGAGTGAACCAAGTATTGAGAGAAGGCTTTGAAAGTTGGTTCCCATTTCCTGAGCTATATTGGGCTGTGTGGCTCTATAAACCTGGAGGGTGATGAAGTCAGACCTCTAGCAGATCAAGGGCACTGTATGCACCAATATGAAGTATACCAGCTGTGCCCAGTTTTTACTACTTCTGAAATACTTGTTATAATCTGCTGCTATGCTCTTAGGCTCTCCTGGTTGCAGTTAAGTCCTTTAGGGAAAGCTAAAAATCAGACTGTTGAGGATTGCTTTAAGTTGATGCAAGTGCAGGCTACTGTCAAGATGGATGATGACGACTCTGGTCCTCTACCTCATCTTGGCACTAGTATGTGTGCAGCTGTGTAGTAAGATGGAGCTAAAATATGCTTTTTTAAAGCTTTATTCTCTGTCTTGTTTTCACAGCGTTCCTTGTGTCAAAACACACAGTTTTAGCTGGGAGGGTCTAGGAATAAAGGGGAGTTTTCTTCTTTTCAGCAGAATGGACTCTAGATTCACTTAAAATAGCTGTCAAATTGAAACTTTAGGTTGGGTTGGTCTCTGGCCTATGGTAAGTGGACTACTGTTTCTTTATCTGTAGCCAGTCTTTGTGATTGTCTCTCTAGGTAGGGTCTGTTTTCTAGTTTGCTGGTTATGTTACAGCATAAATTATAGTTGTATTTTGTTTGCAGATCAGATTTTTTAGTATTGGAATAAGGAAATGTTGAATGCAAAAATAACTTCTCTTGTGTTAATTTTTTATGATTAGTAATTGATACGTACTGTGATTTTTAGGCTAGCTCTGTTTATGACTTAAGGCATCGGTAGCTTACATGAAGCCTTATGCATTCAAGCATGTTGTGCAAAAGCTGCATTTAAACCTATTCTGTATTTTAAACCATGGAATTTTGAGGTGTTCTTGTGCTGGGCTTCATGTTTAAGAAGGAAGGATTGACAGTCTGAAACTTGGTGGAACTGTGGAAGTTACAGTCTTTACAGCATTTAGAGCCTTGGCTACACTTTGTGTTATGACGCATGAGTTTTAACTAAGCCACCTCCCTAAGAGAAAAAAAAAGACATCTTTTTCCACAAATACTGGTATATACAGTCTTGCCTCTGGACTCTGGTGAGAAAAGAATTTGTTGCCATACTAACAACAGATGTCTGTTTGGAATCGACAGAAGGGAATAATCTAAACACAATGCTAAGGGATTTGGTTAAATGCTTGCGAAGTAGTTTTTTCTTCCTGATTCTGTCACTACAGTCTACCAGTAACACTAATTCCTAGAGCTCAGGAGTCTGAGTTGGCAATATATGCTTTCCCGAGTTTGAAATTACAGCACTTGCTTGAGCTGTGCTGGTGCAAGTCAAGTCTGTCAAATGTTGCAGCCAGAAGGAGGAATAGCTCACAGCCTCACTGGCCTTGATTTATTATAATTTAAATAAGCTTCTTCTGAACTTTGCAAATTTAATGAAAATGAATGATGTGCCTATTTGTAAAATGTCAGTAGACTGGCTGACTGAAACAGTGCTACAGAATGGCCTGCAAACTGCAGATATTTCCTGCTGCTGCTGAACTGTAAAGGGATGGGCGAAAGATGACTAGTCAGACCTTCATTGTAGGCAGCAGGCGTGCAGTCCACAGACATTCTTCAGGCTGAAGAAATACTTCATTCCTATCATGAGTTCATTACTAGCTAATAATCAATGGTTACAATAATAGAGACCTTGGATTTATGAGTTCTTCTGTACACAACGATGGGCCATCAAGTCCCTGTGCATCTCCTATATATTGAGCTTGTTCATATCCCAGAACTGCAGGCCTAGTGAGGTAGCTTGTGACTGTCCTCTGCCAGTGTAGACATAAAAGGACAAAAAACTGTTGAAGCCTTAACTGAAATAGTTGTCCTCTGAATAAGACTTAAAATGGGTCAATAGACATAAACGGGAATCTTCTGTTTTAATGTAGTTAATTATTTAATCTGGATTGTAGAAACATTAACGGGGGATAGAGCTCTGATTTCTGACCTTTTTAGGCTGAGGGACAAGCGTCCTTTTGCATATCTACTACAGGTCACTTGGAATGCTTTCAACTGAAAAAGTAAGAATGACAAATTGTTCAGTAGCTGTGTGGACATAAGTCAGTCTGTGGAAAGGCTGCTTTCCACAAACACGGCCTATCCTTGAATAGAGCTTGGAGCTTAAATGGCTGCTCTAGTGAGAAGATGCTTCGTGCTGAGCACTGGTTAACACTTCTTGATGCATTTGAAGAATGCTGAATTCATGAGAGCTTCTGTTTTGGGAATAACAATGCAGTGACAGAGTAATAGTGATACTATTTTTCTAAAAAGAAAAAAAAAGCACAACGTTTAGATCTTTTGCAAGAAATTTGTGAAGTTTCTTTTGTAAGAAACTTATGAAGTACATGGATAGGGTAGCAAATGCTTGTTTTTGAGTCTCAAGTTCTATGTAACAATGTTCTTATAATCAAAATATGATCTGACATGACTGTCTCTACATACACTTAATACCTATCTGTTCTCCATTAATGATGAGTGTCATTGCTGTTTAAAAAACATATGTTTGCCATAAGCTTAAAAAGAAAATAAAGAAATGTATTTTTTTTCTTATTTTTGCAGGGTAACTTACAGCTGCTGCAGAGCTGCCTGGCAGTGTTAAATGGTGACACATAAGCTACGCTCCGTCCTCCCACTAACAAGGGCTGCCCTCCTCTGGATTTTGTTTTCATGACTTTAAATAGGCATTTACAGTTCCCTGGAGAAATCATTTGACCAAGTGCACATAAGCAAGCTCCTCCTTTCAAAAGAATTAAAACAGACACCTGAAAGTAGCTCCAGACTATATGAAGCAACAGCATACTTGTTATTCATAAATATTCATGTTTATTTAATCATTATATGCTTTCATTGTTCAGAAACCAAATGCTCTGTTTTTGTGAAGCTAGCCAATATGTTCATGTTATGAATACTATGATACAGCTGCCAATCTTATTTACCTTTGTAAGTAATTTCTGAAGTTCACCATTTGAAGTACATTGTTCAAATGGCTTAAATATTACCATTAGATATTTGAATATTGTTACTATAATGCATTGTATACACTGTCTTAGTTTTTTTTTCCATGTACTGATATCAAGAAATTTAATCATTTTTTTTCAATTGTGAACATTTCTTAGAAGTTTTGGAGAACTTTGTGTAACCTTTATAACTATGATTTAAAAGGAAAAGCAAATACATTAGTATGTTTGCCTTAACTTGTAGACTAATCCAATTATTGTAAAATAAACCATGAAATCAATGATTTTTCTAAAATTATGCAGACACTGTATCATCTATAAGCTTAATATTTTCTAGTAAATCAGATTAGACTTCTCTCTATTCATCCTGTAAAACTATTGAGTAAGTACTAGATTGGTCTGACACTTAAGTACTCACCTGGTGCAATTTTTCACTTGCATTCTCAGGTTTATCTGTTTGCCTGTTTGTCTGTGACTTTCCTATCCATTGTACTTATGTCTTTTTTTTTTTTTGAGTTTGTTGGCTGACTGCATTTTCTTTGGCAGAAATGCTTTTTAAGGGAACTTGCTGTTTTCTTTCCAGAAGGGGGACATAAAGTAGCAGGAGCACATTTAGCAAGTGCATAAATTATTAAGGAAAGGTAATACAGCCCCACTTTGATACAGATAAGAAGCTTCACTTCAGAAAATACGAAGTGGAGGTATAGCCAATGGAGGAATGCCTGAAAAGGATCTCAATCTGTTAACTGGACTTAGAGCTCTGAACACTTTATGTTGCTTGAATCCTTGGTCTCTCATTTGTTGTATTGCTTTCTCTCACTTGAACCATGAGTCTTTTCCACGAGCTGCTGTTCTTCTGTATAATTCCAGGATGTCATGAAATTAGGCTTTACTTGATGAGTTGTTCTTTGCAGGGGGATTGCTGCTTTATAAGAGTTTGCAGACCTTCAGCGGAGCAGCAGAGTTCTGGTGAACAGGATTTCATGTTTGGAGATGCAGATCAATGTAAGCTGATGTCACTGTAATTACAGCCTCTCCTGTTCTGCAGCACAGAGGTTTGTTAGCTTTGTGGGGCGTCTTTTTGTTTTGTGTTTCTTTTCCAAGTAGGGTGAATTGCACAGTGTAGTATACTTCTCCTACAGCCTTGCACATGGAACATTTCTAAGGCAGAGAAGTTTTTGGCTTCACATGCTGCTTGCATAGCCTCAGACTTTGAGTTACCAGTGCCCAGTGGCTATTAGCAACTCACGTCGTGTATATAATGTTTTCTATCAATGGCTACTACGCTACTACTGTGCTGTTCATCTTCCAACTATTAAAGGTATAATTCCTAAGGAACTCATCTATAAATAACAGCCTACAAGGGACAAAGACTAAAATGTACATACAGTTAACAACCCTGTAAATATTTTAAGGAGGATCGTGGGAACGGTTTTTAGCTTAGTCCTCGTTGTTCCGTGTTACTAGCTCATTAAACCTTTTTCAAGCCTCTTGGTATCGGCTGTGTCTCTCCCTCCCACCGGGGCGGGCCCCGAAGCTCCGGGGGGCCCTCGGCTGAGGCGGCGCCGCCTCCCCGGGCCCGGCGAAGGGCGGAGGCGGGCGGCAGGGCGGGCCCGGAGCCGCCGGCAGCGGGCGGAAGAGGCGGCGGCCGCCATGAGCCGGCTGCGGGAGGAGGACGACCCCTACGTGGTGGAGGAGCCCAGCGACGAGGAGCGGGCGCTCAGCAGGTGCCTCACGGAGGGCAGGAGGGCGGCCGGGGGCTGCCGCTGACCGCGGGGGCGCGGAGGGGGGGGGGTGGCCTCCGTGGGGCTGTGGGTGGAAAACCGGGGGGGGGGGGGGCGCCTCCCAGTGTGTCCCCACGATCTGCGTGTTCGTTGCCCGAATTAGCCGTTTCGTTAAGCTGGTGGTGGTGCTGAGATAACGCGTCCATCCCCGCAGCTCGGAGGATGAGGTGGACGTGCTGCTGCACGGCACTCCCGACCAGAAGCGGAAGCTGCTGCGCGAGTGCCTGACCGGGGAGAGCGAGTCCTCCAGCGACGATGAGTTCCAGAAGGAGATGGAGGCCGAGCTCAACACCACCCTGAGAAACATAGAAGGCAAATGGAAATCGCCAGAAACGGGTAAATCGCGCCTAACGCCCGCCTGTGCGTGAAACCGAGTGAGGGGGTGCCTGGTTAAGGAGCTGATGCCCTGTCACAGCGGGAGAGGGGCTTTGTGGTGCCAGCAGGGCGCTGTTTGCAGCCTGGGGAAAAATCTTAAAATGGCTGCAGAAATGGTCACTAGGTGCCACTTGCACAAATGCATCTGTTTTCATTCTTTTCTAAGACCTTTATTGTTTCTGAACTCGTGATTTCCCGTTTTACTGTGAATTCTCTTTGTTTGATCTGTTCCCTCTTCCCCTGGTGTCTCTTCAACTTTGCACGTGTATTTGGAAGTCTCAGGAGCAGGTTGCAGCCTCTAGTGGCTCTGGATACTATCAAGATTTGGTGTCCTTTCTTGCACAAAAGAAAAGCATATGTTGGGGTGAGATCCCAAATCAGATGGGGAAAAGAATTAAGAAAAATACTCATCTCTTCCTCTCTTCAGTGCTTAAAATTACAAGTTACTTCAAATAGTAAAAGTGTGTTAAAGATTTACCTGTTCTGGAGTTTGTGTGCTATTTTGGGTGCAATAGATTGATTACTTTGGTATTGGAAGAGTGCATGTTCTAGTTTTGTACCTGGTACAAATGCCTAGTGAGGTGTTTTAATTTCTGCGGGAATACGTGTAGTATTTATTTTAATGTAGGAACTTTATTCTGCATCCAGCAGGTTTAATAGTTTTTCTGTTTTAGTAGGCAAATCTGATCCTTAAGTTTTGGTTTTGCAATTAAGAGATGTAGAAATGTTTATACTGTTACATGCAGTATAAACATAGGGTTTTTGGTGTGGACCAACATGTGATAGCCAATCAATCTAGGTCTTATGAACTTCTGTGGTCCTGAAATGTAGCAAATTGTTGTTTTTTTTTTTTTTTTTTTTGTGAATTTTCCTTGTATCAAAGTTTATGACAATGTGCCACATCTGTATTTCTTCTGCATGACTGAATAGAAGAAACCTTCCTTTGAACTGTACCAGGGGTTCGTCTCAGAGAAAGCGAGCAGTTCTACTCTGAGAGAGCACCTATAAATGAATTGGCACAAGTAGTGTGGATGATCAGGATATGAGAGTAAATTGGGAGAGCTGTTACTTAACACACCCAGAATGCTTCTGAGTAAACTAACTTGGAAATGTAGGTTTGTTCTGGACTATATATTAGTTATCCTTATGGTGAGATGTACTTACCACTTGTCTCTCCCATCACGCATATAGGTACTTCCTCAAGTACTGGGCAGACTGGACATGCCTCCACTTCAAAATACTACGATGACATTTACTTTGATTCTGATTCAGAAGAGGAAGATAAAATGGGTACGTGACTGAGGAGAGGAGAAAGGAGGGTGTTTTAAGAGGACTACAATCTCAGGTCTAGTAGAATCCTCACAGAAGAGGGGTCAGGGACTCTGAAGAGAGCTCTTTGGGGACAATTACCAGCCTATATTATCTCAACAAAGTTCCTGCAAATTTATGATGTGTGCCAATCTATGTAAGATGTCTTAGTCCTTTGGGGGTGGTGCATTTGGAGTAGAGATGAGCTAGATCTTTGATTTAGTTGAGAGTTTTTGCAGATATTTTGAAGGAAAATGAAAAAAAATCACATTTTGATTTAAGTAGAGAATCATCTCATGTCCAACTGATGTAACGTGTACTTGCACAAATCTTTACAGTTACACAGGATGTCCAGAAAAAAAGAAAACATCAGCAGCGTCGGATTCTTTCCAATGATGAGCTGTTATATGACCCAGAAGAAGACAATCGAGACCAAGCGTGGGTTGACTTACAGAGGAGGAGGTAAGAGATTGTAAATAATTGAATTGTAGGAGGCTTACCTGTTGTGGTTTAACCCTGCAGGCAACTCAGCACCACATAGCCATTTGTTCACTTCCCTATCCGCAGTGGGATGTACGAGTGAACTGGGGGGGAACAATAAAAAAAACAACACACTTGTGGACTGAGATAAAGACAGTTTAATAGAACAGAAAAGGAAGGGAAAATAGTGATGATGATAAAAGAATATAGAAAGTAAGTGATGCACAATGCAATTGCTCATCACCTGCCAAACAGTGCCCAGCCACTCCCCAAGCAGCAGCAACCTCCCCCCTCTGCGCACCTCCCCGGCCAAGTCCCCCAGTTTTATTGCTCATCATGAAGCTGTAAGGTATGGGACATCCCTGCAGCCGCTCTGTGTCAGCTGTCCTGGCTCTGTCCCCTCCCAGCTCCTGGTGCACCTGATGTTGGCAGGGTGGTACCGAGGAAAGGCTGGAAAGTCCTTGGCTCTGTGTGAGCACTGCTCTGCAACAACTAAACTATCCGTGTGTTATCAGCATTATTCTCATCCCAAACCCAAAAACCAGCACCATGCCAGCTACTAGGAGGAAAAGTAACTCTATCGCAGCCAAAAGAGGACATTACCATAAACTGAAAAATTCCATTGAACGTGGTGACTATACAGAAAAATGCTGTGAAGTCCACACTGTGAGAATATTTTTGCCTTCAAATTTACAGTGTATAAAATTTAAAAGCCTGTAAAACTTCTATGTGTATATAATGAAAATTGACTCAAAATGACACAATTCTGAAACTTCAAGTTTTTCAAAAATCATCCTAGTTCAGTAAGCCAGTTTTGTGTATAGATCTTATCGAAATAACCACAATGTTAATGAAAAACTTGTAATACAAACAGAACAAAGCTGCTTTACTTGAGGGTTTTTTTGAAAGGATGAATTAGAAAAATGCTTGTTGAAGCAGAAGGGAAATGTAAATCTTGAAAAACACAACATTAATGTATGTTACCTGCAGAGATTGCACTTAAGATACCTGCCTTCTCAAGGCAGATCATTATTGGGCAGAAGTCCCCATTAGATGTACATATGTCACCAAATGAGAATCCTGTGAACAAAATAAATGGAAAGATACTGCTGTGTGTTTTTTCAATGCAGTGCTTATGTTTATGTGCTTTGAGTTAATGAAAAAGGTCTTGACAAGGAGCCAGATACATACTGATGTATCTTAATACAAAAAGGTTTTTAAGGTTGAATCGATGTGTGTGACAGCAAGGACACATAATTTCACTTTTTCTGTCTTTCCTCCCTTCTCCAATTTGTAGTTATCGTAATCAAAGAAAAGGGCTGCGGCAGCAACAGACAAAACCTTCAGCTGTTCCAAATAGCGATGCTGTTTTGAATTGCCCTGCCTGCATGACAACGTTATGCCTGGACTGTCAGAGGTAACTATTGAACAATAAGGGGTGTTCTTGCAATGCCTCTCTTCTGGTCCAGTAGCATTTTTAGTGTATTCAATGGTTTGATGAATTGAGCCTTGCAAGGTGGAGCTAACAACAAGATGAATCAGATGTAGGAGTGAATTCCAGTTTATAGGAATGATAATGATCAGTTTAACATACAGCATGGAGATGAGGAAGACCAGGGAAGAACTTTAGTATAGTGGAGGAAGGTAAACTGTTAAAAAACATCATGGAGACTAAACAGGAAGTTCATGCTGATTTTTGCTTTTTAGAAAAATATGTATTTTGATGTTTAGAGGTATCAAATTATTCCGGGTTAACTATTATTATGTGTTTAAGTGTAATTTTTACTGTAGAATTAGGTAAAAACAGGAGAGTAGCATATTTTTACTTGCTTTAATGTGTTAGCAGTTGCAGTTTTGAGTACAGTTAAGTAGTACCTGGAAAGCATATTTTGCAGCTCTCCAGTATTTGACTGCACTGCAAACCTAATTACTATTGTTAACTTGTGCAAAGGAGGAGACTTTTGCACTGAGGGTAATGGAGAAAGAAATCCTGTGAAATGAGGAATAAGCTACCACAAATTTACTCAGTACTTTTGGTAGTTGAAGGCGAAATTCCACAGCAGCCTAAAATCATCTAAATTCTGGGTGCTATTTTTCAGTCTCTTTCATTTGCTGGTTCTGGCATTCCTTGACTGTTATGCAGTTAAGCATTTCAGTTTGCGAAGGTGACGGAAAACTGTTTTTACTGTCAGAGTGGTCTTTTGTGAGTTTGATGAACTAAGATAGCTCAGCACAGCATTGCACAAGCAGTAAAGCCCCAGAAGTCAAGATAGGACTTCTGCAGCCACCTGTTATATTGGTTTAGGCTGCTCTAAAACTGCAGCCTGAGAGACTTTGTGTTGATGCAGCCCTGAATTTGCTATGTGCTCCAGCTACGCAGTTGTTATGCAGATGACAGCTGAAAATCCGTTTTATTATAGGCAGGCTTTTTCAGGGGTGATGTGTCAATGTTTGTTATTTATAGGTAGAGAATTTCAGGCTTGCAACTCTAGTTTTGTGATTTTGGTAGTTGTGACTTCTCTTTATAAACTTCATATTTATTTGGCCCTTTGACATGGTACTTGCTATGTTTAATCCTGTTTCTGGTGATGATAACCAATTTCTTGGAAGCAGAGTTTTATCAGTGGTATGACTTGCATTTTCTCCCCTTCTCCGTAGACATGAATCTTACAAAACGCAGTACAGAGCAATGTTTGTAATGAACTGCTTTGTTAACAAAGAGGAAATTCTGAAATACAGAAAGAAGCTAAATAAAAGAAGCAAGAAAATGAAGCACAGCAAAGAAGCTACCTCTGTACAGTCCAATCAAGAAGAGGAGGAAGTGTATCATCCAGTGTTATGCACTGAATGTTCAACTGAGGTGGCAGTGATGGATAAAGACGAAGTTTTTCACTTCTTCAACGTTCTAGCCAGCCACAGCTAATACGTAACAGCAGCAAAAAAAAAAACCACCTGTACTACTTAAGACAGTGTGAAGTACCAGAAATGCAGGCATGTTAGCATTTTTAAAATACGTTCTTTTAAATGTACATTTTAATTAGAGAACTTTATGGCGGTTGGGTTTTTGATACTGTTGTTGTGTTCCTTTTTATGAAAGGAATATGGTTAACTGCTTGCATTTGAAAATAATATTCTTTCACACTGTCAGGTGGTTGCATCACTGCGGATTTAAAGTTTTGTAAATAAAATGTAAGATCTATGTATTATGATCATTCCCTGTGTATATACTGTCCATTATCTCAATATGTGTTAGAACTGCTGCTTAGAATAAAGACAGTATAAACTGGTCCTGTGTAGCTGCATTCATCATTTCTACGGCGCTGATAAACTCTAAATCTCAGTCAGGATGCTGGGCTCCCTTAGGCTGACATTCTTGGATGATATGCATAGATGTAGGTAAGATAAGGTATCGTCATTATATTTGGATTATTGGCTCATTAATTGAATTATTTATTTGTATAGATGGGAAAATTAGGTTATATCAAATTTGGCATGGATGATACTACCGGCATGGATCATTTAAATCGACATATTAATGCTTAGTAACACAATTAGGAACTTTTACTGTAAAGATGTATCTGGAAAAAAAATCCCAATTTTTTCTATTGTAGTTTTTCTTCATGGTGACACATTGTAAGAATAAATTTATGGTCAGCTCTATTGCCATTAAGCTAGTTTGTATGCTCTTTCTTCAGTACAATTATGGCTTCTTTATGGAAGCATAAGTAGCTTCTGCTATAAGATATTGAGGCTTCTGGCTTGGTCAGTGAAGTCACTGTAATGTTAACGTTGGATCCTTCTCTCTGCTTCTCCAGGCATACTCCCAGGAGGTGAACTCTTATTTTTTGTTAGTAAGTAATTTCTCTATAGTCTCATGTTTTTTAATGTTTCAACTTTAACAATGGCCTGTTTAAAAAAACAATTTCATCTTTAAGCTTTTTTTCTTTTGATAGTACTGTGAAAAATTTGTTACGTGCTTTGAGAAATTGACGGAAATAGAGGTAGGAACCTGATAAACATACCTATTTTGTGATTTAGATTACAATAAAATCATAGGACTCTTTGGTTACCTTCTGTAGTCCCTGGTGCTGTATTCTACTGATCTGCACATACTGATTTTATACAGCATTACATGAGCCCATGAGTCTATGAGGAAAACACCAAAACTTCTGTTCTAGTGTCAGTATTGCATGAGGTGAACACTATGGACAATAGAAGTGGTAATATTGAGCTGGCTGGTGTATTGGTGGCCAGGTCATTTCAATTTTGCATTATTGCATGAGTAGTTGTAGTAGGAAAGATATAAGAGGTGGCAGAGGTGAAGTTGGCCCTTGTTTAAAATTTAAAAAAATACAATCTAAGTTTGATTAATGTTTTGGCCCTTCAAAAACCGAGTGCTGTGAGCCACAGTCTGCTGCTAGTTTGCCCCCAGAGACCTTGAGGAATTACATTGTAAGGGAAGATAAATGACCACCAGGTTCCTGTATTAGATGTATCTAGGATTAATGTAAAAGAAGCTGTGATAAAAGAACACCTGGAAAATGACAGTGAGCGGAGGTGGAGGTTCAGCAGGATGTAAAAAGGAAAATGGTCGGTGCAGCTGTTTCAGAGTAGTGTCACTGCCAGAGTAACCATTGTGTGGAGGCCAAAACTCAGAAGGACCTACTGGAAGTAAATTCTTTTAATACTTGAACATCACACAGGGTAGTGGACAACAGCTCCTGCAGTGCAGACTGGCATGATCTGTGCCTCTTCTGGCCCATTTTCAGAGCTCCCTGAACATCCCATGGGTTGGAACCAATGCAGTTAATTGCTTACTTTTGTTATTTGTTAATTGCTTTCGTGGACATTTGTTTTTTAGCAAATTTAATATTAGTTAGTTTTCTTGAAGGATTTTAGTACAAATATTGGTGTTCACATTTTTCTTTACAACTTTTCAAGGAAATCACTCACTGGTGATGATGGAGGGAAACACAAACCTTCAGAATTTTCGTCTTACTGGAATAAACAGCATGCAATTCTTGTAAAATTTGGGTAAAATACAGACATTGTACTTTCCAGTAAAAAGAAAATCAATCGCACTGCTCTTTGCAAGCTGTAAAAGTCTAGTTTTAGTACATAGCAACATTGATTTATATTTTTTTAATCATTCCAGAAGTTTAGCTGTATAAAGCTCAGGGCAGTTTGAGCTTGGCAGAAGAGTAAACGTTGTAAATGAATTTTATTATATTCAGAAGAATGATGGCTTCCATCTTGTTAGGGTGACCATGGAAATGCTGAAATTACTGCTTGCTTCTCAGGAAGCAGCTCAGAATACACGTGTATTTTTAACCATGATGCCTGCCTTCCTATTTCCAAATCAGCAGAAACTTAACTACAGCTTGATGAAAGAAGCAGTGAACTGTTGAGGTAGCTGCTGAGCACTTTGTTGGCCAGTGTGATTTACCCTTCTCTGCATGTGCAACCTACAACTAACATTGAGCCCTGCTTGTTTTGAGGCTTAAGATCTGCTTGAGATAAGATCTCCATCCCATTTTTCCTACCTCCAGACAGACTGATTAGTGGAGTGCCTGACTTGTAGGTTGACAGCAATGATCCCATCTGAAGTGGGATAAGTTGTTACTATATGTTATGAGTCTGGAGGCATATATGGAAAACTTTGAACATAAGACCTGTTCCTTCTTAAAACTGTGGAGGAGCAGATGTGATAGATGTACTCTGTGCTGTAGGGCACACTGGCCATAATGTAGGTGTCTTTACAGTCCAGGGCAGCATGAAAGTTCTGTGGAGCACCAGGCTAAGGGTCTTTGCCCTGGACTGCTGGAAATGTGAGTATGTGGGAATGTAGTTTGAGGGCTCAAGTGTCAGTGCCACTGGTAGCAGGAGGAACAATAGATGATGGCAGTCCCGAAGCAGGGCTAGAATTGAGCTGGGAAAGGAGGGGAAGTAAATTCAGAGAAGTATTGTCTTTTTTTTTTTTTTTTTTTTTTTTTAAGGATTTAAGTAAATATTAACAATTGCCTCCTGAGTACGTACCGTTGTGAAAAGGTGTAAGAAACTGGTGGATGTAGCAGGAAATCATGCAGCTGGTATGCTTCTCGACATTACCTTTCTTCTCATATCGCGTACTTGCTGCTGCTTCTTGCTTGCCCTATCACTCAAATTGCAGTCCCACGCTTGCAAAGCGTGGGAGCAGGCAGAACTGGGACACATTTGCCCCATATCGCTACAGCTCACAGCTGTGAATGGGAGTAGTGCATTAGTTGTGCTGAAAACACCACTTGTCCTTGAACTTTGTGTGCCTTTATATAGAAAGGAGGCTTTCATAACTACCACTACTTTTTCAGGCAGTGGCACCAGCACAAGACTCCTCCAGTAACAATTGCAACAAGCAACAGCTGTCTTGGAAAGGGACAACAGCTCTTGTGGCCAGTTGTGTGGGGGTATTAATTGTGTCAATGCTCTCGTTTCTTCTTGTGCTGAAATAAATCTGCACAGAAAGTGTGTCTCAATGTATTCTGGACAGATTGAAACCCTTTTCAGCTCCTGTCATGTAAACAGATATGATATTCGGTTGTCTGCCAACTGGTTTTCTTTTGCACAGTTAGCTCCTAGTACTGTAGTTGCAACTGCAGCTGTGTAAATAATTAATACGTACACCCTCCCGTGACTGTGTGTCCTTGCTTTCCATTGTAGGAACAGCACAGGTGAAGTTGGGGTGGGGTGCCTGTGAGAACAGAGTTACGACACTCAGTGACATAATCTAAAATGGATTTCAGCAGGATGGTTGCACTGGGTTGGTATCAGCTTCCCATCTCTGGTGCACGTGCTTGGCCCGTGAGGGAGGCCTTGGCTGGTGGCCTGGCCCCGGTGCCTAGAGGTTGCACCTTGTGCTCAGCTTAGTCACAGTGCCCGGTTTCCGTGTGTGTCCCTTTTTACCAGGTTTTTCATTTAAACTAGATTGGGGCCTTCTAAACTAGGTTGTTAATGGCCTTTCTAATCACGCAGTCCCAGGCCAATCTCCGAGTTTTTCTATATCTGAACCCAACTAGCAGTCGGGGTAGGTTGTAACACCCTCCGGTGTGTGGCCACATTAGCCGTACAGAAGTGCAAAGTTAGCAACAGTTGCGGCACAAAGTTGATCCCTAGCAGCTTTTATTTTTCCCATTCCTGTGGGGTTAGCCTGGGCACCCAGCGCTGTCAGATTTGGAGGTCTCGTTGATGTGGGCGCCGCACGGCCCCCGAGGCTGCTCTGCCGGGGACGGCGCCCCCGCTGCGCCGCCGCCTCACGGCCGGGGCCGTGCCCGGCGCCTCCATTTCGGGCCGCCCGGCCCCGGAGGGCAGCGGGCGCCCGGGCGGGGCGCGGGGCGCGGGGCCGGGCCTCGGCGGGGCCGGGCCCTTCGGCGGCGCCGGCGGCGGGAGGGCGGGTCCCGGGCAGCCACCGCCCCCCGTCACCGCTCGGCCTGGGCCCGGCGCGGAGCCAGCGGCGGGCGGGGAGAGCGCGGTGCGCGCCATGGCGCTGGGCTCGGCCTGGAAGCAGATGTCGTGGCTGTACTACCAGTACCTGCTGGTCACCGCGCTCTACATGCTGGAGCCCTGGGAGCGCACCGTCTTCAGTATCCTTCTGCCGGCGGCGGCGGCTCCGGGCCTGCCGGGCGGCTGCGGGGAGCGGGGAGCCGGGAGCCGGGCTCGGGGAGCGGGCAGCGGGCAGCGGGCGGGGGCTGGCGCCGCCGGAGCCGGAGCCGGGCGGTCCCCGTCGTGCCGCTGCGCTGCCTGTCTGTCGGGAGTTGGGTCTCCTTTGTGTGTTTTTAATGTTCTGGTATTATTTTTTTCCTGGCTCGTAAGCCGGCACGCCGAGGGTTCTGGTTAGCACGAGCCTTCCCTCCGTGCGCGTGTTTTTGCCGAGTGGGTGTGCGCCGCCGCCGGGCTGCCTCGCGTCCTGGTCGCGCTTCGTCACGCGGCGATTTCGTGGAAGAGTGCTCGAGATCCTCGAGCTGCCAAATCTGTTTGTCTCGCTTGGAGTGGAAGAGGCTGACAGACATGAAGGCACCTGTGTAAAAACTACTCCAAGGTTAGCTTCTTCAGCCAGCTCTGCCACGCAGGCAGTGCATCCCCTCAAGTGGTGTTGTGGCATCGCAAGTGCTTCTCTTCAGTGTGTCTGTTTTGGTCCTGGGTTAAAAGGATGTCTGGCGTGAGTGACCCCGAGCCACCTCCGGTTAATGTCAAGAGGCAAAGAGACAAATTAACCAAAACATTAACGTTGCTTACACCCAACATCTCGTGTTAGTTGTAGTGCAAGGCTGCTTTTCCTGGTCAGTTGTAAAGGAGCTGGCTCTCGTTACATAAAAGTGGTTTCCCAGGTTACAGCTGTGTGATGAGATTAGTTTCTCCTGTGTACAGTTTGTAAAAGTGGAGATAACCTACTATTTATTTGTTCTTGTATTTATAGACTTGCTGCACACGATTGTTTAGGTAGCAGCTCTTAATTATAAAAAAAAAAAAAATACATTCCTGACTAAAGTACCTTCCCGTGTTTATGCCATGTCTGTATCAGTGAAAAATCCTCCACTATTGCTTCCCTTGCGAGTAGATCAGTCATTAATATGTATTTTTTTCTTTTTGCATTAACTATACATCTTTTTAACTTGGGCAAGGTATTTAAGCAAACGGAAGGTGTGTATGCGTGTTCGCATATTTTTATCAAATGCTCGTGTTGCAGGGAAGCAATTGCTGCTTAATTTAAAAATGTCCTATGTGCCCCAAGTATCTAGGGGCACATAGATTTTTTTGCAATCTTAGTTCAGCAGAACTGTTTTTGCCCCCAAACCGGGTGGTTTCGGTGTGTCTGGGCCAGGCCTGCCAGGTGCCGTGTGGATGCCACACCGACACAGTGGCCTTGGGAGCTGAGGGTGCGCCGACCTCCCGTGTGTGTCACCAGCTCCTTGTGTTCCGGAGTCACTGCGAGCGCTGGTGCTGAAGCGTGGATTTATGGGCTGACCTTCATTTTAGTGTCTTGCGTTGTGCAATCTTCTGGGACTAAAAATACACCCAGAAGCTAGTACGCTCTAATAAGCACAATGAATGTCTCCACTCTGTCATGGGAAAGTCAGTGACAAAGCCTTTGTAACACACGTGCTGAGGTAACTTGATTTCTCAAAGTTAGGGAGCATGCGCAGCTCCTCTGATTTCACCTGTGGAAACTGAGTACTGTTATCCAGTGTTATCTTGTTTGTTAATCTTCAGAGCCCTTCGTAGTGTTTGTGTCTAAGCTTACTGAATCTCTGCTGGTAGGCGGTTGAAATCAAGAGGCTGTTATTAATTGAGTGCGCTACTTTTGGATTTCTGGTCTTAAACTTTGAATGATGTGATCCTTCAGTAGTCTGGCGCCATGATTTCTGTAGATAAAGCTTTGAGAATCCTAGAGAAGGTCTAGTGGTACATGTTATAAGCTATACTCCTGCCATCTGACTTTCTACAAAAGGTCCTGATTTGGACTTCAACTAACAAAGTGGGCATCTTGAGATTGTTTAGCAGGTGTCTTTGTGTGAGGCTCGATTTGCAGATCTGCTATAGTAAAGTACTGATGAGTATCCCTTTATTTAAATGCACAACTTTACTCCAACCCTGATCCTCTGAGGCTTTGTGGCTGAAATAACTAGAAAGGTGCTTGTCACAACGTTACTCATATTTTTCATTACCCCTGCAGATTTTTTGTTCTAAGTACTGTCAGGCAACACACAAGTTGAGCTTTTTGCCCATTCTCAGTTCCCCGAGGCTTCCTACCACAGTGCAGCTCGTGTGCAGCTCGTCACTCACTCCTACCAAGTGTTCTTGTTGTCAGTTTTCTGTTGCTTCTTTTACAGATGTATTTGTTGAATGCAGTTGACACGCTGTATTTTAAAAATACAACGTTGTAAGATAGTTAACAGGAAAGATACAATGCTATGCTTATGTGACTTCTAAGGCACTTTGTTTCAAATGCTGTCTTCCTTAACTGTGACTCAGATTCGATGCTGGTTTCCATCCTTGGAATGGCACTGTACACGGGCTATGTGTTCATGCCTCAGCACATCATGGCAATATTGCACTACTTTGAAATTGTGCAGTGATGAAGAACGTACTTTCAAGAAGTAATCATGCTCTGAAATCTGGTCTACAAAGAAGAATGAATCTCTTAGTTTTAACGAGACTTCTGCCGATGTCAAAAAAAAAAAAAAGAAAGACACAATGAGGATTCTGCAGACTAGGAAATGAGCTATGTGTAGAGCAGGGGCGTGAGAAGTCCCCTATGTTGTGTTCATTCCTTTTGATTTTACAAGATTTGCCCTTGTATAGTAGTTTTGTCTACCTTAACATTGTGATTGTACTTTGATATCAGTATTTTCTTAACTTTGTGACAGTTTCAACATTGCACTGTGAAAGCTTTTCTTAATTGTAATTTTGAGTAAATCTTAATTGCCTTCTATTTTTAATCAGAAAGTCATCTTATTAAATGGGGCTTAAAGCTTTTGCTATTGTATGGTATGCATTGGCCTGGGTATTTCTATCAATGCGTTTTGTAAGAAAATACATCTAGATTCGTATTAGAGACATGGATATATTCGTCTGACACTATTTACAAAAAATTAGTTTGTATGACTGAACTCAGGTGTACTGTTTTCTTGTCCAAACTTTGTTCAACAGTGTGTTTGTGCATATCACCTGAATTTGGAATTAGCAATTATTTTGAGTTTCTGTATTCCACCTGCTGGAGGAGGGTGGGAGAGAGAAAGCATTGAGGCAGAGCAGAGGCTGCATTCATTATGTTTGAGTAGCGCTGGGGTTGTGGTCTTTTCCTAGTGGGAACAAAAGGACTTTTCTTTGCTCACCTAGGCCCACGTAAAGCTTTGGGACAGTACTTTAAATCAACACCTTTTCTAGCTACCAATTAAATTGTACTTTTACATAATTCTTTGTTACGTTCCAATGGCGATGGTTTCTGCTGATTTTCACTCAACAGTGTACCTGTCTGTATTTTAAGGGGGTTTTCTATTGCTGCTAGTGTTCCAAATGTGTTCTCGCTACAAATTACCAAAACATAGGGTTTTAAATGGACTCGAGTTACAACTACAGCAATAAGTAGCTGAATACTTGGCTGAAGTCCTGCCTTTTTTCTTTTTTCTTTTTTTTTAATAGGGATTTTTTTCAGTTTTGTATTCTGATATGTATGGTGGTAACAACCTAACTTTCTTAAGTGGAGGACTTTTTTTTGTTGTTGTTTAAAAAATAAAACTTTAAAAGCAGAGCTTGGATGCCAAACTTTCATTGAGAAGTTAATGTGTTTCTGAATACTGCTTACTTTTCTTCAAACTTTAAAAAATAAAACAAAACAAAGCAAACAAACAAACAAAAAAAACAAAACGCAAACTGGTACTTGACCAAAAAATTGTGATTTTAATGCCCAGTAATAATAGGCATTTATATCTTTTATGCAACTTGTTTGGAAATCAAGAATTATACCCGAGTTGTACAACTAAACTGTTCTAAAAAGATACCGTGCTCTAGGTTTATATAGCTTTCTGGAAAGTACACCAATAGGAAAACAAAACTTCTCCATTTAAGTGCTTTGTGTATCTCTGAAAACCCCATCATCATCCTGAAGCTGTAAGCAGTGGGCCTTCAACTCCTTAGGTGCGCCGAGTCTTTACTGCAGTCAGTAGAGGTCTCCCACTATTAGTGCCTTGCTTAAGGGTGGAATTTCTTATGAAAAGTACCTAAACAGCTAAATGCAAGTCTTGGTTGTGTCTTGGAGACAAAAATGCCATCTGCCACTTAGTCTGTGTCTGCTGAGAGGGATGCCCAAGCATCCCTGCCGAAGTGATGGTGTTATTGATTGGGTAAGGCCGAATCAGAGACCGCAGGCACGTGATCCTGCCTTTGCTCATTAAAAACTGGCTATGCAAGCGTGGGCAGTTCAGTGTTTCCTTAAAAGTGTATCCAGACATGTACATAGTATTTTAAATATATGTATATGGAGCTAATGAATAGTTAATGTACTCGTTTTTAAGTAGAGTAGCGCAAATTGCTGCTGTCCGTGGGTTAAATCGGTACTGGGATGTTTCTTTGTGAGCTGCCATTGTGGCTGAGACAAATCTACTGCTGAGAGAGGCTGTAGTTGTGTGTGGGGGTAGGGGACAGCCCTCCCCTGCTGCAGCATTGTGAACCTTAAATGTGATTTTTAATTGCGAAGGGTTTTATAAAAGGGCTTTTGTATACTGACTTTTATTAGCTGTCTGCTTTTCGTTGTGGGGAAAAAAAGAGTAACCAGAGTCTAAACACTTGCATTGTGTTGGAGTGGGCCCGATCGATATTGTACTTGGATTCAATTTGCTAATTTAAGGAGTCATTTTCAGCAGTTCTCTTTTTACTTACAAATCAAGAATCTCCTAGAAGCCTTGGACTGTTTTAGATTTCAAATACTTTGTTAAAGATGAAATAATTTCATTAATAAAATACTTTATGTTGTATCTCTGGAAAGAGGTATCTGCAATGTGATTTTCCTAAAGTTGACCTAGTGATGGTTCAAGGTGGGATAATTGTGAAGCTGTGTAAGGTGTTTGTTAAGTAAGGATGGTGGTAGGGGGTTAATTCATCGTTAAATTTGAATAATAAATGAATCATAAGGCTACCAAGTTGTTTTCCTACTGCAGACTGCTTTATTGCCCTGTTAGCTGAGGGATCAAATCCTTCATGTTATGTACTTGTAAGCTTTTTCTGTGCAAGGTGGATCTTGAAGACACCTTAAATACCTTTTGGAGGCAGCTGGTCAATTATGCTTTTGTTTTCAAGGGATAGTAACCCAGACATTGGTGTTTTAGATAAACTTGGGAAAGTTTAGACTAGTAACAGCTCTTGGGGTCTAGCTTGAGTCACCTAGAACATGTTTAAGAATGTACCAGCTGTGTCACAGCACCTCTGATAACACCGGCTCCATCAGACACCAGCTGCTGACAGCCAGCTGGGTGCCCCCTGCCCACCCGCTCCTGTGGTCAGCTCTGCCGGGGGGCCTGCCAGGTACAGGCTGGATCCCACAGAGACATCATCGAGAGCCTTTGGAGCGGGGGCTGCCATAACCACAGGAGGAAACTGCGGCAAAAAATCAAGCCAGAAGCAGGTCTGGGATGTATGTGCACATGCATGTGGGTTTGTATGTATGTCCTGGGTCGATCATTATACATACGTAGATAGATATCTGTCTATATCTATCTATATAAATGCATAATTTCCATAACCATCATGGTCTTTAAAATGGTGGGTTGTTTTTCCCCTTAAATAGATCAATGAATTGGATCCCCTACTGGTAGACAATACCTTCTTTTAACTTCCTCCTCAAAGATACTTTTCTAAGTTCATGGGATCTAGTCTGATCCCATGATCATACTCAGTTTTAATGTCTTTGGTGGTTGTGTGATTATTGTGTAGCACTTAATTTGGATATAAAGGCTGTTGTTTTCTGGATCTTAAGTAACTTGTGAAGGAAAACACCTGAGAATCCTAAAGCAAGACTTTCTCACTAAAATTTAGGAAGAAATACTAGTGGGGTTTTTTGTTTGTTTGTTCTAAAGACAAAAGCATACAGCTTTCTGTGTCATTTCCATTGTTTCTGTGTTGGATCTGCTATGGTCAGCCTTAAACAGAGTCATCACTGAGCACAATAGCTGCTGTAGCTGCTGTCTTTTGTGTGTGTGTGTGTAATGGTGGTTTAAAGGAGAAAATCCTACATTACAGTCCAGAACTTGATCAAGCTTTTTTCTCCATGTATTGGGGACAAATAAAATTCTAGATCTGAAATATCCCAGAGTGGGATCAGAGCAGACACACCTCTGCTTTTCTTACCAAATTCAGTATATCAAATTCAGTACATCAGCACAAGATCCTCCATCTGTCTAAACTGTCACAGCGTGATCGAAGTCTGAGAAACGATGACCAGCTATTCTCCCTGAGATATTCAAACCCTGATCCAATTTCTAAAGTATCAGTAATATCAAGTTATCTCTTCACAATGCTTTTGCAATGGCAGCGTGTGTATTTCTCAAATGCCCTAAGTGCTTCCAGCGAAGCAGAATGGGGAATTACCTTATGCAACATCTTATCACTGAATGCTTAACACAATGTAAAATGCTGGGAGGCGGTCTTGGCTGGCAGTCAGGCTGTCCTGAGGTGGTTTTCCTGGTGAATCACTGTGGTGCTTTGTGGATTCCCTGAGCCGGTCTAGAGCACATGCTTTATAGTTTGGCTTGTTTGTGAGTGGGGTTCTTGCAATAAAAAACACCACCCCCCAAGAAAAAAAAGCAAAACAAAAACAACAACAAAAAATAAACCACCATCAAAAAAGCAAGCAAACAAACAAAAAAACAGCTTTAAGGTGTAGAAAGCATTGGCTAGGCTTTCATTCTGTTGGTGGTAGTGCTTATTTTAATAGCAACTAAGATGATACACGTGTACAATTGATGAGCTGCATCTGTTTATGGATCAGGTATTTAGACCTTAAATAAGAGTGCATAGAAGCACACTTTATTTTGCAAAGAGGCCTTTGAAATATCAGGGGCTCTGTTTTACACCCACAACAGTACTTTACATTTTGCTGTTGCTCAGATCATAGTGCTGTGTGGCTCCAGATGCAAGTAGCTCCGTGGTGCTTTGCAGTCTGTTAATGACTTTTTATTTAAAGACTTATTCCACTTTCCTATGCAGAGAGGGCCCTCCGCTAATTGCCTTCTTCATTCTGGAGGAATTTTTAAATGAGTTACTGTGATTCTAATCTAAACTTGGCTCGTTATGTGAAATCATAGGGACATATGATGGAATAACATCAAACGAGAGGCTGAAAATGAAAATTTTGTTTGTCTTTGGACAAATGTCAGGGTGAACTGGGGAATGAAAATTATTTTACAAGGCTTTTGGTTTCTGGGGAGCTTCAGCTCTCGCAGAATGGATGTTTCTAGTGTTTGGAAAAAATGTGGGGGTTATTTCCCTCAACAGAAAGCATAATCTTGTTTTCAGGTGGCTGTGTTGAAATTTGACACAATCTGAAGCTGATAATTTACCAGATGAAAAAGTAAATTACTCATGTAAATATAGCAGTTACCAAGGTAAGAACTTTTAGTTGCAGAAGAGTTGTTTTAAGAGGTGATAATAGCACCCTGGTTCTTGAGCTGCATGGTTGGACTGTGGACATGTAGCCATGTGTGGGTTGGAGATCCTTCATGCCATAAAGGTACCTGCTAGCACTAGGAGGATGCCCCAAACTCCCTGCTCTAAGTTATCTTTGATAATTGGACCTAACATAATCAACACATCACCAATATTTGTATAGTTACAATATCAAGTATGATGCTTTTTTGTTTGTTTGTTTGCACACTCATCTGCAGGTGAAATTGTCTTGGCATATCTTGCATTTTGTGCTCCCAGCAATGTGAGGTGGGCACTATATTTGAGGCCCATATTTCAAGGTGAGGAAATGGCATACTACATAGCCCTCAGAAGAAGTCTTTGGGGGAAAGGAGTTGTCTTGGTGATGATTGATCCTATTTGGTGTGAAATTTGTTTGCTTTTTTTTAGGGTCTATTTAGGGAAAAAAACCTAACTATTCATGATCACATAAGAATTTCAACCAAAAATCCTCTGGGCAATGCTTGTGTTCCTCTTCTGCTTCTGTTGTTCTCTTTTTCATTTGGATTGTTTTTCATTCAAGTTGTTTTTGATTCATATATTTCAAAGAGCAAGAAACGGATGCTTCAGAATATGGTTTTGAATGTTGCTGCTTAATACACACCAGGAACATTATGAAATTCTGGAAGGTGTCTTTGCATAATATTCTTTCTGCCATTATGGGATTGTGATGTCTGCTCATCTGAGGAGTTAGTCAAATTCAGACCAAGTGTGGCTTTGGATGTCTAGTTACCGATACCAGATTTATAACAGCTTGTTCCTCTGCTTATGTTACATTACTGACTCAAAATTAACATTTTGGAGAAAAAGCCCAGAGTATTGCATCCCATAACTAGAAAAAAATTATATGCTTTGGTAGTACTTGCTGAATTTCAGTCAGAATTATCAGATAGTTTCCAAATTCAGGGTTAGCTTAGTGGATGACTATGAAAATCTTTCTTTTTCATTAATATTGTTCAAAATAAATTAAAAAAAAAAGCCTTCAACACATATCCTGTGTAGTACAGTATTCCAGTAGGCTAGACAAAAACGTAGTGCTCAAATCAGATTGACAGAGTATAACATGCATGATTTATCTGTTGTAGAACGTAGGATTAGGGTCCATAGGATCCGCTGAATTCCTGGTGTCTAACCAAATGGGAAAGTGGTCTCCACTGAAAAATGAAGAGACTATAAATCCTCAGGGAATAGGAGACAGTTTCTGTGGAAGTGAGGCTTTCCAGGCTGGGTGCAGCTGCAGGTTATGCCTGCAATGTGATGGCACCTGATGCTGAGGTCTGAAAGTGCACTGCAGAAGGATTTGTGTGACGCTCTGCATTTCCTTGGAAATAGTTATATGAAGTCATCTTAATGCTGAAGAGAGTAAAAGGGTGTGTGAGGAATCCTGAACAAACTGAAGCACACAGAGATGCCGGCTTTCATCTCCACACAGTGCAGCATTGCATGAGGTGGACAGCCTGTATGCATCTGTGTGACATCTCGGTTTTCAGTACTGCTCCTGCTAAATGTGATGTGCATATGTGCTCACAAATGGTCTGTCTTGTATCTTTGGAAAGTCATGAGGCTTAGATGAGTGGCTGGCATAGTCCAAGAGTTTCAGTCTTTGGCTGGTGACTGCAATCTGGGGAGCAAATGGTGTGCTGGTTGGTGGTAAGTTGATTGATGATGGTAATAATCCTTTTAAAGCCAGAATATACGCATCCTGTGCTATACCGGTTCAATGGATGTCTACCTGCTGCATGAAGGAGTCCCATTTGGAAAACTTCTTTTGCCTGATGTTGCAGCAACATCAGACCTCTTCATTCAGCTACTGGTAAACCCTCTGCACTGTGCACTACATTGGTTTGTACTGCTGTATGCTTTCTCGGATTATTTGAGGCCTGGGTTAGAAGGACAGCAGACACCAGAGGGAACACAGATAGGGGACACAGCAATTGACTTGTGGCCATTTTGTTTCACCTGCTGAGTTAATGTGTGTGTTCTGACTGTTGGAGACCGAGGTTACCAAAGGTAAAGCACCGACGTTGTGATAATGGAGGAAAACAAGATATTGAAATGCTGACCATGCCGTGGCGGGGGTCTGTGGCAGACCCCCTGGCAATGAGGGTGAAGAGGGTCAAGTTTCTACCAATACCTAACATGTCACAAGCCTGAAGATCATGGGCCTACTTTGTCTGTTTGAACCAACTTTTCTGTCATTCTTTACAGACAATGGAAAAGGTCAGCTTTGATGGGGCGGTTAGAAAGGAAGGGATATAAGAAGGAGCAGTTTCCAGGTGAAGGAACCATCCCAAAAATTCACATGGAATATAACAGCAACTCAAGCAGCAGGCCTGAGGAGGAATGTTCAGAGCCCCAACAGTTAACTGATAGGATGACAGAGTGAAAATACAGTGAGAGTACTGAGATGGCAGTGGTGACACGGTCCCAAGATGATCTTTACAACATTGTATTTCCATCAATGCTGCTATTAGTCAATAAAAAATTACAGTTAATAAGACCAAACCCAACAGAATAGAAAGCACTATCTTCTGAGCTGGAACTCAGGAAAAAAAGGTCGGGAAAGGCATGCACTGCAATAAATTAAAGTCTGTTTCCTGTAAAACAGAACAGCTTGTGAGTTGGGCAGATTTCTTTTCCTTCTTATTAGCTCAGTTTTCAGAATAGCTGTCTTATGGACTTGTACTTTTTTTATTAAGTAATTTTATTATTGTTGGTACAACATCACAGTGACTTTTTTTCCCTCAAAATACATGTGATGAGGTTCCTGTGTTAGCCACCGGGGTCAAAGGTTGATTCATCCTTATCCACAGCCAGGGACTCTTGTACCAGAGGCAGTGTCATTGTCATGAACGACTCCGTTATTAAGAAATCGTAATGTCTCTGTTTTCTGTGAAGTATTGGTTCTGGGAGAGAGCAGAAAGAAGAATCTGATTTCCACTAATTCAGTTTGAAGCTGTTCCCTGTGGAACTTGAAAATTGCTTATTTATGAGAGCTGATTGTTCTCATGAAAGGCCTGAAACTGTAAACCAGAGAAAGCAAGACTGCTTTTGCAGTTATTTTCTTTCCTTTTATTTATTTCAGGATTTCTGTAGATATTCTTTTCTGAATTCCTGAATGATGTGTGGTTAAGACAAATTATTAAAATGGAATACTTTGTCTCACTGTCCTGGATTTTCATCAACAAGAAAAAACACTCCATAAAGAACTTAAAGAACTTTTTGTAGGTGTCAGAACACTTAAAAATGCTACTTAGGAGCCTTCATTCAGGGATGAGACCTTCATTTTGTGTCCTTTTGCAGTAGGTGAAAGGAGCGGGTGGGAGCTTCTGCTCTTGCTGGAGGCAATTTTTTAGCATCTTTGGGCTTTAAGGGCTCTGAGATCTCAGCAAAACCAAGGATCTGTGTAACTTGCATTTCTGTTGTCACCATGTCCAGTCTCAGGAGTAAGCAACATGGTTAGCCTTGCTAGCTGAAGCTGGCACCAGCATTGGCTGTGTTGCTAAAATGATTATGGACACTTGGGGAGACCCAGCTTCCAGCCCCTGTTTTCACTTCTGAATAAATTTAGGAGATTATCAGGGAGGCTATACTTTTTAGCATGTTTCAGGCTAGGCATCCCACAATCCACACTGTGTGTTTGGTCCCGTGTGCACTACTTCTCAGCTTTGATTTACACCTGATTGAAAATTTCACTGTGGGAATGAGACAGGTTTCCTGGTGGCAACTCAACTGGTATGTCAAGGTAACACGTCTGAACCCCGCAACCCCTGGCAACAACTCTAAACACGGTGACTTATGTCTTGAGTGGCAGCACTCAAGGAATTAGAGCTCACCCCTACGTTGTGGGTGAAGCTTGCGAAAGTAGTTACTGCTCTCTGTTTAATTAGCCTGTTTGTCAGACCAGCTTGATGTACTGGTATAACAAGCCAGAATGTCAAATGGATTACAAACGTCAAGCTGCTACATTTTAAAGTGAGCTGCAAGTTTAAGGCTTCTAGCTCAGATCAGTCTTCTCCCTCCTCGTGAAGCCATCAACCAAAGACACCCCAAGCAGTGCCCCTTAATGAGGACGTTTCCTGCTAACATGTGGTCAGCAAGAGTGGGAATCGGCTCTGGTGGAAAGGAAACAGCTGATTCCCCCAGATGTTCCCAGCTGTGTGGTTTTGCAGAGCTCTGCTCCAATTAGAGATTCATTTTCGGGACTGTTAGTACTACAAAAAGGAATGCAGTTCTGAAGGGAAGATAATCAGTTTTCATGATCATCAGTGGGTCAGCAGTTTCGAGAGCCAAAGGGTCTTCCAATTATTCTTGTCCTTGTGTATCTGTCTTTCAAGATGCTTTTCATATTCATAATATGCATACACAAATAAACGAGCAAAGCAGGTAAGCTGCTCTGGGGTGGGGCTGTCTGATTTTGTCATCTCTAACCGCAACCCTGCTTCCATTTAAGCTTTTTCCTACCTGTCCTGTACATTATGTGTGAAGGTGACTGATTGTTCCTTTTTTTTATTTATTTTATTTTATTTTGTTTATTTATTTTTTTATTTTCAACATGTTTTTACATCCTCAAAGGCTGGAAGGATGAGGTGGGGATTTAACGATCTTCTATAAGCTAAGCTGCCTCAAATAATTTCTCAAATCTTTTCTGAAACTGGATGCTATCTCAGCTGAGGCCTTATCAGCATCAAATGAAACTGAAAGATTGTATTCTGAAAGACACATGAAATAATCCTGTTCATACAGCTTTGGCTGATATTTGCCTTTTCCACAGTGGCATTATGTTGACTTGCCTTCTGATTGATATCTATTGTATTCCCATCCTATAAGAGCTGTTCCCTAGCCAGTTAGTTGCTGTCCCAAATTCATTCAGTTGGTTATCACTATGAAAATTCAATGCTCTACATTAAGTTCCTATTCAATTTGACTCTTTTTCCAGATTGCTTCCCCAGTTTGTTTATTTTGAATTGTTTGTCTTCCAGTGTACTTGCAGTTCTCCCAGCTTTGTAATATGCAAATTTAATAAGCAGAGTTTTTATTCAATTGCCCAAATTATTAGTGAAAGCACTGAGTGAAGTTGGAAGTGGTGCTGTTATCCATGAAATATCCAGTTCAATGCATCTTTCCTTTTAGACAGGAAACTGTGGATTGCTACCCTTTAGGACTAGAGTCTGGTGATGTTTGCAGCCATTCTGTAGCAGTTTGATCTAATCTTTGCTTCTTCAGCTCACTTATGAGAATGTCATGTTGGGTAGCATTAAAGGCCCTTGCTGAAATCAAGTTTTGACACCTATTGCTTCTTCCCTGTCCACAAGGCCAACTGGTCTGTTGTGGAAGGAAATTAGATTGGTTTGCTATGATTTGTTCTCTACTGTTCATCTGCTCTAGTAGAGGCCAGTGGGTTTATAGATAGTATAGATTTATTGTGCTAGTTTTCTGGTAAACGAACTTGACAGGTTTTTAATTTCCAACTTTTTTTTTTTTTTCTTTTTTTTTTTTTTTTCCATTCATTGTTAAGGATGCAGTAGATTTTCTGTCTGTCAGAAGTTACCTATATTCTCTGATTTCTCCAGGATGACCACTAACACTTCTGAGGTTAATTTATGTTTTAAAAATTATTCTGGAACAAACGTTATACCCTACAGGTATGATGGCTAAGTTATCATAACTTATTCTTCTGCTTGGGGCTTGGTTAAAAAATTCAACTCACCTGTGAATTGTTTAGTTTAATTAATTTTACTTACTTTTCACATATTTTTTCTTAGAAATACTTGAATAACTGTGCCATATATAATCTTTTTTTTTTCTTCTTTTTTTTTTTCTATTGTTGTTGGTATAGTATTAACCATCTGCATTCTGCTGATATTTCTAGCGTGACCTCCTATATAATGGTATTAAACATGTTGGACTTGTTGGCATTTTCTGATTAGTTTTCTTCTTTTCTAAATCCCTATTCTAAATTTTCTATTCCTGAAGCAGTGAAGTATTCCTGTTAATGTTCCTTTCTAGTTACATCGGACTTTGTCTTGCTATTTCTGATTTTGTCCCTAGATGCTCCTGCTATTATTTTGTACTCATCTCTAGTAGCACGACCCAGATTGTTTTCTATACACTTTCCCCTTTTAATAATAAACAGCTTGCAACTTACCTAAATTACTTTTTTTTGCTATGCATCTTCTCCTTTTCTGCTTTAGGACCACTTGTGCTTAGGTTTTCAGTGTAACTTATTTGGGTTACTGGCACCCTAATTTCTCTTTCCCTAAACTCAAAGTAAGAATTCAAAACAGCCACGTTTTTATGAATTTACAGAAATTACATGTAAGACAAGGTAACTTTTTACTCAGCCTTCCTAGGGATCACTCAGTCTATCATTTCTTGGTTGCTGTCACCTTTAATTTCTCATCTGATTCCTCCTTCTATGTTAAAACAAATCTGCCAGTCCTTCCTCGTGTTCCTTTTCCATCCTCCTGTATCAGAAAGCATTTTTATTATTGCTATTCACAGGCCTATGTCCCGCTGTACTCCCCTCCCAAAAGCAGTCTGGGCAGTTATATCCCTGCAATTACTGCTTTCAGTGCTCTGCATGACCTTGCCATTGAGGTGTGTGTGCATTTTCACAGGAAGCCTCATCCACAGAACTTCAGTAAATCCTCAGCATGATATCTTCGTCTTTCTTTTCTTCTTCAGTCATTGCTGTTACCACAGAGCAGGTTTAACTCTGGATCTGGTCCAGACATCACAGCATTCTCAAAACAAGACAGCAGTTTTCCTTCTTTTTAATGTACCTCCAGAAGAAACCCTGCCATTCACTTGTTGGCCCTTGGATCAGTACATCTCCCTAGATGCCATGCACTCCACTTTGTGCTCCTGCGAAGCCACGGACAGCCCTTGAATTCACTGTTGATCCATATCAGGTTATGGGAGGAGCAGAAGATGGGAAGGGAAGAGATTCGCGTTACTGAAGAGGGGATGGCATGTGTCATAAAGCCACTGAATAAGTAGTGAATGGATCATGTAGCCTAAGCTTTATCATTTCTTGCTCTCAGCCACTGAGGTATGAAATATTGTTTGGCACTCTTCTTCCTCTGTGGGATGATACTTAGGCATCCTAGCAAACACCGTGTATACAATGTCTGAGGTAAAATGAAGCAACTTAGAATGTCTTAGAATATTAGTAATGAAGCTAAAGGGAGGTGATCCGCATGTTATATCAATATGGCTGTTCTCTCAAGCTGAGAATGGAGCTCTGCAGATTGAGGTAGGGAAAAATGTCAGAAATGTCAGATACCATTGATAAGGGCAAAAACAAGGAGCTGTATCATCTGGAAAAGAGGAAAACATATTGAGAAGGTAAGAATCAGCAACAGTTATTGGCTGTTTTAGCTGAAAGACCAGAAGAGTAGTCTGGGAAAATTAAAATTTCCTCTGAGAAAATAGGAAACATTATCTATTGTCTGTTTCAGGTGAAAAACAGAAATTAGCGGTATGACTGCTATAAGTGGTAGTGTCCTACACCCTCTTATGTCTCTGTGATATAAAAATAACTTTTTAAAAAATTCAAAATGGAGCCTCTCTCTGTGACATCTTCCCATGCTGCAGGAATTTTTCCTTTTCCTACAGGACTTCCTAAGAAAAAAAAAAAAAGGAACCTTTGCTGAGGATGTCTTGCAGACTCCAAGCTCTGTTACACAGATCATCTTCAAAATGAGTCTTTGTTGTTTTATTGGCCTCACTTCTGGGACTGGTTTGATGAGGTAACATTTTGAACTATATATATACATATATATATATATATAAAATCTACAAATATGCATATAAGTAGTCAATCATAAGTATATTTTCAACTTTACATTGTAGTAACTGTAACATTTATATGTGTATTTATAACATATAATTCATATCTTTATATATATATTTACATACACACTCACTATCTGATATACTATTGACTGGTGCTATGCTATCGACTATATATTCTTTCTTTCCTGGTAATTTGTAATAGCTTGATATATACTTGCTTTATTAATCATAGATATACCTTCTAGTGGTTACTTCTAGTAATCTGTTATAATGTAAAGAAACTTAGAAAGTTAAGTCTTCGTGTCCTTGCATGTTACAGAAACCTGCAAACCTACTATCACGATTCTTTTCTTTCTAAATTTTCTATCTGTCTTTGAATAATGCAGGCATTAGACAACTCTTCTATTAGTAGTAATATCTATCTTGGTCAAAATGTTGAGAAATCCCAGCCCTGTTCAAGTCAGTGGGATTTGTGTCATGGATGCACAGTGTCAGGATTTCACCTTGGTGCATCTGAATTGTTTAGAGATGCTGTGCCACCTCACTTTCTGTTGTGCTGAGTGCAGCCTACTTACCGCTTATTCATTCTCCTTAAAATTCAAATCTTAAGCCAACTAAATCCACTGAAGTGGAGCTGAGTATTTGTGAAAGACAAGTGAAAGTCTCTTCTCAGTGCATAAGCATTTGTATTTTTCTTGCACTCGTTGTAAATGGCTCTGTAAAGTGAATTTAGCACTGATGAAGTGTGCATATTTGAAGGCTCTGATACTGGAGATCTTTAGTCCATCCATCCATATCACCTTCTGTTCACAGAGTGCAGATAGCCTGAGCTATGAGTACTGTACGAGACTGTTCAGTCTGTGGTTGAACAGCACAGCTCCATGGGAGGGTGTTTTTTTTTAGCTTCTTATTGAGGGCTATTAGGTATGTTGAACGTAGATGAAGAATAGAATTAAAAAAAATATATATATATATTTCTGATTACAGTCCATTTGCTGCACTTCTTACCGAGTATATCTCTGGCAAGCTGCCAGAAAGCTGCTCACAGCTTAGATTGCACTTTAGGTTGCACTCAGGTAGTTGGGTGGAAAAAGCTCTTTTCATTCCCTTGAGAGACATTTGAGTGGGACTTGCTTTCATTAGCTTTGTGATACTGTTTCAGACCTCTCAAAGCCATAGGAAGCTCCACCCTGTACTTACTCAGCTTAGGCTTTCATTTTATCACCTGCTTGGTGCTCCACTGGTGAGGATGATGATAGTACTTTCTGCAGACTCTCTGCTCTTGTGGTTAGCCATTTGGCACCATGGCATGCAAACAAAAAGTGAAGGGTTCAGCTGGAGCATGCCCTGGAAATGTAGGGACAAAGGTTACCAATGCTTACCATCTATTGCAGATCAATTCCTAACTTACTGGGGAGCCTGATAACAGCTGAGGAACTGTGAGGTAACCAGAAATAACTGAGATGGAAAAACATCAGAGGTAACAACAATCAGAGGTTTTTAATTCATGCAGATCTGTACTGGTGGTAAACATAGTCTCTTTGGGAATAACAAAAATTTCTCCTAGTGTTGCATAATCTGATCAAATTATTTCCACACAGTCTTTTCTTGTGCTGATATTAACTGTTCCAGGTTTGGTTGAAACAAGACGTTAAGTTGAGCATTATTCAAAACTTTACTCCAAGGAACAGAGGCATTTCTAAGGGATAGAATAACTTTTGATACTTTATATGAGGCCATGACTTTCCTACGGGCTTCTTGGCTTTCATTGGCATGTAGAAATCAAAGTATTTCTTAAAATAATGTGTTTTCCTAATGTTATTTTTAAAGTTTAGTTTCTACCTTGAACAGATAAGACCTTTTACCATAGTCAGTAAATGATTGCCAGTGACAAGCGTCCATACATCTTAATTTTCCCTGCTTTTGATAGGATGATTCGATCCTGACATGAAGTGCAGGCTGTCTTATTTTATACAATATCGGAAAACTATTATAACCTGAAAGATGGGATTGTCTGGTATTGAATCTTTATGTCTCACTTGATGGAACTTCAAGGAATTATGTTGGTAATACTGTGTCTCAAAATCTTGATGATTAGTTATTTCTTTTCATTATGAACCATTCAGTAAGTAATTGAAACGATCATCTGGGGATGATGAAAACAGGAAACTGGATTAAATAAACTTCCTGTTCACAAAGCATTTCTGAATGGAGATGGAGCCTTGCATGGAGCATTGGTAACTTCTGTTTGGAAGAATCCACTTCTGAAAGTTGTGACCTGGCTGGAAAATGAGCACTTCAGGAAGCTGGCTGACTGGAAGTGCTGGGTTAGAGCCAAGCCTGTTACAGGCAACTTTGGCTAGATGGTTCATAGATGTCAATGCTACAGCATTATGCTTATGCTTTGGCTTATGACTTCGTATTATCTTGACTTACTTCAGTGTGTATGTGTATTTGTGGTCACTGAATAATTAATTTTTGCACTTTGTGAGCATACTGGTTCTATGATACATCACATCATATGCACCTGTGGATCAAAAGCACACTTTTGATGCACTCTGGGTGTCTTAGGTGTTTTCTAATGCATGGGAAGCTAAAAAAATATATCTTTTTTTCTATAGCACCTTCTTTGTTAGCTGAACTCATTGCCACCGTCACCTCACTGTCCCTAATCAGCTACAGCTCCTGTTGCTTTCTACAACTGGCTCCCACTGCAGGTCTGTCCCAGTCACTGCATCTCCAAACCAGTGGCCTGAGAGCCAGACCTGTTGTGATGTTTTGCTGACGAGTAGAAAGTATGTTGCATAACAGTGTGGTGAGTTGGATGCTTTTTTATTCTAGATCTAAGCACTTATGGCCAAGCCTGGGCAAGCAGACACTAATAAGAGCCTAGGTAAAACTAAACAGCCCAGAAGCATGTAGCATTGTCTGGTAAGGAAGAACAAATACCCTGGCTTGACTGGAAGTTCAGGCATATGGAATTTATAGACTATCTTTAAGTGTGCTTTTATCTCAGGCTATTAATCTTTGACAGGGGAATATGGAATGAAGGAAAAATTCTGGGCTCTGAGGACAGTGGAGCAGAGATGGGGGGACAGTTTGTGCAAACAAATTTAGCTTTCCAGTAGCCACCGTGAGCTCCCTGTGTTTTCTTCTTGTGATGCACGTAGAACAGAAAGGTTATAATTATTTTCCAGCTTGTGAGTTTAATGAAAATTTGGGAAACCTGGCCTTGTTTTTCCCCACTCAGAGCTGGCTTTCAGATGGTTTTACTCTTCTGTTTGAAAAGCCTATCTACGTTGAAAAACTGTCTGTGTCAGAGTGGCATGAACCCATACTTTGTGGTTTATGTTTCAAGTCAAACCCAGGCATAGTTGCAGTGCTCAAAGTGTAGACCTGAAGGTAAATTAAATACAGTACTCCTCCACATCTCTCCTTTTCTTGACCTGCCATAGTTATTGCCACTGAAAAAGGTGACACAAGAATGACTGTGCCTGTGCACATTGCAGACAAATAGTCTGATCTCATCGCCATATCCATTTTGCAAATATACCCAGAGCTCCACAGTGACAAACTCTTATTTATTCAGTTCCTAATTCCCATTAGAAATATGTTCTGTACTAAAGTTTATCTGGAGTCTCCAAAGCCTCATTTTAGGTCCAAACAGACATTAATTAGAGATGTTATGCTCTCCTCTGCTCCTGGGCTTTTCATGCATCACAGCTGGAGTTTGTTTATATTGCAACTCAGTGCCAAGCAAGGCACACCCAAGCTCAGGCTCTGCACACAGTCAAAATCTTTAATAAACAAAATGAGGTTAAACCCATTCTTTACTTAAGGAGGAAAAAAATACCAACCTTTCAGTCTCTTGAAAGCCTACAGTTTTTGTTTTCTTTGTTTTCTTTTAATTATTTCATGCATTTTAGAGGCAGAATCCTGGTTTTTAGAAAGATGAGGATTGACAAGACTGCTCTTTTCTGTTGTCCTCCTGCTTACTGTTACTGTCCCTCTTTGCTTGCTCTTTTTCTTTTCAGTTTCTATACTGTTTTAAATTTATGCCTTTCCTAGTGGAAAGTCTGTTTTGTGGTACAGCACATTTTCTAAGCCTTTGCTTTGTTACTCTTTTCTTTGTTTTAAAGCTTTTGATGCAAAGACATCGGTATTTTCGTTTATGGATAATATCCTTTCCATGTTCCAGTTTCATTTGGTTTGATTTTAACATACTATACCGAATAACATTATTCTCCCCTTTCTGTCTTTGCTTAACCAGCTCACTTTGAACTTTCTCAACATCTGAGGATGTTCAGGAATGATGATCTCAATGCACTTGTATTTATTTGCTGAGTTTTTTTATGTACTACAGCTGTAGATATTTCAGTTTGGAAAGAAATGTGGGGTGCTAGTTACAGACTACCTGGGAGCTCAGCTGGTAAGCAAAGCAGATGCCAGTACGATGGTGTGTCTTGGTCTGCCATGACATTACTCCTGGTGATTACTGGCTGCCTACACCAGTCCACAGCTTTTGGGTGCTGAGGGGAGTTTCCCCTCAATGCCTGGGAAGGCCTGGGCAACCAGGTCGCTGAATCTTGTTGCTGAAAATGTTTGGTATGAGGAGGGAGTAAATGCCTGGTTTTGTAGCTTTGTACAAGCCCATATAAATCAGCTGCACAGAGACCGTGGCTCCTCCGAGCCTGGTCTTTGAGGCTGAGCTGTGCATGCTGAGCACTCCCGACCCTTTGGGGTTGCTGTGAGGTGCAGGCCGGATGGGCGCTGTGAGGCGTGTGGTGCTGCACAGAGCATCTGGGCAGGAGGATGAGGGATTGCGGGTGCCTGGGGGCACAGCCTCTGCTTCACAGTCCCCACAGCTCTGCTCCTGCCTCTGTGAGGTCCCTGGAGGCAGTGGAGCCAAAGGAAGGCCCTGCCTGGGGGCAGTTTGGTCCTCTCTGAAAACTGAGGTTGCTCTGGTTGGAAACTGAGAGGAAGATGCAGCTGAGATTGGTCTTTAACAGGGAAGCTGAACAACAAGGGGGAAAAAGATTATGAGGGAGTATTCCCCAGCTTTTTGTCAGGTTATATACCCTGATGTTGACAAACCAGTAGTTTGGACTAAAATATGCTTTGGTGTCACTGTGGAGATGCAGGTTTGTTGGCTGTGCACCCGGCCCACAGCGAGCCTGTGCAGTCACCGCCTTGTTGTACCTCGGCTGGCTCTGCCAAAACCAGCACAGGTCATGTTCAAGTGTAGTTACCACACCTCTAATTAAACAGTGGTTTTATGCCTAATGTGGAAGGTGTTTTACCTCACTGCTTCATCTTCAGTGTTCCAGCTTCTCAGAGGCAATGCACACACTTAGCTGCATGGAGGGCATAGGCATGTGATACCAGCTTTGCAGAGGGGCAGGATCTGCTGTGTTTGGGGTAGACTGACATCCATCTAACCTGAGAGATGTCTTATTGTTATAGCTCTTCTCCTAATGAGTAAATAATAGACAAACATAGTATTCCTTGCTGCAGTATATAAAGGGGGGAAGAGATTCAGAGAGTTAAATATTAGTTACAATGGTATGAAACCTGCAAGTTCCAAGAACCATTTAAGCCTTCTCAGCAAAGGTAGTATCTTGTGCTGGTTCAAAGGATGAAATGGATTTGCTTATTTCTAAAACAAGATGGGTTTAGTCTTCTGTTGCCAGTGAAGTAGATCCATCATTCTTGTGTAATTATGTCTTCAGGTGAGGATTACTGTAAGAGATCCTGCCAGTAATGGTGATGGGAATGTGCATATGTTAATGAATAGATAAATACACCTTATTGATTACACTATTGTCTCCTCTTGGATTTTTGCTCACACTGATGGCCATGGAAAAGGGAAATGAGACAGACAATACTGTGCCCAGGCAGCGTCTACCCCTTGTAGGGCCATCCTGCAGCCCCTGGGGTGGCCCAGTTGCAGTGCTCATAACGTACACTGTATGGAGTTAGCTCTCAGCACTGCGAAGAGTAGCTTGAATCTGCATTAGCCAGGTTTCACAACTTATGCTTACCAGTTTCTGAATTTGACATTGGGAGATGGTTAGCACAGTAACGGTGAACTTAGTCTGTCATAAAGCTGATGTTTTCTGGAGCCAGGTAGACAACATGTGTGAACTCATGCCTACTCAGCATAATGATAGGTTACAGTGTCTGCAATGTTAATTGAAATTACAGCAAAGCCAGGTGTATAATATACAATTTCATTATCTACAGCCAATTAAGCTTCATTGTGAAGTGGCAATGAACATACCATTGCAAATGTTTGCAAAACTGTAAACTGTGTGACCATGAGATTAATTTGTTTGTATTGGTATATCGGTGTTTTTATCAGGCTGGCATGAACGGATAAGTTTTGTCTGAAAAAAGAAGACAACGCTTACCTAAACTGGTCTTTGGTTGTTTGTTTGTGCCTCTTCGATGAGACCCATCATTTCAGATGGTGGAAAAATAAGTTCAACAAATTCTCACAGAGTGCACACTACCTAATTTTTACTTTGATAAGATTGTTGATATTCATAATAATCCCTATCCCTAGATCATACTAGAAATACAGGAAATCAAAAAGGAGATAGTAACCCACAATCTGTAAATGAGATTTATTTAATATAACTCTTGAAATTAAAAAACATACTGCTTACGGTGGGATGCAGACTTTCTGGAGCTTCTGACTGTTCTCACTTTTACCTATATATAGAAAATACCTGCCTTCTGGTCCAGGTGCTAATTCAGTCTCCTGAAATAATGGTACAGAACAGATAAGTCTAAATGACAGTATATGACTAAAAATGTGGTGATTGCTGGGGTCTCATACAGGAAAGGGAGGCTTAATTCCAATGTTTCAAAGTTAGCATCATCATGCTTCTATCTACATCCCACTTACAGCTCATAAGAATCGAAATCTTATAAAATGGAGAACAACTGTTGTGACTCATGGCCACTGTATCTTGGCATTTACCCTGATGAGGTGGTTTTTGTCACTAATTTGAGAACAGGCTGAATTTCCTAACTTGCAGTCTCTTCACCTCTTCCTTCTCAAAATAGATTCCTACATGAATTGTTCCTGTACAAAATCAGTCAATGTTTGGGTGACTCAAACAATGAAAATAGCAGTGGGATCCTGAGCCAGCTGAAGAGTAAATGCAATAAAGACTGAACTCTGAGTGTTCTGCCTCACATGGTGTTGTTAGAAAAGATCTCCCCTGATAAAATTCCAGGAGACACCAAAACTAAGTCTGAAATACACATGAGAGGCAGCTTGCTACCTGCTCATCTAGGGTAGATTACCCTAGACCACAGCGCTTGTCATTTCTCTAGAACATTGACACGTTGCAGCGAGGAAATGAGAAGGAGCTCATCTTTCCCAAGATATACTGGGAACAAAAGAGCAAGTTCTCAAGTGAGTGCCTTGTAGATGGTAGCTCAGCCTCATGTGCTTAGTCATATGAGAGGTGAAAAAAAGCTCTTTGACATTTTGATACAGGCCATGTTTTTTCATTACAGCAAAACTGAATGTGTTAAGGGTAGCAGAACTGGTGCTAAGGCAGTTGCTCACGCTGAGTGGTTATTACTGCTGGCTAATGCTTATTTGAGCCTTTGCTCAAACCCTGCAGTTCGTTATTATTTTCCCCCTTCTCCCTGTAAAGTAAAAGCACTTGATCTGACCTTAAGTTTCTGTTCATTACAGCCTTCAGAGCTGCTGTCCCTTTACTTACAAATCAAACTCCATCACAAATATCTGCAGTTTTAATGCTATGGCCGTAGCACTCCTGATGTTGTTATAGCAACAGTGCATACTGTATATCTCAGAATATCCCACATTATATCCATGAAATACAATATTTTGTGTCTTAGCAGGTGTACAGTATCTGTGTTGTTTTAAAGGTTGTAGGGAAGCTTCTACCTTCTTTCTCAGATAAGAGTCCTGTTTCACTGCACTTGCTGTATACTTCCTGGGTTTCTAATCATCCGTGACATTTGTCCCAGCAATGCTCCAGACACTGATACATCCCTTTTGTAGTGGAGCAAGCAGAACTGCATGTACTGCACCAGCAGAGAGTGAGCAATTGATTTATACAGCGGCAGCAAAGGGTGGCCACTCTCTCTTGGGATAAATGTCAGCAGCAAAAGTATTAATGTTCATAATTAAAACTCAGCGAGACCAAAAGAGAGGTAAGCTTGTCTGGGAGGAATATGGGATGCATAGCCAAATGTTCACATTTTACTGTAAGCTACTGAGATGGAGCAGAAGTGATGGAAGGACCTCCTGTGCTCTGAGGAAGGAAAACTAGGAGGTCGTCCTCATCCTCCTTAACTCCCATCCTACAGTGACATGGGTTTTTCTTTCTCTCAGGGCCTCTGCTTTTTCTGCACTTCTGAAGCCTCCTCACTGTCACTTCTAGCTCTGCTAAGCACAACACAGCCCTCTGCTGTGTGTGAATGGGAAGTCTTATAACTCGGCCTCCATCGACTTGCACTAGCTGATTTTTCAGGCACAGCTCATATTGATATTGCCCACCTACTCTCCTTTTTACTTCAGACTGGAATAGTGTTTGCCTGTCAGTTTAATGCTACCAAATGTTTTGCTTGGCTTGCTTGAGGTGAAAGTCTAAACTCGGTAGTTTCTCTCCAAAATTTCACAGATGAGACCTCTTCACCCCCATCAAGCTTATCTGCAAAGGAGAGCCTCAGCCCACACCAGTGTGAGCACACAAGTGTCTGCACATTTGTTTTTGCCCCAGGTGTGTAGGACAGTGCATGTGCTGCAGTGCTTGGTCAGATGCTCTGGCTGTGACTTCTTTTCAGCATAGACTTTGTCTTATATGTACAGAACATCTCTTACATAGGTGACTTTTTATTTATTTTTTATTTTATTTATTTTTTTTTTTCCAGGCTGTGTCAAATAATCTCAGGACAAGGAATTGGAGCTGCAAATTCTGTGAATTTCTGTGTACAGAAGTTGCCTCAAATGTAGTATTTTCTGGGAGAAGATATCCGGTGTAAGTATGACCTTCTCTGCAGTTTTACCATTAGCAATACATTGTGTTAATAGTTATCTGAATTTACAAAGGCTTAATTTATGTCTGCTTCACTTGTGGAGCCAAAGTAATTCTCAAAGCCACTGCATGTTTGTCATGAAAGGCTTCTCCTGACCATGTGTTTCTGGCCATTCTCTGTAATGGACCTTTTTTCCCGTTCCTCATATGTCTGTATTACGATACAGCCATACCTTTTCTGTGTGGTGAAAAAACAGAACAGAGCATATGGAAAATTTAATAGGACAGAAAGACTCTCGTGTCCTTTGAAAAGTGCAGTAGCTGAACACCTCCTGCCTGTGTTCTGCTTTTACGTGCTTATAATACAGAGGTTAGAAACCTGCAGGAAAGCAGGGGGTCGACTAGATGACCTGCAAAGGGTCCCCGTCAACCTCAGCATCTCTTTGATTAAGGGACATGATGCTAAAATCAATTAAAGCAATAGGAGAAAAAATCTCTCTCACTCACACATGGTGGGGGAATGGTGAAAACAAAGGAGTGAAAGTTCCTTAGGTTTTTGTTATTGCTTATGCTGATGTTACAAACAAACCAATGCATACTCCTTGCAGAACGGACATCGGATAGGAGAGCCTGTTGTTAGAGAGAAATGAAGGGCTGGTTTCCAGCAAAGCAGATATATAATGGCACTTTTTTCTTTCCTGAACAACTCACGCAACTGTGCTTTCTTCCTAGTGCATGTTTGAGGCATACTGAACTCTTCTGTAATTCGCTTCAACTGTAACATCTTTGAAAGGTCACATCAACAGCAGGCAGTTGTATGGAACTGGCAGCTTTTGCGTAGGATCAGCAGGGGTATTTCAGGCTGGGATGAAGGCTGCTTAGAAGTTTATGTGGAGCTTTCTTATGTCACTCCAGGGCTAGTATTTTTACTTTCACAAGCATTACAATTCATAAGTTGAATATGTAAAAAAGACTGACATGAAACAAAACAAACAAAAAAACCTTTCCCAAAATAGGAGAAATCAAAACCTCAAGTTATTTACTACCTGGGTAGTGAGTCTGAGTATCTATTTATTTGTCCTTTCCACACCATGTGCTTTGTTACATAAAAGGCTTTAATAACATGCAGTGTCTTCTCTCTGAATTATGCATGACAGTGTGGTCTGAGTGGCAACCTACAGACTGCATGTGGTCCACACATGCTCCTGTCTATTCAATTGCTCAAACACTGCCCAGAAACGCAGACTCCTCTTCTGGCACACATCCATGCTAGAGCTTGATCTGACATCTCTCCCAGTATGGATGGACAGGAGGTAGGTGCTTCCAGGTCATCTGCAAACCTGCTGTTGCTGCTTTTCCTGATGGCAGGGTGAACAGCAGAGCGTATCAGCAGGCACCATGCAAGCTGTGTCCGAGGGAGGGAGATGATGAAGTGTTTAGGCAGTGCTTGTGGCTGTAGGTGTGTGTGAGGCATGAAGGTGTCACTGTACATGTGTGAAGGGGGAGGGATGGTTACAGGACCTTAGCAGCAGGAGCCTGGAGCCTCTGCAGTGAGATGAATCCCAGCAAAGGTCAGCTCCTGAGTACTACAGCAGTATAGTAGAGCTCTGGCTGGAAAGCCATAATGAAAGGGCCACAAAGATAGTGAAAGGTAAGGCATCAAAGTCAAGCCTTCCTGTGATCAACTGATCAGCTCTCAAATATAACTGGTGTAACCTCTGACTTTACATTGTGGGCTGATGCTGGACTCAAGTCCTTATATGCACTCAAGTCCGTTTTCAGCCTGACCTCTACTTGTGCCTCATTTTGTTTGCAAGGGTTAGAAGGGCTCCATAACGTCTTTAGGCCTGCTTACTGATTTTGGTGATATAAGTGGGTGGTGGTGTACAGTTGTAATCTAGAAGCCATCAGGATGAATCATAAACAGACCTTGCCGTCCCTTGAGATCATTATTTAATCCAGTCAAAAATGGGCCGAAATTGGAATTCTAGTTCTCAGTCCCTCCAAACTGGGGGAAAATTTGAATTTGGACCTGGATCCTGGTGGTGCAGTCTCATTTCCAATCCTGTAACTAAGTAGACTGGGAATCCAACTTCTGTATCTCTCAAAACATTAATTGTCTTCTGTGTACCTGGGACACCGCAGTCAGACTGTCACCAGGTCCATTTGTTTCACAGTCATCTGAGGTGGCCAGTAACAGATGTGTTGGGAGAGATGCAAGAAACTGCGCTGAAACAACTGGCTGAGGTTCTTTTTGATCTTTATTTTAAAACTTTGGATGTGGAGACCACATGGCCTCCCTGCAGGATTTTTACCACAGAGCCCTTGCTTCTCAGCCTGTTCTTCATTGGATTCAGTAGGACCTCGCAGGGACTGTAGCTCTGCTCAGTAAGCAATCCATCCCCATGACGTGCTTTCTTGTTCTATGCCTAGATATAATTTCTGCAGCCTGCTGTTAAACATCCAGCATCAGTTTGCTTCAGCAATGATACAGAAAATATGTCTGAAAGGAAGCTAGAGAGAATGAATCTCAGGCGTCACTGCTTTTATAGCACATCTCTGCTATGCTTCTGACTTTCAGCATGTTTATTGGTTTATGTGGAGTGAATCACTGTACATAACCCCTGGGGCTGTTGTCCAAATAATTGGACAGTCTTCTTCTGCATAACAAGAAAACTAAAGGGAGCAATGATTTATCAGTTGTCCTGCCACAAATTCATTTTAGTATAATGATGATAGGAAATGCCCTGATTCTCTAAAATTAAATGAAACTGAGAGCAGTTTTAGAATGAATTAGATTGCAGCCAACAGATAGATTTAATTGCTACTGTTTCCCTAAAAATAAAAGTGCAATTCAGCCTCATGCACATTGTAACAGGACAACTCACATAAAAAGAATAGGCTAACAGCTGAACAATCTCTGAAAAGATGAAACAAGTAAGATAAACACAAACCACTGATATTACCTCGCTGAGTAACCTTATCCTAAAATCTGAATTACTTATGTTGTTGCTATATTATTTTATTTAGCTAACACTCACTTTTAAAGCTTTGGTTATAGAGTATCTTGTCAGAAATTCTGCTTAGTTAATAAATACACACAAAGAAATAGGTTTCAACCAAAAAACCCCCCAAAAAAACAGATTAAGCCAAATTTCATGGGAAATGCTATTAACTCCTGTCAACAACTGCTGGCTGTTCATGCAAGATAATAGATACCCTCCCTGGATTGTTTTTAACTTGCTTTGGATGTACATTTTGTAAAATAAAACAGAATTTCAGCTTGTAGCTGTAGGACATTATCTTGGTCTTCTTCAGCTTCTGTTTGCATCAGTTATAGTAATTTCTGTTACCTTTATTAGGATAAGGATCAGACCCCTGGTTAAAACTAGACACGTGTTCCTGAATACCCGCTCACAGCTTGAAGGGAATCTAGCAGTGGTTTTGACAAGAAAAACCATTATTCATCATGCCTCATTTAGCAGGCATCAAATTTTACATTTTCCCTCTGCCAGCTATTCACTCTCCCGCCCCTTCTCATCAGTCAAATACAATTAATATCACCTTAGCTGACTGTTCACTTTGATTATCCAGTCTAGTAGTATTACTAGTTTCTTTTCTTGACATGAGAAAACCATGAGCAATGATTTATAACCAAGTTAAAACAATATTGCTGGCATGTCCATATACTTGAGCTTCTATTCTCTTTCTTACTCCACATATCTTCCAGACTAATTAAATGCTCTCCTCTTGTTTCCTTATCCTTTGACTCCCTATCAGCCTTAGTATTCCTCACCATCTTTCATTGTGAATTCCTTTCTGCCATCAACTGTTGTGTACAACCCCTTATTGACCACTGCTCAGAGAAGATTTTTTTTTTTTTTTTTCAGTTTCTTTGTCCTTGCTTCTGGTGTACCTTCCTTGTAAGTTTGTGAAGTGGTCTGTGACCTCCAAGATAACATTTTCTGTGACATTTAGTCAACACCTTGTACTATGTTAGCTCAACAGAGTCTTTCAGCTGATGTCCCCCCACCTCTCAGAAACAGCAACAAAAGAGAGTAGTCAGTCTGGAGGAGTCGGTTGCTGAGATTAAATTAACCAGTTTCCTAGGCCACCTGCTGGTAGTCATTATGCTGCTTTTTCAGATACACATTGTACTTGCATGTAGTCAGAACACTGCAAATATTTCTTAAATATTTGGATAGCCATTGGGCATCAATCAGCTCTGGGAGATCATTGCTGGGATCAAAGAAATCAGAGGTGGGAAAGCCCTGAGGGAGTCTGGGTGGGTTTATGTCCCTCAGCCCACAGCATGAGGTGGGTCAGGGCGGTGTGCTGCCTTGGTGCTCTGTCCTGTTGTGTTTTCAGTGACCTGCGACACCCTCTTTTCTGTGAGTTACTGGGTTTTAGAAGCAGTGATTCTTGCTTTAAAATATCAACAGTCAGAATAAGGACCCAAACCTTTGACTGAACATTTAGGAACAATCTTACACCATCTCTGTTTGAATTAGGATGTTATCACAAAAGCCTTGCCTGAATGAATGAGTCATGCTGCCCTCCTGGAAAAAGCATTGTGCAGTTGTCATGGAGGACCGTCAGCACTGGAGCCATTCCTTTGGCTGATGCCTTCTATATCTGGAGTTGTCTTCTGGCAGCTGGCTTGCTGTAGGCTTGCTGGGTTTCATTTTGTACCATAGCACTGATGCACTGATGGGAGTGCAGCAGGTATGAGCCTCCATAGGTGGTGGAGGACTTGTGTGTGTCTGTCTTCCAGAGTTTTTATTGCAGAAGTCACTGTGCTCCACTGTGTTGCTTTTTTTTTTTTTTTTTTAATTATTATTATTGTTTTTAATTCAGTTAATTTGCTCTTGTAACCATATATGGGTGAAAAAGGCATATTTCAGTTGTTGCAAGAAAATGGTATGTTTTATAGCTGAATACACTGGTGCACTCATAAATCACAGGAGGTGCAATATCTTGCCCTGAGATAAAGGCACTATATTATAGAAATTTAGAAAGCAAGCTATGCTCCTGTGTCTGGTTTGAATGTAGTTTAAACTCTTTCTACAATGCATGGTGAGAAATGTAAACTATTTCATCATTATCTAATCAAAGTTTCTCAAACTTTCTTAGACCAATTTAAACTATTTTAGAAGACAAATTATTTTGTGGATGTCCTTTATTTATATTTCCATAGTTCTTGTATCTTTTCACTTGCTACCAAAAGTCTTTTGACAGTAGTCTATTACTTACGTGGGAAAGTAATGTTTAAAAAGCTTTAGTGATCATGTAGATGGCTTTAAGTGTAACAGTTCATATTAATGAATACTTAGAATACAAACATTAATTGGAAGAGGAACTTGTTCCTCTTTCTCAAGTACAGTCTTTAAGGACATAGCTGCAGTTTCTTTCTCTTTTTGGCTCAAGGAATATGTAAGTATTCCTTGAGAAATTGACCAGCTTCAATAAGGTGGTTTTGGTAGCATCCCAACCCTAAATACAGCATACCTATGGTGTGAGATGTGTGAGTCTGAACTCTCGAGAGAAGTGTGGAGGGCTTGGTTAGCTGCTGCTTTCTGGAGGAAGCTGAAGGTTGTGAATCCAGATCAGAGAGGGGCGCTCCTCTCCATACAGCAAGTTGTCATAATGATAGATCTCTGGTTTCATCGTCAAGTCTCTGGTTTGCATTTGCTGTTGCTGTTTCCATCTTGTGAAGACCACCTTGAAACACCTACTTGCAGGTCTGTGTATGCTCTGAGGAAGGCAGAAGCCGTGGGGCTGTGGAACAGCACTGCTCATAGCAGCGTTGTTTAGACCTGATTTGACATTAAGTGACAGTACTGCTTGAGCCAACATAAAACACGGGGTAAATCTGTGACTGCCTGGAAAGTACAGGTGCTTTGGGGTAACGTGTGCTCATGCTTCTGTTGAGTTTGTAAATGGGCACCTAAAGTAGCTGCAGATGTACAGGGAGGTGGGGAGATCCATAGGGTCCCATTAATGCTTCCCAACACGTACATGCCTTGTAATGTAGCACGGGTCTATTATCCACACAGTGATTGCTTTTGCCCAGGCAAACATCACCCAGTGTGTTATTAGGGAAGCTGGGCACTTGATTTTTGGGCTCTGAATTCTGCAAGCTGCAAAGGACCTGGGGTGCTGAGAAATTGAGTACTGTGTTGCCCAAAGTCTTTGGTGAGTCTATCTTAGAGATCCCTATCGTTTGATTATTTTAATTTCATGTGTTCCTGGAGGCCAGAGGGAGGATCAGGGTCTCACTGTGTTAGATGCTACACAGACATGTAGAAAGAAACTTGCCCTGCAGGTCTTTCAATCTGCATGCAAGAAGATTAAAGATTAGAGAAAAGGAAATACCATGCAAATATAATAATCATATGATAAGTAGCAAATGTTGCATTAGTTCCACATTAGACTTTTCCCCTTGTTTTCTTGTCATATTCCTTTACTTTTACCACCAAAGATAAGAGGTAAAGAAAGAGCCAATGTTTTCCACTCCTGTTAATGTATCTCACCTATGGCAAAAGAGCAGCTGACATCTTGTTGGTCTCTAGTTATTGCAGTTCATTTATTTTTCCTTAAAATCTATTATTGTTAGAAGTATTAACATCAGTAATCTTATTTCTTACTTTTATGGTGCCTGAGGACTGACAGAACCATACTGGAAAGATGCTCTATAAACAGAGGAATAAGCACATTTCTCAGTTCAGCAGCCCTTTTTTCAGCTACATTGAAGAAAATTGATATACTTAAAAAAAAAAAAAAAAAAAAAAAGTTCAATAATTAAAATAAGTATTATCTTCTTAAGCCCCAACCCTCTTAAAGGACAGCAGATTTCTTTGGTCTGGAGAAGCCTACGTTTTCCAGCTTACAGCTATATGTAACAATTTACGTACACAGCCTAGTCTATGTCCTTTCCTGAAGATCTTGCTTCACTTAATTGAAGTCCATCACTCAGCTGGCAATACTTGAGCCACGTATGAAAGAGCATAAGTTTTCTTCATATATTCTTATTTCTAACGCTGCCTGTAGCTCCAATAGATTTCATTATTTGGTATGCCTGTGAATTTAGTAAAGCACAGCACACAAGACTTACCCAAAGCCTCCTGTTGTATCAGCATCTGGCACTTGCTATAATGCAAAGTAGGAAGAAAGAAAGAAATCATACTTTTGAAATCAAAGAGAAATCTCACCTCACTCTGGTGAGGACAGGATTTCATGCTATACGTATTGTCAAGTGTGCTCCACTGGCTTCTCTTGGATGGTTTCATCTGTAGAAATTTTCTCTTACGTCCTGTGTGAAGAGGATCTAAAATGTAGTTTTTGTTTATTACTGCTCAGTGACATTTTGGTCTGCTAAAAGGCAAAGCTAACAACAGGATCCTAAACCCTGATGGTGGTCAGAGACATGTCTGAAAAATGGAAGGAAAGATTTTTTTTCCTCAAAAGCTGAGTGTCTAAAACATGACAAGACCTTTTCCTAAGGGATGTTTCACACAGCCTCATCAGCATCAGAACCACAATTGTTGCCCTTCACTTTTTCGAAGAGCTGTAAATAGTCTCCCATTGACTTCTATTTCTTGTTGCAGCCCCATTCTGGAATTCCACAGCTGAAATTTCCCTTGACAAATATTGCTATCACTAAGTTGCAGGTTAAATATGACCTAAAGACTCAGTCTTCAGCAGGGTCTGGTGTTAGGAAGCACAGATCTTTTAGGATAGTTTCAGGAACTTCAACCATTTCCCCATTTCTCCTCTCAGCTTTTCACAGCAGGCACTAGATGGTGCTATGTTACTGAGTTTTTCTTTAGAAAACACTATTCAATTTTACCCCGCTTTTTCACACATGGAAAAGAATAGGGTTTCTCTACCCACATTTGAAATGTGCATATAATAAAAAGACCCTAACACTAAACTTGAGCTTTTATCAGTGCAGGGCCAGCTCCAAATCTGAACTGCGTTGCAGCCCAGTCTGCTTCTTTTCTTTTCTATTAAAAACGGAGCTGCTGTTGCTGTATTTCCTTGGTCCTTGTGGAGTATGTGACTCTCATCGGAGACCCAAGGTTGGTAATAATCACAATATCCCATATATTTATTTAATCTCTTCCTGTAATTCTTCAACTCTCTCTCTCCTCTCTCCGCTTCTGTTAACTTACTTCTTCAAATGTTGTTTAAGAACATGAAGAAAAAACCAAACAGCTCTGTTTAATAGAATTTGCTGTATTTTTTTTTTCAACAATAACAACATAAATTAAAAGGTGGAGTGAATAGGTTCAAAAGAAAACAAATCCATATTGTGTACTGCACAAGAGAGTACAGGAAGGCTTCTCAGCACAATGCATTGAGTACTGCACAAGGACAGTGCAGGCAGGCTTTTCAGGCATCTCCCATTTTGCTGCTTAAGTAATTGAGCTTTGTCTTGAAATGTGTCTGCATTTCTCCTCCTGAACTTGCCTGGAGCCAGTTCTGCTGATCGTATCAGTGAGAATAGAGGGCTGTAATTGACCCAGTCGCTACCCAGCCTCCCCCCCATACAGTTTTTGCTAGTTTGAAATGCCAGGTTTGTTGTTGCACTGAGATGTCATTGTAGGAGAGGCGCTGGTTCACGAGCTGTCCTTGTGTGGGTGGGATGGGGGCACAGGGCAGCTGGGGAGTCCATCCTACCCCACGAGACATCTGGGAATCACACAGGTGGGAACTCATGGAGGGCGTGCAGAGGCAGGTGTGTAGCAGGGCTTACCAGCTGGGTGGAAAGGGTCAGCAGAATCTGTCAAGCCTGTTTCTCAATAGGCTTTCTGCAGCATCGTCCTTTACCTCTTCCAAACCCTCAGAACAGAAACAGGGAAGTCAATTCTCTGATCCCATTCTATCTGAGGATGAGATTGAGCTTTGAAGAAGGGTCTTTTCACCAAAAAACACTCAATGTATCTAAGAATCTAATGTTATGCCTCTAGGGTTTCTTACAAGTTTTGCTTTTGTGTATGCAACCCAAAGTTGGCTATAGCTCCAGCCAACAAGCATGCAAGGTGAGATATTGGTCTCAGATGCAGAGTTTGGAGCTTCTGAATATGTCTCTACTCCGAATCCAGAAAAAATGCGAAAGCTCGGTTTGAGATGTGAAGGGTTTGGGGGGCCAGATTTAATTCCTTCAATTTTTATTCCTTGGTCTTATTTCTATTAGGATGGATCTTTGCACAACATAACTTTAGCAGCAGATGCTTACGCTACACCGAAGATCTAAAACATCAATCAAATGAGAATATTTTCTCATTACTACTGACTGAGGTTATACACGGTTTGTTAAAATAGATGGAAAAAAGCCACTGAAATTGTCTGATCACAGAAGTTTGGTAAAATATGTTGCAATATGACCATTATATTAAGGAGGAAAAAGACAGGAAATTTTCTATGACAGAGGCTGTGTGTGAGCTTGGGGTGCCCTCAGAATTACCTGGGCAAAATTCAGCTGAACTGTATATTTCAAAACCTGAGACAGGAAAAAGAGCAGCACATATTAGTCTCTCATCTGTAGGAAAATAGTTAAAATGACAACAAAGACAAGAAAACCTACATTTCAATTTCAATACATCTGTTTGAATTATGGCTATTTGGTACTTTTGAGAATAAATTGCATTTGAAATGGAATCTTTCTAATGACTTATCTTTCAGGCAGGTATTGTGCACACCTTTTTAATGCATTTTACATGTTTGGAGGGGGGAAGAAAAAAGATGAATTATGAAGAAGTTAAGAGGAAAATAATTTCAGGAGGTAATGGATGAGCTCTGTCTGGAAGATTAATCAAGGCAGTTGCAAGAGAGTGCCAAAAGCATAACTGAAGTAGAACTAAATATCTGATTGTAATTAAAACTTTAGCCTTCTAATGGCTCCATGAAAGATATTTTAATAAACGTGAAATGCACTTTCTAAATGGCACGCTAACTTTTAATGACTTGGGTGTTTTGTTTGATTAGTAACCTGGACTGTTAAATTAAAGCCAACTGCAAATGCATGATAAAATATTGATGGTTTCAGGCAAATGAATTGGGGGAGTTATGCTTGACAGATTTTTGGTATCATTAAGGATTTTAACTGGTGGAAAATATATATTGCTGGTGCTTAAAGATAGTTAAAGAGGATCTCGTCATTTATATGCCCTAGTTTTAATTTTACAGTAATAATGGGAAAAAAAATCTGAATTATTCACAGATGGTTGGTCAAGAGAGGTCACTTAATTTAAAAAGTGTTATTTTAATTACACCTGTTTCTCATTTCCGGCATAGAAAATTAAATATTTGGCGGTATTTGGTTATTTCTTTCCTTAGAATGCCTGGAGCTTTCTTGAGGCTTCTGTGCATGCTGTGTGTGTGTTAAAGAAGGAAGACTGACATGGTAGAAAGACTTTTATTGTTTCTTGTATAAGCAGCTTTATTGGAAGTTAATTAAATTAAAAAAACATAATGGTGTCTGCAGGTTGAGGAAATAACACATGGGATTTCCAAACGAAGTGGGGATGGTCCCAGCACTCAGCCTCTTTTTAAAACAGATTTATTGTATTATCAAAATTCAGCAGCATTTCTGACGTTTTCACCTTATTGCAAAGGCGAGAGTCAAAGGACTGTGGTGAAACAGGGAAAAGTTTCCATGGTTTTTGTTAGTTCACATCAGCTTAGAGTGTGTTCTTATACCCAGAGTATTCTCTGATTTTATTATAATGCGCTAGACTTTACACAGACTTTATTCTCTTCTCTTCTATTCATGCAAAGAACACGGATCAAAATAAGGCACAGTGCCCAGAGCAAGGTTAATAGAGCAGTACTTTGGAGTAGTTAGAGTATATGAGACTTCACTGGAGAGGAATTAAAAGCAATGTAATCTGCATGCATGTGCCGGAGCAACAATGAGAGTGAAATCATAATTCCACTGAACTCAGAAGATATCTTGCATGGATGTTCACAGGACTAGCCTTTTCCTAAAGCTGCCATCACCGTTGTTATATCTTTGTCTCCTCTCATTCTGGTTTCTGTTTGCTGCACCCAGGCAGCTTCTCGATGCGCACTCTTGCTGCTCTGTGGGGAACCCACCTGTTCCTTGCAAGCTCTGCAGTAGCAGCTCTGCCTCATTTTCTGCCCTCTGAATGTCCTCCTAGGTGAAGGTGGCCAGCCTACAGCAAAGCATTAGGAGGAAAAAAGAGAAGTCCTTTGGCTGAATCCACGCAGGAGTACCTTGGTGGGGTGTCACAGAATAGTAACTGTGGGTTTCCCAGCAGTTCCAGACCTGGGTTCAAACCAAATTTGGTTCCTGGTAAGAGGGAAGCTGTTGCTGTTCAGCTGTACACAGCCTGTACCGTTCCTTTCTGAGAATGTCTGAGGCAGAAGCTGGGGAAGACAGGCCGAGGAAAAACAGTAAGTAAAGGCAAAAGTAGGCAACTGCCATCTGAAACAGAATAAGATGTCACGAGTATCTGAGCTATCTTATGATGCCACCTGAAAGTGATGGGGAAATACCACAGATGAAAAAGTACTTACAGGGAAGCTCCAGTTTGAAGACCAGTTTAAACCTGTATAGGGAAAGCAGGAACCTCCTGCAACCTTTAAGTAACATCTAATGGCCCCATACTCCTAGGCAGAGGGCTGCAGGACTCAGTAGGCTGTGAACTGGTTTGCAGTGTCTTTTGACTGATATAATTTATCCTGGAGAGGAAGGACTTGTGAGTTAGTGAGAGAGAAAAGTCTGCATATGCACTAAAAGAAAGCCCCAGAGAAACCCAGTACATCTGTGTGTTCATTTGCGAGAAGTTAGCTGGTGCTGGCATCCTTTGCTGTTAAAGAAACCTCCAAACTGTGTACCTGTGATGGTTGCTCTTCCATATTTCATGTTATGTTCCACTTGCTTTGTTCCTCCATCGTCAGTAGACACTACATGATCCACTAGACACCTCAGGTTAATTTTATGCATGTGAATATTTAAACTAGAGCATTTATAAAAATCAGTACCTTGGAGTGCAAACTCTTCAGGGCCATCTTCTCATTGAGCCATGTACAATACTGAGTACACTGCTGGGGCACAACCAATAAATTATAACTCCCTGGAGACTCCCATTTGTCAGAGAAAAACGCATCCATGTTCAATAAAAGATTCTGTCACTCTATTGCTGTCTGCAGCTCTTTCAGATTTATATATTCAGCTGATGATGAGCCATTCAGTATGATGGGTGTGATGTGTCTTTCCAGTTGGACAGGATGACCACAAATGTTATTAAATTCCACCAGTCTGCTGATGGAAGACAAAATCTGTTCCCACACAATATCAGTAGTACCAGCATAAGAGATAATGCAATATTTATTTATGTACAGGAGGCCGTAGATAAATTTCCCATATTGTGAGCCTCGTGGAATGCTGAGCACTCATAAATGATGTACCAACTTTATCCTGGCAGGACTGGCAGATATAAACACGATGATATTCCTGACTGCCTCAGTTTTACTGTCATACAAATGCTTTAGTACATAATGTAAAAGCATGTCTGAGTCGGTGAATGCCCATTTTTGAGCATAGCCAGATGGATTTCTACTGTGGAGGCCCCTGTTTGGTGTCTAAATTTGCCTCCCACGCTCTCTCAGTATCAGCATGCTTGGAAGAAAACCTTGATTTAAGCTGTTTATGGAGGTTCCATGCTCACTTGCACAAGTCTTCTGATGTTCAGCCAAAAGGCTGGCTTTATTCCTCACCAGGCTGAGACAAAAACACTTTTAAAATGATTTCCCTAAAAAAAATACCAACAACATAGAACAAGTGGGAAGTGGAGTTTCTAATTGCTGATTTCAGCTGGTGGAATGCAGCCAGTGTGACATTCTTCTGTTTCAATTGAGGAGGTGGATTTCTCTCTAGTCCCTTTGAATAGCTCATCGGGATTTTTTAAAACCATCTGAGCAACTTTTTGTAACTAGATAGGTACCCACCTCCCTGGCAGGGATGGTGGAGGCCCTTAGGCCCCTTTGGAGGAATCTCGCAGACTTGGTGCTTGCAACCATTCCTGGATCCAGCAAGGATGTAACTGGAGCAACCCCTTGGCTGAGGAATTTTTGACACCTCTTAAACTAAGGGAAATGAAATTCACAGGTGCAATTGTTAAACTGAGTACTTTTTTTTTCTTCTTTTTTTTTTTTCCCCTGAAGTGTTCTTGAAAAATTGGAAGGATTTAAAATCCATGATGATGCATGCTCAGTACTTCCTGCCCTATTCTTGTGGCAGTATGTTTTTCTCCTTTTTACTCCATCATTTCTTAACTCTTTTAATCCTTTTCTGTGCTCTGGTTGATTTGTTCTGGATCAGAGCAAGAAAATGGTAGATCTTGTAAGTCCTGGATTAGCCTCCTAACCATTGGTTTTTCTTTTCTGCCTGAGCAGGAGTACCTATAAATGCCATTATATTTACCTCTCAATTTCTGGAGGAACAAAAAGGAAGGAGTCCCTTGTCCAGTTGCATCATAACACACCTAAAATGGTTGTAGCAAACAGTGCCAGTCTTGCTAGTGTTTGCTTGTTGAGCATTTTATTCAGTCTCTCACTTTGCTATGTAATTTATATGAATTTCTAATTGTGACCTTTTATCCATTTTTCCTATCTTCCCCACCTGTTCCTAGCATATGTTCCTCTACAGCTAGACTCCTCATCATTTTGAAACTGATGAATATTTTCCCCTTTAATTCTAATGTTTTTTTTTTTTTTTTTTTTTTTTTTTCTTGTCCTTTCCAGACGTCTCTTTCTCTTCCTGTGTCCTGACACCTCTTTGCCAAAGTATTTTATCAGCTTGATCTTAGTTATTATCATATGGGTGCTGTGGCTCAGTCTTCCAGTTTTCCAAAGTCCCTCCACGTTATGCTTGCTGCTAAATGCCCTATTTTCATCCTCTCTGCATCCTTTATGTAAAAGGAGTTGGTCTGACCCTGCAGCCTTCATCTTAAAGAGAAAAGGACCAGTGAGGGGAAGGTGGATCAAAGCCTGGGAACACTAGAGAGTGCCAGTCTTTGTGGGCAATGACCCACTGGGAGCAGTGCCAGGATTTACTGTGCTGGATATGAGCTGGGGAGCTGTATCCCCTGTCTTTCTTTAGCCCTCACTGCCTAGGGATGCCCAAACATGTTGACACAGGGCATGGATGCTGCAGTTGAATGTAATATGGGTGCTAGTTATATAATAAGCATCATCTCTGGTCATGTTGTATTGCCTAGCTTAGAAATTCTGCCAAGACTTAGAGCCAGGGACCAAGGTCCCAGTAGCAATGGGGTCTTCACTATTTATGCTTCTTAAATGGCACGGGTTGAGTGTAGCAGCACAAGTCCTTCCTGGGCTACTTTGATTTCTGTAAATTGATGTACTGACAAACTCCCTATTAATTTTCAGGCTTGGCAGTGCCTAAGGTAATATAAGTATATTAAGCAGTGGAAAGAAGGGTAAGTGTATCATATGTACCATGTTTTGAAGTCAGAAGCTACTTTTGCTTTCATCTGATGGGATTCTGAAGCCTCAAATGGCAGCTGCTTGTCTCCAGTCTCTATAAAGCTCCTTTCTCATTACCCTAGCTGAAGGCAAATTCACAAAGCACATTAACAAAAGATGCTGTATAGTGGCTATTCTTATGGTGAGAACAGAGACAATATCAAGCAAGTAGGTATGTTTCCAAAATAACCACCAAGTTTTGACCCACAGCTCTGGGTGCAGAAAGATTTGCAGTAGAGTGTGTGCAATGGGGAGACCTCAGTTACCTGGATTGCACAGGGGCAGCCACTTACCTACAGAAACTGAAGATTGTTTTTGACAGTGAAAGCATTTGGAGGCAGAGTGAGAGGGCAACATCTGAGGCCAGCTAAGGGCCTGTAATAACAACTAATGAAGCCAGAAATTGCCTTCTGCAAGGAGACACAAGAATAACCTCCTGCTACCCCGGTCCATGTTAGAAGGCTGGAACTGGGAAATACAGTTCAGTATCTTGTCAAAATTCTCATGTAACACGTCTATTGAATCTGTTTTGAAAGTGCGGTCCTTAGTGGGATTAAAAAAAAAAAAAAAAAGAAAAAGGGAATGAAAAATGTCCTGTCACGTTCCAGGTTACAAACTGTAGCTAGAGTAATAAAAGGTCACTTTGCCATTCAGCATCCATTTCCTATTCCTTTGAAGTCCAGCATTTACTAGCAAGTAAACCGAGATACTTCAAAAGTTTTACAGCAGTGTGGCGAGGCAGAGACATAAGTACATGAGTAAAATAACTGATTATCTGGTGCTGCCTTTGCTGCTAAACAAAATGGGGCCCAGCCTTGTTCTCTCTGCATCTCTGCACTGTGCTCTCCTTAGAGTTGTCTCTGGCTGGCCTTCTGCGCTGTATCTTTTATACAAGGGTGCATCTCTTTGAAGTGTGTGGAGTGGAGGAAAAAGCCTTTTCTTGACATCTCCTTTGTTATGCGGCTTTCCTTTGCTTGGGAGGACTAGAGAAATATTTCATCACCTATTCCCTGTCCCTTTCCTCTCTCCTTCTCTCTCTCCCCAACTTGTCACATCACAAAAAGAGAGGAAATACCTAGAAAAAGATGTTTGCCATTCCCAAGCAGAAGAAAAGAATAAGGTAGGCTGCAGTGTTTTTTAAAAGGTAATTTCTTTTGCCAGGCTGCCCTTGTAATCAGATAGGAACATCTGGAAGCAAACAAGCAAACCAGCTTTCTCTGGTCATGGCTGGCAAACAAAATGTTATTAAAATCATCACAGAGTCTTTTCTCAGGGATGGGTGTTTGCAAGCACTGCTCACACTGCAGATTTTATGCCCCAGCCGTCCTGCGATATACAAGCCCCTGAGAGCTGCTGTGCCGGAGACGATGCGACCCTTCAGCTGCAGGGGGCAATGCAGCCCAACCCAATCTGCTTCTCCAGCCTTTGCTATAATCAACTATTTCTGACAACAAAGGCCAAAATTGTGCTTGCGGTTTGGGGACTGCGACGCTGAATTCTAGTGCAAGGATCAGGCTCCTTTGTGTGGTGATTACACATTGTACGAAAAATCCTTCATCAGCCCCTGAGACATGTCCACTCGCTGTGTGGAGCAGAGATGTCTGCATTATCTGCAGTACGTGGGCTCGTTCAGGTGAACAACTGGTGCCAGCACTGAGGTGCTGCTCCTGGGGAGATGCTGCCATGCCGGGGTTCCCGTGCAGTGCCAGCAGTAGCAAGTAGTAATGAAAAAGGAGGGCTCAGGAATCTGGTATGCCGTTTTCTTCTTTAAACACGAGTTATTTCACAGCCAAAAGTAGAGGTATTTGGCACACAAACTTATATGTATAAGTGCTGTTGCTGGATGGGTCCCCCAAATTGGTCAAAGCTGAGGGGTGGTTCAGGATGGTGGGAAACTCGTGCAGGAGTAGCAGTGTAAGAGCTGGTGCAGAGAGGAATAGTAGGGAGCTCCAAGAGTCCTGTTTTTTTCCATTTAGTACCTGACATGCTTGATGCAGTACAGAAGAATCATCATGTGCTCCAGGTATGAGGCATTTGTGGTTTGGGTGATTTATTGGTGCTCAGGGACAAAGTAGTGGTGAAGGGCACTGGCTATGCTGCTTTTGTGTCTCCCCTGTCTGCAGTGTGTGGCAGATGGGTTAGCAGGTTAGGTATTCTACCCACAGAAAAGCCAAAAACAGGGAGGGAGAGGAAGTTAGGGTTGGATGTTGGATGTAGGGGTGGGAAGCGTGGTGTGGGCTGTGAGCTGATGGTTTGGCTGTGGGTTAATGTCCATTGAGTAGAGACTGAAAATGGCATGTGGGAGGTGGTCAGAAAGGCTTGTATTAGCCTGCTGGGTCTGGCTTCTCTGCCTCCATGACATCAGCTGCTCTGGATTGCACTGCAGAGAGACTGACCCTGCTCTGGTCTTGAGCCAGGCCCAGCCTGCATGCCTGCAGCTGGCCCGTGTGGTTCCCCCAGTGGCACGATACTCAGATTATTATTTCTTGTATTTTTTCCTGAGGGATGTAGATGTTTCTTAGGTACGCCCTGATGTCTAGACTCTTGGGAGGGAGCACCGGGAGCTCAGCTCGCCACTGGTCCTACAGGTGAGCAACAAGCAAGAAAAAGTGGCTGAATTTTGATGTCCATAAAAGTCACTGTATGGCCTTCGGTGTGAATATTTTATAAAGGTATCACTTGAAAAGCTCTGCATGAGACTATCTTTTCTGGTGGTGATGGAGAGGATGCTGCTAAGACAGGTGCTTTGAATCCACACAGGCCGGATGGTAGGGCAAGGAGGACGCCGTGCCATTTGGGTGCTTCTCTGCTGTGCGAGGGTATGGCTTGGGACTCTCCAGCACCTCTTGCACAGTGAGTTCAGTGAGCAATGGAGTTTATTGCACTTAATTTGCTATGGATTTGTGTCTCATGGTGAGGTTATTTCTTATCAAAGTGCAAAGATTGATCCAAATCTTGATCTGCAGTTATGGTACGTAAAAAGTATCTCTGATGTAGTTTCTCTAATATGTACTGATGCAGTTTTGTTCCCACCAAGCAGTAAATTTGTGTCAGATTTGGTTAAAAACAGACAACAGGTTTGGTATTGCTGGCAGGAAGCAGAACTGGCAGATACAGACAGCACAACATGTCAACCACAACGCCTTGGAAAGCTGGATTAAAAAATAGTAGCTAATGTTCTTATTAGGATCCTTAATATGCAATGCAAACCAAAATATTAGCAAAGATGAAATCTAATATTTGAGCAGGTAGGAGCCTAGCAATTTTGTCTGCTTATTTGCAATAATCAAGTAATGTAGAAAATTAAAATTTAAGATTTGTGGAGCTTTTTACAGTGTAGAGCTTGTCTAATGAATAACAAAGAAACTGTTTTTTAAAAATGGATTTATTTGTTTCTTATGTATGAAGAGGAAAAAAAAAGAAGTGACACTTAGAACCAGGATAACCTTGGATTTCCCAGGCAGCTCATTTGTAACATCCACCAGAAAGCCAGGTTGCTGGGCCCTTGACATTGAAAAAACTTGTGAGGAGCCCACTGCTCTCATCTAAACTTTTCTCGTCTTCAGAAGCTCCTGTAAAGGAGAAAGTGTTAGAGTTCCACAGTTCGATTCTGTAACGAGTCAATGATATTACTGTAAAACTTCCAGCATAAAAAAAAAACTGTTTTAGAAAGGATGTGTAATTTCAAACGGCTTATGTTGGAAGCATGTGGAGTCTGGGACATCTCATGCAGCTAGGTCCTCTCCTGCCCCACCTCCTGTCCCCTCACCACATGCCTACCCCAACCCGGGAGGTACAGCTCACCCCTCTGGCTGGCATCTGCCACCTTTCTCCTGGGAAGCAGTAACTCAGGCTTCAGTGGTGTTTCTGCTTCAGGTTTTATAAATTACTGCCCTCCCTGCACAGGGCTGGCAAAATGGAGCTTTCTGTTTGTGTAGCTGCTCTAGATACAATTTTATTATTAATCACATCAAGGGAGGCTCATAGGTTTTTAGGGCTAGAAGAGACCATTACTGTAATCTAGTTTGGAAAATTTCTTCCACGGTGTTTTTGGGTTTTGTCAAAAAGAAAAATGGTATTTGTTTTCCCATGCCCTTAAGCCTTAAGGTGTAATTTAACTTTTTCATAAACCAAACAAGAACCATGGAATGATCATTACCATAGAATACAAAAAAGTGTTTTCATTTATGGGATAAATTTCTGAAAATTATTTTTTGCATATTAAAAAAGAAATCTACCCTAGTTTTAAATGGGAAGAAAGAAAACCCTTCTGGCAAAAATGCAGGCGAGCTTTTTAACTGTGATGCCACAGGGTAGTCCAAGGGTGGAGGTACGGGTACAGCACAGTCAGATGTGCCCCATGAAGCTGAGAGTTATCTGCATCTGGCTAACAAGATGAAATGGGTCATAGAGGAATTCTGCTCACATTTCCAACAGACGCAAAACTTTCAGCTATTCTTGACGTTCAACTCTTAGGACTCGCTTAATATTCAACACTAGTTTCATCATCAAAGAAATTGAGGCAAAATTAAAAATTCTTTTCCTGGGCCTGTTATTTTCACAGCTTCTACTTCCTTTCAATTTTGATACTGCCATCCATTCTGATAAAAGAAAATGATGTGTGAGGAGCAAGGCAGGCAGGAAGAGACAGAACTAGAAGTGCTTTTCAGCACTGACTTCACCTCTGCAGAAGTTTATAATAAGGTGTCTGCAGATCACTCCCTGCTGAAAGCTCTAACAAATAACACCCTTGCTCTCAGAAAGTGAATTAAACCAGTACCGCAGTGCACTGCTGCTGGCGAGCGCCGCGGCACGCTGTGATCTCCTAACAATCAGTCTCTTGTCTAGTGCCGTGGAACGACTTTCTGCTCCTTCCTATTGAGCACGGATGACTTCTGTGCTGGTTTTGCGTGTGCTGTATCCCCCAGCCCCGAAAGCTTTTTGTTAGGAGGAAATGCTTCCCAAAGCTTGTTATGCGTATTGGATAGACTCCTGGGGCTGGCTTCTAGGATCCAGAAAACTCTTTTCAAGGAGCCTGGTTTGCGAAAGCATCCTCTTTGCCATTTGTTCTCCAAATGAATGGGTGAAGGGGGAGCCTGGCCCAGGTGGGCACTTTGAAGGGCAGCGTAAAGGTGGCGTGCAGCTTTGGAGGGAGCCTCTGAAGCCCTGAGTTACAGCCTCCTGAATTACTGGCTATGTCACTATTTTCCAGTTGATCTCAAGCGAGCCAGCCCACTTCCCACGTGCAGTGCTCAGGCACTGCACAAAGGATGGACCCAGAGACTTTGAATATGTTTGCACTGAATTTATAGGGGCAGCACCTCAGCTGCGCTGACCTGGCCAATGGGTCCCAGCTGCACCCAGTGCCACTGGGCTTCCCCCACAGGAAAGCAGTGTATTGTGCCGTATGGGTGTACCCATGGGAAGGGGATGAAATAGGAGGTTTTCTGCGATGAAAGGAAAATTGAATGGATTTGGGCTGCTGCTCTAGACTTCAGCAGGCTAAGTACAAAAATCAATGTTAATGCAACATTACAGCTGAGCTTTTAAACCTGCTGGTTAACCTGTGAGGCTCAGTCTGTAATCTCACGGCCCCTTTTTGAACTCTGCCCAGGCCAGTATCTGAAACATTATTTATACAGAAAAATAGTGAGGTACTTTGCTTTTCTGTACCTCCAAGGGAGTTTTGCAAAACATTGAATAGAATTTGTCCCAGGATAAATGAAATATTTGGGAATTCTCACTTTAGAAACTGAAATTTTCAGAAAGCTCCCACATGTTTTTGAGAACATGGACAGACAGACAGCCCTGCTCAGTAAATGTCCATTCGCACACTTGTGTTTCTCAAACCCCTCCAGCAGAAAAGGGTAGATCTCTAAACGTATCTTTGGACAAGGTGATCTGCTCTTTGGGTTAAGGATTTCCTTCTGTGGTCATACACCCATTGGTACACTGCTGCCTGCCCCAGCCAGGCCTTGAGGCTTCGCTGTGTTAGATGGTATTGCCGCTGGAGTTGCTCTTGTTGCTGTTGGATGCTGGCAGTTAAAAACTGGTTTTGTGATTTTAATGTGTATTCGTACTCCATATGACTATCAGCAGTTTTACAAATACTGCTCTTTATGTGATACTGCTCTTTGCATAAGAAAAAATGCTTTAATTTACATAGTCTCTGGAGGGACCGCAAACAAAACCTGTAGCCTGATTCTTTTTCCTGTCATTATCTATTTCTCTGAGAACTTCTTGCATGTCAGTTTGCCGGTATAACCTGATAATTTATTGCAATTAATAGACATGAATTTATTAGCAGCAGAACATAGGGGGCATTTACTGTTCTGATGACCCTTGTCTTCTCTTCCCTAATAGCACATATGACCCTGGCTGTAGCTTTGGATCCTCCAAGACTGCAGAGAAGATAAAAGGCTGTGCAGCAGCCTGGAGGGGTGTGTTATATCCCCTTTCATGTGATCCATCGTGGGGATGGGCCCAGATGCACTTTCCTGTGGTTAAAAAAGGAAATATTTTTAAAGCTGTGTAGACATTATCATATCTCATGTGTGTGAAAGGGTCAAGCTAAGGTTGTCATGGGGATTGCGCCTGAAATCCTGGTGGCACTGATGTCTGCGGGAGCTTTGACAGCCACATTAATTGAGTTTTGTGGTTTGTAAGCCTTCTCTCCTAATGTTGTTGTTAATGCCACAAACAGAAATCTGAACGCAATGGGGTTCCCAGGAAGGGGCTGAAACATCAGTGCCTCAGTGCCATTCATACGGGCTGCGATGGGGCTGGCAGAGCATGTGAGTACCTGTCCTTTGTCTCGGTGTCCTCTTCCTTGGGGCTGAGTTCTGGTAAGGTCCCTTTCTGGTTGGCTCTGTTTGGGATGCTACTGTTTGGTGTGAGATCCTCACAGATGAGGACTTGGTTAACTGGCTGGGAATGGATGGAGAGGTTCCAGCTCTGAAGGGATGCTGTAAAATTGGCTTCCTGTTTCTTTCAGCCTCAAATTTAAACTCCTCAAAAACAAATCCCCTCACTCCCCAAATAAGCTCTTTACTTCTGCCTTTCAACCCTAAATAGCTTAGCATATAAGTAGCTTCTTTTTGAAAAAAAGTCAACGCTGTCTGTGTTTCTGTGATCAGATGCTCAGAGTGAATTTCAGTCTAATCCTAGTTTTGAAATTGATTCAGCTCAATGACCTTGGGCAAGTTACTTAACCTCTTGGTGCCCCAGTTTTTCCATTTGTAAAACAAAGAACAGAATACCCTTGTGAGCTGGGTAAATATGTCCTGAAGCTTAATTCAGATATGCCTGTTTTTAAAGGGCTTTGAGCTTCTGTGGCTAGAAGCATGATGGAGGTGTAAAGCAAGCTTCTTGGTTTGGAGCTTTGTCTCATGGCCCACTCCGTGCATTGAGCGCACATCCCAGCTGAAGCAGAGCCTTCCTGTAGCCATTAAACAAAACACCAACAAGAGGTTTGTACTTGCTAGGAGTTGTGCTAGAATATCTTGATCTCACCTCTGCTTGGATCTACAGCAAAGCAGAACCGCTTTGCCCCTGTTAGGCATCATGCTAAGGAGGAACAACGGAAGACAAAATGTCAGCTGTACTTGACCCTACTGATTTCCAGCCCTATTTGGTTTGAAACACGACATGTGCAGGCGGAGGAATTCTGGAAGCAAAGTGGAAGTGTTGGCATGCCCGTTTGCATACTAATACACCCCGAATGCCATTATTTTTCCAGCTTCCACAGCTGTGTTATGACTGTACTAGATCTGAATTCTAAAAACCAGCCAAAAGGTTTGTTTGCATGTATATGTGCACTGAGGTTTTGCAAGCAAAACTGGAAAGCTTTCTAGTTGTCGCAGTTGTGGAGGTGTTTTTTTTTTTTTTGAAACCCAGCACACTTTTGTGCTTACATTAAAAATTATGGATCAGCTGTATTTTAACAAATGTCTGCTCCCTGAATTTATGCAGTTGATGGCCTCTGAGCTCAGTTTGAAAGGTTTTCCCCCCCTCTGTATTGCATCTGGGATTTCTTCCATAGATTTCTTTTTTTTTTCTTTTTTTCTTTTTCTTTTCTTTTTTTTTTTTTTTTAAATAGAAACAGTGTTTTATCTTCGTATCTTTGTCTTGTATAAAAGATAAAAATCTATAGTAATTCTTTCCTATGTAGACTGCTCTATTTTTCCCGTAAAACACTCTTGCAAATAAGTCTGCAGATCTTTCAACACAATGCCTGAAGCATCACACATGATAAATCCTTCCCTAGTCTCAGCTTTCTGTAACCTTCCCCATTCCTCACAATGACACACACTTTCTCTCATTCATCTTTTATTACAATTCAATATTGTGCTTGAATATAATTAGTTTGTATGCAGTGTTCCCTTCCCCCCCCCTTTTTTTTTATTTGAAAAAGGACAAACTACTTGTTCCCATGCACATTCATCTGAAAATTCAGTGTTATAGGTTCCAATATATTTACACAACAGGTACAGAAAGGTATTGGGAAAAGAAGAAATATTTTTAACATCGTAAACCTCTAGCAAAAATATGTATGTAATAGAATCTGGTACTGTGGTATTACACACATTACAACTGTCACTGTGACTTACAGCCTTAGTTTAGCTGAAAGAAAATCTATAACCCTAGAAATGCAACAATGTCCGAGTCACAGTTCAGAGTAATAAATGTTTTTCACAGAATACTGTAATCCATATTTCCAAAGCTGATACAACAAAGGCATTTCTACTAGAAATCTTTCAATTTCATGGGCGGAGGCTCAGAGGGGGGGAGAGAATGGTTAGGAGAAATGATAAGCAATAAAATGCCTATGTTCAGAAATATTAGCCCTCTGGCTAGTGCCTTTGGTTCACTGTTGTTGCTCCTGAATTACATCTTAATAAAGTATCATGGTTTTTGATACCAGCATGAAAAAATAACTTTTAAAATCTGTCCTCTCATTTGTGGGTGGTGAGCAGCACTAGGCTGCAGACAGCTGTGCGTGAGCACTGTGGTGTTCCCCATATCACGGACATCCTGTTTCTGGCAAAATATGCTGAATGGCAGTCCTCCTGAGCAAGTGGTGGCCTTCAGCTGAGATGTACCTTAGGGATGATATGGGCTATTTTGTCTGATCAGGGCTCTTGAACACTCCTCAGGGTTTTGGTGTTGGGAGTTGCCAGCCACTTATGCCTCTTTTGGGTCCCACTCAGGCATCCACTGCTGAGCTCTCTGCCTCTGTGGTGGGACATCGATGGCTTCATGCCTTCAAATTCTTGCCTTGGGACCTGAACTGTGAAGGCTTCTCCCAGATGTTTAGATTTTAATCACCTGAGCTATCTTTTCATCAGGAAAAGTATTCTCAGACCAAAGGCAGTGAGAGCCCTGGGGTGTCCTTGTGTCCCTGGCTTTGGTTTGACTTTGTGTATGGGGAGAGAACTTGACCACAAGCCAAAGCAGTGAGGTTATCCTGGCAGGACTTCCTGCTGGTGACAGCAAACAAATATATCACACTATATATTTCCTTTCTCAGAAGGGCATAGTTTGAGTAGTTAAGTAGCTTGTGTTTTGGGCTCCCAAGACCTTCATTTGTCTCTGCCTTCAAACTTCCTGGCAAGCTTGCTCATGTCTATTAATTTTCTAAAATTCATGAAAGCAAAAAAAAAGAGCAAATTGCATTAAAGTAATCTGTAATCATTTGAGTTACAGTATGAGTGAAATACTCTCATAGCTGAGCAGTTAAAATGGAAATGTAGTGTTGAGAAGCTGTATGTGCCATAGTTTATTGCCCACTCTACACATTGCAGAATATCAGGTTTGTTCCAGTCAAGGTTAGTCAGACATTTGTGTTTGGTTTTATGTATAACCAAAAAAAAAAAAAAAGGAAAATGGAGACACCAGTAATAGGAAAAGCCTCTGCCTTATTAGGCCTTTCATTCATTTGTTTCTTAGGAAATTGGAGCAGGGCAGATACGCCAGCTCCCAAAGGCTGCCAGGCAGGGTGTGTTTCCCAGGAAGTGAGTAGGTGGCATGAAAAGGCCAGTGAGGGCTGGCCTGTGCTGAAGAACAAAGCTTTTAATCGGAAATGCAGAAGCTCAGCATATCTAGTTGTATTATCATCTTGAAGCATTGCAAATGCTTGGTATATATAGCACTAACATTGCCCCTACTATGCTGAAACATCATGCTTGCTTTAATGCACAGTACTAAAAATTTCGACTTCACATAAATTAGCTTTATTAGCTACTTTACTTAGTCATCATTCCTATTACTGCTTCATTACATATCTGATTCATAATCATTGACTTATGAAGAACAGATTGCAGAGAGTTCCCCCCCGCCCTCTGTCTGCTCCTCACCTTCCCATGCTCCATGCTTCCGCTAATACAATGGCACGGCGGATAACACGGATCCCTTTTGAGTCTCAGCGTGGGACAGCCAGCAATGCTCTGTCCTTGTAAGGATGCGTTTCCCTCTCAGACCTGCTGTAGTCTCTATCAGTCTTGATTGGAGTGTCTGACTCACAAGGATGAGCTAATTTTGTTGGCAAGATCCTGCTTTCCTGAGCCAGGACAATCATATTTTTTCTGGTGCTTGGGTGGCTGTGATAGGAGTCTGAAATATTGCATGTGTGTAAAGTAGTCACGGCATAAAAATATACTCATAAAATGTTTAGGCTATGAACAGTTTATTTGCCCTTGGTACACGGGAGCAGACTTAGCGAGGGCATTTTTCTGTCTCACCGGTGGGAAGATGCAGTTCATTGCCCAGCTTTTGTGTTAGGAGGCTACATGGCTCTGAGACTGGTTTTTACATCCACTGAGGCATGACTTTAAAGTTAAGTGCAGGGTGTGGCTCTTCTCCTGAAACAGGCATCAAGCAACTGGGGTTTCAAAACTGCCCAGGTGATGTCTGGGATTTGTCACGTCTGTTCCCTTGCGTGTTACTGGTAGCACGCTTTGGGAGAGTTCAGAGCTGTATGTTTTGGAAGGAAAGGAAGGTAGGAAAGACTTCTTGAAAGAAAACCATTCTTTCTTTGTGTCATCTTTATTTGCTGTCCTTTGTTTTTTGATTGCTATGGCAGCATTGTCTTCAAGCACTACAGAGTTTCTCCAGTGACTCATAATTTTGTAGCAGCGTACGTGTCACGCCAGCTATCCACGTGTTCCTTGTATGCAAAGGGGTGCCTTTAGATGTTTGCCACTGCTTACAAGAAGAACTGTGTTTTCCCTTCAGTTGCCTGGAAAGAATTCTGCAGTCATCAGGCTATTCTTTTACAGGTGAAACTGGAAAATTGTTCTAAAAGAGTCTCATATGTAGCAGAAAGGATGCTGCTAGCAGGGACATGCACATTACATGGCTAATACTTACACCCACTGTGCCTCAGGTGAAAGGTTTTGGCCTCAGGAAGGGGTTCGTGCTAGTTTTGCTTGCTGCAATGAAGAGAAAATTTGAAAATCCCAAATGCCTTGTAGAATTCCTGTGACCTTTTGGTAACTTTTTAGACACATGCACTTGCTAAGCTCTAATATGCATGTGGTCACTGAACTGGCACTCTTCAAAATTAAATAGACCTAATGCAAATTACTAATAATCTGAGAAAGCTTTGTGCTAAAGAGGCTGTAGTAAAATTTCACAGGAGAATCCTCTTCTGCAGGCTATGTTAAATGGCCTTGTTAGACATTTGAGTATTGAGTATCATTATGTAGTGATTTGAGAAGAGCAGAAAAAAATTGTAAAACTGCTAGTAAGATTCTCACGGCAGATCCATTATGGCTAGTCTCACCAGTAATAATTTAGAGTTTTAATTTTTTCAAGTGTCCCTCAGGTTTACTATATCCAGCCAAACGGTTCTTGGAAAAGTTGGCAGAATGGCAGCTTTTTATGACTTGTCCCCACTGGTGGCTTTTTACAGCTTCCTCCCCGATACGTGTGTGCACATGGATGCACACGCATGCACAGGCACACACAAGGAGTTTCAGGGAGCAGTATGAGGTTGTCAAGCCCCGTGTAGCTCTCAGCTTAATTCACATGATTCAGAAGCCAGCAGCAGCTTGATGCAGGGCCTTTTTTTCTTGGTTTTAAATATATATGAAAAAAAAGAACAAAACCAAAGGTGGATTGATTGATACAGGAGCTCAAAGAGTGATAGCGGGTCCTGATTTGAATAGCCTTCCTGAAAAACCGCACCTCTGTCTCTGGATTTTACTCATCAATCAATACCCATCTGTTTGAAAAGTGAAGCACCTGCTGAGAAGCTGGTAAGACCCCTGGCACAGAGTGTAAATACCCTGAACCTTGGGATTTATATCAGCCGTCAGGGAGAAAAATATATTTTCTACCTAATCGGCACAACACAGACAAAGTTATCCTCGCTGGGTGCCGGGCTCGTGATTCAGAGCCATCTGGCACAGACAAACGGGGGCTGGAGAGGTACGTGCCTTGGGGTTTCTGCTGCAGGGAGGCAGTGAGCTGGTGCCAAAGGTGCCATGGTCGATGCATCCTCACAAGCTGGGACGCGGGTTCTGGGGCTTTCCCCATCCCTGCTGTCCACTGCCATGGGCAGAGCTGGCCACAGGTGCAGTGTGAGCCATGGGGTCACAATCACCTGTATGGGTGATTTTACACAGACACATTGAAATTAGCTTCAACATGTGCAAAAACTCTTTGACAGAGCCTCTTGCAGTAAAGTCCCCAGAACATGAATTTTGACAAGGAAAGAGCCCATTATTATCAGTGATGTTTCAACCATTATTTTATGAATATATTCAATGACAAGAACTAGCTTGTTTCCAAGACAACAAAATTCAAACCCCGTCCATGATTGCTCTAAAGGAGGCCTCCTGTCATTTCGTTCCTTTGAAGAAACTCACAATTTGATGGGCAAAATGCCAGAAATAATTAGACAGAATAGCACCATAAACCCCAATGGAAGCAAAATATCTGCTGTAAGAATTTCCCACCAGAAATCTTGAAAATCAAATCAAAGCCTGGATAAAATCTTTTCTGTTGAGGATATGAACCAAAAAGGGGGAAAAAAAAAAAAGTGGGTGGGAGAAGACTATACAGTTTTCTAGTTCATCAAAGAGAATACTAAAAACTGTCTTTGTGACTTGCTTGTGTCTTCTCGTGAAATAATAAGTGGGCAGGGCAATCAAATTTAAAGCAGTATTCCCCAAAGCAAGGTCAAAACTGCTAGAAATGTTCATTTCATTTTTATTTGCTTTTCCTGTGAGGTATCCACTGTGGCTATAATTTCCCATTCTTTATGGGGAGATCAAAAGATTTGTGCTGTGCAGTGTAGGAATCAATTCAGTTATCCTGGCAGCACGCCAATCTTTATTACGTTATTTGTTAACCCAAGTTATTGCAGAATAGAATAACTGTTCTATGGGATAAATGAGGGAGTTTTTCTTGCTTCCTTGACCTTGATTTCCATGCTCGCACCTTGTCCTCTCAGCACCCACATGCAGATAATGATTGTCTGTGTTAGAGTGAATGAAATATCACTGCAGATCCCACGCCGAAGCAAATCATTGAGTCGGTGGCGTGTAAGCTAACCAGCAGCCTGCATTGTTTGCCTTTGCATTGTGCAGCATATAAAGCCTTAGGTTCTTCTTACACTGGGTGGGAGTCTCCCCTCTTCACTGGCAGTAAAATGAGCCCCAGTGACGTGAGCTGTCTTTGCTCTTTTCTTCCTACTAGGCCATTTCTGTAACCCTTAAAAAGCTAAATAAATCAATCAAGCGATCCTCTGTGAAATATATATTTTTAAATCTTTTTCATTGTTTATGGGCATTGATCTATTTTGTTAGTTTGGGGGATGTACATTAAAAGTAGAACTTGGAGTTTTCCCTGAGTAAGCATCACATTTTCAAGTCTACTGGTTCCTCACGGGGAATTTTTCGTTTATATTTTCTCAATAGAAAATTGCAGGTTTTGCATAGTCAGAATTTTTTATAGAGAAAATGGAGGGCAGGTTCTGTTTCACATTCAGCTGAATTGGTCTAATTCAAAGTAGGCTTGATGCCAATCAAATTGAGTAGCTTTGGGATCAAGTCAGCTTTTATCTGTATCCCACAGAGCAGCTGCAAGGACCTCTGGTAGTGGAAATTTGTGGGTATCATGCACCAGTGTTGCTCTGAACCTAGACCCTGTGGCCAGGTGCTTTTCCTGTTCTGCACGGAGCTCTCTGATTGAAATTGCCATGCTGGAAGCCACTGCCATGGGTTTTTGGTGGTGTGTACTGCCGGGGGACTGAGTGCGGGAAGGGACAGACCGGAGATGTTCAGGAGCCTAAGGTAAGCCTAAGATTTAACTTCAGGGAGATGGGGTAGGAGCATGCTGATAGGTAGCGTGTGCTGTGAAATGTCAAACTGAGTTGAACCCCCTAGGCTGATTTAACTCAGTACGGCAAAATTAGAGATTTCAGTACGGAAATTTTAGTAATGTAGAGGGAGCAGGAACAACACTTGCAGATTCTTTCAAAATGCTCTCTACTGTAAAAAACAGGTTGTTTCTTTTCTTTTTCTTAATTCTTTTTTAACCCTATTTTGAAATAGAAACAACTGTCAGAATCTCAGGATTTTTCATGGGATGAGTGTCCTTCACGGCAACAAATCCCAATCGCAGTTTTTCAGACCTAAGTTAATGGCATTAATTGACATCAGAAGAGGGCAAAACACCAAAAAGTGGAGTGTGTGGTGAGAAAACCATGCTCTGAGACTGGAAGTTGGGAAACAAGGAAGAGTAAATACTTGCCTTTCATTGTCCCTCCCCTAAAAGCCCCATAGTGGCTGGGGAAATTCAGGAAATACCTGTAGGGATAGACGGTGCCAGCTGGGCTGCTGCTGCACAGCGCTGAGTCTGGACGGGGAAGGGCAAATGCTACCACACCCTGTGGGAGAAGAGCAGGGGATGGGGAGGAAAAGATTCTCTGCCTTTGGGGAGAGGCCCCATAAAGGGCCTTAAATGCTGACTTTCAGAGTATTTTTTCCCATTCTTCTGCCATAACCTAAAAACATTTCTGTTTCCCGGCAGGTTGAGACAAAGGTGTTTACAAAAGCACTAAGCCTGACAGTCCAGCCACATAGAATCAAAATGGGAAACTTAAATTCATAAGCTTACTCCTTTAAACTGATGGAAATAGATCCAAACAAAACAAAGCAAAACAAAAGCATTAAGTAAACATGTTGGAATGTACAATGGATAATGGATATGGAGGGATGATCTAGTCATGCATGCTAAACAGATACATTTATGAGTATAAATTTAATTAGCATCTGGAAATTAGCAAGAATAGAAAGAAGGGCAATGTGTTCTTAAGTGAAGGCGATGAATAGGTACTGTTTGGTGCATATAGATAAATGAGGATTTAATTTGTAAGGCATAATAAGCCAGGTGTCCATAAAATATATACGTTATTTTAATTTTTTTTTCTACTGGATATCACAGCGGATAATGATGTAACACTTCAAGGTCAGTCTGTTTCTACACATTTATCTCTTTTGGGGGATTTGTTTTTTATATAGCTAACTAAAATACATAACTAACTACTAACTAACTAAAATTCATTTCCCTTGCAGTTACCTTTCTTCCCATGACAGACCCTGTCCTTATCAGTACCAGTTTAAAGCACATAGAAAGAAAAATTTCCCCATATTGTGTTATGGGAGAAGCCACAGAGGCAGAAATAGAATGATAAAATCAAGTTAGAGGTTTCCTTAGGGCTTAAAGAAGTTATACTTTCCTGTAGTTCCCCACAACATCAGTGTTGAATAAAAAATTAATTCAGATCTAGTTTCAAAAGAGAAAGTTCCCTACAATCACTGTTTGCGTGGCTAATATTGAAAACAGGTAAGTGTTTTAGTGATGCAATCTCAAGCAGTTGAGAGAGGTGTATTTCTCCTTAGAGAAGAGGAACCCTTGAATAAAAACTATGATGAGTTGACTTTATTCTTATTTTTGCCTATTATTTTACCAACATATTTGTGATGATAAGTAAGCCAGTCGTGTTTTTTTTTTTTTTTTTTCTTTTTCTTTTTTTTCTCCTGTGTGTGTGTCTAGATAGCTTAAGATATTTTACAACAGAGTATTATTTTATGTGACAAATAGCGTGTGATGGAAAGTCAGCTTTAAAGCTCTGCACAGAGCCATGAGCCATGGTCAACCTGAGACCATTTTAAACACAGGAATGGCCCTGGTGGGTGAGAGTTGTGGGCCATCTAGTCTGATGTCGGTTCTCTGGTGTGGCTTGTAAGGGACACTTGCAGAAAGAAGTAGGGGGACATGGCAAGTGTGTGGCAATCCTGTCTTGGGCGTCTGCTTCAGCTTCCCTTGTAGGGATTGGAGCACTCCGCACACTCGACACCTGCGAGTTTTGAGGCCTCTATAATCAGCTCGTATTGGGAGCAAGGTATGGGGGATGGTTTTCTGCTAATCAAGATCTTTTCAGGGTGGGAATGTAGTGCTGTGTCAGCCAGACTGCGTGTACCTCTCCCTTTCCTGCCTTGTAGAGAAAGAAAATATGTTCCAACTCTAAACTGTCAATTCGGTATCCTAAATTCATTACAAAACACTGAATTAAGTGTAATGCACAGCAAGGACTGGGAAGGTAGCTGTCTGGAAGCATGAAGGAGGGGTAGGCAAGTTTTGACAAGTGCATATGGATCTATAAATGAGAGCTGCTGTCTTCTCACCATGCCTAGGATCTTTTCCTTTCCCCAAGTCCCTTTGCCTAGTACAATCTTCAAAACACCCAGACTTTCAGTGTTTTGATGATCGTTCCTGTTTTTTCTTGTTAATTGAGGAACTTATGTCTTTGCTAATTTTACATTTGAAAACCAGACGGCCTTTGTCAAAGAGGGATTTAGTTGCTGCTTTGATTTTCATTCCTCAGTTTGTACATTGACTGAGGCACGTTCCTGTGGAGAAATGCGAGTCCAAGAGCAAGTCCTCGTATGTGTGTCCCTGTGGGAAAGGGGATGCATTTCCAGATGCATAGCAACTGGAACTAATATTTCCTGATGCTTGAATCTGAAAACATTGTTTTAACATTGGTTTTAAAACAGAACTTTCTGGGTTTGTTAAAAAAAAAAAAAAAAAAAAAAAAGTTAAACCCTAAGTACTGTGTGGATCTATGAGTTCCCTTTTCCCTGTCACCTATAGGAATCTCATCCATCTCCTTAAGCATTTCAGCAGAGACTACTACCACTTGGAGTGAAAAATTAATGACAGCAGGAAATCCTGTTGTCCCAGTGATGGATAGGACTGCAAGGGTTACATGTTGCATTTTGGTGATGTTCAGCAGCGTGAGGGAAGATTAGTACAGTCTTTTTTTTTTCTGTTTTCCCATGTTTCTGGGAGTGCCAGCACAGACCTTGTAGCTGGGTAGCAGAGCCAGCCTCTTCATCAACATTTTGATATTTTCAGGTGCTGCAGCAGCTTCTTGGCATTTCCAGCAAAATTGGGGTGCTTGTTTGTTGCTGCTATTCTTCAAAAATAGAAGGCAGAAGAAAGAAGGTTTCTTTTTTATTATTATTATTGTTATTATTATTATTATTTATTGTTATTTTTTCAGCTGCTGTCCGAACAAACCACAAGGACATTTTATGGGAGAAAGTAAAAGTGTTTTTCTTCAAACCAGATATCATAGGGCTACTGCAAGCAATAGCTGTATGCAGATTTCTGCAGGAGGAAAAATTTTGTCACTCTGTCTCTCTTTTATAAGGAAAGGTATTAAGCACCCCACATTTTATGCTGGGAGACATTGCTCCCAGCTCCTCATGCAGTAAGTAGCTATGTTGCACTGGCATGCAAGGGATTCCAGTCGGACTCAGGGACTATTGCAAAGGAATTGAGGAGGAGGAATATTTTGATCACTCTTTGAGTGTATATATATATGTATATATGTATATATAGTTTTGAATTAACACACCAGTGATGAATATACCTACTTTAAATGGCTTTGTGGTGGTGGAGGGAGAATGAACTACCTCTTACTGACAATTGTTTCATGATAAATTTAGTGTGGCAGTAAAAAAAGGGTTTACATTTGTACGTATGTCGTTTATGAACAACAGTTTTCATCCATTTAATAATGACCTCGCTTTTCTCACGAGAACAGCACAATTATCAATCTGTCTGTATGGTTTCTGTGGTGCAAGATAGCACGTCCTGTTACACTTAATCGTCTCGCCCATCTGTGGAGCGCTAGTCTCGCCGGAAGACACCTGCTTTCTCAAATGTTATTTTAAGGATCAGATCCATTGCAGTTGATTGTGTGACGCCTGTTACGGTGGTTGTGCTTGAGGAGAAAGATGGGTAAAAGCCAGGCTTCCTAGCAGGCATGTGAGTTAGCAAAAACAGCCGCTAATTAAAAAAAAACAAAAGACACATGCACATAAAGCCCATGAGCAAACATCTCTCTCTTTGCATAAAGTATTAAAGTTCAGCAAAGGATTTGTCATAAATTGAAGCTAATGGTTAATTTAATACTTCTTCATTCTCTTTTGGCTATGGAAAGTACTGTCTAGATTTGCTAGGGTTAAAATAAGCAGGGAAGGATTGAGACGTTGTCTGTGGTTTTGCCCATGAAGGCTTTGCTTTATTTTCAGTTTATTTATCCATTTTTTGGTCTGAAAAAGTCCCAGCATTTCAAGATTGACTCAGGATTGGCAGACTGGTTTTTGAGCTTAGAAATCCTCACACTGACATTACAGAGCAGGAGAGAACAGGTTAGGTACAAAGGTCTTTGTACTTCCCTTACCCTCCCGAGGAGTGTGCTTCAAAGCCAGCACTTTGTAAATTATCTCTCATTCAGGTTCCCCTTTTCCTGTGCTTTACCTCTGAATATCTGGCTGGCCAGATAGGGCTACCTGCACCGTCATTTTGCCATAGGGGACAGAAAACCTTGAGCATCCCCTGCACAAATACCTGAGAAGTGCTGGAGCAGGTTACTTCTCACTGAGCAGTTGTGCCATCCTCTGGGCTCCACAAAGAAAACCTGCTCCCCTCAAGTCCACACTCCACTGTTTTAAGTAAAATCTTTTAACTGAAAATGTAGCTTACAGCATTATGTGTGAGTTGGTGTACGTGCTCCTAAACATTTTCGTGTATTTCTGAACTTTAGGTTTGGCAGGAATAGATCTCTAAGAATCCAAAAAGTCTTGCCACGTAATATAGGATGCCTTAAACATAATTATACAGACTTTGGAGGTTTATATAAACTTTGGGTAAAAATGGTGAGATACAGTATCTATTCCTGAGTTTTGGAACTGTATTTGCCACCCGTTTAAACAGGCCTGCCATATAAATGAGTGTACTGTGATGCTGGACTGGGGTTACATGAGGAAGACCCTGCTCCTGCCTTCATCTGTGTAAATGGTAAAAGCTTACATTTACCAGAGCCAAGTGGCATCAGGGTAATAGGCATCAATAATTACTAATAGCACTATAGTATTAACATTATTTACTGAAACTTTCTTTATATGGAAAGGTGGTCTCTTGCTGGTAGGAAGGAAGGTTTTACTGGATTGTGTAAACCTAGAGTGGAAGCCTAAAAGAAAAACCCAGCAAGAAGGATTGGTTACTGAATTAATGGATTTTTTATTCACTTTCTTTTGGCTTGAATTACTGGCAGGGGCTCAGGAATAGTGATGAATACTCTGTGTAATGTGAACTCCTAAAGCGATGCTGTGCCATACCTCTGTGCTTATGCAGCAGAAGTCAGGGTGAGAGCAGGGTGGTGGCACTGCCCTTCTGCGAGCCCTGATGTGATGGAGGACATGTCCCCTACTGAGCAATGCCACCCAGAAAGGATGTAAAAAGGGAAATAGGTTCAGAAATGAGCCACATGTGCAAGTGTCTGTTTAGCTACGCTGGAGGAAAGTTTAGGGTTGACTTGATCACAGCCTACATGACCAAACTGAAGTTAGCCAAATTCAAGTAGTAATAATATATATAAAAAAAAAAAAGCAGTTCATGTATGTCATAACGGATTTCCTATCAGTGGAAATTCTTCATACCTAGAGTGTATATTGTGTCTATTTCTAAAACACTCTTATTTAGCTTAAATAGAATCCCAAGAAAACCTGTAAGAGGCCTGTGTTATTTTGGGACATCACGAAAAAGGCCATATCTATAAAATTTAGAATCCATGATCTCAGATTAGTTGTCTGCTGTGCTGTCTTTGACAAGTGGGAGGGATAGCAGTGTGCTGGGTTTTGCCACCGTAGGAGAATACTGAATGAATTACGATATTTAATAGTTCTGTAGGGAGACAGAGGGATATAAGTGACATGAAGGAAACTAACATTATCTTAGTCTATGAAAGAAGCACTACAGTAATAGGAAATAATAGGCTACTAAATTTGACTTTGGTTGCAGGCAAGTTCCTGGAGATTTTAAGAGCTCAGATCACAAAATATATGGGGAAGTGTGCTCTGATAAAAGTTACCAATGTGGCTTCAGAGGGAATACACTTTATATGGCACAGCTAGGTAAGTTATTTTGTGAAACTCATTGAGAGGACAAAAATGTGATGAAGGTAAGAAAGGGAAACAAATGTAAACTGCTTGAATCTTACATTAAGTCAAACAGCAGTGGCTAGGATTGAGAAAAGGGACCCATTTCTGAAGATATGAGGCCCATATGCATGACCACAGATAAGCAGAAGAGCAAGAGTGGCTAAGAACTGTGAAAGAAAACAGAGGGATGATCCTTAAAGAAGTAATTTTACATTTGGTGTGCTAAGGGTGTATTAACAAGCATTTAGTAATAGCTTACCCATCCACACTGATGGCAAGTGGAAGTTTGCTTTTAAAGGAAACACTGCCAAATCAACACTGAGCACCTCTGGAAATTCTGAGAATGGTATCTGGATCCTTCGAGCTGAGAATACATCTCATGCTGCAAGGAACATGGATGTAACCTAGGAAAAATAGCAGGTAAAGAGGATTTAGTTTAGTCTCTCTCTATAAGCATACTGAATTTACAGCAGGTGCACTGTATCTTCAAAAAATTATTTCTCCCTCCTATATTCCACTCCCCTGGCAAAGAGAAAAACAAACAAACAAAAAAAAAAAACCCTCAAACAGAGTTATAGGGCAGAGGACGGTAGCAGGTAGGACAAAGTGTTTAGGGAATATGGCTTTATGAGATATTTATCAGATGTCTGACGGAACAAATTCAAGCTTCTTTCTTTTCTGCTTAAGATTTAGTGCATAGGAATCAGCCTTCTACAAATAAACTGTAAAAGGTATGACTGGAGAATATTATACTAAGATAGATCAGAGTCTTTTGTGTCTTACATGAGTGCTAGTGCACAGATAGCAACACAACTCACATCAACTCCCCTCAAAAATGTTGTGTCCTAGTATTAAGTCCATCAAAGTTGATTCCAATTATGATGTTTTCCAGGTCTCTAAAACAGAGCAGAAACTGTTTAAAACCTGCCACATTACTGTGGCCGTTAACAAGCACAAATACAAGCTGAATCACATACTGATTGATTTCAGATCTTATTTCTACCCATTCTATTTCTTTGTTCATATCTCCATCAACACGTCATGTTCACAATTCTTATACAACAAATTAAAATGAAGATAGGCACCAGAATTAATTTGACCTTGTGTTTTTATTTAATCTTGTGCGTTTTCCATGTAGAAGAGATACAAAAGAACAAGAAATGGATTATTCTAATAGTGAGGTTATGTCATGGTGCTAGTTTCCCATGCTAGCGAGACTTAACTATGCAGCTGATCCACTAAGACTTGTTAGAAAGCAACCCAGGTGGAACCAAAGGGGGTCTCAAAATGGAAGATTGACCTGTAAATTCATTGAAGTCCTGTCCTTGTACAGATACATTGGGTGTTGCCTGCAAACAACCTACTTATCCCTTATTCACATTTGTGTTCCTACAGGGCATTGCTGTGGAGAGGGAAACCTCCTACCCTACTGGTGGCCAGCAGCTACTGAGCTCTTTCTGGCTTCTTGAGGCTGTCGACAGACATTTTGTCTTGGCTCTGGCAGCATGAGCAATGCAGGAGTGGTGGTAGGACGACATTAATTCAAACCAAATCCCAGCTCTGATTTAGTACACTGAAGTGTCTGCATACCACCCACACTCGGTAGAGCAATTTTTCAGGATCCTTGTCATCTGCAATGAGTATGTTAAACCTTTCTGAATTTTATTTGGGCTGTGTTTTACCTAGTGGAACCTCTCTGTCACCACTTTGCCTGCACCTTACAGTGGTCATGAATTGCATTTCAGTCATTTGCACTCTGAGAAAACAACAGTGATATTTTCAAAGCCCGGTTGTTCTCTGCTTGTATGTGTATGAGCAAGAGACCTATGTGAAGTATTATCTACCTTACCAAGTCACAAAAAATAAATAAGTACAGTCTCAGCCATAACATAAAGAAGCTGACCAGAAAACAGAATTAGTGGTGACATAGCAACTATTGTGGCTCTGCAACAGAATGAATAGTATAGGAGCACAATGCGTATTACTCCTGCTGTTGTGGCTCTGTTTCTCATATCTGTGGAGCAGTTTCTAATACAAGCATAGCAGAGAGCCAGCAGAAATACTACTTAGCATAGCTACCCAGCTGTGGAAAAGCATTAAGTAATACAAACTCTGTATTGGCATAAACACAACTTCCTTTGCTTCCAATTTAAACAATATTTGTCCTTCTCATCGCAGATGCTTCACTTTCTGATTTTTTACCTTCCTCTTATTTTAGTTACTTGCTAGATCTGTTGCAGGAAGATCACAACAACATTTGTGATAGCAGTTCATTTAATTTGAAATTTAAATGTAAAAAGTTTTGACTGATAAACAAGTTGCGTATGTGAATTGATTTTGCAAGCTGGGACACTCATATCCCTCTTAATTCTTTAGAAGATCAGAAAATCAGTGTAATTTCCTAGCTTTATTTATGGCTATGTAATAGATTACATACTTTCCCAATGTGTCTAAAATGCCATTATAAAAGTCAACGTGCCTGTAGAACTGAGAAACATGAACAAGAAAGGAAATGTTTGCCTAATTCAGGTATGTGCTCATACTAGGCTTACTTTTTGATAGTTGCTAAGAGCTCCTGGAACTGTCTGAAGCTTGTGGGAGATGAAAATGCTCAGCAGTGCTGTAGTTTAATTTGAATAATCTGTGAACTTTACCAGCAGAAAATAAAAGTAACCTTTGTTTTGCACAGTTCCTAATTGAATTGCGGATTTTTTATTCATTTATTTATTTTTACCTGGAGTTTGGTGGAAACAAAGACAAGCCAGGATTAGATACCCTTTTGGAGGAGCAGGTCAGTTGGTAGCTATTAAGCACGGTGAGACAAGTGCAGCTTCTAAGTGAAGTACCTGAGTACTGATCCCCAACTGGGATCCCCCAGGAGCAGAGATGGTGGCTGAGGAGCTGGCTGCAGCCTGCCCCATTGGGGTCGTCCTTGCCTGAGGACCTGCCATCAGTGGTGTTTGTGTCAGACTGTGTGCTTCCTCTGTGCTGAACAGGTCATTGTTCACATGGGTAAGGAGTTGCTATCTCTTCCCATAGTTCACAATCAAATTAATGGCATAAAGGGCAGAGTTTATTCAAGAAGTAAACGCAGACAGTTTCAGATTTCTTATTCATACACTGGAGAGTACTGTTCTAACAAATACTGCAAAAGTCTGTAATGTTGGGTTCTACTTGACATAATGTTAGTGTTAACTCTGACAAACAAAACTGTTGCTCAGATCTTCTGTGCTCAGCAATTAGCTACCGTGAATGCTTTTAAAAATAAATTTATATTAAAATAGCTATGGATATGTATTGGATATTTACCTGAGAATTTTGTTGAGGGGGGAAAAATAAAGAAGGAAAGATAAGTTGGCCAAAGCCATATTGGTAGATATGTGCAGAGGCACAGATATTGCAAGTACACAAAACTTAAAACCTTGGTGTTTATCGTTATTAAGATTTTAAAATCTTTATGAAGTCTTGAATTGAGGGTTTTTTATTTTCAGACAAATGATTGGCTCTCTAGTTCAGTCTACAGAAAAAGAAAGCCATTTGTTTGTGGAAATTACACTTTTTAGGTTGTTGCTATAAAATCTTGTACAGCTGTCTTTCTTACTTTTTAATTTTGAGGTTGCATCTCTTTTATTGACTTGTGACTTGAGGTGACAGAAAAACTCAGAGGATATTTTCTGGAGTTTGGTGTCTGAGTTGAGCTTATCATCAAAATCAAATCAGTGTCTACAATGAGCCAGAGTAGGTTTGATAATAGATACATGCCTACAGTTCACAAAGTCTTTAAAAATTTTTTAATGCTACCCACCAAAGTGCACACCCCATCCACTTACTGCTCTGTACAGAAAAGTGGGATTTCAGTGGTATCCAAAATGGTATTCCAGAGACTGTAAATAATCAGGCTAAAAATGGAGATTACCTCAGTGGAACCAGGACATAGGAACATATTAACATGTTGTTATGACAATAAAGTGGAGCGGATTATTCCATTATAAACCAAAAACTGCAGCGAACAAAGTTAATTACAGGAGCATCCTCATTATTCACAGTTTTATGAGGACCTAGCTCTCTTTCCTTGCTGTTGACTCCCAAGTATATGAATGTTGTAAAAATATAAGATGTCAGTGAGCACAAAGTGCAGTGTGAAGCTGTTCAGATACCAGTCCAAGAAGCATTCAGTAGAAAAATATGACAGAAAACAGCGATAACAAGAGGAGTTAGGTTTGCTGGTTAGTTTACAAGGACAAAGGGTTAGATTAACCTAAACCAAGTCAAACTGTTCTGATTTTAAAAAGCTGTGGAGCTGCAACCCAGTGTGTGGGACCAGCGGCAACCCTACCCCTTAAGCTGTTGAGTTTACAACTGGACAGTTGTGTCTCAGTCATCCCATGCTTGCATGTGGTGGCCTGCTAGTGCACAGCTTGCTCATTCCTGCTCCTATGGGCACACTTTCCATAGTGCAATTTTCTCCACGTTTGTCTCAGGCTTTATGTCTGTTCATGCATCCACAGGCTTCTTGGTTGCTTCAGAAACCAGCTGACCCTTTTCTTGTAGCAGCAAGCTCTGCTCCCTCTCCTGGGAACTCTTTTGGCTGCAGACTCAACCTGTTTGAGTCTGTGTTACAGCAGGGATGTTTTCTAACTCTGTGGGGGCTTGTTTGTCTTCAGCTTTTTGCTTTCTCCAGCATTCGGAAGTAATTACTGAACAATTAACAAAAAATAAAAGGTCCTTGAACGACACAGCAGACAGGTTGGGCTGCAGCACTTTTGTTCCCCATTCTTCATTTGTTTTGTGATCATGGGGGAGTTGTGCTGCCTCTTTCCCTCCCAGTCTTTATCTGCCTTATTTGTTCAGGCTGTGAATACCCCATGTTAGGAACTGTCTCTGATATATCTGTATTAGTGTTTAGATCAAACAAGCACCAGTTTATAATGTAGGTTCCAGGCTCTGTTGTTGAATATATTGGATTTGCAGGCTGCTCCTATGCTATCCCGAAAGAGTGACCTTGATGAAAGATGACCTTGGCAGAAGCTGGCTGAACTGATGGGTGTGTGTCTGGCACAGGGGCTGATGTTGAAGGAGACACCAGGCTTCCTGGCTGGCTTAGTATCTGACTTACTATGCCCTGCACTGCCTCTGACAACCAGATAATGACCAAGAGCCAAACACCAGTGGCTTTTTATGGATGTCCTTTTTAAAGAGAGAGTAAGCAGCGTGGGATTTTCACCATTTACACATAGTAAAACACTGAAGAGAATCTCTTTTGAGTCTATATGCATTTTCAGATGCTGCGTTTGTCATCCATGCATCCTGTGCCAGGGTATTCTCTGTCCCTCCTTGCAGCCTTGTTCTGAGCCTTTCCTCAGTCAGTGCATTAATGTATACGGTTGCTGCTCAAGGAACTGGAATTGCATTAGGATTTCAGCATTTATTATGGTAAAGAAGTTTCAGTGTAAATTAAGCTGAGAATATCCTATAGAACAAAGCTGCTGTGTGTCATGATGCTCATTAGACATCCATGCAAAAGGTGAAGCTGTTTTTATTCATGTTGAGTTTTAACTCAGAGGATAAGCCAGAAGGAAATACCCTAAGTGTGTTTCTTGACACAAATGGAAGCACCTGTGCACACAAGTCATCCTTTGACTCCTGTCTTGAGGGCTTCCTAACAGATAACTCATTATCTGTACTGAGAGCATCACATGCAGAAGATTTGCAGATGCAAAGACTCTGTTTATACTTATCTGTGTGGACTCCATACACAGACTTTTGATACTACTGGTGACAAGACTGCTTTGATTCGCCTATCACCATGTATGAGGTGGGCTAAAATGCCTTGTTCCATAGGGGCAGCACTTTCATAGAACATGTGCTTTCTCCTTGCCATGCTTAAATGTTTTCACATGCTCTTTCTTCATTAATCTGTCTATTTCACTCTCTTGCCATCCACTGAAAAGATTTCTCCCTTATGGTTTATTGGTATTTACAAGTATAAGACTTTCTCTTGAGCTGCATGCAATTCATTTTTAATAAGGAGTAACATATACTGAAAGCACTTATAAATGTTCCGAGCCTGTGATTCTTAATTGTGCTGTGTGTATTTTGTGAAATACTGCTATCCTTCACACCCTTTTTGCTTGCAGAGTTACAGTGTGTTATGTAGTAGCAATAAATGTTAAATAACCTGCCTGCCACCCAGTCCCACTTTGTGGTGCTTGTATAATTACAGAGGCTTTTGGAAATTGCATTGTGAGGCTCTGATTTGATGGTGACATACAAACATTTCACTGTAAACACGCTTTCATTACATGAGATTTCATTACCAGAGGTTTCGGCTCTAATATCCTCTTTCCTTTGAGGATCAGGGCCAACATTACAGTAACCACATTGTTAGCAAGAGCAAGGTGAGATTAAGAGTGTGGACTCCATTGATCGGGGAGCTTCAGAGTAAGGGTGCTAAATATTCCTTATTAAGTGGGAGCTCAGCTTGGCTGTATGTGTAATGACTGCACAGAAGCATTTGAATTATGTTGCCTTGAGCAAGTTAGGAAAAAAAAAACGAGGTAAGATTGATATCAGATTCTTCACCATTTATTTTTCTGTTATTCATGGGTAAGCTACTGATGTCTTAGCACAGAGGCTGCCACTCTTTGTGGGAATGGGGCTGTGGCTCCCCACCTCAGGTGGCTGAGTTTCACACCTAGTACTCAGGCTGTAGAACAAGCACTTGCTATAGCTCGAAACATGCGAATATATTTCAAAGACCAGGTGTATGACCACAGAGTGTGTGGAAAGCCATGAACCCCTGCAGCTCCCAGAGCACCACATAGATTATCAGTGACTGCTGATCAGACTGCTGTTTATACCAGCCCAGCATTGGGCCCACTGGGCTCTGGCTCTTCCACAAAGCTCCTGAAAATGGTTCTCTTGTCTCCTAATAAAACTCTATTAGCATCCTTGTTACTCCAGCGTGTGCACCTTTGTAATTAACAGCTCACAGATGCTGTATTTTCTTCCTTGATGTTTCCCTCCCCTCTATTTTTGCCTTGTTTCCCTTTGTGAGTTGGTGAGGCAGTGCTGAGCTTGGTACTGGCTTCCCTTGACAGTAAGCATTAAGCTGTTGCAAGCGTCTCCCTCAGACTGTTAATTGTCTTGGAATAATTCATTAGTGAACGTGCCTGCTTTCTGCCAGCTACGTTTCATTGGTGAAAGCCAGGCTGGGCTTGTGTGCTCCTTTCCAGCCATGGCCCCTGCTCATGGCGCTAACCTCTTTGTTCAGAGGAAGAAATTGTTTTCCAGCCCATGCACTGGGGAAAGATTCAATTATATCAGTACATGGAGGGGACTGCCGCTACGGAGGGTGGCGGGCACCAAGCAGGTGCTGTCTGGTGTGGAGTTTCAAAGGTGGGCTGGAAGGCGCTCATTGGGTTTCTCTGCGGTCGTGTGTTGCAGGCATGCCAGGCATTTCAAGTGCTGGCTGCCATGTGCTAGCTTCTGTGTTTCAGCTGCTATAGTAAGTTCACTTATTCTGCTTCTCCACATTTAGTACAACACGGATTTTCAATAGAATCTAGTAAAAGCAACAGCTAACCCTGGATCAGGGTGGGCTGGAGTGCAGAAGCTCCGGAGAATGTATCCCATCTTTTGGGGCTGACCTCTTTGTTTTGATCAGCGATGTCATCTCTAGCCTTTACACCCATTTACTACTTTCCACTGTTTTTTTGCTTGAGGCCCTGATCTCAGTTCTCTAGAAGCTACTCTGCTTCCACTGCCTGGAGTGGGTTTCAGGTCTGTCCCACGGGACCCACTCTGGAGAGTTGCTTGAGTTCCCTAGAGCAGGGCAAGTCCTGGAATGAGACTGGGAAGAGAAAAGTCAGGAGAGGTCTGACCTGACCTCTGTGCTCAGCCCCTTGTAGAGCCCTGCAATAGCTGTCCCCCTGGAAACAAATTGCTGTTCTGCAAGGCTGTGGGGTGCAGCTTCTCCTTGCTTCCTCCTCTTCCTCCTCCTCCTCCCAAAACACTGCTATGCTGCCTCACACTGGCTCCTGCAGCAGAGCTGCTTTCCTGGAAGCCAAAGGTGGGCACACAATCTGTTTCACAGATGCCACTTGGCTGTTATGGGAGCCTCTCTTTTCATCAAGCTCCACGTGATCAGATGTGGTAGGTTCAAAAGCCCTTTGCAATGCCTTGGGACCTCTCCCTTCCTTCACCTCAGAGCCAACCAATCTTTCTGCAGCCTCATATCAAAGCGCCGCATTACAAAGCATAGCAAAGGTTGGGTGGTATTGTACGTACAGCAACTGCAGCTCAGCTTTTATCCCAAATATGTATATATTGTTTTCAAGTCCGTGTGAATGAGGAAGTTCTAATGAAAACTAAAAATATGAGTAGTGTTGACCTTCAGGAGATGTTTCCTATCCCAGCAGCTCAACTCAGTCTGCGGCTGCTGCTGCTTTTCCTGGCTGCAGATACAGAGGCTGAAATGAGCAATCAGCTTGTTTATGGCAGGTTTTAGTGCTCCTCTAGTATAATAAAAGAGGCTTTAGCAGAAGGGATTTGGTTCTCGTGTACTTCAGTGTTTTCTGCTCTGTTTTGCTCCATAAAACCCAGGCTCTTGTTTACAAGAATTAGCAGCTTCCCAAGGTTTCTGCTGATTTTGAGGAATCAACCCCTTGCAGCTATGTGACACCACCATGCAGCTCCCACTCCACCCGGTACTTGCAGAATGACTGTTCCCTACGTGCGGTTGAGCACTTGGATTAAACACCTGCACAAAACAATTGGCACAACCCAAAGGGCTGTTAGAGGCTCCATATCCTGTTTGGGAATCACTTCAAGTGAAATTAATGATTCTTCTCTGCACGCAGACTTTTTAAAAAGAAATCTGTTTTTATATGTGCAATTAATCCCAAGCAGTCGGTGTGCAGTATGTACTGTTACACATCAGTAAGACAGCAGCTTTATGGCTTTTAATTCCATAGGGTGGGTAGCGTTTTAGACAACAGCTTTTAAGATAACGAAATCCTCACATAGGTGGTAGCTGTGGCATGTGCATATCCCCCTGTCCATTTACTCTTTAGTTTTGGAATGAGGGGGGAGAATTTCTTATTTTAAAGGCATTTAACACTGACACCATCTGTGGTTACTGTGGCTCTCCCTGCATTACATAGGTATAGTATAGAGCTAAATTATTTTCATGGCAGAGATTCAAGAAAAGAAAATTTCCAGTAGACTTAGTGTGCTGATTCACAGTGCTGTCAGCTCTTGTGATATTATCATAAGTTTTGTGATATTTGGTATTGTTATAAAACTTCAGGCCCTCTCATCATGGGATTGTTTGAAACTCAACCTTCATTAAAAAAAAAAAGAAGAGCCGGGGGGGGGGAGGCTCTCTCCTAGCCTCAGAGAAATGCTTAAAATAACATTTCACCTCCTAAGAGCCACAACATCAGGAAGCAGGTAAAGTTTTCCTAAACACTTTTTTTTTTTTTTTTTTTTTTCCCAGCCTCTGGGTTTTTTGAAGCCCATCAAGCTTGTTATTTGGAGCCTGATTCTGGATTTCAAGTAACTGGGTTTGGTGTAAGGAAGGTATGGCCAGCTTACATTTTTGTTTGTGGTTTGATACTTCAGCCTGATGTTCAGATGAATGACTTTATTTACTAGAGGAGGGTTGATATTTTACTACATTTGATTGCTATACTGTAGGTTGTTTCACCACAGCCCTCTTCACACCAAACCAGTGTTTATCCCAGGATCTCCTACATGCATAGGAGCAATTAAATTTCTTTTGGTTTGGCAAGTAATTTAGCAAATAACAGTCTCCAGACAGAGATGACCTTGGTCTTGTGTTGTAGAGAGTTCTCATATCTGTGTCAACCAGCTGAGGTTAAGTATAATGAATTCTGGTGGATCAACTGTGCTTACTGCTTCTACATATGTGGTCCAAAATGAGCAGAAGTATTTTAAGCTTGTGCTACTGTGGTAGAAATCTGTTGTTCAGTTTTAGCTGACATCTATTTTCTGCATTTTACTTTTCTCTCCTGCAGCTCTGATTTAACTGTGCTAAGCAGAACTGCATAACAAAAATGAACTTTTGATTGAATATTTAAAATCAAACTGAAATGATAGACCCTCTGTGGTTTAGAATCAAGCTAATAAAATCCAAGGGCACTTCACAGATTTGCTGCTTCTTATGAAGAAGAAAACATGTCCGTCATCTTTTACCAAACTTTTCTCAGCCTGGTCTAAAGGGATTTTGCCCTGTTCACACTAAGTTGGACTATACAGTCTGTCACGGCACTAGACATGCCACTGAAGCCAAAAGATATTTATATACAGATAGTGGAACAACCTGCCTGACGCTAGTCTTAAATCAGGAAGGGCCTGTAGATGGTGCTGTAATCTAGCTGAAAAAATAGGCCTACCATGAGGCTGGCTGGAGTTTTCTTAGTTCTTCTTGGAAATTAAACTCTATTTTGTCTAATTTCATATGTGGAGCTTTAAGAAATCATAGCAAACTCGGATCACTTAAGATGAACAGATATAGAACCTGCAGATAGACTTAGGGGCCTTCCAGCTCTGAGCCCAACCTCACCAGAATGGCACCATGGAAGATTTCTGAGAATTGTGCCATTGACTCATCTACACACTTTAATCTGGGAACAGGCTGAATGTCATAAAAATTCAGGGCTCTTGCATAACGATAGACTTTCTCCAGGAGAAGCAAATGAGTAGAGGAAGGCAGACAAAATGATTTGGGTTTTCCACCAGCCTCATTTTCACTCACCCAGCCCTCCCAAGAAGCCGCTCAGCTTTACCCTGCAGGTTACATTGCACCCGGGCTCAGCTGTGGGTATACTGCCTGCAGGATTTGTGGAGTGCCAAGTTTACCAGTAAAGCAGATTTTAGGAGAAATAATTTTGCCAAAGAGTTGGCTCTGTCTAATTATGAGCCTCCCTCAGTAACTGCAGGCTCGGTGTCTCCCTCCCTGACTGTGAGTTATTATTGGATTCTTTACTCTCTTTCATAAACTGCTGATTGGTGGCAGATTGTTTAGCAGCTGCCACCTGCTATAGTGCTTGTTGAATAAATTTCCCTTTTTAGTTCTAGAATAGCCTTGATCTGGTAACAGCTCTGGACACATTTAAGGGGGAAAGGGACAGAGATAATTGTTTTCTGGCAGGGTTCATTACTGGTTCAATGCAATTTTTCTGTGGGTCTTGAGTCCGAAACCGGTAAAACATGTAAATATGTATTTTGTGTGTGAATAATCTCTGTGTTCAGCAAGCATTTAGGCATGTGCCTAAGTTTGACCCGTTTTTCCAGGATATAAGTGTTCTCCTGACCTGCAATTTTTGGCATTCTGGAGCCAAGCTCAAGTGCTCTGCTGAAACAGGGCTTATGTGAATCCTAAATGGCCATTGGAGGTTGTTCTGAGATTGAGATGATACTTGAATCCTGGAGAGACTATGTAATGCCCAGAAATTTAAGGAGAAACTGTAGGGAGAACACTTGTCTTTTGAGGACATTTATTTTGGGATACTGAAGTGGTGAAAGATGGAGATGCAGGGGGTGAACTCTCCTCTTCAGCCTCATCTAAGCATAGAGAGCGTTCCTGTGCCCTCCGGTCCTGATGCTAATCTCAGTGAGCCCAGAGTTAGTTACCATCTGTACCTCCAAAGCCCCCCTTTGCAAAAGGTCCTGGTGACTTTGAGAAGAAAGGTGCAAAGGGAAATGGCAGAGATATAGCAGCACATTTCTTAAAAATGCTATGTATGCAGGAGGGTGGGAGGGTTAAAGGATGTCTGAGGAGACACCCATTTTTTCCCTTGTATGTCTTGGCTGACAGGGTGGATTCTCCCAGCAGGTCCAACCCACTTGAAGCAGCTCTGAAGTCACTTCTTCCAGTAAAAAATAAAGCATTTCTTGAAGTAGGATTTTTTATTTTTTTCTTTCCCCAGCAGAAAATCCAAGAGGAAGGAGAAAATTAGCACGTAGCTTTCCACATGTAGGTGGCTGGCCAGTGTCTTTGTTTCACTGTGGTAGGAATGAAGGCTGTTTTGGTAGGAATCAGGGCTGCTTGGAATCAACTAGATGGGTTGTGTGAGTAACTGATGGATTCATCGCTTGCAACAGCTGCCATCACTTTTGTAGTGGAACTTCTTTAAAAATAAGAATAGGAGGGGGTAGTGCCCATTGTTCTGGCCAGAATCCAACTTGGATAATTGTATTCTGCCTACCTAAAATTGTAATGGTGTGTTTATGCTTCCCAGCTCTGAAATGCCTGAGGATTCTTTGCTTGAAACTTGCTGTTTAAATATTAAGTTATTAGTTGAGTCATCAACATTAATTTTATTCTGTATTTCAATCAACAAATAATGGTTCTTATTCAGGTAGTACAGACCCTTCATAATAATATTATTTTAGTGGATCCATGCTAATAATGCAGTTTGTGCATTTCAATGAGAGTGTTTCCTATGGTCTGAGTTTCAAAGATGCGAACACACACTGACTTAACGTGCGGCTGTTACTACACAACAATCTAAAAATCAGGCCATTCACATTGAGTAGTTCAGAAACATCATGAACTGACCTGTATTACCGTGTTAAAAATGTTCCTTTGTTTTCATTTTCAAATTAAGTTAACCTGCTGCTTAAATTACATATATTTCAATTTGCTAAGAAAGTAGTACTTAAATAAACAAAGATGTAAATAGAACTTAATCAGTTTTTTAATGTCTTGGTCAAGGTCATTGCTTTTAGAGCTCTCTGGACTCCCAGGAACATATATGGAGCCAAGATCAGACTAATAGATTTGTTAGGTTGTATCTAATAAAAAAAAATAAATAAAAAAATGTTGCACTGTGTTCATCTTAATTTTGATATGGGTGTATGGAGGGAAGCACAAATGTAGGCTTAGAGTTTGCAGGTAGATTTGATACTGGTTTAAAACTTAGATCCAGACAACCTCGCATTGCAGATCAATATACGGACCTTAGTTTTAGTGTGTCTCTCCAAAGCATCCCCCCGAGGAACTTGTTGGATGCACCAAGCATGAACTCTTCTTCAGGAAGTAGGTTCAGGCTGGGAACCTCAAAGCAGCTGTTCTGACGAAGAGCTGGAAGACCATTCTCACATCCACTGATGTCTCCACTAGTCTATAAGTCCCTGCTGGGCATCAGACCTATCTCAAAGGGCCTGGCAGACTTCATGCCATGTCCTGGGCAGTGACCTTGCTCCTGCAGGTGCAGCTTGGCTGGTGCACGGCTCTGAGCTATCCCTCTGCGTGCCCAGGCCCACCCTTCTCTTGCATCTCCTGCCTGTGGGGTCAGCGTGAGGGAGAGGACTATTGTTCACTGCCTGCTCCTGCTGAGTGATGTGGGGCCTTCTCACACCAGCATCACTCTCTTTTCAGGGTCTACTCCTTGCGGAGGTGCTGTCAGTGCTGAAGAGCCATGGAAAGCCTCCCTTCCAGGCTTCCAGCCTCCTCACGCTGGCTGAGATTCAGGCAGTTGGAAAAGCAATCTGCATAAAAGAGCGAGGAAACCTTTTTAAACCTGTCATCCCTGTTCATCGATCAAAGATTATGATCCTACTTTCTCATTGTTTTATGGAGAGCATTTGTTTGTTTACTGCTTTGGCAGCTATCGGTACATAAGCAATGCACATACTATAAATATACCCATTATCCGAAGGCCCAGATCTGCAAGCACTGCCAAGCACAGCACTTACTGCCATGAAGTTGATAGAAGTGCTCCAAACAATAAGCACTGTTCTTGACAAGGTATTCAGATTTTTGTCTTTATTTTTTTTTTTTCGTCGCAAAAAAGAAAAAGATGAAACCTATCCTAACAGACACCCAAGAGAGAGGCCAGTCACCCGTTGCTGAAACATGCTGGTGAAGGGCAAATGGGAAGGAAGCAGCAGCAGGTGGGTGCGTGGAGGCACAGCTCAAGCATGTATGCTGGTAAAGCACAGTGGCTGGAGTTGTGGCTGCAGCATGCAGAGGCCATGGGAGAAGTCAGTGCCCTGCATCAGAAAACAGATTGTGTGGAGCATTGTGAGGAAAATGCTATCAGCTGAAACAGAGCTCAGAAAGGAGGCAAAGAAGAGAGAAAAGAGATTGGTGAGGAGCATTGGGTAGGAAAGAATATTAGGCCTAGCCAAAGGAGAAGGAGGTTGTGGGGTGCAAGAGAGGAGATGATGAGAAAAGGAGCAGCTTTTGTTCATATATCCAGTTCTTTTACCTTTTCAGGGCTGTGCCTTGTACTGGGGAGCGTGGAGTCAAGGGGACCTCACTAAGTGATGGGCACAGTGGTGATGCACGTTTCATGGTCCCCTCTGGCAAGTCAAATGCTGAATCACTTGAAAACATTAAAAACTCACAGAGAAACTTTGTTCTTTGTCACGCTTTGTGTACTTTGTCAGAGGGATTTTTCAGATGGAGATTTTGTTGCATGAAGGAATAAAACCATGCATTATAGTCACAAAGATTAGTTGTTAGACCTGTTTATGCACACAGCCATCCAACCACTGTTATTTGCATCCATATAAACAGAAGCTATGCTAAGGTCTGGCTGAAAATCAAACCCATTGTGAGCTGCCTAGAAGGCTTCAGCAGATGGGAGCCATATAAATAAAATGTGGTGTCGTTATTAACTGGCCTAGCAGTTCGGCGCATTTCTAACAATGATTATTTGCAATGACGTGATGACTGTTCTATTTTGAAGGGTGAGTTTATCTTTTATACCGGACTGAGACATTTAAAAGCAAAATACACAGTCCTTCCTCTTCGGGGGCAATGATGCTTTGAATCCCATTGTTTCCTGCAGTGTATGAAAAAGGGAGCTGCTGCACAGGTTGGATTAACTTCAGTGCCAATTGTATTAGCAGATTCATGTTACAACTCTGTAGAGCTGCTTTAATTTACCTCCATCATAGTGTGGCACCTACTCTCTCACTTCTAGCCTCAATAACAGTCGTCTGTGCTTTCCTATTTTGAGATAAATATATAGCTAGTTTTAAGCAAAGCAAATGTTATTTGACAGTGAACTGTCTGCCTTTTATAGTACCACTATGTCATGCATCAGAACAAAATAAAGACTCGTACACAGAGCACACCAACATTTGGTTTGTGGAAAAAACAAGCTGCTCCTATACATGTGAATCCAGTGAGCAGAAGTAAATAATTTGGTTTTCTCAGTGTGATACCTGTTTCCTGACCAGCACTAAAATACTCAGTTAGGAATTATCTCACAGGCTAGAGATAGCCTAGAATGGCTTGTGGTGACCAGGCCTTTAAATCAGGGAAAGACAACCACCTATGCATACAAAATGGCTATTTTTCATTTATCACATGCGTGAAAACTCCCTCTTCTCCAGTTCAGCCCTACATGTTTTTTCCTAGGCTTTCTCTTTCTAATTCAGGAGGTGGTAGTTGTTGCTCTTCACATTACCCTCTCTATCCCACCAGGTGGAATGAAAAGCAGCTTTCTAGTTTTTTAACCCATCTTATTGCCTGGGCATAGTGGCTCCCTTTGCATGTGTGTGTGTATATATACACACACACATATATATTTAACCAAAGATGATTCTTCTCAACACTGAGATCCTGTTGATACAAGATGGCTGTGGCCCAACTCTACCAATTCAGCAGCTGAATTCCCTTTCTGGAAGATTTCACAGTTCACTTTTGTTGAAAGAATCCCCTTGTAAAAATACAGATTGAGAAACTGAGATCTAAAGTCTAACGAAACTGGTAGACTGCAGGAGGAGGCCAATGTTGCACCCTGGTTACTCTTACCTTGGTGCTGCTGGTTCTCAAAAGTGGCTTTTGCTATATCTGGAAGTGTGGCACTTCCAAACTGAGATAAGTCTCACTTGGAGTTAGAAAATCTTTGAGTAGTACTTGTGAGTTCTTGGGTGATGGCTGTGAAGTAAACGATGGTAATGTGAGCTCAGGGAGGTGGGCAAGGAAAGTGTCATCTCCAGGAGAGCCACCTCCAGCTCTGCTGTTCTGATGTCTTCCTCCAGAGTGAAAGAATCTACCAGCTCTTGAACCACCATCCTATCAGTCCAATACTGAATTTCACAGTCTTCTCTCCTGATACTCCTATGTGCCTTTCTCATGGAGCTTAGTATATATATTGATCAAATGCTGGGGGAGCTGGTGTTTAGGGAGTGCAGAACAGAACTCAACTTTGGCCAAGCTGTGTATTGCTTAAGTTGCCATCTTCTTTAGCCTGCATCTGGATTGGTTTTTATCTTTTTTTTTTTTTGGGTCTTCTTTTTTTAAATCTTTTTTTTTTTTTTTTTTTTTTTTTTTTTTTTTCCAGCAGCGCCTCAGAAACATAACCAAAATGACTAGTGCTTTACTGCTAATAAGAAAGCAGAGATGACTCACTACTACTAAAGGTGAGTTATGTAGAGTAATTATATTTTAGTGGATCTGTTTATGAGTTACTTTCCCAGACACAGAGATATTAAAGCTCATCCTCACAGCCCTGGGTGCCATCTCCTCCAAGGCTGCAGAAGCTGAGCCAGCCACAGCATTAGCACTGCCACTGGCCTTGGCACACACAAAGCATTGCATGCGTGGGCTTTCACAAGCACATACACACACAGACACACACCTGGAGTACAGAGGTGAAGAATATTTTTATGACATAATTTTTATGGTAATCCATTTCAATGGTTAATTTAGTTTAGGGCACTGATTTATAACAAGTTTATAGATCTTTTTTACTATTCTTTGTTGAATTATAGAGGTGGCATGTGTGAAATGGAAGTACTTGGCCTATTGTTCTGCTCCTCACGCAACCAGTATAGTTGAGACAATAAAAAGATCTATAAAATTAATACATACAGAGAGAAGGGGACAGAGACAGAGAGAATATGTAATGCTTTAGAGTCTGATATCACATTTATCTCTCCCAGAGAGGTTAAGACTCAGAATTTACTTGTGGAAATACCAAGAAGATCTTACCCTCTTTTGTGGAAATTACTTCTAACCATCCAGAGTGTGATCTCCTTTATTTATAAAGCCAATTTTCATGCTGTAATTTTTTCCTTTTTCCTTTTTTTTTTTTTTTTTTTTTCCCCTCTTTTTCTCTTTAAGGCTAGAATCACATTGCTTTCCTACCTGTTTGGAAGTAGGCCATCTGTTGCTGGCATGGAGCTTGTAGTCAGGCCTTTATGGAGACTTAACTACACTAAGATTTCAACTCCCAATTTTTTTATACGAGTACATTATATCGTATTTAAATACACCTGAGTGTGAATGTATGCACTGTAATAGACATATATTTATACATCTCTCAATAAACTCAAAATGTACTCACACATATTAACTATGATGATAGCATTTTTATCTTACCTGTGTTACACAGTTTTCAATGTGTACTAGTAACTACACAGCTGCACTCAGCTCTCTGTTTTACCTCTATTGAGTTTTTTTTCCACTAGTTCAGACTACTGAAAAGTGATGTATTTAAGGTCTGGTATCTCTGACTATTTTAAGACTTACTGGCTTTCCAGCCACGTTTATAATAAAGTAGTATTTGCTTCTAGCCCTAGGAGATACTAGTAGCCTTTCTTCCATCTGTATCTGAATGAGTAGGGAACAGGGGAATTTTTACCTAATTTTTCTTTATAATTTTCTGTGGCTATTAGCCTGTATGAGATGCCAATGAGATTAAACGAGATATAAAACACACCCCAAAATAGTACGAGTCCTGTGCTTTGTATCATTAACACAGTTCCTTTGACTTACTGTTGGTTTGCTCTTGTACCAACAGGAATAGCAGTGCTCTTTTCTACCTTAGTTAGAGGTGTACTTAGATAACTCTTAATCAAAGGTTTAAAAAACAACCCTTGCAATGAAATATGAGCAAGGCAATTAATACACATTAAAATGGTGAAATCACTTCAGAGACATTGTGTCTTCTCCAATATGTGCAAAACTCTTAGTTCTCCAGTGACATACTTGCAAGCTGCTTCTATTTTAGACTCTCTTCTTTTCCTAGTCTCTCCTTTCTGATTAGTTCTCTGTATGTTAAATTGGGTAAACAAATAGGTAGTGGGTAGATAATTGTGAAGCTGGTTGATGCCTTATCCTCTCATGTGCATAAAGGACAACCACTTTCTTTAATATACCTATTCATGTACCATCCTTTCTTCTGCAAAGTATAAATATATGGTGATATGAGGTCTGTCTTCTTGTCACAACACGTCACCACTTCTATTTGTACAAAATAGAATAAAAACACCAAATATAATATTGCAGTAAAATGCAAAGAAAATTCGTGGTTTCTACTGTCAGAGAGGAAAGGCAGAACAATGACTTCAATAGAATTGCTGTTTACCTTGTTAGGTGTTAAAGAAAACCAATTTATTTCATAAACTGCGAGTCATTTGAAGGCTTCAACAGTTTTAACAGTTTAACAATTTTTTGTAAAATGGATATTGTTTTCTTCATTTGGCATATCCATTATAATAAGCAACAGAAACCAGGGTAGTATAGGATGAAAGAGTACTCCTAGGCCAGAGTAGCCTAGGATGAAAGTAACAGATACCGATAAATGACCAAGGTGCTAATTTTCTTTTTAATATACAACCTCCTGTGTGTTTTTTATTTGTTTGTTTGTTTTCTACTCCAGAAACACTTAAGTAATAAACCTGCAATATCTGGCAAAGCCTAACAGTTGGCAGGAAAGGCTAAATTACATCATCTTAGGGCCCAGCAAACTACTGAAGATTATTTAGTAATAAAAATGGACATATGCTTGATCTCTACATCATTCAAAGATACAGACAAGATCGTCCAAGCATGGCTCTTTTTGGGGAGTTGTTCTGTTAACTAACAGTTCTGTAAAAATATTCACCATAGCTTACTGATGCAGACATCTCGAGCTGAGTCATACATTAGAACTTTCTAATATATATATTTTTTTTACTTCAAGTCAACATGTTACTTCCATCAGACACTGACTTCCAAATATGTGAAAATATCGTAGTACTTGTAGTAGTAATACCATAGACTACAGTCATAAGCAAGGCAATATTCAGGCATGCAAAGCTCTGTCAGAGGGTAAATGCCTGCAGGTAGCATAACGGGACAGAGAGGCTTATATTAGCTTTGCCTAGTTTATTTAACTTTATTTGTAAACTTCTAACAGAAGAGTTGTGGCTGGTTTACTGGATGCATAATTTCCCACCCATTTAAGAGATTTTTAAAAATTATTTTTATTTATTTTATTTATTTATTTTTATTTTAGAACCTGCTTGGTTTTGGGATGCAGAAAGAAGAACTGCTTTCGTATCACTTGAGGATAAAGTTTCATTCTTTATTTTTCACTTGAACCTAGTGTCAACAATTGTTTTATAGTTAACTCCTGTCAAATTGCAATCTCTGGTAAGGTTTTGTAATACCTTAGAGCCGATAGAAATTAAAGGATAAAGAACCAATTAGTTAAACACTCCATACAGTGATTACGTTTGCTGACCTTGTGTCAGAACATTATCACACAGATACGTAGTGGTACAAATGGCTGACAGCTGTGCAGGATCACTCCATTATCAGGAGGCCAGAGAATCTCCCTGCCCCAGGAGCCATAGTAAGTAATATAAGGACCTCTTGGTTTGAGAAAGGATAGACTTTGAGTCTTTGGGATCCTGGGGTGGGGATTGACTTCTACAAGTTTGTGAAGAGTTAATATAAGCTAAACTTCTGGGAGTGTGCTAGCTTTAACAGTATCTGCAGCTGTATCTAGAACCCATGTCTCTTTGGAGGGATGTACACTTTAGTAGTTGGGTTTCTTGTGTGTCTGTCTGCTGAACCACCTCATCACAGGAATGAAAATTTAAACTCTGATTTGAATCAACTATTGGAAGAACTTATCAGGGAAATGGATAGGCTGATGGATATCAGCTGCTATCTCTACATCAAGGTGAGTTTTTCCAAAGGTATTAGACTTCTCTCTTTTATTTTTCTATCTTTCTTGAAGTGGTAGAAATTATTATTTTTTTTCCCCCCCACTCTATAGCAAAAGTTTTTGCGTATGTGGTAGGAAGAAGATGACAAAAGATGAATCACTTTCCCTCTGTTAAGGAAAAATGATTAAAATATCTATTAGACCTAAAGAGCACTTATTTGAGTGCTGTTTTAGCCAGCTCATCCTTTAAAGAGCTTGATCTACAGAGGTGCGGATGAATCCTAAACAACTGTCTTTGGCAAATCCTTAACAGAGGAGCATGCAAAGGTGATAGTTATTTTTATTTTGCTTCTGGCATCTGTCCTTTATTGCCTTTGATGTGGGTAGCTGCTTACCCCACCTGAGCCTTATCCAGCTATGATAAGATCTGCTGAGAGCCTTCCTTCTGGCTAGGTCAGGAGCTTATTTCCTTTGGAGTTTGTCAGCTGCATGATGACTAATTGTACTACAATAATGAATGCTGTGAGCTAATCACTGTCCACTTATGTAGAAAACCACATACTGTTAGTACATATCTGAATTATATTGGAGGTTTCCTGTTCTCACCTATGGCATCTTCTTTCTGGTAGCAGATACAAATATATTTCAGGGGTGAATGAATGGTGTCCAGAGCATGTTTCTTACATGCAGACGGACTTTGCAGATGAAATTCATGCCTATCATCTACAAATTTTCTATGCTTTTCTCTATAGAATCCTTTGCAGGAGCCTTTTGACAACAACTTTGGGCCTGTAAGGGGCAAATAACATGAAACACGTTTCTAATGAGCAATAATTACAGGTTTAAATAGTTGGCACAATCAGTGTTCAGTGATTTCATTATTAGATGGCACTGTAATTTATGCTAATCCTGATAACGGTTCCGGATGAGAGAGGTCCAGACATAGGCGATTGCACTGCAATTATTTACACCCTGTATTTCTGAAACAATAGATATGGTAATTTGGAAATCAGATGACTGTGATTTCATTTATTCTGGTACGAAACACATGTAACAAGTTGTGTCAACAGCTATAAAATTAAATAGGATTATTTGATTTCCAATTCTAGGTTTATTCCTTGTTAGCTTTCTCTGCCCTAGAAGACCCATCAATTGAAGGAAGTTGTGAGAGGGGGAAGGGAACTTTTTTTGTGAAGACTTGGATTTTTTTTTTTATAAGTTTTTCTACCCTTCCGTGAAGCTTGCATTTGACTACAGGTTCTCAGTGCAAGCAAAAGCGTGGGGTGAACCTCATGAGTCTACTTTCATCTATCTATCAGCTTTACGAGTACTCCAGTGCTCCACCTCTCCCAACTTTCCCTGACCATTCCTAAGTGATGGGTTCTTGTGGTTCCTTGCTCCACTGTGCTCTTGAGCAAGTAACCATAAGTAAATTGTGAAATTTCAAATGAAGACATACTAGTCCCATGAGTGGCAGGGTGTCCCACCAGCTCTGTTCAAGGAAATGAGGCTGACTACAGCGCTTGAGGGGGAGTCACATAAGGACAGCCTGGTCTGCAGTGATTGATGTTTACTGGTGACTTGCAGCTGAGCGCTTGCATTGAGTGAGCTGCATTATTGCCACCTGGAGATGATGCTTGTGACTGCAGTCACATCCCTCCATCCAAATGTAGACGTGTAAAGGTAACTGCTAAATAGTCAAGTTATTGATAGAAATCTTGGAGGTTGAAATGTATTAACAAATGACAGGCAGTCCCCTAGAACCAAAGTGCTGGGAGTCTTCTATAACCGTCTCTGGGTGTCTGTTTTCTTACATGCTGCTGCCAACTGGAGCTGCCTCTCTCTTCTTCAGATTAACCCTGACAATGAGTGTTCCCACAGGCTGATAACTCAGGTAAATGTGCAGCAGGGAGTATACCACAGAGGCCTGGGGAAAAAGAAATGGAGGTTGGAGTGTTTGCATTATGCAGGAGCACCTGCACCCAAGTCTCAGCTTCATTCCTCACCACCGCAGTCATGCCAAACAAGTCAATTAGACTGTTCAAGTGTTTAAAGTTAAGCCCATCCTACGTGCTTCACTGGACTGGAAGATCAGGTCTTTGGTATGACTAAGTGGGGATAATAGTCTGTTGATTGTTAGAAGTTCCTGGAACAATCAGAACTCTAGTCACTCTGCCAAAACATTATTCACTGTAATTAGGACAATGAACATCACTACACTCCTGTTCACTTCACCTCTCGTCCGTTTCTCCTCTGATGAGCTTGTACAATCTTTCATAAACAGATACTTCAAATTTAGAAAATGCTATTTCTATTGGTGGGAATAGATGTGCATATTCTAATAGGGATTTTTTTCTTCCCAAAACAGTCTGGACACTGAAGACCAACATGTGTATACTGTATTTCCATTCTTTGATTGCTGGGACTTTCATGCAGTATCTGTGCTGGAAGGAGTAAAAGGAGGCATGCAAATTCCTTCTACAAAAGTTTGCATGCATAAATGTTGGTATCTGAGAAATTTGCTTAAAGTTTCATGGAAACATGTGAAACTCTTGAGAAACTCAGAGGCTGCTCAGGTGTCACTTAGATACCTTAATTCCCTTTGTAGATCCAAGTCCAATTCCTTCTGTGTCTCCCAGCTTTCTTATCTCACAAGACTGTTTGATAGTAGCAGTGCTGGGGGAGAGGGGAAGAGATGAGGCAGCTAGGTGGGACAGGTACCATAGCTGTTCACAAAAGGGAAGCATTGAGTGCCAAAGAACTTGGCAATTTGCAAGTTCTTTGCAAATTTGACTGCAATTTGACTGTTCAGGCATCCTGGCACTGTTGTCCCCCAAATCCTTGGGCAAGGATAAAGGTGAGTCTGGCCTGGGTGCCAGATTGGAGAGGCAGAGTTTCTCCTGGGAAGCTCCTGGGGAGCTGTGGGTTGGCACCATGAAACTGGACTGTCTGTGTAACTTCTCCCAGCAAAAAGAATGGGAAATGACTGCTGAACAACTTAGGGTCACGCACATATTTGGCAGTGCACCATCATAGAGGCATTAAAATTTATATCCAGAGGCTTTGGTAAACCTTATGTGAACTGCCCAAGGTCTTTGAGCTGAGATGCTCACAAGAGTCTCTCACTGTAGTTTTGGTGCTGGCTGCTTTTGATATAGTTGGAATTGCTGTAAATATCCAATTTTTATGGTATGTGAATTTCTGTTTCTGGTCATAGCCTGACCTGGAAAGATGCAAGAAAAGAAACTGCAACACAAAACAGAAAATGAGGCTATTAAATGCTCTTAACACTAGCTTTTTAGACCTGCTGACTCTATTCTTTTAAAACATTGGACAGGTGAAGTTCCAGCATAATTCCCTCTTTGTACAAAGAAATTTGCCTATATATTTAGTAAAAATATGAATAGCTGGAGGAGGAGATATGACTCAGTGTTGTACAGTGTGCTGTCACTATTAGGATGGTAGCTGTTAAAAGCAGACTTCAACGCAATCAACTTGTCTTTGGCTTCATGTACAACCTATTAATAATAAACCAGCTTTGACTTGTACAGTATCTCACTATGTTTAGAAAAGGAATGGTCCTGCATCTTGAACTCTTCCAGGAAAATTGCTTCATTTGGAAGCTTATTTTATAAATACAGAAGCTAAATCCAAAGAGCATCTTCACTTAATAGAAAAATATTCTGCGTTTATTTACTGAAACCAGTGGACATAAAGCACTCCATGTTGGAAGTCTACAGCATGCAACTTTGAGTTGAAGGGTCTGCTTTCATCATAATCAGGATAAACAAAGACCTAACTGGAGAAAACATCTCTGGATGAAGCCCATTTTGGAGTTTCTTTCTATGGAGATTACAAATTGCTTTGTTGCTCTGTAATATAAACAATTTTTCAAAATGTTGGTGTTGAGCTATCGGTATTTAAGATCACCTCATTAATCATGTTGGGGGGTAACAAAGTTATCTAAGTTCATGGACTGGCTTCTGAAACTTGATAATAATAAAATAGATAGCAGAGAAGAAGTAACATTTAAAAATATAGCATTAGTGACCCTTTGGGCATGATTGAAGATTGATTTGAAAGGACTAGATACATTACATATAAAGGTTTTATAATGTTGGAGAAATGATCTGGTCAAGGGTCAGGTGTACAGCATGGGGAAAAAGAAAACAGAAAAGAAACTGAGAACGTGTGCAGTGGTGAATGTCACGCAGAAGTCTGGACTATGCAAAAATGCCAGCCGTAGACTTCTGTTTTTTTTGCATGCATTTAGAGAACTGAGATGAAAAGCAGGATTAGGTTGGCCTCTTGCAGCTGTGAGTAAAAATCTGAAAAGCAAACCACTTTATTGGGGGTGGGAAAAAGGTACAAATCTGACCCTTGCTGTCTCCATGATTTATGTGTACTCTTGCAGGAAAGCTGCAAAACAGAAGCAGCTCAAGGCGATCTGAACTTATGCAAGATGAAGGAGGCAAGGCAGTTGCCAGGGTTAGGGAGAGGAATGAATTTCATCTACAGGGAAGTATGGGAGGTAGTCAAGAGGCTGTGGAAGCATTCCAATGACCAGTCATTTTTTTTAATGTTGGCTTTTGTCCCTCTTGTCACATAAAGGTGCTGGTGTGAACATGTTCTCAAATCAGCAGTCAAGTTTTCCATCTGTGTTGCCTTCACTTGGTGTAAGTGCAAAAGCTGTGAAAGACCAGCCAAGGAACTGGGTGTAAATGTGGATATTTAGGGATGTGCTAAAGAGCTTGTAGGGAGGAGAAAAATTAGGGTCACATTAAGAACAGAATAAGTTTGCTTTTGAGCCTGAATGCCTGTGCAAACCCAGAAAATAGTATTATTGAGGAAACCTTGTAAATGAGATTGTTGTACAAAGAGAGGTTCCCAAGAATCATAGCTTCAGAAATTAATGGAATTCAGCTGAAGCTGAACGGCTTTCTTATATCACTGAAGCAGTATTGTCCATTGCATTTCTTGCTGTTCTGAGTAACTGGAAAAATTCCTGTTTGCTCTCTCAGTATTTCAAAGTGACTCATGCAAATGCATAAACATGATCACACCCCTCAGCTCCAAACATGTGAAATGAATGCTCAGGTGTCAGTAGTTAAAACCGCTTACTTTTTTTATGGTGAACATTCTGTATAAAAAGGGAAGAACGACAAAGGGTTGTATGCTTAAGTACCATCTAAAATGGCTATGATAAGGGGAAAAACATGTAAAGAAGTGTTTTGTCTGTTTTCCTTCTTCATTTTCCAAATGAAGAGATGCTATGTATGAAGGGATGTCTGAGTCTCCATGTCCAGCTAAGATGCATAGCCATGTCAGGATCTGGCCCAACCCTGTTTTGGGCTGTCTCAGGGCTAGTTCGACTCGCTTCTGTTGGATCCACAGCACTCAAATGCCAGGTTTGGCATTGGCAGCCAGTGGACAGAATCATTTGAGGAATGTGTGACAAAAGAAAATGCAGTGTAATTCATGGATCTGCTTGTGGTATCATTTAATCCAGTACTACTTCAGTTTAATTCCATTGACATCAGCTGCTGTTTTGCCTAGTACGCAATTTAGGTAATGTGTTTAGTTTAAATAGAGCTTGGACTATTGGAAACAAACTGTCCACAGAAAGTTCCAATCAACAGGTTATTAGGTTATTCTTTTTTTAGGACAAGAGACTGAATCAAAGTATTATAATAAATTCAGTGCAGGCCTTTTTAATTTTTTTTTTCTTCTTTCTCTCCTATAGTGGACTTGAAAAACTTCTTGTTGCAGCACAACTTTTATTGAGTGGATACCCCCCCATCAGACTCTTCCAACTCTATGTAGTACCACCTACTGTACTTTTCTTGTATCTTTGACTGAAGGCAAGTCTGTGGATTCTGACTTATTTAAGCATGACTCTTACTCCCATCACAATCTTACACCACAGACTTTTTTTAAAACTCAGGAGCATCTCTTCATCACGTGTCCTCGGTGTTTACCACAATAGGATGCTTCTGCCTGACTGAGGTATTTGGAAGCTACCACAATGCAAATAATAAGTAGGAGGAATAGCAATACTTATTTACCCACTGTTACTACCTGCAGGAACACTTAGAGTCTATGGCCAGGATATACCAAATCCTAGCCCTGGGTGGCCCCACGAGGCTGTAGCTGAGTCTAGAGGTGTTGCACAGTGCAGAGTAAAGATTAATACATGAGACCTCCATCAGAAGGGAGGAAACAGAAAATATGCTGCCAGAGAATGAGGCAAAATGTTTATGAATGTTGCATAAATAAAAAGGGAATGAAGGTGTGGTATAGGATTAGAATAAGTTAATAAAATGTTGTATTTGAAAATGTCATACAAATAAAAGTTAGCAGTTGATTCGACTTTGAGACTTCTCTTGGTTTAAAGAATGATCATATTTCATGTTTTGAGTACTGGCTTAGAGCAATACAACACATTTTCTAAACGCAAGTCCTCTCAAAGTCAGCAATGTATTTCTCTTGCGTTTTTTTTCTCCTTGTCTTTGTGAACCCTGATAGACGTTCATTAGCATTAGAGCACTGCTATTTTAAAAATAATTTGAATCAATATTTAAAAACAATTCTAAAAACAACTTGTATTTAATGGCTCAGGATGAGTAATAAAATCTGGAGTCTTTCATTTCTTTATTTTAGCATTTAATAAGGGCCAGTTTTGTAGAGACAGAAGCTAGTGCACTTCATTTCAAAAATCAAACCCTGCAATTAGCATTAATTGTCCTTTTTGGATAAATCTTTGGAAGAAATCAAAGGATTAGCTTAGGAGAAGGACTGATATGGCTTCTCCTTCTCCGGGTTTGCCTGAGGTAAGCAGGGAGAGGTTCTGCTGTGTGGTATGGGACCCTTGCATTTGGCAGCCCCTGCTGTAACTGTTTCACCAGAAAATTCAAGTCCTTGTTAACATCCTTGTGTAGTGTTTTTTTTTTTTTTTTTTTTTTTTTTTTTTTGTGTATGTGTGTTCTCAACAATTGGCTGGCTGGACTGGATGCTCTTTTCTGTGTGGAGAATCAGCCTTCCTTGCTTCCTCCAGTCAAGTCTTCATCCTCCTCCAGTGAGGTGAACATCTATAATATTTCTTTGATTAACCATGCAGTATTTCCTTAACATCGTATTTCCTGTATATACTACTGTCACAAGTCATACAAAACTGTCTGATGTTTTAAGGAAATAAATATTTAGAAACACCTACCTCTGGGAAATGCATTTAATTAGATTCTTGCCCCTTACTTGAAATGTTTTTATTAACTTCCAATAGTGTTATTTAAACTTTTACCTCTCACTTTATCAAGTTGTGGACATTATACATCAGAAAACAGAACTGTTCAGCACTGTGAAGAAGAGGGACAAAAGCAGAGCTGTGGTAGAAGCACTGAAACAATCTAGTTAGGGAATGCACAATAAAAATATTCTGGACCATCTGTGGGATTCTTAAATTATCTGTAAGGGAATGGTATTATATGAACTTCTCTTAATGAAGAAAGGATCCCTCCTTACTCTGCAACAGTAGCTCTATTCTGGAAACCCAGTAGTATTCTTTCAGTAGAGTAGTAAATGCTAGGAAGAATTTTGAGGCACAAAAAGTAAAGCTTCTACAAGCTTCTGTGCATGCATCGCCCATGCTTAAGGGACTTGAACTCTTGCACCTCCTGTGTTTCTCAGCAAATAAATCACTCTGAGTGATTGCACAGTTCTGTGCCTAATCCAAAGTACTTGTTTACACTGCATCTGCACCATATCTCCTCCAATCTCCCTTCTCACCTGAGGGAGGAAGGGGGGCTGCCCTAAACCCTCCTCTGCTCACTTTTGCAGTCCATGGCTGAGAATGAGTTCCCTCTACTGCTTTTGCTTGAAACGCTTAATCAACATTTGTAGCATAAATGGCTTAGCATAAACAATTCTCTGGATGATAAGTGCTCATTATCTTGATCTCTTTTCTTCCTTATCCCTGAGGGAATTTTTTTGCTTCTGTTATTTGTACTCTAAGGTTCTATATCAGCTCTTTATAATGCAGAACTGTTGAAACTGGGCTTCAAAAATTGCCCTTATGTGTGATTATCATGGATGCTAATAAGCCCACATACACTATCTCGTTGCCTCAACATCATACCTCTCAATTAATGCTTTAGTGAGAGGAATAAAAAGAAAAATGCCTTATCTGAAAATCCTTCAACAAGAGGACGCAGCAGCATCAAGAGGAATCTTTAGGAAGGCTCTCCTCAGGTGAATTAGTTTTCTGATCCCATTTCTGAGATGGTACTCAGTTTTGACACTTCAAAAAGTGCTTTTCTAACATTCATCTACTTTCTCATGGAGCTTCAGTCTCTTTCCTTACCTTGTTTTTCTTTTTCTACCTTGGGGTCCTGCTCTGAAAAGCTCTGAAATGGTAGCTGCTCCATATGAGAAGGCATCTTTGAGGCCAGCATTGAGATGCTTTCTTGGACAAGGTTCTAGTGATATCATGCACTAATTTTTATATAAGGTGATCTGAGTTGTCAGTCCCTGTTTTTCTGACACACACGCACCCCTCCTTTCACCACTACCTTTCTCATACCTTCTTCACTGCATTTACTCTCGTAAAATCAAGCAGCTTTTTTCCTCAGATATTGTCCAGACCCCTTTCTAGCTAGATGTGCCAAAGGCTTCCCAATGACTGGACAGAGTTAAAGGTAAGTAGCTTCCATATGGAGACTTTTGAAATCTCTTTCATGTGTAAGTAGTATCCTCTTTCTTCTGGGGTTGTTATCTCATTCCACTAGGATCTTTAGAACTTTTCATGGCTGTCTTGAAGCATGCCAGATGTCTGAGGAGCAGCAGCCTATTTTTCTGTACACATTAATAAGATGATATATGACCATACTATTTTGCAAATGTTAATGTTCTGTCTGTTAAATACTGTATAAGTATTATATAAATCTGTTTCCTTGCCTGATGCAAATACCTGGCTGCCTCTTATCCATTTAGTAGTCAGGTATGTTCTGAGCCTTAAACATAGGGATTGATATCTACTGTGGAATTACTTGTTGTCACTAGGAAGCTGCACCTTTCTGTGATACCCAAGCTAAATTTAAAACTTTTTGTCCCTAAAACACATTGAAGTTTGTCTAAGGCACTTCTGAAAGCTGTACTAGAACTCTGGTTTAGTCTGACCAATGCAATGACTACTTTTTACCTTTTTTTTTTTTTTTTTTTTTTTTAATATAAAAGAGTGCATCACTCTCCGATTTCTTCCATTGCTGATAAAATTACTGTATTTAAAAACTGGGTACTTGTCCCAGGTAGGTAGTCCTGTTATCATTAGGGGATTTGATTAGATATAATTGTTTTTCCAGGATGGGTGCATAAGTCTAGAAAGATGTCAAAATTACTTTTTCCTAAACGATGCTTATTTAGCAGCAAAGAAAGTAGAGTAAACCTGAAGGCTTAAATGGTGAGTGCCTGTGCTTGTGAGTGCCAAAGGAGGAGAGGCAAAAGAAGCATAAGGGTGTGGATATAAGTATATGCCTCTGGGCATTTTTTATGAGGTTCCAGATTATCTTGACTTGCATTTTACCCTTTTCAGTCATTCCAGTAGGTGAAAATTGTTCTGTTCTTCTTCCAGAGAACTGAATATACTAGTTTAGCTAGATATACTCATCACAGAAAAGTGAAAAGTAACTGGAAATAGCAATTATTCATGCTGTTAATCCTGGCTTTACTTTATAAAACTGGTTCTGAAGCTGGTACAGTACAGCAAAGAATTCTATGCCCCCCACTGAAGGGAAAGCTGACTGGAATATTGCTTTTTTGTGCCAAGGACACCTAAGCTCATCCTCAACTTTTTGGAGGTATATAGTCCTTATTTGCTTAACACACTGTGGGCCATATCCATCCACAACATCTGAGCTGAGGCGTGCATACATGGCCTTAATCTGACACTAAGCAAAACTGTCAACATAGGTGATCTTCTGGAACCCAGTTCCAGAGAATCTGGATGTAGCTGCAGTGTTGATGGCAACGTGAGGGATGATGTGTTTTCAAGACAAATGCAGGCACTCTGCATGTAATATGCTGGCTGACAGAGAGGATACTCTTCACCTCACTAAATATGCCTTCAAAATTCCTCCAGCAGAGTACTTGTACATGTCTCCCAAGCAGGTCTTTCATGTTGGTCTATCTCATACCTGTTTCAGCAAGTCCTGACTCCCTGGTATACACAAGAATTAAAGAACTAGATTGCAAAACTTTCCTGCAGTAGTTTAATAAATAAGTAGATGTTTATGTAAGGGTTACTGAAAGGTCCCAGAGCAACGTGCTTAAGAACTGGTGCATTTTGTCTATAGTGTGAATGGAGTTGGTACAAATTTCTCTCTGCTTTCTCCACAGGGATGAGTGGGACCTTGTTTTTGAAGTCCTAGCAAATTTAGCTCTCTAGACAAAGCAGCCATTAGCCTGTTGGTGATGTTTCTATCAAGAGATGGAGTTTGCTGACTGGAATTGTTAGCTCTGTATTCTTACCATTGCCTTTATTATAGCTCTGAAGTTAGAGTTAGTTCTGAATCATTCACACTCCCATTTCATACCTCACAGAAAAGCTTAGGTATGTTTTCCATCAAATAGGTGTTTATCTTACTCACATAGAAGAAGGAAGTTTCTTAAAAATTGGTCTTGTGTTGTGGCATGGAAGTTGAGTTGTAAATATTTCAACAGACACTTATCTCCTTTGATGCTGCGTTGGTGGGTGTTGCAAAGTTGGCCTACAGTTGCTATTTGTGAAGCTTGAAGGAGGAAATCTTGTTTCTCAGGAAGGGTGAGAGCAAAATCAAGATTAGGTGTGACTCCAGGTGAGTTGAATAGCTTTTGGTAAGGGTAACACCAGTATAAAATGTTCATCTAGATTGTGAAAGCACAGACATGTAGGAAAAGAAGTGACATCATTGGAGTTCTGTACATGTACATAATGAACTTAATTATGTACAAGATATCATCTTTGTTTGCCTGTTGCTTGCTGGCTCTCTTGGACACAGCTTGTATGTATAAATATGCCAAAGGGCTAAATCCTGCAGTAGAAGAAAGGATGGTATAATTATTTTACCCATTTATTATATAATCACAAATGGCATTAAGTGGCTTAAAAGCTAGTTTATGATATCTCTCAGGATACAGAATGTTTTTTTGCTTTTTTTCTTCCAAGGTTGTGCCTGGAGGTCCCGATAGTCAGTATTTTCGTAGTTCTGTGTGTAAACTAGAAGTCCAAAGGGCAAATCTCCAGCTGGAGATACTGCCTACCTCAAGAGGACAGAAACACTTCAGTTGTCAAAATGACTGGCTTGCAGACCTAGGGATGCTAGATGACTCTTTGGTCAAGCCATGAAATGCCAGCATTTTCAAAATACTGAGTTCTAATTCTATAGTTTCTTAGGAGTATAAGCCATTCCAAGAAGTTTGAGAAAGGCCATTTTGCTTCAACAGTCACTGTTATATGGGTATAGATAGTGTGTGCATGGCTAAAAGGAGGAGTTTGGTCTGAAGTTATGGCCTGAAGGTGGAGTTTACTTTTATTTTTAAAGCTTATTATTTTGATCTTCCACTTGTATTCTGTGTGACTGATTCTCGGGATGCTTCAGAACATGAAAACCTGTGATCTCGCTGAGAGAGCTGGGACTGATCAGCCTAGAAATAAGAAAGTTTGAGGGGGATCTCGTTAATGTATGTACATATCCAAAGGGAGGGTTCAATGGGTGGACCAGGCTCTTTTCAGTGGCGCCCAGTGACAGGACAAGAGGCACTGGGCACAAACTGGAAGACTGGAGGTTCTGTCTGAACATCAGGAAACGTGTCTCTCCTATGAGGACGACTGAGCACTGGCACAGGTTGGCCAGAGAGGTGTGGTGGAATCTCCCACCTTTTGGAGATACTCAAAAGCCACATGAACGTTGGTCCTGGGCAACCTGCCATAGGTGGCTCTACTTGAGCAGGGGGCTGGACCAGATGACCCCCAGAGGTCCCTGCCAGCCTCAGCCATTCTGTGAGTTTGAGATTCTTCCCTGAGGCTTTCCTGAGACACACAGAAGAAGGCTTTACTTTGCTCCTTTGCTCCAGGAGGGACATAACATCACAAATTTCAGATTATTTTATGTTTCAATATTTGTATTTTGGCATTTCTGGAAGAAATAAGCAGTGGTTTAAGAGTTCCGTTGCTGAAATGAGTTCATTAATTTCCATCTAAAGATTAAATGGAAGTGAATGTCCATATTTCCCAAGAGTGCGGAATAATTTGGTTGATGGCCAGAGGGTTTGGCTAATGAGTGAGCTTGTGGTAAACACAAATAAACTACTGCAGGATGCCTTAGAGCTATGGAAGCTATTAAACCAAAATTTCTATTAGGTATTCCTGCTGGACTGTCAAATCCCCCTGAACTGAAAAACCTTCTCTCTTGAGGCCCATGAGAATAAATGTGAATTAAGGTCTGTATTTACTGTATGGCTCTGATGCAGTGTCTTGGGAAATGGAAAATATTAGTACTGTATTCATTGCTACAATAGGAAAACAGTGAAAATATTCAGACAAAGCATCAAAAAAACCACAGGAGAAACTTGGTCTCGGGCATGGGGTTTCAGGAGTTAGTCATGGATGATAATTAATTCTTTAGCATATCAAACTGAATACTCAGCAATTGTTGGTATTGAGCAATGCTGAATTTTCAAATAGTGCTGGAGATGCATCTGAGACCTGTGCTTCCTTTGAAGAGTCCAGGCTTCCTGTGAATGTTGTAAAAAAACAAATATTTGGTTTCAGTAGCTTTAGTGCACTTCTTCTGTGTGGGCCAAACAAAGTCCCAGGTCCCTGAGCTGTAATTTGCTGGCAGCAAAACCTTGATGTTTCTTCAGAAGAGGTAAGGAAGAATCTGCCTAAAACTCAGTTTTGTTCCTGGCAGACATCAAGGCCAAGTCCCTATTTTACTTTCTTTCAACAAATGTGGACTGAGTTGTCATGCCATTGGAATAAATCTGGCCTATATGTGGCTTCATAAAAAAAAAGAACTGCAGGTATTTTTGGTTCTTGGCACAAAACCAGGCGAAAGGTGCTTGAATTTTCTTAGTTTAACCACACTGCTTGCAGAGCCCTCGCCCAATACAAACTCCCCGTTTTTTTTTGTTAGTGGCCCAAAGGCTATTATTTGGCTTACAAATATATGATCTGTTGCCAAGCTCCTCTGTTTATTTTTCACTCTTATTTCCCTCATCTGTGCAGTAGATATCTCATTACAACTGTCACTGACAGTCTGCAGTTTGACTTTTGTCCTGGGCATCTGTGAGGAAGAATCTTGTGAAAACGTTATGAAGTGTCTGATACAGTAACTCATGCTGTGTGCTGTATTCTGCTCATTCCAAAAGCCCGCCTCTTTACCCAGCTGAAATTCATGTTTTCTAATACATTTTCTGTTTTTTTTTTTTTTTTTTTTTTTTTTTTTCAGTATTACATTGTTTACTTTCTTCTGCCTTCAGTTACAATGTGGATCTATATGTGCATCTGTCCCCACCTGCACAACTTTGCTGCAATATATCCTGAATGATTCATGTTACGTGAGCACACCTACAGCTTAGGTCTGAGAGACAGAACTGTCATTAGGTTAGACAATTCAAACCTATAGCCCAAAATGATATAATGATTTCCAGAAAGCTGTTGAAAATAATATTAGAACTGAGTCCTCTATCATTTATTTTTCTTTCCCAAGATATTGACCTTAATATTACAGAATGAACGTTGCTCTGAATAAGAATGTATTGACAGTAATACAGATAAATAAGCTATTTAATGGTAGAATGCGGGCTGCTGCTGTGTTGACTTTACCAGTTGCAATGTCTTGTTAACGTTTGTTCGAATAACCTAGACCTGGACTACGGTATAATTTTCCTATCATAGCTTTGACATTATAAAACTTTGGAAGCTCTATTTGTGATATATATTTCCAGAGGTGCAGAGAAAGGATTATTTTTTTTAGTTTTATTTTTTATGTCAGAGTCCCTTTATTTTTAGGACATGAGACAATAGAAGTAGCAATAATGTGTGGAAGAAGGGCAGGTGAAAATAATAAAAGTTAGGGTCATGACAGAGTGCACGAGTTCTATGCGGGAGCTAAATGTGGCATTTGGGAGTAAACTACCCACTTAACACTCCAATAAGGAACAGTAAGAAAATAACATGGTTTTTGAACCCCTCCACCCCAGCTGACACTCAGTCAGTTACTCAGGGAGTTATACAAATCATGAACTTCCGAAAATGCATCTTAACCTAATGTCAGTGCCTGTCTTTCTGCCTCCTATCCAAACAGAGAGATTGTGTGTGGGATCCCAAGGCTTTCTGCTAGTCTGGGAACTTCTGGCTATTTGGATTTCTGTCCTTTCTTCCCCTCAAAGGAAATGCTTACACCTTCAGAAGGAAAATAATCCCCAAGCACAAGCAGAGGAGATGGCCAAGCAGAGAAAAAACTTTTGCGCTACTGTATGGACACTTCCAAGGACTGACTGTATTTGGGAATAAATAAATAAATGCATAGACTGGATCCACCTCCAACTTTGCTTAACCTTAATTCCAGGAGGTAAATTTGCGGTGAGGGTTGTCAATGTTCTCAAAACCATAGTGCTAGCATGATCTTCTTCATGCTTTCTAACCAGTTAAAGTCCTCCTCTTGGCTCTGTGTCCTCATCAGTGTGAAACATGATTTGTTTGGCTGCAGTCTGAAGTTACTGAAGTAGTGATTTTATTTTTTATTTTTTCCCTATGCTTGTTTTCTTCTGAGTCTCTGCACTTGCATTATTCTTATACTGATTTTGTCTAATTAAATCAGACCTATTCAAACTCTGAGATGGAAGAGCAAAGGTCAAAAAATGTCAGATACCCTTAACAACCTCTATTAAGCCTTGTTAAACTGAAAGTGCTCTCACTTCCAGTCTAGAAATGGCATCCTAGACTACAATAATTGATTTGACCTCCAAATAGCTACATTCTACTAAGAACTCCTCTGAGCAAAAGGAGAAGGAATAGGATAAATGAGCTTAATAGAAGCTCTGCTTCTCATCCTAAGCACACATGTAGAACTGGGAAAAGGTATAGTTACTTTATCACACTGAGATTTGAATGGAAAGGGTGATAGAAATAAAGCCCACCAAACTCACTGAATCTTCTGTAGGATTTATTTTTAAGCTGGGCAGGGTGAGAGAGAAAAGCACTGTACTGTGTTCAGGGAAAGGTCAGCATGTCAGCTGTATAGTATGCCTTCAAAATCATGCTTTGCATGGACACTGTGGTGTGATACTGTGTGAGGGGAGCTGATCTGTTTGGATCTGAAAAGCAGCTGGTGTGATATGCTGTGAGACTTCATTTAATTTTAACTGGTGCAGGCTGCTGTGTGCGTGGAAGATAGCAGGTTAGGCAAACTGAAGGCTCTGATAAAGCCATTTGATACAGATGCTTTCCGGAGAAGTCTGACAGCCACGAATCAAGTTGCTTTAGACAGACTCCTGTAGTGATCTTGTACCTGGAAGTGATGCCTGTGCCTGTGGAGAACATGGGATAATAGTGGCTTTTTTTCTAATGGCTGAGATCTGAGGATGTGCTTCAGTTAGGAGCTGGGTAGGCAACAAGGTTCTTTTCCTATTCTCTCTTATCTTACCAAGTCTAAAGGACAAATGGTGTAAAGCAGCAAATGGTGAGCACAGGGGGACGATCACCTCCTGCTCCTGCTGGCTGCACCATTCCTGACACAGCCAGGATGCCATCGGCCTCTTGGCCACCTGGGCTCACTGCTGGCTTATGTTCAGGCGAGCATCCACCAGCACCCCCAGATCCTTTCCTCTGCGCAGCTTTCCAGCCACTCTGCCCCAAGCCTGTAACACTGCATGGGGCGGTTGTGGCCAAAGTGCAGGACCCGGCACTTGGCCATGTTGAACCTCATCCCATTGGCCTGTGCCCATTGACCTACCCTGTCCAGGTCCCTCTGCAGGGCCTTCCTACCCTCCGGCTGATCAACACTTCTCCCCAGCTTGGTGTTGTCTGCGAACTTACTAGGGGTGCACTCAATTCCCTCATCCAAGTCATCAATAAAGCTATTAAAGAGGATGGACTCCACCACTGACCCCTGGGGAACACCAATGGTGACTGGTCGCCAGCTAGGTTTTGCCCATCTTTTCCCCTTTTTTCAAAGTGTTAATGAAAGCGATGAGAACATAAGAATGGCATGAGCAACAATGTGTTTGGCAGGCTTTAGTTTATTAAGTGAAGTCACCGATGAAAGAAGTCTGCAAAATGAAGATCAAATGAGCTATGGACTGGTGCTGATAAGAGGTTTAGAAGTAGAGAAGCCTAGGACTATTTTGATCCTGTTGGGGTAGAGGAGGACAATATACGTGCCTGTTTGCCATAAGAGACAGCTCACATTTTGTTAATAAGTTTCATCCCTCCCCCTGACCAAAGTAATTCAAAAAGTGATGGATGTGGCCATCAGTAAACATAAACCCAGATGATACCAAAAATCAATAATTTAACTGAGAAAAATTTTGTGTTTACCCCAAGTGGAAATCTATGTTTGTAGTTTCGGTTTAAAAAAAAAAAAAAAAAAACAACAGAAAAAAAAGGAAAAATGCCTTAGATCATAAGATAAAGCTGCACCATATTTCTGATTCTTCTTTTTATTATTTTTAAATTATTTTTTATTTTTCCCTGTGGTCTTTAAACAAGGCATAAATCAATATGAAGAATCAAAATATGTCATTTTTTAGTTAAAAATCCTACTTAATAAGATATGGGTTTAGAAATACAAAAGGTGGTGGCTTTTATTTTTATTATTATTAATATTTGTGTGTGTGCATGTTTTTAATTTGATTACCATAAGTTTCTATGCAGCTAGAATTTCTGTCAAGTTAAGATTCTATTTTATGGACACAAATCATGAGAACACTGAACTTAGATCACTCAAAAAAAAAGGGGGGGGGGGAAGGGAACACATTTTTCTAAAATGCAAAGTTACTTTTCAGATGTTTGAAGCTGTAGCACAGCACTAAGGCAATAAATCTTTCTCCAATTCTCAAGTCTAGCAAGAATGGCAAAAACATTGGTAATGAATTGGGAAGAGGAATGATGAATTTTGAAGGTCGGTGGAGCTTCTATTTACCACCCTCCATGATGTTTCTACTAGATGGCAATGGGCTGGAAGAATCCCTAGGAATATACCGAATTACTGAGATAGTGGAATACTTTTCTGCTTGAAGTACTGCCAGCAGAGAAGGGAAAGACTGAGTTCATTTTTAGCCCAAGCAGCCAGTGAAGTGTGAGAATGATTGGAGTAAAATAAAAATATTTTCTGACAAGAAAAGAATGGATTGGTTATGTACAGAAGTAAGTCATCTGCATAGAAGTTGAGTATATGGTGAGAAGCAGTTATGTGGAAAGCAGCGCTCCCTAGATGACCTTTAGATCATCATAGCTAAAGGTTCATCAGTTTAAAATGACTGTCTTGGATGAAAATGGCAAACCTAGTGTGCACCTCTGAAAATATAAGAGTATTTAAAGGTAGCTTTCTGAGCGCTTGGATAGAAGGGCATTTGTAAAGAAGAGGAAAACAGCTTGATAAAATGAGAAATGAAGCTGCCTCATCCAAGCATGTATAATAGCTATTGCCGTTCAATACGGCTGAAAGGTTTTTTTCTGCAGCTAATGGAAAATGAAGCTTCTAGGGTGTCACTAATTTTGACAGAGACCTCAGTGTCTTCAGTTGTCTCACACTTAAATGGGATGTGCAAATATTCTTTCATGTTCTCTTTTGTTTTCTTGGGTGTTAAATCCAAAATTACTGGTCCTTGGTGCTAAGACTGTATTACCAATCTTTGCTTGAAAGGTTGTCTGTGGTTAACCTAGTTTCTGCCTTGACTGCAAACAATCCCTTCATGTGATCTAATGCCTCTGCCTCATAACCACATCCTTGAAAAAGTCATCTTCATTCTGGGGCCTTTCTTGATTTTTAGAAAATTCCATCCAACTATTTGATTTTCTATTCTCAATCAGCATTATATGTCATATTTCATGTATTACATTTGTTCATAAATGGAATTGTATGTGGTATGAAGTAGTGACTGTCTAAGGCTCAGGTTCATACGTGGTTTCCATCCTTGTGTCTAAGGGTCAACTGAAATCATTTAAGAAATCATGTATTTCAGTAGACTTAGGAGCCTTAAGACTTCTATTTATGTGTTTGTGTAATATGAAGGACAATAAAATTAAAATATTTATTATATATATAGTTTAATATGTATTGTAAGGTGATAATGTACGAATCCTTCGAATCAGTTTAAGCCCTCTGAAGCCACTGGCATGATGCTAGCTTTTGTGGAGTCTATCTGGCTTATCCCAATATTTTTGTGAAGAGAAGGTCAGACCCCTTTTAATCCTTCTATTCAAACTCTGCACTCTGGAGAACCGTGTTTATTTTATTTCATTTTTTGACTCAATTATCTTTTGTTTGTACAGCTCAGACATACCATTACGAATACAGCATTAATATGAAACGCTTGTTACTTCATGCGTGCTGAGCACACAATGTTAAATTATTGCCACGCATTGTGAAGTGACAAGTTTAGTATTATTGAGAGGCTCTGCTCCACTTGTTTTTTTTTTCCACTTTTTTTTTTTTTTTTTTAATCAAAAAACGAAGCTATCTCAATCAAAACATGTTTCTTAAATTTAAAAATACAATGTACAAGATTGGCCTGCCTGTCTCTGAAGCCTGAGGTGGGATTCTTGGAAATGTTAGACCAATTATTTTTTAAGTGGTCTAAGGAGAGGAGCCACATGCAGCAGGGCTTAGTGCTTAATAGGCTTTTTCCTTCAAAGAGTATGTGAGGCCTCAACAAAAAACATGAGTGTGGTCAAAGTTTGGCATGTAATATGAAGAGTAGGAACAAGGTAAAATTGGGTAATTAAAAATAAGCCACAGAGAATTTGAATGACAGAACAGAATAGGGGCCATGAAGCAGAGAGCCACCTGTGGAAGTTACAGGAGAATAACTGGATAGATGGAAAATGGGCTGCTTGTACTGCTGCTGTAGGTGAACAGAAGAAAAATTAAGATCACTTTGTCTAGATTCTGTGTTTTGGCCATGTTTTTATTTTGTTTTGATTTGTTTTGTTTTTGTTTTTGTTTTCCTCTGGAGCTGGAGGAAACTAACAGACAAAATTCTGCAAGAAAGACTCCCCAGTATGAGTGTGGTCCTAGTGGGAGATTGCTGCCAGGCTGGGGCTACACTGAGTTTTCAAAATGGGCTAAAACGCTGGGGAAGGGGGAGCTCCAGGTCTTTTCTAAGGCGTTGGCAGAGGTGTAAAACCACAATGACTGAAGGCAGAGCCTTAGCCAGTGTATGGCAGGTGGGATCATCGCCCTACAAGGACACAACAAATGGTGGAGGTCTTTTTTTTTTTTTTTTTTTTTTTCCCCTCCTGCTAAGTAGAGAGGGTCTGGATTCTCAGTAGGGGCGGTTGAGAAGAAGCTGAAGAAGCTCAAACAAACAACCATAGAAAGTGTCTCATGCATTAGAATATCTTACAAGAACTGTTCTTGCAAAGAAAATATCCTGTCAGTCCCTGCAGCTGGTTCATATGAGAAGTGGCAGAGTGTGACTTCGTTGTCCCAGTTTGCTAACATATTTATCACCTGCTTTTAAACAAGACATAACCTCTCTTTCAGATTTCCTTCTGACACTGGCTAAGGCTCTGCCTTCAGTCATTGTGGTTTTACACCTCTGCCAACGCCTTAGAAAAGACCTGGAGCTCCCCCTTTCCCAGTGTTTTAGCCTATTTTGAAAACTCAGTGTAGCCCCAGCCTGGCAGCAATCTCCCACTAGGACCACACTCATACTGGGGAGTCTTTCTTGCAGAATTTTGTCTGTTAGTTTCCTCCAGCTCGAGAGGAAAACAAAATTTTCTGTTCTTGCCTTTCTAAAGCCAGATATAGACATTTTTTGCTTTACAGAAATATTTTCTATTATAAAATAAACATAAAACATTCGATAACATAACTATTTTATATTTTCCATATAACATAACCACTATTATATATAGCATTCAGTTATATAAAATATTTTCTGTTTAACCTGCATGTAAAATATTAAAGTTACCCAGAATTAGGTCACTGGGTTTGAAATGGACGTCTTAACAGTGCAAAGTGGTTCTTTGATAGACTGCAATTTTATTGGCTTGTTGTGGAAGGCTTTGTTACAGCTCCCGACTTTCTAGGAAACCTGTGACTTGATAGGTTTGATATCCCAGACTTTGTTCAGACAGTGCTCTTGCAATTCAAATAATTACATTGCCCAATAAAAACAGAGAGAAAAACAATTTTCAGAAACAGCAATCTGAGTTGGCCAGAGGGTAACTACTTTTATTATACACAGAGGAAACATGAAACCTGCTTGTATTCCAGGAAAAGAAAGGGATCAGAGTATTCTGTCATACAGATGTAAGACTAAGAAAACAAACTTGGCCTTGGTTTTCATAGCAGTCAGCATAGGATTTTTTTTTCTCTATAAATGTAATGGATGGGGCTATACACAGTCCAAATAAATAAATAAATCACTATGTGTTACAACTTTGGCATTGGAGTTAGACCTCTGTTTTTATATAGCCCGCAGCCAGTCACCTGGGTCTAGTTTGCCCAGAAACTCACTCCACTCTACCTCTTGAAAGAAGGTTTCTAGATAGTTTTAATCGTCCTGGTGAAAGGTCAGCATTTTCATGCAGTGTAACAGCTGAAAAAGAAAAGAAACAGACTTCACAGCAGATCTAGCATGTTTAAATTGATAATTTGTGAATTGTAAATGTGAGAAATCATGGGCAGTTATCCTTTATCGTGCCAGTGATCATCACTGAAGATATCTAGGAAGTCAGGACCCTGGGTGCTCTGTGTGGTAGTAGTGCAGTTCTTGCTTCAAAGAGGTCGCAGTCCTGGGTAATGACATTGATGCATAGATTTGGGGTAGAGGAAAGTCATGTCACTGTATGAATACATTTTCTTCTGTGCTAAATGTACACATCAAGTAGCCCTCCATCTTCCTGGCTGCTTTGAGCAAGAGTTTGACATGTACATAAGTGAAGATCTATTAAAAGGAAGCAGATCAACAGAAGAACTTAAAGGCAGAGGTTGGGTGTGACATAACTGATACAATGATGAAGGGAAATGATTTTGACAGTTGGTGTTGACAAGTGAGGGCAGAGGTACAATGACAATGTGGTTTAATATCTTTGTGACAACAGTGGTAGCCTAATTTAAAAGGATGTGCAGAAACAGGTCATTCAAAGCAGAAAAGAAACCAGGGGAAAAAATGGCTGTTGTTTGTCTAGAGGATCCTTTTGATTTCAGCTGTCCAAGATACCAGAGAAGACAGGTGAAGAAGTAGGAATAGATGAAGAAGGATAAATAGATCTGTAGAAGACAGGAACATTTGCAGCTGTTTGGCACACAGGGCACAATGGCAGCAGAGGGGCTTAGACAAGAGACTTAGAGGTACTTTGCAGAGGGGAGAGAGGCTGGAGGCTGATGGCATACTCAGAGGAGACAGTCTGGACAACCTAGAGTTGAATGACGTGAACCACAGAAAGAGCCAAACATTCCCGTGTTGCAGACTCTTTCTCTCTCTTTTAATGAAATTACAGGCATCAAACCCAGCAGATGAAAAGCTTGCTGGATCAGTTTCTCTGTAGATAAAGAAAAAAATCTGTGGTGTCAGGAAAATATTATACGTGACAACTTTGACAGAGGGATCATGAAATCAGAGGGAACATGGACAGAATACAGCACTGGGGTTATCCTGGGTACCCACATTCATTTTGCTACCACTAGCTGGCTCATTCTTAACAGCCAGCACCCAGAATCACATGTGCATCGCATGCAGGAAGAACCATATAAACATTTTCTGCTGGGTGAACTTTATGCAGAAAAACACAAACCTATTACAGTTAATTACCTGAAACTCCTTATGCTGCCTGCAGCTGAAAAGAGTGGCTATCATCTTACAGTGGGTGACAGAGGATGGGGTTTGATGTGCTGTAGATAAGGGCCCAGTACAGCGCCCACAGCTCTGCACGGTGGCGTGTTGCCATGTGCTTGGCGCTGGTGCAAGGCGATAGCCTGGAATTCAGTCATGTTGTGGCTAGATTGGTTTCCTCAGAAGGAAACCAAATAGAAGGTGAGAGTAACAGAAAACTGCCTTTAGAATAACCTCTGACAGTCTGCAGGTTTCTGTGACATCTTAATATCAACATTGCACAACAGAGGGAGTAGATTATACCCATTAACGCAGGCGGATCTGTTGTTCAAGGCTTTTAACTCTTGCTCTGCGATGCAGGGAGTGCTGAAGCTTGCAGGTATCTGTGTGTTGTTTGTTCCTGCTGCTCTGGTGCAGGGAAGTGCTGCGAACGTGTGCTGCTGGCAGGGCCGGGCCCAGGGGACGTGAGCGGCTGAGGAACAGGAACTCGAGCATGGCAAAGGCCCAACTGGAATCCCCCGCTGGAGAGCGGCCAGGGCACGTGCGAAGTCGCTGCTTCCCTGCTGGGTTTCTGATCGCCGTGTACTGGGGAGTCATTTCTGAAGAATTCTGCCTGCATCGGGCACCTTTAATATTTTGGCAAAAGGTTTTAGCTGGCACAGGGGAATGCTTCTTGCTTCAGGCTCTTCTCCGGAGGTGAGGCAATGAAAGAAGGATGTGCCCAAGACACTGCCATCATTCTTTTAAATGTAAATCAGGGCGTTTAATGTGTTTGCATGAAAAGTGCCTGTCTTGTAAATCAGGCATAAAGGGGTTGTTGAAGTGAAGCATTTTCTAGCAGTCTGGCTTTGAGATGAAACAGATAGTTGTAGCTAGACCTGCTTGCAGAAAAAATGGCAATACTTTCCAGGTCAGTTGCAGGTATTGGTCTCCTCTTATGGATGAAGAAGCAGGACAGAACTGTTACCGTGATGAGGGACTTACACTTGCTTGATGCATTCCTTCAGTAAGAGATATCTGTAAGACTGTGTGGAAGCCCTAGCAACTTACTGTTAGTTCTGCTTTGTAACCCGGTAGACACCCAAACAGTTCTCCTTACACTCCCAATCAGATATGCGTATAGGAGTCATAAGCTAGCTGCATGCTCTTGGACAGACAGGTTATGATGGAGGTGTACCAAGTAGGTGTACTGATGGTAACACCCATTACTGATTTTTTTTTTTTTTCCATTGATTAGCACATCAGCTATGCTTGGGAAATTCCATGAGGAAAAAAAAAAAGATTTGTATAGAATTGTGCTCTCAGATTTTATTTGAAATCAGGAACTGAACCTGTGGTACCAGCAAATGGTTGGAAATATGTCAGCCATGCTTCAGTCAACACTGCAGTAGCTTTGAACCAGCTTGGGGAGCACAGGCAAGTGAAAAGAGATATCAGTAATTTCAAGTAGAAACTGGATTCATTGTTTTCTTACCAGGCTCACTCATTAAGAGGAATATGTACTGAACTCAGAAGCTATTGACCTGAGGCACCTCTAGCATTTTAATAATAGCAGCTGTAGACAATCTAAGAAAGCTTTGTTTAATGTTTCTAAATATTAGTCTCTCTTCTTGGAAGCATATCTGATTATATCTAAAATATTTCTTAACCAAATAATATGAATAGTATTAACTGGAAGAAAAATCCAGTACAGTAAATCCCTGTATGTGAGACAGCGAATGATCTCACAAAGGAAAAAAAACAACACTTGTTTTCACCTCTGTACAGCACAAGTTCTCAAAAAGTCTTTACATAAAAGTCAGCCAAATTCAACTGAATGTATCTGTCAGAATTTGCTCTTGCTCTTAGCCATCTTTTCTCTTATTTTGTTACCTCCTGGACTCTGTAAACCACAATCTCTGAAGAAAAAGGTATTGGAAAGTGCAGTTAGGGGCCTCTGGTCAGTTAAGAACAAAAGGCTATTAGAGGACCTGTCAGACATAATAGTTGGCTAATTGTCTCTCTGTCTCTCTCGTCTCTCTCTCTCTCTTTCTCTCTCTCTCGCGCGTGCTTGTTTTTCTTTTTTTTTTCTTTTTTTTTTTTTTTTTCCTGAAGGCTACCAGGGAGCATATGTGTGTCTCCTACTTCCTAAACCATCTGATTAAGGGTGTGTGTGTGCAGTGGGGAGGTCCTCACCAGCATAGAAATATTTCTACGTCACAGTCCAGACACTCCAGGTCTAAAAATAGTCCTGCCATCCACTGTGCTGTCGCATGTAGGTATGCTAAGAGGATGAATACACTATGAAAAGTCCACTTTTGTGGAACTCCACGTAATGTTCTGCTTTATGTCAAAATTCAGAGAAATCTGACAGGCTATAAAGTACAATTAAAACTAAGCACATCAGTAATAAGAAGCCACAAAGCATGCATAATCATGAGATAAATGACCTCAATGGACAGATGATGACGAGCCAAGGAGAAGCCAAGGTCAATTATCAGAACTTTTAATTTTAATGCTATAATTAATAATGAATATTTCAAGAAAGAATCTTTAAAGAATAATTGTATTCTGCTATTAAAACCTGTTAAACGTTAAACTTATGCAATTTATGCAAATTAATCTGATAAGAGGAGACAATTAAGGTTTATAATTAACAGATAAATACAAATGATCCAGTGATGAAGGTCTTGGTTTCTCCTCTGTCTTATGAGACAATGTAATTGATTTTTATAAATGCTAATTTATATGCACTGCTAACCATTAATACATTGAAGAGATCATTTATTAAATTAAAGATGAATAGTGGTGTATGCAAAGATAATACCTGAGTTTTCAACATCTTAAAGATAAAAAGGAAGCAGGAAGAAACCAAAGCTTTGAGTGTGATTTTCTTTTTTTTTTCCCAACAACCTTTGACATGCCAAGTGCGAGGAATAGGAAAAAAAGTTCAGTGGAGACAAACAACAGCCTTTGTTCAATAAGTCTTTACGTGACAGCAAGAAGGATTTTTGGCACAATCCTGGCCTTTTAACATTTGTTCTCATGGACTAGAAGTAATGCGTGTTCTTATTTTGCTTTGCCTTGCTGTGCTTTTTCTTTGTGTTCTCATACAAGAAGATGGCACGTTCACCTTGGAATGAAGCTGCTTGTTACAGGGTGGGGGAAATTTTTGGGGGACCAGTGTGCTAACTTGGCATTCTGTTTCAAAAAGACGTCTCCTTTCTATCTGAGGAGTTACGTTGGCTACATTTTCTTTTAAAAATTAATAACTTTGTAGAATGTAAGATGGCATTTTGCCAGCTCCTATAATTATAAGTATAGTAAGCCTCTCTCCTTCCTTATGGTTAAAGCTTTGTATTAGCTATAAAATGGGATGCATTCCATATATTATTTCTTGTATCCACCCTAAGAATTGTGATATCTTCTAGCGTTGTAAAGGCAGCTGCAAGCACTAGTTACAATTATGTGTAGCTTTATCATTCATAGCTCTTCCCCCCTTTATTTATTTTTATTTTTTCTCAAGGGTGAGGTTGTTGGCTGAATGCAGCAGAGCAGGTGCTTGAAAGGCAGCTTCAGAAAGGTGGCTCTCCATGACCCAAAGAAAGTCCTAAAGGGTTGAGGAAGGGGGAATGAAGCAACCATGCTGCTATAGCAGATCTGATTACCTCTAAGACTAAACTTCAAGCAAGTATGGGAGACCTTTGCAAGATCTAAATATAATGACTATATTTTAATATATATATATATATATATTTTCTCTAGACTTCTATTCTTGGCACTGCATTCTGTGCTGAGCTGGGCTCTGTGGAACTGACTCAGAAGGTCAGTACTATGGGAGCTTCAAAAAGCACATACAGGGGCTATTGCAGGTGTAGGCAAAACCTGCACCTACTAATGCAATAATGCAATCAGTGAAAAAATATATGGTCTTTTATCAGGGACTGATGTTGCCTGCTGACTTCAGTGTGGTTTCGTGATCTAATTCCACACAGAATTTAACTTTAAAAAGATTCATTAATTTATTGCCCAAGCAGATGAGATACAGCTCAAGGTATTCTCCCGGACATGTTTCCTGTGCTGTCCTAAACAAGAATGGATCAGAGCAGTTATCTTTTTGTCTTCTCACACAGACACTCTTTTAACATAAATCATCTGGAGATATTGACCATAGATCAGAAATATAGCCCTCTGCTTCTAGATGTTCCTGTGTGATGCTTCTCCCACTTCTGGATTTCCTTGAACAACAAGCTGCCTTTAATATTCTTTTCAGAAACCTTTTGTATCACCTTTTTGTCCACACATTTGGCTACATAGGACTAAAAGCATGGTTAGGAGGAAAGTGCATCCAAGCTGGGCTCACCTGGGGCTGTCAGGGCTTCCTATCCCCCTGGTGCAGCTGGAGCAAGAGTGTAAAATGACCCAGGTCTCTGGGCTTTGAGTGGTGCTGGGTGCCAGAGCAGCCTGGCAGGATGATGGACTGCAGCCCTGGCAGAAACCCCTTGAGGCTCCTTCAGGGTTTCAGCAAGACTTTTGTTGCTGTTGCAGTCGTTCAGCATTTTCCAATGAAATCCTGCTTCACTGGGAAGTTGCAGACTGATTCAGTCTGCAAGACTCTGTAAAGGCCTGGTAAGCAAGTGTCTTGGGAATTTTTTTTTTTTTTTTTTTGTACCAAGTCTTTAATGAGCCTTAATTTAATTAATAGATTTGTAGTGAAAGAACTCATTACCTTTGATTCTGGAGATGAAAGTCCAAATAGTCCCATAATATTTAGTTACATAGCAGATGCTGCCCTTGTATAAAAATGCAAGAACAGGGCTTTGGTACAAAAAGAGAAAAGGAGAAGCAATTTCAGGACGCTTCTGAACAGCGATCTACTCCCCCTCCTTGCCCTCCTAAAATGAAAAAAAAGACACTAGGTTCTTATTTATTTATTTATTTATTTATTTTATGTATCTATATTCAACTACAATCACTTATTTAAAAGCAGCCTCTAGAGTATGTAGCCTCTTCTGCAGACTGAGTACTCCCTGCAAACAATCATTAAGACCAAGCTGGGGCCAACTTACACTCCCCTGACCTGTCATAAGGAGATAGATTCCAGCTACCCTGAGGATATCTTTTCCATTTCTACACTGATGGAAATCATGTAGTAAGGACTGCTTTTAAAATTATTCTTCCTGGAAAAAAAATGCTACAATGTCATGTCCCTGACAAATGCACAGCCTGTTGAGTTCACGTAGTGAGTTGTTGGCTGCTTTGGAAGCCAGGAAATGTGTGTCCTTTGCTGCTTAGAAATATGCTGGGTGAAATGATAACAGTATGCTGTTCTGCATGAGCATGGGTCTGGGGATGTGCTAGAAAGAAACCAAATCTCTGACAAAATCCTTGCTTATACTCAGACCTCTTTATGAACCTTAGAGATCCTTAGTAGTGTGTATGTATTTTTCTTGTAGTATCTTTTTGCATTGATATCACCTAATATAGATGACTTGGTAGAATGAGTAGATGAGGAAGACTGCAGCCAAAGCTCTTGACCTTCTGTGCACACCAGAAAGAATTTCAGGGCTGCTGCTTGCAAGAAATATTGTTTTAAAATCATTCTGAAACATTTGTATGGAAACAAAACCAAATCTTGGTGACGAAGTCATAAACAGCCTGGTGACAGAAAGGGCTGTTCACCTGTGGCAATGACACAACAGAGACACACTGGGACTGCTGGATGGGACACTTGAGGAATTTGCTGGTACAGAGCTGGCTTGTCCTAGTTGGGCATCTGCCTGTCTCTGGCCATGAAGAGGCAGCGAGTCCTCAGTCCAGTCCCGGCTGCTCTGAGCACTGGCACATGGTGAATACCAACTGGGTGTTTCCTAAGAATGAGGAGGAGTACATCTTGAAGAGCCTTAAAGAAAAAGGGGAACTTTTAACGCTTAATTCTAGGATTATTTTTAGACGGTAAATAGAAAAAAAAAATCACTAGTGCTTTTTTTTTTTTTTAATTCTCTGTACTTTTTTAATGACAATCATAATGAAAGCATTCTAATAATTTGAAAGTTATCTTCTGAACATGTTGGTTTCTTATTATACATATATTACACCTCAATAATCCTTTAGATGCTTTGTCAGTCTTTAGTTACGTTATGGGAATTAAGCTTAGAGGTGTTTAAATTTGGAAAGTGTTGACTTTTTGGAATTTATCATTACATGAAACTAATTTCAGAATTCTCCTTTGAAATTGGAAATCTATCTAAATGTTGTCAGAAAACCTTTGTTTGAAATCTCATGAAAATACTGGCAATTGTTTCACGTCATTTCAGCTTTATAGTTTACATAATCCATTTCGAGAAAACATCAGCCTTCTTCATTTCAGCCACCAGGAGACACTTGCTGTACAGAAGTGATAAGGCGCTTTAGCTAATAAAAAGCAAAAGCTTCCCAGAACGATTTGGAAAATAAAATACAGCTGACAGCGTTGCAGTTGTTAAAATGGGCCATGTTTGAGCTGCAGAATATTTCAAGTTGGAGACAACCTGTGGAGGTCATTTAGGTCCCACACGCTGCCCCAAGCAGGGCTGCCATCACAGCTGGCTCAGGTTGCTCAGCCTGTGCAGATCAGGTGTGAACCTCTCTACAGAGAGAGATCCCACAGCCTTTCCCAATGTGCTACTATTCCCAGTTCATTTTTTTCCCTTGTACCCAACTGTTGCTTCTCTCGATGCAGCTTGTGACCCTTGTCCTAGGCCAGCCACTGGGTATCTCTGTGAAGTGTTTGGCTCTGTTTTTTTCAAGCTGTTGTAGGTGGTGGGAGCAGCCAGAGTCACTAGAGACCACTGCAGCAGGGACAAATGTCAACTTACACTCCTTAAGCTTAACAAATGGGAACAGCATTTTAGAATAATATTTTAAATGAGATTTTCAATTCTGAAAGTAATCCTTACTTTTTAATTTACTAATAAAAGATTGAATGGAATCTCAGAATTTCTGAAATTTTCTTTCGATTGAGAATAAGAATTTAAATATTTTGGGAAACTTTCCATTTGTATGTCTGGAAAAAAAATATTCTTATATTGTAGTCATGGTAGGTGCACATTGTTTTTCTGCTAAGGGTGACAAGTGAGTGCAGGGCATCCTATTTCTCTGTAGGAGAAAGTTAGGGAGTGAGGAAAAATATAAAATCTTTACCCAACAGATTGCTTTTGCTTAGAAGAAGTTGATGTAAGTTTTACCAGTGTTTTCAATGAACTTCAGAAAGGCCTCTTAGCTTTTGGAATAAATATTATGAACTACTGATATAAAGAGGATTTTTAAAATTTCTTTTTATTCTCAAATTTTTAATTTTTAACTTTAAAGATTTAAAGGACATTGAAAGATATTCTTGTGTGACACAGAAAAGTGGAAAAAATGTCTGCTGTCAGTGTAATAACACTTGTGGTACTGAATGCTTTGGATAATGGAGGATCTTCAGTGCACATTTACATTCATCTCTGTTTCTGTGTGAGCATTGTTTTTGCTATGGTGAGATTTTGTTCTCTTTTTGACATGAATGCACCAGTTTATTCACCTTTAAGCAATTTTGTTGAGCTGCATTGCAGGTTTGACTGACTTGTTGCTCCTGCAGTATGGCTGTAAATCACTGTGCAGTGATACTGAAGGCATGTCAGCCACAGAGGGCACAAATTCTACTCTGAGGATGGGGAAGAGGTGTTGCCTTCAATTGGCCCATCCCCTAAATCTGAGCATGGCCTTAGCTGGAAGGCCGTGTACATGTGAGGGTGGAAGTTCTGTTCCCTTCTTCCAGTTTATTACTTGTGTAGCAGGTTCACAAATGCTAAATATTCACTTGTTAAAAAATTTACCCGCTACAGCATTGCATAATTTGGAATTTCACTGGAAATCCTAAATGTCCCATTAATAGCATTGAGTTCACCCCTACAAAAAATTATGCGAGCTTCAGAATGGAGATGTGAATGGAAATCCCTGAGACCAGCTTGAGTCACATGGGCAGTAAAAAGAGTATTGGACGTGTTCCTAGAGATTTGTGAATCTGGCACCTGTGATACGATCCAAGGCCTTATTAGTTTTGTGAGTGAACCAGATAGCCTGTTTTAAAGAAATAAGTGTCTGGAGAGAAAAAAATGCTCAATAAGTGATTAATATTGAACTAATTAGTAACTTAGCAGGGGTTTGATGTTACATTCTTGCACTTTGCAGGGGAAAGAAATAAAGTTGATTTCTCATCTAATCTACTCAACAACAATACTTTCTCACTTAAGATTGAGCATTGGTTTCATGTGCTGGTTGTTTACTGTTTGCTTTCAGCTACTCAAAACTCAGGTGTTTTTATTGTGTTTGAGTAGGAAAGAAACATCACAGTGATGTGGTAGAGCTCTTGACAAATATTTGAAAAAGAGTAACTTTAAGTTTCAAAGTGTAAAATGTTGAAAACACTACATTTCCTCTTATTTCTTCTTCTTTCCTACAACTAGATGACCAGCAAACTTGCAGAAATGTCTGTGGTTCTAGTTGCCTCTCACTGCCACTGTTGTCATTAAACAAATGGCCTTTGCCATGGACTGGGAACGACAAGGATAGAATATGTGGAAGTGCAAATTTGTATTTGTATGATGAAATTAGGACTGAATTTGATGTTCAAATGTAGCTTTTGGACAGAACTCTGACTTCCTTGTGTATAGAAGCAGATCCCACCATCTGGTCCTGCCCCACCTTCCCCCGAGGTATGCAGGTCTCTGAACCAACAGCGCTGTGCTGTGTGCCTTTACAGGCAGTGTCTAAACCAAACGCTTAGTACCTTAATATGATTGGCCTACGCATATTCCGTTCCCAATTTCCGCAAGATGCACATTCCTTAATGATGTGTTTTTTCGTTGATACACAACCTACTGACTTTCTTCTGGGTAAATTTTAATTAAGTTGTTTGATAGCCAGAACTATTTAGCTTTAAGTAATTGAGCAGATGATTGGATTCTTTAACCTTTTAAGAATCCTATTCTTTTCAACAACAGACTTAAATCCTTTCTCTTCATATAGTCAAGAGATGTGTTTCTTAAAAAAAAAAAAAAAAAGTCTATGGAACACATTACTAATAGTCACCAGGTGTAGAACATGAGGTGAGGGCTTGGTTCTTTTAGGTATCTGTAGGCACTTACAGGATTAATATCACATTATAAAGAATCAGTATTGGTCTTTAAGTTTTCAGCCTGTCATTTTAGAATGCCTAAAACAAATGAAAACAAGACAAGGAAACCTATAAGTGGGAGAAGTTAGAGGCCTATCTTCTGGCTCGGCAGATGCAAAGGCTTGTTTCCCACCAGGAATAAATGGCTTGGTTTAACATGCTCTATGTTTCTTTTTCCGCTTTTCACAAGGAAAAGTATTGTGCTCGAGTGGTGGCATTAGGCCCGTGCCTTGATGGTGATATGTAGCATGTGTTTTGCATTTTCTGAAGTCCTGAGTATATGCTGAGGTCCTGAAGGAATCCAACGTTTCCCTTCTGTGCCTGTCTGCAGAAACTCAGAAAGAAAGCAGAAAAGCATTTAGGAACTGGAAGACTGAAGAATCTGAAGCTCATTAATCAGTCAGGACTGATTATTTTATTTTAATATAGGGAAAGGAAATAAAATTAGAGATTGGGAGAAATTATATATATATATATATATATTTAGCAAAATATGTCTACTTCTTTATAGCAAAGGGAGCGGTTGGTTGTTTTTCAGTTCTGTTTTTTCTCCTGGAAGAGAAGTACTTTGTGTATTGGGCTTACACTTGAGGGGAATTTTTGTCATAATGCATTAGTTCTTATCTAAAATCAAAGTACTAGGCTTGATTTTATGTGTAATACTTCGCTCTTAATATTCTATGTGTGGTTTCACTCACCCAAAGAGCTGGAGAGCAGTCTGGAGGAGGAAGTGGTAAGAATGTAGCTTATGAGCACCTAGGATTTCTATTAATTGGATTCTCCTTTCCCTTTCCCTTTCCCTTTCCCTCTTTAATGAGCTGGAGCCAGGCTTGGGTTGGGGAAAAAGTTTGAAAATGAACTCTGTGGACTTTGCTTCTAAGATGTGCTTCCTGTATCCCGGTGCTGGCACCCCTGTGTGTAGGTACAGACTGCAGGTCCATCTCCACAGTCACCAGGAACTGGCAGTTGCTACCCACGGACTGCTATACTGGAGGACTTTTACTGGAAAAGTTTATGAATGGGTTGAAATGACTGAGATGCCATTTTCCTCAGGTGCCAACAGCACAATGACATGCTTTACATATTGGATCCTGACTAAAGAGACCTCTCATTAATGAGCTTGTTAGAGTGATGTATTTCTTCTGTGCTAAAACAGAGGTGATAAATTTGTGTGAGGATATGGCAGTAACAAAAGTGTTACTTTGAGAAATTCCTATTGACAAATAATTTGTTTTAAAATTGCACTACTCACTATGTTGCACAGGGATTCTTACTATGTTTTTAAGGGGCTTGAATGTTCAGTGAGAATCATGATCAGTTCCTTACCTCTGTGTTATATGTAGCAGGTTAGAATCCTAATGTGGATGAAACAACCCAGGAGTTTCTGGAAAAGCCAGAGCTCAGTCTTCATTTCAGCTGAGAGGCGCATGAAAAAGCAGGAATAGTTACACAGAATATTTATTATTCAATATTTATTATTCAATACCCACTTATGTGCAGTCTGTTAATCATCTCTCAGATCCTCCTCCACTGTTTCTGAACTGATCTGAACACCTTTGTAGTCTGTGCTGAACCTTCTTTAGCTCCCTTCCCCGACTCGAGGTTTCTAGCCCTCCCAAATCCTGAGCCACTTTTTTGGCTGGAGACACTGCTTATGCTCAGTTGTCAGCTGGGAGGAGATCTGGGGACGATTTGTAGAGTTTGCATTGCAAGTGCTGCTTCTGGAGGTAGCATACTTGTAAGTGATGCTATCCTCGTACTGCAGCACTACCTGCTGCAGTCCTATGGTACCTGTGCATCTGCAGAAGGACTGTGCCTTGCAGGATACCTTGTGACCAGGGGTGAGAAGTGGACACAGCTGTTATGTCTGTCATCCTGGGGGAAATGTGCCTGAGGGGCTCAAAACGATCACAAGTTCCTGACGTAGGAATTTCCCTTCAGAAAATAAAGCTTAGTTGAAAATTGAGGTGAAGACTGAGACACATAGGAAATGAAAGGCACTCAAAGATGGGAATTAGGGACGCCAAGGTCCCATTTTGGGTTTCAGACTGAAAATCCATTTTCCTGTGCTGTTTACAAAGCTTGGGAAGCACTTTAGTGCTTGAGGCATCAAATCTGCTGAGCTAGCTATTGGAAGGCATATCATAAACAAACAGTATTTCTGTATGTTCTGTAGGGCAGCAGTGCTGTTTGCCACAAGCTGTTCTTCCAGCCAGCACTGCCACTTTGTCGGTTTGTTTTCTGCTGGTAGGTTGCTAAAAGAGGCTCAGAACAAATAGCTGTTGTGCAGGGAGCACTGCAACGGATGAGGGGAACAAATCTGTTTCGCCGTTTCTGTAAATGGTAATGAGTTCAGCTAGATAATGCTTTAGTTTTTAATTCAGATGCGCTGTTATACGCTGGTTCCCTGAGCACTGCTTGTACAAATTTTATCTGTCTTGGTAATAAAACAGGCAGTAAAATGGGTGTTCTACTTGCTAAATTGCTGCAACTGCAGCTGTAACAAGTGAATTGCAGCAGGTACCAACAGCGATGCACCCTGGCGTGGCTACCCAGGCTTTATGGCTCTCCTGCACAGAGGCAAGGTGCCAGAGAGCCAGTGGTTGTACCTCATTCCACTGACTGCATGGGAAACACCAGATACGTTCCTGTTACCTAAAATAGAAGTACAATAAAGTAGTTAAAAGGATTATAGAGATTTGGCAGCAAAATCACATGTCTTGACAAATCTTTATCCATCCCTCCATAAGCATAATTTCAAATGGAAGGTTGGATTCCGTCATGCTCAGATTAATCCTGGAAATGTCATCATCCTCCTTGATTAGCTTTTTGTGCTGCAAGACCTCAACTTTAGAAGTAAATCAAGGTAAAGAGCACCGGGATACAATTCCCAAGTCTGCCTTAATGTTGACAGAATATTTGAACCAGTGTTCCTGTTAGCTGTGGATATCTCAAAGCATAATTGTCCAGCCCAACGTGTCAGTGGCCTTGATAAACTGCAGAATTGCAGAACTAGAAGCACCCTGTGAAATTCTGTAGTCCTTTCTCATCTCCTAAGAGAATGCAGGTGACTTTTATTAACTTTTTTTTTTTCCTCCTGGAAATTTATTCTGTGAAAATAATGTCTTGGTCATTACAGATTCTAATTGCAAATTTTAATTCTGATTTAATTAAATCTTTCTGGAGGGGGGAAGAGGCAAGAGAAATGAGTTTTCACTTGCAGTGGTGTGGTGGTTTCAGCCTTCAGGCAGGGAAAGGAAGCTGCAGGCTCCAGCCCTGGCCCAGCAAGTAAATCTCTGGTTCTCCTCATAGCTGATGGGAGGATGCTGTGCACTGGCACCATCCTTGCGGTGCTATTGCAGTGTGGCTCTTACAGGCAGGAACCATGCCTGCTTTCAGGCAGGAAAAGCTGGAGGGTTTTGTGGCTTGCAGAGTTATTGTCACAGCCTTGGAAAGGGTCAGCCCTGGCCCTGCAAGCTGCCGATTCTCCAGGGCGCTTGAATATCACAGAATCACAGAATTTCTAGGTTGGAAGAGACCTCAAGATCATAGAGTCCAACCTCTGACCTAACGCTAACAGTCCCCAAACAGCCACCCAAACACGTCTGCCTCTATGAGGAGAGGGTGACCAGCTCCATCAGCATGGGGCTGGCTGTGCAGGCTGGAGAGTGACTGGAAAGTGATGTACAGGTGTCTGCAGGGCTCGGGCAGTGAGAAGGCCATGGGCGGTGACATTTATGTCCACCAACGTCAAATCGAATGCACTGGGTGGGTAAGGAATGAGAAGTAGCCTTGCGTCTTCTCCACTCTTCTCACTTCCCTCTCATTGTGGAGGTTGCTCTCTATTTCTGTTGCATTGTTTCAAGTGTGTTTAGTATTCTCCATTTTGAACTGAATGAAAAATTAAATTCAGCCCACAATGATATATCTATATATTTAATTTCAGCAAGAAAAGAGAGGCTTTATTTTTTTATTATTTTTTCCTTGGTATATAATAATTCCTCCCCTACTCCCTACTTTCCCTCTCTCTTATGCTTGCTTGATGAACTTACAAGGTAGTTCTGTGTACATAAATATGAAGTATATGCAGCTCCATTTGCTGTTAGCTGGAATGCCTGCACCTCTGGATTACAGGTTTGTAGCTATCACAGGCTGTGGTTATGCTCAAACAGTCACTGAATGCATCTCACACTGAGACTTCACAGCTGTTCCTCAGTTTCCCTACCCATAAAATGAATCACAGAATATTTGGAAGGGGCCCACAAGGAGCATCAAGTCCAACTCCTGGATCCACACAGGACCACCCCAAAACCAGACCCTATGTCTGAGAGCGTTGTCCAAATGCTTCTTGCACTCTGGCAGTGACTCTTGGTGCTGTGACCACTGGGCCTGTTCTGGTGCCCAACCACCTTCTCGGTGCAGAACCTTTTCCTAGCACCCAGAGTGAAGACAAAGTATCATAGAGATAGGAAAGCATTTTTGACAGCTACAGGTAGAAAGCACTAACAAATAACAGCATTTCCTACCATTATTTTTTCTGCTTACTGAATCAGAAGGACTGGTTTTCAACCCCGTTACCTGTCCTTTATTCATCCTGAGACATAGCTCAGCCATTCTAGGCTGAGAATGAAAGAGGCATGTACAACATCCTGTTTAAAGCACTTTCATAAACATATGAAAAATAATGTTGAAAATGATTAAAATGAAGGACACACATTGCACACCTGACTGCCAGGTCAAGGCCAGAGCTAGTGGAAACTTTAACATAAATATTAATACAGCAGGCACTTTAATTAGCTGTGCCCTTCAATCACTGGTTGTTTGGCCCCTTGGTATCCATCTTGAGCCTTCATAGAATAGGATGACCCCTGCTTGTCAAGTCAGATTTCATTCAATTTATCTAATTACTTTTGGGATCATTTTAATACATGCTCCACAGAGTGCTAAGATTGCCCAGCTCTGGCTCCTTTCCTGAACTCAAATCTGTAATACAGGATACAAAATGCACATCAGAACTTCATCTTAACATATGCATAGCCCACTTCAGATTGCAGCTCTTAATGATTCCTTGTTTCCATTCAATGGAAATAGCTGGGAGCAACCAGACTTCATTTTTCTCCTGTTAATGCTTTGTCTTTATTTCATTCTCCCTTCCTCCAAGACTGCTTTTGTCCCAGAGTTAACCAATGCAGAACTGGAAAACTGTCAGAGAGCATAGCACTGAAGGGGAACCTTTAGGGAGGTGCTGGTACTGGGGAAAATCTGGCTCTGCCATGTGGCAATGATTCCTGCATGGGTAAGCTGCAGTCACAGTCCAATTGATGTTTTTTTCCAGCTAATAGATGCCTCTCTGTTTTGTAGTAGCAATGTATACCTGTATGTAGTATATCCTGATTTGAGATAATTTTTTTTTCTTAGCTCCCATTTGAAAATTCCTTAGTAGTAGTCCACAAACCTCAAGTGCTCTGCAAATCACATTGAGAGTCTGATATCCAATAAAGTTAAATGCTAGGACCACATGAAACCTTCAGATTTAAAACACGGTTCTCTGATTTAGTCTTGGATTGAAAGTACACCCAAACACCCCTGACTTTAATGCACTTGACAGATCCACCTGTGTCTACTTTCTCATCTCCCTCCTTAAATGAAGTTAGTGTTTTTTAAGATAGGTGTAGTGTGACCAAAGTGGGAGGTGAAAGGGAGAAGCGCCCAAAGGTAAATGAGTCAGATTCACAAAAAGGGTTAAAAAAATAAACCTTTAAGAGCAATGAGTGATGCCTTGTGATATGCAACTTTTCTTTTTTAATCCAAAAGCTCTTGTTTCTAAAAATACCTAGTATTGGAAGGAGAACAATTTGCTTGCTATGAGGGGAAGCAGGCCAGCTGCTTAACAGGACACGGCAATTCTAAACAGTCCTCATCAGGAGGGGAAGCACAACATGCTGCTCAGCTGAAGTTCAAGGGCAATTTAGAGAGATGGAAAATATCTATTACTCCAAAGTGAACTTGGCCAAATTATAAGGGATTATACCTTGACTGCATGGAAAAAAATCTCAGTAAGTTACTGGAATTTACTGGCTCTGAGTTGCTGGAAGTTCATAGCTTTTGTTCCTGGTTCCTTTGTTTCATGTTTCAGAGGGTTCATGTGAAACGTGAGGCTTACAGCTGCACTGAGTGGTATCACTCATTGGGATGCTGGGTTTGCTCTGGCCAATTAAATAACCAAAGTCACTTCCTGCAGAAGTTTCTTTATCTTGTTACAGGTCTGTGTAATTAATTACCTTCACATCTCTGGGTACTATGATTGCAGTCATATGATTTATAGTAGTTAAGAGGAAACAGAAGTATTTAATATATTTATTGCTCCCTCCCCACAAAAGTTTTTATTTTTTTGCCTCCTTTCCCCTCATTTCCCAGTCCCCTGCCCCAGTTGTGTGTGCACATACATGCACACATAGCATAACCTCAGATCTCTACACTTATTTTATTAACAGGATATAGCTCTGGAAGGGTGGTTGAATGTGCAGAAACTGGAATTCAAATATGATTTCCTACAAGTCAGGCACAGGCATCTGCAAAAAGTATGAACTCTCATCTGAAAAACCTCTGGCAACAAAGCTAGTGAGCATCTCACTTAAGCATAGTACTTTCAGTTTCTTTTGATACTTTTTATGACCTTAATGCCTTTCTTAATACTTTAGTGGAGTGGAAGAAGCTTATATTGAGAATAACATCAAGGGACAAGCCTACAAACTATCTTCAAGTCTTCTTGAATCCTAGTTATACAGGGTGCATTTCTGCAATGATGTTGCTATATTTATATTGTGATATTTAGGTTGGCTTTTAAGAGTGAGTATTTCTATATGCATTTACTGAACGCAGTGCTCAGAACATATTTGAATATATGCATATTTCTGCATGAACATTTTTTAAGCCACATTTGCACCACATTTGCTGCAGTAGTTCTGATACTGCATTCTGAGCTGAGGCTCTTGTCTGTTATGTGAACAGCCAGGGAGACTCAGCTTCCCTTCTCTGTTGAGTTCGATGCTGCCTAGCCTTAACGTTTTCAGTACTCAATAGCGTCCCCCAGGCTCCTGTATTTTGAGAGGGATTGCACTCCCCTTACATCATATGGGAATCCCAGTTTTCTGTCTCAAGGGTGAATGGTGTAAGGCACTTGTAAATCATTGCAGGTTGTCGTTGTTGTCCATTGCCATGTAAATTAAGGCCATGCAAGTACCTTCTACCGTTTCTTCTTCCCTTTCATTTGTTGTCTGGTTTCTACCAAATATTAACATATTTGGTGAAATGCCTTAAAACAACATTACTTTCTAATTAACAACTTTTTTTTTTTCTCTCTAGGTCTGCCAGTAGCTGACAGAGTAGAAAGGTGTGCCTCTCTCTCTTTTTTGTATAGAGTTAGAGGCAAGCCTGATATCCAGCCAAGATGGACAAAGGAGAAGGACAAGGACAAAGCCTGAGAGGAAGACTATGAGCCTTCAGCACGAGAGACCCCCAGAGGGACCACCGGGGACTGATATGCATGTGCCAGTGGGAGGGTTCAGAATCCGGGAACTAATTATAATAACACTGCCTTTTCTAGAAGTAGTAATGAACATGTATTAGCCTAGGAGCAGAAAAAGCTGCCGCCTGATGTAACGTGTGTGTGTGTTGGAGGAGCCCAGACTCCCCGCGCACCCAGCGCTCTTTACTTGCCTTTTATTAACCCCATAAATAAATCTCATAAAGCTAAGTTGACTCGGAATTTATAACAGTATGATGAAAAGTGTTGCACTCCAAGTTGGGAAGGGGAGAGGAAAATGCTCATGTATACGTGAGAATTGTACTCAGACAGCTGATTACACCTTTGCATACACCTTTTAAGGGAAAACTTTAAACCCGAGAAGCAACAGGCAGTTTTCTACGTTTCTTCATATGATAACGTGGTATATGATATAGGTATGATATCAAAGGATGATATCATACCTGTAGTCTGCTGCAGGCTGAAAACTAGCCTGTGCCTCAGGTACCGTTTTATGCCTTTGCTTTTGCTACTACATCCCTGTAAGCCTTCAAAAGAGAAATGAAATCATCCTACCAGAAGAAACACCGTCCACAAGACACTTGAGTTTTTAGGGCCTGAATTCTCACTGAAACCAAAGGCAGGGATCTTACTGACCTGAAGAAAGAGGCTTTAATCTCTCCTGGCTTATTTACTCCTGAAGGAGCGTGAAAGAGATGCGTGTCCTTGTATGTGAAGAGGAGGTGAAGGAACAGCTAGTGCAAGGAACACACAAATCCCTTGCGCCAGACTAATAGGTGGCTGGCTCTGAGCTGGGAGACTGCAACAGAAACACAGAACTATCTAGGTTGGAAGAGACCTCAAGATCATCGAGTCCAACCTCTGACCTAACACTAACCAGTCCTCCACTAAACCATATCACTGAGCTCTACATCTAAATGTCTTTTAAAGACACCCAGGGATGGTGACTCCACCACTTCCCTGAGCAGCCTGTTCCAATGTCTAACAACCCTTTCGGTAAAGAAGTTCTTCCTAAGATCCAACCTAAAACTCCTCTGGGGCAACTTTAGCCCATTCCCCCTCGTCCTGTCACCAGGCATGTGGGAGAACAGGCCAACCCCCACCTCGCTACAGCCTCCTTTAAGGTACCTGTAGAGAGCAATAAGGTCGCCCCGAGCCTCCTCTTCTCCAGGAGGAACAAGCGGCTCCTTCAGCCGCTCCTCGTGGGACTTGTTCTCCAGACCCCTCACCAGCTTCATTGCCCTTCTCTGGACTCGCTCAAGCACCTCGATGTCCTTCTTGTAGAGAGGGGCCCAAAACTGAACACAGTACTCGAGGTGCGGTCTCACCAGAGACGAGTACAGGGGGACAATCACTTCCCTAGCCCTGCTGGCCACACTGCTTCTTATACAAGCCAGGATGCCGTTGGCTTTCTCGGCCACCTGAGCACGCTGCTGGCTCATATTCAGCTGACTATCCACCAATACTGCCAGGTCCTTCTCTGCCAGGCAGCTTTCCAACCATTCCTCTCCCAGTCTGTAGCTCTGCTTGGGGTTATTGCACCCCAGGTGCAGGACCCGGCACTTGGCCTTGTTGAACTTCATACAGTTGACCTCAGCCCATCGGTGCAGCCTATCCAGATCCTCCTGCAGAGCCTTCCTACCCTTGAGCAGATTGACACACGCACCTAACTTGGTGTCATCTGCAAACTTACTGAGGGTACACTCAATGCCTTCATCCAGATCATCAATGAAGTTATTAAAGAGGACCGGCCCCAGCACCGAGCCCTGGGGAATGCCACTGGTGACCAGCCTCCAACTGGATTTGACTCCATTCACCACGACTCTTTGGGCCTGGCTATCCAGCCAGTTTCTAACTCAACGAAGCATACGCCAGTCCAAGCCAAGAGCAGCCAGTTTCTTGAGGAGAATGCTGTGGGAGACGGTGTCAAAAGCCTTGCTGAAGTCAAGGTAGACCGCATCCACAGCCTTTCCCTCATCCACCAAGCGCATCACTTTGTCATAGAAGGAGATCAGGTTCGTCAAGCAGGACCTGCCTTTCATAAACCCATGCTGACTAGGCCTGATCGCCTGCTTGCCCTGCAAGTGCTGCGTGATGACTCTCAAGATAATCTGCTCCATGAGCTTCCCTGGCACTGAGGTCAAACTGACAGGCCTATAGTTTCCTGGGTCTGCCCTCCAGTCCTTCATGTAGATGGGCGTCATGTTTGCTAGCCACCAGTCAACTGGGACATCCCCCGATAGCCAGGACTGCAGATAAATGATGGAAAGCGGCTTGGCCAGCTCCTCTGCCAGTTCTCTCAGTACCCTTGGGTGGATCCCATCTGGCCCCATCGACTTGCGCACATCCAAGTGCCATAGCAGGTCGCTAACCATTTATTCGTGGACAGTGAGGGCCACATCCTGCTCTCCATCCCCTTCCGCCAGCTCAGGGTACTGGGTATCCGGAGAACAACCAGTATTACCGCTAAAGACTGAGGCAAAGAAGGCATTAAGCACCTCTGCCTTTTCCTCATCTTTTGTAACAAGGTTTCCCCCCGCATCCAGTAAAGGATGGAGATTCTCCTTAATCCTCCGTTTTGCATTGATATATTTGTAAAAAGATTTTTTGTTGTCTTTAACGGCAGCAGCCAGGTTGAGCTGCAGATGAGCTTAGGCCTTTCTAATTTTGTCCCTGCACAGCCTCGTAACATCCTTATAGTCCTCCTCAGTGTCCCGCCCTTTTTTCCAAAGATTGTAAACCCTCTCTTTTCTCCTAAGCTCAGGCTGCAACTCTCTGTTGAGCCAGGCCGTTCTTCTTCCACACCGGCTCATCTTTGGGCACGTGGGGACAGACTGCTCCTGAGCCATTAAGATTTCCCTCTTGAAGAGCGCCCAGCCTTCCTGGACTCCTCTGCCCTTCAGAACCGCCTCCCAAGGGACTCTACCAACCAGTGTCCTGAGCAGCTCAAAGTCAGCCCTCTGGAAGTCCAATACAGCGGTTTTACTGGTCCCCTTCCTGGCCTCGCCAAGAATAGAGAACTCCACCATTTCGTGGTCACTCTGCCCAAGACAGCTTCCGACCACCACATCTCCCACCAGTCCTTCTCTGTTTGTGAAGAGAAGGTCTAGCGGGGCGCCACCCCTGGTAGGCTCACTAACCAGCTGCATCAGGAAACTACCTTCCACAGAAACCTCCTAGACTGCTTTACCTGGGCTGTGTTGTGCTTCCAGGATATGTCAGGGAAGTTGAAGTCCCCCACAAGAACAAGCACGGATGATTTTGCAACTTCTGTCAGTTGCCTGTAGAACTCCTCATCCGTCTCCTCATCCTGGTTCGGTGGTCTGTAACAGACCCCAACCAGGACGCTAGCCTTGTTGGCCTTCCCGCTGATCCTACCCCAAAGGGACTCAACCTTGCCATTCCCAGCCTCGAGTTCCACAACATTGAAAGACTCTCTAATATAGAGATCCACACCACCACCCCTTCTGTGCTGCCTGTCCCCTCTGAAGAGCCTATAGCCAGGCATTGCAGCACTCCAGTCATGAGACTGGTCCTACCACGTCTCCGTGACGGCAACCAAGTCGTAGCCTGCCTGCTGCACGATGGCTTCCAGCTCCTCCTGTTTGTTACACATGCTGCGTGCGTTGGTGTAGATGCACTTCAGCTCGGCCATTGCCTTCTCTCCCGGCCTTGCCATTGTTCCCCCTGGCACAGCTCCAACAAGCCTTGAGCGAATGAACGGCTGTGTGAACGGCTGTGTGGTGCTTAGCTGCCGGCTAGGGGAAACCATGACAACAGCAATGTAGTCATGTAACCAAATTGAAGCCAAAACTTTCAGCCCGGTCCTTGACCTGAACAGGGAGTGAGGATCTGTATCACAGAATCACAGAATTTCTAGGTTGGAAGAGACCTCAAGATCATTGAGTCCAACCTCTGACCTAACACTAACAAGTCCTCCACTAAACCATATCGCTAAGCTCTACATCTAAACGTATCCTGGCAATTATACGTGATAGTTTATGTGCAGCCAAAGGAAATACTGCAGTCGGAGGTCATGGCGCTAGATTTTGAAAAGTCCGGCATAAAGAAGAGATCTCAGAAAGGCAAATTTAAGCAACATTAATGTCAAGCAAAGTCTTTCTGATTGCTATATTCTTTATCTGTCGTGACTAGACAGATGAAAATCTATGACAGCAATTTTGCCTTTTAGGTCATTTTCTTTTTTATTTTATTTAAGTTTATTGATCTTATTTTAACAGGCTCTGTACTAATTTTCCTCACAGAATGACTAGCAGAAATATGAGCCTTACGTGCCTTTTGTATTTAATTCATTAGGTCAACTCTAACCACTAAGCCAGGTTATTTCTATTAGCGATAAGGAGCAATTGAACCTTAAACATTGAAACCTAGGTTGATGAGCCTATTCCACAAGGTCTCATGACTCCACACATGTGAAGTGAAATCTGCCAGGTGGGGATCATTTGACGTTTGCTATAAAGGAAGCATGAGGAGTATGGGAAGAATTGCCACTCTATGGAATATGAGGTTCAGGTTACTTAGGGTGCTTTTTCTACTGTCCTTGTGAAATGGAATCAGTGTTCCTAAGTAGGCTGCTTTTTCATCCTGTTTCCTACAATCCCTGTGAAATAGTTTGGGACGCTCTATGAGCTAGTAACATTGGTGGTGACTACTCAGAATGGGAAAACGCCGGTGGTACTACTTCCCCATGAAGTTGTTTGGTAGTAAGTAAAATTCAGAAGCTGGCAGGTAAGTGCTCCTGGGTTAAAAATTTGATACGGGTTGGGGAGCTTGAGGATTTCTTTGACCGTGTCTGTAACGTGGAACTTAGGGTTTTTTAAAGTTTCTGTCATGTGGTCCCGCTCCCTGAGTCCTCGCTCCCCGAGTCCTTGCTCCCTGTTTCCTACAATCTCTGTGAAATAGTTTGGGACGCTCTATGAGCTAGTAACATTGGTGGTGACTACTCAGAATGGGAAAACCCTGGTGGTACTACTTCCCCATGAAGTTGTTTGGTAGTAAGTAAAATTCAGAAGCTGGCAGGTAAGTGCTCCTGGGTTAAAAATTTGATACGGGTTGGGGAGCTTGAGGATTTCTTTGACCGTGTCTGTAACATGGAAGGTGGGGTTTTTTAAATGTTTCTGTCATGTGGTCCCGCTCCCCGAGTCCTCGCTCCCCGAGTCCTCGCTCCCCGAGTCCTCGCTCCCCGAGTCCTCGCTCCCCGAGTCCTCGCTCCCCGAGTCCTCGCTCCCCGAGTCCTCGCTCCCCGAGTCCTCGCTCCCCGAGTCCTCGCTCCCCGAGTCCTCGCTCCCCGAGTCCTCGCTCCCCGAGTCCTCGCTCCCCGAGTCCTCGCTCCCCGAGTCCTCGCTCCCCGAGTCCTCGCTCCCCGAGTCCTCGCTCCCCGAGTCCTCGCTCCCCGAGTCCTCGCTCCCCGAGTCCTCGCTCCCCGAGTCCTCGCTCCCCGAGTCCTCGCTCCCCGAGTCCTCGCTCCCCGAGTCCTCGCTCCCCGAGTCCTCGCTCCCCGAGTCCTCGCTCCCCGAGTCCTCGCTCCCCGAGTCCTCGCTCCCCGAGTCCTCGCTCCCCGAGTCCTCGCTCCCCGAGTCCTCGCTCCCCGAGTCCTCGCTCCCCGAGTCCTCGCTCCCCGAGTCCTCGCTCCCCGAGTCCTCGCTCCCCGAGTCCTCGCTCCCCGAGTCCTCGCTCCCCGAGTCCTCGCTCCCCGAGTCCTCGCTCCCCGAGTCCTCGCTCCCCGAGTCCTCGCTCCCCGAGTCCTCGCTCCCCGAGTCCTCGCTCCCCGAGTCCTCGCTCCCCGAGTCCTCGCTCCCCGAGTCCTCGCTCCCCGAGTCCTCGCTCCCCGAGTCCTCGCTCCCCGAGTCCTCGCTCCCCGAGTCCTCGCTCCCCGAGTCCTCGCTCCCCGAGTCCTCGCTCCCCGAGTCCTCGCTCCCGAGTCCTCGCTCCCCGAGTCCTCGCTCCCCGAGTCCTCGCTCCCCGAGTCCTCGCTCCCCGAGTCCTCGCTCCCCGAGTCCTCGCTCCCCGAGTCCTCGCTCCCCGAGTCCTCGCTCCCCGAGTCCTCGCTCCCCGAGTCCTCGCTCCCCGAGTCCTCGCTCCCCGAGTCCTCGCTCCCCGAGTCCTCGCTCCCCGAGTCCTCGCTCCCCGAGTCCTCGCTCCCCGAGTCCTCGCTCCCCGAGTCCTCGCTCCCCGAGTCCTCGCTCCCCGAGTCCTCGCTCCCCGAGTCCTCGCTCCCCGAGTCCTCGCTCCCCGAGTCCTCGCTCCCCGAGTCCTCGCTCCCCGAGTCCTCGCTCCCCGAGTCCTCGCTCCCCGAGTCCTCGCTCCCCGAGTCCTCGCTCCCCGAGTCCTCGCTCCCCGAGTCCTCGCTCCCCGAGTCCTCGCTCCCCGAGTCCTCGCTCCCCGAGTCCTCGCTCCCCGAGTCCTCGCTCCCCGAGTCCTCGCTCCCCGAGTCCTCGCTCCCCGAGTCCTCGCTCCCCGAGTCCTCGCTCCCCGAGTCCTCGCTCCCCGAGTCCTCGCTCCCCGAGTCCTCGCTCCCCGAGTCCTCGCTCCCCGAGTCCTCGCTCCCCGAGTCCTCGCTCCCCGAGTCCTCGCTCCCCGAGTCCTCGCTCCCCGAGTCCTCGCTCCCCGAGTCCTCGCTCCCCGAGTCCTCGCTCCCCGAGTCCTCGCTCCCCGAGTCCTCGCTCCCCGAGTCCTCGCTCCCCGAGTCCTCGCTCCCCGAGTCCTCGCTCCCCGAGTCCTCGCTCCCCGAGTCCTCGCTCCCCGAGTCCTCGCTCCCCGAGTCCTCGCTCCCCGAGTCCTCGCTCCCCGAGTCCTCGCTCCCCGAGTCCTCGCTCCCCGAGTCCTCGCTCCCCGAGTCCTCGCTCCCCGAGTCCTCGCTCCCCGAGTCCTCGCTCCCCGAGTCCTCGCTCCCCGAGTCCTCGCTCCCCGAGTCCTCGCTCCCCGAGTCCTCGCTCCCCGAGTCCTCGCTCCCCGAGTCCTCGCTCCCCGAGTCCTCGCTCCCCGAGTCCTCGCTCCCCGAGTCCTCGCTCCCCGAGTCCTCGCTCCCCGAGTCCTCGCTCCCCGAGTCCTCGCTCCCCGAGTCCTCGCTCCCCGAGTCCTCGCTCCCCGAGTCCTCGCTCCCCGAGTCCTCGCTCCCCGAGTCCTCGCTCCCCGAGTCCTCGCTCCCCGAGTCCTCGCTCCCCGAGTCCTCGCTCCCCGAGTCCTCGCTCCCCGAGTCCTCGCTCCCCGAGTCCTCGCTCCCCGAGTCCTCGCTCCCCGAGTCCTCGCTCCCCGAGTCCTCGCTCCCCGAGTCCTCGCTCCCCGAGTCCTCGCTCCCCGAGTCCTCGCTCCCCGAGTCCTCGCTCCCCGAGTCCTCGCTCCCCGAGTCCTCGCTCCCCGAGTCCTCGCTCCCCGAGTCCTCGCTCCCCGAGTCCTCGCTCCCCGAGTCCTCGCTCCCCGAGTCCTCGCTCCCCGAGTCCTCGCTCCCCGAGTCCTCGCTCCCCGAGTCCTCGCTCCCCGAGTCCTCGCTCCCCGAGTCCTCGCTCCCCGAGTCCTCGCTCCCCGAGTCCTCGCTCCCCGAGTCCTCGCTCCCCGAGTCCTCGCTCCCCGAGTCCTCGCTCCCCGAGTCCTCGCTCCCCGAGTCCTCGCTCCCCGAGTCCTCGCTCCCCGAGTCCTCGCTCCCCGAGTCCTCGCTCCCCGAGTCCTCGCTCCCCGAGTCCTCGCTCCCCGAGTCCTCGCTCCCCGAGTCCTCGCTCCCCGAGTCCTCGCTCCCCGAGTCCTCGCTCCCCGAGTCCTCGCTCCCCGAGTCCTCGCTCCCCGAGTCCTCGCTCCCCGAGTCCTCGCTCCCCGAGTCCTCGCTCCCCGAGTCCTCGCTCCCCGAGTCCTCGCTCCCCGAGTCCTCGCTCCCCGAGTCCTCGCTCCCCGAGTCCTCGCTCCCCGAGTCCTCGCTCCCCGAGTCCTCGCTCCCCGAGTCCTCGCTCCCCGAGTCCTCGCTCCCCGAGTCCTCGCTCCCCGAGTCCTCGCTCCCCGAGTCCTCGCTCCCCGAGTCCTCGCTCCCCGAGTCCTCGCTCCCCGAGTCCTCGCTCCCCGAGTCCTCGCTCCCCGAGTCCTCGCTCCCCGAGTCCTCGCTCCCCGAGTCCTCGCTCCCCGAGTCCTCGCTCCCCGAGTCCTCGCTCCCCGAGTCCTCGCTCCCCGAGTCCTCGCTCCCCGAGTCCTCGCTCCCCGAGTCCTCGCTCCCCGAGTCCTCGCTCCCCGAGTCCTCGCTCCCCGAGTCCTCGCTCCCCGAGTCCTCGCTCCCCGAGTCCTCGCTCCCCGAGTCCTCGCTCCCCGAGTCCTCGCTCCCCGAGTCCTCGCTCCCCGAGTCCTCGCTCCCCGAGTCCTCGCTCCCCGAGTCCTCGCTCCCCGAGTCCTCGCTCCCCGAGTCCTCGCTCCCCGAGTCCTCGCTCCCCGAGTCCTCGCTCCCCGAGTCCTCGCTCCCCGAGTCCTCGCTCCCCGAGTCCTCGCTCCCCGAGTCCTCGCTCCCCGAGTCCTCGCTCCCCGAGTCCTCGCTCCCCGAGTCCTCGCTCCCCGAGTCCTCGCTCCCCGAGTCCTCGCTCCCCGAGTCCTCGCTCCCCGAGTCCTCGCTCCCCGAGTCCTCGCTCCCCGAGTCCTCGCTCCCCGAGTCCTCGCTCCCCGAGTCCTCGCTCCCCGAGTCCTCGCTCCCCGAGTCCTCGCTCCCCGAGTCCTCGCTCCCCGAGTCCTCGCTCCCCGAGTCCTCGCTCCCCGAGTCCTCGCTCCCCGAGTCCTCGCTCCCCGAGTCCTCGCTCCCCGAGTCCTCGCTCCCCGAGTCCTCGCTCCCCGAGTCCTCGCTCCCCGAGTCCTCGCTCCCCGAGTCCTCGCTCCCCGAGTCCTCGCTCCCCGAGTCCTCGCTCCCCGAGTCCTCGCTCCCCGAGTCCTCGCTCCCCGAGTCCTCGCTCCCCGAGTCCTCGCTCCCCGAGTCCTCGCTCCCCGAGTCCTCGCTCCCCGAGTCCTCGCTCCCCGAGTCCTCGCTCCCCGAGTCCTCGCTCCCCGAGTCCTCGCTCCCCGAGTCCTCGCTCCCCGAGTCCTCGCTCCCCGAGTCCTCGCTCCCCGAGTCCTCGCTCCCCGAGTCCTCGCTCCCCGAGTCCTCGCTCCCCGAGTCCTCGCTCCCCGAGTCCTCGCTCCCCGAGTCCTCGCTCCCCGAGTCCTCGCTCCCCGAGTCCTCGCTCCCCGAGTCCTCGCTCCCCGAGTCCTCGCTCCCCGAGTCCTCGCTCCCCGAGTCCTCGCTCCCCGAGTCCTCGCTCCCCGAGTCCTCGCTCCCCGAGTCCTCGCTCCCCGAGTCCTCGCTCCCCGAGTCCTCGCTCCCCGAGTCCTCGCTCCCCGAGTCCTCGCTCCCCGAGTCCTCGCTCCCCGAGTCCTCGCTCCCCGAGTCCTCGCTCCCCGAGTCCTCGCTCCCCGAGTCCTCGCTCCCCGAGTCCTCGCTCCCCGAGTCCTCGCTCCCCGAGTCCTCGCTCCCCGAGTCCTCGCTCCCCGAGTCCTCGCTCCCCGAGTCCTCGCTCCCCGAGTCCTCGCTCCCCGAGTCCTCGCTCCCCGAGTCCTCGCTCCCCGAGTCCTCGCTCCCCGAGTCCTCGCTCCCCGAGTCCTCGCTCCCCGAGTCCTCGCTCCCCGAGTCCTCGCTCCCCGAGTCCTCGCTCCCCGAGTCCTCGCTCCCCGAGTCCTCGCTCCCGAGCTCGCTCCCCGAGTCCTCGCTCCCCGAGTCCTCGCTCCC